>NC_132918.1:11760393-12960393 GCF_047675955.1 Chlorocebus sabaeus
AACATGCTCGCCCCTGTTTTCCCTTAGTAGGAAATGAACAGTGATAGTCTTGGTCACAGGCATAGCCAGGGAGTTTTTGTGCCACTCAGCCAAATGCCTCTTGAAACCCTCTGATTTCTCTCTTAGAATTCATGTACTCCTGATTCTGAAAAATCAATATAACTGACCACTTCAGGTATCTCCCACATTCTGAATAACATTTAAGATCGCCCGAAGTTTTCTTAAAGGCAAAGGCTATAACCTGGTGACAGAACTTATTTCAGGTTGGGCATGCACTTCTCTCTTCAAAAATGTCCTGGGCTCACATGTGACGAAAGGGCTTCTCTGGATTCAAAACCCCTCACGGGCTGCATCCAGGGGGATATGAAATGAGCTTGCACAGGTTCTGTTTTGTAACCACTGGGCCAGGGAGCAAATCCACTTGTCACAGCTTATTAATTCATGCAAAGAGGCACAGGACATCTTCTTTGCCTAAAGTGATTAAGAGCTCAGGATTTCTTGAAGATAAGCAAATCTGGGTTCAAATCTCAGATCCACCTCTCACCAATGTATGACATTGGGCAACTCTCTTTAAAGGAGGAATAATAATGATGCCTAATTCAAACAATTGGTATGAGAATTGTCTAAAATGATTACAGAAAGCAAGTTTCAAAGTTCTTGGTACAGATAAGCATCCCATAAAGGTAACTTATTATTATACATAAATGTAGCTTATCTTTGGGCACTCTAACCTAGGATAATTCCAATGACCAAGGGAACACCATGCCCTCATGCCATTTTAAGCTATCATTTTGTAATTAAAGAAAATAATTAATCAAAAGATCAGTTAAGACAGTGGGGAGGTAGGAGACCAAACTTTATATTTCAAAATATTTGAGAAATCAGATTTAAAAAAGAATTTGGTATTAGCACAATTTTAAAAGATAAAATTGTGGTCAAAGTTGGCACTCTTCAAATAGTGACTAAAAGATTCATTGACAATGTCATCCTCTTAAAGACAGTGGAATTGCCTTTTCCCAAAATGTTGAATAACAGTAATTAGAGCATTCTAGCATAGTGTATCCTCTAGAATAAGAGCGTATTTTTATCCATTTCTGCATAACAAATTATCTCAACATTTAGAGGCTGAAAATAGCAAACAATCATTTTTCAAAAGTTTCTGTAGATCACGAATCAGGAGCAGCTTAGCTGTGTCGTTTTGGCGTAGGTTCTCTCATGGGCTACAATCAAGGTTTTGGATGAGGCTACAGTTATCTCAAGGATATCTGCTTCCAAGCCCATTCACATAGCTATGGGCAGGTCTCAGAAAGTCTATTTTCAAGTCCACTCCCATGGGACTTGCCACAGGGCTGCCTTAAGCTTTATGGCACGGCAGCTTGCTTCCCCAGGGGTAAGTCATTCAAAAGAGAGTGAGAGAGTGCCTCCAAGATGAAAAGTGCAGCCTTTTATAACCTAATCCCTCAACTACTGTCCTATCACTTCTGAGGCATTCTATTTGTTATACGTGAGTCAATACGCCCAGCCCACACTCAGCAAGAAGGTATTACAAAAGGATGTGAATACCAGAAGGCAAGGATCACTGGGAGCCACCTTAGCGGCTGCCCACCACAGTGTATCCTCTGGTGCCCAATGATTTATTTACCTCTCAAATGCAAAATGTGCTCACTGCTCCCAAAGACTTCAAAATTCTCATTCCATTGCAATATGAGCTTCAAGTCCATAATCTCATCATCTAAATCAGGTCCAAGTATGAATGTGGTTTCTCAAGTGTAGTTCTTTAAGCACAGCTCTTCAAGTGCAATTCCTTGTTATTTTTAAACCTGTAAAACAAGAGCAAATTATGCCAGCATGCAACAGTGGGACAGATACAAGATAAGCACTTGTATGACCCTGTTCAAAGAAAGAGTGGGGGATGGAAAACATAGGGGTTGCGGGTCCATGGCAGTTCTAAAATTCAGCCAGGCAAATGTTGGGAGATCCTTGATTAGGTCTCATGTCTGAAATAATTCTTCATGTTTCTCCCCTCTGCCCTCTGAGCTCTTGGTTTCACCCTTAGTCTTCTTTCTAGTTTTGCAAAATATAGCAAGTGTTAAAATTGTGCACCTTCAAAGCCCTGTCTTCATTGTGTACTGTTCTGTACTGTCTCATTCCATCCAAGTAGTAATGTTTCTGTATGTATCTCTTTCGAGAACTTTATGGGTTTCCTGTGAAACTTCTCCAGGTTAAATCCATCAGGCAAAAGCCCCACCCACACATCTCTTACAGATAAACTCCCTTCCACCTTGGGCTTCTACTGAGATGACTGGGGACAATGCCCTTTGGCTTCTTAGAAGCTCTACTCTTTGACTGAAGGAATCTGTGTGGCACACTCTTAATCTCCTTGACGGGTCCTTTAGTCTGACTGAAGGTTCTCTGAGGTACCAGAGAATAGTGAAGATCTTAATAAAAAGATTTATGGCCACACCATAGACATTATCTCCCTTTTAGCATCTCTGACTTTTTGAATAGTGTGAGAGCTTTCAGAACTATCAAGATCTAGCTTCTTTTTGTTTAACAGTCCTTCCCTTAGTTTAGCTCTCTCTCATCTCCCATTTTACTATAAGTAGGAAGAAAAAAGAAATGGGTGCTAACTAACTGTTCTGCTTGGAAATCTCAGCTAGATCCCCTAGTTTATCAGGCACATTTTCTACTTTCCACGTTCCTGCAGACAAGCATATTGTTAAGTTTCTGCACTTCCCTCCAGTTTCCAATAAGATTTTTCTCCCATTCCTTTAAGGCCTCACTGCCAGCCTCCTCGTAATTCAAAATTGTATGTACAATGGGTTCAAGGTACTTGATCTTCCACCAATACTCTCCTCAAAATTCTCACACAGTTTCCACCTTCTACATAATGCCTATTTCCAAAACTACTGTCTCATTTTAGATTTTGCTATGAGAGCACTCTACTTCCAGGTTCCAAAATCTGTCAGTCAGGAGTTAGAGTTCATTCAGCATTCAGACAAGTAGAACCACTAGCAAAGTGAGTCAGTGATTATGTTCCATTCTTACTCACATTCAATACTCACATTCAATACTCACATTCATAGGACTGCATCTCACTGTCCAAGCCTGGTTCACATGGCCATCCACTCACTGGCCAGAAGGAAGGCAGGACAGTTGGACTGACAGTGCCACCAAAATGACATGCAATAAGAATGGTTAGTTTTTCAAAAGAAAGGGATATGTTACTACCAAATGAAGCAGAAAGGGATACTGGTTGGGTGAAAGTAATGGATGCCCACAACCTCTGTCAAAAGTCTTTGTAACTGGCTGATTGTCTGTTATTTGCAAATAATGGATAAAAAGATTCCCTAGAGTGTATGGTTCCCAAAGGTGTCAGGGTGATTTACAGAAATAAATAAATAAAGATACAATTTTGACTTCTGTTTACAGCTCTAGGGCCATTTCCTATATCCAGGTCAGTTCATGCTTTGCTTTATTTGTAATGTTGCGTAAGAACAGGTAGTAAAAGGTAGGGAAGGAAAAAAATGTCTTGACCCAAACAGAATAATTAGGAATACCTATCTCCTATAGACACAGTCTGGGAGAGAAATTATGACTCTGAGATCACACAAAAGTCTGAGTACATTGTAAACAGGGTAAACATTCAGACTTTGAAATGATCATCAATTTCTGTCTTTTCTATTATTAACATTTCTCTGCCCGTATATTTAAAAAATATTAATTCAGAATATGAATCTTTGCTTTCTCCCAAAAATGTCTTGGGCTATGCGATATTTTCACACAAAGGAGCTATTTTTGGCATTCAAAAATTGCTTTTCTTCCTGCTGGCAAAAAGAATTCACTCACTACCTACTAGTGCATAACACTTAGTTTGCTTAAAAAAGAGAAAAAGGAAAAAGGCGCTTCCTCCAGATGATATAGGAGAAAAGAGAAGATATTAAATTTGTAAAAGACAAAATTACTCCTCCTCTTTGACTATTTTCTGGAACAACACCCTGCTGCCTGTCTATTGTTTCAGAGGCTAATAGTTATATAAAGCCTCTTTAACAGCTTCTATTCCACAACATCACCATCTCTGCCATGAAAGGAGTAGGCAATGGAATAATGACTCACTTCAAAACCACACCCTTATTTATATTCAGGGCTTGTCATGGGAGAGATTACCCCATTCTTTTTTATTTCTTATTTTTTCCTTGTTTGGTTCTTTCTTCCTTTTTCATCCTTCTAAAGTTTTGTTTCAGTGTGTACCTGGGACCCCATGTTCATACTGAAAGTGGAAGGAGAAAATTAGGCCGAGAATCAAAAGATTAGAATTCTCTATGGTCTATTAATTTACTGAGTGCTCTGAAGCCAATATTGTATTTAAAGAGAGAAACAAAAGTAAGAACTTTGTGAATAAGTTTTGCCCAGTTTGATGCTTAAAGGGATATTATAGGTCATTATTAAGTAATGAACATTTTAAAATACATGGTTATTTTAATAATCAAAAATGTCATCTTATTTAATCTCTCCCTTTAAGTTAAAGGTTGCTTGGTAATTTAGGGCATACACTTATATTAGTCCAGTCTCACACTGCTATAAAGAAATACCTGAGACTGGGTAAATTATTAAGAAAAGAGGTTTCATTGGTTCATAGTTCCATAGGCTGTACAAGAAGCATGGCTGGGGAGACCTTAGGAAACTTACAATCATGGCAGAAGGCAAAGGGGAAGCAGGCACAATTCACATGGCCAGAGCAGAAGGAAGAGAGAGAGGGGAGAGGTGCTACACACTTTTAAACCACCAAATCTTGTGAGCATTCACTCACTATCACTGAGCAACACTGAGGGCAAACTAACCCCGTGATCCAATCTCCTCCCACCAGGCTCCATCTGCAACACTGGGGACTACAATTTGACATGAGATTTGCAGACCCAAACTATATCACCACTGTTCGTTAGGAAACTCTGTAAACTTAACTATTTGGGCAAAATAAATGTTATTCAATTTCTTTCACTGAACATAAGCATAGAATGACATATCATTTTTATCAGCATTTCTGTTACATTTTCTTGGGACTTAAATTTAAAACTTCTCCAAGCCATCTTAGTTTTAAAATTAAAAGAGTATCTATCATTTATAGCACTCACACTCCTGGGATACTAATTAGTGAACAATTCATCTGGAAAATTAAAGGTGTCTTCCAGAAAGTGTTATTAAAATAGGTATTTTTATTTGAAAAAAAAAAAAAGTCTTTATATTAGGAGAACTATATTCAACTAATGAGCAGCTCAAAGAATACATTCTTATTCTATGAGATTATATATTTAAAACAGAAAATAAAAAGTATGCTACTATGGATGGCATTGCAATACAGTAATACAATAGAACAAAATCCTACAGGGAGTAGGTAGTTCCCAGTTGCATGATGCCTTCCACTAGCAGGATGAGGTGATCTGGCGCTACATCAAACCACTGGAAAGGATTGAGAAGACCTAGCCCTGAGGAAATCATGCATTGCCCTATATCCCCCAGAATCTCTGTTTTCTCTTATGGTAGATAAATATTTAGAGCAATATGATTCTTCCAATGCTACAGGTTTATAGCTCTGGCAGGTCCTACTTCCATATGGACATTCCATATTGCCCTGCTATTCCAACTACAAATCCTTCCTTTTCTTCTTTCAATTACTGGTTACTTACTACTTGCTGCAAACTCTTTTTCTTTTTTATTTCTTTTTCTTTTTTGAGACAGAGTTTCACTCTTGTTGCCCAGGCTGGAGTGCAGTGGCACGATCTTGATGCACTGCAGCCTCCACCTTCTCGGTTCAAGCGATTCTCCTGCCTCTCAGCCTCCCAAGTAGCTGGGATTACAGGCGTTCACCACCATGCCTGACTAATTTTGTAATTTTAGTAGAGACGGGTTTCACCATGTTGGTCAGGCTGGTCTCGAACTCCTGACCTCAAGTGATCTACTCACCTGGGTCTCTCAAAGTGCTGGGATTACAGCTGTGAGCCATTGCATCCAGCCTGCAAACTCTTTTTCTTATCCTCATTCCTAACACCTCATCTTGGCCTCTTCAGACACTTGATGACCAGACCCTTTTAGACCAAAATCATGCCTTATAAATTAGTACCGCTAGCACTAGCGCTTAGCCAAATGCCTAGTATATAATAGAAATTAGATAAGTGTTTGGTGAATGAATGATGTATAAATAAAGAAGTGGATGAATATTAAAGGGCTGAATGATAAATGTCTGGGATAAACAATTCTTCATATCACTGAAAAAGTAGAAGATAGGTTTTGGATGAAAATTCCATTTTTCAACGATAACATAGTACTATATGGAAAGCTACTATTTTTAAAAAATTAATTTATTACTCCATAAACAACATGGATAAAGTAAGCTTTTGTGGGCCTGTTTGTTCCTGTAGTGATCCCTTGACATTTTGAAAATTCCGAGTTGTGCTCTCATCTCGAAAACCCTGACTAGTACATGGCTTGTATATCTGCTTTTTGTGTTTATGAATTGGAGAATATCCGAAAGATAATGTAGAAATTAACTTTTGATACTATAAGTCTAACATGACTTGGAATATTTTATGGAGGTTTAAAATGCTGACAACCGTGAGCTAACAAACAGAAGGCAGATCTCTACCCTATCTAGGTGTAGAACATGCTGTTTACAGAAGTGTTGCTGTATGTCAAAAGGAAGAAAAGTGTTCTGTGACTCCAAAGACAAAATCAGGACCCAAGGTAGCAGTCACCAGTGTCAAGATTTCAATTCAACTTAAAGAAAATCAAGCCTTCCAACAATGGAATGAGGCTCTTCCTGAAGTATCCAGCTCAGCCACCACTGCCCACATTCAAGAAACAGAGATACTTGGTATTTGTACAAAAATTTAAAATAAAACTGACCAAAAAACTTACATGTTAAATCTGAAGAATTCTGGGCCACCCTGAAGCCTTCTCTGCCCATTGAACAGTCACCCTCAAGGAGATTTTGACTGATGGTTTTCTTTACAGGGTGGTTCAGGGGCTTACCTTGTCCATTCATCCATCCAACCATTTAACTGTCCATCCATTTGTCCATCCAACATCTATCCATTCGTTCATACATTATCCTTATTAAAAAATTCCCTCTGAACCCCTCTTTCCCAGAAGCACCATCCTCATGGTTCCCATGACATTCTCTTTCCCTGTGTCTTCCCTTCCTTGCTGCTGTTCAGACATTATTGTCCTCATTTAGCACCCTCCCCTGCACACACTGTAGGATTTGCATATTCTACAAAGTCTAACCACTCATTCTGACTTCTTTCCTCTCTATGAGACAAAGTCCTCAGAAATGCCAGGAATATGTTTCTTCTGTTGTCACTCACATTTATTATTTTATTTTTATAACACCCTGAGAAGAAGGCAGCATTAATATTAGTATTCCCATTTAGCAGATGTGGAAACTGAGACCCAGAGAAGTTCTCTTACCTGCCCATGTTCACACAATGAAAATGACCTGAACCTGGACCCTCTGGTTCCAAGTTTGGTGCTCTTTCCACCACCAAGGTGAGACAACTAGGTCCTGAGGGTTTAAATGGGAATTTCTTTTTGAGCGAGAAGTCTCCTTCTACTTTATATATGATTTGAATTTTTAAATGTTATTTATCTATCAATAAAACTAATATGGGGCTCTGTAAATATTCCTAACACCAATTTCATTTTATGGAGTATACTGCAGCAGTCATAAACTCAGGGTACTATTATTTAAGTTAGTTAAGTTACTTTAAGATTGTACAAAGAGGCCAATTTTATCACACCATTACTGCTATTTTGTCTTTTTAACATAGACAGGTTAATTTAAGAAAAGAAAGTAATTTCAAAGGCAGTAAGCCACAATGGTATAGAAAAGGCTTTGCCAGCTGGCTGTAATGCTCTGAAAATTAATGAAATCATTATCCCTTAAAATTTTCTCTAGAGTTGCACTGTCAGGAACATATTCTTTCTAAATTTAACTATTGGCAGTCACTCTTAAAAACTAATAAAATTTAGTAATACTTTCCATACATACCAGGGTGTGTCTTTTTACTCAGTAAAATTATAATTTGAATGTCTATTACTTTATGACATAAATGAATCAAGAGGATTTGTACTAAGAAACTAGAGAAGAAACTACAAAAAAATGATCCCCAGGTGCTTGTGGTAGGTAGTTCAGGCTTGGTTGAAGGAAAATCAGGGTCTTATTTCAGTCCCATGTTGACATATTGCAAGTCTTTTGAGCATCCAAGTAGGATGATGATAAATGTCACAAAAATCCAGGCAGAAGGAGACTGTATAGATCATCAGTCCTCAGTAGAATCTTACTGAAGGCCAACTTTTGGTGAATAAAATAGTTATGATCGCCAAAAGTTTGGGGGCATAAAATATGTTGCATTTGCATAAAATTTACATAAAACTACCTAAATTATTTCAGCTACTAGGGGAAAAATATATGGGTATCTTCTTCCATTATTTAAATCTCATATACCTTTGAAAGAAGTGCTTAAGAGAAGTTGCTTGCAAGGTTCTCTGAATGCTTGATTAAATAGACTAACTGTGGAAAGAGATTCTGATTAAATTTAATTCAAGTGAATCTATTTTTAAAAATCTTTATTGTTAAAAATGTGTCTAAAATATGTCCTTTTTCCTCCTCCTTTAATTAGTTCAGTATATGGTGTTGAACATTATTAGTGGATACAGGGTCATTTCAGAAGCATTATTAAGAGAGAAAGCTTAGGTGGGCTCTGATTCTAGGCCTGATATTTACTGGTTTTGGAATATGAGACAAATAGTTTAAATTATTTCATCTTCTATTTTTTCAGCTATGGAACAAAAGACGGGGGCATTCTTTCACCTGACTATAGAAAAGTAACATGAGGGCGTTGATAAAAATTAAAATATTGAGAACTACCTTGAAGATCTTGATTTGAGAGTGAGGAAAGAAACCAGAAATCTATATTTATGGTCAGCACTGTAGGTGATTTCAATACAGTTAATCAGAGCACTGAGTTAGAAATTGCCAAAACAATCTTGAGCAAAAATAACAGAGCTAGAAGCATCACACGCCTTGATTTCAAAACATATTATAAAGTAATTGTAATCAAAACTGCATGGTACTTGCATAAAAACAGATACATTGATCAATGGAGCAAGATAGAAAACCCAGAAATAAACCTATGCATTTTATGGTTAACTGATTTTTGATAAAGTTGCCAAGAATACACAATGGGTAAAGGACAATCTCTTCAATAAATGTTGTTGCGAAAATTGGCTATCCCCATGCAGAAGAATAAAATTAGACCCTTATCTTATACCGTATACAAAATCAACCATATACAAAAATCAACTCAAAATGAATTGAAGATTTACATATAAGACACCTGAACCTGTAAAATTACTAAAAGAAAATGAAGCAAATCTTCATGATATTGGTCTAGACAATCATTTTTTGGATAACATCCCTGAAGCATAGTCAATGAAATAA
Source organism: Chlorocebus sabaeus (assembly GCF_047675955.1). Lineage (NCBI taxonomy): Eukaryota > Metazoa > Chordata > Mammalia > Primates > Cercopithecidae > Chlorocebus > Chlorocebus sabaeus. Next base: position 11,769,890 of record NC_132918.1, read on the forward strand.
AAATAGACAAATGGGATGGCATCAAACTAAAATGTTCTGCACAAAAAAAAAAATATTACCAACGTGAAAAAACAACCCACAGAATAGGAGAAAATGCTTACAAATTATACATCTGATAAGGGGTTAATATCCAAAATATTTAAGAAACTCAAACAACTTAATAGCAAGAAAACAAACAACTTAAAAATGAGCAAAAGACCCAGATATTTCTCAAAAGAAGACATACAAATGACTAATAGGTACATGGAAAAATGCCTACCATCACTAATTAGAAAAATGTAAATTAAAACCACAATGAAATATTACCTCATGCTTGATAGAGTGGCTTTTATCAAAAAGATGACAGATAACAAGCATTAACAGGATGCAGAAAAATTGAACTTTTATATATTGTTGGTGGGAATAAAAATTAATACAGCTTTTATGAAAAAAGGGTATGGAGCTCCCCAGAAAAACCAAAGATAGAATTACCATTCAACCCAGTAATCTCACTTCTGGGTATATATCCAAAGAAACTGAAATCAGTATGTCAAAGGGATATCTGCACTGCCATGCTCATTGCAGTATTGTTCACAATAGCCAAGATATAGAAACAACCTAAATGTCCATCAGCAGATGAATGGATAAAGAAAATGTGGGTACACATACATGATGGAATACTATTCAGTCTTACAAAGGAGGGAAATCTTGCCATTTTTGACAACACAGATGAATTTGGAGGACATGAGCTAAGTGAAATAAGTCAAGCACAGAAAGACAAATACTGCGTGGTCTCACCCATATGTGAAATCTAATAAAGTTGAACTCTACCAGAATTAAAATTTAATTTAATTTAATTTAAAAAAATAAAGTTTAACTTATAGAGGCAGAGTAGGGCAATGGTTAGCAGAGGCTAGGGTGGGAGGTAGGGAGGGTTAGGAAGAAAGAGAATGATGACTGGTAATCAAAGGGTATAAAGTTTTGGATAAACAAGAGTAATACGTTTTGAGAGTTGTTTCTCAGCAGGGTGACTATAGTCAACAATAATGTATATTTTAAAATAAGAGAGAAAATTTTAAATGCCTTATAAAGATAATAGGTAAGCAAGGTGATAAGGATGTTAACTAGCTTGATTTAATTATGCCACATTGTATATATACCTATATCAAAACATCATGCCCCATAAATGTAGACAATTATAGTTTGCCAATGAAAAATAGTATTAATAATAAGTTTTAATAAATAAATAAACATGGAGCCAAAACAAAAGCACAGAAAGTTTGTTTAAATGTTTTAGTTCAAAGAGCTAATTTACTATGTGACACCACTCTTCAAATACATAGTCCAGTGTTGTGCAAAACGTTTGCAACAAAGATCAAATTTGGACTAATTTTCTCTGCTTTGGGGCTTTGAAAGAACTGTCCACAGTATATATGAAGCCCTCAAAAATCTGTTTGCAGCGGTCAGTATTCTAGAAGCAGTAGAAAAATAGGTTTTCTGATAAGACATCAGTTTTGCAATGAACACAATGAAATATGTCACTTTCAAGTTGAGTCCATTTTTGAAATTCTAGGCAAAGCCATCACAGCCCCTGTCATGGATGCTGGATAATTGGGATTCATTGCACAACCTACATTCTCTGAAAGATGATTGACATCCCTGCAGTTTGTATTGTGTGAAAGTGGCCACGTTGTCAAAACCTGGGCAAACACAATCTTCTCAAAAGGTTAATTGGAATTCAGTTGAATACAAAGAATGAAGAGTTTTTCTCACATACTTTTAATACACAGTTTTAAAGTTATGATTGGAATAAAGTATTTTATCTAGATTAGCACTGACCACTATAGTGGCCACCAGTTATGTGTGGCTATAGAGCACTTGGAATGTGGTTAATCCAAAATGAGGTATGCTGTAAGTATAAAATACGCACCAGACCTCTTTAAATTGTTTAATTAAGAAAATGAATGAAAAATAACTCATTAATTTTTAACTGATTACCTATTGAAGCAATAATATTTTGGACATATTGGATTAACTAAAATATAATAGTAAAATTAATTTTACTTTTTTTACTTTTTAATATGACTACTAGAAAATATAAATTACATGTATGGCTCACATATTTCTATTGGGCAGCTTTGTTTACATAAAAGATTAGAGGGTGTGTCTTCTCAAACAGTTTAATTAATGTTATTTGAAGTTCGTTAGAGTATGTATTTATATCTACAGCATGTGAAATAAAGATAATAATGTCATTTCATACCAGTTTATTTTATAATGCCTCTAAAATATGGAATAATAATTTCAGAATAATTTTGATTTATGTCTAAAAGGACCTTGTCATAACACTGTGCCTTACAGAGTCTTAGAATTTCTAGATATCCTAAAAAATCATCTAATTTAATCCTACCTTTTTAGAGAAAGAAACTAAGAAGAATTTACCTGATCACCTTAATATTACTTACAAGCAAAGCAAACACTGGAACTCAGATCTCTGAATCCCAAGCCCCAAGATTTCTATTGTACCAGTACTATTTAAATCTGACAGTGTTTCAAAAGTAGAATAAAACTATTCCTTGTTTTTCTACCCCCGATACGTAGTCTTATTTTTTCAAAAGAACTTCAACTCAAAAGCTACGTTTCTAAAAATTGCCATAATTGAGGCCACACTCATCAACCCAAAGAGATTTCATTAAAGTAATTGAATAAAATATTTTTGTTGGTCTCCTTCCCCAACACATATAGTTTTATCTAAAAAGGCTTTATGACACAAAGCAAAGCACAAAACTGACAAAAGCACCAACAAGGAATAAGGTTTCTGAACAGAAAAAGGGATGCAAGGAAGAAACCAGCTTGATTCAACAAGGAGTCTTAAAGCCTTGGAGCAAAGTTGGATTAACTGGAAAAATAGCCCAGCAGGCAGGTTGCCTGCATAACAAAACGGAACAATACTCATGAAGGGATAAAATCAGAAAAACAAAAAATAAAAGGACACTGACCAACTTGCAGAAGATATTTTAAAAACCGCACTAATTTCCTGTATTTGACACAAAAGAAGGTTAACAGAGAACTGTTACTCCTTTTTAAATAGGAAGAGAAAACTGCCCCATAGCTGAGTTTTCCTTGGACGTCTTCAGTTTTGCATCCAGATGCTTCACCAGTCACTCTGTCACTCCCCCTGTAGAATGAGAAATCCAGTCAAGCTTTTTACTGGTTTTGCATTGCTAATAAAATAATAATAATTGAGTTTCCATTTTGTGGAGGTTGGGAGGGAAGAGGACCTACATTAGTCTTTTTGAGGTCATTTAAAAGCAGTCTCAAGACAAAAGGAAAATAGTCATTCTAAATACGTAGTGCTCAACTGATCAATTATTTTTGGCAAAATAATTCCATGATATATAGTGTATAAAATGACTACCACATTACCTGCAAACACTAGATGCTCAGTTAATTATATCTGAATCACTCAAAGAGATACCAGTGTAAATATAAGGTTAGAGATAATTAAGGACTGGGGAGAAAAAAAGCATCTGTATTCTATTTCTTCTTAACATACACCATTTTATTTTAACATTCCACTTGCAATGAATTTTCATTGTATATTACCTGAAAAATATAAATATGTAATATTAAAATATAAGGAATACAGCCGAGTGCAGTAATTCATGGCGGTAATCCCAACACTTTGAAAGGCCGAGGCAGGTGGATCATCTGAGGTCAGGAATTCGAGACCAGCCTGGCCAACATGGTGAAACCTGTCTCTACCAAAAATACAAAAATTAGCTGGGTGTGGTGGTGCATGCCTGTAATGCCAGCTACTCAGGAGGCTGAAGCGGGAGAATCGCTCGAACCTGGGAGGTGGAGGCTGCAGTGAGCCGAGATGGTGCTGCTGCACTCCAGCCTGGGCAACAGAGCAAGACTCCATCTCAAATAAATAAATAAAGATAAAAATAAAATAAAGTAAAGTATAAAGTATAATAAAATCATTTTTTTTTTCATTTCACCCAATAGTTTTTATACCAGTTTCTATTCCCTTAGCATCTAATTTTATTAAACACTATTTTTCACCACCCTAGTCTTTCTCAAACTCCACTTAGAAACAACTTTACTGAATTTGAGAATACTTGATGCTCAGTTAGGACAAAATGAAATAGCATTAACATTAGTCTCCTTGGCTACCAAGGGAAGACCAATGAGTGTCACCATGGGGTCACCAGCACCTTAACTTTAGAACTCAGTGTGTCATTGCATCTAGAAGGGATCAGGCTCTGGGGATCTGGCTCCTATTAATCAAATCATTAAGAACCTGTTATAGAAACCAGCAAGGCAATTATCAACATACTAAGATGAAAAGATCTACTAATGTTGTGGGATCTTTGGGGTGTTGCTTTCCTGGCCAGAAACATCTGTGGCCAGTGGCATCTTGCCCGAGTTATTGTCCTGTGTCCAGGAAGAATGAGGCAGACAAGTGGAGGGTGAGCAAGATGAAGAGGAGACTTTATTGAGTGTTAGAACAGCTCAGAGGAGACCCATAGTGGGTAGCTCCTCTCTACAGGCAGGTCATCCTGTCAGTGTTCAGCTCTCAGCAGAGAGGAGGCCTAGAGTGAGTAGTACCTCTCCATAACTGGTCATCCTGTTGAGTGTTCAGCTCTCAGCAAAGAGAAGGCCTGAAGTGGGGGCTCCTCTCTGCAGATAGCTTGTCCTGACAAGTGTTCAGCTCTCAGCAGAGAAGGTAGCTCTTTTGTGCTGCTAGTTGTCAAATCATTCACATCTGTCAGTAGAGAGGGGACCTTGGAGCAGGTAGCTCCTCTCTGTTGCTGGTGGTCCAGGTATCTGCTCTGCTCTGGCTGAGTCTGGGGTTTTTACAGTCTTGGGGGGAAGCACGAAAGTGTGTGCTGACTGGTCCATTAGCAGCCATGGGTGGGCCCAGGAAAAAGCACCACCAGTTCCCCCTTCAGTCCACAGGACTGGCTGCCAGGCCCCCAGGCTTCAACCTTCCCCAGCGTGAGGGTGGGGCTTCACTGGCAACCCACCCCCTTCAGTCCAGGAGCCTGTCTGCCTTTCCTGCTGTTCATGGCACCCAGGCTATTCATACCAAGGGGCACCTGCAGGCCAGCACTGAGCTGCCTTCAGCCCTCCTTTGACTCCCTGCCATGCTCATCAGCACCCAATGTCTGGACGGGACCAAGGTGGCAGGGGGGCTGATAGGTCAGTGCTGCCCCAAGCATGCCCCCACTCAGCAGGGCTCCGGCCTTGCTCCGGCCTTGATCTGAGTGGGCGCCAGGAGTGGGGAGACGCCAGACAGTGGGAGCAGGCAATTCAGTGTCTGTGGGGGATGGGGAGTAGGGGGGCCTTCCCAGCCCTGCAAGAGCACAGAGATGCCCAGGTCCCAAGCCAGGCTTGTGTGGCTGCAGCTGCCCATGAGGAGCTCCTGCCCTGCCAATTCAGAAGGGGCAGGGCTCGCACTTGTCCCCTGGAGCAGGAGGCCTGGGCCCCAGGGGTGGAACTCTTGCCTGCTCTGTGGAGTGGGAGGCCTGGCTGTGCTTCCCCACCTCAGCCGACGTGTTGGCAGTAGCCACTCTAGATGGGCCACTGCTGCCATCACTCAGAAGATAAGAAAGTTCACATCAGTTGGTCAGACATTACTTTCCTTAAGATAATATGCATGGGAAACTAAATTATAATCAGTAACTTTCTTGAGGTAGGCCGCCCTAATGATGTGTTTCTTGGAGCTATAAAGGCCATATGCATTTATCCACTTTATAGAATTTGCCTGCCATAAGGTCTGGGGAATTTGCAGAACTAACAAGAACCCTAGGGAGTGCTGAAGATATTCTGACAAATATTAGTTCTTGACACTTCTTTTTAATTATTCCGATCTAGCCAGTCTCTTCTTTTAACATGGCCTTTCTACAAAAGTGTATCATAAGATCGATCAAATTTAGCTTACTATACCACAAGCATCTTCCCATTCTACTTTTCTAAGACATTCCCTTGTTAGAGTTGTAGGTGTTATTAAGATGTTCCAGTCTTACATTTACAAATATCTCCTGGTTTACCCACAGTGAATAGTAATCAAATGTGTCATGTGTAGATTTTATTAGATGAACTCCCTAAGGGTGATGCCATTTCCAAGTTCTTGGTGAATACCTCACTTTTGCACCATATATTGGCTGTATAAGGCCCCTTAGATACTTTCCATAGTAATGGCAGTATTGAGCCTCATTCTAAATAATTTAGGACATGTCTAAACACATTTTTCATGAGTAATTTTGACCCACATGATTCAGTCACTTCAAAGAACGCAATATCGTCATCTAAAATTTCCAGATCTAGACAACTGGATATGTTCCTTTGAAGGGCAAATGGTTTTCTATTTCAATTCCTTCCCAGCCTTCTGAGGAAAATGGGTTTCTTATATTATTTTCCAAAGTCAAGTAAAAATCAAATGGCCCTTTGGCAAAGCTTGGGTTTATTAAGTAATGTTTCCATTTGAACTTTAAATATAAAAACCATCTTTATGTTACATTTGCCTCTACCCCTAAGGATGGATCTAGACATTCACTTCAAATTTTAGTGTAGATTTCGGATTCAGTGTACTGCTTTATGCTGCAGTAATATCCTGAGTTAGACACCTATATAATTTCTATGAAGAACTCACAATAAATTTTTTCAAAACTGAATTCACTATACAATATTTACAAATGTTTAATTCTTGCATTAACTACAGCTTCTAGGAAAAGCACAGATTATAATTTTAATAAGCATACCATTGGTTAGATTCCCTGAAATTTACAGTACATCATACCAGATGCTGTCTTTTTCCCCTCTGCAGTCCCTAAATTCCAATCACCCTTAATGCAGTTGTATTACAATTTTAATTTTAAGAAATGTACAAAATATATAAGGAAAGGCAAATGAAGATGAAACCACCCATTCCTCACTACTAAACCCCTAATTTTTGGAATATATGTTCATTTTTCTCATTAAGGCTACATTTTTAAGGAATCTCCCAGAACTGGACCCACCACCTACCATCTTACATCAAGCTTTAAACCAAAAACATAGTGATGTGCCAGAGGCAGATGTGGTGGTAGAGGTGAGGCTGTGGAAATCGGGAACAAGTCAGTACATGGACTGTTCATCTCTTTGAGCTTTCTAGAAGTCCAAAATAGTTGCAGTTGTTGAAAATACGAGAGAAATTTTTAAAGTACATGAAGTCAGCTCAATAAATTGTGAAATGTGTTATTACTATTAATCTTGAGAAATTATTTAAAATCTCACAATTTTTTGTTGACATAGAAAAAGAAACAAGAAAAACTATTGGCTCAAAGCATATGGAGATGACACAGTGATTGCGTTCCCTTGCCAGCATCACATATATGAGTATAGCCATACATCATGATGGTGATACAATCTGAGAAATACATTATTAGGTGATTTTGTGGTTGTGCAAACATCATAGAGTGATTGCAATTACACACACCAAGATGGTATAGTTTACTACACACTAGGCTACAAATTGGTACAACATGTTACTGTGCTGAATACTGTAGGCAGCTGCAACACAGTGGCAACTATTTGTGTATACAAATATATCTAACTATAGAAGTGTCACAGTAAAAATATTTTATTAGGTTCATGCAAATGTAATTCTGGTTTTTGCTATTAAAAGTAATTGCAAAAACTACAGTTATATTTGCACCAACCTAATATTGTAATCTTATGGGACCACCACTGTATATGTGCTCCATTGTTGAATGAAGCCTCATCATGCAGAACATGACTGTATTTGTCTTCTTATTTTCTCATCTTTACCCCTCATGGATTAAAAATCTCAGAATTTTTATTTATTTATGTATTTTATTACAATTTAACTTCTGGGATACATGTGCAGAATGTGCAGGTTTGTCACATAGGTATACATATGTCATCTTGGCTTGCTGCACCCATCAACCCATCATCTACATTAGGTATTTCTCCTAATGTTCTCCCTTTCTTCGCCCCCCACTTCTTGACAGGCCCCAGTGTGCGATGTTCCCCTCCCTGTATCCATGTGTTCTCATTGTTCAACTCGCACTTATGACTGAGAACATGCGGTGTTTGGTTTTCTGTTCCTGTGTTAGTTTGCTGAGAATGATGGTTTCCAGCTTCATCCATATCCCCACAAAGGACGGAAGTCATGTTTTTTTATGGCTGCTTTTTTATGGCTGCATGGTATTCCATGGTGTATATGTGTCACATTTCCTTTATCCAGTCTATCATTGATGGGCATTTGGGTTGGCTCCAAGTCTTTGCTATTGTGAACAGTGCTGCAATAAAAATATGTGTGCATCCTCTGCCCAGCTGCTGCCCTGTCTGGGAAGTGAGGTGCCCCTCTGCCCGGCTGCCGCCCCATCTGGCAAGTGAGGAGCGCCTCTGTCTGGCGCCCAACTGACTGGGAAGTGAGGAGCTCCTTTGTCCCGCCTCCGCCCAGTCTGGGAAGTGAGGTGCGCCTCTGCCTGGCGGCTGCCTTGTCCGAAAAGTGAGGAACACCACTGCCCAGCTGCTCACTCTCTGGGAAGTGAGGAGCGCCTCTGTTCGGCCCTGCATGGTCTAGGATGTGAGGAGCACCTCTGCCGGGGCTCTGTACAATCCTCCAAGTGTGAAGTGACAGCCTTGTGTGTGATACTTCTGCACTCCCAAAGTTTGCATTTTCAACATTAAAGTTTACTTTTTATAATATATATATATATATATATATATAAAATGCATGTGTCTTTATAGTAGAATGATTAAAATCCTTTAGGTATATACCCAGTAATGAAATTGCTGTGCCAAATGGTATTTCTGTTTCTAGATCCTTGAGGAATCGCCACACTGTCTGCCACAATGGTTGAACTAATTTATACTCCCACCAACAGTGTAAAAGTGTTTCTATTTCTCCACATCCTCTGCAGCATCTGTTGTTTCCTGACTTTTTAATGATCGCCATTCTAACTGGCGTGAGATGGTATCTCATTGTGGTTTTGATTTGCATTTCTCTAATGACCAGTGATGATGAGCTTTTTTTCATGTTTGTTGGCCACATAAATGTATTCTTTTGAGAAGTGTCTGTTATTATCCTTTGCCCACTTTTTGATGGAATTGTTTCTGTCTTGTAAATTTGTTTAAGTTTTTTTGTAGATTCTGGATATCAGCCCTTTGTCAGATGAATAGATTGCAAAATTTTTCTTCCAATCTGATGGTTGCCTGTTCACTCTGATGATAGTTTCTTTTGCTGTGCAGGAGCTCTTTAGTTTAATTAGACCCCATTTGTCAATTTTGGCTTTTGTTGACCTTGATTTTGGTGTTTTAGTCATGAAGTCTTTGCCCAGGCCTATGTCCTGAATGACATTACCTAGGTTTTCTTCTGGGGTTTTTATGGTTTTAGGTCTTACATTTAAGTCTTTAATCCATCTTGAGTTGATTTTTGTATAAAGTGTAAGGAAGGGGTCCACTTTCAGTTTTCTGCATATGGCTAGCCAGTTTTGCAAACACCAATTTCCCCATAGTTTGTTTTTGTCAGGTTTGTCAAAGATCAGATGGTTGTAGATGTGTGGTGTTATTTCTGAGACCTCTGTTCTGTTCCACTGGTCCATATATCTTTTTTGGCACCAGTACCATGCTGTTTTGGTTACTATAGCCTTGTAGTATAGTTTGAGGTCAGGTAGCATGAAGCCTCCAGCTTCGTTCTTTTTGCTGAGGATTGTCTTGGCTATGCAGGCTCATTTGTGGTTTCATATGAAATTTAAAGTAGTTTTTTCAATTTCTGTGAAGAAAGTCAATGGTAGCTCGATGGGGATAACATTGAATCTATAAATTACTTTGGGCAGTATGGCCATTTTCATGATATTGATTCTTCCTATCCATGAGCATGGAATGTTTTTCCATTTGTTTGTGTCCTCTCTTATTTCCTTGAGCAATGGTTTGTAGTTATCCTTGAAGAGGTCCTTCACATCCCTTGTAACTTGTATTCCTAGGTATTTTATTCTCTTTGTAGCAATTGTGAATGGGAGTTCACTCATGATTTGGCTCTGTGTTTGTCTATTATTCGTGTATAGGAATGCTTGCAATTTTTGCACATTGATTTTGTATCCTGAGACTTTGCCAAAGTAGTTTATCAGCTTAAGGAGTTTTGGGGTTGAGACTATGGGGTTTTCTAAATATACATCACGTCCTCTGCAAACAGGAACAATTTGACTTCTCTCTTTCTATTTGAACACCCTTTATTTCTTTCTCTTGTCTGATTGCGCTGGCCAGGACTTCCAACAATATGTTTAGTAGGAGCAATGAGAGAGGGCATCCTTATCATGTGCTGGTTTTCAAAGGGAATGCTTCCAGCTTTTGCCCATTCAGTGTGATATTGTCTGTGGGCTTGTCATAAGAGACTTATTATTTTGAGATACGTTCCATCAATACCTAGTCTATTGAGAGTTTTTAGCATGAAGAGGTGTTGAATTTTATCAGAAGGGCCTTCTTCATCTATTGAGAAAATCATGTGGTTTTTGTCATTGGTTCTGTTTATGTGATGGATTACATTCATTAATTTGTGTGTATTGAAACAGTCTTACATCCCAGGGATGAAACTGACTTGATCATGGTGGATAAGCTTTTTGATGTGCTGCTGGATTCAGTTTGCCAGTATTTTACTGAGGATTTTCTCATTGATGTTCATCAGGGATATTGGCTTGAAATTTTCTTGTTTTGTTGTGTCTCTGCCAGGTTTTGGTGTATCAGGATGATGCCAGCCTCATAAAATGAGTTAAGGAGCAGTCGTCTTTTTCTATTATTTGGAATAGTTTCAGAAGGAATGGTACCAGCTCCTCTTTGTACCTCTGGTAGAATTCAGCTGTGAATCCTTCTGGTCCTGGGATTTTTTTGTTTGGAAGACTATTAATTACTGCCTCTATTTCAGAACTTATTATTGGTCTATTCAGAGATTCGACTTCTTCCTGGTTTAGTCTTGGGAGGGTGTACATGTCCAGGAATTTATACATTTTTTCTAGATTTTCTAGTTTATTTTTGTAGAAGTGTTTATAGTATTGTCTGGTGGTAGTTCATATTTCTGTGGGATCAGTGGTGATATCCCCTCGTCGTTTTGTATTGCATCTACTTGATTCTTCTCTCTTCTTTATTAGTCTGGCTAGTGGTCTATTTAGTTAATCTCTTGGATTCATTGATTTTTGAAGAGTTTTTCATGTCTCTATCTCGTTCAGTTCTGCTCTGATCTTAGTTATTTCTTGTCTTCTGCTAGCTTTTGAATTTGTTTGCTCTTGCTTCTTTAGTTCTTGTAATTGTGATGTTAGGGTGTCAATTTTAGATATTTCCCATTTAGTGCTATAAATTTCTCTCTAAACACTGCTTTAGCAGTGTCCCAAAGATTCTGGTACATTGTGTCTTTTTTCTCATTGGTTTCAAATAACTTTTATTTATTTCTTCCTTAATTTCGTTATTTATCCTGTAGTCAGTCAGGAGCAGATTGTTCAGTTTCCATGTAGTTGTGTGGTTTTGAGTGAATTTCTTAGTCCTGAGTTCTAATTAGATTGAACTGTGGTCTGAAAGACTGTGTTATGATTTAGTTCTTTTGCATTTGCTGAGGAATATTTTACTTCCAAATATGTGGCCAATTTTAGAGTAAGTGCTATGTGGTGCTGAGAAGAATGTGTATTCTGTAGATTTGGGGTGGAGAGTTCTGTACTGTAGATATCTATTAGGTCTGCTTGATCTAGAGCTGAGTTCAAGTCCTGACTATCCTTATTAATTTTCTGTCTTGTTGATCTAACATTGACAGTGGGGTGTTAGGTCTCCCACTATTACTGTGTGGGAGTCTAAGTCTCTTTGTAGGTCTCCAAGAACTTGTTTTATGAATCTGGGTTCTTCTGTATTGGGTGCATATATATTTAGGATAATTAGCTCTTCTTGTCACATTGATCCCTTTACTATTACGTAATGCCCCTCTTTTTCTTTTTTGATCTTTGTTGGTTTAAAATCTGTTTTATCAGAGAATAGAATTGCAACCCTCACTGTTTTGTTTTCTTTTTGTTTTTGCTTTCCATTTGCTTGGTAAATATTCCTCCATCCCTTTATTTTGGGCCTATGCATGTCTTTGCACATGAGATGGGTCTCCTGAATATAGCACACTAATGGCTCTTGACTCTTTATCCAATTTGACAGTCTGTGTCTTTTAATTGGGGCATTTAGCCCATTTACATTTAATGTTAATATGATTACATGTGAATCTGACTCTGTCATTATGATGCTAGCTGGTTATTTTGCCCGTTAGTTGATGCAGTTTCTTCATAGTGTCTATTGTCTTTACGATTTGGTATGTTTTTGCAGTGACTGGTACTGGTTTTTCTTTTCCATATTTAGTGCTTCCTTCAGGAGTTCTTAGAAGGTACATCTGGTAACAAAATCTCTCAGCATTTGCTTGTCTGTAAAGGATTTTATTTCTCCTTCACTTATGAAACTTAGTTTGACTGGATATAAAATTCAGGGTTGAACATTCTTTTCTTTAAGAATTTTGAATATTGACTCCCAATCTCTTCTGGCTTGTAGGGTTTCTGCCAAGAGATCAACTGTTAGTTTGATGGGCTTCCCTTTGTGGGTAACCAGACCTTTCTCTCTGGCTGTCATTAACATGTTTTCCTTCATTTTAACCTTGGTGAATCTGATGATTATGTGTCTTGGGGTTGCTCTTCTCAAGGAGTATCTTTGTGGTATTCTCTGTATTTCCTGAATTTGAATGTTGGCCCATCTTGCTAGGTTGGGGAAGTTCTCTTGGATAATATCCTGAAGAGTGTTTTACAATTTGGTTTCATTTTACCCTCACTTTCAGGTACACCAATCAAACTTACGTTTGGTCTTTTCACATAGTCCCATATTTCTTGTAGGATTTATTTATTCCTTTTCATTATTTTTTCTCTAATCTTGTCTTCATGCTTTATTTCATTAAGTTGGTCTTCAATCTCTGATATCCTTTCTTCCACTTGATCAATTCAGCTATTAATACTTGTGTATCATACTTGTGTATGCTTCCCAAAGTTTTCATGCTGTGTTTTTCAGCTCCATCAGGTCATTTATGTTCTTCTCTAAACTGGTTATTCTAGTTAGCAATTCCTCTAACCTTCTTTCAAGGTTCGTAGCTTTTTTCCATTGGATTAGAACATGTTCCTTTAGCTTGGTGGAGTTTGTTATTACCCACCTTCTGAAGCCTACTTCTGTCTGTTAGTCAAAATCATTCTCTGTCCAGTTTTGTTCCCTTGCTGGCAAGGAGTTGTGATCCTTTGAAAGAGAAGAGATGTTCTGGGTTTTGGAATTTTCAGCCTTTTTATGCTGGTTTTTCCTCATCTTCATGGATTTATCTAACTTTGATCTTTGATGTTGGTGACCTTTGGATGGGGTTTCTGTGTGGACATCCTTTTTGTTGATGTTGATGCTATTCCTTTCTGTTTGTTGTTTTTCCTTCTAACAGTCAGGGCTTTCTGCTGCAGGTCTTCTAGAGTTTCCTGGAGGTCCACTCCAGATCCTGTTTGCCTGGGTATCACCAGCAGAGTCTGCAAAACAGCAAATATTGCTGCCTGTTTCTTCCTCTGGAAGCTTCATCCCAGGGGGCACCTGCCAGATGCCAGCTGGAGCTCTCCTGTATGAGGTGTCTGTCAACTCCTACTGGGAGGTGTCTCCCAGTCAGGAGGCATGGGGATCAGGGACCCACTTGAGAAGGCAGTCTGTCCCTTAGCAGAGCTTGAGTTCTATGCTGGGAGATCCATTCCTCTCTTAAGATCCAGTAGGTAGGAATGTTTAAGTCTGCTGAAGCTGCGCCCACAGCCGCCCCTTCCCCCAGGTGCTCTGTCCCAGGGAGATGGTAGTTTTATGTATAAGCCCCTAACTGGGGCTGCTGCCTTCCTTTCAGAGATACCCTGACAGGAGAGGAGTCTAGAGAGGCAATCTGGCTACAGCAGCTTTGAGGCGCTGCAGTGGGCCCCACCCAGTCTGAACTTCCGAGCAGTTTTGTTTACACTGTGAGGGGAAAACTGCCTATTCAAACCTCAGTAATGGCAAATGCTCCTTTCCACTGCAAGCTCGAGCATCCCAGGTCGACTTCAAACTGCTGTGCCGGCAGGGAGAATGTCAAGCCAGTGGATCTTAGCTTGCTGGGCTCCATGGGGGTGGGATCTGCTGTGCTAGACCACTTGGCTGCCTGGCTTCAGACCCCTTTCCAGGGGAGTGAACAGTACTATCTCACAGGTGAGCTAAGATCCACTGGCTTGAAATTCGCACTGCCAGCACAGCAGTCTGAAGTCATCCTGGGATGCTTGAGCTTGCTGTGGGAAGGAGCATTTGCCATTACTGAAGCTTGAGTAGGTGGCTTTTGCCTCGCAGTGTAAACAAAACTGCCCGGAAGTTCAGACTGGGTGGGTCCCACTGCAGCGCCTCAAAGCTGCTGTAGCCAGACTGCCTCTCTAGACTCCTCTCCTGTCAGGGCATCTCTGAACGGAAGGCAGCAGCCCCAGTCAAGAGCTTATACATAAAACTCCCAACTCCCTGGGACAGAGCACCTGGGGGAAGGGGCGGCTGTGTGCGCAGCTTCAGCAGACTTAAATGTTCCTTGCACTACTGGGGTATGAAAAGAAACTCCTGCAGCTAGCTCGGGATGGCCGCCCAGTTTTGTGCTTGAAATCCAGGGCCCTGGTGGCATAGGCACCCGAGGGAATCTCCTGGTCTGTGGGTTGCAAAGACCATGCGAAAAGGGTAGTATCTGGGCTGGAGTGCATCATTCCTCATGGCACAGTCCTTCATGGCTTCCCTCGGCTAGAGGAGGGAGTTCCCTGACCCCTTGCATTTCCCAAGTGAGGCAATATCCCACCTTGCTTCAGCTTGCCCTCCATGGGCTGCACTCACTCTCTAGCCAGTCCCAGTGAGATGAGCCAGGTACCTCAGTTGGAAATGCAGAAATTACTCATCTTCTCTATTGATCTCACTGCGAGCTGCACACTGGAGCTGTTCCTATTCAGCCATTTTGCTAGCCACTGAATTTTTATTATAATGTTGGATAATTGTGAAATTTTTTATTTGATAACTACGATTCTTTGAAAATGATGTCAAAACCAAGATATTTTCTCCCATTTTAACAGTCTCAATCCATTTCCATCTCTCTTCCTCACATATCTCCTTGTTCTTCTCTCACACTTCTGCATTTTCCCTCATAAAGTTTAGAATTCCTGTAAGAGGTTAGCAAAGGTGACCTACGTCCAGTACAAGAAACAACTCTGTCATAATAAAGGACAGATCCGGGCTACAGTGAGTGATCTATTCACTTGCTGCATATCTTACTCTATTCAGGCTGCTATAACAAAATACTGTAGACTCGGTAATTCATAAACAATAGAGATTGATTTCTTAGAGGTCTGGAGGCTGGGAAGTCCAACATCAAAGCATGAGTAGATTTGGTATCTGGTAATGGCTTAATAGATGATGACTCGTTGCTGCATCCTCACATAGCAAAAAAGAGCCAGGGAGCTCACTCAAGCCTCTTAAAAGGTCACTATTCTCATTTATAAGGGTCAAGCCCTCACCTTATGGCTTAATCACTCCCCAAAGGCCATATCTCTTAATACTATCACATTGGGTATTAGGCCTCAACATGTAAACTCATGGGGTACACCAATTTAGAGCACAGTGCTGCACCTCAATGCAATTTAATGGACTATCATCTGGTCATACCTTCTGTCTGTGAACTGTTTAGACCCTACTGGCTTACCTCCATTAGTGATGCTCTCTGACAGTCTTCAGCTTGGCAGTGTGCCTTAGTATAGGCACTACATCCATGTTGCAACACAGTTCTCCATAGGGTTCTATATCATGAGTTAAGGCAGGTATGTTAAGCAAGCTAGCATGAGCTTTTAAGACTCTGAAACACACACTGAAAATCCACAAACATCATCCAGCATATGGAGAAAATATGGAATTTGGAAAAAGGCATAAGAGAATGACATTAGCAAAATAAATAAAACAATAACAATTTGGGCAACAGCCAAAAACACAAATAAAAAATGAGAGGTATTTTGACTCCTTAATATATTAAAATGTGTCATTCACATACTCACACTGCATGCATAATTTAGCTTTCTTTTTTCTCAGCCTCAGCAACAGCTAGGAATACTTCGTTGACAATTTTTACCTCATAAATTTGGTTCCCCGATCTAATTTTTCATTACAAGAAAAAAGAAAGGGAAAAAAAAAAAAAACTTAAAGATCTTCCCTCAAATGAGATTCTCTTTCCCTCTGGGTTTTTATTGATTTATAATTGCACTGATATTTCACATTTCTATTAAAAAACACCATGTTCTAATGCTCAGTCTGGCAGAGGCTTCCTTTTGCATTTCACAGGACACCCGCCAAATCATTCTATTACGGAGACAGCTCAGAGTTCTGGGGAAATCAATAGGTATTTAGCTCGTGGGAGGCAGAGAGGTGGAGAAATGTGAGCAGTGGCTGCCAGCGACCACTGGGATAGGAATGTCTGTAAAGGCTAAAGTCAGGCCACAGGCCTGCGAAGTGTGGAATTTTAGCAGTTATGTAACTACATTTTTAGGTTAATGATTCAGTCTCTGTGTTTTGGCTGTGTTTCCTTTAGGGTAGCTGTTCCTGAGAAAGAAGCATCGTCGTTTCACTGGGAATTGCCACTTCACTGACCATCGCTTTTGTGTGAAAAAGAAAGGCCGTTTAGAACAAGCTTTATTTGTTTAAGTTTCTAAATAACAAATCCTTGGCCCCTATAATTCACATTGCTTTGCCGTCAGCTTTAGACAGTGTTCAGTTACACATGGAGGCAAAGACAAGTCTTCTCTTTAGTTATGTCCTGTCAAAAGCCTGCCTCCCTGGTATTTGTGGTAGATATTCCATTGTAATGATTCTGCTAGCTGTTTTTCCCCCATCTGAGCCTGAAAAATCAAATCATCTGCTCAAAAGTCAATGAAATGTCTTAAGCTGCTAGGGCAGCTAAACAAATCTGCTAACAACAATAACCTTACTGAGGAGGAATGTAAAAAAAAAAAGAAAAATTTACTTTGTGCTCCTCAGAAGGCATTCTGGTAAACAGTCACACCACACCAAAGCCTAGCTCTAAAATGCAACCTATCACGGTGCTGGACAGATCATATTTTGTGAGCTAGGCTGATGGTTCACGTGTAAACCTATGGCATTCATTCTGCTAACACCCCACCCACAACTGCTGAGAGTGAGCTCCTGCAATAAAATGCTTCAGAGTGGTTGGGGCTGTTATCTAACGAGTTCGTATTAATCATAAGGCAAGGACTTGAGTCTTACTTGAAAAATGTTTAAGATTAAGGCTTTCAAGCAGCAAACCTTACCATCAAGGAGAAAGAATAGCCTCCTATGGGAGATAGCCAAACTTAAAATAAAATTGACCAAGCAGAAAGTTATAAATAATATTATTTTAACAGGGTTTTGAGGTGCAGCCAAACATTTTGGAATCTTCTCAGTCCAAACAAAACCAGCATATTTCTCATTTTTTCCAACCTCATGACTGAGGCAGGAGATAAATGGAAAGGAAAAAAGCCTACCGTTGCAAAATGTAAATTTAAAAGAAAAATCAATCTGGACAGTCATATAAACCAGGTGGCAGGCAAAAATTGGACTCATTTACGAAGAAATGCAAGGCATCCTGTAACAGGCAACAATTAAGGAACAGTAAAAAGACCAAAGAACTTGGAAAAAAAACAAGTTCAAATCTTAAGTCCATCACTCACAAAAATGTGGCTGTCTGGATAAATTTCTTAGCTTCTCTGAGACTGGTGGCTCCTCATCTGGAAAATGGAGAAGATAGCACTGATCTCACAGAGTTCTTGCATTTAAAAAGATTAAAATTGGAAGCACCTAGCACAGCACTCCAGCACATACAAGAATGTTAAATCTCCACTGTCTCCTCCTACTGCTTCCCAAGTCCCTCGACCCCACCTCCCACTCCAGCAAACCAGAAGAAACAAAGATTTACCTTGGATTAAAATGTTTTGAGCAGTCTGGGTTTTGTTGGTTGTTATTAACAGTGATAGTGTCATACTAAAAAAATTTAACTGGGCTAGGAATCTAGAGAACTGAGTCTGTTTGATTCTGCAACTTTCTAACTATTAATTTAAAGGAATGACCTCACCTTTTCGGGCTTCGGGTTCTTCTCTTTAACGTGAGGCCACTATAATAATCTATAAGGAATACCAGTTTTAGTATTCAAGAAATTGCCTGTTATATTATTTATGGGGAGAGATACCACAAGGCTCCTGTTGTTTTGTTGGTTTGTTTGTTTGCTTAAAGATGGGGTTTTGCTCTGCTGCCCAGGCTTGAGTGCAGAGGCATGATCATAGCTCACTGCAGCCTCTACCTTCTGGGCTCAAGTGATCCTCCCACCTCAGTCTTCCAAGTAGCTGGGACTACAGGCATGCACCACCATACCCTGCTAATGTTTTTATTTTTTGTAGAGACAAGGTCTCTGAGTTGCCCACGCTGGTTTCAAACTCCTGGTCTGAAGTAATTTTCCTACCTGGGTATCCCAAAGCGCATTAGCCACCACACCTGGCCCTATTTTGTTTTGATCTTGCCTCCTGCTGATGTATTATTTCACAGTTTTTGTATAACTAGTGCTAGTATTTTTATTTTACATGCAGAGATCTTACTGAAGGCAAAAAGAGCCTTATTTTCAGAAGTTATTCAATACATGTTTGTGGAATGAATAAGTTACACTAATTAGGATAAAACAGAATGTTGTTCTTAATATAAAACCTTGGTCCAATCCCAGTGCAGTGCTCCTCCTTAATTATAGCTCTCCTGCCCACTACTCCAATTTCTTTAAAAACACCAGAAGCATTGCCCCTTAATACTGTCAAATTATATATAGCAGGTGGTTTAAAAACTTTTGCTTTTGTACCTTTTTTAAATCAGTGGTTCATGAATCTTTCACTGTTATGTGATGCTTGAGAGATTCAGAAAAATAATATAATTATCTCTCTCCCTAAATAATATAATTATCTCTCCCAAAATAAATTTTTAAAAAATTGTAAGCCATTCTTTTCAATAATTTCTGAGAAAGAAAGAAGCCTAAACTTATGAACTCTGACTTAAATGCTTTTTATTAAGACCACAACTAACTGTAGTATCACCTTTCTCTCAGGCCAAAATGAGCAAGAAAGCAGAAAAGAAATTCTTTCTTAGACAACAGGACTTTCTGACCTTGTGGGGTTTCTGTCAAGCATATGTCAGGCCTACAGAACATAAAAATGTCTGGATTAATCTATAAATCAAAGTACTTTTATTTGTATCTTGAGAATTTTTATTAAGTGGGGGCCAAAACCTTACAATCACGCTTTTCTGTGAAACAAGAACCCTGCTGCTATTAATGTTTAAGATTTGTGGGAGGAGGAATATGTATTCCTTCCACTTTCATTGCCTCCTGGATTGCTTATTGATCAAGATTGGAATTTAAATGACCGAAAAGAGAAAGAGGCATTGGCTGGGGTTTCCATCCCTCTGGCTTCAAGGTGCACACATGTGTTATTGCTGTCACTGCACCACATTTGCATTCTGGTATTCTTGCATCACCAGACTCAGTCCTCCTGGGGGCCCATGACAATGGCTGATATTTGGCTCTGCTTTTAGGGTGAATCCATTTCAATTCAATGTGAAGAATTGTCACATTATAATTTTCTGCTTTCATGGATGTGTTTTGGATTTCCTTGGCAGTCAGTTCTTCTGTTGAGGGGATGCAACAAATCTAAAAAGGAGTTCTGCCAACTCCCCCCCTCCAAATTTTTAAAATCATAAAGTATTTTACCAATGAGATTTCAGACATGTTTGTTTGGCTTTTATGCTTATGCAAATATAACCATTGACTAGACTACATCTGTTGAGTTGTCGGTTTTAAATAGATTCTCCACCTCTTGAATATGTTCCAATTGTGATTCTCTGTAGTTATTCATTTTCTTTTTTGCTGTCAGAAACTTAAGGAAATTTGTAATTGTGTAGATTCTGGGTGAGTATATATAAACAACAAATATTTTTTCCCCAAATATCTCTGCAATATGAAAATTTCGTGCTTATAAATTTAGAAAGAACATTGCAAAAATTCAGGTTGTCTTTTTAATATTTAGAACTATTTATTTCAAATAGTATCAAAATTATCTTGAAAAGCACTGAAAATTTTATTCTGAATCTACTAGGTCATTTTTAAAAAGAAAGAAAGAAGAATTTTTCATAAACATATGAATTCATTTATATTGGTTGTCAGTCAAATTTCAATACCTGGGCTTCATGTAATTTAAATTTTACTCAAAGCTTTGCTATAGACAGTTAACCATCATATTAGTACACATGACCTTTGTGACCCTTCGCTATCTGGTAGACAACGTTCCTTAATGTTTGTTGCCATTACTCCCTTACCTATTATTGAGTAGTGTATACATATTTGCACCTCTGCACCTTTATCCATGCCTGGAATTTTCTACTCCTCTCTCTTTCTATGATTGGCAATGATCTACTCTTTCAAGATACATGTGCAAGTCTTACACTTCTTTAAGACCTAGCATAGTGCAGGACATTGAGAATATCCACCAAATGTGCAAGAGTGGTAAATAGAACACTTTCTTTTCACTAATGTGTAACTATGAGGAAGTCCACTTGTGTTTTTACTTTTTACAGTTTCAATAGATTATATGTGATCTACCATGCATATTATCTTGAAATACTATTATTGTTTTATCTATTTATCCTTTCAGACTAGTTAATATTTGATTGATATACTTAGGTGTTGTGATGTTAGGTGCCTATATATTTACAATTGTTATATCCTTTTCATGAATTAACCCCTTTCTCATTATATAAATATATAAGATAAACATATCTGTTATTTACATAAGATAAAATGGACTTTAAGTCAAAAACTGAAAAAAGAGACAAAGATATTTATAATTATATATAATATATTTACAGTTACATATGGCATATATAATAATATAAAGATATAAGGATATATATTAGATATAAGGATATGCATTATATAACATATGCATTATATGTGATTACAAATTTATAGAGATATTATGTATTATATTATAAATATCTTTGTCTCTTTGTACAGTTTTTGACTTAAAACCTATTGTATGTTATATAAATGGCAGATACTTATCCTGTTCTTTTTTGGTTTCCATTTGCATGGAATGTATTTTTTCCATCTCTTCACTTTGAGCTTATATGTGTCCTTAAAGCTAAAATAAGTCTCTTGTAGACATCATATTGCTGAATTTTTCTTGTTTGTTTTTATTCATTTAGCCATTGTAGGTCTTTTGACTACAGAATTTAGTTCATTTATAAGGTAATTGTTGATACATCAGGATTTATTATTGCCACTTTGGTAATTGTTTTCTCTTTTGTAGTTCTTTTGTTCCTTTTTTCCTGTCTTGTTCTTCCTTTGTAATTTCATGATTTTCTGCAATGGTATGCTTTAATTTATTATCTTTATTATCTTTTACTTTGTGGCTACCATGGGGCTTACAGAAAACGTCTTATATTTATAAGTCTATTTTAAACTGATTTCAACTTCAATTGCATACACTTTACATGTTTACTCCCCTATTCCACAGTTTAAGTTTTAGATATCATAATTTACTTTTTTTATATTGTATATCCGTTAACAAATTATTATAGTGATTTTTTTGTTTCTGTTTTTGAGTCCTGCACTGTTGCCCAGGCTGGAGTGCAATGGTATGATCTCGGCTCACTGCAACCTCTACCTCCCGGGTTCATGCCATTCTCCTGCCTCAGCCTCCCAAGTAGCTGGGATTACAGCAACACACCATTGCATTCAGCGTGGTTTTTTTTTGTTTTTTTGTTTTTTTGTTTTTTTTTTTTTGTATTTTTAAGAGAGACAGGGTTTCATTATGTTGACCAGACTGGTCTCAAGCTTCTGACCTCATGATTCGCCTGCCTCAGCCTCCCAAAGTGCTGGGATTACAGGCGTAAGCCACTGTGCCGGCACATAGTGATTATTATTTTTTTTTTTCCTTTTTTGAGACGGAGTCTCACTCTGCCACCCAAGCTGGAGGTGCAGTGGCGCCATCTCGGCTTACTGCAAGTTCTGCCTCCCAGGTTCAAGCCATTGTCCTGCCTCAGCCTCCCGAGTAGCTGGGACTACAGGCACCTGCCACCACACCCGGCCAAGTTTTTGAATTTTTTTTTAGTAGAGACTGGGTTTCACCATGTTAGCCAGGATGGTCTCAATCTCCTGACCTCGTGATCCGTCTGCCTTGGCCTCCCAAAGTGCTGGGATTACAGGCATGAGCCACCGCACCCGGCCCATAGTGATTATTTTTAATAGTTTTGTCTTTTTACCTCTATCCTAGAGGAAAAGTGGTTTATACACCACCATTACAGTATCAGAATATTCTGAACTTGACAATATATGCTACCTTTACCAGTGAGTTTTACACTTTCATATGTTTTCATATTGCTAATTAGCATCCTTACTTTTCTGTTTGAAGAACTCCTTCTATCATTTTTTATAATTTTATATCTGGTGCTGATAAAATTCCTCATATTTTCTTTATCTGGCAAAGTCTTTATCTCTCCTTCATTTCTGCAAGATAGTTTTGCAAGGTAAAGTATTCTTGGTTGACAATTCTTTTTTCTTTCAGCACTTGAAATATGTCATCTCACTCTCTCCTGGCCTGCAGGATTCATGCTTAGAAATCTGATAGTCTAATGGAATTTTCTTGTATGTGATGAGTTTCTTTTCTCTTGCTGCTTTCAAAATTATCTTTGATGTTTGACAATTTGATTATAATGTGTCTCAGTGACTCTTTAAGTCAAATCTATTTGGGTACATTTGAGCCTCATGTACCTGAATGCCCCATCTTCCCCAAGATTGGAGAAGTTTTCAGCTATTAAAATCCTCCTCCCTTATCTATAGGGACATATTCCAAGCCCCCTGATGGCTGCCTGAAATCATGGATAGTACCAAAACCTATATATACTATGTTTCTGCCTATACATATATACCTATTGTCACGGGATCCTTAGGGTTTTACTTTGCCAGCCAGAAACCTCTGTGGCTAGCGGTGCTTCTGCTTGAGTTTTGTTCATACCCCCTGGGCTTGTTCTGTCCACTCAGCCTGGTAGGCTGCACTTGGCTCATGCTACCAGCCTGGATCTCACTCCTGCCAAGGGTTAGCCAGGCATGGAGCAGTGATGTGTGTGTGAGTGAGGTAGTGTGGAATCTGGCACTGCACACGGCCAGGCATACCAACCATGGTGGGTTGGGCAGCTCCGGGCACTGGCACAGGCACCGCCTCCGTGTGAAGCTGCAGCTGGACCAGATGTATAACAAGTGGCTTCTGCTGCAGACACCAGCATCTGGACAGAGGAACATGATGGTATCCAAAATCTCAGAGATGCCAGGAAGTGCAGAATCCTAAAGAAGGTGTTACAGCATGTCATAGCCATAGTTCAGGGAACCCCGAGGTCTGGCTTCCTAGAAGGGCTGCAGCTCTTTTCTCCTTCTCCTCACCCACAATGCAGCAAGTGAGTGGGGCGTGTTTTGGTTGGTTTGTGTTATAGCCCTTTCAGTTTCACCACCCCACTCAGGCCTCCAGCTCCTGGTCTGGCCCAGGCCTGCTGCTGCTTCCTGTTGCACGGGGTGGCCACCCAGCACCAACAGAGGGCAGGAGAGTTATAGTGTTACAGCAGCTCTGGCTCGGAGAATCTCAAGGTCTGGGCCCCCAGAAGGGTCACCATTCTTCACTCCCATAGTCCAGGACTATGTCACCACCTGCAGCTTGGCGACCTGGCCAGGAACATGTTACAGCTCCTTTCCCTCCCTCCATTCAGCAGGTCCTGAGTTCTTGTCCCGCATCCAGGAAGAATGAGGTTATGTGAATAACTGGAGAGTGAACAACACAGAAAGGAGCTTTACTGAGTGACAGACAGCTCTCAGCAGAATGCATACCCAAAGTGGGTAAGTCCTATCTGCTGGCGTGTCATCCTGATGAGTGTCTGAGTCTGACTGAGTCTGGGATTTTCATGGGCTCAGAATGGAGGAAGTGCATACTGCTTGGTCCTTGGCCAGTCATTTGTGGGTCTGGAAAAAGCACCATTCAATTGGCTGAAAGGCATCAATGAAGTTTTCGCTCCAGTTCACAGACTGCAACCAGAACTGGCAGCCAGGCCCCCATGCTTCAAGCTGTTCCTGGCTTGAAGGTGAGGTTTCACTGGGGACCCACCCGTTCCCACCTAGGAATGTGTCTGCTTCACTGCCATCAACATGCCATCCCCAGCACCCAGGCTATCCACACTAAGGGGTGTCCACAGGCCCACACCTAGATGCCCTCAGACGTCCTGGTCTCCCCCACCATCCTTCCTCATTAGCATCCAAAGTTTCAGCCTCAGAAGCAGTTTCCAGAGGGGGCCAAGGCAGTGGGGAGGCTGGTATATCAGAACTGCCCTGACCATACACACCTGAGCAGGTCTCAACTGCTCCCAGGCTCAACTATCACAACACATCCACAACTTTGCTCTGCCATGGAGCAGGTACCAGCAGTAGAAAGAGACCAGGGAACAGGTGCAGACCCTTCCAAGCCTATAAGAGCAGGGAACTTCCAGGGCCCCTAGAGCACAGGGATGCCTGGGGCTGGAGCCATGACTGGATAGCTGCAGCTATGCCTGGGAGCACAGGGTCCCACCCCAGCAACTTAGTAGTACATAGGGCTCCCACTAGGATCACCTGTTCCTGGACCCCACCGGCTCTGCAGAGCGCACAGCCCCAGCTACACCTCCTCTGCTGCAGCTGGCATCATGGCAGTGGCCACTCCAGACAGGCCACCACCACTATTGCTATGATCAAGTTTAATTTATAAATTAGGCACAGTAAGAGAATAATAATAACTAATAATAAAACAGAAAAATTATGACAATATACTGTAATAAAAATTATGTCAATATTTGCATGCTCTCTTTCACTGTCTGTCTCTTAAAACATATCATTGTACCGTACCTGAAACCAAGCAAAGCAAAACTAAAGATAAGGGGAGACTGATCTAGTTCTTTAAGTTAGTTTTCTTCCCCTTTATCTCTTTCTTTTTCTGAGACTACCATAGTGCATATATGACTACTCTTCATGGTGTTGCATCAATCTCATAAGCATTTTTCATTCCTTTTTATTTATTCTTTTACTGAATAATTTCAAATGACTAGACTTTGAGTTGATAGAACCTTTCTTCTGCTTGATCAAGTCTGCTATTGAAGCTCTATTGTGTTTTCCATTTCGTTCATTGTATTCTCACCTCCAAAATCATGGTTGTTGTTTTTAATAATTTCTATCTTTTTGTTGAACTTCTTATTTTGTTCATGTGTTGCTTTCTTAATATCATTAAGTTCTCTATCTGTGTTCTCTTGTAGCTTACTGACTTCCTTAAAACAATTGTTTTGAATGCTTTTTCAGACAATTTGTGTATCTCCATTTCATTGTGGTTGGGTACCAGAAAATTACGTTCCTTTGGTGGTGCCAGGTGTCCTTGATTTTTCATGTTCCTCAAAGTCTTGCACTGCTATCTTCACATTTGAAGGAGTCACTTTCTCTGGTCTTTACTGACTGGATTTGAGAGAAATATATTCAACAGTCAGCCTGGTTAGGGAATCTGAGGTTCCCTCAGATCTTTTCTATGGATTCACCCAATCTATACTTCTTGGATGAGTGGAGAAGAAATTCTGATGATTGTGTATCTTCTCTTAAATCCACAAAACCAAACTGGGTCCTGAAAGCTTTCTGTTTGTTTACTCTGGGACAGTGTCCTGAAACGCTCAATTTTGTATGCCTCCCAATCCTTCAAAGTTGAGCCTGCTGACTGCATGTACTCAAAAGCTGTACGTAAAGGCTCACACTCACCATCTGGAGTGCATGTGCAGGCAACTGACTATAGAGGAAAGGGAAGGGGAATATGTACAAAACATCGGGGGTGCCTATGGGCCAGTTGTGGGGAGATGCTACAGACATGGTGTCCCAAGTGGTTCAAGGGTGGGCCTCCTGATGGGCTCTGTGAAATTCTTCAAAGGATATGTACCCTGCACTGAGTTTCAAGTCCTGGTTGCTGTGAGTCCTCTCCTTTCTTTCCCGCTACTGCCGTGTCCCAGCCACTTAGCCATGCTAATACCCTCAATATTCTGAGTTGAGTGAAAGAAAGATGGGCTTCTTGGGATGTGCCTCACACAGCTGGAAAAGCTGGGTACTCACTCATTATACTCTCCTTTTTCCCATGGGAGGAACTGCGTGCTGAAGGGAGTCTATCTCGGCACTAGAAGTGGACCCTGGGGGTGAGGTGATGCATGTAATTGTTCTTCACACTCTCTTGAATGTATCTACTCTCAGATATTTTCTCCAACAGTGTGCTGTTACCTTTTCCATTCTGGCAAATATATTGTCATCCATCGGTGATTGTCAAAATCAGTGCACGATGCAGAGATTATGGTAGGAAACTCCGATTTCACCATTGTACTGATGACACTTTTGTCCATGGATTTATATAATCCATATCAAGTGCATCAAGAAAGTCTGAATAAATGAAAACAATAGTTTGATATTTAGCTAGTATAATTTTTGCATAAATATGCATACTTAGGGACCTTGTTTTTATTTTTATGCTGTCATTTTCAAATGTGCATCCTTTGAATCATCAGTTCTGTACAATATCCCACAAATAAGGACAAATTTGATCTTACAATCAAATATTTTGGAGAAGTTGGTTAAACATGATTCAATGGTTTCTTTATTTTAAGACTATAATATGCTAATGAACAATGTGAATTTATAGGA
Source organism: Chlorocebus sabaeus (assembly GCF_047675955.1). NCBI lineage: Eukaryota > Metazoa > Chordata > Mammalia > Primates > Cercopithecidae > Chlorocebus > Chlorocebus sabaeus. Next base: position 11,796,756 of record NC_132918.1, read on the forward strand.
AAGAATATATTGTGCAATTTTTCTCAATTTATTTAACTTATTTGACTATGCTACTCTGTTTTTATTTTCACTGAGCATCCTAAGAAACTAAAGTTCAACAGACACATATTTGGGGGCAAATGCTTTCTCCAAGTGTGCAATTTAGTAACCATTGTAGGAAAGCTGAGGAATACAATCAACTGGTTGAATGTTTTCAAATATGTTTTGCTTGTAATGATAGAGTTAGAGATGTCTAGATTTGGTTTGTTCTCTTTTCATGTATTCTAATTATATAGAAAATCATGGCACATATTTGAAAATTAAAGACAAGCCCAATCCCGAGCTCACTAATTTGTGATTATTTCCTATTGTTTTTATTTCTGCTATTTAATATAATGTATTATGTGTGAAGTATAAGAAAACATTTTTATTTGGTCTAGAACATATCAGGACTCAAGTTTCTAAATACGATAGGCCCTGTGGACAAAAAAGTGAGATAGCATTGTATCTTGTCACAGTAAGTAACAGTTTATTGAGCACTTACATGAAATAGGGTCTCTTTTAAGACCATTATGATGAGGCGTGGTGGATCACACTTTTAATCCCAGCACATAGGGAGGCTGAGGTGGGAGGATCGTTTGAGCCCAGAAGTTCATGGCAGCAGTAAGCTATAATTACACTGCTGCACTCCAACCAGGGTGATAGACCCTGTCTCAAAAGAAAAAAGAAAAAAAAAGACCCTTGTTAAATGTATTAATTTATTTAATGTTTATGCTTATGATGAAAATCTTGAAAAGCAAATATTGTCATTGTCTCCTTTTACAAATAGAGAAATACAGAATTTGAATTCATGCAGTCATCTCCGGAGTTTGTACATCCAACCACCACATTAAACTATCTTCAGGCATTAGCTATAGAAATGTAATTATTTTGAAGTTTCTATTATTGCTACTTAAAATAAATATAATAATAGCTCATGTATTTAAGTGTCTTCCATAGCTGCATATTGAAAGAAATATATTTGTCAAATCCTAAAGCTTAATTTTTTTTTATATTAAAATGAACTCTGACATCTAACTCTGCTTAAACCGATGAAAAATCATACAAAAGATGCTTGCAGGAGGCATCTGTTTGATTTTATATGTAAGAATTAATAGAAATGAAAATCTTATTCTAAGGCAAAGATATGTAATTAATTCTTCTCTCTTTGTTCAGCATAACTGACATATCCTAAAGGAGTGTTTTCACTGAATATGTTGATGTGTGGCTTAAGTATCATAAATTTAAACAAAAAAAAAAAGAAGAAAAAACTTAGATTAAAAAGTGGCAGTTAGCCTGAAAATTACTGGTCTCTGAGATGTACCCTTTAATTATTTCTGAGAAGAGAACTTAAAATGAGGAACATTTATTAGTGAATTATTTTTAGCATCGAACTGATCCCTAATGGCTTTCAGAGAAGTCCTGGTTTAACCTTGAAATGTATTTCATTATCACGTCAGTGGACAGAGCTCTTTCACAGTGCAGATTGAAATTATAATTTTGAGAAAGAAAATGAGGTAGATGTGTTCTGTTAGATCAATCTCCTACATATGGTTAATTTCAAATTTTTGTGAAACTTTATGAAGTATTAATAATAATACTAAAAGTACACAATCCAAGTTTAATAATATCTAAAATTTACAAGTTCTTTCTCAAGTATATGCAAGGGCATTATGTAATATTTTTCTTGACAATATCTTTGAAATCCAGGCAATTGACAGGTCTTATTTTCCATATTTTATAGAAAAAGGATCTGAGTCACAGCAAAATGAAATGACTTATTTAAGGTCAGAAAGATGGTTCATGTTGATATCCCATAGAGTGTTTTGTTTTGCTTTTTCTTCAAACTTCAGTTTTCCAAGTGACAAATGGAGAGATAAATGTGAAAGTATTTTGTGAATTCTCTTTTCATAAATTAACAATGATTTATTTATGTGTCCACTTATTTGTTTGCTTATTCTTCTTGGCCTTAAAGAACTTAAAGATGTTATTAAAACAATAATGTTTATTTTTATGGTCATATGATGAGGCTATAGAAATTCTAAGTACTGTTGTTTTACTGGAGGAAATTTTTTGCATTGCATTTACTTTAATCATGATGACAAACCTTGATGCTTGTATGTCACACTTTGGGAGGCGGAGGCGGGTGGATCATGAGGTCAAGAGATTGAGACCATCCTGGCCAACAAGGTGAAACCCTGTCTCTACTAAAAATACAAAAAAATTAGCTGGGCGTAGTGGCACATGCCTGTTGTTCCAGCTACTTGGGAGGCTGAGGCAGGAGAATCACTTGAACCTGGGAAGCAGAGATGCAGTGAGGCAAGATCGCACCACTGCACGCCAACCTGGCGAGAGAGCGAGACTCCATCTCAAAATAAATAAATAAATAAATAAATAAATAGCCACATTTCATTTAAAGAAAACAGGTAAAAGGCCTCTTATTTCTCTGATAGACTTATTTGTCTTAGGGTACATATAATAATCTGATGTAATTATCAAATACACCAGTAAAGAAAACCAAAACTACTCTAGGTATTTTAAGCAACAAGGGATTCAATACAGGGAATTCAGTGTTTATGAAATTGCTGGAAAGGCTAGAAGAGTTGATTATGGGCTGGGACTCCAGGAATTTTTTCTAAAGCAACACAAAGTCACTACTTTGATACCACCACTGGAACTATTGTGTAGGAAAGCACAGCAAAAGGAGAATGGAAGAAGATTGAATGAGACACCATATAATATCTGCCAAACATGAATTAAAACTTTTAGCTATGATTAGCTTTAGACTAATTTTCATCAATTCTAAGGCACCTTGGTTGCATAATATGCCACCATTTTATATAGTCCTAAGAGATAAAAATTACTGTCCATTCAGTCCTGAAATAGTACTAAGATGCCTTCAATTGTAAAATGCAGCCAATTTTAGAGATATTAACATGTTAAAAGATGTGCATGTTAGAATCAATGGAATACAGTACATATTTCATGACAGATTGTGATGGTATGGCCTTTTTATGCTGGTATGCCTAGACGTACAGAGCAGTTTGCTGTTTTAAAGAAACATTGATAAGTTAAAATAAATTGATTTTTCCATTGTAATTGGCATAATGTGTAGAGAAAAAAGAGCAAGGGATAATAGAATGGTAAAAGACTGAAAGAGATACCTTATAATCTACCAATATACAAACAATTTACTAAGTTAAATAACTGAAAACTACTTATATCTCTTTAAGTCATGAGTAGATTGCATTGCAAATTTCCTTAAGAAGTGTAACCCTGTTGTAAAATGGAAAAAGATATTTTGTGGATGATGTTAAAATACATTAAATCAAGCCACCAGGAATTACTGTATTCTGTCAAAATCACCCAACTACAATTGCTATGCAAAGGGTTGCCCCTCTCCCTGAGTAGGCCAATGCTTTCACAGGAGGGTAGAGAGCAGTAGAGGGCCAGGAACATGTGCAAAACTATAACTGGTCAGTTGTGAGCCGACTGGAAGCCAATAATATAACCAAGGCCTTAGGCTAAGGCTCAACCCAGAAGAATACAGCAGGGTCTGCACACAGTATTAGACCCTAGAGATTAATCAAGTGACATTCAGGAGAAGAAACAATCAGTCAACAATGCGGAGGAAATAGAAAGTAAATAGTCTAAGACTGGAGTTTGAGGTAGACATTTGTTGAGTATCTACTATGTGCCAGGCACTATTCCAGTTGCTGCTAGCAAAGACAGGAATTAGGATCACATAAGATCAGAAAAGTAGTATTCAGAAAAGTAGTATCCAGAGACCAGAGTTCTCAGAACAAAGTATGTTAGCAGGCCTGACTAATTACTTTGATTGTGTCTCCATTATCCCACTTTGGTCTTGTCAAATGAGCCTGCTGACCTGAGATCAGAACTTAAAGGGCTGCTCCCTCAGTTGCTGAGAGGGCTGAACATATTCTGCTATCACCAGCAAGCACAAGTGTTTTTTCACAGTTATAATCTCTCTGGGTAGCAGCACCAAAATGTCTAGAAAAGAAAAGTTGGCCTGAGATATTTATGGTTCATAATATATTTTGCTGTCAGCTCAAAGATTGCAAATGTCATTTGCCAACAACTCACTTATTTGATTTATGGAATAATTAATTGTACGTAAGATAAGCAGTGCACTGAAGACTGGCAGTTATAATTAATAGACCCTTGCAGCAGAAAAATAAAAAACTCTTTATGAAATTGCAAATGCAAGTTCATACTCCATACTACCAGTGTCTCTCAAATTGCTTTGCTCTTTCTTCAGGTACAGGCTGAGGGCCATAAGTATAGTAATAACCCTTTATATTCATTTTGTGTTTTGCAATTTACAAATACAAAATGATTTCTGACTTGCGCTATTTTGTTAGGCCACTGCAACTCTGCTGTAATGAACACAGGGAAGGCATTGTTGTACTGAAAGCTGAGGAAACAAATCCTGAGACACTAAGTGATTTGCCCAAGGCCACACCGTGTCAAAGCCAAAGAAAACTCAAGGACAATGACTTCCAAGTCTGCTGCGGGTAAGGCCATGTGTTGTAGTAAGTAAAGAAGAGCACTACTTCAAACTACCTGGATTTAAACCCTGCCTCTTCCATGCATTGCCTATGCAAACAAATCTCTCAATCTCCAGGAGCCTCCGTTTTTTCACATATAAAAGAGAACAATACAGTTTCCATTGCAAGGTTCTTGTGAGGATTTGGTGAAATAAAGCATAAGAAAGCCCCTCTCTCCTCTGACTGCTTCCCATTCCCTGCCTCCCAGCCCAGCTCACATCCGTCATTCTTTTCCACTGCCCATAGCTGCTGACTTAGCTGGGTGTTCCGTTCATCAAATGCTCCCCATAATTCTGCCCATGTCAAGGAAAGATCAGATAGCCTTCAAGTGTGTCCTTTATGACTCTTCAGAAAAACCCTTAGAAATAATCTAAACAGATCCACTCCAAAAGAGATTGTGCTTCAAGTAAAAATAAAACAATATTTGAGCCAGGTTCATACTTTTCTATGATAAGAAATGCCCCAGTCTAGACATAGTCATGTACAAGAGGCATGGAATTTTGGTCACCATCATTGCAGTAGCTGTACTTTCATATCTGCCTTCAAGGAATTTAGACTCTAACGGGAAAGACATATATAGTAACACACATAAATCCTTAGTTATCTTTTCTTTAATTGAAGGAGCATAGCTTCTTCACCTGTTAACCTTAAATCACTGCCAGAAATTACAGTTTGAATTTCCTTACAAATGAGGCAACTGTCCTAATTATAATAATAACAACTTTTGTTCAAAATACCAACAGTGCTTTTCTTACTAATTAATGACAGACTCACCCAGTCAAACAGCAATCGCCACTTTCCCTGAGACCATTTCTGACGGCAAGTTGCAAGACCTTTATAAAAATAGAATCTCTAGATCTCACTGTGTCTATCTCTCCTAGCTGGATTACTTCCTACCTAAATCTTGCCAGAATGTGTGTGTTTGTGTGTCTGTTTTGTCCTGGAGTGTGGGAATAGATGGTGAATGCAATGAGGAGTGTACACAAGGGAAATCTAACATGGAGTGCAGTTCATGGAATGGGTCAAACAGCTCCTGCTTCATTGCTCTCTTTCAGTGCACATTTTCATCACCATCAGTAACACTTCTTTAGAGCACCACCTCCAAGTATGTGATTTCCTCTCTACGCTGTGGACCCTGACTGCAGACTCAGCTGCAGAACAATTTTCCAAAAAAATCCTAAGGTAGCTTTAGATGATATGCTAAATAGGCTGGTCCATTTTTCATCAGAGACTAACAAGCACCAATTTTTCTGATCACCGCTTCATGGAGTGTGGTTTCTTCTAATCAATTTAATCAAACATAACAACTAAAATGAACCAATCAGAATAGCTACTGAAATCAGAAATATCTGCTGTGTATTTAGAAAATGAACAGTGTTTAGTGAACTCAACTGATTTGTTTATGGTCTTGTGCTCAAGCCTGTTGAATGGCTTTGGGTACTGTATTATTTGTTTTGAAGCAGGTACAGAAAAGGGATAATTAATTTAAAAGAGAAGTGAATAGGGGTGTAAAATATGTGAGCTACTTTTAAGCAATATAGATTTGTTATTTTAACAAAGACGCAATCAACACCTCCCCAGTTCATGGTCCTGTTCTAGGAAATATTGAAAGAAAGATCAAAAAAAGACATAGCAAGTGATCCTCATGGAGCTGACTGCCTAGACGGAGAGACAGAAAGTCACTTTCACAGTATAGTGGGGCAAGTTCTATGAAAGAAGAATCACAAGAGGCTGTGGGCATGTGAGAGGGGGCCAAGGAAGCATCTCTACAGTGGTGAGGGCTGAACTGAGAATGAGAGGTTGAGTAGGAAACAGCCTGGGAGCAAAAAACAAGAACATTCAGGAGAGGAAATGAAAGCCCAGCAGAGTATCATAGGTCAGGGCACAGGATGCACTCTGGCCTGACTGTATGTACCGGGGCCAGGGCTGCAAGAGGCAAAATGGTGAGAACTAAGGCAAGGCCAGGTCTTCACAAGCCTTAGATGGCCTGACAAAGAGAAACCTCAGAATATCAACAGATGACATGATAGAATGTACTTTTTGAAACATCTCTGTGGCCTCAGGGTGGAGAGTGAATTTGAAGAGGTTGAGGGATTAGGCAGGGATACATCCAGAAGAAAGTAATCCTCTCCATTCCAGGACTTGAATCATAGCAGTCAGAGTAGAGCTGGTGAAAACAGAACACAGTTTAAAAGTATGTATAGGCTAATGTGCCAGGCATTTAAAAAGTAAGATTAATTTTTAAATTCAATCTGCATGTAGAGAGAACATTTCATTTTCCTTTGGCATCTTTTGGTAATGCAATAGCTGGACTGTGCATAAGAAACTTTAAGTTTTAACAGTAAATTCAGCTTTTCATTTGATGGTGTTTTAATCACAATAAAATCAACAAAAAGCTGGAAAGGAGAATGTTTGAGTTACCTAGGCTGACTTAACAAAGAAAGCCCCTTTAGCTCTTTCATTCTTTGCTACAGAAAATATTAGAATGGCATTTTCCGTTGTTACCATTACATATCAGGGACATTCAGATTTTACTAGGTCTATCATTGAAAGAAAAAGCTAGAAGTGGTAACGTTAGTTGCCTAGGTGAGCTCCCAGATGAGCCATGTCACTAAACCTACGGAGCATTTATGAGACGTAAGTGCCAGCATTATAGGGGATGTGGTTACTGAGTTGCAGCCCTGCAAAAGGAAGAATAAAATATTCTCCCCAACATAAAACACTAATTTGCTTTTTTGTCCTTAAAAGTTGCTCTTTGAATTCATCTCAAAAATGTGTCACAAAAACAGATTGTTTTTCCGGCTGACTCTTTTTACCCAGATGTCACTAAATGTTCAAATGTTCACAGTTTTGCCATGTACTGAACAGAAGCTGTTTGGACATTTTTTTTTTTTTTTTGGTATGTCCAGATTACTTTTTATTCCACATTTTACCAGGTAGAGCTGAAATACATTATAGTTTTCTTCTTAAATATATAATCATACTGTTTTATATTTTCTTTCCAAAGTAGCATTTAAAGAACTGTTAATGAAGCTTTTCTTCTTCACCAAAGACTGTTTTCATGTCAAGGGTGTTACATATTTTTATCTAATTCAGAATAATCATAGTGAGTTAACCTGCTTATCTTTTATGCAGAGCAAAAGTCCCCTCTATACCCGTGTGTACATGTGTGAGTGTGTATATGGGGGTGGGGAGGGGAAGGCTGGTGCAAGGAAAAATATATAGTGATTTTAGAGTTCAAAATTATGGGAATACAAAGCCGTATATTAGATAATTTCTTTGCCTTCCCATTAGGCTTCCTTTTTAATATTTCAAATGTAAAATATATAACGTATGCCTCTAGGCCCTAATCTTTCACTACACTTTAAGGAAACATGTCTCAAATACTTAAGGCATGCCTACTGTGTTGCTACCATTTCCTCAAGGTAGGTACCAAATGTACCTACCATTTCCTCAAGGCCTTTATCATCTCAGGAAATACTGTAGGCTATAGATAGTTATAAAACAAGCCAAGTGGAGGATTCTGAGAGAAACGGAAAGACAGTTCTGTTTCTCAGAACTGAGATTTCCTAATCTCAGGAGAGATTAGGAAGGGAGAGATCATGTTTATTTACAGGAATTGGGGAATTCCTCATGAAGGAACTGATTTTGAACTGACCTTGAGGATGAGTTAATGTTCTATTGATGGGAATCCAGACATTTCATAGGAAGGAAACAGCCAAGACAAAGACAATGTGGCAGGAAAGAATGTGCTGCATTGAAAGGGCACCAAATAGGCACAATAGGCTGGAGCCTCATGTAAAGGTGAGCAGGACAGGCGTCGGGAAGGGAAAGCTAGGCCATAATGTGAAGTTCTTTACAAATACCCAACTCAGAAGGACACATTTCAGTTAGAAACAGAGATCCACTGAAAGATTTGAGTAAGAAAATGGCTACCATACCTATATTTAAGAAAAATGTATCTGGCAGTTATGTATTTGACGGAAATGGAGAGAGAAGACAGTGGATACATTAGGAGGTAGGGAAATTAGGAAGCTGTCTCTTTAGAAAGGAAGTACTGAGTAGGAACTAAAGAAAGCAGTAAGATAAGAGCTGGTAGATGCATGCTCATTCTTTCTGTGTCATGGTTGTTGTATCATTTTACTGTGATTGGCAAAGGGACTTCTCTACGTGTGGAAACATAATGGTTCCCTTGAGTGACAGTTCATCATGGAATGTTTCAGATGCAGATCAGTGAGTTGACACTGATATTCCTGCAAGAGCCAGTTCACGAAATGTAACAATGAAGGGGAAAAAAATCAGACATTTACTACCACAAAAAAAAAAAAAAAAAAAAAAAAAAAAACTGTTATAAACTAAATCTTCTTTTATGGTGAAAACCAGAATGAAGTGGGAGGACACTATGGAATATGGAAAGACAGAAAATTAATGAAAATTAAATGTTACAAGAGTTTGTCCTTTATTTAGGTACTACAAGTCCACGGAAACAAGGTCTTCTTTGGAACCTAGAAGTAAAAGTGTTACATTTATTGAATATATATGTGGCACTGTGCTAGGCAATGAAAATAAAACAATTATAACCATTGGAGCCATTAAAGAGTCCACAGTGGAGGGTGAAGAATTGTAACTGCAGTGGGGAATTGGTGGGCATGTCATAACTGAAGCATGTCTGAGTGTTAGAATAATTGCAAAAGTTGAGAAACACTGGCTTGGAAATATACATATTTTTCGAAGAAGAAGATTCTCCTGTGGGCAATTTTATTTATCCAAGTTGTTGTTGTTTTTGTTTGTTTGTTTGTTTGTTTTTGAGATGGAGTCTTGCTGTGACACCCAGACTGGAGTGCAATGAAGAAATCTCAGCTCACCGCAACCTCCACTTCTGGGGTTCAAGCTCTTCTCCTGCCTCAGTCTACTGAGTAGCTGGGATTACAGGTATGTGTCACCACGCCCAGCTAATTTTTTTATTTTTAGTAGAGACGGGGTTTCACCATATTGGCCAGGCTGGTCTCGAACTTGAGGTCTGACCTCAAGTGATCCGCCCGCCTCAGCCTCCCAAAGTGCTGGAATTACAGGCATGAGTCACTGCACCCAGCATATTTATCCAAGTTTTGGATGAGGAGGTTTCATTTTATGTCCTAAAGAAGGCTATCATCTGACGGAATGTAGGAGTCACTGCTGAGGCAGAATTAAGAAGACCTGAATGGTGAGAAGTTAGGAATTTTTCAAGAACCCCGGAAGCCTTGCGCCTAGAAGACCAATTCAAGGTGAGAAAGGATATCACAGTGGCTGTGTACTTCCCCTCCATCTATTCTGAGTAAAGCTCACCCGCCCTACTTTGTTCATCTCCCTTTGTGTGTTCCCTTTCTCATATACACATTTGGTAGTTGATGAAAGAAAAAAAAAAAAAAAAAGAGTAGTTTTAGATGAAGTTTCCATACTTGCCAATTCAAGCCAAAGACAAACATGAAGAGCCAAACTGCTGACTCTTTTCATTATAGTTTTCTTTCTCTTGTAATCAAAGTTCTCTCTCCTTAACCTCAAACCCTGTCCTTTCTCACGATGAGTTCTAGAGACTGGTCATGTCACCTTAGTTTCAAGCCTTCTTTGACTGTCTTATTTTTTCATTTGTAAAGGTAAACGAGAATCCCTGACCCTTAACATTTTCCACATGAACTAATAGGAATATTCCTTTAAATGCTCTATGCTCTTTTGCAGCACAAGAAAAGCATGTTCTGTTATCTTTTTTTTTTTAATTTTTTTTTCTGCCTTACCTCCCATAGAGCCAGGCTAAATCATTAGTCTACGGCAGAAGTTCTCAACTCTGGCTGCACATGAGAATAATTTGGGGACCTTTTAAAAATCCTGATGCATAAGCCATACCAGAAACTAATTAAATCAGAGTCGCTGGGGGTTAAACCCAGGCACCAGTATTTTTAAGACTCCCAGGATAATTCCAATGTGCAGCCAGGGTTCAGAAGCACTGAGAAGCAACACCTAATTACTTCCCAATTCCCCAAACTGGCATTTACCTTCATAATTTTCTTGCCCATCCTATCTTCTTGGCGTCAAATGCCTTGCAGTGTTTTACCACCTAAATAAAACAAAACCTGCACAACCAACAAAGTTCGAGCCAAATGCTCCCTTCTCCCACTCACTCCCATCCAAGTGATTTATATCTATACTCAACACATACGACATTGGGCTTTAAACTCTAGTTACAGACATGTCCTTTTCCTAAATGGATTTTAAGCTCCTTAAAAATAGGGACTTAAGCTTATTCATGTGCACATAGTGAACATTCAATTAAATATTTTGAAATCAAATAAAATTGCCAAAAATGAATGATATAAATAAATCTATACCCTTCCTATATATAGTGTAGTGATGACTTGTGCCTTCTATTAAAAATCAGTTATTCAGAAAAGCCATGATACCATTTCTTATAAAAATGCAAGATGTGATTTACTATTCCTGGGAACAGCTGCTGCTCATCAATGATAAACTTTGAAGTCAGTATAACACAATTCAGCAGACATGATGATTCTCAATCTATGCATGATGCCATATGGGCTTCAAGACCAAGACAGCATTATTTCCCTGCTCAAACAAATGCGCTCCATGTTTTGTCTTGCAAAATTTGACCTAGATTAAATGTACTTTGGCCAAAACATCTAAGTCCTCCCAAGAAAATGGTTATGGGTTAAATGCTAAAGAATACATCTCTGTGTGTGTTTGTGTGGGAGTGTATGTGATGGCGTGTGGTGAGTATAACACATGCACAAAATTCACTCCTGGAAGAGACGACTTAGGCATGGCCACATCTTTCCTGTGTTCCAGGTGTACTTGTCTTTCCTCTCTGGTCCCATTTAAACTCCGGGTTTAATTTGATCTTCATATGACTATGTCCCTCCACTAGCAAATGTGGAACAACTTGAAGGTAAACATCAGGTTTTACTCATTCTTATTCATTCATAACATTTACCTGTCATGGTTCCTATCATACAACAGCAATCAAAAGGTATTTTCTGAAGTCATAATTGAACAAAAGGAAGAATTTTGAATGGATAAAGGAAAGTATTGGTATGAATAGCTCCCTGACTCCAAACGTCCCCTGTTGTTGCCTACAAAAAGCAAGCATATTTCATATCACGCCCACAGGTACAGTGACTTGAATAGGTTCTTGATTAGATAGTAACAACTAGAAGAAAAATAATTAAATACACCAGTAAAAATTAAAGCCAATGTTATTTAAGTGGTATTACTTGATATTACCTGTATAAAATTTAAGTTATAACTTTCACCTTACTGCGCAAAAATCTTAAGTTACAGTTAACTTCTAGGACCAGAACTAGGATAAAGCAAGTCAGGCACTCATATTGGGTGCAAAATTTAAGGGGTGCAAATAACATTTAATGAGATATTTTTTAAAAACAAAATGAATACAAAAAATCATGATGAATAAAATACCACAATTATAAATAAAAACAAGGTCCATGTGGGATGGATTTGCAAAATATTATAAGAGAACTATTATATGATGAGCTATACTATATCAAAAAATTACAAAAGCATTATTATATAATGTCATTAATAAAACCTTAAGCATAATAATAACAGCCTACCAGTTTTGGTGCACGTAGTTTTAAAACTATGGCCAGCTATGCACAGATTTGGGAGTTTTAGGAAATAGTTTAACACCAAAGGATGTTGTGGGTTATTTTCTATAAGAAGCAGCAAGTAATTTTTCATGCTTAGGTTTTAATTAGTGGTCAAAGTGTCTGATGTGTTAGAAATTAAATTGATACTGCCCCCACTCCGGTGCTCTAAAGAAGTATTTATCTAGTGAAAAACACATGTTTCCACTTAACTATCCATCCTTCTCTCATTTCTTTAGCATCTAGTGCTATGCTGGGCATTCAGGCTAATAGTCTGGCCAGCTTGGGGCAGACATCCTCATGAGCAAACATCGATTATAGAATACTAAGAAAGATACAAGAGAACTCAATGGGCTTTTTATGGAAATGGAAACAACAAACCAAAAGAAATTTCAGGTTAGGGTAATGTAACTCACTGGTTAACATGTACCTTTCAAAACTGCATTGTTTTCTTCCCTGAAAACCAGTTGGCAGTATGTATTAAATGTCTTTAAAATTCTGAATAAATCTGATGAAGTACTTCCATTTCAAGAAAATTCCCTAAAGGAAATGTTAATGGACATGTGTAAAGATTTCTCACCCCAAAAATATTTATCATAGTTTTTTTAATAGTATAATAAGAGCAAAGGAATAAACTTAACTAGCCAATTACATGACAATGTTGAGATATATACATTGTATAATGGAAGATTTGCAGCGATTAAAAATAAGTTGGTAAGGTCAGGCACAGTGGCTCACACCTGTAATCCCAGCACTTTGGAAGGCCAAGGCAGGCAGATCACTAGAGGTCAGGAGTTCGAGATCAGCCTGGTCAACATGGTGAAATCCCATCTCTACTAAAAATACAAAAATGAGCTGGGTGTGGTAGCATGCTCCTGTAGTCCAGCTACTTGAGAGGTTGAGGCAGGAGAATTGCTTGAACTGGGGAGGCAGAGGTTGCAGTGAGTTGAAATTATGCTCTCCAGCCTGGGTGACAGAGCAAGACTCCATCTCAAATAATACTGATAACTTCATAAGGAATCAGTAATGACATGTAATGGGGTACACATCTGCTACTCCAAGTGTGTTCCCGTGACTGGCAGCATGTGGTTCCTAGGAACTTGTTAGACATGCAGAATTCCAGGTCCCACCCAGACCTACTGAATAGGAATCTGCATTTTAACAAAGTTCCCCAAATGATTTCTTTATGCATTACCATTTGAGAAGCACTGGCATATGCTGTATTTTTTTAAGCAAAAGAAAAATATGTATATTATGATTCCATTTTTGACTCCTTCAAGTATGACTACATGGATAGAAAAAAAGAATAGATGGATACACATGAAAATGTATGCAGTAATGATCTCGGGGTGCTATACTTTTTATGTTCTTCTTTTATTCTAAATTTTCTAAATATTTTCTATATATTCAACTAAAATATGTATTATCTTTGTTATAAGAAAGAAAAGTAAGTTTTATACGTGTATTTTATCTTTGTTGTTTTTTCTTTGATTGTTCATGGTAAGTAAATCATTTTTCTATCAGGTAAAAATTCAGGTTAATTACACATTGAAGTTTGCAAAATTAAAAGTATAATTTTATTTCAATAGGTTTACATCTATGATCATATATACAGTCTAATTGTGATGTAGACTATTTCTTCACATTATTTCCATAAGAATGTTCCTGTCTTTCCATTCCTATATCTTCTTCTTCTGCCTACTAAAGACACTAATACGTTTGTAGAGCAAGTTTCACCCATCTCGAGATTATGCACTCCCTCAAAAGGTTATTATTCTTCTTAATTTTTTTTTTCTTTTGGAACTTTACCCTCTTCCATGATGTTGTCCTAAAACTGCTAAGATATACAAAATTTCAGTGGTTCGCTTTCATTTTGTTTTACTTTCTGAAAAGCCTCTTTTCAAGTGGCAGGTAATTACCATTCCAAGTTATGATTACAATGAACGCCCTTGTTGGGACTGTTTTCTGGGGTTTTTTTTGTTTTTTTGTTTTTTTGTTTTTTTTTTTTTTTTTTTTTTTTTTTGGTTTCGAGACAGGATTTTGCTCTGTTGGCCAGGCTAGAAGGCGTTGTGCAATCATAGCTCACTGCAGCCTTGACCTCCCAGGCTCAAGGGATCCTCCTCCCTCAGCCTCCTGAGTAGCTATAGGACCACGGATGTATGCTACCATGTTTGGCTACTTTTTTAGTAGAGATGGGGTCTTACTATGTAGCCCAGGCTGGACTCAAACTCCTGGACTTAAGCAATCTTCCTGCCTTGGGCTCCCAATGTGCTGGGATTACAGGCGTGAGCCACTGTGTTCCTTAGAGGACACTAAGGCGGGTGCACACAGGAGCTGTCAGGTTTGAAGCCATAACAAGAGAAAGGAAAGATCCTAAATGCTGCTTAGGCGAACGCTGGTAGCTGCTGAACACACTGAAGCCCACTGAACCCAGAGAGATGGAAGGTAACAGGAAAATGAGAAGGGTCTGCTTCCACAGCTTGCCTACAGCAGTCCCAGCACATCCAAGACATTTAAGGAACACAAGTAAAATTTCATGTTAATGTAAACCATTTTAAGACAACATTTTGTTAATTACTCAGAATTCATTAACAAGTGTACACGTCCTCTGAGAAGGCACATGGTAAATGTGCTTTGCTCATCTTCCTCCATGGATCTTGAAGAACAAGTAGAGTAACAAGGCCTGTGCATGTAGCAGTCCAATTAAAGAAAACCTGACCGTGCTGGGCAGCTGTCCTTTTTTTTCTATAGCAGGGATCATAAGTAATAGCAATGAGATGATAAATGAGACCAAGAAACTGCTTTTCAGAGAGATCATGGGTGGAGAAGATGAGATAGATTATTGAAAAAATACTAGAAGAAAACAAAATGGAGAGGAAGTCACATTAAAGAGCCTGAGGGCAGGCTCTTACATACATCATCTCATTTAATCCTCATTACAGACTTGTGATGTACGTGAGCTGGCTGAGTTCAGTGAGACTAATAACTTCTCCAACTTCCTCCACCTAATAAATGGCAGAATGAGGAATCAATTTAAGTTTAGCTAATACCGAAGTCCATGTTCTTTCCACATAACACACCGCCTCAACACACAGTTCTGATTATGACTCATTTACTATATACCAAAAACCAAAACTGTTTAAAATTCCTCAAAGCAGGGTTCTTCCATCCCAATTCATGCACTAACTTCCATCAAAATATCCTAAGTATCTTGTTAAAATGCAGATTCCAGGTTTTCTTTCCATATAGTCTCTAGGTCTAAGTGAACCCTAGGAATTTACATTTTAGACATTTCCCAGGAAGCTTTGACACACAGACCACACACACAGATGCCTAAAAAGGACATAATCTAGATATCATTGAAAGGAGACTACTTGTCACTCCTGGGCAAACACTGCCCTTTCCCATCAACGTGCCACCGATAACACTGATCCCTTGGTCTGCATTCATATTTCACTGGCTAGTCCAAGGCTCTCTGAGATAAAGAAGGGTCTGAAGTGAAAGGAGGCTAAGTCTTAGACCTGGCCATTAACTAGTGATGTTAAGTAAAGAAGTAACAACCTCTTTGAATCTCCATTTATTTTTCTAGAAAATGGAGACCATAACTCCTGCCTCAACTGCCTCACATGGGGATTATGAGGAAAACAATAAGAAGATTTAATAAAAATGGACTCAGACTGTTACTGATTTTCCACACAGGTGCTAGTAACTGGGTGAGTAGAGGATATGAGAAATGAAGAGCCCTGGAATTGAAGTCAGATGTGAATCAAAATTCTGACTCCCCGTCTCATTAGCTGTGTAACCTTGAACACTTAACCTCACAAAACCACGGTTTCTTTTTCTGTAAGAAAAGAATGACAGACTGGGTGCGGTGACTCAGGCCTGTAATCCCAGCACTTTGGGAGGCTGAGGTGGGCGGATCACGAGGTCAGGAGTTCGAGACCAGCCTGGCCAACATGGTGAAACTCCATCTCTACTAAAAATACAAAAAACAGCCAGGCGTGGTGGTGGGCCCCTGTAATCCCAACTACTCGGGAGGCTGAGGCAGGAGAACCATTTGAACGCGGGAGGTGGAGGTTGCAGTGAGCCATTGCACTCCAGCCTGGGTGACATGGTGAGGCTCCATCTCGAAAAAATAGATAAATAAATAAAATAACAAAAATGCATGCCCAGTAGCAGGAATGGAAGTAGCCTAAACTACCATCCACAGAGGACTAGCTAAATAAGGATGCTCCGCCTGTACAGTCAGAGAGGAGTGCCTTCTACTCTCTTCAGGTTTCCGTGCAAAGGAGTTTTTTAAGCACCCTGATGATCTTGCTTTTTCCCTTGACTCGCTCCACCTGTGAGAAGGTGGTATCACTTATCTGACTGGTAGATCTTGTCTCAACTGTACTTTTCATTTTGGGAACTGCTGCAGGCTACACAACAAGATCTATATGCACAGCTTCAGTAATAACAAGCCTGCTTGACTATTCACATAAAACTCTAACTTCTAGTCTTGCCTCTGTCTGCAATAAAATTAAATTTGTGGCCTCCTTATGCCAATTATTTGTTTTCCTTCTCAAACTCTTCAGAACCCAGGGGAAGGGGGCAGAGATAGAGGGGCAGTATTTATTGGTCTGTCAAAAATCCAATATATATATATTGAAAACTATGTAGCTGTAAACAAACAAACAAACGAAAATATAGAGGTGAAGCCATATGTACCTATTTTCATTTAAAGTACTTTAGGATATGCTGTTAAGGGAAAACTCTCAGGTCCAGAACAGAGTATTTAGTGTACACTTATTTGGATAGAAATAAAGGATGCATACAATGAAATGCACATACATTTAATGAGAATATTACCAGGAAAATAAACAGGAACCTTTTACTCTGCTTGCTCTTGTGGATAGACTGAGAGATTGAAGTGAGATGAGGAGTTATTTTTCATTGTATATGATCTAACGTTTTTAATTTTTAGTTACACTTACCTCATTTTGTAAATAAAAAATATACAAGGCTAGGCATGGGGGCTCATGCCTGTAATCCCAGCACTTTGGGAAGTTGAGGTGGGCAAATCACTTGAGGTCAGGAGTTCAAGACCAACTTGGTCAACATGGTGAAACCCCGTCTCCAGTAAAAATATTTTTAAAAAATAGCTGGGTGTGGTGGTGGGCACCTGTAATCCCAGCTACTCAGGAGGCTGAGGCAAGAAAATCGCTTGAACCTGGGAGGCAGAGGTTGCAGTGAGCAGAGATCATGTCACTGCACTCCAGCCTGGGTGACAGAGTGAGACTCCAGCTCAAAAAGAAAAAAAAAAAAAATACAAGAAGTGCATATCCTTCACATTGTTGTCTTGAGGAGTAAGCAATATTGCACAGTAGAGTCAATAAATTTTGCTCTCTTTTCTTCATGCTTCTGCCTGAAAGTCAGCTTCCCCTTGACAATAGTACTCCTTTGAGATTGTTGGAGGTCACATTCTTAGAACATTGTGCTCTGACTTCTCTTAGTCTTACTTAATATATCCCTTGTCACAGAAGGCTTTCCCCCACCAGAAAGCAAGCTACAGAATAGCAAGGCACCAAGGAACTGTAGCTCTCCCAGCAGCTAGCTCAGTCTCTTTAGCATAGCAGAGAGCCAACAGGTTTACAACACTAAAGAGTGCACGAGGCTCTCAGTGCCCAGGCCCATCATCTACTCTGATTGCCGTAGAATTGAAATTGGGACAAAGAAAGCCTTTGCATGACTCCACTAAGTAGAAAGCACTGCTTCAAAGACCACATCTTCCTGCTCTACTTTTCTTTCTTGGAATTTGTGAAGGTCTTGTTAACGTGTTTAAAATAGCTACTCCAACCCATCCTCCCTCATTAACCCACATTTCTAATAAAATTTTACATAATGCAAGACAATTTTTAAATTTTTTATCAATCAACAAAGATTTACTTTGCAATTACGTACTACGAGCCCAGTTTCGCTAAAATACAGACACAGAGCTATGTGCCTTGAATACCTACAAGACATCTAGGTACTAGCCTGTGTATTTTTTTGTTTGTTTGTTTTTGTTTTCTGTTTTTGTTTTGAGACGGAATCTCACTCTATTGCCCAGGCTGGAGTGCAACGGCACGATCTCGGCTCACCGCAACCTCTGCCACCCGGGTTCAAGTGATTCTCCTGCCTCAGCCTCCCGAGTAACTGGGATTACAGGCACCTGCCACCACGCCCAGCTAATTTTTGTATTTTTAGTAGAGACAGGCTTTCACCATCTTGGCCAGGCTGTTCTTGAACTCCTGACATGGTGATTCACCCGCCTCGGCCTCCCAAAGTTCTGGGATTAGCCTGTGTATTTTTTAAATGCATGTACTTAAAAGCAAAGCAATATTTGTTTTAAAAACACACAAAAATATAGAGTAGTGTCTATTTATTCAAATTAAAAATGGATTATTTATTGAAATATAATTTACATACACTATATAGTTTGATGATTTTGACAGATGCATATACCTGTGTAAATGTCACATTCCTAACAAGATATAAACTTTCCGTCACCCCAGAAATTTCCCTCACGCCTTATCTCAGTCTCCACCCTCACACTGGCCAGAGGCAACCACTGCTCTGATTTATACCATTCTGTATTTTATTTATGTACTCTAGAACTTCTTATAAGTAGAATTATACAGTACGTACTCTTCATAGCTTGGTTTTTTTCATTTGTCTTTTTTCTTTTTTTTTTTTTTTTTTTTTGTTCAGCACTATGCCTTTGAGATTATTCGTGGTTTTACCTATATCAGTTGTTCTTTTTATTGTTGAGTAATATTCCATTATATGACTATACCACTGTTTGTTTACTCATTCTTCTGTTGATGGATGTAAGTAATTTCTTATTCTGGGATATTACAAATGAAGACATTATAAGTATTCTTACTGTAGCTTTATAGCAACACTTGAGATAGTGTAAATGTGGTACTGTAAATCTTTTTTTAAAGATTATTTTGGGCCAGATGTGGTGGCTCATGCCTGTAATCCCAGCACTTTGGGAGGCCAAGGCAGGCGGATCACGAATTCTGGAGATCCAGACCATCCTGGCTAACACGGTGAAACATGGTCTCTACAAAAAATACACACACACAAAAATAGCCAGGCGTGGTGGCGGGTGCCTGTAGTCCCAGCTACTTGGGAGGCTGAGGCAGGAGAATGGTGTGAACCCGGAAGGTGGAGCTTGCAGTGAGCCGGGATCCTGCCACTGTACTCCAGCCTGAGTGACAGAGCGAGACTCCATCTCAAAATAAATAAATAAATAAATAAAAATTTAAAAAATTTAAAAAGAAATTATTTTGGCTATTTTCGGGGTATGTAAGTTTTGAAATCAGTTTGTTTCTACCAAAAAAAAAAAAAAAAGGAAAAAGCGCTGCAATCTTGATTGCAATGGCATGGAATCTGTAGAACAATTTGGGGTCATTTATGTCTTAAAAATATTGAAACTTCCAATTAATGGAGATGGTGTATCTCCCTACTTAGTTAATCTTTATTTAATTTATAAAACATTTCACTTTCTTTAGCAAAGTACTACAGTTTTAAAATCATTGATTTGCATATACTTTGTTAAATGCATCACAAAATAGTTTGTATGCAATTGTAAATGACTTGGTTTTATAGATGAAGTGTAAAACTACAACTGATTTTCATACATTGATTTGTATCCTGAGACATCATCAAATTCATTTATTAGTTCTAGTAGCTTTCATGTAGATTTCTTTGAGTTGTTATGAACACAGATTATGTTATCTGACATTTTACTTTCTCCTTTCCAATGTGCAAAACTTTTACTTTTTTTTTTTTTTCCGTATTGCACTGGAGAAGATCCCTATTACAAATGTTTAATACAAGTGGTAGGAGAAGATATGCTCGCCTTATCCTGATCTTATGGCAATCAAGTGTTTCATATTAACATGATGCTACTTTTAGGTTTTTTCAAAAATATTCTTCATTAAGTTGAAGAAGTTGCCTTCCATTCTTAGTTTGCTGAGATTATTTATTTATTTATTTATTTTAATCTTAAATAGGCTGTGAATTTTGCCAGTGTTGTTTATTGAGATGATCATGACTTTACTCCCTTATTTTGTTAACATGAAGAAATATATTAAATCATTTAAAAACATTAAATGATTCTTACATTCCTAGTGTAAATCTACTTAGTATGATGTATTATGCTTTTTTATATATGGTAGGATTTGACTAGTTAACATTTTGTTTAAAATTTTTTATCTCTATGCTCATGAAAAATATTAATCTGTAATATATTTTTTCATAATTTTTTTCAATTATTTTGGTATGAGCGTTACATTGACCTCATTAACTTAGCTGAAAAATTTTGACTTCTTTGTCATTTTTTCACGTTCTGTTTTTTTATTTTTTATTTTACTTAAAATTCGGGATACATGTGCTGAATGTGAACATTTGTTACCTCAGTATACATGTGCCATGGTGGTTTACTGCAACCATCAACCTGTCGTTTAGGTTTTAAGCTCCACATGCATTAGGCATTTGTCCTCATGCTCTCCCTCTCCTTGGCCCCAACCTCATGACATGCCTCAGTGTATGACGCTCCCCTCCCTGTATCCATGTGTTCTCATTGTTCAATTCCCACTTACAAGTGAGAACATGCGATGTTTGGTTGTCTGTTCCTGTGTTAGTTTGCTGAGGATGATGGTTTCCAGCTTCATCCATGTCCCTGCAAAGGACATAAACCCATCCTTTTTTATGGCTGCATAGTATTCCACGGTATAGATGTGCCACACTTTCTTCATCCAGTCTATCATTGATGGGCATTTGGGTTGGTTCCAAGTCTTTGCTATTGTAAATAGTGCTGTAATAAACATATGTATGCATGTGTCTTTATAGTAGAATGATTTATAATCCTTTGGGTATATACCTGGTAATAGGATTGCTGTGTCAAATGGTATTTCTGGTTCTAGATCCTTGAGGAATTGCCCCACTGTCTGCTACAGTGGTTGAGCTAATTTACACTCCTGTCAACAGTGTAAAAGCATTCTTATTTCTCGAATCCTCACCAACATCTGTTTTTTCCTGACTTTTTAATGATCGCCATTCTAAGTGGAGTGAAACGGTATCCCATTGTGGTTTTGAATTGCATTTCTCTAGTGACCAGTGATAATCAGCTTTTTTTCATGTTTGTTGGCCACATAAATATCTTCTTTCAGGGAGTGTCTGTTCATATCCTTCACCCACTTTTTGATGGGGTTGTTTGTTTTTTCCTTGTAAATTGATTTAAGTTCCTTGTAGATTCTATGAGACCTTTGTCAGATAGACAGATTCCAAACATTTTCTCCCATTCTGTAGGTTGCCTGTTCACTCTGATGATAGTTTCTTTTCCTGTGCAGAAGCTCTTTAGTTTAATTAGATCCCATTTGTCAATTTTGGCTTTTGTTAAAATTGCTTTTGGTGTTTTAGTCATAAAGTCTTTGCCCATGCCTATGTCCTAAACAGTATTGCCTAAGTTTTCTTCTAGGGTTTTTATGGTTTTAGGTCTCACGTTTAAGTCTTTAATCCATCTTGAGTTAATTTTTGTATAAGGCGTAAGGAAGGGATCCAGTTTTAGTTTTCTGCATATGGCTAGCCAGTTTTCCCAACACCATTTATTAAATAGGGAATCTTTTACCCATAGCTTTTGTCAGGTTTGTCAAAGATCAGATGGTTATAGATGTGTGGTGTTATTTCTGAGGCCTCTGTTCGGTTCCATTGGTGTGTGTGTGTGTGTGTGTGTGTGTGTGTGTGTGTGTATGTGTGTATATATGTGTGTGTGTATATACATATATATGTGTGTGTATATACATATACATATACATATACATATATACACACACACACACACACATATATATATATATCTGTTTTGGTACCAGTACCATGCTGTTTTGGTTACTGTAGCCTTGTAGTATAGTTTGAAGTCAGGTAGTGTAATGCTTCCAGCTTTGTTACTTTTGCTTAGGATTGTCCCGGCTATATGGACTCTTTTTCATTCCATATGAAATTTAAAGTAGTTTTTTCTATTTCTATGAAGAAAGTCAAATGGTAGCTTGATGAGAATAGCAATGAATCTGTAAATTACTTTTGGCAGTATGGCCATTTTCATGATATTGATTCTTACTATCCATGAGCATGGAATGTTTTTCCATTTGTTTGTGTCCTCTCTTACTTTCTTGAACAGTGGTTTGTAGTTATCTTTGAGAGGTCCTTCACATCTTTTGTAAGTTGTTATTTTCTTTGTAGCAATTGTGAATGTAAGTTCACTCATGATTTGGCTCTCTGCTTGTCTATTATTGGTGTATAGGAATGCTTGTGACTTTTGCACATTGATTTTGTATCCTGAGACTTTGCCAAAGTTATTTATCAGCTTAAGGAGTTTTTGGGCTGAGACGATGGGGTTTTCTAAATATGCAATCATGTCATTTACAAACAGAGACAATTTAACTTCTCTCTTTGTATTTGAACACCCTTTATTTCTTTCTCTTGCCTAATTGCTCTGGCCAGAACTTCCAACACTGTGTTTAGTAGGAGTAGTGAGAGAGGAAATCCTTGTCGTGTGCTGGTTTTCAAAGGGAATGCTTCCATCTTTGCCCATTCAGTATGATATTGGCTATGAGTTTGTCATAAATAGCTCTTATTTTGAGATATGTTCCATCAATCCTAGTTTCTTGAGAGTTTTTAACATGAAGTGACGTTGAATTTTATTGCAGGGCTTTTCTGCCTCCGTTGATATAATCATGTGGTTTTTGTCATTGATTCTGTTTATGGGATGGATTACGTTTACGTATTCGTGAATGTTGAACCAGCCTTGCATCCCAGGGCTGAAGCCAACTTGATCATGGTGAATAAGCTTTTTAATGTGCTGCTGGGTTCGGTTTGCCAGTATTTTATTGAGGATTTTCACAACAATGTTTATTAGGGATATTGGCCTGAAATTTCTTGTTGTTGTGTCTCCGTCAGGTTTTGAAATCAGAATAATGCTGGACAGAGGTAGAATCTGTTTAAGTCTTTAATCCATCTTGAGTTGAATTTGGCTGTAAATCCGTCTGGTCCTGGGCTTTTTTTGGTGGGTAGGCTATAATTACTGCCACAATTTCAATTTGTTATTGGTCTACTCAGGGATTTGACATCTTTCTGGTCTTGGGAGGGTGTATGTGTCCAGGAATGTATTCATTTGTTCTAGATTTTCTAGTTTATTTGCATAGAGGTGTTTATAGTATTCTCTAATGGTAGTTTGTATTTCTGTGGGATCAGTGGTGATATCCCCTTTATCATTTTTTATTGTATCTATTTGATTCTTTCTTTTCTTTTTTATTAGTCGAGCTAGCAGTCTATCTATTTTGTTGATCTCTTCAGAAACCAGATCCTGGATTCACTGATTTTTTGCAGACTTTTTCATGTCTCTATCTCCTTGAGTTCTGCTCTGATCTTAGTTATTTCATGTCTTCTGTTAGCTTTTGAATTTGTTTGCTCTTGCTTCTCTAGTTCTTTTAATTATGATGTTGCAGTGTCAATTTTATATCTTTCCCACTTTCTGATGTAGGCATTTAGTGCTATAAATTTCCCTCTAAACACTGCTTTAGCTGTGTCCCAGAGATTCTGGTACGTTGTCACTTTGTTATCACCGTTTTCAAAGAACTTCATTATCTCTGTCTTAATTTCTTTATTTACCCAGTAGTCATTCAGGAGCTGGTTGTTCAGTTTCCATGTAGTGGTGCGGTTTTCAGCGAGTTTCTTAATCCTGAGTTCTAATTTGATTGCACAGTGGTCTGAGAGACTGTTTGTTATTGTTTCCATGCTTTTGCATTTGCTGAGGAGTGTTTTACTTCCAATTATGTGGTCAATTTTTGAGTATGTGCTATGTGGTGCTTAGAAGAATGTATATTCTGTTGATTTGGGGTGAAGAGTTCTGCAGATATCTATTAGGTCTGCTTGGCCCAGAGCTAAGTTCAAGTCCTGAATATCCTTGTTAATTTTCTGTCTCATCGATCTGTGTAATATTGACAGTGTTATTGGGGTCTAAGTCTCCTTGTAGGTCTCTAAGAACTTGTTTTATGAATCTGGGTGCTCCTGTATTGGGTGCATGCATATTTAGGATAGTTGGCTTCTCTTGTTGCATTGATCCCTTTACTATTATGTAATGCCCTTCTTTGCCTTTTTTGATCTTTGTTGCTTTAAAGTCTATTTTATCAGAGACTAGGATTGCAACCCCTACTTTTTTTTACTTTCCATTATCTTCACAAATATTCCTCCATCCCTTTATTTTGAGCCTATGTGTGTCTTTGCATGTGAGATGCATCTCCTGAATACAACACACCGATAGGTCTTGACTTTTTATCCAACTTGCTAGTCTATGTCTTTTAATTGAGGTATTTAGCCTATTTACATTTAAGGTTAATATTGTTATATGTGAATTTGATCCTGTCATCATGATGTTAGCTGGTTATTTTGCACATCAGTTGATGCAGTTTCTTCATAGTGTCATTGGTCTTTATAGTTTGATGTGTCTTTGCAATGACTGGTACAAATTTTTCCTTTCCATATTTAGTGCTTCCTCCAAGACCTCTTGTAAGGTAGGCCTGGTGGTGACAAAATCTCTCAACTTTTGCTTGTCTGTAAAGGATTTTATTTCTCCTTCACTTATGAAACTTACTTTGACTGGATATAATATTTTGGATTCAAAATACTTTTCTTTGAGAATGTTGAATAGTGGGTCCCAATCTCTTCTGGTTTGTAGGGTTTCTGCAGAGAGATCCAGTGTTAGTCTGATGAGCTTCCCTTTGTAGGTAACCCAACCTTTCTCTGACTGCCCTTAACATTTTTTCCCTCATTTCAACCTTGGAGAATCTGGCAATTTTGTGTCTTGAGGTTGCTCTTCTTAAGAAGTATCTTAGTGGTGTTCCTTGTATTTCCTGAATTTGAATGTTGGCCTGTCTTGGTAGCTTGGGAAGTTCTCCTGGATAATATCCTGAAGTGTGTTTTCCAACTTGGTTCTATTCTCCCCATCATTTTCAGGGGTGCCAATCAATCACAGGTTTGGTCTTTTCACATAGTCCCATATTTCTTGTAGGTTTTGTTCATTCCTTTTCATTCTTCTTTCTCTAATCTTGTCTTCACATCTTATTGCATTAAGTTGATCTTCAGTCTCTGATATCCTTTCTTCCACTTGATTTGGCTATGATACTTGTGTATGCTACAAGAATTTCTTGTGCTATTTTTCAGCTCCATCAGGTCATTTATGTTCTTCTCTAAATTGGTTATTTTAGTTAGCAGTTCCTATAACTTTTTGTCAAGGTTCTCAGCTTCCTTCCATTGGGTTAGACCATGCTCCTTTACCTCAGAGGAGTTTGTTATTACCCACCTTCTGAAGCCTTCTTCTGTCAATTCATCAAACTCATTCTCTGTCCAGTTCTGTGCTCTTGCTGGAGAGGAGTTGCAATCATTTGGAGAAGAGGCATTCTGGTTTTTGGAATTTTCAGCGTTTTTGCACTGGGTTTTCCTCATCTTCCTGGATTTATCTACCTTTGATTTTTGAGGCCGATGACCTTTGGATGGTTTTTTTTTTTTTTTTTTTTTTTTTTTTTTTTTTTTTTTTTTTTTGGTGGGGGAGTGGGTCCTTTTGTTGATGTTGATATTATTGCTTTCTGTTTGTTAGTTTTTCTTCCAACAGTCAGGCTCCTCTGCTGCAGGTCTGCTGGAGTTTGCTGGAGGTCCACTCCAGACCCTATTTGCCTGGGTATCACCAGCAGAGGCTGCAGAACAGCAAAGATTGCTGCCTGCTCCTTCCTCTCGAAGCTTCATCCCAAAGGGGCACTGGCTTGATTCCAGCTGGAGCTCTCCTATATGAGGTGTCTGTCAACCCCTGTTGGGACATCTCTCCCAGTCAGGAGGCATGGGGGTCAGGGACCCATTTGAGGAGGCAATCTGTCCCTTAGCAGAGCTTGAGTGCTATGCTAGGAGAACCCTTTATGTCAGGATACACTGCTCTCTTCAAAGCTGGCAGGCAGGAACGTTTAAGTCTGCTGAAGTTGAGCTCACAGCCTCCCCTTTCCCCGGGGAGCTGTCCCAGGGAGATGAGAGTTTTATTTATAAGCCCCTGACTGGGGCTGCTGCCTTTCTTTCAGGGATGCCCTGCCCAGTGAAGAGGAATCTAGAAAGGCAGTCTGGCCATAGCAGCTTTGCCACACTGTGTTGGGTTCCATGCAATCCAAACTTCCAGGCCTTTTTAGGGCAGTCAGGGAAAAACCGCCTACTCAAGACTCAGTAATGGTGCATGCATCTACCCTACCTAGCTGGATCATCCCAGGTCGACTTCACACTGCTGTGCTGGCAGCAAGAATTTTAAGCCAGTGGTTCTTAGCTTGCTGGACTCCATGGGAGTGGAACCTGCTGAGCAAGACCATTTGGCTTTCCAGCTTCAGCCCCCTTTCCAGGGGAGTGAATGGTTCCGTCTTGCTGGGGTTCCAGGAGCCACTGGGGGAAGAAAAAAAAAGAAAAAAACCCTGCAGCTAGCTTGGTGTCTGTCCAAACAGCTGCCCAGTTTTGTGCTTGAAACCCAGAGCCCTGGTGGTGTAGGTACACAAGGGAATCTCCTGGTCTGTGGGTTGCAAAAGCTACGGGAAAAGAATAGTATCTGGGCTGGATAGCACAGTCCCTCATGGCTTTCCTTGGCTGGGAAAGGGAGGCCCCCCACTCCTTGCACTTCCTGGGTGTGGTGACGCCCCACCCTGCTTCTGCTCACCCTCTGTGGGCTGCGCCCACTATCTAACCAGTCCCAATGAGATGAGCTGGGTACCTCAGTTGGAAATACAGAAATCAACCACCTTCTGCATTGGTCTCACTAGGAGCTGCAGACCAAAGCTGTTCTTATTCGGCCATCACGCCAGATCCAACTTCTTTGTTTTGTGAAAGAGTTAGTTAAGATAGTCATTACATTTTCTTACATTTGATAGAATTCACAGGTGAAATTATCTGAAAATTGAGTTTTTCATGGGAATGTTATTAAATATAGATTAAATCTCTTTGATATGTATAGATATACTCAGGTTTCTTGATTTTTTTCTTGTATCAGTGTTGGTAAGTAATATGTTTTAAGATATTTTTATTTTATCTAAATTGTTATAGTTATTACTTAAAGATTGTTTATAATATCCTATTGTTATCCTTTCACTGTCAATAGAATCTGCAGACTTGCCTCATATTTAACTCTGGACCATTGTAATTTGTATGTTATTTCATTTTCTTTAAACAGATTAGTCAGTGGTTTTTCAATTTATTGATCTTTTCCAAGAACCAATTTTTTGTTCCACTGATTTTTTTCTATTGTTTGTCTATTTACCACTTCATTGATATTTTTCTTTTAACTTTATTTTCTTTCTTCATGTTATTGTGTTTAATTTTTTTTCTTCTTTGTCTAGTTTCTTAAGGTAAAACTTACAGGATTGATTGTATATGGTTGCTGTTTTCTAATTAGGTTAAAACAGTAAAACTCCCACTGAACATTATTTTAATGGCATCCTATCAATTTCAATATGTTGTTGGTTTACTATAATTTACTTTAAAATTTTTACATTATTCTTGATAAATAGGCTATTTAGATGTGTGTTTCTTAATATAGAAATGTTTATAAATTTTTGAGGTTTTTTTAATTCCTAATTTCACTCCACTGTGGTGGAAAAAAGATACTTTTCAATGTATGACTTGGTTTATAATCTATCTGGTTTTATAAACATAAAATAGCACGTGTTTTATCTTGTGAATGTTCTACATTTGCTTGAAAATAATGTGTATTCAGCAGGAGTTTGATGTGATTTCTTATAAATATTAGTTATGTTCATTTTATTAGTTATGTTTAAATCTCTGTATCTTCATTGATTACTTTTGTATACTTGCTCCAGCAGTTACTAAGAAAGGAGTATTAAAATACAAAAGTCAAATTTTGAATTTGTCTATTTCTCCATTTAATTCTGTCCACTTTTGCCTCGTGTATTTTGAAGTTCTGTCGTGAGTTGCATAACTCCATTTAGAACTGGGGACAGAGTGACATTGGCAAGATGTTGGAATAATATGTCCCAGGCTTCACTCTCCCCACAGAAATACTAACTAGCGATTACCCACAGACAAAAATACCTTGGTGAAAACCCAAACATGTGGGAATAAGCCAGAATCACCTGCATGTTTTATGAAACTGAATAAAAATTTGCATTAAAAAGTAGGAGACATGGTCTCATTTTCACCATGTCACCCTTCTCCCTCCCCCAAATTGGCACAGTCCCACATAGAGAGGATTCTCCAGGGCTCATGGTTTCTACAGTGGGGAAAGAGAACCTGGGAGGCAGACTTCCAGCTTCTTTAACATACTGAGATGCTTCCCAGGAAACCCCTTTCATTTTTACCTCATGGGGAACAGAAAATATAGGAGGAAACTGCACGGCTAGACCACCTGGGGTCAGATAGAAACAAAGTAAGGAGGTATAGCTCACAGAGACCAGCATGCAGATTTTGATGTAAGCTCAATGTATCAAGCAGTGGTACGCAATCAGGGGTATTAGCTAACAGCATAGCCTGCAAAGCTGAGCTGGTCACTCTCAGAAGTGGAAGTGCTATCTGGCTTGAATCCCTAGATGATTAACCTCCAGGCCCAGCCTCAGACCCTACCCCAGAGTTCTGGCAAGGGAGGGAGATCTACCACAAGCAAATTTCCACAACAAAAAGGTATTAGATCTGCCATCTCTAAGAGCTTAATCAGTGTTCCCCACAGCCTCAAAGTGTACCACCAGACCCCACCTAAGAAGGAAGACAACCACTGCAGTTGTCTGAACCACTGCAGTTGGGCAAGTAGGCATTGTTTTCCCATGCCCAGAAGTTTAATGTGCTCCCCCAGATCTTACACAGTGAAGGAGGCAAATCTGAGTCTTGCATTTTTACTGAGCATAGCAGTTAATTCGTGCATTCTGATTCACTTAACCCTGGATCCTCTCCTGCAACCCTGTCCAACTGCTGAACTCAAATATCAGTACCTCTAGCCAAGGAATATGGCCTGTGGCTCACCCAGATCAGAAGTAAATGCAGTGCCCTTATAGCAGCCCAGCCTGATAGCAGAGCTCAGCTTGTGGTCTTACAAATAGCAGAGCCTAGCCAGGGGCCTCATCTGACTTCAAAGCAAAGGCAACAGCCTAACCATCTAGAGAATCTGAAAGGAAGCTGCGCTTTCCAGGGTTATGACCCACTGGCCTATTTAGAAGCATTATCTAAACTAATTAATGAAGGCTTTTACCTCCAAGAACTCCTTTAAAAGCTGAAAAAAAGTGGCCTTTTCTGTAAATGCATAAACACCAATGCAAAAACACAGGGAATACAAAGACTTTAGATATCATGACATCTCCAGAAGAAATTAGCAAACTACAACAATGGGCCACTATAAAAAGGAAGTTTAAAAATGACAGGAAAAGGATTCAGAATAATCCTTTTTAATAAAATTTAGTGACCTTCAGGAATATAGAGATAAAAAATTAAATTATTTGGAAAATAATTGTTTCCATTTTTTCACATGAGCTGTGACAAAAAAATAGAAATAATTTTTAAAAGACAAATAAAACTCCTAGAGATGAAGAATACAATGACTGAATTGGGGAAAAAAATGTAGTAGAAAGCTTAATGGCCAGCTTGACCAAGCTAAAGAGTCAGTAAATTCGAAGATGAATCATTTGAAATTATACAATTGAGAAGCAAAATGAAAAACAGATGGAAAAGAATGAAGATGGCCCATAGGAATTATGGGAACCATCAAGAGACCTAACCTATGTTTAATAGCATTCCAGGAGAAGAAAAAGAGAAAGGGCCAGAAAGCATATTTAAGGAAATAATGGATGTAAACTTCCTAATCTCAGGAAAAAAAGCGAAAATTCAGGTATACTAAGTACAGATGTCACAAATGAAATTATACCAAAAGAGGAGTTCATCAAGACATATAATAATCAAACTGGCAAAAATCAAAGACAAAAGGAAAATTTTGAAAGCAACAAAAATTGAGAGAAATACATTGCAGACAAAAAAGTCCCAATATGACTATCAGCAGGCTTCTCAGCAAAAACCCTGCAAACCCTTAAAAAGTAAGATGATGTATTTTAAATATTAAAGGGAAAAAACTGCCAAACAAGAATACTTTACCCAGCAAAAATGTCTTTCAGAAATAAGGGAGTAATGAAAACTTTTCCAGGCAAACAAAAGCTAAGGAAGTTCTTCACCAGTAAGCCTGTCTTACAGATATTGCTAAAGGGAGGTCTTTAAACTGAAACAAAAGGCTCCTAATTAATAATATAAAATTTACAAATGCACAAAACCTAATAGTATAAGTAACACAGACAATATTTAGAATACTTCAGGACCATAATGGTGGTATGTAAAGTAATTTTATCTCTAGAACAAGGATTAAAGAAATTATTAATAATGACTATAGCTAAAATAGTCAAGGGATACACATTACAAAAGAATGTAAATTTAGGCATTGAAAACATAAAATTGAGGGGAGGAATAGAAGTGTAGAATTGTAAGGAATCAAAATTAAGCTGTTATCAGTTGGAAATAGACTTTTATAAATGTAAGATATTCTATGAAAATCTCATGATAACCAAAACAAAAATTAAAGATTCAAAACATACCACCATAGGAAATAGAAAATTATTAAGTCATAAAGAAAGATGACAAGAGAGGAAAAGTGGACACAACAACCAGAAAATAAGTAACAAAATGGCAGCAGAAAGTTTCTACCTATCTATAATTACCTTGAATGGAAACGGATTAAATACTCCAATCAAAAGGCATCATGTTAATGCATGAATTTAAAAAAAAAAAAAGGCCAGCTATATGCTGTTTACAAGAAACTTCATTATAAGGATGCACATAGGCTGAAAGTGAAGGGATGGAATAAGATACTCCATGCAAATAGAAACTGCAAGACAGTGTGAGTAGCAATTCTTATAACAGACAAAATACACTTTGGGTCAAAAACTGTAAAAGTAGACCAAAAAAAAATATGTTGTAATAATAAAGGATTTATTTATCAAGAAGATATTACAATTGTAAATATATATACATCCAACTGTGGAGTACCTAAATATGTAAAGCGAATATTCAAGGATCTGAAAGGAGAGATAGAGTCTTTTCAAATGCACACAGAACATCCCCTAGGAGAAATCATATGTTAGGCCACAAGACAATCCTTAGCAAATTTAAGATAGAAATCATATCAAGTATCTTTTCTGACCACAATGGCATAAAACTAGAAATCAATAACAGAACATTTTTAGAAAAATTATAAATACATGGAAACTAAACAACACTCCTGAACATCTAGTGGGTGAATAAAGAAATTAGAAAAAAAAATTTTAATATATCTTGAGACAAATGAAAATGTAAACTCGGGGGAAAAGGGGCCACGATGACCAACTAAAGCAGTGGTGTTCGGAGGCTCCCATAAAAAAAACACCATCACCAGTAACCAAGGTATCCAGTTTCTCTCATCAAAATTGACTAGAAGGCTGGTGTGACCCACGGAGAGAATTCGGAAAAACAGTGCGGTGCGGCGCCCACTTGAGCGCCACACGGGAGAAGGGAACCTCCTTCCCCCAGCCAAGGTGGGTGGTGAGTTAGTGAGCTACCCAACCAGGGAAACTGCTTTTTCCACGGAACTGTGCAACCCAAGGGTGGGAAGATCCCACTTGCAAACCCACGCTCCCGGGGCCTAGCGTCCCAATCCCAGAAAGCACAGATTCTTAAAGCCTCTCAGCTGGAATCTGCTTAAGCCTAGCAATTCCCGGTGGGAGTGGCGACCAGCACCAGCTGCAGCTACCTGCTAAGCCCTTTGAGCTCCTTCCGGGAGGGGCAGCAGTCAGCACTGGGAATCCCAAACTGCCTAACACACTAAGCTCCTGGGGGGCAAGGGCGGCACCCGTTTCTATAGCTCCAGGCTGCGCTTTTCCCTTGCTGGAGCCAGGGAGGCTAGACAATTTGGTCCCAAGGCTTATCCCACAGTTGAACACACCGGCTGTTGGCAATCGGCAGCCATAGTGCCTCTTCAGGCCTAACCCTGACCTATCCCTCCTCATTGGGTGGAGCTTCCCTTCAGGAACTCTAATTAATGTAGCCAGAGGCTCAAGGACGGAATTCGGATCTCCCTGGGCCTGAGCCTCTAGGGGAAGGGGCTGCAGCAGTCTCTGCAGATCAGCTGACTTAGCCTCCCCTCTTGGTAGCTCTGAGGAATCCAGGCAACCCAGACAAGTGGGTTTCCCCCAGCAAAACATACCCTCTCCATCAAGGGACAAAGTGCTTTGTTAAACAGGTCCTGCTCCCCATGCCACCTGACAGAGTGAGACCCTCCAACAGAGGTTGTCAGACACCCTAGACAGGAGTGATCCTACTGGCATCAGATTGGTACCCCTCAAGGCCAGAAGTCCGAGAAGAAGGCACCCATCTTTGCTGTTCTTCAGCCTCCTTGAGTGACATTTCCAGGCACAGGAGCGAATCAGATGAAAAGGGCCTGAAGTGAACCCCCAGCAAAATGCAGCAGCCCTACAGAAGAGGGATCTGACTATTGAAAGAAACCAAACAAGCAGAAAGCAACAACAACAACAACAACACAAAAAGATCCCCACAAAAACCCCATCCTAGGGTCAGCAGCCTCAAAGACCAAAACTAGACAAAATCACAAAAATGAAAAAGAATCCATGAAGAAATACTAAAAACCCAAAAGACCATCTCTTCCAAATCATAACAATATCTCTCCATCAAAGGCACAGAACTGGACAGGGGATCAGATGAATGAAATGACAGAAGTAGCTTTAGAAGATAGGTAATAAAAAACTATGCTGAGTTAAAGGAGCATGTTCTAAAACAATGCAAAGAAGTTAAGAACCTTGATAAAAGGTTAGAGGAGCTGCTATCTAGAATAGCCTGTTTAGAAAGGAACATAAACGACCTGATGGAGCTGAAACATGGCATGAGAACTTTGTGATGCACACACAAGTATCAATAGCCAAATCGACCAAGCAAAAGAAAGGATATCAGAGTTTGAAGCCCACCTTCCTGAAATAAGACATGCAGACAAGAATAGAGAAAAAAGAATGAAAGGAAATGAACAAAGCCTCCAAGAAATATGGGACTTCATAAAAAGACAGAACCTATGATGGATTGGAGTACCAGAAGGACACAGCGAGAAATGAAACAAACTGGAAAACACACTTTAGGATATTATCCAGGAGAACTTCCCCAGTCTAGCAAGACAGGACAACATGCATATTCAGGAAATACAGAGAACACCATTAAGATACTCCATAAGAAGATCAACCACAAGACACATAATTGTCAGATTCTCCAAGGTCAAAATGAAGGAAAAACTATTAAGGGCAGCCAGAGAGAAAGACCAGGTCACCTACAAAGCCCATCAGACTAACAGCGGATCTCTCAGCAGAAACTCTACAAGCCAGAATAGTTTGGGGGCCAATATTCAACATTCTTAAAGAAATAATTTTCAACCCAGAATTTTATATCCAGCCAAGCTAAGCTTCATAAGCAAAGGAGAAATAAAATCATTTCCAGAGAAGCAAGTGCTGAGGGATTTCATTACCACCAGGCCTGCCCTGCAAGAGCTCCTGGAAGATGTACTAAATATGGAAAGGAAAAAACTGGTACCAGCCACTGCAAAAACACACCAAACTATAAAGACCAATGACACTATGAAGAAACTGCATCAACTAATGTGCAGGATAACCAGCTAGCATCATGATGACAGGATCAAAATCATACATAACAATATTAACTTTAAATGTAAATGGGCTAAATGCCCCAGTTAAAAGACACAGACTGGCAAATTGGATAAGGAGTCAAGACCCATCAGTGTGCTGTACTCAGGAGACCCATCTTACATGCAAAGACACACACAAGCTCAAAATAAAGGGATAGAGGAAAATCTACCATAGCAAATGGAAAGCAAAAAAACCCAGGGGTTGCAATCCCAGCCTCGGACAAAACAGACTTTAAACCAACAAAGATAAAAAATACAAAGAAGGGCATTACATAATGGTAAAGGGAACAATTTAACACGCGCTAACTATTCTAAATATATATATGCCCAACACAGGAGCACCCAGATACATAAAACAACTTCTTAGAGACCCACAAAGAGATTAGACTCCTCCCACACAATAATAGTGGGAGACTTTAACACCACACTATCAGAAAATTAACAAGGATATTCAGAACTTGAACTCAGCTCTGGATCAAATGGACCTTGTAGATGTCTATAGAACTCTCTACCCCAAATCAACAGAATATACATTCTTCTCAGTGCCACATGGCACTTATTCTAAAATTGACCACATAGCAAAAGCAAAAGAACTGAAATCATAACAAACAGTCTCTCAGACCACAGTGTAATAAAATTAGAAATCAGGATTTAAAAAACTCACTCAAAACTACACAATTTTGTGGAAATTGAAGAACCTGCTCCTGAATGACTCCTGGGTAAATAGTGAAATTAAGGGAGAAATCAAGAAGTTTCTTGAACTAAAGAGAACAAAGAGACAATGTACCAGAATCTCTGGGACACAGCTAAAGCAGTGTTTAGAGGGAAATTTATAGCACTAAATGCCCACATCAGAAAGCTAGAAACATCTCAAATAGACACCCTAACATCACAATTAAAAGAGCCAGAGAAACAAGAGCAAACTAATCCAAAGCTAGCAGAAGATGAGAAATAACCAAGATCAGAGAAGAATTGAATAAGACAGAGACACGAAAAACCCTCCAAAAAACTCAAGGAGTCCAGGAGCTGGTTTTTTGAAAAAATCAACAAAATAGACCATTAGCTAGATTAAACAAGAAGAAGAGAGAGAAGAATCAAATAGGCACAATAAAAAATGATAAAGTGGATATCACCATGGACCCCACAGAAATACAAACTACCATCATAGAATACTATAAACACCTCTACACAAATAAACCAGAAAATCTAGAAGAAAGGAATACCTTCCTGGATGCATACACCCTACCAAGACTAAATCAGGAAAAAGTCGAATCTCTGGATAGACCAAAGCAAGCTCTGAAATAGAGGCAGTAATTAATAGCCTACCATTAAAAAAAAAAGCCCAGGACCAGACAGATTCACAGCTGAATTCTACCAGAAATACAAAGAGGAGCTAATACCATTCCTTCTGAAACTATTCCAAACAATTGAAAGGAGGGACTCGTCCCTAACTCATTTTATGAAGCCAGCATCATCCTAATATGAAAACGGGGAAGAGATACGACCAAAAAAAGAAAACTTCAGGCCAATATCCCTGATGAACATCGATGCGAAAATCCTCAATAAAATGCTGCAAAAGGAATCCAGCAACACATCAAAAAACTTATCCACCATGATCAAGCTGGTATGGTCATTTTCACAATATTGATCCTATCCATCCATGAACAAGGGTTGTGTTTCATTGGTTCGTGTCATCTATGATTTCTTGCAGCAGTGTTATGTAGTTTCTTCTAAATTTTTAAATAAATTTAACATGGCTATTTTAAATAGTTGTCAGTGTCAATATTTGTAATATCTTTACATTTATTTCCATTGATTAGTTTTCTCCAAGTTATGTGTCACATTTTCCTGCTTCTTCAGATGTCTAGAAATGTTGTTGAGATTTTAGATTTTTATTTTATCTTTAGAAAGTCTTAAGTTTTGCATTACTAGCCAATTAATTTACTGGTGGATTCCTTTAATCCTGCTCAGACTTAATTATAGATTTTGGTAGGTTGAGTCTAGAGGAATCCTTACATCCTTACTATTACTATTTCTTTATTATTATTATTATTATTATTATTATTATTATTATTATTATTATATTGAGATGGAGTTTCTCTCTGTCGCCCAGGCTGGAGTGCGGTGGTGCAATCTCAGCTCACTGCAACCTCTACCTCCTGGATTCAAGAGATTCTCCTGCCTCAGCCTCCCAAGTCACTGGGATTACAGGTGCCCACAACCATGCCCAGCTAGTTTTTTGTATTTTTTAGTAGAGACAGGGTTTCACCACGTTGGCCAGACTAGTCTTGAACTCCTGACCTCAAGAGATTCACCTGCCTCAGCCTCCCAAATTGCTGGGATTACAGGCATGAGCCACCGCATCCAGCCAATCCTTACTATTTCTAAGTCGTGGCCTTTTGTGGTCTCTGGCTAGCTGAACTCGAGTCTCTTAGCACAGTGAAATCTTTAGAATCATGCTGCTCAGCTTACACGTCCCAGTAGCCATTCTCTGCCAGACTTCATGGAATCTTGCCTTATATGGACACATCTTAGTATTCAGCCAAAGACTCAAGACAGCCCCAGTGCAGATTTCTGTAGCTCTTTCTCTAAACATTTCCTCTTCTTCACTGCCCTGATCCACAAATTCCAGCTGCCTCACTAGTCCCCATCTACAATTTTTATTGTCTATATCTCATAAGACCACTGCTCTCCATTTGGGCTCCACAACCAGAGACTGCAGTTTTGTAAGGACTTCCATGCAGAAAGTCTGAATGAATATGGAGCTTACCTCATGTGTTTTCCTTCTGTCAGTGATCCCAGTACTATGCTATACATTGTGCAAAGACTGAAACATATGTTGCATGTATTTTTTCTAGTTTTATAATATTTGAAGGATAAGTCTGATACATCTTATTCTATCATGGCCAGAATTGCAAACCTAGGTCCAAACTATATAGTTATAAAATAAGATGTAATAAGAGCCTAAAGCAACAAAAGACCCAGAATAAAAATGGTTACTATTATTATGTTTCACAATGACAGAATTCTATAAAGCACTATATTCCAAAAATGAGATAACTGAGACTCAAAGAGGTTGAAGTCAAGTCAGTTAAATAGTAAATGACCTAGCCATCACTTGAACAAAAACAAGTCTTATTTAAGAGTATACATTTTTTTTCTACTCACCAAAATGCTTAAAGTAATTAAAGCACACTTTTTTTAGCTCAATTGAGAATTGAACTGGCTTAGAAAGATTGATGAACTTTGTGTTGGTGAACAGGTTCCAAGAGCAGAGCACATTCTTAGTAAAGAGAACAGAATGTGGTGGGAAGTATGTGAGAGCCAAACTAAAGGCAAGACTGTGTGAAGACAAAGTTGAATAGCTTGGGTGAAGTAAATCAAGACTTTTCAGATTGCAGTTTATTATAACATTTTAGCAACAGATTTTTTTTTCATATTTACTGGCAACTACATAAGTATATTCACTCTCACAGCATCTTCCTTTTCTGTGTTTATAGTTTCATGCATACCGAAGTCTTTGCCAGTCTTATTTAAACAAATGATTAAAGAAGTGGAAAGAGAAAGAAAAGGTGAATTTTGTCTGTTTTTCTCTATTCATGTCTAGTTGCTTTCTATAGTAATGTAAATAATTTCTTCAAGCCTATTCAAATATCAAAAAGTCTTGAGTTGCTGAAATTCCCTTTCTGAGATCACAGGAGATATCTTGCCTCTTCTAATTTAGCTAAAATTTTATCTACAAAGTCGTCCTTTCAGCTCATGACCTCCTCATCCACAAGGATCATAATCTGTTTAGAACAATTGTTTGAACAATCTCTCTGCTGCAGGCAGGGTCAGACTTGCCTTCCCAATTCTAACTTTTGAAGAGAATTCCCATTCTTCGGTTGTACAGAATTGTTTTCTTTGTAGGAGAGCTAATTTTAAAGAAAACTATTTGTTTGGTTTTAAAATTTTGAAATTTCTTTAAAGATTTACAGGACAGCTTTGGTTTTTCTACATAACATTTATAATTTGACTGCTTTAGCACCATACTACTTGGTGTCTAATTTTCTTAATAATACCAAAGTCAGCTAATATAGACTGAGCACTTCTGTGTGTCAGAAACTGTGACCTCTACAAGAATGATTTCATTTGGCTCTATTATTGTTATTTTTATTTCACAGATGAAAAGACTGAGGTTTGAGTAACTCGTCTAAGAATGCCCAGCAGCAAATTGCTTCACTAAAGAGTTGAACTCAGAAGTTTAAACACTTGAAGACAAAACCTAGTCCCCAAGCATACATAGAGACAGCAGAAGTAATTTTCTAAGACTCTGTATGTAACAAAGAGCTTTAGAATTGGACAAACATAAGTGGCTCTCTCATTTTCTAGCTAGAGGACTTTGGAAAAATTATTTATTCTTTATTACCCTGTTTGTTTATCTCCATAATTCAGTGAGATTAACACCTCTTAGTGAGTTTATAATGATTATATAACATAGTATCAATAAAGCAATAATAGTAGCTCCTATGATTTATTATTATTATTATTATTATTGGCTCTCATCTTTACTTTTAAGATTCAGATTTCCTTGAAATGCAGTCCCCCATTTACTAGTTCCATGACCTTAGACATATGACTTAAACTTTCTAGGCCTCAGTTTCCTCTTCTACAAAGGTGATAATAATAATTACCTACACATGACATTTGTAAGAACTAGGTGGGTTATATAACAGTCTCTGATATACACAAGTGTTCAGTGTGTTACCTATTAAAATGATTATAATGATGGCTAGACAAAGTGGTATAGTGGACTTGTTCAAAGTTTAATATACGTGATGATCAAAATGCATGAGAACATGACTTAGAAGAAATCCATAATCTTTTAAGGGTATCTGTTACTTGCATATGTCTCCAGGCCCTGCCTCCATCAGCCTCCTGTCTGCATCCCAACTAGAGTAGTAAAGTCGCAATGAAGAGCTGTTTCTTATCAAGGCCACTGTGGACTCTCTCACTTATAGAGAAAAATCCAGTGGGGAAAGAGCCATACTTCTTCCTATACTTGCTCATTAAATTGCATGGACACTGTCTCAGTGCCTCAGTAATGGAAACTGGTAGAAAAGTGGAGGTACCACAGTGCCCAAGAGGGCAGGCAGTAGCTGACAAGGACAGTGGAAGAGACTATGGTTCTTAGAGAATCATCAATAGCAAAGTAGTAACAGGATATAGCAAGGAAAAGTTTGTTGTTGAGCACATCTAGAAACTGGCAGAAATAACTGAGAAAGACTTCAGAACTCTATCACTCAGGTATACACAATGAGTCAGCATAATTTCAATAATGACTAATAAGGTGACCTCATTTGTATCCACAGGCTGGTGAGGTCTGGAGAAATTCAGGTCACATTATAATAAAAACATGTAATTGTTATTATGATTTTTGTGGCATAATCTTATTTGAAGCATGGATTTTGCTCAGAGTTACTTGCTTGACACTTCGGGTTGCCCCAGTTTCCTCATGACACAGACCCAATTTTCTAGTGGTTTAAGATTTTTGACTTTCTCTTGACATTGCTTAATGGGTCAACATTCACATTTTAGAAAAGGAAATGTACTTAAGAAACAAACATACAATCTTTTTTATTATACTTTAAGTTCTAGGATACATGTGCAGAACGTGCAGGTTTGTTACATAGGTTTTGCTATGGTGGTTTGCTGCACCCATCAACCCATCATTTACCTTAGGTATTTCTCCTAATGCTATCCCTCCCCTTACCCACCCCCCAACAGGCCTCAGTGTGTGTTGTGAAATAAATACACAATTTTTTAAAAGCTAAAAAAGTTTTTTAAAAAGTTATGTTTTTTTCTTAAGTACATTTTCCTTTCTAAAACGCTAATGTATTTTTCTATTCGCCTAATTAAAGTTTGCATAAACCTGCAAGTTTGTGCTTTCCCTTGCATCCTAGGAAAATAAAGGGTTTTTTAAATGACCCAATTAGTATATAAACAATTAGAAATAAGATACCATGAATTAGTGAATTTTTCATTATTAATTAAAACCTAAATAATTTTCCTGTAAACAGTGTTAATTCAAGAGGCTACTATTTCAAATAAATGTGTGACAGGGTTATCCAGTGTGATTCATACTACAAACACATCACAGAGAGAGGAGGAGATAGAGTAAACTTTGCTTTTTATGGTTTTCTTTGTTGTGTTTAGCTTTAGTTGTTTAAAAAAGCCACAAAGCTATAGTCATCTTGTTGTAGGCCTCATAAATATAACGAGTAGAGACAAGAAGTTAATTTTAAACAAAAGGGGAATGTATATATTCAGTACTGCCTAAGTAGAATTTTTGCTCAAGCTAATTTCTCATAAAAGAAATCTCTTCTTCCCAGAAAAACTTTTAAAAAGGTAAATAATCTGTGAACTGATAGCAAGGTTGCTCAAGGAAATGAGGCACGTGTTTCTAGGAGAAGATAACAAAATATACTATGTCTTTTAGAATTTGACCTCACAAAGTAATGTTTATTTGGCAGACAGTCTAGGGAGATAAGCTGCTTCATACAGAAAAAGCAAGGTCTATTTACTATGAAACTGATCTTCATCCAATCCTGTATTGTAGATATTAGTGAGAATGCCTTCAGTTGCCTGGCTAGTTAAAAATGGACTTCCTTAAATCTTTCCTATGTGCCAACTAATCTTGCTAATATGGAAAGTATGCTGTCAGTGCTGTTTAACCAAAAGATAACTGCTCAACCTTGAGGAGCATACAATTTTTGAAGAAAGATAAATTTTCAACACATCAAGTACTTCTAAGCGGAGTCAGTACTATAATTACTTGAGAACAAATCTCTGTCAAACACTTAGAACCACGATGCTAAACACTTTACACAGATTATATTATTTATTTAATCGAAACCATGTAGGGAAGGTGTTATTATTGATCCCATTTTATAGAGATAAAACTCAGACTTGGAGAAGTTAAATAATCTTTCCAAGGTCACACGATCAAGTTTTACATGAGTCTAACAGTCAGAACTTGCCTTCACAAGCTTGCCCTTATCCACTATATTATTTGTAAGATATTGTGGCAGGACCTAAGCAGATGGAAGATCTCTAAGCCTGAGCTCCTTCTTTGAGTTATTTATAATCTCCTATCTAATAGGACGCAACACTACAGGGTAGTATCATCCCAGGTATATTGAGTTTGTTCCAAGGCCTCTTCACTCCAGCACTCCACTCATTCCAAGGCCAGGTGCTTGGACATTTGGGGAGGGAAGCATGGAGGCATTCAACTGCCTTGCCCTCAAAAGAAGCCAAGATAAAAGCTTAAATTTGCCTGGGAGCGTTAAGATGATTTTACATAACTGGAAACTTTACCTGCCACTAAGCCTTGAGATTCAGGAAAGTACAAGTAGAGACACCTGCCATAAGTGAGGCCAGCTGGCAGCAGGGAATCAACTTAATGGAGGAAAGGGTGCAGAATGTTAAGACTCAAAGTTCCTATGATTCTGGTCATGTCAATTTGGCTGCATTACCTGGTTGGAGGAAAGCTAGCAGTTGAAATATCTATTTTCCATTTGACACTTGTGAGACTTGGCTTTAACAAAACCAATTTCATAAAGCAGAAAACCAGCTCGTTCCATACGTTTTCCTATTTGTATGCTGTATTTTCAAAGTGACTAACAGATTAATTCTGTAGCCTCTGAAGAAAATTTTTCTCAGTGTATTTTGACTTTTCTCAGTATATCCTTTGTAGAAGTGACCTGAATTAAAATTACCTAGTCTATTACTGATTTTTCCCTCTAAAATTACAGTTGTACTATAATGTGCAAATTTTCATTGCACTGCAACATGAAATTAAAATTACATAGTTATAAGAAAAGAACCTCAATTTGCAATTTTTAAAAAGTCTTGGACTTCAAAGTATAATTACCTAGAGCTCATTAAAATGCACGATTATTAACCTGAGAGCTGAAGTTTCTAGTAATAGTGGATCTCTTATAAGAGTAATTATAAGAGTCATAAATATTAAGCATGAAACTAACACTCTACACTTAAAGACGAAGTGTGTGCTCAATCTTTACCAAGCTTAATGTGAAAAGAAGACAACACAGCAGTCAGCAGAATGTTAAAGAGCTGAGCTCAAGCCCTGTGTTTGTACTCTTTATTAAATTAAGGCATTATAATAAAATGATCTATGGTAAAAAGTCAATAGATAAAATACATTAGTGAAAAAAGCACCTAGCAGCAACTTTAGTTGCCTTTTTTCCTAAATTGTCCAGGAGGGGAGGAGGGTTAGCAGGTGGAAATACTATATTTAGTATATGTCAAGAATTATATGAAAATGTGAAAAAAATGACTATAATAAAACATATACTAATATTAATAGCAGTAATTTCTGAGTGGTAGATTTAGGGTGATATTTCTAACTTTTTAATAACTTTCAGCAATTTCTCATCTTTCTACAATGAGCATGTATTTCTTCTAGCCCAGCTGTAAATCACTTTCAGCAATTATAGTTATATTTCCAAGATTTCTAGTTCTTTTTATAACTGTCTATTCTTGTTTTACATTATTGCATTATCCTTTACATTTCTGTAAATATTAATTAGATTTACTATATTTTGTGGTTGATGTCTCTTTTCAATTATCTTCTGTATCTGCTTGCCCACATTGTCTACAGGGAGGGGTTCAAATCACTGCAAACTTGCATAGCCCCGTGCTTTGGGTGTATATTTATAGGGGCAGGGGAAAGGCCGATGTGCCACTGGGCTATGTATGCTGTAGCTGGTCTTCTGAGAATGAGAGTTCCTTTCCTTTCCAGGTTATCATCAGCTATCTACTAAGAGCACCACCTTGCCTCTATTCCCAAAAATCCCATGCTCCTTGCCCCACCTAGAGATAGACAATCTCATTGTTGTCCCTGGATTACCTCTTGCCTTTTGCTTTCACAAACTCTACATGAAGCATCCTTGTCCTGCATCTGCTTTGTTTAGCACTTTCCTCCCAGAATTATGATGTCTCCCTTCTCCTAAGAATTTTCCCATTTAGTAGTATACCAAGAGTTGTTTTGAACATGAACTATACATTTAATCAGTACAAGACATGAACAAACAAACATTTTCTCTATTATTTCTAAATATGTGGACTTAAGAGACAGACCACAAATTGTGTTTAGGTTGCCATTTTCAAACAGAAAAAGTAAACAAAAGCCAATGTTTAAGTGCTACTTAAAACCACCATTTCCATGGAGTTATCTTTTTGCAAATTAAAGAGAATAAAAACAAAGATGAAAAACTGAATGACGCACACACCGTGGAGTTCAGAAGATGACAAAAGTCCCTCCACTCTCACCACCTGGTCGTGGTTTTTGCTTTTTACTATTGCTGTGGTGGAATGATTGATTATCTTTTTTGATAATTTTCTTTTTTTTCCTTTTGGTAAATAAATGAAGAATTCTCACTGAAAAATTGACTCTTCAAGCATAAAATTATAAAGAAATAGCAATATTATAGTCAAGTAATCATCATAATTAAATTAAAATTTAAAAAACTATTATGATTCCAAATGTGCCTTAGGCTTTCTAATGGCTTGAGACAATAAAATTTATGAAAAATTGCTTATTCATTGGCCTATTTGTAGATGTATCACAAAAGCTAGATCATTCCAAGAGAGTCAGTATATACTAGAGTCAGTTAGCATCTTGGAATAGGCCTCTTAAAAATGCTATTAATACAATTTCACTTCAATTTTCTCAAAAGCCTCTTGAAAAATCAGAAGATTCTTATT
Organism: Chlorocebus sabaeus; assembly: GCF_047675955.1. Lineage (NCBI taxonomy): Eukaryota > Metazoa > Chordata > Mammalia > Primates > Cercopithecidae > Chlorocebus > Chlorocebus sabaeus. The sequence continues at coordinate 11,840,591 of NC_132918.1, forward strand.
TTTAATTCTGAGTTAGTCTTTATGACTTGGGGTATAATTGATGCATACGTTTTCCATAAAACTTTCTTTTTTAAAATAAAAACTAAGAATCAAATATATAAAAATAACCAGAAAAAGAAAAACACAAAAATGGTTATTCTCTTAGCTCATGATTTTGAAATATTTTGAAATTTGCAGATTGAATTTTATCCTCTTAAGGTTCAAGTTGTATTTACAGCCAACAAAATGAGATATCCTGGTTCTATCAAAAGGGGAAAGCCTCAAATTCTTTTGAACATCCGGCACGTCTTAATAAACTCCATGTGACAATGTAAGAGTAAATGAATAAAAATCAAGCAGATAGAATTTTTTTAAAAAATACACATGGGTTCTAAAATAAAGGTAGAGAGAGGCTTGGCACAGAATACTTTTGATTTTTGCCAAGGCCTGAAACATTTAGGCAAAAAATAAAATAAAAATAGTTGAAACTATATGCCGAGTTCCAAATATGGTTTGTCTCTTCAATATGTAAAAATACTGGTATTAACTTTTTCTGGAATGAACTTCAGCAGTTAACAATTTCTTAAATGAGGGAAAAAAAAAAAAGAAGTATAAGAATTGCAATATGTTTGTGCTGACTAATCATTGACTGGGTCTAACTTAAAGATCTTGTCTTCTTGAACTTATGAATTTAGGTTTGAGGCAGAACATTAGCAGAGAATTCCTCTTACTATTTAGTACACTGTTTACATGTGGAGTTAATAAACAGAAAACTTACAAAGAAAGCCCTCCCTCAGGCCAAAACCAACCATATTCACTGGAGATACAAAGGTGAAGATCGTCTTTGAATCTGATCCTAATACTTACACTAAGGACAGCCAACCCCAACCTAAGCTGGACTGAGAGAGGAGGTGGGTAGAAAGCACTCTGTGGTCATCTTAACCTATAACTGACCATAACTAACAAGCAAAATAAATCATGTTCTCCAAATAACCAATAAACACACAAACAAACAACAAACAAACAAAAAGACATTCAGCTGTGTTACCAATCAGGAAAATACTAAAGTGAAACAATGAAATTTTATATTCAATCATTTTCATCTATCAGATTGTAGATTACAAATATTATTAGCACCTAGTTTGGGGAAGGTATAAAGAAATAACATTTTCTTGTATAACTTCTTATAAATTTTATGGAGAGAAATTTGACAAAATGCAACAAAAGATCCTACAATTCTACTTCTGTATTCTAGCATGCATGTATAGGAATACTCATTGAAAATGTTGTAATACGAGAAAATTATAAGCAACTGAAAAGATTTGACAATAGGGGACTAGGTTCATGTGTTATAATACACTCGTAAGAGAGTCATTCAAAATGATATTCTATAATATATAATAAAATGGGAAATATTCATTATATCATTGCTAAGTGAAGCAGAGCAAATTAAACACCATGTTAGAAGATGATTATGTCAAAATGTGTATAGTTGAAGGAATTCCTTTCACATCTCTGCCTTATTTCTCTTGAAGAATTTAAGAATCACTCAATATCCCCTCAATACCGGTGTCCTGGGTGATCTCAACCAACCTCATGGCTTTAAATACCATATTTACTCTACACAGTTTCCAAATAAATATTTCTAGACTAGACTTCTTTCCATTGTCCAAATACATCTATCCAAATCTCCACTTGGATAGAAAATGCCTCAAACTTAACATGCCCCAATCCTAACTCACGCGTTCTTGGTCCTGATGAAAGCTGTTTCTTCTAATGTCTGTCTCATCTCAATTAATGCCAACTCTATATTTCAAGATATTCAAGCCAGAAAACCTTAGAGTTATCCTTGACTCAATACTAGTGTTTATATCCCATGTATCCACTGAAAAAATCCTGTCAGCCCCTTTTTTCACAGTATGCCCAGAGTGTAACCACTTCTCTTTACCTCCATTGATACCATTCTGGTTCAAGCCAACCATATTGCTCATCTGGGTTGTTAAAATAGCCTAATCTCCATCTGTTAACCTCCTCCTTATTGAGCATTCTCTAAATAGCAACCAGAGTCACCATGTTAAAATATAAGTTGGCACACATCACTCTTCTGCTCAAAGTCATTCAATGACTTCCTGTCTCACTCCAGTTATTAATAAAAGCCAAATTATCCCCATGAGATATAATGTCCTACATGATCTGGCTGACCCTTATCATTATGAACACCTTCCACCAATCTCTTGGCTGCTTGATATACTCCAGCTATTCTTGTCTCCTTGTTTCTTAAACCTCAGGGTCCTCACTTGCTCTTCCTTCTGCCCAAAATACCTTCCCCTCAAATATCTTCATAGCTCATTTTCTCACCTCCTTCAAGTCTTTCCTTAAATGTCAAAAATGGAAAATTCCCTAAATGCTCTATTTAAACTAGAATCCCCTTTCCTACATATTATCCCTATTCCCCTTGCTTGCATTCTTTCATAGCATTTACTAACATCTATACTGTATATTTTGCTTATTTTCTGAGCCCTGTCTCTATCTGAGGGAGGTCAACATAAGCTCCACAGAGTAAGGAATTTTCTCTGTTTGAGTCACTGCTATATCCCCAGTGCCTAGAACAACCCCTAATATATAGTAGGTGTTTCACAAATAATTGTGGAATGGATGATAAAGGTGTATACTAAAGTGGGTGGTAATTATCACTGTATGGTGAAATTTGGGGTGATTTTGTTTCTTCTTTTCTGCATTTAAAAAATATAACTGTTATGTTTAGAGCAGTTTTAAGGTTACAGCAAAATTAAATGGGAAGCACAGGGAGTTCCTATGCACCCCTATTCCCTACACACTCACAACTGCCTTTCCCACTACCAACATCCCCACCAGAGTGGTACATTTTGGTTACAAGGGATGAAGCTACATCGACACATCAATTATCACTCAAAGTCCATCATTTACATTAGGGGTCTTTCTCAGTGTACGTTCTGTGGGTTAGGACAAATGTACAACGACATGTATCCATCATTACAGTATCATACAGAATAGTTTCACTGCTTTAAAAATTATCCGTCCTTCCCTCCCCACTAATCTCTGAAAGCTGATTTATCTTTTTACTCTCCATAGTTTTGACTTTTCCAAAATGCCATATAATTGGATTCATACAGCCTGTGTTCTTTTCAGATTGACTTTTTTCACCTGGCAATATTCATCTAAGGTTCCTTTGTGTCTTTTCACGGCTTGATAATGCATTCTGTTTAGCACTTAATAATATTTCCTTGTCAAGATGTACCACAATTTGCTTACCCACTCACCTACTGATGGGCATTTTGGTTGCTCCCAAGTTTGGGTAATTATGAACAAAGCTGCTATGAACATTTGTGTGCAAATTTTTATGTGGACATACATTTTCAACTCATTTAGGTACAGTTGCTGTATTGTGTGATCAGAGTATTATCAGTTTTGCAAGAAACTACCAAACTGTCTTCTAAAGTGGCTAGACCATTTCACATTCATGACAGCAATGAATGAAAGTTCCTGTTGTTCTATATCTTCACTAGCATTTGGTTTTGTCGGTGTTCTGGATTTTCACCAATTTAATAGGCATAGTGTAGCTCATTATTGTTTTACTTTGCAGTTTCCCATGACATACAATTTTAAGCATCTTTTCCTATGCTTATTTGCCATTTATACATCTTCTTTGGTGAGGTGTCTATTCAGGTCTTTTGCCTATTTTTAAGTTGAGTTGTTCATTTTCTTACTGAATGTTAAAACGTTTTTGTGAGTTGCAGATAGCAGTCCTTTTTTAGATATATCTTTTGCAAATATTTTCTCCCAGTCTGTGGCTTGTCTTCTAATTTTCTTAAGATCAGTTTTATAACTGGTAAGCATTCCACATTTTAAAATGTGTGTCATAGATCTGACAAGTGAGTATTAAATTATTTCAACTTATGGCTGGGCATATAATAGCTATTATGTTGATTATACCATAGAGAGCATATATGAACCAGTATAGCCTGAATCTGTATAATTGGATATCCTTCTGTGCATACTTTTTTAATGTAGCCATAGCTAGGATTCCTCATTTTATGCAGTCCATGTCACATCTCAGTTTTTATAGGCACAGCAAAAAAGTGGGGCCATGTAATGCAAATGCTCTATTTTTGAGAAAAGCATCTGTCTTGTGTCTGGGATTTCCTATCTGACAAACTGAGCAGCACCTTCCCTCTTTTCCTTGAGCAGAAAGTGCCCCAAACAGATGTTTCAATCTGCCTTGCCTTTGGACCTGTCTGCTCACAGAACCAAGCATGACTTCTCTAGCTCCAAAGACATAGCCACCTAGTTCAAAGGTGTTCAAGTAGCTCACATTCCAAGAAGTCCCAAAGCTCCCAATTCAACAGTCTGTGATCAAAATGCCAAGAGGCCAAAGACCCCCAAAAACCAAAAGTCTGTTCTCCATTCTCAGATTTTCCAATCCCTTAAAAATTATTAGTTTCATAATATTTTCTGTGTCTCTAGTAAGACCTGCTAGAGGGTCAAGGGGAATAGATGACTACCTGCCCTACTCTCAGGCCAAGAGACACTACCAACTATTTTTAGTTTCTGATAGAAAAAGAAGCTAAAAATAAAAGAATATTAATCTCCTGATTACTGTTTAGGGTTTTTAAGCAAGTTTCCTAATCTGTATGAACTTCAGCTTTCATATCTGTAAAATGGAGATAAAATTTTCTTCCTTTCGGAGCTACTAAAAAAAAACTAGAAATGATGTATGTAAAACACATTACACATGTTAAATACTCAACAAATCTCTCTTTCTTGCTCTTCTCTCCCCATTGTTCATTCTATTCACATTTTTCACTTAACTCCCTCTCCCTCTGTTCATACCTTTCTGAACTCTCAAAGCCATGTTGCACCCGAAGCTCTTCCCTGAGAAGGAACATGTAAGAGGGCAGGATATTCATTATTTGTATTTGATTTATGTAAGTATCATCACATATGAGATGAGTTGTTCTAATTTCTAATTCCTGGCAAAGTAAATGGGCGCAATAAAGCCTAGATGTAATGTTGCAGATTGAGCATGTTCGGCAGCATGGCTGGGACTTGCATTCAATTCATAGACTGATTTCTATTCTAACTTTAATCGCTAGGAACCATTTTACTGTTACAGTCGTAGAACATTAGAGATGAAAGGAGACTAGAGCTTTGAGAGGTCTCCTATCTCTGCGACCATGCCAATTTTCCCTGTATCACTCAGTTACACTCACTATACTGTACTCACTACCTTGTTCTGATTTACCATACCATAATAACAAAAAATTCTAATTTTCCAGATATTTAAACCAGGAGGGTAGCTGGGGTTGTAGGGATCTAGCTCAGAAGTGACTGGGCAGGAAATAGCTAGAGAGTAGGGCTTGCAATGTAGGAAGACAATACAAAGGCACCACACTCCCACCACCTTCTCTTAATGGCCCTGGTTTTGCCGCTGTCGTGCGGTCTCTGAGATCGCCTCATCATAATTTTGACAACTGCTACGTCAATATATTTCTTTTTTCTAATTGTGGAAAGATGCCATTTTTAAAGACTATTTTTTCCTTGATTTTCTCCTAGTTCCGTTGTATCCCCATTTCTATTTTTCTGATATTTTAGTTTATATTCAACAGAAATATTTAGAGATTGCTTAGCAATGTTTTCTTCAACCAACAGTGTACGAATGACAGTGAATCTCTGTCCAACAGAGAAACACATGGTGTAGTTAGATGAGCAATTTCAAGAACCAATACAAAGCTTAGAGACTCAGCTCTGACCTTACTTGTTCCTTATATCTATACAGGCCTGTGCCACAAAACGTTTCGGTCCATGACAAATTGCATGTACAATGGTAGTCCCATAAGATTATAATACTGTATCTTTACTTTACCTTTTCTATGCTTTGATATGTTTAGATGAACAAATTATCATTCTGTTAAAATTACCTGCAGTATTCACTACAGTTACATGCCATACAGATTTGTAGCCCAGGAACAATAGGCTATACCACTTAGCTTACGTATGTAGTAGGTTATACCATCTAGGTTTGTGTAAGTACACTGACAAAATCACCTAATGATGCATTTCTTAGAATATATGCCCATTGTTAAGTGACACATAATTGCATTTGTATGACAAGTCACAAACTGAGGCTTAGTTTCTCTTCTGTAAATGTGGATAATATCAAATTTATAGGACTATGTTGTAACCCTTTGCAAATGATATCCTCTATGAATCACAAAGACAGCTGTGATTGTAATTTTATTTAATTCTGACTGAAAAAAAAATAAGAAAATAGGCAGACAATCCTATATATCACCAGCAGAAAGTCAACATACCCTTAAGAATGGCTTTGACACTGTCTCAAATGCACTATCCAACTGAATGATGTGCCACAATGATAAAGGAACTATCAGATTCTTTGCAAAAATGCAGTGACACTGTAAAAATTGTGACCATTACTAATGAATGTTTGCAGAGGGTAAACATCTTCCAACTGTCAGCAAATCAAATACCGGAATGGCAGAAGGTCACTTGGTATTTGAAAGACAAACTATGATGGCTCAGTGGTAATTACAATGAAACCAATTAGAAGATTAACAAACCCCAAATGGCATAATGTCATATAAGTAACTGTTTAAAAGTCAGAATTTTAAATTCAGAGGATAGGAATCTTGGAAATCCTCTAGCCAAATCTTCCCTGAGGCCCAGAGTTGTGAAGTGATTTACCCAAAGTCACACAAGAACTTTGAATAAGAACCTCTAGATAGTTACAGGTGATATTTAAGTTCTTATATTTTTTAAAAGTTTAACAAAAATGATTGTTTTGCCGTTATGTATTATAAATTACTTATTCTCCATATGGATTAAGAACTAGGCATTTTAGAGAGTATTTCATATACACCATCTCTTTGTCTCCCGTCAACCCAGTGAGATGAAAACTACCGTGTTTCTCATTTAAGAGGTGAGGAAGCTGAGGCCCTGGGAGCCCCTGTGGTTTGAAGCCACAGAAATGGCATGTGGCAATCATGCTTCAAATCCGGACCTGTCTGATTCCACAGTTGGTGCTTTTTGCCTTATCCTTCCTTTATTCTCAACTTTTGCAAAAATCAGTTATTAAAGAAACCAGAGTAACTGACCATTTTGTTATCTCATCCTTAGGGTATTTGTAGGATACAGCCCTTCTTATACATTATCACCGAGCCTGAAACGTAGCCCTCAGCAAGAACAACGGGCACTTTTTCCATCGTGAGTCCTGTTCTGAGCTACTGGTTTCTATAAAGCTTCAGTAAAGCCATTTGAAAGCACATCAAAGCTACAGAACAAAGACATAGTCCTCCCCAGATGCATGAATATTCATCATGTTTCTACAAATATTCTTAGAAAGAAATTTCAGGACAAACAGCCTTTGTGGTGTCATAAAAGATGTCCCAGAATTAAAGTCAGATCTAAGTACATACAAGACACAGTGCTACCCCTGCAACCTGTATGACCTTAGAGCAAGGCTCTTAACTTCACCTGTAAAATCAGACAAGGCTTTGAAAGGATTCAATAAAATAATTCAAATATCCTTTGAAAAATCATTAAAATGAATCATCAACAAATTAATAGAATACATCATTTTGTTTAAAATATATATATAGTATAGAGGAACCTACTTATGTCAAGTTTAAAACACAGTCCATGTGTTCAAGGAGTTGACAAGCTAGATGGTGAAGCAAATGTGCCTAGTTATAAAAACTAAACAAAAATTAGACATCTGAGTTTTTGTCCTCATTATTTCCAGGTTATGAGTAATGTTGGTATATTTGTAATAAAGCATTTCTTTTGCCTTTTGAGATTTTTTTCTTAACATGAATTTCTAATGTACAATTATATTTTACTGGTTTGAGGTATGCATCTGGTTATCTATTGCTGTAATAGTAAATCATCCAAAAACTAAGTGCCTTAAAACAACAATAATTGCTTTTTCATTATTCCTCACAGTTCTAGGGGTTGACTGGGCTCAGCTGGGCAGCCTTGTCTCTGGGTGGTTTCAGTCAGTTAGTAGCTAGTGCTGAAGTCATTTCAAAGCTTCCATGTTGGCAAGTCTAGTGGTTGATGCCAGCTGCAGACTGAGCTCTCAGTTGGAGTTCTTGCTCAGAATACCTACACAGGGCTTTCCATGTGTGCTTCCTGCTTCCTCATGACATGGAGCCTCGGTTCCAAAAGCAAGCACCTCAGGAAGGCCAGGCAGAGCCAGATCACTTTTTATGACCTAGAATCAGAAGTCACATTGCATCACTTTGGCTGTAGTCACAGACCCATTCAGATTCAAGAGGAGAGAACATCATCCCTTCGTCTGAATAGGAGTGTCAATGTCATATTGGAGGAAGGGCATGACGAATGGGAAATCTTGCTAAAACCATCTTGAGAAACACTATCTACCACAGGGCATAATAAGCAGAATTATTGTGACTAAAGTCTGTTCACATGTGTGCACATGAACAAAAAGAATATACAGTATAGGAAAGAAAATCACTACTGTACTAGAGTATTCGGGTTAAAGAATCATGTAATTCTTCCAAATGTCTGTTGTAGCTACACTGGTTTTCTCTTCCAAAATGCTCACTCATGATACTACATCATCTACATACTCCAGAGTGGCCGGACTGAAGAACTCAGGAACATAAGTTCTCATGTGTTTCGGGGCTCTCAGCAGAAGATCAAGAGATTGAGCTTTGTGCTTTGGATGACAGGAGACCAGAGGCAGCTCTCGAAAAGGTCAGGCAGTGTGAGGCAGTATTTTAGGAAGATGCGTCCTAAACTGGATAAGGAATGGGGGCCTTTATGGGCAAAGACAGTAGCTCAGACTCCAGTGGGAAAGATCAATTGTACAGGTGTGAGGGCTTTGAAAGAAGGAGGGGAGCAAGTAAGACATAAAGAAAGTAGAAGTGAGACCGATTTGGAGACCAGAGAGCTGTGCAGTGAGATGGCAAAGAAAAGCCAAGGGCAACTCCGAGGCTGCCAGCCAGGTAACGGAGAGTCTGTGAATCAGTCACTGACCTAAATGGGCAGGGAGCGAGTTTCAGAAGCAAGGATGAGGAATCCCTTTTTTGTTTTCTTCACAGTCTTTTACTGATGAATTTTGAAGAAACAAGCACAGAGATATGTTTGCTAATCCATGTTAATCTTGCTCAAGATATCATCTCTATATTTTCAAATTTGTTCTGCCTCTCTCTAACAACATTTTCTCCTATACTCTTTATTGAATAGTTTTGTCTTACATTTTACGTCTCAGCTTAAAAACTCCTTCCTTGGGGAAGTCTTCCCTTACTCCTAGACTCAATTAGATGCTCCTGTTATACCCAGGCACAGCACGCTACAGGCTCCTTCGCAGCTCTTAGCACACTTGTAATTATCTAAGTGTTTGTAAAAAGACATTTGTTTCATGTTCCTTGCTAGAGTATATGCTCTCCTGGGGAGAAGTTGTCTCCCTTGGTATCCCGAGTGCCATCCACTGTGCCTGGCACATGGTAAGTGCTCAGTAACTGATGCCTGCGTGACTGCCCAGCTCTGCCTTCCGAGTTACTTGGACTAGGTGTTACCAATTCAAATACCTCTGGGACAGAGAGGTTAGGAGTAAAGGAGGCCAAGTGGTGATAACTGTGGTAAATTACAGCACAAGCCCATCCAAAGCATTCAAATTCTCATTAAAAGCAAAATAACAAAACATGTCCTCAATATCTCCAGCTCACAGACAATCTCCCATCTCTGGTTAGACTGATGTCCGCCCAGGCAGAATGACTCCTCATAGAAGAAAACAGCTAATCACCGAACACAGATCTTCCAGAGGGCACTCAGACTCAAGACAATGACCTGCATTATCACTCCCGTCATATGAATTCTGCACATTTGCGAGGGGCGTGATTTAAATCCTATTCCCACATGTTGTCTACCGCTCCTTTCTATAATCCTCTTCCATTCACTGAATTTACGACCTATAGAAAAACTTAGGCATCATCCATTCTAATCCACTCATTTTACAGGTGAAGAAACTGGGGCAAATGATTCACTTGAAAGCACACAGCTGGTTACTGGAGATTTGGAGATGTAAAAACCCAAACTTGTCTAAGTGCTGTCCACTGCTTTTCCCAAGCCACCATCGTACCCGAACTGAAGTTCAGGGTGACTTTTGGAACTGAAACACTATGAAAATATTAGATGCAGAAATAATTTTCATCATGCATCTATTTTAATATAAAATATAAATATGCATATGAATAAACATTCTCACACATTGCTCTTCTTTAATTCTGGGCATGACCTAGCCGGGGATCTGAAATTGATCCCTTGCTAATGAGGAACAACTAAAAGGCAAAGATTTAATGATAGAAATTGTTTGTAGTTGGCCATAAATAATGCAGTAATGGAATATTTATTGATTCCAGGTTCAGTAGCTCAAATGAATGATGGACGAGGAAATGCCTGTCACTTTTTGACGCCTTACACACAAGTGCAATCCACCCCATTAAGGAAATGTGCTAAAGCACAGAGCCAAAAATTGACTGAGCTATCTGGATACTCCAGGCTGACTCATTTGCAAGATGGTTCTTTTCTTAGATTCTCGGGGTAGAAAAGACATAATATAAGTTTTTATGTTTTGAAAAAAAACGATGTGACCTTGTTTCCTATTAGTGCTGTCAAGTTGAGGAAAATTGAGAGATGTCAAATGGCCTGAAATTTAAGTTCATTTCATGGCCCATCTGGCTCACCAAGTACTGGACTCCTCCTCTGAACAGCCTCTTACTATTCTTTGTTTGCATTTTAATTTTCTCAGAGCTCTAGAAATTCAAACTTGTATCCCGGATGCCTTTATCCCTCCCCGACGCCTCCCTGGCACAAGTGCTGAACAGAAACCACCTTGCCTCCGTTTAATCACAGAATGACAATATTTCAACATAACAGAGGGGCTGTTTGTGCTTTATCTTTTACTGCATTTTTATGGGGAGCAATATATTTTCTTCCTTTCCTCCCCTGATACTGTAACAATCTTTCCTAAATTAAATATGTAACCAATTTCTCATATGACTTTATTCCCAGGCTCTTTTTAAGCCATCATTAAATATCTTCATGCTGTTTGACAGTTATTCCTCATCAGTGTGTTACCTTAGAGACTGTCTGGCGTAAACGGAGGTTCACAGAGTGTAGAGAGAGAGGGAAAGATGCCAAGGAGGAGCCTAGGCAATGGCCAGGCCCACCCCCATCAGGCAGGGACAGGCAGAGCACGGCCAGGAGAGGGTGATAGCCAAGAGGTACACACCTGATAAGCAGAGAGTGCATCCCATTCATCTTTGTGTCCCCAGGACCTAACTCTGCTCCAGGCACAGTGAGATTCTCTGACGATATTTGGTGGAGAACAAAAAAGAATAAGGAAAAAGATTCAGTAGAAAGGTAAGAAGAGGAAAATGGAGAGGAGGCAGAGGGCGACGGTGGGGGATGGGTGGAGAAGAGGCTGAAATTTGGAAAGGTGCTCACTGAAAAAAATAAGACAGATGGAAAGCTCCACACCAGAGTGAGATTTGGGGTAATCTGTCATTCATTAATCAATTTGATCCAAGACAAAATATACATAATGATGTTAAAATGTGAGGATTTCAGCCACTGATTGCTCTTAGAACAATCCAAAGCCTGAGACCATGCTCTGCTGTGAAAACAGGCTGCCATGGCCAAGGCCCCAGACCAGTGCAAGAGGCATTTGATGGGCAAGAAGGTGAACTCAAGGGAAAGGGTGTTGGACTGAGCTACAGTGCCTTAGGGGGTAGTCACTGGATTGGATGAAATATGTACCCCAGTGAGACTGGACCAGCAGCCATGATACCCCAGAGGAAATTACACAGGCCGAGAAAGAAGAAAACACGTTTAACATTTCTAATAGTAGTAATTATCTGGATTTATTGATCAGTTCACTGAGCTTATCTGAAAGACAAGAAAACAAACTGGGATTTGACACTGGCTACAGTCACAGCCACTGTGTGTCAGCTTTAATTTACAACCATTCTCTTTGACACACCATCTTTGTGGTATTGAGCAAGAATTGGTAAGCCTTGTAAGTGGCTCATTTATGTGACTTCTGCGGATATGTGGACCTCGCCTAATGCACATCAAAGAAACAAGCTGGACACTTGAGCTACATTTCAGTCTCTTAGGTAACAAAGTTGTGTACAATAGTGCTATTGGGGCACTTTTTGTTTTGGTGTCAATCGAGACATGTAGAATCTTGCAAAATTAATTATGGAAGGGGGAATATTTTTATTACTCTTCAGTGAATAATCTAGTTCAGCCAACATTTCTTGGCACTCACGTACACTGCTGCCCACAGCGTTATTTTTTGTTAGACTTCCTAACAGGATCTGATACTGTACATTGTAAACACATAAGTAAAATAATCAAGGCCCAAGGTTTTTAATTTGTTTAGTGTCAGGATATTTTTTTTTCTTTTTTGAGACAATGTTAGACATATAGAAGAGTCGCAAAATAGTACAGAGAATTTTCTTAGAGCTTTCGCCCAGCTTCCCTTAATGTCAACATTTTGCATAACCATCATACAATTATCAAAGCTAAGAAATCAACATTGCTACAATACAATTTACTAAACTACAAAATTTACTCAGATTCCATTTCTTCCACTAATGTACCTTTGCTGTCCCAAGATCTAACAGAGGTCTGATTTTAATACAAGATTGTCTTTTCGTGTAAGAGAGGAGGTAGAGTTCTTAACTCATGGGATCCCCTAGAAGTTAGGCTCCATGGCAGCCAAGACCTTGTCAGTCTTGTTTATCTCCTTAACCACAGGCCCAGGAATAGTGCCTGGAACATAGAGGCTTGAACATGTTGAGTGAAAGAATGACTAAGTGACCAGTGAGAACATTCTCTTCATTTTTACAGAAAGAAACTCAACAAGACTAGATTCAAGGGATTCTTTTAAATATTTCATTTTCCCTCAATGTCTAAATTCTCATGGTTACTTTGGGATTTTTATATGGCATAGTTAGACTGGAATTAGACTTGAATGATTAAGAATACTGGAGAAACAGATAACAATCCCACCACCAACTACCTCTTACTCTAACCTACAAAGCTAGGCTAAATGCCATTACCTGTGTTCCATTAAGTGTATTTTATACTGTATTTATTATACAAGGCAATAATTAACTGTGCATTATAGAATGAACTTCTGGATGACAGTTTTTTCATCCGATTATGCCAAATACCTAATTTATGTTAGATACATAGCAACACTGAATAAATGCATGGTTACCTCTCTTCAGTACACCAATATCACCTATACACCAGCATCAAACAGACAATGTTATTTACATCACGTTGTTGATGCTAATAATGAACAAACTGTTCATTATTAACAATAACGTAAAATTGTTCATGAGAGAACTGAATTTCACGCCCACATTCTAAACCAAACCCTTAAGGGAAAGTTTATTCTAAGACCAACTAACATATTCTGATCTTCTTTTTAACTTCTAGATGTATTTGTGACTTACAAGAAGTACACTTATGTTCTTTACATGTTTGTTAGACTTGCCCACCAAACAGAGTAAGCTGGTTTATTTTGACTATGTTATTCAAGTACTTAAAACACAGCCACCTGCTATAAGCTACTCAATAAAAAGCTGTCCTTGGTGTAATCAAAAGCAGAGCAGAGAATATGAAAGCCATTCACAGCCATGCCCCCAATGCTTTATGGCTACTTCCTAAAAGCATCATTCACTCTCACACACAGTGACTCAGGCAAACCCACATCCTTCTCCATGACAGGCGCTGTTGCCCTCCTGGTTTAATCCTTCTGGGAGGCAAGACCTCATGATGAGAGCAAAGCCATTTAAAAGGTTTTAGATCAGCCAGCTGGTGGATAGGACAGAACTCCAAGTAATCAAAGATAATTCACTCCTGGGTGCATGTGTAGTCACACTGTAAGCAAGTCTGTCTGTCAACAATAAACAAACACAACTGAGAAATCGCATCATAGAGAAACAGGTAAAAGGGCCCATGTAGAGGAAAACACAGGATGCTAGAGAGGTAAAGTAACTCACCTTAGACCACACAATGAAAGACCCAGTTAGCAGCCAAAATACTTCAGAATGAAAATCATTGGATTGATTTTTCCAAAATCACCGCTTCAAAACCACTAAAACTAACAGCAGCAGGTATTGCAAATCAGGCTGTGTTGCTCCTTTGCTTGACACCTTTGAGTGGGTTCTGGTTGTGCTGAGGGGCCAAGCTTGTCAATGTAGTTTACCAGCACTTCAGTCCTGTGATCTTGCTTGCCTGCCTGCCTCACCACTCATCATTCCCACAGGCTCCCATCACACTATCCTGTTTGGTGTTGATCTGTGATGTCGGGTCCATGTTCCATGTTGTGTTTGGTCCCTGTTCCCTCTGCTAGATGAATGTCACCCTGTCAGACACCACCCTCCTCTTTGCTCTCCTTGGACCCTGTATTTCCCTACTTAACACTGCTTAGGGCAGAAATGAAATTGGTCTTGTTTGTTTGTTTATTTGTTTGTTTTTGCCACTTTCTCTACAAAACGATATAAAAAACTTGAGAGCAGCAATCATGTCTTTCTGATTCATTGCTGTATTCCCAGGCCTTTGTACCATGCCTGACACATGGTAAGTATTAAATAAATATTTTTTCAAGAAATAAATATATTAAATTAAAAATTTCTTGTTAATTGCCTATAAACAATTACTACATATCCCATGAATATCATTTTCCCCCTGGGAAAATAATATTATGTAAGTCTAAAACAAAGCCGTATAATATTTCATAGGGGTTGGTTTGCTACAAATTGAAAATCAGGTCATTATCATTATTATTCCCAAGCATCATGCTATATCTATGCCGGTTAATAAATTAGGTTAGCAAAAATTACACTCACCCACCCTATTCCCACAAAATGATACTCAGAAAGCAGTTTCAACATTCTGGGCTCTGAGAGATCTGGTCCACTAATTTTGGATTTGGAGCTGTCTCCATAATAGTTAAAGAAGAAAGCTTTGAATTCCTAGCCCCTGAACACCAGGTATCTGGACCTTGGGCACTGTGACATTGGAGCCCACACACCTTCTTGCTAACCCTAAAACAACAAGCCTGCATCACCCACTATATGCATCCTTTCCACTGTAAGGATGAATTTCCTGTAAAAAAAATGCTTTATAGCACAGTGTTATTTTATGCAGATAAAAGAGCTAAACTTTTATTTTTCTCATATTCCAGGGTTTTTCTGAGGGGACCACGTGATGATAAAGCTGTCTTTCTGCAAGTATTTACATCTCCTGTCTTCTTCTGCATGTGCATAAGGGATTGCGTTTGCATCCCTGCCAAGATAAGTCTTAATTGATTTTTTTTCAGGTGTTTCCTACTGCCATGGCAACCATAATCAAATATATTTTCATGAATAGCTTTGTCAATTGCAATATAATATTCTCACTGAATACAGTCTCCAGTTCTCTTTCTACAGAGCTCTCAGGAGCTTTCTCTTCTCTGGCCTAACATTTCTTTTCCTTCAAGCCTCTAGGCCCCATGAAAATCATATATTTAAATAGCACACATGGTTTCTTAAAACGAGAACCTCCTATGATTTCCATCAGTAATAACACACACAAAGATAAAAATAGAATATGCTTTCAAAGGTGATAGATATTTTATTACTGGCATGATTTGTCAAATTCCTATAATCCCTCTCAAATCACCTTTGATGGTGTTATTTCGTTTTTTGTTTTTGTCTCCCAAGAAAAATCATTATTCATCTTAAGAGAGAACATCTTGTCAAGTGTTGCAGTTCAACAAAATAAGGAAAACATCTCTGCCAAAATGCAGCAAATGTGATTACACAAGGCCAAGGAGAAGCCCATAATTAGATCATTACCATGGAAACAACCTAATTACATGTGTAAAGCAGTGAGGGCTGAGTTGTAGATCTGAATATGTTAATACCATTGTCTATGTTATAATATTTCTGCTACTTAGCTTCCCCCAAATATAAAATATAAACTATATAGATAAATCTTAACTCAGTTTAAATGAATGAAAAAATACTGTACAGTTATGTGAATGGAGTTCAGGGATATTCACTCTATTATAAACATATACATATACCTTAAATGAGAAAAAATATTTCAATGTGCATATTAATAATAAATGTACACTAGCATGTAAATAGCTGAATGGCCTTAAGTGTGCATTCCAGAATTTCATACTGTGAAAAAAAATATTTGCTAGAACAACCACAGTTCCAATAAGGTAATTTAATTTTTCAACTACATTTGATGATTTACACTCAGAAATAATTTTATATTGATCTTCTCTCAGTTATATAGTGGCCTGCTGTTTCTTTAAGGACTCATTTGATCCCTGAAGGCTAAAATGTACATCTCCATTCGTTATTCAGGCCACAGTTAAAGAAATGTGCCGAATTCTTAGGAGCAGGGGAGAGGCTACTCAGAACTTTATTCATATAGGTGTGCATTTACTTTTTTAAATTACCAAATCTAAGTATCTGTTTCCAACTCCCTTTTAACACTAATTGCAACTGCTTTTGTGGCTAAATTTCTGTAGTACCTTCATCACTCTTCTTAACTGTTCATTTGGAAAGCATCTTCTCCAGCAGCACCAGATATTAGGTAGTCCCTGACCTCCTCCACCTCTCTTGGAAAACAACGTGGCTTCCAGAGTTCAGAAGGGCAAGAGAGGAGATGTTGCTGAGGTTCCTTCCTCCCAACCTCTTACCCTTACACAATCATGATCAGGATCAGAGAGAGGATTCCAGAGCACAGGGCTGAGGGTAAGAGTGTGAAGGGTCTTGTCGTTTCTGGCTGGTCTGTACTTCTCATGCCACCTGTGCCTCTGACTCTAGCAATGCCTCTCTCCTACTGTCATTCCCTGCCCTTCTCTGCAGCTATAAGAACTGGTCTCCTTCTGGGGAGAAGGAAGAATGAAGGAAACTATGGCTCTTTTGGATAAAGATACAACCTCATTCTGGTGCAATCTTCCGTATGCCTCCCTTAGCTTTCTTTTCATAGCACATCACACACACACACAGACACACACACACACACGCATACAACATGCAACCTAAGAACAGAATAGATGTGGTAAATACATCAACAGCACAGGTATCTAAATAACTAAGTCCATCTTTAACAGAGGACCCAAGGGGTGTAGTGCATGAACAGATAACTAGCTGGGAACAGAAAATAGAGCCCATCAACACAACCATAGAATCTGAAGGAGGAAGGGAGCTTGACAGAGGGAAAATAGCTGGACTTAAAGTCAGACCATTAGATCACTATGTTGTGTGAGTAACTTCCCCTCTGGGTCCTCAACTGTCCCTCTCTGCAAAGCAATAGGATGAGGCTGGATGGCAGTTAGGTCTTCTTTGAATTCTAATATGTTCATTCTATGGCTGTAACATAATCTGGGTCAATGCTGCTTCCTGTTTGCCTTCTCATTCAGCCTGGCTGGTCCTGGACGAGGATGTTCCTGCTCCCTTTACTGTCCATCCACCCAGCCTGGAACACACACACTGTTAAGATAGAAAGAAGGAGCCTGAAATGGAGACAAGATTACTCTATTTGTCTTAAGCAAATCCTATCACCTCTGTGAGCCTGCATTGCCTTTTCAGTCAAATGAAGGCCGTCTGAACGGTATTCAGACGGGCTAGTGGTGAAGGGATCTCTACAAGCCCTTTCAGCTGTCCCGATGTAACATCCCATAAAGAAGGTTACTTTTATTTGTGTACTTCTTTCAGCAGTCTCTCCCATACTCAAAAACCTTTGGTGACTCCCCATTTTCATAAATGCCAAACCCAAAAGCCACTGCCTGTCCTTCAGAGCACCTTTCAATCTAGCTGCAGTTTTCTTGCCCAAACTCATTTCACTCTATATTTATTTCCCACCATCCCTCACCTCAAACTCACTGGTCCGGCCAGGTTTTTCCACAAATCCACATATCCTCAATCCCAGTTTTCTCCCCACTCCCATGCTGCTTCTTTATTCACGAGCCTGACACATGGTAGGCCCTCAATACAGGTTTGTGACTTGACTGTCAAAGCATTCTCTGTCCCATATCCAAACCTCATCCCAGTTTTCAAGGAACAGATTAGGCCTTACCCCAGCTGTGAGGCTTGCCATGGTGTCTGTGAATTGCATGATCGTGCTCTCTAATCTACAGAATTTACAGGACTGACGGTCATGACCTCTTAATCACTGTTGAAAGTGTGAGGAAATTTACTACTCCTTATGAGTAAACATTCTGAAGATGAGTAGCAAGACTTCTATTTCTTTATTATTACCCCCATCGCCTAATCCCACACCAAATCCTTGGTAGGTACTCAGGAAATATTTGAATGATAGGCTGGGAGGTGCTCCAAGAATATTTCCTAACCAGGATGAATATCATTACTATTGTACAATCTCCACTTGGCAAAATGCACATCTTTCAAAAGGAAATTCAAACGCCAGTTCAATGTGGCCTTTTCTCTATCCTGCTGGGCAGAGCTTGCCTTTTCCCTTCTTACAAATGTCTGTCGGTACTTCTCTCATTGTCATAACTGTTTGTTTATAAATCTGTCTCTCCACCTAAACAATAAATTATTTTCCTTAAGGAAAATAAAAAAAATTTACTTTTGTTATAATTCCATGCCCAGTACCATCCCCATGATATACTAAATGTTTAATAATGTTGAATGAATGTATAGATAGTATGCACATACCCTTTAGGAAAACAGTCCATTTTTGCTTTACTTTCTCTCTCTCTGAACTTGGTGAAATCAATTTTTGACAACTTGAGATGAAGGACTAATATGAGGCTTGGCAACCACTTTGCAAGATTATGATCTAAATTGCATACAGAGTTAAAGGGTAGAATTATCCATAGGATTATAATATTTTGACAAGTCTTCTCCACTGTGACCTTTAGTAGTCCTGGGTGGCTATGCATGGATACTGCACTGTCTGGCTTTTGAAATCCACATTAAAGAATCATTAAGTATTTAAAAGCCACCATTAAGAAATTAAAAGAGTTAATGTATTAGAAAGTATAAAGGTTTTACTTGTTACAATATCTTCTTGTGGGGTGGTCCACAGATTGTGCTAAGATACAAATTGCTTCTTTTAACACCACAGGTGTACCTCTCATCATTACTATCTACTTTGAACTTTGTTTGTTTGTTTAAGACAGAGTCTCACTCAGTGTCGCCCAGGCTGGAGTGAAGTGGCACGATCTTGGCTCACTGCAACCTCCGCGTCCCATGTTCAAGCCATTCTCCTGCCTCAGCCTCCCAAGTAGCTGGGATTACAGGCGTATGCCACCATGCCCAGCTAAATTTTGTATGTTTAGAAGAGACAGAGTTTCACCATGCTGGCCAGGATGGTCTCAAACTCCTGACCACAAGTGATCCACCCACCTCAGCCTCCCAAAGTGTTAGGATTACAGGCACGAGCCACTGCACCTGGCCTGTATTTATTTTTTTAAAGATAGTCTCTCTCTCTGTCACCCAGGCTGGAGTGACAGATCATAGGCCACTGAAGCCTCAAACTCCTGAACTCAAGCAGTCCTCCTACCTCAGCCTCCCAGGAAACTAGGACTGCAGCTGTGCACCACCATGCCCAGCTAATTTCTGTTGTTGCTGTTAGAGAGAGGGTCTCACTATATTGCCCAGGCTGGTCTTGAACTGCTAGCTTCAAGTGATTCTCTGGCTTCAGCCTCCTGATGAATGTAGTTTATTAATGTATTACTTATATTCTTTCTTTAATGCATATTATTTGAGAGCAGGGATAGTTTGAGACATGTCTTTCTTCTCTGTAGCACCTAACACAATAATTTCTGTGGGTCAGAAACTGTTTCAATAAACAGTTATTGCATGAATTTATTAAAGACCATATTCCAAGTCTGGTTTAATATTCAAGTTTAACGCTTAATATTCTGGTGAATACTAAAACTGAGCAATATGGCAGAAATTACTCTTATCACGATGTCAATAATGAATGTCCTCTGCCTAAGCAACCAGTTTGTTTTACACAATCATCTTCGTGAATTATATTACCACTCTCATTACCACTTGTAGCAAGCGTGGGGGATTCAAGATACAATTTCACATTCAAAACACCATCTCCTTCTTTTCTACCTTTGTTTTCCATTTATCTAACTTTTCCTATTAATTTAAATTTAATATCATTTTACTATATATAATATGCATCTTTGTAAGCTGTCTTAAATTACCTTCAGACCAAACAGGTCCTCACGAACATAAATAAACAGATTCATAGATATAAAATATAAATGAATAATAAAACAAAATCTGAAATTTTCTTGATTAAAACTAATTCTTGATTAAAATTAGTTTTACATTTCCTATTGATACATTTATTTAAATTGTTATTACTGAATCACAACTTTAATCACTCTATAGATTGTTCGTAATTTTGCTCATGCTTAAAAGATAACTTTTGCTTTCCATTTAGTCATCTGGCCTTATTACTACACACTTCCAACTTAGCTAGAGGCTAGTGGGGAAAAAAGAATGAGAAGATGAATAATTGTCTTCAAGACAACTTTTGTATTTTAAGAGCTGGGATATACAATAATATGATCAACACACACAGCATTCACTATGGGCCAGCATCATACTAAGAACTTATCACCATTGAATCCTAACAACAACTGTAAGAGATGACACTGTCATTATCATCCCATATTAGAGATAAGTAAACTGAGGAACTCAGGCATTTGGTAACTTTCCCAAGATCATACCACAAGTACATGGCAGAACAAGTATTGAAACCAAGGCTGACTGGCTCCAGAGTTGTGCTCCTAAACACTTTGCTACACTGCCTCAACTATGCTGTCTCTTCCAAGTGCTTAACATTGAAATCTTAGCTTCCAGCATTGTTCAAGAACTACTGCAAGTAATAAGAGGTAAATGGTGAACAGATGATCAGTTATGCCGTTGCAAGTAAAAGACAATTGCCCCCACAAATCCCACTGTTCTTCTTAAGATGACATTTCCCAGCACTTACCCCTCCTAGCCAAAGCATTCATGGATGATGCTTTAATATAAACTTTGTGGATTTTAAGAAATCCAAATGCTATTTAAGTGAAAGGCATTGTGCAAAGGGGGAATTTTCTTTCACTCTCAGTGGCAAAATTATTCATTGCCTCCTGCTAGTATGAGTCATCTGTTGCTCCAGTCAGTACTGCCCAGGGCTTTATTTGCCATCTCTGTGTTTGAGCTTTGAAATGAGGTTATCGATTTATGATCAGCGTAACTCCTGGCTGACTCCTGGATGTTAAGATACAATAACAGAGGGTTTTGTGGAAAATCACCAGCTACCCCTGAAGGCCGGATCTACATCTTGTTCATTTTCTTGTCACTCCAACATCTAGCACATAATAAACACTCAATAAATATATGCTGGATGAGTGACTGGTTTCATAAATTCCTCTATGGCTGTAGACTTTAAGTTTCTAATGGATAAAGACTCTGTTTACTATCTTATAGTAAATATATCTTATATAGGGCTAACATTGAACAATACAGATATGATAAAGTGAATGAACTACTTAGAGTTTTAAGAAAAATGGAAAGAAGGGTTTATGTCTTGCTGAAGTCATATGCCAGGAGACACATAAAAATAAAAGTTCTGCCAACCACAAAAATTTATTTTAAATCCTATGAATCCTATTTCATAAGGAACCAGCTACTTCATAATTCATTAGCCAGAGATTTAACTTTTGTTATTTCTTCAGTGACATAAAAGGATATTAAGCTTTCTCATATTCCCTATTTTAAATCTCCATCACCTTAAATATATAGTGAATCCCAGGTATAAGAGGTATTGGAAAAATAAAAGACATAATATATTTATCTGGGAGATTATTTAAAAGATTTCTGTTCTTCTGTTTGACTGTAAAGGGCCAATTGTGATGCTATTCACAGGTTTCACTATAAAAAGTGTGAATGAGGTGAGGGGAGACAGTCCCAAACAGCCTGGAATGGAAATTCAGAAATATCTGGCTTTGGCTTTAGAAGAACCTGCTGTCCAGTATGGTGTTTCTGTTCATCTGGTGATTTACACGGTAGATGAGGAATCTTCTAAAAATTTGCAAGATATATTCCCATTTGAGGATTAGATCTATGCAGAAATGAATAGGGGACTGGGAATGGCATGGAGAGAAAGCAGCCAAGGTGCCAGGAGACTTTGGCTGAATCTCTGAGAGAAAGTGTGAGAAAATGTTCTAGAGAGGAAGGAGATAGGCCTGACAAGCCAGCCTCAACCGTAAGGCTAAGCAGGAGGAGGAAGAGGGGTCAGGAACGCCAGCTGGTCCTGGTGCTGCCTTGATACCTCTGCCCCACGAGTGCTGTATGCATGAGCTACACTGTGCTCCCCAGCACCACCGAGGGGTCCACTTAACCGGGTGTGGCCACACAGCCAGGAAGGCCTTCCGTCTCACTTCCCAAAGGACTGCCAGCTTGCGAGCCATGAGCACTAAGCGCTTTGAAGCCAAGCTGTGAGGTCAGGTTTGCTCTCCAGCAGGGTGGAGGCTGGGGAAGCAGCAAGGGCACTGGTGAGGAGAGCCCTCCACTGGATCTGTGAAGGCACATAAAGTTACCACTTGGGGCCCACAGAAACATCAAGGATGAACTTTTCAGGGATTGGCATGCTTAACTCTAAATGTGAAATCACCTGAGCCCATATGCTGGGGAAAGCTAAACACATTCAATTTATAAATTATTCTGTAAGAGAAAATAGAAAAAAATAAATAAATTACTGTATATTTTTAGGCCAGGTATGGTGGCTCATGCCTATAATCCCAGTGCTTTGAGAGTAAAGGTAGAGGCATCAGTTGAGGCCAGGAGCTCAAGATCAGCCTGGACAACATAGTGAGCCCTCATCTCTACCAAAAAAAAAAAAAAATAGCCTGGTGTGGTGGCACGTGCCTATAGTCCCAGCTCCTCAGGAGGCTGAAGTAGGAAGATTGCTGGAGCCCAGGAGTTTGAGATTGCTGTGAGTTATGATCATACTGCACTCCAGCCTGGGCAACAGAGCGAGACTCTGTCTCTAAAACAAATAATAAACATTAATAATTTTTTTTTTGAGATGGAGTCTCACTCTATCGCCCAGGCTGGAGTGCAGTGGCACAATCTTGGCTTACTGCAAACTCCATCTCCCAGGTTCAAGCAATTCTCCTGCCTCAGCCTCCTGAGTAGCTGGGACTACAGGCCCATGCCCCATGCCTGGCTAATTTTTTTGTATTTTTAGTAGAGATAGGGTTTCACCATGTTAGCCAGGATGGTCTCGATCTCCTGACCTCGTGATCTCCCTGCCTCGGCCTCCCAAAGTGCTGGGATTACAGGTGTGAGCCACCATGCCAGGCTTAATCAATCTTTTTAAGATAGAAATCACTATATATTTTTTACTGGCATCATGCTTTATGGTTTCATAAGCTTCTCATTTCTTTCTTACAACCACCCTGGCAAAAACAGTACAGGTATTATCCTCATCTAATAGCTAAGGAAACTGAGGCTCAGAGAGGCCAAGAGATCCGACCTCGATCCTACAGCTCATGAGGTGCTAGTTGGGGTAAATTCGAGACTGTCATTCCAACAGGGAAGTACAGAGATGAACTCCTCCCAGCACAGATCACTCTCCAACGCGAATTGTGATGTTCGTTTCTTCTCTTTTGTTTTTTCTTCTCTTCTCCTTCTCCTATTTCTCCTCCTCCTTCTCTCCCCTGACAGGTGCCAGGGATGTCCTGCCAGGAGCATAGTGATTCCTTGCAGGAAAAGATGGAGAAAGATACAGAGGGGGAAGGATGACAAAAGGAAGAGAACAGGACAGGACTGGCAGCAGCTCTCCCCACCTCCTCTCCTCACTCTGTGCTCTTTAAAAACACTCCCTGAGTCATTTTCTTTTTAAAATCTCATTTCACCCGAATGAGTAAACACAATTAACCAAATGCAGTCATGTACTTATTGAATAAAGAAAAGCCGTGGCAGCTTTTCTGGAAAAAAACAAAAAAACAAAACAAAACAAAAAAAATGCAGCAACCCATTCTCCAGCCAGTAGTAACAAGGACTTAGAAGTGTGAGACTTTTCAGTATTAAGTGGGCTTTTGGCATTTTTTCCTGTCCCCTCCAGTGAGGGAAAGGCCTTCTAGCTGATATTTCTGTCTTAGGAAAAAAGCAGAGAAAATGAAGATCGCCGGAACAGATAGGTTGGAAGAGAAAGCTTGGCTCCCAGCTACTGTAGTGAAAGGTTTACACTGGGGTCGAGCAGAGTCCTTTTAGTTTCTGAACAGTAGAAAACGTTTTCCCCATTCCAGTGCTCCCTGATCAGGCCGAGGCCACCTGCTCCTCCTCCCATCGCGCATGTGACTGCACCCACCCTCTAATAAAGGTCAGAAGAGTTGGTTGCATAAGCCTGATTAAACAGTTTGGACAAGCACCATGAGCTTTGGGGAATGAATCAGAGCTAGCCTTTGCCACTGTTCTTCAGCAAATTCCATTCCTCAGAGATTTATAGAGTGCCTGCTACCTGCAAGGTGCTATACTGTAAATTAAAATTTTAAAGGAATTCTTGCAACCTCTATTACCTTTAATGGATAACCCCTGCTCAGGTAGAGTTACTCTTGTTATCAAATGATGAACTGAGGCCCAAAGAGGTTCTGTAACAGTGATGAGGTAGAGGAGTCTCTGAACCTGTGAGAAGAAATGCATTGCAGCCCTGGCTTTCAGCAGGCCAGTGTAGGAGCTGTGCAAGTCTTTCAACCACTTAGCCCTCAGTTCTTCAGCTATAAAGAGAAGGAGGGTTGGTCGGGTGCGGTGACTCACACATATAATCCCAGCACTTAGGGAGGCCGAGGGGGGCCGATCACCTGAGGTTGGGAGATCGAGACCAGCCTCACCAACATGGAGAAACCCCGTCTCTACTAAAAATACAAAATTAGCCGGGCGTGGTGGTGTATGCCTGTAATCCCAGCTACTCAGGAGGCTGAGGCAGGAAAATCACTTGAACCCAGGAGGCGGAGATTGCAGTGAGCCAAGATTATGCCATTGCACTCCAGCCTGGGCAACAAGAGTGAAATTCTATCTCAAAAAGAAAAAAAAAAAGAAAGAAAGAAGGAGAGTTGACCAAATGATCTCTACAAAGATGTCTTATGGTTTGTTTTTATCTTTTGTAGGTAATATGTATTGAGTACCTATTATGTGAAGTGAGTACCCATTTACACATATTGATATTTTTAACATTCTATGATTTCTAAAGATCCCATACATTTAAAGTAATACTATATAAATAGTATAAGGAAACTTATTTACGTGGAAGAAATAAGGGAAAAGTGAACAGTACTTTCTTTCCTTTCTCAACTGGTGTTTCTTTAAGCCAAAATTTTGTCTCACCTCACCGTTCACTTTTAGTTTTATAGCGAATTTGGTGTGTGAGCCAGAACAGCAAGACTTGTAGAGTAATTTTCGTTGTTATTTGAGATTTTAATGTAAAAAATAGTTACAGAGAGAAGACAATTTCGAGTCCATCCTAGGGGTGCCCCAGAAGGTTATACAAGCTTTCAACAAGTAGAAACCAAACACTCAGTCTTTTAAAATTCCATTGTATACAGGCTTTATGATGTATATCTTGTTCTCAGCTGTTACTGTGCATGTCTGTTGCAGGTTGCATTTGGAAAGTATTTTTATAATTATTTTGCTGACTCTGGTGATAACCTTCTAAATTAAGACTCAGCCTCAGTAATGGATGTTTTGACCCCACTTGCCAAGTCCACAAGCAGGAAATGAGTGAAGACCTCTGGTTGGAAAAGAACCTTTCTATGTGTTTCTGGCAAGTAAACTGTCATCACATTTCATTGAGACTTGAGAAATGGGTAGCCAAACAGCAGTGAATGATGGCATTTGCAAATTAGTTGAAGCCAAGTGAATTTTTGCCTGGAGTATTCTGACTGAAAAAATAAATATAAGAAAAATCAATGTTAGCAGAGAGAATCTTTCTTGTTTCCCTACTGATTTTCCATGAAGTAAAGTGCACATGTTTGATTCAGCTTAGAAACCACTATCTTTTTTTTTTTTTTTTTTTTTTTGTCCCTTTAAGGGAATCTGTCAAATTTCAGATGAGATGTTGTAGTAGAAACAATCTTCGAACTTACTGTACTGATCAAAGTAATGACTCAACCTGTATCTTCCCCTACTCAGCCCCAATATAGATTTTCCTTTTCCAAGGAATGATTGCAAATGTTTCTAAAGAAGTGGAAAAAAAGCTTTTCAATTTTCCTCCCTTTCCACTGTGATATGGACTAAATCATCAATACCTATTTCTGCCAGTAATTCACACTCATGGTTATCAACGAGCTTACGCCAAGCTCTGTTCTCAGCACATTCTTGTTGTGCTGTTATAAAATTTAAGTACGTGAGGTCAGTGCAAAAGTAACAAACAGTGAAAGAATGTTACCTAACAAATCCTTTATTCTAAACATAATCATCTATAATATATATGTCTAGAAATCTGCAATAAGACAGTTCTCTCTATCCCCAGTGCAAATGTTAAGATTGGTTAGATTTTTAGAAAATTTGCCATATAGTTAATATTAATCTGTTTTTGAGAGAACATTTCATATTTTCCAGATAACTCAGTATAGTGTTTTGGCTTTATAATTACTTTAAATCAGCCATATGGAAAGATGATTAAGAACCTGTTTGTCTTTTCACATTTACATATACATACAGAATATGTATACATATATAAAAATCAAAATTTTCTCTGATCATTCTCTAGATCAGTAAGTTACAGTAAATATTAAGCTTCACAAAGTAATGGGATTTTTTCCTATACCTAGTTTGTTCTTGATTCCAGTGATAAATAAGGAAAGAGATGATAATCCTTG
The DNA here is from genome assembly GCF_047675955.1 of Chlorocebus sabaeus. Lineage (NCBI taxonomy): Eukaryota > Metazoa > Chordata > Mammalia > Primates > Cercopithecidae > Chlorocebus > Chlorocebus sabaeus. Next base: position 11,867,535 of record NC_132918.1, read on the forward strand.
TCATAAATGACAATTGATCTTTTCTTCTTTTTTTTTTTTTTCCTTGAGACCGAGTCTTGCTCTGTCACCCAGGCTGGAGTGCAGTGGCACAATCTCGGCTCACTGCAAGCTCTGCCTCCCGGGTTCACGCCATTCTCCTGCCTCAGCCTCCCAAGTAGCTGGGACTACAGGCGCCCGCCACCACGCCCAGCTAATTTTTTTTTTCTTTTTTTTTCTTTTTTTTTGTATTTTTAGTAGAGACGGGTTTCACCGTGTTAGCCAGGATGGTCTCAATTGTCAATCTATGGACCTCGTGATCCACCCACCTCGGCCTCCCAAAGTGCTGGGATTACAGGCGTGAGCCACCACGCCTGGCCTCTTCTTTCTTTCTTTCATCTTTCTAGCTTGCTTTCTTCTTTTCAAGGTCTGTGGCTAGAAACTAGAATTTTAGAATCAACATTTCCACTAGGATTCTTTTTAACTTTCCAGCTTTTACATTGGATAAGTCTCTTTATAAAATCAAAGGTGTTCTCATTTAAAATGAAGTTTATTTCCAACGCTGACATAAAAGGCCTCACAATTTTCATTGCTATTTTCAGCCATGGAGCTGCAATAAACCCTTCTAGGTTTGTGTGCATAACAGGTATGGAATATAGTCATTTCCCCTACCATCAACAAAACAGAAAAAGAAAAAAGGGTGTCAGGAAAAAAAAATGAAACATGTCTCATTTTTACAGGTCAAAAGTCATTTTCATCCCCTGAAAATGCTTTGAAAGTGGTCCAGATCTCAAATTACCATAATTTTCACCTACCCCTATGTAAGAAAAGGGAAGTAAAAGCAAAAGGAATCATAAACACCTCAGTGCAGGACATTCTTACTTTCCGTAGAATCTTTGCTGTTTCCAATTCCTACATGACTTCCCAGCACTTCTGCATCACTCTTCCCCTTATTCTTCTCTAATATGGTTCACATTGATTTTTTTTTTTCAATTCTCTGCTGACTGCACAGTCTGAAAACGCTTTGACCTTAAAGTCGAGGTCAAGTTTGCATTCCTGGAGTAAACAAGAAAGAAAGATGGAGAAGAGAACTTAAAAGAAAACCATTTGACCAAGAAAAACTATGGAGCAAAATATGTATCCCATGAAAAGGGATAAAATAGTGTCTTTCTTCTGAGGGTTCTCTTTTTTTCTAAATTTGGCATTCAAGGTGAGGAATATTAATATAAACTACCAATGAAAGAAGAGAAGATTTTCCTCAAGTACTATTTGTGTGGAGACTAGTCTGGCATTAACCATTGCTATCACTATGTAGAATAATAGATCTGTTAGAATGAAACTTCTAACCATACTATTATGCTTGGGTAGTATACTGGAAAAGCAAGAACCATACACTATGACTCCAAGAAAAATGGAAACAAATTAATGCTGGAAAAATACATTTAAAAACCCACAAGTTTGAATAATCTTCTAAAATTGCTTTAGGTTTTAATAAAGACTTTATCTCTGTCTCAGGGTCTAGCTACAGTAATCTGACTTAACTGCTTAAAAAGATATTACATCTTGAAACATTCATAACTTTTCTTTTATAACAAAGGCAGAAAAACAATCACATTTATAGGAAGATATTTTTTCTTTTTACATCCTACTCTGAACCAAAATTCTGACACAACTAACACTAAATGTGGACATCCAATGCAAGATTAACTCAGTTGAGTATCTGGGAGACCCTATTTTTTTTTTTTTTTTTTTAACAAAGTCCCTCCACTGAAATATTGTGTCATTGCAAAAGCCTTTTCATGATCCAAATTTTAATTTAATGTGATATTATCCAGGAAACAGTTTCAGTAATAGGTTTGTGTTCACATGAACTACCTGGCTTGGTTTAGATGTTTGTCACAGAGTATGTGGTACATCTCTATCCATTGGAAGCATGTTTTTACTTGGATTAGAAACCTACATAGGATATTTGGTGAATATTATTGGTGCTTACCTGAAGTTCATTGCCTCTTCTTTCTTTTTTTAATAGAACCTAATTTTGTCCAGATATCCATCTTTCCTTCTCATAGTCATGAACCTCAACTCCAGGGGTAGCCTCATTGGAATATAGATTTACTCGTTGGTCTCTATTTCCCTTGCCAGTAGTTAATTCAAGAATGGACATGCAATGTAACTGTGGACAATGAGACATGGAGAGAGGCTGTCAGAAAAATTTGAGAAAAAGAGAGAAGCAGCCAGGCGCAGTGGCTCACGCCTGTAATCCCAGCACTTTGGAAGGTCAAGGTGGGAGGATCTCTTGGGGTCACGAATTCAAGATCAGGGTGGCCAATATGGTGAAACCCCATCTCTACGAAAACACAAAAAATTAGCCGGGTATGGCGGCATGTACTTGTAGTCCCAGCTACTTGGGAGGCTGAGGCAGGAGAATTGCTTGAACCCAGTAGGCGGAGGTTGCAGTGAGCCGAGATTGTGCCACTGCACTCCAGCCTGGGTGACAGAGCGAGATTCCTTCTCAAAAAAACAAAGAGAGAGAGAGAAGCCTGAGAAGTGACTCTTTCTTCTTCTCCTGGGTATTATTGCCCATAAGTACACGGTTTAGATCTGGCATAGCCTTCTTGCTACCAATCTAAAGAGGAAACTAGCTCAAAAGATAGCAGCGTGAAGAAAAATTTTGTGTAAAAACCTAAATGTCATTGAGTCACAGTATCAACCAGCCCTGAAATTCACCCTACATGAGTCTTAGCTATGGGAGAAGTTATTATTGCCATTTTAGATACTTGGCATCTGAGATTCTATTCTTTGCAGCCAGTAGCAGGCTAACCAATTTCTCTTGGCTTCCTTCAATTGTATCCACCTTCCTGGCTTAGGCCTTTCAGAAGAAGAGAGAGTCCTAAGCAAATGTGTTTACCCTTGATTTTAACTTGAAACTTTCTGCCATTAACATGGGGAACAAGATAAATTTATAGAAATAAAAACAATATGATTTAACAATACCAAAACATTAATATCTGAAATGTCTCTTGGAGGGGTTGCTTCATATGCCTGGCAATGTTGTCAGTGTCAGGCTGATGAGTAGAGATGTGAACGACAAAGCATTTAAATGATCTGTGTTGTCATTCTTGCAACATGAGCTCACACAGATGATGGTCAATTTAATAAATCAAATTGGACAAAAAAAATTCAGTCTGTCTCCACGACCTTTCTCAAACCTACTGTCAGAGTTTTCTTCTCCCCTCAATGACCTCTTGGGCAGATCCACAACTTTTTGCTTATTTTCAAGTACTATAGAACTTATTTTCAGGAACCAAAAAACTCATAACCCAATAAGACACCAAAACTTCAATTTCTTCTTGAAATCAATGTTTTTCCTCCCCAGCTCAATTGCATTTGTGTCTTTCTTCGTTGTCAAATGCCCTGTGTAGGACAGATGTTCCAAGAAGCCTTTTTCATGAAGTACCTCTGTTAATTCTTTGGAGACCCTTTCAGGGACTCGTACATTTAACATTTCCTGATGCATGCAAAACACTCTCTCGTTAATCTTTTGTAAGACCCTTGACTCCCGTACCAGAAGGTACTTGGGATTCCTTCATTCCAGCAAGCACCCCTCTTGGTGTGAAATGGTGTGAGGCCCTTTCAAATAACTTGCACTAACTTGCATAGTGCTACCTGCCCTGCAGGAAAATGAACATATCCTTCTCCATCATGTTCTGAAACTTCAAGCACTGCTGCCTTTTGGCCTCACTCTGTCATGCTGTGCATCTTCAGCCACCTCATACCTGTGATTTCTCCTGCAGAGTCAGGCACCAGGCCCTGCACTGCCTGCACTCAAGTGCTGCCTGGCCAAACACTGAAACTGTTAACCACATGTGCCCATTGAACACTTGAAATGTGCTAGTCCAAATTGAGATCTGAAAGCCTTAGTATAAAACAAAACAAAACAAAACAAAACAAAACAAACACACACACCACACACAGCAAGATGTCTCATCACTAATTTTTATATCAACCATGTGATAGTATTTTGGATATATTGGCTTAAATAAAATGTATTAGTAAAATTAATCACCCGTTTCCTTTTACTGTTTTTTAAATAGGCTATTAAAAAATAAATTACATGTGTGTCTCACATCATATTTCTATTGGCCTGCACTTCTCTAGAGCCTTGGAAACAAAGAGTACCCCCAACCAGATCACTGGCATTGCCCAGGAGCCTCTTAGTTATACAGAGCTTAGACTGGCAGTAGCACCCAGAATTGTCATTTTAACCAGATCTCTAGGTGAAGTTCTGATGTAGGGTAGAGGTACTTAATCTGAGGTCTGAGCACTCATGTTGATTCTTAAGAGTCTGTTATCAGTTCATGACAAAATAAGTGCAGGAATTAAGAGTACTGTTCAGAAATTTTTATAGCAATTTGATGTTACAATACAGAGTATGTAACCTCTGAACATTGTGTTCATTTCATTTTTCTAAAAATTCAGTTCTAGTAAATCTATAAACCTGTCTATGATGGATTGGAAATTAAAACAGGTTGGTCCTTTATCACAGAAAGTTTGCAAAGTCCTGCTCTAGAGGGCACCCTTCAAACTCTCTGAGGAAATTTCTCGAACTCTGTAAGATGGCAGTATTCCCTGCTAGTGAAACTCCCTGTCCTCACCACCTTTGCTCCAGAGGGTTTTCCCTCAAATTCCTCCCTTGGATCAAGACGAAGTCTCATAACAGCTTATCCTTCCGTGCCACAGTGCTCTCTTTTCCTGCAATTTTCTTCCCAGGCATTCTTTGGAGTGACAATATTTGATGATTGGCCAACACCTTAGCACATCCTATGGGGAACATGTCTAAGTACCTTTCTTCAGAATGTACAAGGCAGTTGTCACAAGTTGCCCTCAGTTTTGAAAGTTAGCCCAAATTCCAAAGCAGTAGGAAAGTACCCAGTCTGTATCCAATCAAGGCAATGACTCCCAAATTTTCTGGGGAACTTATTTTGGGCTCTGGCATTTTCTGTTTTGTCTTTTCCTCCGTCAAAACACTCCTCCAATTTCCCCACATGAGTTCAAGTAGTCTTGGCAATCAATCCTAATTTGAAAGTTTTAATTGGAATAATATGTAATCTTTCTTAAATATTATACTCTAGGCTTCTTTTACAGTTTAAGGAAAATCTTGTAGATGTGCCCAACACATTTTATTAAGATACAGATATATGTAACTCAGTGCATATTACATATTCCTGGTAAATGGAAATTTAAACCTCTTTTTTGGTCAATTTAATGTCCACAAGCAGTTCACCATTTAATCTTATGGCTTATTTTGTATAAACAAAGTCTTCTTTATTAAATGAAGAATCACTTTCTAATTTTCAATTTTAACAACATAATCACAGATTTCCATGCACCAAATTTATTTAAAGAAAAATACACCTGAGTTTTCCATTTATACCCATATTAGTATTTTATTAATAGTTTGAATGTTAAGTGGCAACCACATTCAAACAACCCTGAAAAATTCATAATTTCTTTACGGCTTTTAAGAGCTTTGCTTCTTGCCATGATCCTTTCAACAGATTTATAAGTGTAAGCAATTCAATTTTTTAAAGAAAGTAATGGATATTTATCGATTTCTTAATATGCACTAGGCACCCTATTATAATGTACTCTTTTGTACTAAATCTACAAAAATGAATAAAACATGTCCTTCTCTTGTGGAACTCAAGAGTCTGGGCGATGAGACAGACTCCTACACAGAAAATACAACACAATGTCAGGGATTATAAGACAGTATTTTGTGCAGGATTCTGTGGGGGTAGAAGGAAGGGGCCCTTAACTCCTAAGGAGGTTAGGGAAAGGCTTCCTAGGGAAGATGATGCCTAGAACTAGAACTAGAAAGAATCATAGTAGGTTTTTCAGGTTAAAAAAAAAAAAAGTTTGCAAAACATTCAAGGCAGTGGGTACTGCATGATTAAATATTCAAAGGCATGAAATAGTCTAAAAGTTTTCAAGCTAAGTAGGTTAAAATGAGGCTGAAGAACAGAGAGAAACCAGGTGATGGAGACCCTGAATGTTACACCTAGGAGCATGAACTTGACCCAACAGGTGTCGCAGGCTGTGAAAGTGGTTCAAGCTTGTAATGCCATAGTTGCCCATTGGTTTCTCTTCTGGTCTAATTTTGCAATGATTTCCATAGAAGATCTTTAATATAAACCTTTGTTGAGTTCAAGGCCACATAGAGAAATCAGAAAGAATGATAGTGTCAGTGAAACAAGCAATACATAAAAGAAGCAGGAATACTCTCTAGCTCCCTTCATGAGTAAGATAATTGCCTTAACTGTTTATGGCACTAAGATCCATTTTCATATGGCATTCTATTTTCTAGAGCAACTTTGTGACATACATTAGGCAGATATCATTTTTTCCACTTTAGTTGAGAAAATTGCCACCCTCTTGGTCAGAACAGTAGTAAATGGCAGAGGAAGAAGATGGAATCAGGTCTTTAAATTGAAAATTCTTTGCTCTTCTCCTTCACAAGGAAATGGAATCTATGCTAATGAAATTCCTTGCCAAATTTAAGAGGTGATTGTTGATAATGAATGCCATAGGTAACATTACCCTGACACACAGGCTTTGTAAATTTGTCTAAACTAAGTTTGCTATGTAAATGATACTGTTAATAATGATTAAAAACTAATAATTTATTGAGCACCAGAAAGTGACTATTTTTCTTCCTTTGTTAGCCTTTTATTCTACAAATTTTCCTCTAAGAATCGCTTTAGCTACATCTCACAAATATTGATATTTTGTGATTTTATTATCATTTAGTTCAAAATATTTTCTGACTTCTCTTGTGAGTACTTCTTTGATCTGTGGGTTATTTGGAAGTGTGCTGTTTAATTTCCAAATATATGAACGTTTGCTTGCTATCATTTTGTTACTGATTCCTAATTCAGTTACACTGCGGTCAGGGAACATACTCTGTAAGATTTTAGTCTTTTCAAATTGATTGAGATTCCTATTAAGGTCTGGAATATGATCTAGGTGAATAGTCCATGAGTACTGGAAGGAATGTGGGCTCTGCAGTTATCAGGTACAGTGTTCTGTCAATACTGATTAGATTCAGGCAGTTGATGATGTTCAGATCTTGAGTATATATAGTCTTCCTGAAGTTTTGGTCTGCTCATTCTGTCAATGAGCAGACAAAATTACTGAGAGAAGATGTCTAGAACATCCAACTGAAATTCTAGATTTATATGTATTTTCCTAAAGTTATGTCAGGTTTTTACTTCAGGTATTATGAACTTCTTTTACTAGATGCCTACACATTTAAGAGTTTTATGTCTTACTGATGAATTGGGCCTTTTATTATTGTGAAAGGATCCTCTTTACCTCTGGTAATAATCTTGGTCTGACAAGATTATTATTATGACATGATAATCCACTCTGTCTGATATTAATATAGCCAGGCCAGCTTTCTTATGTTTACTTTTGGCATGGGTTATCTTTTGCCATGCTTTTATTTTTAGTCCATGCTATTGCCCTTACTTGCAACATCCACTGTGGGTGTAGAGAGTTGGAAAGAGTGCTGCTCCATCTTTAGCGCAGAAACAACAGCACCAAAGGACATATGTATCATTTCCAATGCTATTCACTCCATTCCACAGTCCTAATTTCATTTTCTTCAAGTGGAAGAACTTCCTTGAGTATTTCTTACAGCTTAATTCTGCTGATGACAAATTCTTTCACCTTTTGCTTTGTGAAAATGTCTTGTAATGCAGGTCCACTAAAGAAGAATTCTGAATTCTCTCAACTTCTGCTTATGTGAAAATGTCTCCATTGCACCTTTAGATTTTATTTTTATTTTTTAATGACAATAAGGAAATAATAAATGTATGAGGTAATGGACATGTTAAATACCCTGATTTGGTTTTACACAATGTATACATGTATCAAAGCATTACACTGTACCCCATAAATATGTACAATTTCACCTTTATTTTTGAAGGATATTATATTAGTTTTCCATTGCTGCCATAACAAATGACCATGAATTTAATGCCTCAAAACAGCAAAAATTTATTACTGTATAGTTCAGAAATCCAACCTGGGTCTCACTGGGCTAAAATCAATGCGTCAGCAGAGCTGTGTTCTTTCTGGGAGCTCTAGGACAGAATCCATTTCCTTGTCTTTTCGAGCTTCTAGAGGCCACCTGCATTCCTTGGCTCATGGCCATCCTCAAAGCCAGCAATGTCGCATCTCTCTGACCTTTCTTACACAGTCACGCCTCCCTCTAACCACAGCTGGGATAGATTCTCTTCTTTTAAATACCCATGTGATTATACTTGGCCCACCAAGATAATTCAGAATAAATATCCCCATCCCAAAGTCTGCAACTTTAATCACATCTGCAAAAGTCCCCTTTGTCAGGTAAGGTAACATATTCACAGGTTCTGGGGATGAGACTATGGTGGACATTTTTAGGGGAGGGGAAGGCGGCATTATTCTGCCTATCACAGCATTTAATCAGAGTATGAAATTTAAAGTCACTGATTTTTCCCCTCCTTTCAACACTTTTAAAGTGTTATTTCATTGTATTTAAGTCCCCACTGTCTGAGAAAGCAGCTATCTTTTGTATCACTGCTCTTTCGTACTAATAATTACTTTTCTCTTTAACTTTGGTTTCCAGCAGCTTGATATGACATGCTTAGGTGTGGTTTTATTTGTAGCTATCCTTGTGTTCAGCTTCTTGGATTTATAAGTTGGTATGCCCTTTAAAATGTAGGTATTTTTTAGTTTCTACTTTTCAGATACATTTTCTACTTAATTCTCTTTTGCCTCTTTCTCTGGGATTTCAATATCCACATATCTTACACCAGTCAATATTGAGACCATCACTGAGACCACCACTCTTCTTGGCTCCTCCTCCCTGCCCAGTGACAAGAAGGTGCCCCCAAGGGATAAAGCAGAGCCCATCGTGGCACTGACTTCCCAGGCTCTCAATACTACATTGATTGTTTTCTAATGCCTGGAAAAAGTTACTTCATGTATTTTGCTCGGTTTTATAGTTGCTTTTTGGCAGGAGATATGGATTGGTACCAGTTATTCTCTCATGGATGAAAATATACTTTGCCAAGAGTAGTTTTTAAAGAACAGTTTATAAGCTGGTCTGACGGCCAGAATAGGAAATCAACCTTTCTCTGACATTCTTACCATTGGTTCAATTCACCCAAGCCATCTTTCCATTTCATAACATTGACAGGAAATGTAATAGATAAGTGTAGGTTAAAGATTGTTCTAAACATGTAATTTCATGGCAATATTAGATGAAATTTTTGCAGATTTGTATACAACTCCAGTATCAAAATTATTTATCTTCTTTTTATTCCAAGACAAAAGATATTTTTACAAAAATTTCTCATAAACAAATTTAGAGGTAACCACATTGTTGACACATCTCATCTATAATTTTGTTCCACCAACCTGGCAAAGTACCTGTACTTCTTACTGTAACCAAAAAGACAGATAGATAAAATGCAGTGCTCACATTTCAGATGGCTTACAGATGCAGTAAAATATATATATAGAGAGAAAGAAGTCAACAATATAAGGTGAATTTATCCAATTTACCAAACACCATTACCCTTTCCAGCTACTGTGACCTCTGACTCAACATGCAATTGTTAAGCATCTATTTTTCACAAACCACAATGCTAGGGGCTGTACCATGTATGTGACTAGATTCTGCCATAGCCAGAGAACAGTCTTTAAAAACAAATCTTAGTTTGGATACTAGTTTCACTGTAACCTAGGAATTTAACCTCCTTGGGCTTTCACTTTTAGCTCTTGTAATATTAGCTTAAACATAACTACCCTGTATGGTTGTGTAAAGTTAAATGCAATAACTTCACACCAGCACCCCCTTTCCCCACAATCCCCTAGAAGTTATGATTAGGATAATTATTTTCAGTCTGTTTCCTATTGAGTTCTAGCATTCCTCTTAAGTAGCTCTTGGGATGGCGGAATATATAGACACTGTTTAAACCTTTTATCTCTTTATTGTATCCTGGGTTGACATAAATATTTTTAAAATAGATTCCAGCCTTTTATTTATGTATTTATTTATTGAAAAAGACATTTAAATTGAGTGCAGTGGTGCACACTCGTAGTCCCAGCTACTCAGGTGAGTGAGGCAGAAGGATCACTTGAGCCCAGGAGTTATTTGAAAGCTAGCCCGGGCAGCATAGTGAGATGCCATCTCAAAAAAGAAAAGGAAAGAAAGGAAATGTCCTACTTCTCTCACTATTATTTGTGTCTCTCTAGAAGCCAATACTTGGAGAAAAGTTAGAGATGAGGGATAATAATCTTCTTCCTCTTCCCCCCTATTTCAGTCTCTCTCACCTCTTTTCTTCATGGATGAGTAAGCTCAGAATTCTCCCTTCAACATAGATACTTTACAGAAGCTCCACATGGAGTAAATGGGGAAGTAAAAATTACTGCAAGAAGAAGGTACGAGATCAGACCATATTACCCAGCATTAACAATAACGTTTAACACATTTCTATGACCTGTGATGTCTTTAAATATGTCCATAGACATCATTTTGGGTGAGCCTACAGCCAATTTGACTACAAAAAAATAAGGAAAGAATTATTATCTCCATTAAACAAATAGAGAAGCTGAGTTTTCATGGGACCTAGAGAAAAGAGAAAATAGAAGAGAGAAGGCATTTTGCTGTCTCGTAATTGACATTCTGTTTTTGGCCTATTCACCAAAATATACGCCAATCAATTGAAGCATTATTAATGCATTATCAACACCAGGAAAATGCTAGAAATATGTATGTCAGATGAGTATTTCTCATTGTATTTTAAATATTTATCATCAGACCGCAGTATATTCAGTTTCTTCGTTTCATCTCTCCAGAACGAGAATTATTCACAATAAACTTTACCTTTAAATTCTTATTTAATCAATTGAGTACCCCCCAACAGTATTTGTTGACACTTCTCTTGAGCTGTTTTCTTTCTACTTCTCCGTGTAACTCAAAGCCTATTAAGAAAAAAAATTTGAGCCAAAATCCTTAATTTAACAAAGCAGGTAAAGAATGAAAATTATATTGTTCAAAACAACAATGATCAAGCAACAAAGAACCTCAGTCAGAGTTCAGAGGATGTTTATGCACTAAGAGGAAACGCTGTCTTTGGCATGAAGAGGGGTTATTGAAATGATCTAATTTCAGACAAGGTACATAACTGAAGTTGTAGTCCAAGTTTATTGTAGTTCCGTATCTTTTTAATTAGGTAATTTTAAGTTTATAGTTTTGAATCATCAGGGAAAAAATTGCAACATAGTCCATTTAGAGTCAAAGCATGTTGCTGACACATTCAAAAAGTCCTGAACTTCATAAATAAACACTGCCAATGTTTATTTCAAAACATCTGAGAACAAGGAAACACAGTGACTCTCTGAATGCTTCAGATTGGAACTATTTGTGCTGAGTCATCATTATCTGTGGATCCCTTCTGAGATACAGTGGAGTGTGTTCAGTACCTGCCAAATGCACAGATATGAATAATTATGGAAGGAGAATCTCATTACAAAACTTTTTTCTACCTAAAATGCCCCCAAAAAAAATCTGGAAAAATAATTTTCTCTATAACTAGGTTAAATGGCTTTTACTTTCAGGGCTCTTAGAAATAACTTTTTCAAAGAGAAAACTCATATAAATTGAATCTGGAATCTTGTTTCTTTATTTCTACCACATTTGGTGAGGAGGTGTTTTGTTTGTTTTGTTTGTTTGTTTGTTTGTTTTGGACTTGCCATGACTTTATAAATTGAGTCTATAAGGCTAGCTTCTGAGGTTCTTTCTCTACCTCATAGAAACTGATTCAATGGTTTTCACCAGGTAAATGGTGGGGATATTTTGACTTCACCGACCAAATGACTGGACAATACCTTAGGCTTGCTAATGGGAAAATAGCAAACAATTTTCTGTTAATATGTGTTATTCCACAGGAAAAGATTATGAAAACTGTAATATTTGTCATTCTATAGCTAGTGTACAGTCTCACAAATATTATTAGCATTAACTCTCAGAGTTTAAGCAAATATTATATTCATGTCCAGGAATAAACAGAAAATAACATTGTACACATCCTGAAATTTTCCTTTTAATGAGTTGTCCAAATTGTTCTCAGAGGTTGGGACTTGAAAGCAGCTTATGTGATTTTCTCTCATTTCCTTCATGCAATTCAGCATTCCAGAAACATTTATCATCAATTAATATGGGATAGACCCCATACCGGGCCTCGGGAGTGGAGAATGGGCTATGATCACTGTCATTAAGATTGTCATTATCTAGCAGATAGAAACAGGTTTGTAAAGAAAAAGTTAAGTATGTGTGATAAATCCATAAGATACAATGAGGATTCAAAGGAAAGACATTTTTGGAATGTGCTAGTAGAATCGTTGACTCTCAGTAGAGTAGGTTGGATTTTTTTCTTGATTCTTCAAATAAAATTATTCTTCTATGACATTCTCAAAAAGACTAAGTTGGAAATAATTTTAAAATATGACAAACTGGAACAAATATTAAAATTTTAGTGTTAACTCATACTCTAAAAGCTGATCATTTGTTAACTCTAGTTTATGCAAAATAGCACACCTCTTAGAAGGGATACATTTATAAAGTGTCTTTCATTTTTATAGCACAGGGTGTTCCATTTAGGGCCAGTCTCGCAAGTCAGAGTTGGGAAATTTTCCCACAGGAATGACACATAAGTGTATCAAGGATTTTGAAGAAAAGAGTGTTTGGAATAGCACCCACGTAGAGAGAACAGAGTGACCAAAAATCAAAGGATCAAAAAAAAGAACACTCACTTCAAATAACTGCAAATTAAAATTTTCCTTTTTGCCAGTTATGGTTCTTCACACCAGATTCTACCTTTTTGTGACTAGACCTCGCTTGTGTTTTCATTTTCTTACGTTATCGCAATTCATGGCTGAAGGAAAATTCACAGCATGGCATCACTCTTCAGATGTTAATAAAAAAAATCTGCAGACTTGAAACTTTTTTTTCTGTCTAAACAGAATTCTTTCTTCTCTGTGAGTCCTTTCAGGCTCAGCTCCTTATCTGAGTTCAGTAGCAGGTATATTTCCTTAAAGACATCAAAATGTACAGTTTTCTCACTAATTAGCCATTTTAATAGCTAAAGTTAAAAAAAAAAAATACTGAGAATACCAAGTGTCGGTGAGAACAGGAGCACCTGGAACTTTCTTCCTTTGCTGTTGGGAATATGTAACAGTCCAACAACTTTGGAAGATGATTTGGCAGTCTCCTAAAGAATTAAACACACGCCATGGCTCGCCAACTCCACTCTTTGATATGCAAGCGAGAGAAATGCATGTGTATGTCTATCTTAAAAATAAACAAAATGAAATAAAATTTATGTTAAGAATATTTATAGAAGCGTTTTTATAGCCATAAACTAGAAAAAAAATTGAAAGTTTTTTCTAGTCTTCACCAGAGTGAAGGACTGGTGACAATTCTCTAGTTCTTCAATCAGAGAATAGAAAAATATCATGTATATCTACACAATGGAATACTTTCAGCAATTTAAAAAGAGCAAATTACTAATACATCAATATAGATGAACCTCAAAAATTCTGTGTTAAACAAAAGAAGGCAGAAAAAATACATACTGTATTATGTAATTATTTAGCTCAAGAAGAAACAAAACTAATCTATGGTGATAGAAGTCAGAACAATGGTTTCCTCTGAGGTGGAATATTGCCTGGGAAGGGGCATGGTGAAACTTTCTAAGTTGATGGAAATTATTTTAATCTTTATCTAGGAGTGATTACAAGAGGATATAGATATGTTTGAAGTCAATCAACTTATAAGTTAAGATTTGGGCATTTTACTGTAGTAAGTCATACTTTAAGAAAGGAGACTGCAAAATTCCTAAATATTTTTAAAGAGTCTAACTTTTATATTGGAGAACAGCAAAAAACATAAAGACAATATGTGACTGAAGTTTTAATCAAAGAACATAAAAAACTTCTCCATGTCTGGCAAATCCAATGAGCCAAGTAAAAAGGCACAACTATGACTACTTTCTGCTTAAAAATGAATGCTTAAAAACTGAGAAAATAATTAGTGTAAACATGAGGATAACTGTTCAGTGAAAACCTTGACTGAATTTACAGATAAACTGGTCTGGTTTTCAATCAGAGAAACTAGTTACTTCAAGTATGTTAAGCAAAGTGGCCTAGGATATCCAAGAAGAAAAAGTTTGTGAACTTTGCACAATAATCTGAATTGGCCAGTAGTGGTACCCAGATGTGACCCTAAACAACACAGAAGAGAAAGATTAGTGGCATACAGAACTTCAAAATCATCTGCAGCTACTTTGTCTGAAAGGGGAGTTGGTTGGGGTAAGAAGCCACACGTTTATGAGGAGAAACTAGTGGTTTGACTGGACGGTCAGAGCCCTTAAAAAAGAAAGACTGAACAACTGCTGACAAGGAAGTTTGATCTCCCCATTAGATAAACTTTACTACTGATATGACAGTCTGCATAGGGATTCCAGGGTAATTCTTTTTTTTTTTTTTTTTTTTTTTTTTTTTTTTGAGATGGAGTTTTGCTCTTGTTGCCCAGGCTGGAGTGCAGTGGTATGATCTCAGCTCACTGCAACCTCCACCTCCTGGGTTCAAGTGATTCTCCTGCCTCAGCCTCCTAAGTAACTGGTATTACAGGTGCCTGCCACCACACTCGGCTATTTTTTGTATTTTTAGTAGAGATGGGATTTCACCATCTTGGCCAGGCTGGTCTTGAACTTCTGCCCTTGTGATCCACCTGCCTCGGCCTCCCAAAGTCCTGGGATTACAGGCATGAGCCACCGCGCCTGGCCTCCACGAAAATTCTTACATTTCATCTATGCCTCCCAATACAAAGATTGTTCCCTGAAAATTCAGGCCTATTGTCCTAGGCATCCACAGAAACCTTTTCCAATACCACTAGGTCTTTTTTTGTCATTTGACTCATGGGACTACAACCAGAAAGTCAAGAGGTAGTCTTGCATGATCGTAGGGTCTTAATTCAGACTTCCGGCGGCAACATTCTTCTGTTGCATACAAAAACCACTGAAATAAAGAATCCTAGAGTCATAGGCGTGGGGACAAAAATAAAAAATAAAAATAAAATAAAAACCTTAGAAGTGGGTGATTAGGTGTCATCAGCAAACACATCACCCATTCTCCTTTCATTGTTCCCAGATCTAGCCTTTCTAGTCAGGGGAGGAAGCTAGGCACTTCAACCACAGGAATAACAGAAAATGACTAAGACTTGGGCAGTGGAAAATGCAGCCAAGATCCTCACTTCTACATCTCTCTTTCTTGCACTCTGCATTCCCATGCCGCCACATTTTAAAGTAGCCGTCTGTTACAACAGCCCCCCGCTTTGCTCATATTCCCTCTGCTGAAATGTTCTTCCCTCAAATATCCATGTGGCTCATTTCTTCATTTCCTTGAGTTTTTGCTCAAATGTCACATTCCCAGGAAATTCTGCCCTTACCACCTTACTTAAAAATTACAAATCCCCTGGCCCCTGAAACCACCCTGTCCCCCAAACCCACTTAACACCCTGGGCCCTTCTTCCTCTGCTTCAATAGGTGTCCCTATCCCTTATCACATTGTAGCATACTACAGAATTCACTTATTTATTTATTTATGTTTATTTTCCATCTCCTTCCACTAGAAAGTAATCTCCATCTTCTTTTTTCACTCATGTATTCCAGGTCCCCATAACTGCAGCTGGGACTCAATCAATGCTCACTAAATATTTGTTGAATTATTCTGCTGAATGAGTAAATAAATGCCAAAGACTGAAAGCTACGAAGGTGCAGAGACTAATGTGTATTCGTTTTTGTATTCCTTGCACTCAGTGTTGTACTTGGCACATGCTAGGCTCTCAAAAAATGCTTGTTGAATAAAATGAATGGATGGAAAATGTAATCCCAAATTGAAATAGCGTAATGTATTTTTTGTACTGGAGAGGAGATTCCTGCATAGTATAGGTGGTAAATCATAGGAAGGAGGAATGATACAATAATAGTAACAGTAACAATAACAACAACAACGATACTAATAATAGCCAGTTAGTGGTAATGTCTATTTATCAAGTATGGGGTTTGATACATATTAGCCCCAAGCCCCACATTCACCCTGCAAGAAAGGTGTTAATATTATTAACTTCATCTTATAGATGAAGGCATTAGGGATCAGAACATTTTAACAACTATTTAGGGTCAAATAGACAGTAAAGACAGCTAGGATTTAAACCTGGGACCACTCCCATTAAAGACAAGGTGCCATTTTGCATAATGCACATTTTACTCTTCAAATCTGGAAACCAAACAGTGTTTTTCTTCCCATCGCATATGTGCTGATGTGGCAGAAATAACACTGCTGGCAGCATTTACCACCCAGCATATTAAGGCATTTGGAAGAGGATAGCCTCATGTGAGAGAGTTGCTGTCCTCAAAAACTGAACAACATGAACATAAATTGAGAACTAAGAGGAGTAGACCTCCCTGTGGCAGTTCAAGAAAAGTTTCCAAGAGGTAACAAATATGGAGGAAGTATTCAAATGGATGCTAGAGATGAGGAAGAGAAAAGGCAGTATATCAGTAGAAACAGAAAAAAAGTGGACTGAGTCCAGTAGAGAAAAAGAATAATTTATTAAGCTGATGTGCACTGTATAAAAAATCATTCTTTCATACATTCAGCCATCCAACACCTGCTGTGCAATGTCTATGTTCAAGGCACCTTTTTGGGCACTGAACATAAAGGAAAACAGTCATGAGGAAAATCCCTTCCTTCATGGAACTTACATTAAAGGGGTCGGGGGAGGTGAAGACAGAAAAATAAAATGTAGGTATAATGTGAAGTATATCACATGGGATTAATGCTAAATAGAAAAATAAAGCCAGAAAAGGAGGTCAGGAATATTGGGGGTTGTAATTTAAAAAGTGTGCCTGCCATGTTAATATTATTTGATGCTAGCAAAGAAATTGATGCATTTGGGCAACATTGCCAGACTTTTGTAAAACAATTCAACCTTGAGCTCTGTTTGGCTGCTCAAGATTTTCTCGTCCTTAAATCAAAGCCGGCAGTTCAAGGAGGTGATGTACTATGCCTCTGTACTTGAAACCTCTTCACTGATTGCTCTGAGATGAGAATAATAGCAGAACTCCAGCCAATTTCTAGGCTGGTGAGAATCTTGGGAAAAGAGAATTTTAAAAATATTATGCCCCACGGAATCACCACAGTTGGTGAAGAATAACAGTGGCTCATTAGGCCAGCCAAAATGCTAGCCTGACCACTAAGTGTCATTGTGGTCTCACCACACAGGCCTGGGGCAGGAAAAGAAAAGAACTGGCATGAAACACAGATCATGAGCAATGAGCTTCATCATATTTGATAGGTCATTTCTAGAGAATTGCACCATTAAGGAACGTGGGAGTGCAGAGTAGCAGATGTACAGAACTTCAGAAAAGCATCTTGCATGGTGCTTTAAAATTAGTTAGGAGCTTAATAAAAATTGACATCTATATGGACACTATCTCATGGTTGAAAAGCCAGCTGAAAGGTTGAACAGACTGTAAACAAATGAAAATAAATGGATAGCAAGTCATACTGGGAGGAGTTTGGGTTGGCATTTCAAGAGCTCTTATTTAGCATGAGAACTTGGTGACTAAGCTATTACATTGGGATAAATAGATTGGGAATGAAATGTGCAAACGAACTAAGCTGGCAGGAATCATTGGAAAGGTAGGAAACCCATACCAGGGAATTGTTTGTATTCACATTTAGAAAAGGGCTGCTTCTGAACATCTGTTTTCAGAATATATAGCAGTGTCACGTGGGCTGGAAAGCCAGGAACAGGCTGCACTCATGAATGGAAGAAAGGCAGCTGGTGTAGGAGAGGAATTGAAAGGCACTAAGATAGGTGGGCTTGGCAAACTGATGATAAAACATGAAACAATAAACACTTAAAAGATGTGAACACCAAGGAGAGTGCAAAATTACTTATCCTGATATTCTAGGGTAGAGTAATGGGAGGAAAGTTTAAAAAG
This sequence comes from Chlorocebus sabaeus, assembly GCF_047675955.1. NCBI lineage: Eukaryota > Metazoa > Chordata > Mammalia > Primates > Cercopithecidae > Chlorocebus > Chlorocebus sabaeus. Next base: position 11,885,633 of record NC_132918.1, read on the forward strand.
GATAATTAGAGTCAAATAATTGCTTTCAAAAATTGTGAACCTCATCATTTAGACTAAGAAATGACTTGGGTATGCGTCATATTATTATTTCAAGACCCACTGTTCAAATGTCATGTTTTTGTGGGGTTTTCTTTGTTGTTCTTGCTGTTTGTTTTTGTTTTTGTTTGAGATGAAATTTTGCTCTTTATGCCCAGGCTGGAGTGCAATGGTGCAGTCTCAGCTCACTGCAACCTCCGCCTCCCAGGTTCAAGTGATTCTCCAGCCTCAGCCTCTCGAGTACCTGGTTTTACATGCGCATGCCACCATGCCTGGCTAATTTTTGTATTTTTAGTAGAGACAGGGTTTTGCCATGTTGGCCAGGCTGGTCTTGAACTCCTGAGCTCAGGTGATCCACCCGCCATGGCCTCCCAAAATGCTTTGTTGTCTTTTTAACTTCTTCTCTCCCACATTCCCTAGGGCAAAATTCATCACTCCTTGGATTATGTCCTCAATACATTTAAAAAATGCTTTTATTATAGCACTGACCACTCTGCACTTTAGTTATATCTGGTCTCTAGTACAAGAGAGTGAGTTTCTCTCTTTTTTTTATTTTTTGTTTTTCAATGTTTATTTTAGAATCAAGGTGTACATATGCAGGTTTATGGTTTAGGGTAGGACTGACCCCATCACCCAAGAAGTGAGCATAGTACCCAATAGGTAGTTTTTCAGCCTGTGTCCCCCTCCCTTTCTCCACCCTCTAATAGTCCCCAGTGTCTATAGTTCCCATCTTTGTGTCCATGAGTACCCAGTGCTTACCTCCCATATATAAGTAAGAACATGCCATATTTGGTTTTTCTGTTTTTGTGTTAGTTCACTTAGCCTCCAGCTGCACCCATGTTGATGCAAAGGACATTATTTCATTCTTTTTTATGACTGTGTAGTGTTTCATGGTATGTATGTACCATGGTTTTTTATCCAATTCACTGTTTTGGGGCACTTGGGCCGATTCCATGTTTTTGCTATTGTGAATAGTGCTGTGATGGGCATAAGATGTGTGTGTCATTTTAGTGGAATAATTTCTTTTCCTTTGGGCATATACCCAGTAATGGGATTGTTGGCTCGAATGGTAGTTCAACTTGTATTTCTTTGAGAAATCTCCAAACTGCTCTCTACAATGGTTGGACTAATTTACACTCCCACCAACAGTGTATAAGTGTCCCCTTTTCTCCACGGCCTCACCGTCTGCTATTTTCTGACTTTTTAAGAACAGTCATTCTGCCAGGAGTGGTGACTCACACCTGTAATCCCAGTACTTTGGGAGGCTGAGACAGGTGGATCACTTGAAGCCAGGAGTTTGAGAACAGCTTGGCTAACATGGCAAAACCCCATCTCTACTAAAAGTAAAAAAATGAACTGGGTGTGGTGGCACATGCCTGTAGTCCCAGCTACTCAGGAGGCGGAGGCAGGAGAATCACCTGAACCCAGGAGGCAGAGGTTGTGGTGAGCCGAGATTGTGCCACTGCACTATAGACTGAGTGACAGAACGAGACCGTGTCTCCAAGAAAAAAAAAGAAAAGCAAAGAAAAGAAAGAATAGGCATTCTGATTGGTGTGAGATAGTATCTCACTGTGGTTTTGATTTGCATTTCTCTGATGGCTAGTGATGATGAGCATTTTTTCTTATGTTTGTGGGCCACTTGTGTATCTTTTTTTTTTTTTTTTTTTTTGAGAAGTGTCTGCTCATGTTCTTTGCCTACATTTTCATGGGATTATTTGCTTTTTGATTTGCTTAAGTTGCTTATAGACTCTGGATATTAGACCTTTGTTGGGTACATAGTTTGCAAATATTTTTTCCACTGTAGGTTGTCTGTTTACTCCCTTGATAGTTTCTCTTGCTGTGCAGAAGCTCTTTAGTTTGATTAGGTCTCACTTGTCAATTTTTGTTTTTGTTGCAATTGCTTTTGAGGACTTAGCCATAAATTATTTGCCAAAACTGATATCAAGAATGGTATTTCCTAGGTTTTCTTCTAGGATTTTTTATAGTTTGAGGTCTCACATTTAAGTCTTTAATCCATCTTGAGTCCATTTTTGTCACTTCATATGGATAGCCAGTTACCCAGCACCATTTATTGAATAAGCGGTCTTTTCCCTATTGCTTGTTTTCGTTGAGTTTTTTTAAGATCAGATCGGGGTCTTACTATATTCTGCACCTCAAGCACCTAGAATATTCATTGGTATATTAAATGTTTACTGTATTGCATGGCACCCTTATGTGTTCATCTGAGATTTCATTACTAAAGTTATCATTTGTTACCTAGGGTAAGGCTACATTGTGTTAAGAATATATATGTGAGAAAGTATTTTATGTACCAATATGAATAGATCACCGATATATCCATATACCTTAGTGAAATGATAAGGTACCAAGCGTTGTGCATAGCTTGCTTCTTTATGTGTAGAAATGAGAGTCAAATAAGGATATAGTCATAGGTGCTATTATTTTCATAAATAAGACCTGGAAGGATACTTAAGCTAATAGGGAAAGGGTGGTGATAGCATGATGGGGACAGCAGTAAAAGCAAAATTTTTTACGATATACATTTTTATATTTTTTGACTTTGTAAATATTTGTTCATTAGGTATCACCTGCTCAAAACATTTAATTTTTTTTTACAAAACCAGTCACATGAGGAATAAAAACAACTGCAACAGTAACGACAAAGGGCTGCATAGGCTTACGTGGAGAATTAGTTTAAGCGGAAAGGTACTGCCATTTGTTTGTTTTAAAAAATAAATTCAATTCCAGCATGGATAAAATTGTTGTTGAAGAAATTGAAGGGAATTTATATTTTCTCATGCAAGCCAGGGTAATCAAAATTCTTTTGAAAGGCTCACTGGATAAAGGTGACTGCTTCACTATGTTTCCGTTAATTGCACTGCTAAGGGTAGCATGCCTTAAGGATCCTCCATCTGTTGCATTGAACCCAAGACAATTCCTTAACATATTGTTAGAAAATCAATATTTTAAATAATGAGATTTATATGTCCTTGAGGTAGTGTTGGATACTAAAATAGATTTAAATGAATTTTCATTTGTCTAAACTAATTAGTGATGGCTTCTCTGGCTGATTACTTTTCAGAAAAGAAAACTCTCACACCAACTTTGCATGTGAGAGGTATTCGTCAAAGTATAATTTTCAAGAAGTTATAAAGCATAATGCATACAAATACAGACTAAGCACGAGTTAAATATTTATTTAACTTATTAATAAGAGAACCAGCTAGACAGTAATGCTGATTCAGAGAAGGAGTGGAGCAGAGGAATCATATAGGCATGGGAGCAAAAACATTTGAATAAGATGGTATCACATACAAAACTGATTAATATATCCTACAGAGCAATAAAACCATAACCTTTGGGGTTATCTTTTCTTCTGGGCAGAAATTATTTGAATCTCTACTAGATAAAAATTTACCAAAAAACATGCAACTTCACAGAAAATGGATTTTTAGTCAATATTTAGATATAATCAAACAGAGGTATATTCCCCTGAATAATTAAATAATCTTTGGATAAGCCTGTTAATGGTCTGATATGATATTGAAAGGACATGTCACCCTCTCTTTGCCTTCTTTCCAAGTAGGCAATGTTTCTTAACTCATGTTAGTGAAAGTCAAAGTTTGTGAAAGAATGGTATGAGCTAAAACTCCTATCTTTGCCCTCAGGCCTGAAATAAGAATGCAATTCAGAGAGAAAGAACAATGGTATATTTAATATTTTTAAATGTGGGCTTCTTCTAATAGGATTTTCCCCATATAATGAACTAAAAGAAAAAAGAGAATGATTCACTGATGTGTAATATGTTGCAACTGATATTATGATGCTAAGGATAGAGACAAGGTTGATACCACTAATGAATATGATAATCAATTTGACTTTACTCAGTCAGTGATGAAATGCATCAGCACTCTTAGATTGATTCCTTGAGATGAGGAAGCACTGTAATCTACAAAACTACCCTAACTGGTAGAAAGGCATTTTATGTTTACGGAGACTTGAAATGCAGCTTTAATACAAGGAAGTATCTTAACAGTTCAACCTTGCTTTTCTTTGTTAATTAGGAAGCTGAAAAGCACAGCTCATAGCTGTGTTGGTTCAGAGTAAACGACAGGATTCATCACCAGAAGACATATTTTTTGATGCATTCAACCCAGCCAGTCAGTTCTCTAAATTGTAATTAGGATAGTTGTGTAGTAAATGGGAAGGGCTTAGCCAGAGGTTTTCAGGAAAAGTGAGGGACTAGAGAGAAACCAGAAATACAAAGTTCATGCTAACAAAAAGATTATTTTTCAAGAATTAATGCAATCTATCTTTTTTTCGGAAACTGATATAAGACATAATCTCAAGGATCACTAAGTGAAACTATATGGCTATTTTTTGAAATAATAGATAAGTCTAGGAAAATTCTCAGAAATTTGTTAAACAGAAAATTCATAAACAACCTTTTCACACGTGAAATCACGGACTAAGTCAAGAATAAGAATAAGAGTAATCCTATTTAATCTTTGTCCAAGACACTTAATACTATTTTCTCTACATCTTTTTATGTTTGTTCTATTTAATATCCTATGGAATTTTAGGTTGGAAATTTTACAGTTGACATGAATATTCTTTATATACTTCCTCATAGAAATATCAGACATATTATGCCTGCATAGAAATTTGCCAAAGAAGAGGAAGAGGAAAAGGAGGGGGAGGAGGAAAAGGAAGAGGATGATATTATCCAAATATTTCTCTTATATTGGGCAGATGACTTGGAAAGGGGAACATATTATAAAGTGAAACATGTGCAATTTGAATTATTTGAAAGCCCTACAGCTATTATTATAGAAAGAAATCTGGCCCAAATAGAAGTGTCTCCAATACTACCTACTATTTTCTTATAGACTAAAAGCTGATGTACTCTTTGGGCGGGCGGGGGGAAGGAGATGGAAAAGTGTCCACTTAACATGTTCAAAGGAATGTCATTATCCTTTATATTTCTCTGTGCCTGAGGCAGACTTTTACTTTGTTCTTGTCTCAATTGGTCTCTCAATAAAGCCTAAGGAGGAGAAACTTTGCTTCCCTATTAAAATAAGGCTATTAATTAACTAGATTTGCCAAATAAGACTGGGAAAGTAAAGTATTAAGTAGGAGTCAAACTCAAATGCTGCAAAGTCCTAACTGTGAATGCAATACAGGGAACTTTCAATGGTAGAACTGCTATTTGTGCTTTAACTTATAGGTGGGTAAAACACCAACATTATTTTAAGATCTGGTTGCTAGCAATCAAAACCTTGGCTTTTGGGCCTCTTTGTGATATATGGTAGAAAACCGCATTGTGGTTGTTGTTGTTGTTGTTTTAATTTGTGTAAAAATCTCAGAAAATGGTCTTAACTTAAAAAACCAAAAAGCAAACAAGTAAGCAAAAAATCCTGTCTAGAGAGGGACCACATAGGATCTAAGAACACTACTGGATAATTCCAGGAAAGAGGAATTTCCCCTCTTGTGCTGATTTGACAAAAAGGAGAAAGCCTTAGAGGGGTTAAACACTGGTTTGGAATAAGGCAGAAACAGAAAAGATCTCCAAGAGAAGTTCTACTCTCAGAAGGAGACAGGGCTGAAAGCCACCTCTGGCAGACAGACCCCCATTCTCAAAGAGGCAGCTAGGAGCTCAAAAGCTATGAAGAAAGTCTACCAAAGAGGCAGAGAAGGCAAATACTAGTGGGGAACTGGAAAAAAAAAAAAAAAAAAAAAGGAGTGTGGAAGCTCATCAGAATGGAAAAATATAAAACACAACAAAGCTTTCATCCAAAATGGAGGATTTTTATATGCAAATGAGTTGGTCAAACTAAGAAGTGATAGTCAAAAGGCAAATCAGAAGTAGGGGAAAGTAGTTTTCCTAGTCATGCAAATGAAGATCTCAACTTTGATTTGTGACTTCACAGATGAGAAACTGAAAGTATAGAAGTATTAGATAGACCACCAGAAGTATAACATAATGCTATATGTCATGGGAGAGAAAAGGTTTCCAAATATCAAAGGGATTTGTTATATTTTTTGAACTCTAAGACATATTAATTTTCTCATTCTTATATTAGTCTTCATCCTATTTAATGGTCCAGCACTGTAGTGCCCAATTACAGGCAATGTAGTTTGTTGGTCAATCAAAGAAACGAAGACTTCGGAGTCAGATTCTTGCGCTGATTCTACTTCTTAAAGTAACCTCAGGAAACCAAGTCTTAAGTTCTCACTCTCTTCTCTGAATACTAATCCTCTCTTATTTCCATAAAGGGTCCCTATTTTAAGCAAGTATTTGAATCCTCAAATTGAAAGGTTTTAAGCAACAAGAAAGAACAAATCAGAAAAATTTTATCAAAATTACTAAGGTTTACTAAAGAGAAAAAAAAAGATAAATGCATGCAAAAAGATCCTAAAACAAAATCAGATTAAGGTCTTTGACCTATTGTATAAGTAATCTTGGAAGAATTGAGATTTCATAGTTATTCTTTAAATGAAAAGAATGATCTTGCATCCTCTGGTACAAATTCTATTCATACTTTTATAAGAGGAAGGAGAAAAGTACATATTCCAGGATATTGCCTTTTTTATCCATAAATCTTCTTAAATCTAAAATAAGCCTCTAAGAGAAGTATACACCAGGAGGCTGGACTTTGCCTGCTGTAAGGAATTACATGGGTGTGGGCATAATTTGTGAAATATATCTATATATGGAAATATATTGAAAAGTCAGTTGAGTTTTTCAGGTTCCTTTCGTTTTTGAACAGAAGAGAAGTATTTCTCTTCTTATAGATTATAGTGGTAAATGAAATGATGACACCAAAGTTTTACCTAAATATAAACTTTAAAGAAAAGAGAAGGAGAGGAAGAAAAGTTGAAGGAATTGGGAAAGGAGGAAAGGAGGCAGAGAATAAGAAAAGAAGAAGAGGAGGAGAAAGAGCTACAGGAAAAGGAGAAGAGAAGGGAAGAGGAGGAGGGATCCAAAGCTTTTTTATTTTCAAAATAGACTGTGTGATTGAATTCCTATTTTCCTTTCCTAAGCTGGTTTTTACTGACATTGATATTACTAGAGGTTAAGAGGATGTGATTTAAACGTTGTTGACGAAATGTATCAATACCTTCCTCTCACAAATCAGCCGAAAAGTGTGGCTTGCAGTTATATCTGAAATGCCCATGTTTGGTGCATGCAAAGGGGAAAAGGAAACAATTAATAGAGCACTTACTTGGGGTGAGGTCTTTAACACTGGAGATAGCATTCCCCTTACACTAAGTTATGTGGCAGCAATATTGTCCATTTTGAAGAGGAAAATGTATGTGTTGGTCAAGGTCTCATGACTAAGTAGAGGCAAAGCCAGAATTCAAACCCAACTGGGTTTGACCCTAGAGCCTCCTCTCTCTTGGCATCACTTGCTACCTCCATGAACCTGACTTGTTTTCAGTAAATATTTGGCTTCATCCAAGATCTGGTGAGATCAGCACTCCTCCACTGGCCATACAGCTCAAAACATATTCTTTCATTCTTGTAAAACACCAAGGCAAGTATTTCACATGAAGAAGGCATATTAAGGGCCCTTGGGTTTTGACAGTCACCTACACTGATAGAAATGTCTACCTACAAGGACACTTGCTTCACATTCTGACACATGTAAAGCCTTCATTACATTAAATGTAGGCTTTCAAGTCAAAGACAGAACAGTCCTACGAACCATAGAAGCTTATATAGGTTAGTGTCTTTTACACAAGTAATATCCTCCAAACACTCTAATACACAGGTTTAAATCCTTAGTGCTCCCCTGTCAAACTGCCAATCAATGACTTTGTAAAAGCCACCCAGAATGGATTTTTCCTGTCCTATATATTTTATTGCTTGGTCTTTTTATTTCAAATTAATTGCACCTGCTTGCACTTCCTGGAGTTTGGAGGAGATATGGGTCACTCTTTTACTATAACTACCAATGTAGCCTATCAGGAGTGGTCTCACATGAAAAACTAAAGATAACCTCGATGAAATATAAATACGCCTGAAGAGCAAAAAGAAAAATCACGGATTCTGCCCTGATCTACAAGACTCATGGAGGGGAAAAAAAAAAAAGAAAGAAAGAAAGATTTAACCACCCCAATAAAAGAGAGAGAGAAAACAAAGCTATGGCTCCTTTAACTTCCAAGCCAGAATGGTGACTGCTCTACAGAGAGTTTGAATTCAATCTGCCTCACTCTACTTCTCAACCTATGTGTAGTCTCTGGACCAGCAGTAGTAATATCACTGTGGAGCTTATTAGAAGTGCAGAATCTCATACTGCACCTTCTGCCACTGCTGCATCAGAATCTGCATATTAACAAGATTCTGCCCTAGGTGACTCATATACTCATTCATATACATTGACCTATTGAACCTTGGCACAAAAAAGAAATACTCCTTTTCTTGGAGTTTATACTAGAAATAATAATTGCACTAAAAATAATAATGTAATAGTAGAAATAACTTTAAAATAATAAATTTCCATAAAATAATAATTACACCAAAGTTATAGCCAAACAAAAAGACTAATCTTAAGAAAAGAAGAATGGAGGTAATTTTAAACTTAATATTTTTTAAATAAGTCGCATGATCAAAGTCAAATTTTTGTTTCCTAAACTGTTTTGTCAACATTGATAAAACCAAAGGTTGAGTTAAGGCATTCCTTCATGTATAAATAGGAATAATATTGCCCACCCCACAGTATAGTGACGAGAATTAAATAAGATAATGTCTGAACAGTGCATGGCACCACGCAGGCACTCAAAAAATACTGGGCTGTATTCATGACAATTATTACTAATTTTTGTACCAAAGCCAAAATACATTAACTGGCTAATTTAACTGGTCTCCTAGTCAATTTAATTTTCTCCTCTGCCCTTTTAGAAATATGTAGATTTATAATTACAGCAAAACTTGGCTCTATATTTCTTAAATTTTTAAGAAATATACACAATGTGGGGGGGGCGGAGCAAGATGGCCGAATAGGAACAGCTCCAGTCTCCAACTCCCAGCGCGAGCGACACAGAAGACCGGCGATTTCTGCATTTTCAACTGAGGTACTGGGTTCATCTCACTGGGGAGTGCCAGACGATCGGTGCTGGTCAGCTGCTGCAGCCCGACCAGCGAGAGCTGAAGCAGGGCGAGGCATTGCCTCACCTGGAAAGCGCAAGGGGGAAGGGAATCCCTTTTCCTAGCCGGGGGAACTGAGACACACAACACCTGGAAAATCGGGTAACTCCCACCCCAATACTGCGCTTTAAGCAGACAGGCACACCAGGAGATCATATCCCACACCTGGCCGGGAGTGTCCCACACCCACGGAGCCTCCCTCATTGCTAGCACAGCAATCTGTGATCTACCGGCAAGGCAGCAGCGAGGCTGGGGGAGGGGCGCCCGCCATTGCTGAGGCTTAAGTAGGTAAACAAAGCTGCTGGGAAGCTCGAACTGGGTGGAGCTCACAACAGCTCAAGGAAACCTGCCTGTCTCTGTAGACTCCACCTCTGGGGACAGGGCACAGTAAATAATAACAAACGCAGCAGCTCTGCAGACGCAAACGACTCTGTCTGACAGCTTTGAAGAGAGCAGTGGATCTCCCAACACGGAGGTTGAGATCTGAGAAGGGACAGACTCCCTGCTCAAGTGGGTCCCTGACCCCTGAGTAGCCTAACTGGGAGACATCCCCCACTAGGGGCAGTCTGACACCCCACACCTCACAGGGTGGAGTACACCCCTGAGAGGAAGATTCCAAAGCAAGAATCAGACAGGTACACTCGCTGTTCAGAAATATTCTATCTTCTGCAGCCTCTGCTGCTGATACCCAGGCAAACAGGGTCTGGAGTGGACCTCAAGCAATCTCCTACAGCTACAACCTACAGCTGAGGATCCTGACTGTTAGAAGGAAAGCTATCAAACAGGAAGGACACCTACACCAAAACCCCATCAGTACATCACCATCATCAAAGACCAGAGGCAGATAAAACCACAAAGATGGGGAAAAAGCAGGGCAGAAAAGCTGGAAATTCAAAAAATAAGAGCGCATCTCCCCCGGCAAAGGAGCGCAGCTCATCGCCAGCAACGGATCAAAGCTGGACGGAGAATGACTTCGACGAGATGAGAGAAGAAGGCTTCAGTCCATCAAATTTCTCAGAGCTAAAGGAGGAATTACGTACCCAGCGCAAAGAAACTAAAAATCTTGAAAAAAAAGTGGAAGAATTGATGGCTAGAGTAATTAATGCAGAGAAGCTCACAAACGAAATGAAAGAGACGAAAACCATGGCACGAGAAATACGTGACAAATGCACAAGCTTCAGTAACCGTCTCGATCAACTGGAAGAAAGAATGTCAGCGATGGAGGATCAAATGAATGAAATGAAGCGAGAAGAGAAACCAAAAGAAAAAAGAAGAAAAAGAAATGAACAAAGCCTGCAAGAAGTATGGGATTATGTAAAAAGACCAAATCTACGTCTGATTGGGGTGCCTGAAAGTGAGGGGGAAAATGGAACCAAGTTGGAAAACACTCTTCAGGATATCATCCAGGAGAACTTCCCCAACCTAGTAGGGCAGGCCAACATTCAAATCCAGGAAATACAGAGAACGCCACAAAGATACTCCTCGAGAAGAGCAACTCCAAGACACATAATTGCCAGATTCACCAAAGTTGAAATGAAGGAAAAAATCTTAAGGGCAGCCAGAGAGAAAGGTCGGGTTACCCACAAAGGGAAGCCCATCAGACTAACAGCAGATCTCTCGGCAGAAACTCTTCAAGCCAGAAGAGAGTGGGGGCCAATATTCAACATTCTTAAAGAAAAGAATTTTAAACCCAGAATTTTATATCCAGCCAAACTAAGTTTCATAAGTGAAGGAGAAATAAAATCCTTTACAGATAAGCAAATGCTTAGAGATTTTGTCACCACTAGGCCTGCCTTACAAGAGACCCTGAAGGAAGCACTAAACATGGAAAGGAACAACCGGTACCAGCCATTGCAAAAACATGCCAAAATGTAAAGACCATCAAGGCTAGGAAGAAACTGCATCAACTAACGAGCAAAATAGCCAGTTAATATCATAATGGCAGGATCAAGTTCACACATAACAATCTTAACCTTAAATGTAAATGGACTAAATGCTCCAATTAAAAGACACAGACTGGCAAACTGGATAAAGAGTCAAGACCCATCAGTCTGCTGTATTCAGGAGACCCATCTCACACGCAGAGACATACATAGGCTCAAAATAAAGGGATGGAGGAAGATTTACCAAGCAAATGGAGAACACAAAAAAGCGGGGGTTGCAATACTAGTCTCTGATAAAACAGACTTTAAACCATCAAAGATCAAAAGAGACAAAGAAGGCCATTACATAATGGTAAAGGGATCAATTCAACAGGAAGAGCTAACTATCCTAAATATATATGCACCCAATACAGGAGCACCCAGATTCATAAAGCAAGTCCTTAGAGACTTACAAAGAGACTTAGACTCCCATACAATAATAATGGGAGACTTCAACACTCCACTGTCAACATTAGACAGATCAACGAGACAGAAAGTTAACAAGGATATCCAGGAATTGAACTCATCACTGCAGCAAGCAGACCTAATAGACATCTATAGAACTCTCCACCCCAAATCAACAGAATATACATTCTTCTCAGCACCACATCGTACTTACTCCAAAATTGACCACGTAATTGGAAGTAAAGCACTCCTCAGCAAATGTACAAGAACAGAAATTATAACAAACTGTCTCTCAGACCACAGTGCAATCAAATTAGAACTCAGGACTAAGAAACTCAATCAAAACCGCTCAACTACATGGAAACTGAACAACCTGCTCCTGAATGACTACTGGGTACATAACGAAATGAAGGCAGAATAAAGATGTTCTTTGAAACCAATGAGAACAAAGATACAACATACCAGAATCTCTGGGACACATTTAAAGCAGTGTGTAGAGGGAAATTTATAGCACTAAATGCCCACAAGAGAAAGCAGGAAAGATCTAAAATTGACATTCTAACATCGCAATTAAAAGAACTAGAGAAGCAAGAGCAAACACATTCGAAAGCTAGCAGAAGGCAAGAAATAACTAAGATCAGAGCAGAACTGAAGGAGATAGAGACACAAAAAACCCTCCAAAAAATCAATGAATCCAGGAGTTGGTTTTTTGAAAAGATCAACAAAATTGACAGACCACTAGCAAGACTAATAAAGAAGAAAAGAGAGAAGAATCAAATCGACGCAATTAAAAATGATAAAGGGGATATCACCACCGACCCCACAGAAATACAAACTACCATCAGAGAATACTATAAACACCTCTACGCAAATAAACTGGAAAATCTAGAAGAAATGGATAATTTCCTGGACACTTACACTCTTCCAAGACTAAACCAGGAAGAAGTTGAATCCCTGAATACACCAATAGTAGGCTCTGAAATTGAGGCAATAATTAATAGCCTACCAACCAAAAAAAGTCCAGGACCAGATGGATTCACAGCTGAATTCTACCAGAGGTACAAGGAGGAGCTGGTACCATTCCTTCTGAAACTATTCCAATCAATAGAAAAAGAGGGAATCCTCCCTAACTCATTTTATGAGGCCAACATCATCCTGATACCAAAGCCTGGCAGAGACACAACAAAAAAAGAGAATTTTAGACCAATATCCCTGATGAACATCGATGCAAAAATCCTCAATAAAATACTGGCAAACCGGATTCAGCAGCACATCAAAAAGCTTATCCACCATGATCAAGTGGGCTTCATCCCTGGGATGCAAGGCTGGTTCAACATTTGCAAATCAATAAACATAATCCAGCATATAAACAGAACCAAAGACAAGAACCACATCATTATCTCAATAGATGCAGAAAAGGCTTTTGACAAAATTCAACAGCCCTTCATGCTAAAAATGCTCAATAAATTTGGTATTGATGGAACGTACCTCAAAATAATAAGAGCTATTTATGACAAACCCACAGCCAATATCATACTGAATGGGCAAAAATTGGAAAAATTCCCTTTGAAAACTGGCACAAGACAGGGATGCCCTCTCTCACCACTCCTATTCAACATAGTGTTGGAAGTTCTGGCTAGGGCAATCAGGCAAGAGAAAGAAATCAAGGGGATTCAGTTAGGAAAAGAAGAAGTCAAATTGTCCCTGTTTGCAGACGACATGATTGTATATTTAGAAAACCCCATTGTCTCAGCCCAAAATCTCCTTAAGCTGATCAGCAACTTCAGCAAAGTCTCAGGATACAAAATTAATGTGCAAAAATCACAAGCATTCTTATACACCAGTGACAGTCAAACAGAGAGCCAAATCAGGAATGAACTTCCATTCACAATTGCTTCAAAGAGAATAAAATACCTAGGAATCCAACTTACAAGGGATGTAAAGGACCTCTTCAAGGAGAACTACAAGCCACTGCTCAGTGAAATCAAAGAGGACACAAACAAATGGAAGAACATACCATGCTCATGGATAGGAAGAATCAATATCGTGAAAATGGCCATACTGCCCAAGGTAATTTATAGATTCAATGCCATCCCCATCAAGCTACCAATGAGCTTCTTCACAGAATTGGAAAAAACTGCTTTAAAGTTCATATGGAACCAAAAAAGAGCCTGCATCTCCAAGACAATCCTAAGTCAAAAGAACAAAGCTGGAGGCATCACGCTACCTGACTTCAAACTATACTACAAGTCTACAGTAACCAAAACAGCATGGTACTGGTACCAAAACAGAGATATAGACCAATGGAACAGAACAGAGTCCTCAGAAATAATACCACACATCTACAGCCATCTGATCTTTGACAAACCTGAGAGAAACAAGAAATGGGGAAAGGATTCCCTATTTAATAAATGGTGCTGGGAAAACTGGCTAGCCATAAGTAGAAAGCTGAAACTGGATCCTTTCCTTACTCCTTCTACGAAAATTAATTCAAGATGGATTAGAGACTTAAATGTTAGACCTAATACCATAAAAATCCTAGAGGAAAACCTAGGTAGTACCATCCAGGATATAGGCATGGGCAAAGACTTCATGTCTAAAACACCAAAAGCAACGGCAGCAAAAGCCAAAATTGACAAATGGGATCTCATCAAACTAAAGAGCTTCTGCACAGCAAAAGAAACTACCATCAGAGTGAGCAGGCAACCTACAGAATGGGAGAAAATTTTTGCAATCTACTCATCTGACAAAGGGCTAATATCCAGAACCTACAAAGAACTCAAACAAATTTACAAGAAAAAAACAAACAACCCCATCCAAAAGTGGGCAAAGGATATGAACAGACATTTCTCAAAAGAAGACATTCATACAGCCAACAGACACATGAAAAAATGCTCATCATCACTGGTCATCAGAGAAATGCAAATCAAAACCACAATGAGATACCATCTCACACCAGTTAGAATGGCGATCATTAAAAAGTCAGGAAACAACAGGTGCTGGAGAGGATGTGGAGAAATAGGAACACTTTTACACTGTTGGTGGGATTGTAAACTAGTTCAACCATTATGGAAAACAGTATGGCGATTCCTCAAGGATCTAGAACTAGATGTACCATATGACCCAGCCATCCCATTACTGGGTATATACCCAAAGGATTATAAATTATGCTGCTATAAGGACACATGCACACGTATGTTTATTGCAGCACTATTCACAATAGCAAAGACTTGGAATCAACCCAAATGTCCATCAGTGACAGATTGGATTAAGAAAATGTGGCACATATACACCATGGAATACTATGCAGCCATAAAAAAGGATGAGTTTGTGTCCTTTGTAGGGACATGGATGCAGCTGGAAACCATCATTCTTAGCAAACTATCACAAGAACAGAAAACCAAACACCGCATGTTCTCACTCGTAGGTGGGAACTGAACAATGAGATCACTTGGACTCCGGAAGGGGAACATCACACACTGGGGCCTATCATGGGGAGGGGGAGGGGGAGGGATTGCATTGGGAGTTATACCTGATGTAAATGACGAGTTGATGGGTGCAGCACACCAACATGGCACAAGTATACATATGTAGCAAACCTGCACGTTGTGCACATGTACCCTACAACTTGAAGTTTAATAATAATAAATAAATTTAAAAAAAACTAAAAAAAAAAAAAAAAAGAAATATACACAATGTGGCTAGATAAAGGAAATTCTCCAAATACACCAGACATTAAGATACTGATTCTACATTCTCCTGTGACTCAAAAATAAGCAGTACAATATTCACCAGTGCAATTATAATTAGAATAGGAAATGCTTCAGTTAGACTTTGTCTCGTGACAAAGATTATCGTCCAGTTACCATTCCCTTAGCATTCTCTCTCATATGACAAACCACCACAATCTATAACCGTCAACCTGGTTGCCATTTCTAATCCTAGCCTCAGAACTGTGAGCTGTATAATTATCACTATGCCATATTAGCATTTATGGGTTCCCTTGATACTAATGGGATGCAAAAGGTGACATGTGTATGGATTGTGTCAAGTTGTCACACTGCACAAAAACATGGTCCCAATTCCACAGGCTGTAATAGCCACCTAATGATACACTCATGTCACAGAAGTACATAAATAGCGTTCTGCTGCTCACTATGCAGTAGGATGAGCTCGGGGGGATGTAAGTGAATGAGTGATCACATGTCACACTAGATGATTAAAAATGAGTGGGTCCCTTTTAGAGATTAGTGGATGTTAAATTATTTCATTCACTTGCTATTCATGATGAATAATAAATCACTCTCAGAGTCTGCTGGTCTATTCATTTATTACATGAGGATGTTTAGAAGCTAATTACTCTGAGATAGCCAACCCAGCAAGAATGGAGTGAGGGGATGAGGAATTCCAGTTTTGATTGCAATTTTTTTTTTTCAAAGCTGGGCCTCATATTCAGCCAGATTTTTTTCAGAGTTACACACAATTATATATGTTTCCTAGTTTTCTTTAAGACTTCTCCTTAGACTGTTCTAGTGTCGAAAACGCTATTGGAGAGTCTTTTGAGATCAAAAAGCCTATTAATCTAAATTAATGCTTCCTAAAACTATATTATTTCAGCCTCTGTTTTGTAGGTATCTGGAGGATTCATTTCCTTATAGAGCATCTCTTAAACTCTTCACAGAATGTACAACACACTCAGCCCCTTTCTTCTAAGAATGCAATTAATCAATTCTTTCAGCTAGGAATTATTGAGTGCCTGTTATACTCTCTATGCTCTGATAGAGATTGTAGAAGAGAATACTATTAGCCATATGTTTGGCTCTGGAAAAGTTTAAAATTCAATTAGGAAAATGATATATTAGTATACATAAAATGATAAAAGATCAATAAACATCTAGGGTACATGAACTTTAGGCTATGCACCATGTTGGGGGCCTTCAGAAATATTATGTAATCTAATTCAACTATGACAATATTTGGGGGTTAGTATTATCATCATTTTACAAATAAAGAAATTAAAGTTCAGAGATGTGACTTGCTTGTGTCCAGACAGCTGCTCAGTGGAAGAAGTGAGATTCAAACCCCTCTGAACTCTAAGTCCATTAAACTTTCTTTAATTTCAAATCTCCCAAACACAGTTTGTGTGATAATTAAGTGCAAATTTGTGTGGCAAGAAAACGGAATCTTCTAGTTCACTGAAGAGGGTGTGGAGTTATCAAATAAGCCTTTGCAGAGATAGGGTCTTCACTGAGTGGGGCTTTGAAGGCTGACTATGATGCAAGGGGCAGAGGAGAAAGGAAACAACAAAGGTAAAAACCCAGAGTCCAAAATAAGAGAGTATTCCCAAGCAGAGAGGATCAGATTATGAAGGGTCTAGAAAGTTAAGCAAAAAGCTGTTAGATGCCATGCAGTAAGAAAAAGAGCTACTAGAAGGGGTTGACAAAGATTCTGTCCTTGACCAAACTTTAGACAGATTCCTCTGAGCCATCTTCTTAACTAGGTCTAGGTCTCAACCTTGGCCTACGAGAACTGCAAACTGAGAAAAAATGATTTTGTCTATCCTCACCCCCACACTACAAGACTTAAGCTCCAGCATGCCTTCTATCAGTCCAAGGCCATGTTCTTAGGATGACCTCAGTCCCCTGAAAATATCTGTTTGAGGAAAGCTCAACACTGCCAAAAGAATTTACTGTTTTTTCAGCTAAACCCAGACTGTAGGCCTCTGACATCTTTCTCTCAGAGCATTTACTTCAAAAAGCTTGCAATCGACAATCTTTTCTGTCCCTTTGAGATGCATCTTCTACAACCCAGGAATGTCCTTCTTAAGCACCTAGGATCAATCCCTTTGAGGTCTTCAGGAAGAATAGGACCTCTATTGCTCAGTTTTTGTAGGAAGGTGGGAACCTTAACTTCCAGAAGTACCAGTTAGCAAACACAAATGGCCTAATCACACTGGCCAACACCACCCCTGACCAATATCCTTCAGTACTTTTCCTTTAGCATACCAGTGTTTACAAAGTCTTCCATCTTTTTTATTTTTATTTATTTATTTATTTTTTTAAGTGGAGTTGAGTTCCACTGGAGTCCCTTTTCTCCACTGCAGTAGCCTAAATAAAATGTCTTTCTATGTTGAATAAACATTGTCTGTTTTTTTGATGGTTTTGGGAAGGAGAGTGACAATAAAAATAATGTTCAACTTAGTAGCAGGAAGCAAAATGGGTCTGTGTCCCCTTAAAATCCTTTAATAGATCCTTATCACCTCCAGCTTAAAGTCCAAAGAATTGAACATGTCACACAAGGTCCTCCAGATTCTGGTTGCCATCTGCCATTCCCGCTTCGTCTTTCTCCACTCTCCAACCAACACTCAGTATTTCTGCTTTAAGGTAAGCTTGCCCTTCCTGAAACCCACTATGCTTTTTTCTCACCTCCATAATTTTTCAAATGCTCTTCCCTTTATTTGGACTAGTAGAAAAATATCTAGTATTTATGGAGCATTTAAGGTGTGGTAAACTCCATCTTAAGAAATCTCCATTCATTAGCCCTATTAATCTTCTTCAAAATCTTATAGGCTACATGGTCCCCTTCTATAGACAAGGCAACTGTGGCTCATCTGTAAAATGAGTCTAGATAATTTGCCTAAGGTCACTCAGAGAGTGACAAAGTCAGAATTTAACTCAAGTAATCTGAATCCTGACTGCTTTTGCTCAAGACCGAACGCACCCCATACTATTTCCCCTCTCCCTGGGCTATGTTTTCCACTTTGTTCCCCTAGCAAAGTTCTAGGCATACTGCAAAAGTCTCTCCCACTTAAAATAGTTCTACTCCCTCTCCTCTCCACTTTTATAGCATTCTGTGTTTGCTGTGGTTACAGCCCTTGTCATACTGCAGACAGTGTTTTGTGTCCCTTTGTGTTTCTCCCATCTTGATGACAGGATATCTGGTTCATGTCAGTCCTAAAACCAGTACTCACTTCACAACATAAACTCAGTTAAAGCCTTTTGTGTGAATGCTTAACAGTGGAGAGAGGCCAGAATGAGATAAGTAGCTGGGAAAAGCTGTGGTAATAAGGACTTACATTAGTATTGGCAGTGAAAGAAAGATGCACATTCTGACCAAAAAAAAAAAAAAAAAAATACTCCATGCTTGCTAATTTGTTGCATAGGATTACAAAGAAGTTTTTAAAATTGATGTAGTCAATACATATTTATTGAACCTCTTCTGTGGCCCTAGTGCTCTAGTGAGCACTCAGAGGACACTTAAATTTCCAGCATGATTACTGAGAAAACAGTAAGACGGTTGAGAGGAACAGAAACATCTTTCCAGAGAAGTGCTTTGGTTTGAGGTATGTATTAAAGAAAAGAATTAAGGTGTTCAAAATGATGATTAACAAAATCTTCAAGATGAAGATATTTATTCGCATGTTCCTATTTTGATTTGATTTTTTTTCAGCAAGATGAAAGCTATGTCTTTGTCAATCATAAAAGCAAAGTGCATTTCAGCAGAGTATTTTCCATAGGTGGCAATATAGGAGGGTGGTTTCTAATGAGCATTGGTTTGGTAGCTGCGTAATTAAGATTGCAGTGTTATTAATGTTCCAGGCTTCTCAGCATAAAACATGAATTGTTTGCTATTTTGCATACATTTACATGCCAAATTAAGGGAATTTTTAACCCATATATGTGGGGGAGGGGAAAAGAAATTAATACAGAGTGTATAATTATATTCAAACCCAAATTAAGAGGTTGTTATGCATATCATATGCAGAATAGTTTAGTAAATCCATCAACTTAATCAAGTCCCAGGTGAAGAAAGGCAAGCTACCGTCAGTGGTATGCTGGTAAATATTTAACAATTGGCTCTCCAGGAGGAAAGAGGTTCTGATTTTCAGGGGTTTCAATTTTCTAGGTGAAAACACTCCCACCATGGAAAATTTCAAGCTATCATTCTGACATTTCTGGACACTGAGTTGGGAAAACACATACACATTTGGCTCTCAGGAGCCATTACACCAGTTCCAACGTAACACTGGCTTCCTTCAAAGATTAAAACTTCTCACATCCCACTGATTGAGCTTCTAGACTTCAGAGCTTCTTCTAAGAGAAGGTCCCTCTAACTAATCAAAGGAACATCAGTACTCATGAGAAATGGCTTTTGTTAAACAGTGAACCACATATTTCTTATGTTTCTGGAATTTGTGGAAGAACTAAAGTTAAAAAGTTAATAAAAGCAATTATTTTTCATCATAGGATGGTATATGAGTGAAGGGATATTTGCTGGTGCATTCAAGTCTAAATGATTCCACTCTTGGCACCAGGTCTGGGCCAGGTAAAGGATAGATGCGCAGGCCGCAGTAGGAAAAGAAAACAAAGTACCTAACAGCATTGAAACTTTTTGTTTAAATACCTACCTATCTTTATACATTCTCAGCCCCCAAGAACATCAACCATGTCTTATCCAGTGTTTTATCTCTGTTGAGTCCTCTGACAAACAGTGGGCTCTGGATTACTGTGTACATTGACTAAGTGAGTGAACATGCAGGAAAAACATAATGTTCAGGACACCTGCACTGTTTGCCTAACAGGCACATTGTGAGGATAATGCAATGACAGGTGAAAAGCATTTTGGAAAATGAAGGAATTAAACGCTGGGTATTATTGTTACCATCATTATTATGACATCTTAGAAAAAACTGCTGTAAACTCTTTAGAGCGTTACGAGTCTTTCACTCAAGATATTGACAACAATATCCTGTAGATATAGGAATCTGGTGATGTGGTAAATGCCTTGAAGTATGGCCTTCTAAGTACATGATAGATTTCCAGTTTCAGAGGCTCATGTAAGTACAGTAACTTTAGAAAATAGGAAAGTTTGTGATGTGTTTCCAAGAACTATATTCTGACAGCAACTCTACCAGAGTGGTTTGCTTATTGATTTTTTTTTTCAACTGAGATTATTTTTCAGCTATTTCTTTTAAACCTCTAACTAAACATATAGTTGAATTATACTGTATTCATTTTTATCAAACGGCAGAATCTCTGGTCTGTGGACCAAAATTTATTGGTCTGTCATTTTGTATTACCTCAGAGATTTTCAAAAGTGGGTATCAAGTAGGTCAGAGTCATCTGGGAGATCTTTTCACACTACACATGTCACTCAGAAATTCTAACAGACCCATCATGTGATATGTCACTTTCCTCCATAGAGGCTGAGAATCACTGTTTCACAGGGACACGTGTTCCTTCAAATGTGATGAGATGAAAAGACAAAAAGATAAGCACCACTGCTCTGAACTAGTTTGAGATAAATGCTCAACAGAATAAAGTTATATGTAAAGCAGAGTATTGGAGTTAAAAGGAATCTTTAAGATGCAATGCCTTCTTTGACCTCACCATTAAGAAACTGAGACCCAGAAAGTCAGGCCATCTGCCCAGGTCCAGTGCTCTTCAGTAGAAAGGCAGGGTGCAGAATTCTGATTCTTTGCTTACCTGGCCAGTGTTCTTTACACCACGTGATGCCCTTTCTCCTCACTGACCATTTACCACAACATCAGTGCATTATCACGATATAATATTCAAAATGGTACTTTATCTATTAGTACCATCTTAGTTGGTGCTCAGTCTGTTTACACATCTTTTATATTAATAAATATTGTATAATTTGGTATTGATTGTATTGTCCTTCTCTATGGTACTCACCTCCTTGACCCAACTTCTTATATCCACAGCCACGTTTGTGCCACATACTTTGTAGAGTCCCAAACAGCTATTATTATTCAATGAGAATCAGCATACTTTTATGTACCAAGACAGTGTTATTTGCTGAAGATGCAGTGCTGCACAAAACAATGTCTTTATCTTCACAGACTATACAATCTAGTTAAATGGTTAGATGAATAACCAGATAATTATAATACAAGTTCTGTGATGGGGAAACTACAGATTTTTGTGGGAACCCAGAGAAGAGATATTGTATTTGTTACCTGTGCTGTGTAACTAATTACCCCAAAACTTAGTGGCTCAAAACAACAAATATTTGCCATCTCTTTATTTATTTGGATCAAGAATGCAGGCATAGATGAGCTGGGTTCCTCTGGCTCAAGATCTCTCATAAAGCTGAAGCCAAGCTTCCACAAGGGCTATGCTTTCATCTGAAGGCTCATTTGGGAATGAGGGGGCATCTGTTTCCAAGCTACCTTATGTGACTTTTTGCAAGCCTGAAAAGATTTGTTTCCAAACTCCCTGGCATGGTTGGAAAGCCTTGTTTCCTTACCACATGAGCATCTCTAGAGATGTTTGAGGGGCCTCTGGCAATTGACGATCCAAGAAAGAGAGAGTCAAATAGTGAGAAAGGGTTCTGGACACATCGTCTTTTTGTAACCTAATCTTGGAAGTGACATTATAAGTAGGAAATACTTTCACTGTAATTCATTTATATTTCATTAATTCAACTCACATCAAAGGGAAGAAATTCCTTAAGAAAAGATCACTGGAGCCAACTTAGAGACTTCCTACCACAGGAACTCTAAATGGGCAGGGGTTAGGGATATAGGTCAAAAGAGCCACCCAACCCTCACCTCTCAGGAAGTGGTTTCTGAATGAACTTGAAAAAGAAGGCTGAGCAGAACTTTCCAGGCTGGAGAGGTGTGTGTATGTGTGTATGTGTGTGTGTGTGTGTGTGTGTGTATGCATACACACTCACTCAAGGGTGTAAGGGAGCTATTCTTGGGAAAGGGATAGACTGTGCAAGAGAGTAATGGCAAGAGAAAGCAAGTTTAGTATTCCTGGAACATAGAAGTATAATAGGAGGTGAAGAGTGGCTGAAAACAAAAATGAGGCTGATTGGAGAGGTAAGTCTAAAATGGGTCATGACCTCTCCACTTGCTTTCCTTTCCCCCCCATAATAGTTTCTATCATTTAATAACTTGGCTAAAGACAGATTATTGAAAGACCTATCAGTCAAGCTGTTTCTGACTGCAAGTAAAATAATTTCAAGCTCAAAAGGACTTAACAATTAGGAAATATATGAGCTTGCATAAAACTAGAAGGTCTCCAGGGCTGACTGAATCAGTAGCTCAGGAAGAGCTTTTTCTGTTTATCCACTCTGCCATGCTAGGTGTTGGCTTCATTCTGTGATGTCCCATCCCTGTACAACAGGGTCTCACGAAAGAAGAAAGACGTTCTTTTCCTGCATTTCCTACTGGAGAAAATCTCTCCCAGAGTCTCTAGATTTTTCTGCCCTCACTTCTCAGTGGCCAGGATTAGGTCACAGACTCATTCCTGACTGAATTATTGACAGAAGGAATGGAATTACCTTGACAAGCTTAGACTGATCGACTGGGATGAGCTGATGTTGGCACACCAGCCACAAACACCCACTACAAACACTGTCATACACAGACCAGTTTAATTTATTCCCGCAGAGAATTCTTTTCACTGGTTTGGGCTTTAGCTCCCATGTCCTGGACTTTAATCAAGGATAGTTCAAGGATAAGCCACATAAATTCTGCTCCTGCAGTGACTGACAAACAGTTCCTGAAGGCATTGTTTTTCTTTTTTTGAGACAGAGTCTCCCTCTGTCACCCAGACTGGAGTACAGTGGCCTGATCTCCACTCACTGCAAGCTCCGCCTCCCAGGTTCACGCCATTCTCCTACTTCAGCCTCCCATGTAGCTGAGACTACAGGTGCCTGACACCGCGCCCGGCTAATTTTTGTATTTTTAGTAGAGACGGGGTTTCACCGTGTTAGCCAGGATGGTCTCGATCTCCTGACCTCTTGATCCGCCCGTCTCGGCCTCCCAAAGTGCTGAGATTACAGGCGTGAGCCATTGCGCCTGGCCAAAGGCATTGTTTTTCTTATGTCACCTGGAGTTGTCTGTGGAAAACCTCTCATAAGAATATCCTTCTAGAATTAAAGTTGAATTTTAAAAGTGTCCTGGGGTAATATGCATCTCCCTTTCTGAAAACAAGAAATATGGAATTGACTATGCGTCTCTTTCTACAATGACTATCAAGAAACTCCAAGCTGGAGTGATAAGTAAATCACAGCCCTCTATTCATAATTGTGATTATTGATAAATTTATATCCTACCTGTTTTCTGTTCCTATATCTCTTTAACCCACATATCAACTAAAGCCTCCATCCTCTCTCGACCAGCATCTTTTATTTCACTCTCTGTGACTCCAAGCTCATGTCCATCATTGATTGATGCCAGAAAGCCACAGTATTAACCATTTGGAGAAATTTGAATTGCTGCAGATCACTAGAGGATAACAGAATCATAAGGAAATCTCAAACATGGCAACCTCCATCATTTCAGAATCTAACTCACTTGAATTCATCAATTCTGTTTCCCTCCTTACACTTTTCCCATCTCTTCAGGAGCAACACAGATTTTTCTTTTTGGCATGTGCATGGTAATTTAGGGATCATCTTTGGATGTTTAAGCATGCTTTTGGGATTTCTCTTTCCACACCTGGAAGGTCATCAGTGCACTCCGAACACAGTTCTCCCCAAGAGAAAGGCTGGCAAATAAACATTTTCTCCATCTTCTTACATATATATTTTCTCTCTTTTTAAGCCATGCCAAATCCTTTTATGGAAAAGGCAATCACAAATACCTTTAGTAAAGCTTTCTAAACAATGCTATAAAGAACCTTGTTAGCTACAAAAATAAAATGTTTGATATTAGAAAATACGGAGCTGTGTCATATATGAATCTCACTTTCCTACCCTCATCCTAATGCCTACAATCTAAGATGGGAAATCGATCGAATAAAATACTAGACATTCTGAATCCAAAACACATGTCTCAATTATTTAGAGATTGAGATTGTAATAAACATTTCGATCTAATGAGTTTATTGTAATCTACATGGAACACTCACATATTTCACTTTGCTACTATACAGCATTGCATTTAAGAAAAAATCCTTGGCATGACATTGAATAGCTAAGCAATCCCACCACAGTAGACAGAGAGGTTTTTAAAGATGCTGAAAAGGATACCTAGCCCAAAACAATATCTTGAATTATTAATTTGGCCACAATGCAGCTGAAAACTGATCCCCCGAGGTCTCCTTTCCACTGTACTCCAACCACCCTCATTGTTCCTTTGGAGAGTTCAGCTCAAGTCCTTGCTATTCACAAACCATTTCTGGAACCCAGCTTCAGTATGCAAAGCCATCAATAATTTATTTTTTTCCACTTTGAGTGGTGGTGGTGTTACTGTATCAGCACAAAAATGATCCAGGTGAATGATGCTAACAATAAGAGAGTGCTACCTGAGATGTCCCTGACATATTTCCTCCCTGAAGTACAAAATGTTCTTCTAGCTATTGGCTCATTTGTCCTTTCAAAAGAGACAGATACTCTTATGCTATTATTAGTAGTAGAGAAGCATAAAAGTTTAAGCCACAGTTATCAGCAGAGAAGGTAAGTCAAAATAAGAAAATGCCTAGCATCTAACTTTAAAACTGCCATACATTGAAGACAAAAATCGTGTTTTCTCCCTCTTTTGAAAATCCTCAGTTGCACAGTAAAAAAAATCAACAAATACAATAAATTAAAAGAACATTGTCATGTACTTTACAGTTTGCCATGGCCACCTCTAT
Source organism: Chlorocebus sabaeus (assembly GCF_047675955.1). Lineage (NCBI taxonomy): Eukaryota > Metazoa > Chordata > Mammalia > Primates > Cercopithecidae > Chlorocebus > Chlorocebus sabaeus. Next base: position 11,910,757 of record NC_132918.1, read on the forward strand.
GCTGCCATTTCTAATCTCAACATTACTATGGGCAAGGGTGTTTTTATCTCCATTTTCTAGATGAAATTGAGGCTCAGAGAAGTGAATTTACTTGACTAAGATTGTGGAACTAGTAAGTGGTGAAGCCAAGACTCAAATGATCTTCTGACTCTAAATTAAGTTCTTCCGTCGCTACACTTCTGACTAGCAGTTGATAAGAGGGTATTTTATCCATATTTCAAATCAGAAACTCACAGTGCTTCATATTGTTGCATAGGATAAGAGGAAGATGAAAAATAATTCACCCAAATTATTAAGACTTTAGGCTCAACTGGGAAACATGAAAGCAGTTATCTCAACAAGATCTGGTTTTATCTGAAAATGAATACATATCTATCTATATATATATATAAAATCACCAGATGTAATAGACCCTGAAAAAACCTTTGAGTTTCTCATCGACTCAGGAGTGGTCAGTTTGACTCCTAGAAAAAGAAGTGAAGCTGTTTCTATGACTAGAAAGAAGTGCAAATCAGGTGTGAGCGTGATTTAGCTACATAATTTAAGCAGAGACATACCACCAAAATGCAGACTATTATGTTAGAAATGAGCAGGTTCAGCTTGGCTTCCTATTCCAAAAGGTTAAAGGGAAGGCAAGTTTTAGCATTAGTACCATTAAAGCCATAAAGAATAGAGTAAGGGTAAGTAGATACTCTCCAGGTGATGGACTTTCAGGATGGACTTATAACTACAGAGCTGTGATAGGGCCTGGGAGCTGGCCACAAGACACTGAGTTAGAGAGGGAGAGCCACATCTCTACTCAGGCGAGAACCAGAATAATGCTGACGACCATCCACTGGGCACCTTCCGAAGCCAGGCCTGGTCCTAGACTCTTAATGCACATTGCCTCCTTTCAAAACCCTCATAACAGCCCTGGGAGGAATTATCCCATTTTGCAGCTGAGAAAACAGGTTCAAAGTGGTTAAGCAAGTAAGTAGCAGAGCTGAGGAATTCCGGCTTAAGCCTGGGCCTCTTCCTCCGCACACCTCTCTGATGAGGTGAGGTTAGGGTTGTTCTATTGCAAAAAAAATATCACAGCAGCTGAAAAGTTCAGGGATGAAGGGAGGTAGTCAGGAGAAAGACAAAGGACACAAGAAACCTGCCCCTCCTCCCTGCTGCCTCGTCTCCTTGGTCACAAACAAGCTCTCTTCCTCCTCCTCCTTCTCCCCCAGTCCTGAGGGAGGTCAGAACAGAGGGGAGAAGTAAAGGAGGCCTGTCAAGACCCTGCCCTAGCCCCCACTAAGAGCCACTATTCAAGGCTGGCCAGGTAAACTGTGACTTGCTCCAGGTTCACAGAGATTTCCAGGGGTCCTCCTTGGCATTCATCCCTAAAAACCTTGCAACTGGGCCTCTCAGGCTTCCCGGGACATGTGGAATGGATTATGTTTCTAATCATAACACTGCCCAAGCTGTCTTCAAATAAGGAACTTGTGAGAGAAACTACCCAAATTAGGAAACCAACGTAGGCACAGCAGGATTGGCCTTCAACCTCTCCCACACACTGCCAACATTCTTCTCCTCTTGCCTGATACTGTCATTTAAGCATCCTGCTAACTGACAGAATTTTTCACAAGGCAATCTCTGTTTTCGGAGAACTTGTACCAGGTTTATTTATAATTGTCCTATTTCCAGGCATCAAATTTGTTATTTTCACCGCTGCTTTTATTATTGGGAAACACTCTCCCCTCACCCAAAGACTCTGGTCCTCTTGAATTTTATTTTCTAGAAAAATCACCAGGCTCCTGAGTCTCAGAATCCCTTACTGAATGATTACCCGAGTCACCACGAGCTCTGCGGGGTTCAGAGTGGGTGTTTACGCATGCTCACTCTTCACCATCGCCTCTGGCTGCAACTCCAATCTTGGAATTTGGAATGTGAATGATCTGAATGATCCCCCTCCCAGCTGTATCTCATGCACATTCAGTCCTAAACCAGAGACCTGTCTCAGATCCTGCTAGGTGCCTCAAACCCCAAGCTTCACCCTAGTTCCTAATTTATCTCCCACAGCTAAGGTATATCTTTAATGAAATAAAGACATTTAAGTCAATAATAATAAAACAGCCTGGGCTGGGCACAGTGGCGCATGTCTATAATCCCAGCACTTTGAGAGGCTGGGGTGAAATGCTTGAGCTCAGGAGTTCCAGACCAGCCCGGCAACATGGCAAACCCTGTCTCAGCAAAAAAAATACAAAAATTAGCCAGGTGTGGTGGTGAGCATCTGTAGCCTCAGCGACTTCAGAGGTTGAGGTAAGAGGATCACTGGAGCCTGGGAGGTCAAGGCTGCAGTGAGCCGAGAGGGTGCCACTGCACTCCAGCCTGGGCAACAGACAAAATTAGAACCATAATAATGATAAACATCTGCCCCCTATAGGCAGGTACTATCATTTTAATTTTCCAGTTAAGGAAACTGAGGCACAGAGCAATTGCATAATTTGCTAAAGATCCCACTGCTAGTAAAATAGCCAGATTTTGAGCTATAATAAACATCACTGGTACACAGATTCTCTCTCTCTCTCTCTCTCTCTCTCTCTCTCTCTCATTCTTTCTCTCCCTCCCTTTTTAAAAAGCCTTTTGCTTGTAAATAATTTCAAACTTACCAACATTAGCAAGAATAAGAATAGTGCAAAGAACACTGACATACCGTTTACTCAGATTTATCTGTTAATATTTACCCTATTTGCTTTATCATTTGCACTCTCCATCTCATCTCTAGCTACATAAATAAAATTTGATATTATACAACACATTATATTATATAATCTAATAAATAGATATTAAAATGCATAAGATATATGTGATATATTTTTAAGCCATATGGAAATTGAATACATCAAGCCCCTTTACCCTTAAATAATTCAATGTGTATTACCTGAGAGATATTCTCTTACATAATCACAGCAGAGTTATCTAATTCAGGAAACTTAACATTAACATAAAATTTTAATCTAATCTATGTCCATAGTCTAATTTTTCCAATTGGCCTAAAAATGTCTTTTATATCATAATTTTTTTCCTCCAATACAGGATTCAGTGCTGAATCAGGTATTTCACTGGTCATCTTTCTTTAGTCTCCTTTAATCTGGGACATTGCCACAGCCTTTCTTTCTTTTCTTTTTCTTTCTTTCTTTCTTTCTCTCTTTAAAATGGCATTGACATTTTAAAGAATACAGTTCCTTTCTCCTTTTTCTAATAGAAAATATCTAATTTTCAGTTTTTTGAAGTTTTCTCATAATTACATTTATGTTACACATCCAGCCAGAATACCCCGTAATATTGTGTTCTTCTCGTAGTATTATATCCTGAAAATACAAACTATTTATTTGCCCAGGGAGCGATAGCTCACGCCTGTAATCCTGGTACTTTGGGAAGCCGAGGCGAGCAGATCACGTGAGGTCAGGAGTTCGAAGCCACCCTGGCCCACATGGTGAAACTCTATCTCTACTAAAAATATAAAAATTAGTTGGGTGTGGTGGTGCATGCCTGTAATCCCAGCTACTTGAGAGTCTGAGGCAAGAGAATCACTTGCACCCAGGAGGCAGAGATTGCAGTGAGTTGAGATTGTGCCACTGCACTCCAACCTCGGTGACAGAGCGATACTCCATCTCAAATTTTAAAATTTTTTTAAAGTTTATTTGCTGATTTATTTTGTTTACCTAATCAAGGCGTTGTCTGATTTCTACACTGTGTAGATATAATTATTCCCTTGAAACTAATAGGCAATCTGTTGGGAGTCAGTTTAAAAGCATAAAAATATCCTGCTCCTCATCAAAATTCTTCGTTAGATTTAATATCCATTGGTAATTTGGCCCTGGACCAATCTAGACTATGATAGCTATAAAATAATAATTTTCTAACTCCAGCAGTTTCTCCACATTTACCAGTCAGCACCTGTCATTCTACAACAAGCAAGAGTCCTCCTTTTTACTCCGTTTATTCACTTATTTATTTATCTAATTATTAAATAAATTAGTACAGATTCATGGATTCCTATTTTCTTCAATGGTTTATGGTTATACTGTCCTTACGTATCCTGGTATTTAAGTTGTTTGAGTTTTGGGCAACAGGAGCCACTTCCTGCCAACTCTTATCCTGTGACATGCCCTCAGCATCTTTTTTGACATTTCCTTTCTCATCGGCATAACGAGATGTTTCATTAGCTTCTAGATCTTTCCCTGTCCCAGGCCTACATTTAATCACTTCTCTGAGGAGAGGAGCCCTTGTTCTTTCAGTAGAGAATGGTATTAGAGGCCAAAATCTGAGTACTAGGTGAGCTCATTGCTACTAGACTTTTTTTTCTTCTAGGTCTTTTCAGCAGCTAGAGTTAGGAAATATATGCATGTATATATGTATACACACAAATACACATATACACTTACAATATGCATATGCACATATGCATACACACATACACACATTTACATGAGCACACCTGCATGCATATACACATACATTTATTTTAGAAATGAATTCACACCAATGCTTCCAATTTAGAGCATACTCTCTTAACCACTACATAATCATTTTGTATGTGCTTCCACAATGGCTGAATTAAAGATGAAAGATAGAATCCAAAGTGACTCAGATAATTTCCTCTGCTCTATTTATGATCACTACAATTCCTGCTGAAAATTTATCCCCCACCCACTTTTGGAAAGCAACACTGTGTGTCCTTGAAGATTTAATTTTGTCTTTGCTCATGTCTGAGCTCCTTCTCCATGCAAGACTGTGACAGGAGTTGAGAGGACAGAGCCTGAATTTTTCCTAGAATTTAGAGTTTATGATGACCAACTATTTTAAATACTCTTAGGTAATCTACATAAATTACCCCAAGTCCTAAGACAGCAGGTAGTCTGTCCACTAAAGACATAAGCTGGTACTGAGAGGTTGATGAAAACCGAAGGCATGTAGGCAAAGTCTCCTTCAGGTTATAATGCAAGAATGGTGGTAGCAAAGGAAGATGGAGTCCCCCAGGTCTTTAGGTGCTGGAATGTGGGGGAAGATGCAGTCCCCATAGATAGACACAAGGTGGCTCAGTGAACCTGTTCCCTGGTGCTCCACATCTCCCTAGAAGGAAAAAAATAACTATGTTCAGCAGCAGGCAGTCATTGGACATTATGGCAGCCACCCAGCCAATCCTTGCAAGCTCAGCAAGACAGCCTAGAGTGAATGCCTTCAGCCCGCCTAAAGGGTGATTACCCTAATCCCATGGACCATACCTGGGTGCAACATAAGCCTTCAGGGGAGTCACATTAACTGGTACACAATGGTTCGAGATTTTCTTTATGACAATTGTGCTGAGGCAGGAGTATGTCATGACTTTGGAACAAGAGACCTGAACTCTAGTCCTAGCTCTGCTGATAAATGTGTGGTCTTGTATCATGATATCATATACAAGATATGACCTCTCCGAGCATCAGATTCTTCATTTATAAAGCTAAAAGAGCGCAAGATTGTTACATGAATTTGATACAATAAATGTAAAACCCATGCATGTAGTTAAGTCTTAGATAAATGTAGACTTTGTTAAGAACAATATAAAAGGTCATAATATGTAATATATGCTAAATCCTTAGATATGTCCCTAAGTAAAATAGTCTAGACTGCTTTATAGAAGGTCTTAGAGTCTGATATCAGGAGAGAACTGAACTGGACCAAATACACAACGATTCTTTTTAGGTGATTTCTTGGTATGAATTGGCTAACAGCTAACAAGACTGTTTCCTATGTCCATCAGCCAGAATTTTATAGCAGTGTAATGCTTTGGATTCCTGTTTTTTGAGACTGAAGTTTTAGCTGCTTTTGTAACTGAAAACATACCCACTATTGGTCCATTGTTATGCTAAGAACACCTGAAATAATTGTATTTTCTTTGGAACTTAAATTGCCAGATATGGTGCGGTCAAGGGCTGAAACTAAATCCAAGCAGCCCCTTGCCGAGGTATGCTCTGAGTCAGTCTGCTGCCATCACAAGCAGCGTTTCTCCCTCAAAGAGTTGGCATCCCTCCAGTTTTCCCTGCCCTTGATCACACATCCACAAACCACCCAGCATGGCTGGTTCCTCCTACCATTTCATGATTGCTGACAGGTAGAATGTGGCTTGTGTTCTTTTCCTACTCAGGAACTCAAATACCAGAGCTGCTGATAGCTGTTGTGGCAGATTCATTTTGGAACACCACATTTCCTAGCAATGGGTCACAGGAGGAGAATGTCTCAAGCCTATAGCCTCAAAACCCTTCTACTCTGGAAGTACGATTGCCCCAACCCAGATGCCTTCTCAGGCGACACAGGACAAGTACATCCCTCACCTTGCCGTAAGGAGATGGGAATGGAAGAGACTATGAATGGTGGAGAGCAAGTCCCACCTAAAAGCATTGACAGTGGGTTATTTTTTAAACATCGTACTGGTCAAAACAAGTGAGTCATCATATTTGTGACTCCTACCCAATGCTTGCCCTTTGCAGAGCTTGACACAAGGAAGACATGTTAGGGAAGTCAAAGATAAATCCTTCTCATGGCTGTGCTACCAACAGGCTCTGAGACCTACAGCAGTCACTCGACATCTCTGGGCCCAGTTTCTTCTTCAGTAAGATGAGGACAGGAAGGCCTCAGGTAGACATGCAGGCCCTCTACCATCTTGTGAGTCTCAGATTCCAGATTGGTGCCAACCTACCTTTCCAGTCTAAGCTCCTGTCTGCTGGTTGACCGAAGTTTAGGGAGACCTGAACCTAATACAACTTATGGTGCCCTCTTTATGAAAAATCATAAAAAGTAAGTCAATAGTGAATATTTATTCAGAATGAGAAAAGAAAAATGCAAAAATATCAACTTTAAAAAGCCAACAAATACCAGAAATATCACAGAACCCAGAAAGAAATAACAGATTTGTCTGAATTGGTATCAATAACATAAGATTTGTATTGATGTTCTAACAAGCCTCCCTAAATGCTTGTATTCTACATTTTGGGCTGCATAATCTGTTTCTTTTTATGACAAAATTCTGTAATATCCTTTCCTACAGAGAAACTAGAAAGATCATTCCATTAATCCTGTAACAAGGTTAATCAAAATTTGTTTATTATTAAAGATAATTGAGAGAATTTCTTTCAGCTTCACAACTTATTATTTACAATATCATGTACATGTTTAGTATTACCAAATTTGGGAAGCTCCTCTATCCAGTGTCTGTCACATATGTGCTGTAAGATTGCAGGCATTCATGTTGCCTTGAGCAGAGACTAATCTGAAATGCTATTTAAATTGACGACACTCATTAATTAGGGCCTTGGGAGGGCATCTACTTTTACTACCTCACACTAGGTACCCCACAGCCCCACCTTCATGCACACTGAATGTCTCACCTGTTCCTAACACATGACAACCTTCTACAACTCTGTGGCTTTGCAGATGCTGATCCCTCACCGAATTGCCTTTCCTTTCTCCTCCCCCATACCCTTTCTCCAGGGTCCAAGGAGATTCAGTCACCACTCCTCTGCACTGTCCCTGCCTTGTACTCATAAGGCTAGTAGAGAACCCTTCCCTTAGTGTTGTAGTTCTGTTTGTCTACCTTCCCCACTAAACTTAGATTCCCTTAATTAAAGGAAGGCAATGATTCTCTCCATCTGTCTAGCACCAGGAATAGGACAGAAAAAGAGGCTTGATAAGTGTATCACAAATAGAAATTCCTCAACAACACAGATGCAAGGAGTGCCACAATTCTTTACCTTTCTACAAGAATCCTTACTCTTCTCTGATTTCTCAACTGTCAATTGATGATTTTTTAAAAACATACAGTGTTAGTGATTTATTGGGGCATCTTTCTCCTCCCTTGGACTCAGGCAGTTCATGAAAATTGGGGCTTGCCCTAAGGCCACTAGTCAGAATTAGTTATCCTGGACATCATTTCTCCTTCTGCCACCCTAGGAGGGTGATGGAGTTGTAGTCCTCTTCTCTCACCTCTAGCCTGGCCCTCAGGGATCCCTTTCCCTGACTTCAAAATGGCAGCACTGAGGACAACCACTTAAATCACCTAGGTGGCTATCTTCTTTCCAAAGTGCTATCATCTTTAGGAGGTGCAAATGTGAGCAGGCAGCAGGTCTGTACCAACTGCAGGACATTTCAGGCTCAGTTCCTTCAAGGCCCTAGATATCTTCCCAGAAGGACTGAGTAAAGAAGTCATCAAACTTTTGTAGCGTCACCAGCCTCAGAGAAAAAAAGAAAAGGAAGGAAGGAAGGAAGGAAGGAAGGAAGGAAGGAAGGAAGGAAGGAAGGAAGGAAGGAAGGAAGGAAGGAAGGAAGGAAGGAAAGGGAGGAGAGGAGAGGAGAGGAATGGAGGGATAAAGAGACAGTGGGGAAAAGCAAGAGGGGAGAGGAAGAAGGGGGAAGATAAGACTGTCTTGGTCAAAGAAGTGCAGAAATTCGTAACACTGAAGTCTGGTTGCCCTCTCTCTATGGATGAAAGATACAATTACTTCTTCATCCATTTTCTAATGAGTCTGCTCAAGCAAGAAGGTACTAATACTAATAACAATATAAGGCACAGGTTAATTTCTACATTAACTTATTAATGCATCGACCTGCCACAAATGTTTATTGAAGAATCAATCAATGAATGAGTTTTCATAGTTCATTATCATGAGTCTGTTTTTGTTTTTAATGACATAAATATCATTTTGGGAAAAATAAAACAATGTCCTTCTCTTCACATGTACATAATTGTACAGGTAAGAACAATGACTCAGAGCCATTTTTTTACTGCACTGGGAAAACAGAGCAGACTTGTTCATTTCTGCTACAATGATGGAGTTTCCTCCCCTGCTTCAGAAAACAACTTTAAGTATACTGTGTATTTTATAGAAAGTGGTTACGGCTGATGAACTTGCATTCGACTCCTACTGGCTAACCTCAAACGATCTTATACAAGGAAAAACAAAACAAAACAAAACCGTTTTCTTCTTAATCAGACAGAGCCCCTTTAAGACAGGCTGAATTACAATGCCTAATGCTCCTCATCAAAAGACACTAACAGATTTCCAGAGCAAAGGGTACCCCTGACCTAATGTATTCTTCCCAGTGAGGTTGATGTTTGTAGTCTAAGGAAGAAATGGAAATTTCACTCCCTCACATCATCTGGTCATTAACTTATGTAGCAGAACAAAATAGCCCACCAAGCTTTTTTCTAGTTAGCAGGACTTATTTAAATTCCTGTCCTCCCCATCCCCCTTTTTATAACCCACAGCAAATTACCAGTATTGATAAACCATTAGAAAATAAAATAAGAGACAATTTTATTGACAGCCAAATGAAGTAATGCCTGGGTTGTGTTGGTTTTCAGCAATCGAGCTTTTTGTATTCATTAAAACTCTACAAGCAGCATGTGTTAAATTTTTGATATATGCAGTGCACACTGAAATCTTTATCTACATTAACTGAGACACCAATTTGCACCCCTGTTGCACCCTAATAGGCTGATTTATTGTGGTTTCCCAAGGCCTATTAATGAAAGAGCTTGGAGTTTTTTAGTGGCCTAAATCAATTTCATTTTTGGATGCGGCAGAACTTGTCAAGGTCCATGTCTCTCATTTCCTCTTTTGTCAATGGGGATGGATAGTGTGAGCTCTTGTGTTGTTTGCAGCTGCCAGGCACTTGACAGATTGGCAAGTAAGCTGGGGACTACTTGGACATCTGCACAAACTCAGTAAGTGGAAAGACAAAGAAATGCCTCGGGATTCCCAAACTATCTTCAAGGGGGAGAAATGCCTACACAAAACTGTTTATACAATAAAAAACAAAAACAAACCCCACAAAGCTGAGGATAAACACAAACCTAGACGAGCAATCCTGCTTCTCTACGATTATTAGCAAATGCTTGACCCACCTCCTTGGATGGTTTTGAATTATCTTACTTCCCTATTTGAACTTCAGCTTTAGGGAGCGGGCATTTAGTTTTGTTCACTGATGTATCCTAAGCACCTAGAATAGAATCTGAGCTCAATAAATAACATCAATGGATAGACTTTCACACAACAAGGAAAAAAGAAAATTTTCATTGAATGATTACTTTTTTTAACCAATGATTGTTACCATGAAGATCATACGGTCTTTGAGAATCTGATGAGAACTATGATCTCTCTCTCTTTCCAGAAAAAATGTTTGGCTGTTCATGAACATTACATTTTTCATGCAATTTCAGACCTTCCTAAAATCCCAAGGGTTGACCTCAGGGTCAGATACCCTGCGGTTCACACAATGCCAAGACACTGGATTGTTTCATTGCTATAGTTGGGTGTAGGGGAGAAAATGATATGCAGAGTGTGGGAGAGAATAAACTGATCCAGTTGGATAGGATGATCTTCACATGCTGTTCTTAGAAATATCCTAACTTAGTGTCAGGCAAACCATCCAAGGATTAATTTGATATACTAATCATTGTTCACAGCCCAGAAAATATTAAAAAGATAATGAGCAAATTTGTTAAAAGCCACATAAAATTTTCTTCCTTTCTCTTCCAAATTCGTTAGTTGATTTGTTCCCTAGGGTGATGGAGTTAAACAGTTCTTCTTTGGTATTGCTTCCTCTTTATGGAAGGAGTTCAGAATATTCAGGAGCAGAACTTCTTATTCTGAAGCAGACATCTCAGAATTAAATTATCCCATAATCTTGCTACCTCAAAGTTTGGCATGTAAATCCCAAAGGCCTCTGAATGCTCACCTAAATGTGAGGAGTCACAGAAGGAATAGGCAGCTGCCCTGCCTGTGAGATGAAGATAATGCTGCTGGATTTAACAAATCATGACTGTTTGCATTGCTTTTATTTTTAAGGCATTTCTGAGCAAATCCATCAATTGATCAGATCGATTCTATAACATATACTCTCTAAGTTAGGTTTATATTTGTTATGCAGTTTGAGTCCTCAGAAGTCTGAAAGGCCACTTATTATCCCAATCTGCACTCTTAGATGATCATCGTTATGTTTCATCACATATCAGGAAAATATGATCTAGAGTCAAAATTTTCCATCAGGGTTATGAAACAGTCTATTATGAAATCCTAATTGTTTGGCAGAATTCTGACAAGAAATACACAGACCCAAAATTTAGGAGAAAATTTCACTGAAAAAATTAATACATCCTTTACTAGGCCCTGAATGTTACTTTCATAATAAGAGGAAGCTTTTCATATTCAGGCAAATACTGTTGTAAATTTGAGCTATGCCCCTAATTGGCTAGGTAATTTCAGTTTAGATGCCTAATTATTTTTGTCTTTGATTTCCTTATCTTTAAAACAAGGATAATAATAGTTATTTTTAAAGTCATTGGAAGAATTAAGCAGAATTATGTCTATAATACACAAGCAAGGACCCAAAGCACAAAACGTCCATTAGAGAAACAGACGTTGCCTTCCTGAAACCACCAAAGGAACCAAGAACAAACTGAATAGGAAAAGCAAAAGAGGACCTACAGGCTGGTCAGGGGACTGACACAACATTGGGGGACTGTCAAGTCTTCAAAACTAAATCAATGGCTACCAAAAAGTACTGAGATTTTTCTTTCAAGACTGTCTTTTTGGAGAGCTAGGAGGAGATGAAAACATGGCTTCTAGTAATAGATGAGGGTGGCAACAGGAAATTTATGACAGAAGAGGCAAGACAGTTGAAGGAAACTCAAATATTAAAAATAAAATCAAGATTCCACTTTTTGGCAATAATAAAGTTTGGAAAAATCCTTTTAGAATGAAAGACAAACACTATTGAGGCCAACAAAGCCATCAATATGCATTCTCAGAAGGACAAACACTGCAGCAAGCACTTAAAGTGAATAAAAATATATCCAATTCACAAGAAACACCGTGGGCCCAAAGCCAGAAACTATTCTTGGATCAATTTTTTTTTTTTTCATATGACATTAAATTGAGCCAACTGGAATTCTTTCTTAAAAACAACATTCTATTTACCTTTTCAAATGAAGCATTTGAATTTAATGGGAAATGTGCACTTAATCATAGGAATGGAACTCTCTGTCCTTGCCTTGGTTATTCTTAGAGGAGCAAGACTGCATTGTGGCAAATACTTCTCAGGTATGAATAACTGGGGCATGCATGGGTTAAAGAGCAGGAATGTTTCTACTTCCAACAAGGAATGCCCAGTGGTGAATCTTCTCTGAAAGGAGGCCACTAATCTTGTCTATGAGGATGAAACAGATCAAGAGAAAAGGCATTGTTGTGGAATAAATGACTGGTATACTTAACACTGTGGTTAAGGAAGAACTTAGTTGTCAAAGGATAAAAAAGTCAGCAGCAAGTCTAAGCAATGAAACAATGTGCCATGGGCAGTTTCTCAAATTCCTGCTTACTTTAGGAAATTATGATGGGCTAATCAAAGAGCACCCTGATCCTATAATAGTCAGGGAGAATAAAGGGACTAGTGAAGGACAAAAGAACCCAAATAACTCATTTCTAGGACAACAGCTAACTCTGTTGCTAAGAGCATCAGCAGGTTAATTAAGAAGTCTGTTACTGATGAGGCCGGCACATTTTCATTTCCAGAAGATACTGCTCATTAATACATCAGCATAACTAATAGTTGCTGAATAGTAGCATGCTTTTCTGGAAAGGAGGATGTGAGGGATGTCTCCTTAGCTCAGAGAAAGACAAGTCTCTCTTTGTGCACCCAACCCACCATATTCTTATACTAACAGAAAATATTAATAGCTCTATCACTACTTGTATCAGTTGTCCACCTATGAAGTCACCAGATGGAAAATTCAGATTCTCACATTTCATTAGTATTAACCTATTCTATGCTTTTATTTTAGGGAGCTAAAATGAAAGCTATTGACTGTAAAATATTCATAAGCTGTGCTATGAGTTGGATGTGGTTTGTCCCTGCCAAAACTCATGAAATTTAATTGCCATTGTAATTCTGTTGGGAAGTGGAGCCTTTAAGAGGTAGGACCAGATAAGAGGCATTTCAGTTAAAGGGGATCTTCCCTTGTGTGTGTCTTGGTGCTGTTCTCAGGTAGAGAGTGAGTTCTCACCTTCACAATACTGGATTAGTTCTCACAGGAATCAATTAGTTCTTTCAGGAACAGGTTGGCTCCTTCACGTGTGTTTGCTTTCCCTTTGACCTTCTACCCTGTTATGGAGCAGCAGAAAACCCCTCACCAGAAGCCGGCACCATGCCTTTGAACTTCCCAGCCAGAAGAACCATAAGCCAAATAAACTTCTTTGCTTTATAAATTATCCAGCCTCATACATTTTGTTATAATAAAACAAAATGGACTAAGACCAAAAATTGGTACTGAGGAGTGGGGTGATGTCATAAAGATACCTAAAAATGAGGAATTAAGTAATGGGCAGAGATTGGAAGAGTTTGGAGGAGTAAGCAAAGAAAAGTCTATGTTGCCAAGAATGGGATATTAAGGGGGTTCTGGTGGGGGCTCAGAAGAATACAAAAAGATGTGGGAGAGTTTGAAACTTCTTAGACATTGGTTAAGTGGTTGGGACCAAAATGTTGATAGAAATATGGACAATAAAGGCCATTCTGATTATGTCTTTGATGGAAATAAAGAACAAGGTATTGGAAACTAGAGAAAAGGCCATCCTTGTTACGCTTTGCTTTTTAAAGCAAAGAATTTCACTGCATTCTGCACATGTTCTAGGGTTTTGTGGAAGGCCAAACTTAAGAGCAATGTAATAGCACATCTGGCAGAAGAAATTTCTAAGAAGCATAGTGCTCAGGCTGCTGCATGGTTATTTCTTACTGCTTACAGTGAGCTGCTAATAGAAAGGAAAGCAGAGTAAAAAGATATGGAAGATTTATGGTCTGTCCATGTGGTAGAGAATAAAAGAACATTTTCAGGAGAGGAATTCAAGGGTGCAACTGGAGCCACCAGTTGCTAAAGAGATTAGCACTGATAAAATTAAAAAAAAAAAAAAAAAGTTGCCAATCCTCAAGACAATAAGAAAAAATCCTATAGGTATTTTTGAAATATTTGAGGCCATCTCTCCCATCACAGACCCAGAGACTTTGGAGGAGAGAATGGTTTTGGGAGTGAAACCCAGGGCACCAGTGTTCTGTGGTGCCTCAGGCTGCTGTCCCCTGCAATCTAACTGCTCCAGTTGGAGCAGTCATGGCTCAAACAGCCCTAGGTATGGCTCAGGCTACCACTCTGGAGGGTGCAAGTGTAAGCCTTGGTGATATCCACGTCCTCATGATGTTAATTCTGCAGGCCCACAGAATGTGAGAGCTATGGAGATGTGGCTTTCTCCATTGAGATTTCAAAGGATATATGAAAAAGCCCGTGGGCCCAGGCAAAGTCTTGTCACAGGTATAGAGCCACTGCACAGAACCTCTACTTAGGGACTGCCAACAAGAAATGTGGGGTTGAAAATGCCACAAAGAGTACCCACTGGGGCAATGCCTAGTGAAACCACAGGGTTAAGCTGCTGCTGGGACGCCCGAATTGTAGAGCCACCAGCAGCATGCAACCTAAGCCGGAAAAAGCGGCAGGCAGTCAACTCCAACCTATGAGAACAGCCATGTGGGCTGCACCCAGTAAAGAAATGGGGCTGGATCCTTCATGAATAGATTAATGACACCCTGTGAGGGTGAGTGAGTTCTCACTCTTGTGGGGAATAGGTATATTCCCAGGAAAGTAGGTTGTTCAGAAGCATCTGGCTTCCTCAGTCTCTCACTCTTTCTTCTGTTCTTGACATATGATCTTTTTGCATACACCCACTCACCTTCTACTTTCTGTCATGAGTTGAAGCAGCATGAGGCCCTTACCAGATGCAGCTGCCCAATCTTGAAATTTCCAGCCACCAGAAGCATGAACCAAATAAGCATCTTTCCTTTATAAATTACTCAGTTTCAGATATTCTGTTATAGCAAAAATAAATGGACTAAGACAAACTAAGTTATATCATGGTGAATGCTTTTGGTTGCAAGAAACAGAAACTCCAACTTAACCTTAAGAAATTTATTCTTGCCTTTGCCAAATGTAAGACATCAGTTGTAACATACATCATTATTTTATGAAGTACTACAAAAAACCTGTAAATTAAACTGACACAATGCTAATAACTTAAAATTTTATTTTATACCTATTGCAAGAGAAATGAAAAACGTATTTAGATGTATATTTTATATATCACATACATATTATACATACATATATCTACACAACCATAAATCAAAATACATTTTGATACACACAGTCATACACACATGCACGCATGCACAAACACACACACACAATAAAATGTCTTCACTTTCAGAGTCTGAATCTTCAAACTCACTTTTAAAATTCAGAGCCATAAATATTGATGCTTTTTCCTCCCAATATCATCCTCTGTAGTATCGAAAGTACTGGTGATGTAACATTTCTTAAAAGATTGACCCACTATTGCCACTTGGATTTCCTTCTAAGCACTGATGATTATTATGCAAATTTAGGTGCTGATACTTTCTTTGTCTTTTCAGAAGATGTCAATGGAAAGTTTTCAGACAGAAAGCAGTATTCTTACCCTAATACTCTTCAATGGTTTGTTGACTGAACTGTCAAGGGGCTGCAGTTGTCAGTCATATCACAGGGAATAGCAATCAAGTTGACATATGCATAGGCAATGACACCTATGTGAGGATGGCCCCTGGCCAACAGTGATGGTAAGGTATTACCATGGCAAAATATGTTCTGATTTCAGAGATGTTGAACTAACAAAAGAAAGTGTAACTTAGAATCAATGAAATTACATTTTCTTACTTAACAAGAAATCTGAAGATATCCTGTTTCTGGGCAGGTTAATCCAGTGGCTCAATGTCACCTTTTTGCTCAACCATCCTCAGCATGGTTTCCTGTGCTCATCTCACTGCTTTCATGGACCCAGAAGGCATCAGAGTTTCAGGTGTCATAAGTAAACACGATATTCAGAGGAATAGGAGAGAGTATGGTGCTCCCAAGTGTCTCTTTTTATCGGCAAGCAAAACAATCCCTTTGGAGAACATTCTAGTCACATAGGAAGAAGAAAAAGAATGTATATCATTGTTCAGCTCTATTCCTTACTTTTGCAGAAATTGTCAATTAAAATGTTAATCTTCAGGTTTGTCAAAAAATATAAGAAAGCTAGATTTTTCTGTAGCATATTCTGACTTTAAAACATACCTATAATCTGTCAGTCTCCGTACTGTTCCATGTTGCCCACATACAGCTTGGAAATTAAAAGAGCTTCAGTCCCAAAGTATTCAACAGTAGCCTAGGTCTGGGGGAATCCTGAATAGCAACACCTCCAGCAATTTTGCAAATGGAGCCTACATCTAGTTCTATGCGTCTGAAGGACTGTACAATACCAGCGGAGACATAGCTGGCCTCCAAGCAGGGGAAACGAGACCTATGCCAATGGACCCCTGCCTTTAAAATGGGCAGACTACTCAGAGATGGAACACTTTATGAAAGTCTCTTGAGGTTTCACTTGGAATTCCTTAAATTAGAATATCATCTGGGGACATCAAACTTGGCAAGGAGTTTTTGAAGTTACCCCCAGAGCAACTAGGAGTCATTCTAGCAGATGGCTCAGGCCCCACTCTCAGTGCCTGCCTTACTTCAGCTCAATAACCACTTTCCTGTGCACCCCCTTCAACTCCATGGCATCCCTGCCAGTCTCTCCCTAAACAATGCCCCTCCCCTGCCCTTGGTACTATCTCCAATCCTCATCAACTGTCACTTTCTGGCTCCAACCCCCTTTCATTTGGACCTCACTTGCTTCTCATTTGTGTGTGCCAACAGTTGTAAATTTTGCCTCCTGTTTACTTCAGCCATTCCATCATTGCAATTATTCCTGTAGTAACTTATGTAGAGATCTGTCCATTTTCCCCAGATCTTAATCTGGCTTCACTGTAGCTGCATAATCTCCACCACATCTGGAAAAAACTTGACATGTTCCACAACTAAAAATGAGCAGGTATTGGCTTACGGCCTAAACAGGCAAGGTTTTCATAAATGTAAGTAGCAGAAAGAGAAATACCTTCTTTAAAGCATGATTTCCTTCTTTCCTTCTTCCCTCCATTCCTCATTGCCTCCACTTCCTTCTTTTCTTCATCTCCTCCTTCTTAATGAGTCTCACATTTTAAATATTGAAAGTATACAAAAAATTTAGGCTTATACTTAAAAAATAAGAAAAAAATTAAAACCCAAATTACCATGTTTCCACCACCACAAAAATATTACTATGAATATTTTAGTGTACACTCTCCCAGTTATTTTTTTTTCTACTTCCACTTTTACTGATTGATTGACATTTTACTTTTTGGTGGTTTTATTTTTGTATGGTTGAAATTATCAAGTAGCTTTCTTATATAAAATCAAGTACTTTTCCTAGATACATATCTATGAAAATTTAGTTGTAAAAATTATACCATTAATAATTATATACAGCATTCAATTAAAGCAAGGATATATATTCTGCCCTTCTACACTATAATGAAAGACAGGAACATTTTTAGTCACTTGTTTATACTCTCTTTTATACAGTTTATACAGTTCTTTTTCACTAGTCACTCTGTAAAAATTTGCTGAATGAGTCAATATTCCAAAAGATAAAAATTCAGATACATTAAGTAAGTGCCATTCTCACTAATTTTGAATACCCTTCAATGTTGCTTAACCTAATTTAGATCTCTTACCTGCTCAGATTTGAGTAGAAGACTCCACTTTATCCTAAATATATATTGTTTCTTCCTTAAATTAGAATATCATCTGAGGACATTTACACAGCACCAGGATTTTAACCCTTTCACAAGTGTCAAAGCCAGAATCTGGCACATAGTAGGTACTGAAAACATGTTTGTCTTTGCAGCCTTCATTGTGACTGTTACTTCTCTAGGCAAGAATATCTTGTTTTTTAAGTGTCTTGAGGAATCTGTGCTCTTGTTACTTAATTATCCAGGCTCTCTCCCTTACTCCCAGTGTGAAAAGGAAGGATGATTGAATCCATATTTCCATTGGATTGAATCCATGTTTCCACTGAATGAAAAGATATTTAAAACTTGCAGTATTTTGTATTAATAGAATAAACTCCCAAAGCAGAGGGGAAAAGAATTATCTTCTCGAAGAAAACACACAGGCGTACACACATGCACACACACACAAACACACACACACCACACTCCTTACAAGAGGTATTTCCATATCCTGAGTGTTTACATTTCATTTCTCATGTTAAAATAGACACTAAAAATAAGTTGTGTCAAACAATGCTTAGCATTGCAAAGCCAAGTGCCCTGCAACTTAGTTTTTAAAAATCCATCTAAATGGAAATTAATGAGATCTCAAAGAGAAATTAAAATCAATTTTACCTAAGCATTCTTGTTCGTATTTTCTTGAAAGTTCTTAGTTTCAGAATTAGATACCCTTATAGATTTTTCACGAAGTTGTCTAAATTTGCATACAGCTAAATTTTCTCACATAGACCATATCGATCAGCAATGAAGAGGTCGGGGAACTGGGCTGGTAATGGCACCCCATTCTCCTCTCCATGGACTGTTTGTTTGCTATTCTATTTAGCTACTGGGTATTCCCCCCATTAAATAAACTAGCAGACAAAAACGACTTTGCTGTATCTGACAAAGCAGTAACATGCATTTATTTGATCTGCTAATCCCAAAGCTAAAGTGTGAATGTAGTGGGTTTTCAATCAAATCCTCAATATGCTGAGCAGCCGGCCCAGGACATGCAATTCTTTGAGTCATACAGGCCTGCCTTGGTTTGCAGCTACTGCCTCAATTTCACAGAACCATAGAATTTTAGAGCTGGAAGAGACCTTAGATTATTTGTGACTTAACCTCCTAGCCACTTTAAAACCATTGCTCGAAAACATTGTACTTGGTTAACTTTTCTATTGCTACATCCTTACGCTCGTTACAACAAATGAAACAAAGCTCTGTTCTAGATGCTTTTATGGGGAAGCTTGTTAAAGGGTTGTTTGGAAAGTTTGGGTGAATTTTTGAGGCTTTTATAAACACTGACCAAGAAATTATTTTCTGCAAGTGAGGAAGCTCAGAGGAAGAAGGAAAGGAAACCAATCTTTGTTGAGTACCTAATAGGTTCCAGGTGACTGACTTAAACAGCATCTCTTTTGATGCAAGCCTTCAAAGGTAACTATTGTCTTCATGTAAAGAAACTGAGACCCAAAGAGTTTAAAAGTGACTTGCTCAACATCTTAGTCAGTGAGCAATAAAGCTGAGATTTAAACCCAGGGCTACCAGACTGCAGCTAAGGCGAATGTTCCTTTTATTATACTACACTGTTTCCCTTGTTTTATTGAAATATCTAAATAGAAAACATCATGGGCCTCTACCTAGCTGCGTAGGCTTGGTCGACACTCCTCTTGAGGTGAATCTTCAAAGCAACTTGTTCAAATATCTAAAGGAAAAGGGCTCATATTTTCTTGTATTTGGCTTCCTGTATTTGGCTACTATCAAAAATCATAGCTTAGCTTGGCCTATCTTTAAACATTCTCAGAACACTTACATTGGCCTACAGTTGGGCAAAGGCATGTAACACAAAGTCTATTTTATAATAAAGTGTTGCAGATCTCATGCAATTTATTGAATATTATACTAAAAGTGAAAAACAGATTGGATGTATAGGTATTCAAAGTACAGTTTCTATTATATTTCTAATGCATATTGCTTTTGCACCATTATAAAGTTGAAAAATCCTTAAGTCAAATTATCATAAGTCAGGGACCATCTGCAGTTGAATAGCACTGCCTTGTATGGTGGTTCCTTTGCATCAGAAAACAGTGTTTACCCATTTAGAAGCTGTCTAATGTTGTTCTAGATCCTACCTGAAAATTCTAGGAGTACAAGAAATAAGACCAGCCAAAGGTAGATGCTGAGTTTCCACAGAGGTTTCTGATAATGAGGCCTTCTCACATGTAGGCAAGTTGATGACTGGAGAGCTTTCTGGCAACACGGAAATAGGTTTTTTACTGAGGTTCAAGATGGCTCTGAAATCAGTACCATCAACACAGTCTGGTCATTCCTCCACTCCAATTTATACTTACACAAAGAAAGAGAGTGACATCTTTCCCCTTACCCCAACCTGCCAGAAAGAAAAAGAAAAGAAAAGAAAAGAAAAGAAAAGAAAAGAAAAGAAAAGAAAAGAAAAGAAAAGAAAAGAAAAGAAGACAAAGTTAGTTAATGGGATCTCTCCTTTCTGGACCCAGAATCCAGAAACAAACAATAAATATCTTCACATTCTCTTATAGTACTCAGCAAAACTGATGATTACTTGCAATTTTATGTGGATCAGATTCTACCTCATTTCTTTTTGACCCATTTCCACCTCAAATTGGCACAAACACTATTACAAGGTTCAGTACAGAAAGCTGCTTGGAAAATGTGAAGTGAAGTCAGTCTAGATATTGAAAACACCCAGCCAGTCTCCAAATTTATATTGAAAATCAAAAGTTGGTTGTAAGGTTGAAGTCATTGAGTATGAATTCTGTTCCAATAGTCATTGTCAAATAGGCACTTAATCACCGCATTTCTTCAAGCTTACCACTTGGCTAAGATAAAGTCATACCAGAACTAAGATAAAGTTCTTACCAGCTAGGGCTCTGCAATACTCACAATAGATCGTGCTCTATCAATGAAAAACAATGGTTGTTACCAAGAAAAGGGCTTCTTGTTTATTTATCTTTTTATCTTCTCATTCTTTGACACCTCCTTTTTCTGCCCTATTTAAGTCCCTTGCTCACCCTGGGCTGCCTCCTCCCTGGCTTAGCACCACCTGACTCTGGACCACTCCAAACCCTCATCTTTGCCCACATGCCAGGTTTAGTTCTGCCTACCCGTGGAAAGATGAACATCTTCCCTTTTCACCCAGTTAGAGAGTACAGTGGACACTTAGCTATCTCTGCTTCTGGGATTCAGTACTCACTATCTGTGAAAGGGTGACCCTTTTACTAAGACAGGCAACTCACTTTACTCAGGATTACTGACTTTTCTTCAATCCTTTTAACTCCTTTCTCAATATATCCAACTGAAGTCAGATCACATGATTAAAAAACCTGGGACGTGTACCTGGTAAGCAGTAATCTATTTTTCGTCACCCTTTGGAAGTGTTTCTTGTTGATGGTTTTCACTCTGTGACCCAAATAATAAGCATTCCTCTTAGGCAACGGCTGAAACAAGCTGAGGAGATTCTGTGCTCACACAGTAGCAGGCATGGTCTTAATCAGAAAATATTCAGCTTATGTTTTTAGTTAGCTACAGAAGATGAAGTTGAGAAATTCAAGAAATATGTTGAATGCCAGATAAGAAAAACCATTAATTAGGGGGAGAGAGAGAATTTCTTTTTAAACATTCTTGCTAAATCATTTTGACTGTGAAATAAAAGCAGACCACTAGAATATGGAAATATTCAAATTTGTGGTTTTATTAGGGTATATTTAGATTTTTCAAACAGTAGGCTATTTTTTCAAAGTTCTTGACTCAGCAACCAACCACTTTTTCCTTCTCCAATTTAGACCCATTTGTGTTACAAATGGAAATTTAATCTGTACATTTATGATTCATTTGTGCTTAACTTGTCAAAATGTTAAGAGCTGTTTGAAATAAAAGAAGTCTTTGGATTCTGATGCTTACGTAAGTTTTTTCTCCTCAGACTCAGAAAGCTGTGCTTCTGCAGAGAATCAACAATCTGATACCCTATAGGCATATACATCATATATGAGAAATTGCAAAGCTCAAGTAGATCACAGATCTTTTGCTCTTACTTTGAATTTCAGTCTACAGGTGTACATATTCAAGTCTTAAATTTAATTTTTTAATTAAATTAAAAATTAATAAATTTAATTTTTTTCAAGCAAATCATGTAAATAGTGATTTTTCTTATATGAAATTCCTAACTTATTATTTTCCCTGCAGGATCACTGTGCAATGTTGTTCAAGTTGTGTACTACACAAATCTGGGAACCATCATTCTGAAAAACAGCACAATCATTCATAGTGTGTCTGTTTTCTTGCATTCCTAACTCTTGTTTTCTTCAACTCAAATTCAGGCAAGGGCATCATCTAAGAATATCACCAAACTGCAATATCTTATTGACTAGACCAAAATTTTTGTCTTGATTTGCCAAATTTGCAAGAACTCACAGGGGTTTCACCATATTATTCTACCTTGCTTAGTGCCTGGTAAATTTATAATCAGGCTTTGGGTGTAATTCAGTTAATTATTAGATTTTTCTTTGGAGAAATTCCTTTACCTCTTGGAATCTTTATGTCTCCAGAAGAAAAATCTGGATAACTTTATCTACCTCAGAGAATGTCAGTTGTGTGGAGTTAGCCAATATGCCGAGGTAGGGTCACCTTAAGTGATCAGTTTGAATGGCTCACAGAGTATGGGATATGGTTTGGATCTGTGTTCCTACCCAAATCTAATGTTGAACTGTAATCCCCAATATTGGAGGTGGGGCCTAGTGGGAGGTGATTGGATCAGGGGGGTGGATTTTCCCTTTGGTACTATGTTGCAAGAGTGAGTGATTTTTCATGAGATCTGGTTGTTTAAAAGCATGTAGCACCTCCCCGCTCCCCATTACCAGAAAGGGGTCCCAATCCAGACCCCAAGAGAGGGTTCTCGGATCTCACCCAAGAAGAATTTGGGGCAAGTCCATAGAGTAAAGTGAAAGCAAGTTTACTAAGAAAGTGAAAGTATGAAAGAATCGCTACTCCATAGGCAGAGCTGTGGCTTGAGTTTCTGGCCTAAGGATACTTAGAGTTATCTCTTGATTATATGCTAAACAAGAGGTGGATTATTCACAAGTTTTCTGGGGAAGGGATGGGCAATTCCCGGAGATTATGGTTCCTCCCCTTTTTAGACCATATATGGTAACTTCCAGATGTTGCCATGGCATCTGTAAACTGTCATGGTGCTGGTGGGAGTGTCTTTTATCAAGCTAATGCATTATAATTAGCATATAATGAGTCGTAAGGACGACCAGAGGTCACTCTCATCACCATCTTGGTTTTGGGGGGTTTTGGCTGGCTTCCATATTGCAACCTGTTTTATCGGCAAGGTCTTTATGACCTGTATCTTGTGCCAACCTTCTATCTCATCCTGTGACTAAGAATGCCTAACCTCCCAGGAATACATCTCAATAAGTCTCAGCCTTATTTTACCCAGTCTCTATTAAAGATGAAGTTGCTCTGGTTCAAACACCTCTGACATCTCACCTTTCATGCTCCTGCTTTGGCCATGTAAGATATGCCTGTTTCTCCTTCTCCTTCTTCCATGACTGTAAGTTTCCTGAAGCCTTCCCAGAAGCAGAAGCCACTATGTTTTTGGTACAGCCTGCAAAACTATAAGCTAATTAAACCTCTTTTCTTTATAAATTACCCAGTCTCAGGTATTTCTTTATAGCAGTGTGAAAATGGGCTAATACAGATTTTGATTCCAAGGAGTGGGGCATTGTTTTAAAGATACCTGAAAATGTAGAAGCAGTTTTAGAATTGGATAATGGGAAGAGTTCGGAACAGTTTAGAGGGCTCAGTAAACAGGAAGATGAGGGAAAGTTTGAAACTTCCAAGAGACTTCTTAAATTGCTGTGACCAAAATGCTAATAGTGATATGGACAATGAAGTCCAGGCTGAGAAGTTCTCAGATGGAAATGAGAAACTTATTGGGAGCTGAAACAAAGGTCACTTTTGTTATATTTTAGCAAAGAATTTGGAGGCATTGTGACCCTACCCTAAGGATCTGTGAAACTTTGAACTTGAGAGAGATGATTTGGGATATCTGGCAGAAGAAATTTCTGAGCAGCACAGCATTCAGATGTCACCTGGCTACTTCTAACAACCTACGCTCATATATATGAGCAAAGGAATTACCTGAAATTGGAACTTATATTAAAAAAAAAAAAGCATAACATACAAGTTTGGAAATTTTGCAGCCTGGCCATGTGTTAGAAAAGAAAAGCCCATTTTCAGGGAAGAAACTCGAGCAGGCTGCAGAAATTTGTATAACTAAAGGGAAGGCAAGTGCTAATAGCCAAGACAATGGGGGAAAAAGCCTTGAAGTCATTTTAGAGACTTTCATGGCAGCTCCTCCCACCACAGGCCCAGAGGTCTAAGAGGACTGAATGGTTTCCTGGACAGACCCAGGGCCCCACGGCCCTTTGCAGCCTCAGAACACAGCTCCCTGCATCCCAGTTGCTCCAACTCCAGCCATGGTTAAAAGTGGCCAAGGTACAGCTTGGACCCCTGCTTCAGAGGATGCAAGTCATAAGCCTAGGTGGCTTCCATGTGGTGTTAAGCCTGTGGGTGCACAAAGTGCAAGAGTTGAGACTTGGGAGCCTCCACCTAGATTTCAGAGGATGTATGGAAACACCGGAATGTCTAGGCAGAAGCCTGCTGCAAGGGTGGAGCCCTCATGGAAAACCTCTACTAGGTCAGTGCAGAGGAGAAATGTGGGGTTGGGTCCCCCACACAAAGTCCCCACTGGGGCACTTCTTAATGGAGCTATGAGAAAACGGCCACCATCTTCCAGACCCCAGAATGACAGATCCACCAACAGCTTGCACCTTGCACCTGAAGAAGCCACAGTTGCTCAATATCAGCCCTTGAGAACAGCCTCAGGGGCTGAACCCTACAAAGCCAAAGGCATAGAGCTGCAGAAGGCTCCAGGAGCCTACGTCTCACACCAGTGTGCCCTGGCTGTGGGGTGTGGAAGTCAAAGGAGATGATTTTTGTGCTTTTAGATTTAATGATTGCCCTGCTGGGTTTGGACTTGAGTGGGCCTGCAGCCCCTTTCTTTTGGACGATTTCTCCCTTTTGGAATGGGAGTGCTTACCCAAATCTTGTACCCCGATTGTATCTTAGGAGTAACTAACTTGTTTTTAATTTTACAGGCTCACAGGCAGCAGGGACTTGTCTCACATAAAACTTTGAACTGTGGACTTTGGAGTAAGTGATGAAATGAGCTAAGGCTTTGGGGTACTTAGGGGTAATACATTATTGGGAAAATATGATTGTATTTTGAAATGTGAGAAGGACATGAGATTTGGGAGGGGCTGGGGCAAAATAATACGGTTTAGATCTGTGACCCTGCCCAAATCTCATATTGAATTGTAATCCTCCCTATTGCTGGAGGTGGGGCCTAGTGGGAGGTGATTGGATCATGGGGGTGGATTTTCCTCTTGGTCTACATTGCAACGGTGAGTGAGTTCTCATGAGATTTAGTTGTTTAAAAGTGTATAGCATCTCCCCTACCCTCTTGCTCCTGCTCTGGCCATGTAAGATGTGCTTGCTTCTCCTTCACCTTCTGCCATGAT
Organism: Chlorocebus sabaeus; assembly: GCF_047675955.1. Taxonomy (NCBI): domain Eukaryota; kingdom Metazoa; phylum Chordata; class Mammalia; order Primates; family Cercopithecidae; genus Chlorocebus; species Chlorocebus sabaeus. The sequence continues at coordinate 11,936,121 of NC_132918.1, forward strand.
TATAAATTTCCTGAGGCCTCCCCAAAAGCAGAAGCCTCTATGCTTCCTGTACTGACTACAGAACTATGAGCCAATTAACCTCTATTATTTATAAATTATCCAGTCTCAGATATTTCTTTATAGTATTGCAAGAATAGACTAATACAGTAAGTCACAGAGAATAAGGAAGGAGTCTGTGCTTGGAACTGTCAGGTAAAAGGAGGGGGTAGGTGAGAAACTCTTTGGAGATGGCCAATTGGTGTAGCAAAACTGGGCTGACTGATGGTGGAATAGAGACTGGTGTTAGGTCAGGGCAAAGTGCTCGAGGACAGGACCAGATACCAGTGAGTAAAATAGGAGCTGTGAATGCTGAGGGGCTGCAGGGCTTTCCTTCCACACAAGACCTAGCTCGCCTTGCTGAACTGGTGGCAGCCTTGTTAAAAAGGCTGAACAAGGGGAGACAATTATAAGAGTTAAAGAATATGATGCTTTTAATGTTCCCTGCATAGTCTTGAACTTAACATTTCAACAGATGTTAATTCCCTTTAGCCCTTTGTAGGGCATAGATTCATTTCACTTGGGGTAGGGAGATGAGGGGGGACCATTATGGAGGACCTAATTCATGAACACAGTGGGCATATGCTGGGTATTTCGGTCCTCCCTACGTTGTTTCATTTTGGAATCTCCTTGCCTCACTTTATCTGGAGGACTGTAGAGGACCTCACAATCATGCGATCCTGCATTGACAACCACAGTAGAAGAAACGTAATCTAAGCTGACCAGCATATCCTTTCTCACTGGATACATATTGGTCTTATAGTGGGCATGATCCAAACAGAGTCACTCAGAGCACTTTTTCAGCAACTAATTGGATGCTGAGAGAGAAAGTATCTCTGCTTCTGAGAGAGGCCCCACCTGTTAGGGTCCAAATTAAAGGAAAGCAAAGTCTGTAGATTTAGAGAAAGACAGATATCACTGGATCCTATTGTGCCTGAAGCCCTAGACTTTTCAGTTATGCAAACAATTCATTCTCTTCTTTTGCTTAAATTAATTTAAATTCGGTATCTCTCCCTTATAATCAATAGATCTGACAACTCTGTAGGGATTATCCTTGGATATTAAATTTTGCCATAGCATATATAAGAAAATATATCATTTCCCTCTTTTCTAAATAGATTTTAATCGAAACTATTTTTAAAAATTCAATTAGGCATTTCTATGCTGTACCATTGAACCAGTTATTGGGATTTTTTAAGAGGCACCCTGGGAACACTCCATATGTTCACCATATAATAATCCTTCTGTCCTGTGGGAAGATGAGGGCACTGGTGAGAATACTCCCAGCCAGTGAGAATACCACCAGGCTGATGTGGGCACGGACCCTGTATGTTTCCAGAATCCCAGGTGCCCTGGCAACCGAGGGAGCATTCAGAGTTGAGATTCAATCTTACCACAGGGCAAGAAAGGCTGCAAGTAAGGGTCCAAATGACTTGTCTTTAAAAAGAAGAGCATAGAGGCCTATATCTGGAGCCTGGGCATGGAGTCAGAAAATTGAGAAATTAAAAAGTCAGGGGACAGCAGATTCTATAAGTAGAACAGGAGAGTAGGCGTGAGATAAAGCCACATCACTGCTGGACCTATATGCCCTTCAAAGTACAGTGTGGATTAAGGACTATGGAACTAAAAGGCAAGAACAAGGGCAGACATCCATAGGTCATGCATTGTTAACTAGCCTATAATTGCAGTGTAACCACACGAATAGAATACATTCTTATAGAGAGAATGTGCTCATCCATTTACTAATTTTTAATACATGTTTTTATTATAATCAATTATGTATTACACATTTACCATGTACAGAGTGTGGTGCTAGTAGACGGGATAGAGACAAACACAAGAAATGGTCTTTGCCTTCCAGGAGCCACAACCTAAGCAGGCTTGTCTAGATATGAGCACAGATAGCTAGCGTGTGAAACATTGTGTGACAATTAGATGTCACTCCCAAAACTGAAACAGCAATGGCTACAAAATTTCTAAGGAGGCAGACATTATTCTTGGGTGACCAGAGGAGACTTCCTCGAAGTTGGGGGATAAAGTGGGTGAGTCACGGTGATGAAGGGAGCCGCATGAGTTTGGAAAGCAGACTGAGCTCTGCCACTTGTAGTTACGTGGCTTGGGCATGTATTGAGCTTCTCCGAATCTCATTTTCCTCCTTTGCAAATGAATAATTCTACTTCAAATATCCAAGGTTAGGGTCAAGATGAAATAAGATCACTTAGGTGTGCCTGAGAATAGTCCAGGAGAGGGGAAGGCGCTGCCCAGTGCCCCTGCTCCAGCTGAGGGAACACAGCAGGATCCGCATACCATGAGAGGCCTGGGCCATGGCTCTGGACTCAAACAGCCTCAAAGTGGTTCCCAGACAGACTCAGGAGAGCAAAATGACCTAGAGTGACACAAACAGACCTTGTGAATGGGAGTAAGGGACATCCCAGCAGCTGGTGGGGCAGGAGATCAACAATCCTTCCCATTTCACCTCTAAGTTCTGATACGATTTACGTGATGCTGAGGACCAGATGCCAAAGCCTCCCTGCCCTCCAACAGCTTCATGCTTGGCACCAGCAATATCCCCAAAGAACTTAGATATTCCTCCAAGGAAAATGGGGGCAGAAACCCTGAATTAGCTGGAAACAACTTCCTGGCACCAGGCAGGGGCTCAAAAATAAGAGCCAAGCTATTCAAGAATATGTGGAAGGTAATATTTCTTGGACACTGCAGTTTATGAATTATAATTTACACTAACTAATTCAACATATATTTGTTCTCTTTTTCTTTTATCTTTCCCCAACATTTCCAAGAATGGACAATTCTGAATAAAATCCATGAAAGCAGAGAACTATCCAGTACAAATAGCCTTTCACAGGTCTACCTTTATGGCTGTGAAAATAATTCAAAGAACACATTTCTCCTAATGGCAGGAAAGATGTTTTACTGCCTCATAGAAAGGACATTACATTAAAAAAAAAAATCATTTCTGTATACCTCCATCTATGGCTTCTTATACCAGGGTAGTTGACACAATTGTGAGTCATCTGTGACCAATTTTTGGAAGCTGTGAAAATGGAACCAAGTGTCCACTTATCCACACGTGGAGTATGTGTACTCCAGGGAGGTGGAAATGTCTCTTTCACTGGTGACATTTAAGAAAATGACAGGGACAGCTATCACTCAGTGTGGGTTGGCTGCACAGCCGCCCGAAGGCAGCATCACTGTTGCTGAGAGCAGGGATGGGAGGGCTCCCAGAGCTCAAGGAAACAGGTCTGGGTTGACAGCAGCAGCTGGTTTGCTTTGCCTTCCCCACACCCATCTTCACCCTGACCCTCTTCTGGGCTCCCTGCCCTCACTCCTGTTTCCTCTTGGACTGCAACATCAGCTCCTCTTCCTCCCTTTGACTTCCTCCATTCCTCTCTCAAGTTGCCAGGAACACAAATCCCAAATGCCTCCCTAAAAAAGAAAAACCAAGAAAACTTTCCAAGCTGAGAGGTGGTAGAAACATTAAAAGCCTTACTCTTGATTTTCCCAAATTTAGCTTTGTTAACCCCAGATGCAGAGACTTTGTGTTAGACTGTGGGCAATTTGGAGTCTGCATTAGTTTCCCGAGCTTAATTTAATGAAGGCAGATAAATGCTATTGTTATTCTGAAAATGTATTCACTCCTTATTTATCTGGTATCATCAAAAATGAACTGATATATATACCAGTTAGTTTTATGGATGATTGATCTTTACCCTCCAAATATAAAAATTTCTTTTTCATCTAAAACGTATTCTGCATTTCCTTCACTTAATGAGCACACCCTATTTAGAATTATCCCCACATTCCTTGGTCATCCAGGGCCACTGCATCAGATTTCAGCAGCTGAATGGTGCTGAACTAAATTTGTACACTCAAGGAGGATGGGCTGGAAGTCCCCACACTAAATGTATGCAGACCCCTGTGCTGATCTAATTAGTGAGGCATCTGCCTGTCACAGCCCATGCAAGAGAGTTGCACAGACAGAACTACTGCTGGGCCGAGTCAATATCAGGGTTTCTCCCTAATGGTAAGAAACTATGAACCATTGGGGACAGAAAAGCAGGCAGTAGGACAGTAAAGTCTGGGACAAAACCAGACTAAGGAGTAAAATCAGGAAGGTAAATGCAAGAAGATCCAAAGGACAGATATAGAACCAAGTAAAGGATGGAGGAGGTGAGAGTAACAAAAGCCAAGTGCCCATGAAGTCTGGAGATCCATTTGTCTGCAGTCTGCTGCATTGCCTAGACTTTTTTATTTATTTATTTATTTATTTATTTATTTATTTATTTATTTATTTTTGAGACAGAGTCTCACTCTGTCACCCAGGCTGGAGTGCAGTGGCACAATCTCAGTTCACCGCCACCTCTGCCTTCTGGGTTCAAACGATTCTCCTGCCTTAGCCTCCAGAGTAGCTGGGATTACAGGTGTGCAGCACCACACCTGGCTAATTTTTGTTTTGTTTTGTTTTGTTTTTTGTTTTTTGTTTTAGTAGAGATGGGGTGAAACCATGTTGGTCAGGCTGTTCTCAAACTCCTAACGTCAGGTAATCCAACCACCTCGGCCTCCCTCCCAAAGTGCTGGGATTACAGGCGTGAGCCACTGCGCCCAGTCATGCATTGCCTAGACTTTATTGGCCCTTCTTGCACGGTCACTTCTGCTCTGGAAGCTTCTTAAAGGGTTCTTATGATTTTGGACGCAGACATTGAGATCGTCTTTATCTTCATCGCAGATCGCTGATTCTCCAAGTTGGGTCCTCTAGCAGTCTCCCTCAGTCCTCACTGCTTCCAACCTGATGCCAGCTGTGCTGGGGAATGAATGAAGAGTGCCAGGAAAACACACACACACACAGGCAAACAACAACACAGGCATCCCAGCTTGTGAATCAGTTGTCCTACTTTCACCTGCACTTTGAATTCAGCATGTCAGATGCTGGCTGGGCTCCAGTGTCCTCTCATACACCATGGTGCGTGTCCTTTGAGAAATTTGTTTTCCCCTCACCACACCAAAGAATATTTCACGTGTTTATCAAGTCACAGCTGTGTTCCAGGTGGCGTTTCTGGAGGGTAAAAGCAAAACAAAATTCATTCTCCACCCTAAAGCTAAGTGGTATTTTTCCAGTTTTTTAATACAAATCTGATTATGTAACTCCCTTTCAGCAGCATGCCATTGTTCTCAGAATAACGTTCAAAATGCTTCGTTAGTCTCCGCTCACCAGCTAGGCTCAGCCAGCTAACTGTAGGTACCCAGCTCAGGCCCTCAAACCAGCCCTGCCCTCTCCCAATCCTGCCTAGGATTGACACCCACAATTCCCTCTGCCTGATGAGGCAGCTACTCCCATGCCAAAAAACAAAAATTAACACAAAAAGCCTTCAGGTCTCAGCTTAAATGTCAGTTTCTCCAAGAAATCTTTACGGGCCCTTAAAAAGACCAAATCTCTTAATTTGTCCAATCAGGGGCTCGCCCCAGCCCCAAACCCCTCACTCCTGTGATCACTTATTCAATGCTAGACTCTAATCTCCATGAGGATAGTGACGGGGCAGATGAAGGTTTTGTGGTGCCTGCAGCTTCTACAGTGTAGGGAGGAGACTGGTTCTTCAAGAACAATACAAAAATACCTTACTTTGTATATTTTACCAAATAATATATGATCATGTGACTGCATCTTAAAGCATCTCCCAGAACCTTGGAAGGGGCTGTAATAGTGAGGGGACCTGAAGCTCAGGTTTATTCTGTTTCATGAGGAATGCACCTCTGGGTGGGTGGAAACTGTATTTGAATTATTCACTGCTGTGCCCCAAGCACCTGACACATAATTTATTTAAGTGACTATTATTGAGTAATTTTCTAATCACCGAATAAAGCAAAGTAGAAATTGTAAAATCTACATTTGTTGAATATTAAAGCAAAGTAAAAATTGTAACATCCACATTTATTGAATATTAAACCAGTGTAGATTTACCAATACGACCACTCATGTGTCACTTAACTATGGGAACACATTCTGAGAAATATGTCCTTAGGTGATTTCATTGTTGTGCAAACATCATAGAGTGTACAAACACATATCTAGATGGTACAGCCAACATCTAGACTATATAGTTTGTAACTCCTAGGTTACAAACCTGTACAGCATGTTACTATACGGAACACTGCAGACAGCTGTAACACAACATTCGGTATTTGTGTATCCCGACATATCTACATATAGAAAAGGTACAGTAAAAATACTGTCTACAGGATATAAAAATGGTAAACGTGTATAGGGCACTTACCATGAATGGAGCTTGCAAGGCTTGAAGTTGAATCAGCAAATGAGTGGTGAGTGAATATGATGGCCTAGTATAGCACTGTACACTACTGTAGACTTTACAGACACTGCACATGTAGACTAAGCTATATTTACTTTTTAAAATTTCTCTCTTCAATAGAAAATTAGCTTGAGCTTACTGTAACTTTTTACTTTATAAACATCTTTTTTTTTAACTTTGTCACAGCTTAAAACACAAAGACCTTGTACAGCTGTACAAAAATATTTTCTTTCTATGTATTTTTATTCTATAAGCTCTTTTCTATTTTTTTACATTTCTTAAACTTTTTGTTGAAAACTAAGACATAAACACACACGTTAGCTTAGGTCCACACAGGATCAGGCTTATTAACACGTTGCTAGGTAATAAGAGTCTTTGAATTCCATTATAATCTCTGGGACCACCGTGGTATATGCATCATTGACCAAAACATTATCATGTGGCATTACTGTATGTTATCCCACTAAGAATGGAAGAAGCATAAGGGCTCCCTGAGGGTTAGGCAGACCTGGTATGAAAAGAAGAGACTTGATCCTTTATCCCCAGTGAGAGAAGTTTCCTGAATAGGATTGTAAGTGTGCTATGCCTGCCCTGCTTTCAAGCTGATTCTCATCTTTTGTCCTGACTCCAGGTGAAAAAAGTTTGATATTCTGTAATGATGAGTTATTCATTAGGGATTCATGATGAACCTACGTTACTTGTAAAGTTGAGAATATATTTTTCTACGTTCATGTCTCTGGGAGAGGGCCCTGACATTCATCAAATTCTCAAATAATACGAGACCCCAAAACAATAAAAATTACTGCAGATTAATCCGGGGAGATAACCCAGAGTAATGGAGATGTTCTAACAACTCATAGCAGGCTCATAGCTCAGCTCTACTTCTTAATTAATAAGGATCTTCACAATTTACTTATCCTCTTGTGAGTCTACTCAAATGTGTAATGGGGCAACTACTGCTCATTTCCATGATATCTCAGTCCATTTTGTGCTGCTATAACAAAATCTACAGGCTGGGTAATTTATAATGAACAGAAATGTATTTCTCATACTTCTAGGGGCTGGGAAGACCAAGATAGAGAGACTATCCATCATTTTAAGAGAATTTATTCTACATCGAACTCCTGACCTCAGGTGATCCACCTGCCTCGGACTCCCAAGGTGCTGGGATTACAGGCATGAGCCACCGCACCCGGCCTGAAACTTTCATTCTTAATGGAACATCATCATTCTGGGCACACATAGGTCTGATAGTTTCATGTTACAAACCAAGATAGAAGGTCTTCCTACTGTGTCATCCTGTGGCATAAGGGCAAACAAAGCGACGGAGAGAGCAAGATGAGGCTAAATTTGGCCTTTTATAATGAATTCACTGCTGTGATAACAGCATTAATCCATTTATGAGGGATCCGCCCCCACAATGCAAACACACCTCCCATGAGGTCCCACCTTCCAACATCATGGCCCTGGGGATCAAGTTTCCAACATGAAAACTTTGGGGAACACATTCAAACCACAGGACAAGGTGTCTATAAAAGTACATATATATGCTTATAATATGTGTGTGTGTGTGTGTATACACACACATATTGTCTTGGCCAGTTTCTGTCTCAGAGTGCACACTCAATACATGCCTGTTCTCTTCTAAACAAATAGTTCCTCATTGCTCTAGTATAATTTCTGTACTGTAAGATAAGTGATTTAAGAGTAATGCATTCATTTACCCACCCATGATTTTAAGAGAATGTATTCCACATCTGCTATATGCCAGATAGTGACTGTGCACTGGGAAGGGGATGGAGTAGATCACTAAAATGACTTGAAGAAATGAAAACAAATCACATAAACGGGAAAAAAATAAGAAGTAGTTCTGAAAATCTCCCACCTCAATGATTATGTATTCTCTCTTGGAGGTGAGCCTGTTGGCTGTCTACATTATTTCAAAAATATCTGAATAAAAATGGAAAAATACAGTCAGTCATGTGGCTTTTTATGCAAAGGACACCCATCATCCAAATGTCTCCGAGTATTCATGTGTTCAGTGTTATCTAGATAACCATTCTGAGGGATTTAAATTTTCTTTCCTTTTTTTATTTTTTATTTTTTTTGAGATGGAGTTTCACTCTTGTTGCCCAGGCTGGAGTGCAATGGCATGATCTCAGCTCACCATAACCTCCGCCTCCCAGGTTCAAGCGATTCTCCTGCCTTAGCCTCCTGAGCAGCTGGGATTACAGGTCTACACCACCACACCCAGCTAATTTTGCATTTTTAGTAGAGATGGGGTTTCTCCATGTTGGTCAGGCTGGTCTCGAACTCCCGACCTCTGGTGATCTGCCGGCCTCGGCTTCCCACGGTGCTGGGATTACAGGTGTAAGCCACCGCATCAGGCCTGAAATTTTCATTCTCAATGGAACGTCGTCATTCTGGGCACACATAGGTCTGATAGTTTCATGTTACAAACCAACAAATATCCTGTCTTTGACACAAGCCAAGTGCAACTGGTTCTTGCAAAACAAAACAACAAAAAAAGTAATTAGAAATTATAAAAATAAATGACTATTACACCGCATGTTCTCACTCATAGGTGGGAACTGAACAATGAGATCACTTGGACTTGGGAAGGGGAACATCACACACCGGGGCCTATCATGGGGAGCGGGGAGGGGGGAAGGATTGCATTGGGAGTTATACCTGATGTAAATGACGAGTTGATGGGTGCTGACGAGTTGATGGGTGCAGCACAGCAACATGGCACAAGTATACATATGTAACAAACCTGCACGTTATGCACATGTACCCTAGAACTTAAAGTATAATAATAAAAAAATAAAAAATAAAAATAAAATAATAAATGACTATTAAAACCAACATAAAATTAGTCTGTCTCTCTCTCTCTTTTTCCCTTTCTCACTCACTTTTTCTCTCTCTCTCTCTCTGTCACACACACACACACACGCTAGCCATCCTGCTGCATCTCCTGCTTCCCCTGACTCCCCACAGCCAATCCCTCCACCATCCCCAGATCAGTGAGGCTTCCCCAAGTACACAAGTGCTGACCAGTGTCCCTCCTACATATGCACACACACTAAGGTTTGCAGATAAAATACAGGATGCCCAGTTAAAGTTGAATTTCAGATAAACAACAAGTAAATTTTTAGTGTATCTAGATATTGCATGGGACACACTCATACTAAAATCATTCTTTGTTTAATCGAAATTTAAATTTCACTGAACATCCTGTATTTTTATTAGCTAAATCTGGTGGCCTCATCTCCATCCCTTCCTGGAAATATGGGCTGTGACCAAATTGTCCCCACTTTCACTCCTCTGGGCCCCAGTGCCATTTCCACCTGGCACATCCCAGTTCCCAGGATGATGCATCTTGTGTGGTAGTACCCACTCCAAATCCCTGCCCTACCAAGCCCTGCCTTTGGAACAGCACCCACTGGAATTCCCACCACCATGTTCTACAGGGCTGTTGCTGCTCTTAGCTTTTCCTTGTCAGGCAGACAGAGCCCTTGGTCACCGGTCTCCTCTCCACCGGTGACCTCTATATCAATGAAGCCCCCCTCTACCTGGATCCTCTCCTACCTGATGGGACAGTGACAGTACCCTGCCCCTCCCTGTGGTGGCCCTGATTCACTACAGATAAATTTCTATACCTCCCTGATAAATCCCCATCAAGACAGCCCACCTACATTCATATTAGCCAAGATAAGGATTGGTTGCATTCATAAGCCAAAATGAACACCAGAAGGCCAAGCAATGTAGTCGAGAACTTATTCTTACTTATTTCCTAAGAAGACATATAACTAAATGGAAAAATATCTAGTAAGCTAATCAATGAATTAATAGTTGTACAAAACATAATTTATCTCAGAGCCTGCAATTCAACCACATAAGCACTCATAATATCAAAGCTTTTTTATTTCCTCCAAATTTATCAAGGTCTTATTTAATTGCTATAAACACCTAAAGACATGAGCAAATTAACACATAAAATTGCAGATTTTAGCTGATCCATATTCATGAATGTATGTTGTTGTGATCAGGCAAATAATCACCCAAGACATTGATAAATTCGGTAGAAGCAAAAGAAAAACACAGCACGCTGTTAGAATTCTCTGCAGATCACAGAATGGAAGCTTGGATTAGACCAGCTCTAAGAGACCATTCATAATAATTATTGTATTCCCGTAATTCTTCCAGGAGAGAGATCAGCAAATGTTTAATCAGTAAGCTTTGTAAAAATACTATCCCCAAAACACTGGAATGCTAGATCAGTGCTAAAGAATGTTGGCTTCTTGAAAGGCTAATCCAGGCCCTGTTTCTCAGAATCCATCTCACATTTCTTACTGGCATTCTTGCTTCTCTATATACTGCCACTCAGAAAGGACTGACAGTTTTCCAAGCATTTGTGGGAATCTCAAGTTACAGTTATTTTGCGGTCTTCAAAATGAATGTATTTTATTTAGATGGAAATATACATCATGTGTTGGCTCACCCAGAGTGGCTGCAGTGTAGTTATTTTTTAATCCCTGGCCTGCTAACCCTTCTCGTTAGAGCCCATCCATACATAGCTCCTATTCATTAAATTCTTTGCTCTCACCCAAGCAGGCAGTACCCCTGTGAGCTGGAAACTGCATTTAGTCTGAACATGCTGGACTGGTCCCGACAAAAGCATCTGAGTAAATGCCTAAGGCAGACAGTGAAACTGAGAGGGAAAGGCACGGACTGTGACAGGCCCTGCAAACAGCTCTGGAGAAAAGGACATCATTATGCAGCACACACAGAGGAATACTTATCCATTTCAGCTAAGCCCAAAGCAAACCTCAGAATCCTTCTCAACACAATATTTTCGTCAGTCATTTCTCGTTAAACTGCAGCAGGAAGCATTTCAAAGTTGTTCGCCTCCCCTGTTCAGATTGAGGTCAAAAAGGAAGTTGAGCCCCAGAATAGAAAAATAACAATCCCACAAAGCAAGTATGTGTTAAGCATTCACTATGTTTCAGAAACTATTGCTTATATACATTAACTAATTTGTTCTTCACAATAAACCTATGACATAGGAGGTGAATATGTTTGTGCAACTAATACCCTCCCAGTTTGTAACTACTTGCTCAAAGTCACATACAATGAGGTTGAAGGTCAGTATTGAAATATAGGCCTATTTCCCTCTACATCATGTACTCTTAGCCATTGTGCTGACAGTGGGACTAACATTAAATGGGGAGAAATTGACAGCTGCTTATGTTTGTGATTTCAAGGGATAATAATAATAAAAAAAATCCTCTCTGCTCACAACGTCTTCAAGCTCCCCTCCTGACACAGATTTGTTTGCTTTAACAAGAAGAGAACAACTGGTTGAATAAAGAGAGCATGAAATGCTGAGTCTCACAGCTCAGCCACTGCATAGTGCTCTGGCTTTGGGTAAATAACTTAGCCTCTCTGGGGAAGATTGTTATAAGGATATTTGCCCCACAAGATTGTGTGAGCATTAAATGAAATATGTAAAGAAACACGTTTTGAAAATGGAATGAGGTGTACAAGCGTTAATTACTATTATTAAAACCCAAAATTAAATAAAAGCATAAGAATTCTCCCAGAAGTATTTGCATTGAGAGAATGGTATTTACACTGAGATTGAGTGGAGTTGGGAGGAGAGTGGGAGACGGACACCTAGGGGTCAGTGGGAAGTAGTGTGAACGAGTCTGACAAGGCTGGAGATGGAGAGAGGAGGTGCGGGCTCCTCCTTTCCATTTGTAACCAGAAATAGAGATGTGGCTGGAAGCATCACCCCCAGACACACAGGCTAGATTTGTGCACTATCTTTGTCAGAAAATTCCCAGGTTATCACACTCTTTCTAATTAGCTCTTGTAAAATACAGATGGGATAATTAGAGAGTAGTTATTATCTGAGGAGATGAAGACACAAGCAAAGGATCCTTTAGGAAGTGCTAGGAGTCCGGGAGGGAGCCTGGGCTGAGAACAAGTGTACATACTCCAGTCCTTGGGGCTTGCTCAGTGTAGACCAAGGGAGGGAAACTGTGAAACTAAAATGATTTTAATTTTTTAAATAGAAAAAAAGAACTAATCACAACACCAGTATTATCATATTGCTCCCCTGGTAAAACCCCTAAGAGTTTCCCATCACCATCACGATAAAGATAAAAATCCTTGAAGTTGCTTATGAGCATAGCCTGGACCTTCTCTCCTGAACTGCTCATGTTGCTTTCATCACTGGATCATCATTCTCTGGGTTTCACTCAACCATTCTGACCTTCGGCCCATTCCCCAAACACTCTGTGCGTCCTCATATTGCGCAAGTTGTCCCCTCTGCCTGAAATGTTCTCCATCTGAACTCCCACCTTTCCCCACTTAATTGACCTCAGTAAAGATGGTTTTTGTTCATGCGATATCAGGTATTGCAGCTATCCTCTCTCTTAGAATACTCTTTTCTTTCTTCATCATGCATGTGACAATTTGTAGGCTATACATGTGTGATTATTTTTACTGTCATTTTTCCCACGAAGTAATAAGCACTCTGAAAACAGGGACCATGTCTGCTTTTTCACTGTTCTGCTTGCAGAGCTCTATCATGGGTCTGACATAGGACACAGAAAAATAGCCACTTGTTATTGAATGATAAGGGAACGGAATCCACTAGCTCTTCAAACTACAGAATGGTGGCCCAGAAAGCAGGGGCATGATGGGTAGATAAAACCCACCCAGCTCTCACTCCACCTCCCCTCCCATATGTAGCTGACTCATAGTGCCTCAGAAATTTGGGGTTTACAATTTGCAGTGACATTTCAAAGGTGGGTGACAATGCTAAAGGCCATAGAAGTACTCAGAATAGCTACTGACAAGTTTTTATGATCGTGTGGAGCATTTCAGAATAGTTCATGTTTTATAGGGCAATGTCAAGAACAATTCTTGTCACCCAGTCATTAGAATCCAGATTCTAAGGGTATGTCAGAGGCCCGCCTTTACCCATTGCATCTCCTGGCTTCCATAGGAGGTCAGAAAGGAGGTTACCTAGTTCTGTTCAAATGCCTCCTCTGATAAAGAAGAAGTTCACGACATCTGTGCCACTGTGGAACAGCTGCACTTGTTAGAAAGTTCTGACTTAGGTTGTGTTGATGTCTGCCTTTCCATAACCACACACATCAGCTATGGTCTGAATGTTTGTGAACCTCCAAAATTTATACCTTGAAATCCTAACTCTGAAGGTACTGATGTGAGGATGTGAGGCTTTGGGATGGTAATTAGGTTATGAGGGCAGAGCTCTAATGAATGGGCTTAGTGCCCTTATAAAAGAGACCCCAGGGAACTGCCTTGTCCCTTTCATCATGTAAGAACACACCTAGAAGGCACCATCTATCAAACATAAGGCAGGCCCTTACCTAATGCCAAATCTGCTGGTGCCTTCATCTTGGGCTTCCCAGTCCCTAGAAATATGAGAAATAAATTTCTGTTGTTGAGCGAGGGGGTGCCCAAGATGACCAAATAGGAACAGCTCCAGCCTCCAGCTCCCAGCGTAAGCAACACAGAAAATGGGTGATTTCTGCCTTTTCAACTGAGGTACCAGGTTCATCTCACTGGGGGGTGTCGGACAGTTGGTGCTGGTCAGTGGGTGCAGCCCAACCAGTGAGAGCTGAAGCAGGGCGAGGCATCATCTCACCTGGGAAGCCCAAGGCAGAAAAGAATTCCTTTTCCTAGCCGAGGGAAACTGAGACACACAACACCTGTAAAATCGGGTAACTCCCACACTAATACTGCGCTTTACCAAGGGTCTTAGCAAATGGCACACCAGGACATTATATCCCACATCTGGCCCAGAGGGTCCCACACCCATGGAGCCTCCCTCATTACTAGCATAGCAGTCTGAGATCTAACTGCAAGGTGGCAACGAGGCTGGGGGAGGGGCACCCACCATTGCTGAGGCTTAAGTCGGTAAACAAAGCTGCCAGGAAGCTCAAATTGGGTGGAGCCCACCTCAGTTCAAGGAGTCCTGCCTGCCTCTGTAGACTCCACCTCTGGGGACAGTGCATAGCTAAATAAAAAGCAGCAGAAATCTCTGCAGAGGTAAATGTCCCTGACAGCTTTGAAGAGAGCAGTGGATCTCCCAGCATGGAGGTTGAGATCTGAGAATGGACAGACTGCCTGCTCAAGTGGGTCCCTGACTCCTGAGTAGCCTAACTGGAAGACATCCCCCACTAGGTGCCGACTGACACCTTACACCTCACACAGCTGGGTACACACCTCTGAGACAAAGCTTCCAGAGAAAGAATCAGACGGCAACACTTGCTGTTCAACAATATTCTATTTTCTGCAGTCTCTGCTGCTGATATCCAGGAAAACTGGGTCTGGAGTGGACCTCAAGTAAACTCCAACAGACATGCAGCTGAGGGTCCTGACTGTTAGAAGGGAAACTAACAAACAGAAAGGACACACACACCAAAACTCCATCAGTACATCACCATCATCAAAGACCAAAGGCAGATAAAACCACAAAGATGGGGAAAAGCAGTGCAGAAAAGCTGGAAATTCAAAAAATCAGAGCACATCTCCCCTTTCAAAGGAACACAGCTCATCACCAGCAATGGAACAAAGCTGGACGGAGAATGACTTTGACGAGTTGACAGAAGAAGGCTTCAGTTGATCAAACTTTTCAGAGCTGAAGGAGGAACTACATACCCAGCACAAAGAAACTAAAAACCTTGAAAAAAGAATGGATGAATGGGTAACTAGAAGAATCAATGCAGAGAAGACCATAAGAGAACTGATAGAGATGAAAACCATGACACAAGAACTACATGACAAATGCACAAGCTTCAGTAACCGACTTGATCAACTGGAAGAAAGAGTATCAGTGATTGAAGATCAAATGAATGAAATGAAGTGAGAAGAGAAGTGTAGAGAAAAAAAGAGTAAAAAGAAGTGAACAAAGCCTCCAAGAAATATGGGATTATGTGAAAAGACCAAATCTATGACTGATTGGTGTGCCAAAGTGTTGGGGAAAATGGAACCGAGTTGGAAAACACTCTGCAGGATATTATCCAGGTGAACTTCCCCAACCTAGTAAGGCAGGCCAACATTCAAATTCAGGAAATACAGAGAAGGCCACAAAGATACTCCTCGAGAAGAGCAACTCCAAGACACATAATTGTCAGATTCACCAAAGTTAAAATGAAGGGAAAAATGTTAAGAGCAGCCAGAGAGAAAGGTCATGTTACCCACAAAGGGAAGCTCATCAGACTAACAGCAGATCTCTTGGCAGAAACTCTACAAGCCAGAAGAGAGTGGAGGCCAATATTCAACATTCTTAAAGAAAAGAATTTTAAACCCAGAATTTCATATCCAGTCAAACTAAGTTTCATAAGTGAAGGAGAAATAAAATCTTTTACAGACAAGCAAATGCTTAGAGATTTTGTCACCACCAGGCCTGCCCTACAAGAGATCCTGAAGGAAGCACTAAACATGGAAAGGAACAACCAGTACCAGCCACTACAAAAACATGCCAAAATGTAAAGACCATCGATGCTAGGAAGAAACTGCATCAACTAACAAGCAAAACAACCAGCTAATATAGTAATCACAGGATCAAGTTCACACATAACAATATTAACCTTAAATATAAATGGACTAAATGATCCAATTAAAAGACACAGACTGGCAAATTGGATAGAGTCAAGACTCATCAGTTTGCTGTATTCAGGAGACCCATCTCACATGCAGAGACATACATAGGCTCAAAATAAAGGGATGGAGGCAGATCTACCAAGAAAATGGAAAACAAAAAAAAGTAGGGGTTGCAATCCTAGTCTCTGATAAAACAGACTTTAAACCATCAAAGATCAAAAGAGACAAAGAAGGCCATTACATAATAGTAAAGGGATCAATTCATCAGGAAGAGCTAACTATCCTAAATATATATGCACCCAATACAGGAGCACCCAGATTTATAAAGCAAGTCCTTAGAGACTTACAAAGAGACTTAAACTCCAATACAATAATAATGGGAGACTTTAACACCCCACTGTCAATATTAGAGAGATCAACGAGACAGAAAGTTAACAAGGATATCCAGGAATTGAACTCATCTCTGCACCAAGGAGACCTAATAGACATCTACAGACCTCTCCAATCCAAATTAACAGAATATACATTCTTCTCAGCACCGCATCACACTTATTCCAAAATTGACCACATAGTTGGAAGTAAAGCACTCCTCAGCAAATGTACAAGAACAGAATTATAACAAGCTGTCTCTCAGACCACAATGCAATCAAACTAGAACTCAGGACTAAAACTCAATCAAAACCGCTGAACTACATGGAAACTGAACAACCTGCTCCTGAATGACTACTGGGTACATAACGAAATGAAGGCAGAAATAAAGATGTTCTTTGAAACCAATGAGAACAAAGATACAACATACCAGAATCTCTGGGACACATTTAAAGCAGTGTATAGAGGAAAATTTATAGCACTAAATGCCCACAAGAGAAAGCAGGAAAGATCTAAAATTGACACTCTAATATCACAATTAAAAGAACTAGAGAAGCAAGAGTGAACACATTCAAAAGCTAGCAGAAGGCAAGAAATAACTAAGATCAGAGCAGAACTGAAGGAGATAGAGACACAAAAACCCTTCAAAACATCAATGAATCCAGGAGCTGGTTTTTTGAAAAAATGAACAAAATTGATAGACTGCTAGCAAGACTAATAAAGAAGAAAAGAGAGAAGACTCAAATAGATACAATAAAAAATGATAAAGGGGATATCACCATCAACCCCACAGAAATACAAACTACCATCAGAGAATACTATAAACACTTCTATGCAAATAAACTAGAAAACCTAGAAGAAATGGATAATTTCCTGGACATTTACACTCTCCCAAGACTAAACCAGGAAGAAGTTGAATCCCTGAATAGACCAATAGCAGGCTCTGAAATTGAGGCAATAATTAATAGCCTACCAACCAAAAAAAGTCCAGGACCAGACGGATTCACAGCCGAATTCTACCAGAGGTACAAGGAGGAGCTGGTACCATTCCTTCTGAAATTATTCCAATCAATAGAAAAAGAGGGAATCCTCCCTAACTCATTTGATGAGGCCAACATTATCCTGATAACAAAGTCTGGCAGAGACACAACAAAAAAAGACAATTTTAGACCAATATCCCCGATGAACATCAATGCAAAAATCCTCAATAAAATACTGGCAAACCGAATCCAGCAGCACATCAAAAAGCTTATCCACCATGATCAAGTGGGTTTCATCCCTGGGATGCAAGGCTAGTTCAACATATGCAAATCAATAAATGTAGTCCAGCATATAAACAGAACCAAGGACAAAACCACAGGATTATCTCAATAGATGCAGAAAAGGCCTTTGACAAAATTCAACAGCCCTTCATGCCAAAAATGCTCAATAAATTCAGTATTGATGGAATGTATCTCAAAATAATAAGAGCTATTTATGACAAACCCACAGCTAATATCATACTGAATGGGCAAAAACTGGAAGCATTCCCTTTGAAAACTGGCACAAGACAAGGATGCCCTCTCTCACCACTCCTACTCAACGTAGTGTTGGAAGTTCTGGCTAGGGCAATCAGGCAAGAGAAACAAATAAAGGGGATTCAGTTAGGAAAAGAAGAAGTCAAATTGTCCCTGTTTGCAGATGACATGATTGTATATTTAGAAAACCCCATCCTCTCTGCCCAAAATCTCCTTAAGCTGATAAGCAATTTCAGCAAAGTCTCAGGATAAAAAATCAACATGTAAAAATCACAAGCATTCTTATACACCAGTAACAGACAAACAGAGAGCCAAATCATGAATGAACTCCCATTCACAATAGCTTCAGAGAGAATAAAATACCTAGGAATCCATCTTACATGGGATGTAAAGGACCTCTTCAAGGAGAACTATAAACCACTGCTCATTGAAATGAAAGAGGACATAAATAAATGGAAGAACATACCATGCTCATGGATAGGAAGAATCAATATCGTGAAAATGGCCATATGGCCCAAGGTAATTTATAGATTCAATGCCATCCCCATTAAGCTACCAATGACTTTCTTCATAGAATTGGAAAAAACTGCTTTAAAGTTCATATGGAACCTAAAAAGACCCTAAATTGCCAAGACAATCCTAAGTCAAAAGAACAAAGCTGGAGGCATCACACTACCTGACTTCAAGCTATACTATAAGGCTACAGTAAACAAAACAGCATGGTACTGGTACCAAAACAGAGATATAGACCAATGGAACAGAACAGAGCCCTCAGAAATAATACCACACATCTACAGCCGTCTGATCTTTGACAAATCTGACAAAAACAAGAAATGGGGATAGGATTCCCTATTTAATAAATGGTGCTGGGAAAATTGGCTAGCCGTAAGTAGAAAACTGAAACTGGATCCTTTCCTTACTCCTTATATGAAAATTAATTCAAGATGGATTAGAGACTTAAATGTTAGACCTAAAACCATAAAAACCCTAGAAGAAAACGTAGGTAATACCATTCAGGATGTAGGCATAGGCAAGGACTTCATGTCTAAAACACCAAAAGCAACCGCAACAAAAGCCAAAATTGACAAATGGGATCTAATTAAACTGAAGAGCTTCTGCACAGCAAAAGAAACTACTATCAGAGTGAACAGGCAACCTACAGAATGGGAGAAAATTTTTGCAATCTACTCATCTGACAAAGGGTTAATATCCAGAACCTATAAAGAATTCTATCAAATTTACAAGAAAAAAACAAACAACCCCATCAAAAAGTGGGCAAAGGATATGAACAGACAGTTCTCAAAAGAAGACATGCATACAGCCAACAGACACATGAAAAAATGCTCATCATCACTGGCCATCAGAGAAATGCAAATCAAAACCACAATGAGATACCATCTCACACCAGTTAGAATGGCACTCATTAAAAAATCAGTAAACAACAGGTGCTGGAGAGGATGTAGAGAAATAGGAACACTTTTACACTGTTGGTGGGACTGTAAACTAGTTCAACCATTATGGAAAACAGTGTGGCGATTCCTCAAGGACCTAGAACTAGAAATACCATTTGACCTAGTCATCCCACTACTGGGTATATACCCACAGGATTATAAATCATGCTTCTATAAAGACACATGCACACGTATGTTTATTGCAGCACTATTCACCATAGCAAAGACTTGGAATCAACCCAAATGTCCATCAGTGACAGGCTGGATTAAGAAAATGTGGCACATATACACCATGGAATACTATGCAGCCATAAAAAAGGATGAGTTCGTGTCCTTTGTAGGGACATGGATGCAGCTGGAAACCATCATTCTTGGCAAACTAGTGCAAGAACAGAAAATCAAACACTGCATGTTCTCACTCATAGGTGGGAATTGAACAATGAGATCACTTGGACACAGGAAGGGGAACATCACACACTGAGGCCTATTGTGGGGACAGGGTGGGGGGAAGGATAGTATTAGGAGATATACCTAATGTAAGCGACGAGTTAATGGGTGCAGCACACCAACATGGCACATGTATACATATGTAACAAACCTTCATGTTGTGCACATGTGCCGTAGAACTTAAAGTATAATAATAAAAATAAATAAATAAATTTCTGTTGTTTATAAGCCACTTGGTTCATGGTATTTTGTTAGAGCAGCCCAAATAGACTACAACACACATACCCTCATGTTCTCGATCCTACATACCAAATATCCCAAAATGCTCTTCCACGTGACAACCCTACAGTTATTTGAAGACCACTGACAAGCCACATCTGAAGTCTTCTTATCTATGTTTTATGCTTTTTCCAGCCTTGATTTTTTATTTATGGACCACATCTTGCTATTTTATTGCACACATTCTTATAAGCCACTTTAAATCCTGTATGGAGTAAGGCCATATATAAATAAATTGTTGTTTCTTTTTTTTAGGCAACAACTCAAGCTCACCACTCCACATTCTTCTCACTAAGATTACATGGTTACCTTAGTTGTATTCTCCGATCATGCTGACACTAGAATAGCATTACCTCTGAACTCACTCTTCATCTGAGACAGTTACTGTTACTGCCAAGCTTGCAGCAGGGTATCTGGGTACACTATCTTAGGATGACTGAGTAGAGTTTGAGAAAATGAGAGCAGGCCCATCACTGTATTTAATAGTTTCATTTTGCAAAATAGTTATGAGTGACCTTCTCAGGTTCAGAAAACCCCTAAAAAATACCCATCGCTGAGACTTGAGTTCATAGCCTGGCCTCCATATGAACTAGAACATTAAGGCCACAGAAATAAAGCTCCCTCATACCCCTTCACAAAAGCCACTTTCCCTCTTCCCTCCTTCGCAGCTCTCTATTTAATGTGCCTTTGAAAGTTATTCTCTTCACTCTGTCTTAACCTGTTCATTTCCATTTTTGTGAGACCTGCTCCAAAAAGTATCCCTATTACATGAGTGGTTTTTTTCCTTATAGCCAGTATCTTCCCTCTGCATACAAAAGGCTCAGGTCATTCCTATCCTAAAAATTGCTAATAATGAAATATTTAATGTCCCACCATGCCCAAAGCTGACATCCTAACTCTGTTCAAGCCTGAGTACACTCCTGGCAAGAAGCACTACTACTTCTGTTACATAAGAGTGGATTCAGGTTTTGAAGGGCCCAAAGCTGATATAGGTGGGGGTAGGGGAGAGGAGAGGTTCTTTAAGGTAAAGAATTTAAATACATAAATTTAAAAAATAGATGCAAATGAATACTTATTTAGAATAAGGAAAAGATGCAATAAAGTATCATTTTTAAAAAAATGAACAAATACCACAAACATCACAAAATCTACAAAATAATGTAATATTTTATTAACTGCCTGGCCTCTTCCTCTGTTTTTTAGCTGCATTCTCTTAGTTTGCCTCTTTATTTAGCAAGGATTCAATCTTTTATCCAGTACATTTAATTAAAATATTTATATATTTATAGTTTTTAAAAGTCTTAGCTTCCTATTTCATTATTGATAATAAATAAGGTTGTAGAAATTTTTTTCAATTTGCAAAATCTCTTATCAAGTTTTATATCTGAGCTGAAATATTTCAAAATATTTCAAATTTTCTTGTGCTGTGACTAATCTTTAATCTTCTTTGAACTGACAACACCCATTAAACCAGTTTGCCATTGATTTCTCATGATAATGATATATTATGCATCTTAGGTTATCTTATCTGATAGGTGAGAATTCACATTCTGATTGGTTCTTGACCAGATCGTCTCTTGTAATTTTACACATCTCACGATTGAGAGGACGTCATTTCCACATACTAGCTCTGGCTCTGTTCACTTCAGACCTTTTCTCCTCCACTACCTACATTTCTCCAAATGCCCGATGTCAAACGACATGTCCACAATGTCATCAGTGCTGGGTGAGTTGACCCTGTGGGTGGAGGAAGAATTTCTGTGACTGTTAGCAATAATTTAACTCTATGTTAACTACCATATGCAAACCACACAGCAGAGACTCTCAAGCCTTAACTCTAGTTCTCTCAGATGATGCTTGAATCCTAAGCAGGCATTCCACTTTTCATTTAAGACAGCCTGAGGAGAAAGAGTGTTCTTACCCTCAGAGCAATTAAATGTCTTACATATGTAAGTTTCACAGATCACATGACCATGGGAAGGCATTGCTAGGACAGGTCCTAGAGCCTGGGAAAGATCTGGGAAGTTAAAGGGCCTCAATGAAGCCTCATTTGCTTAATGATAAATCTGCCTTGGCTGTTAAAGTATCCTCAAGAAAAATCTCCTGCCTTCTTTACCCATATACTCATTCCTCTGTCACCTAACTTCTTGAAATTTCATTTCTCCAGTTTCTTGTAACTCAGCAGGGTCCAATTAACCACCTAACAATATGATATCCTTTTTCCAGTCTTTATTCTTCTCAAGCTCTTAGCCTTTTTTGCTGAACCAAACTGGTTTTTTCTGCCTCCGAACTAGCACTTTCCTGATTCGTTCACCAACTATCTCTCTCAACCTCTATCATATCACTCTTCCATCTCCCCTACTCTCACATCTCCCCTTTGTACTCCCTAAACATTGATGCTTTCCCAAGTTCTGCCCTGACTCCTTCCTTCCTTCTATGGAGTGTCCTTCCTTGGAAACCTTGTTCACTCACAGAATTTCGTTGTCACCTCAATTTATATGCAAGCTCCAGTCTCCTCTTTCAAGCCAAATTTCATTGCCTGCCACCATCTCCCTGACACTTTAATGTCTTTTCCCAAAATCAGCTCTTGCTTTGTGTTTATACTTTGTCTATTCATGATAAGAGATAGTTGTTGACTCCTCTTTATCCCTTGACCACCACACTGGTTTTTCCCCTTTCCTATGGCACTGCCTTCTTCTAGTCATAGCATCCCAATTGTACGAGAGAATCCTACAATCTACTGCTTCCTTTACCCTTTCACCCAAACGCTTTTTCCTTCTCAAAATTGCCACAAGCTTTTCCTCTTAGACCATTTATTAAATTTTGGCCTTATATTTATGTAGCAATAACTAACACTTATCAGGTGCTTACAATGTGCTAAGCATTTTGCGTTATCTCATTTGAATCTCACAACCACCCTGTTTCTTTACTGCCTACAATTATGATGATTATTATTTCTAGTTTAAATGAAGTACCTGAGCCTCATAAAAATTAGCTACTTGCAGAAGGTCACACGGTAAGTGGCACAGCCAGAATTTAGATGTGGCTGTCTGACTACAAATAACCATGAGCTTATTCACCGATAACTAATAATAATAATAACAATAGCTATCAATTATTAGGTACATGCCATGTGTTCTGTATACCTCATAAATACCCTATGAGTTTATACTATTATCATTCCCTTTATGCCATCTCCCTAAGGTTTTCTTGCTGGTGGTGACAAAACTACAATGGGAACATGCACCAGTTGGCTCCAGATGCATATGTTACCAGACTGCCACCCTCTGCTCTGCTGACTTCATCTCATCTTATCGTCTCGCACTTTCTACTATTCGGTGGTCTCCTCAAAGGCAGGGCCACTTCTTATTATTTTTTTCATACTAAAGATAATTTCAATATTATTATTATTATTATTATGATATTATTTGAGACAGAGTCGCACTCTGTTGCCCAGGCTGGAGTGCAATGGCGCAGTCTCAGCTTACTACAACCTCTGCCTTCTGGGTTCAAGAGATTCTCCTGTCTCAGCCTCCCAGGTAACTGGGATTACAGGCACGACCTACCACGCCTGGCCAATTTTTTGTGTTTTTAATAGAGATGGTGTTTCACCATGTTGTCCAGGCTGGTCTCGAACTCCTGGCCTCAAGTGATCTGCTCACCTCAGCCTCCCAAAGGGCTGAAATTACAGGCATCAGCCACCAGGCTGAGCCTCAAAATTATTTTAAAAATTACAAATACTAAAATCCTTTTTTCTGAACCATTTCAGAGTATGTTACCAACATGCCACCCTATAATTCCTCAACAATTCAGTGTAAATTTCCTCCAGACAAGGACATTCTTCTACAGAACTACAATACAACCATCAAAACAAGGAAATTAACACTGATATGTCATTACCACCTACTCTCTCAGCTCCCATTTAATTATTGCCAGTTTTTTCCAGTAACATCCCTTAGAGCACAAGGATCCGATGCAGATTTAAACATTTAGTTGTCAGTGTCTCCTGTCTCCTTTGGTCTGAAACAATTCCTCAGTCTTTCCTTATTATCCATGACCTTGACAATTTTGAATATAGAAGGCCAGTTATTTGTAGACTGTCTCTCGATTTGAGTTTGTCTGATGTTTCCTCATAATTAGATTCAGGTTATATGTCTTTGGCAGGAATTTCTCAGAATGATGCTGAGTTCTTCCATGTCTTCCAATCAATGGTCACATTTGCTTTTTGTCTCTTTTCTGGTAAGTTAACTGTGATAATTTTATTAAGGTGTTATCTGCCTAGTTTCTCCAAAGTTTCTCCTTCTTTTCCTTAACACATAAGTATTTTGCAAAATGTACTTTTTTTAGACTATGTAAATATCTTATCATCAAACTTCTACTCACTTAGTTTTAATATCCATAGATGTTCCTTGGTTTAATTATTATGGCTGCTAAATGGTGATTTTCTACTGCAATTATTCCTTCTACATTTATTAGTCCAGCATTCACTTCTCCTGATTTATTTATGCAATAATTTATTTTCAGTAGTATGAACTCATGAACTCTGTTTTGTTGAATGGATTATAATTCTTTGCTAACATTACCTACTTAGAAGCTCAACTTATTCTTGATTTGTGTGAGCCCCTTCAAAGAGTCTTCTGTGTTCCCATCACCTTTTGAGTACTTCCTTACATTCTGGGACATAAAGATTTTCCAGGCTTCTCTTGCACTTTCCCTGACCCAGTCCTGGCATCATCCATTTCTCCAAACAACCATGGTTGCATTTAGTTAGAGAATGGTGTTTAGGTATCACGGTCTGACCTCTATGTGTGCTCATCATGATTAAGATGTTGCTGCTCTAGGGCTTTTTGAGTAGTCAGAGCTAGGAAGTGTGTGTGTGCATGTGTGTGTGTATGCACTAACATATATTTAGATCTATATTTATTTATATTTATATATAAGCACACATTAATTAGACCTATATTCAGATACACACACATAATTAGGTCTATACTTATTTCTCTATGCCTATCTATCTCTCTATTCCTCTTCAAAACAATGATTTTCTACCAATACCCCTATCGGATCTAATATCACTTGGTTCTGTCATGTTTTCTCCTTTTCCAAATGTAGAACTCTCTTCTTAAATAGTGTGAAATCTGGCTCCCATTATCTTATTTACTTATTGGGTCAGTATCCCAATACATATATCCAATCTCCTGTCACTGCCACAGTTCCCCATCCCACATGGATGTCCTTCCCACCCTACTCAGGCTCAGATTTCTTTTCCCCACCATCAACTCCCCAACCTCACCTTCCACTACAGAAGCCAGTCTTTCTCAGCCCTACCTAATAGCCTCTGGACTAAAATACTAAGGAAGCTTACTAATTTTATAATGGACTAGCATGTCTTTTGTCCACTGGGCACTCAGTTTTTTAATAGAATAAAACAAACGCTTGCCTGTATGTTTTTTAAAGATAAAAAATAGTATTTATTAAGAAAACAACACAGTGTGTACTTTCTTATTATAAAAAGATAATGCCAAAATAAGAGCAAATATGAAATAAATAGTAATTTCTCATTAAGAAGCCTAAATTTAACTTTTAAAATGATGAAAGGTCATTGTTTTTCCTCTATATCTGGCCTGCCCCAGTATTCATGAGAGTTTCTGACCTTCATTTTTTTTTCCAATCTGCTAGCAAGAAAAAATGTTTTAAATTATTTTTCAAAAATGTCCTTGTCACTTCATGAATTGAAACTGATTACTCTTAGTTTCTCTCTAACCAGGCCGTCTGAAGTCTCCCGCTGTGACACGTGATTGTGAGCTGCTCTCTCCAAACAGAGACCCCACCATCTGATGAGGATCCCTCTGTTCCAGTCCATCCATTAAGAGCTCCTCTCTCTGAGAACATGGTCCTTCCATTACATATCCTGATTCAGGATAGTTTCCTTTTCTAATGTTTCAAAACTGTTAACACATTATAAAAGAGCTTATAAAGGTCCTTTCATGAATATTATATTTCAGTTATTGATTTGTTTTCCAATTAAGGTGCACACAGATGTGATGTGCTTATAAAATAAATAAATGTGTGGCTTATGAAAATACATTTTATTCTTTTCATAATTTACTGTAAATATATGATAAATAAACATATTTTAAAGAAAAGTTCTTTGGGGTTTCCAGAGAAATTAAAGAGTATGGCCACTGGCAAACAAAAGTACAACATTCATATTTCTTAGGCTTAAGTTAAAACTTCTTGAGACATCTGTGAAGGCCTGTAGTGGAAATTTCAGTTGACTATTGGATAACTTCTCCCATGACATTTTAGGCCCCCAACTCACCAATATGCTGGTAAGACAGGAGTCCAGTTTCTAGTGTCATCATCCATAGATTGTCTGATGATAATAACTCACATATAATATTACACGTATTCTTTATAAGAGCCCTTTAAAATAGACAAAACAAGGGCTATAAAGTGACTGCACATGCTCACACATAAGCTAGGTGGCAGAACTAAAATGCAATCTCAGGTCTTCATTCAAACCACACACAACGCTACCTCTCAAGACTAGATTATATTTTTAATAAGTTTCTGATTCCTCAATCACATCTTCTTATGTGGTGCATCCAAACTCCCTTCTACCTAATGAGGTAGATAAATCAAGCCAATCAAATCTAAACTCATGGGAAAAATGCCTTCTGAAAAGATGTTTTCTTTAAGCTAACTGGCTTTTAAAAGAAAAATTTTTCTTCAAATTACAGAGCAAAGTATCTAAAGAAATTCCCAACCAGATTACATAACTGACAAAGTAGAATGAATTCTTTTTCTTCTGTGCTATCATTTTTATATGAAGACAGGACAGTAAATTCCATGCATAAACTATTTTTCAAAGATGATATGCTATCGCCATGAGAATACAGGATGAAAAAAATGAATCAGTTACTTAATGGTCATTACAAAGCCTCAAAATCAACATTTCAGTTTCTGATGAATGTACTGCTCTACTTCTGATGAATTTACTACTGAAAATGCAAAGAATTGTACTACTATAAAAAATATTTATTATTTTTATAATTATAAAGATAATATATGTTTATTATTCTTAAAATGCAGAAAGATATAAAGAAGAAAATCAGAATCACATACACTTTCACCACCAAGCAATAATGACTGGTTTCACTTAAAAATTTCCTTTGCTGCATTTGCATGCCTGGTTTTGTTTTTGCAAATTTTGTTTTCCATTTTCTTTTTCATTTATTTAAATAGCATCTTCCCATGACACTAAACTCTGTAATGGGGCATTAGTGGATGAATAATAGCCTATGGAATGTACCCTAATTTATTTAATCGTAACTTATTTAACTCTGTTATTAGAAATGTTGACATTTTTATTTTCACTATTAAAGACAACAATACAATAAACATTTCTGCATGTAAATCTTTCTCAAAAACTTTGAACATATTCTTAGAAGTAAAATTATTACATCAAAAGGCATGAACTCTTTTAAGAATGAGTTCATAACATTGTCACATGCATTTCCAGGAAAATCATACCCATTTACCCTTCAAGGAACAGATTATCCAAAAACCTTTTGTAGCATTTAATATTTTAAAATCGTGTCATCAATTTGCCGGTTTAAAAATAAAAGTATATTATTGTTTTAATTTTCATGTACTTTACTATTAATAAAACTGAAGGATTTTTGCACATGTAAGTTTCATATAAATGAATATATTCACCTGTGCGCTTTATGTTTGTGTGTGTTTCCTTCTGTCTTATGCCTACTTTTCTACTGATATATTCACATTATTATTTTTAAATATATATGTTAAATATATTTTTGAATATTAATAAAGATACTATTTCATATATTAAACAGAGCCCTTCACATATTACTAATAATGTTATTAACATTACTTATCACTTTGTCATGTGCTTTTAATTTTTATACCATTAGATCTTTAAGGTTCCACTAGGTATTCAGAGCTCATAGTGTTTAAAACATGTCATTACACATTTCGGTAAATAGAACAATTTGTCTATCAATCAGTTCATTTGTGGCTGCAGAATAGTCATTAAACCAAGCTGCTTTGAGAGCCCAACAACCCATATTCAGCAGTCTCCACTGGCAGTTTTGGAGAGTAGTGAATTATACAAAAATACACGTTCAAAACTCAGCCTTCCATAACCATTTTCAGTGGAGCTTTGAACTCACCCAGGGCCCTATGGGAACGATGTTTCTCTCCAGACATAACATTATTTCCTGGTTATAGAGCTAAATCTTATCAAAAGCACCTCAAGACTCTTCTCGGGGACATCAAATACCCATTGCCAAATAACATTTTGATGAGTTAAGTGCAAATGAATGTGAAACATATGGACTACATTTCCTCTAAATAAACAAGAATATAAAATGGAAAGATGCTTGGCCAAGTATATTTGGGACGGTTTGGAAAGAAAAATGAGTTCAATTCAAGCCTAAAATATAATCCTTGTATCCACTGTATATATGATCTCAAAATAAGTTGGGTCTGTGCTGGCCACAAGTATCAATAATCCCTGAGAGAAGATAGGAATTCCAAGGGTATTTCTCTTCAACCTATATTCTAAGTCCCTTTGTGGCAATATTTTTTAAAAGAGGGAAGAATACATAAACTATATTACTTTTCCTTGCATTTCAGTTCTGCCACTGTCACATCAACCCAGATGAGTCCTCCATACCACTCCAAACTGAGCCAGCCCAAATAAGTGTAGGAGAGACTGACACCTGTGGTACAAAATTACCTTTGAGGAATCAAGCTGCTCTTAGCCAAAACCACCACCTGTCCACAGTGAAATCTGTCAATTGTGGCTATTTATGAAATCTCTAGTTGAGCCTATAAATAGCTTTATCTTACCTTGCCTATTCTCTTATCCAAAATTTTACAGAGCTGTACACTCATTTTTCTAAAAGGAGACAAGTGTAGAATAGTCACTAGCAATATTAATGAAATGTAGAGTGTTGTGATGCAAAGTGAAAGGAGGTTGGGCTTTGGAATTAAGCAATCTTAGAGTCAAATCCTGCTGCCATTTGCTGTGTGATCACTGGATATGTCATTAACATCTCTGCTTCAATTTGTTTATTCTGTGAAATGGGGACAGTGATGTCTCTCTTGCCACATTCACTGGTGGTGAGAAACAGTTATGACAAAAATAAACATGACCACCCAAAGCAGTCACTTAGCATATGATGCTTTCATAGGCCTTTCTTGGGATTTTCCAAGTCACAAAGTGCTGTCAACAGGATTGCTGAGGGGAATTGGGTCTGGGTTGCAGATTAGATTAAAGTTGTTGTGGGAATGTTTAGTTTTCATTTTATTTTTCAGGAGTAATCTACATTCCTTTAACATCATACCATCCATATTTGCATAAAACTAGGATACTCAAATGATATGTTGCCTGATTTTTAAACTTACCATTGTTGTGTGGAATTACATAGAAATAAACAGAAAACCACAGATGGAGAAAATTCCAGTTTAACAAGAAGGTCCTCTGCCAGTTCCAAAAATGTTAACAAGTATTTCCTAAACAGGATTGGTCTCAGGCTCTCTCTTTCAGCCAGCATACTGTGCAAGAATTACCAGGGAAAGCAAACCAGCTTTCATCTCCAATAGACTATGTTTTTGCCAAACTCCACTTCTTAAAACTCAAATACCATACGTCATTTCTGTCATCATTATTACCTTAAGAGTGTCCACAAGGTCACTGATAGCATAAAATGAATAGACCCCAAATGTCTCTTTCAAAACCAAGGCAGAAAGGGTAAAGGAGCAACTTAAGACAGGAATCTTTATCCCAGGACTCTCTAGAAAGAGAAATATCACTATCACTGAAGTGTGAAGCCCTCCACGAAATGTTGGAGCATTTGAAAATATTATTATGTCTTAAGTCTATGGCTAATTTGTCTTAGAATTTTAATATATTTTTAACATCTTTATGCCTCAATGCTTAAAGGATTATTTCATCAGCTTTACCAGGCTTCAGAGCAAATGAAACCCAAATCATTATCAGTTTTCAACTTATTCCTTTCTCATAGCTTAACAATTGGCCATTAAACATTAAACCAGAGACTACGTATTTTCTAAGACAATGTCACATCCAAGTATCATGTTTCCTTTTTTCCAACAAGTTTATTTCTCTCTTCGTAAGTATACATGGTATACTCTACTTTGCAAGTTAAGAATATAAGCTTTGGAGTCAGAGAGAGAGGATGGAATGATCTCCTGGATTTGCTACGAATCATTTGTGTGACCTTGGGGAAGTGAGCTACCTTTTCTGAGCCTCAGTCTCCATAATTATAAATTGGGCTGAATAGCATGACCTTTGGTTTAGAAAATATAGTCATAATAATTATTCCCTACCCAAAAGTAGGTGAGCTGTGTTCCACATAGGCAGAGGTAAAAGTCCACAACGTATCATATCGAATACTTATGCAAAAAATCTTATTATTCTCCTTGAATTTTTCCTTAAACACACACACACAATTCTCAATATCCTTGGGTTTAGTCCTTCTTTTTTCTGCGTCCTACATTTAAGCCATTTCACTGCCTTTTAGCATCATACCTAGAAGACCACAGAGTAAATATGGGTACCTCAAATGAGAGGTTCCTTCAAAATACACATTTCCTTTGTGACTCAGAGATTTCCACATGCACGATCTTAGACCAGTTATATCCCCTGTTCAGTTACTTTTTTTTTTTTTTTAAGCTAGGTAGGTTTAATTAAATGATGGCTAATATCTTCTCTGGTCTGTCTTCGAGGATTTAATTTAATAATTATAACATTATATAATAAATTAAGCTGAAGTGGATGCCTAAAATGAGAAAATAAGATTTTAAAGCTAGCTGCATAATTTAATTATTCTTACCATCTTGGACCATTGCAACATATAATCTCCCTTGTTTTTATTAAGCAAGCTTCACTACGTTTCTCATAAAAATGAAGTTTGTGATGAACAATGCCCAAAGAATGCAGGCTGCATTTCGCTAATAAGCTTGGTCTTGACTGTGGGCTTTTTGGAGATGACTGAGTATTATAAGTGTAATTCACAAGTTAAAGTACATGAGATGGTGGAATAACGAAATTTCACTGAAACCAGAGAGAAAAACTTTTAGCTCAAGATTAAGGGCTGATGTGGGTTTGGAGAGGAGATGAAAGTATAAAGAATAATTGAGATATTGGGGAGCAGAAAAAAAACTCAAGGAAAGGGTTTCTAAGCAAAGGAATCGTTCTTCCAGGAACCCGTGACTTGGATTTTTTTTTTTCTTGATCTCCTTTAAAAAGCCAGGAAGGTTTCTAAAATGCTTGCAATCTTAGTTGCAGCAAGCATTTTGTAAGAGACTTTTCTGCAGAAAAAAAATCAGTAGAGATCATTACAGCTGCAACATTATACAGATCTATGAAATGACAAATAAAACAGTTAAAGCTACAGAGAGTTGATGGAGTCCTGGAGTTGAGGCAGAAAGGCTTTGCATTTTCAAGACTGAGAGGAAACGAATGCAGAGCAGAAGCATGAGAACTCTGTACAATCAAGACCCGTGTTCTGAATTAAGGATGCACCCTGAGTTGGGCATTAAAAGCAGATCAGAGGGTGCCAAAGAACCAATATGATGAAAGAAGGAATGAACAGAAACAGATCCGCTACCCTGGTCACCTTTCTAAAGAAGCCAAACGGAATCTGTGAAATGCAAATATTTTGAGCGCAAGCAACACTTCTCCAAGGCACCTCCACTCACTGTCTATGTGGCCTTGGACAAGTTAAACTCTCAAAGCCTATTACTCACCTACTTTTGGGTAGGGAATAATTATTATGACTATATTTTCTAAGCCAAAGGTCATACTATTCAGCCCAATTTATAAATATGGAGACTGAGGCTCAGAAAAGGTAGCTCACTTCCCCAAGATCACACAAATGATTCGTAGCAAATCCAGGAGATCATTCCATTCTCTCTCTCTGACTCCAAAGCTTATACTCTTAACTTGCAAAGTAGAGTATACTATGTATACTTACGAAGAGAGAAATAAACTTGTTGGAAAAAAGGAAAAGCCACCACGCACCTATGTTTAGGTGAGCACACTGTGGACACCAAAAAGTGTGAACTGATGGTTAGCAACGTCAATTCCTCCCAATGCAAATGCAAACATTTTCTCTTACGTCAGTTCTGTGGGTGTGGGGAGCCGCCACCCATCCTCCTTCTTATTAAAAATGTAAATAAATAAATAAAAAGCTTCTATTTCTTTGAAGACAATTATTAAATCACCTGTCAGAACGTGGGTATCCTTAAGAAAAAAAACAATAGGCATTTTCACAAAATGCAAATTGCTGCTGTGTTATTTCTCCTCCCTGCCCCCAAAGATTCAATTAACAAGAGGGAAAAGGTGGTTGTGTTTTTAACAAGTTCTTCACGCTGAATTGCTTAGAGATGTACATTAAGCCTTCTTTTAGTAATAGGAAAAAATTATCTCGTCATGACTCGACTCTCTTTCCTACCTCCAGCAGAGGATTGCAATCAATCAGCCGGACAGCAAGATTGATTTTCTAATTAAGCCAGCATTTGTATCGGCTTGCAGAGCCACAGAAGGCTTCCCTACTGTATCTTCCCAGCACATTCCTATTTGTATTCATTTACCCTCTCATTTACAGCACTTTCAAAGTTGGGGGGAAAGGGTTAGATAGTCTCTTCCTCCATGCAAATGTCCAATAGGATCTCTAGTTGCTTCAGGGAAGAATTACATCATTATTGACAAAAAGAGAGAAAACGTTGACAGGAGTCCATTTGGACTCGATTTGGCTCCCACATGGATGAAATTTGCCACCATGACCCTGCTTCCCCACCCGCTCCCCAACCCCCAGGGCCCACCCGTGGTCGTGGTTGCAGCTGGGCCAGCCAACACAGATGGTTGGGGGAGGCAGGCTTTTAGCATTTCTAATAGCTCCACTTTAAGCATTGCTTGCCAAAAAGGTATAGCAGACTTTTGTGCAGGCCTCTGTGATGAGATGTGCTCATGATTTAATTTACTTAGGGGAAGAATATGAAACCCTGAACAGCTCAGCCGGATTCAGCGTCCTCAGGGACTCTGCTGGAGGAGAAAACTTACTTTAGCAATTCTGGATCCAATGTGCTGGTGCCTTGTTGCTCATGACCTTCCTTCAGTGGGAGACACTGGGGAATAAAACTGAAGTCAGTAGAAGAAAAGCTTGCATCTTTTTTAGTTCATTCTTGGTACATTCATTAGCAAATATTTTGTAATTAAAAGCTCAATCTTTCACCAATTCAAAATGCTAATTTTGATTTAGAGAGCACTCTGACCTGAACTGGAATGAAGTTGGCCTATGTTCAATCTTAAAAAAAAAAAAAAAAAAAAAAAAAAAGACAGAAAGAAAAAAAAAAAAGGAAGAAAAAATAAAGAGGCTGATTCAGGCAAACAAAGTGACTTGGAGTGGGAGGGGGTAGATATGTGTGATGAGTTTATATAAGAAGCCATTTGTTTCAAAGACCTTAAAATAAATAGTCTTTCAAGTAGCATCATTCCTTATCCATGTAGTCTTTGGTCTTTAGTGACATCAGTCCAGTCATTCATGTTCCCCTGGGCTGCACAAACACGACATGCTCCAAACAGAACTCATGGTCTTTTCCTGAAAGTGCATCCTCCTCATTCTGATTTCCCTATTTCTTTTTTTTTTTTTTTTTTTTTTTTGAGACGGAGTCTAGGTCTGTCCCCCAGGCTGCAGTGCAGTGGCGCCATCTCGGCTCACTGCAAGCTCCGCCTCCCGGTTCACGCCATTCTCCTGCCTCCGCCTCCAGAGTAGCTGGGACTACAGGCGCTGGCCACCACGCCAGGCTAATTTCTTTTTGTATTTTTAGTAGAGACGGGGTTTCACCATGTTAGCCAGAATGGTCTCAATCTCCTGACCTCGTGATCCGCCCGCCTCGGCCTCCCAAAGTGTTGGATTACAGGCGTGAGCCACCGCACCCGGCCTGATTTCCCTATTTCTTTATACTGCCCCACTGTGCTCCTAACCATCAGGTTCAAACCTAGGCAACACTATTGACTCAGTTCTCTCTTGACACCCACATCTAATGGGTTGTCTTATTCTGTGAAAGTGATCTGTGGGAGACACCAGCATAATTTCTTGTCGTTTTTACTTACATTATTGCAACAGCTTCCTACCTCTTTTTCCTGCATCAGTCTCTCCTTTTCCTTGTCCTCTATTTCATTGCCAGAGTAGTAGTCTAATTATTTCCAAAGAGCATCCTGAATTTTGTTATGCCATGCTCAAAGACTTTAGTGGTTCCCCACTGAATCCTACTTAGAACAAACCCCTCATGTCGGCAGACCTTTCTGAATTTTCTCATATGTCACCCATAGGTCAGTGGCTGGAGGTTGGTCCTTTCCTCAGGGGTGACAAAAATTATTTGCTTCACCAAACTTGAATCAGTTTCCCAGATCTTCTCCTAGGCCTGTCTGTGCACTTCCTTGTGAAATCAAATTTTAGGGGGAACCCCGCTAAGTCAGTTTAGCAGGATTCTTCCACCCTTGATATCAGATAACGCTTTATATCTGATCATGTTCCTTATCCTCCACCATCCCCCAGGTGATGTCTGATCACCCTGGCCTGTCTCCAGTGAGAATCCTGTTCAGTTCATTTAACCAAAATCCCCCTTGCCCCTGATGTTTCCTCTCAGTAATTTTCCATCTATTGACCCCAGCCTGCTCCTTGACTATGAATTCTCACTGGCATATGCCAAATTCAGAGCTGAGCCCAATCTCTCTAATCCACTGTAAAATTGCATCATCGTGGGTTTGTTTGTTTGTTTGTTTTTGAGACGGAGGTTCGCTCTTGTTGCCCAGGCTGGAGTGCAATGGACCGATCTTGGCTCACAGCAACCTCTGCTTCCTGGGTTCAAGCAATTTTCCAGCCTCAGCCTCCCAATTAGCTGGGATTACAGGCATGCGCCACCACGCCTGGCTAATTTTGTATTTTTAGTAGAGACGGGGTTTCCCCATGTTGGTCAGGCTGGTCTCCAACTCCTGACCTCAGGAAAACCGTCCACCTTAGCCACCGAGAGTGCTGGGACTACAGGCATGAGCCACTGTGCCTGGCCTATTGTGGTTTTTTAAATCTATTTCAATGGTACAAATAAAGTCTTTAATACTGTGCTTTAACAAGTATCATTAAATAGCTTCTTCTTTAATGGGGGCATTTGGAATCTGTCAGAGTTGTGTTTGCCTCAGTAACTAGAAATCACAACTGTCCTTTACTGAGTGGGACATTTAGCAACCCAGGAACCAGATAGTCACAACACACTGTTGAGAAACACTGCTACCAATCAGGCCAAATCTAACTTTATCTTTCTTCCAAATATGTACCACTGTGGTTATGACCTGATTCATCTTCAAATCAGTCTCACATGCTATCTCTTCCAAATAAACTTTACTGATCACCACCCTGTACACACACACACACACACACACACACACACACAAACACACACACACAGAGGACTTTGATCTTTCTCCTTTCTGAATCCCACTTAGAAAACTTAATCACAGTCTACCTTTTACAAATAAATTGGCCTTAGATTGTAAGCCCCTTGTGAGAGGGTATTCATAATGCTCATTTTTATCTCATTAATACAAGTTACACAAGCTTTATACAAAATAAGCACTCAATATGTAGTCATTAAATTGATGTGGGATGAGGATCTGCACCGAGAATGGAAGCCAGAGGCCCCGAGAGTCAGGCTGGGCCTGAAGGACTAAGTGGGTAGTCAAGGCAAGAGCAATCATGTCCTCAGAAAGGGAAAGACAGACTAGGCAGAGAGACTTTGTAGCAGTCTGAGAAAGAGAGGGCAGCATTCCAGAGGAGAGGTCAGGCAACAAGAGCTCAAGAGTTCAAGGCCTCAGTGGTCAGGGGAAAGAAGAACTAACGAGACATAAATGAGCAGCTCAAAGAAGCCTCATAAAACAAAAGGACAATTTAGGATCAAAAATGATCTCATCAAGTCTTTGAGAAACTGGATGGCCAGTGGTCTTGGCAGGTTGTGCCCTGGGACTCAAAGCCTCTGAAGGGGAGCAGCTGTGTGGCAATGGAACTGAGACACAGCTGAACTTATGTTTTGCCCCAGGCTCTAAGCTCTTATATGGTTCCTCTGAGGATGGCCATCAATCCTAGTTCCATTAGTATGAGCTCTGCAGGAGGGGACAGACCACTGGGAGCATTTGGCCTGTGCATTTGCAAGAGAAATCAGTGACTTTTAGGAGGCCAAGCCACGGACAGGGCCATTAACTGACTAGCTGTTTGAAGAGAGGATTTGCAGGTGAGAAAGGGGGAGAGGCAATGTTTCAGAAGCACACTCAACCATGGTAAGTTAGATGCATGTTTGACTCTTGGGAAGAAAACTGACTTTGAGGAAGAGAACACTTGAAGGTGATTTTTGCAGAAGGAATGGGAGGAAACTTTGGAAAGAGAACTCCATGGTAAAAAGAACATGTGCTAGAATTGAAACCATGGAAATAGAGAGTAAGAGAAAGATGAGAAAATATGCCCTACAGAGGATATCAAAGGGAAAGGCATTGAGGTCTCTAAATGTGAAGTCTCACTGGAGTGGAGAGAATAGCGTTAAGTAGTCATGGAGAAAAATTGTGAAGTGTAAAGAGATCCCTTGACTAGAAACATCACACTCAAGTGGTATAACCCATATACTGGGAGAAAAAATTGGAATAAGAGTTGGATAAGACTGAAATTAAATGGAAGCTCCATCTGTTTTGGAAAAGTAATAACCATTCACTATGGCAAGAATAACCAAGAAAATTCATCAGTATCTATTTATTGGCAGACTACTTTTTGTGAAGCACCTTCCTAGAGGAGGCATATCCCTGTAATAGGATAGGGAGGATTTCAGTAGGTAAGGAGGAGAGAACTGAGAAAGTGAGCATTCCTAGATAATGCAAACATTATGAACAACAGCCTAGGACCAGGAAAATATATTCCAGAGATACAGAGAAGACAAGTCTTGTTGAACAAAAGCCAGAATGAAGGAGAGGAGGGAAATGGGAAGAGATGATTTTCAGCACTTGAAAGCTTAATCATCATCTATCCCATGGTGAACCATCAACGCCGAACAAAAGAAGGCACATGGAGATACTGAAAAAAAGTATTCACTGATTTATAAAAGAATTATTTGGTGCTGTGGAAAAAGATAACACCCAGTTTACCTTTTTTAAAAAATCACTTATCCCCTTCTCCCTCACACCACCCATATTCCTATGATGATTTTTCCTTTACAACCCTGGAAAAGAGGAGTCGGTGAGCTTCTTGGACTTGGGCTACTGCCATCCTCCGCATGTCTCTTTATCTTCGAGAGTCGCCATTGCATTCACAAAGGAATGGAGACAGAGTTAATTAGAGGAAAAGTTAATTAGAATCTAGATGTCCTAAAATGTCTCTCTACCTTCAGCAATTCCTCAAGTTATTGAAAGTGCTGCTGAGAGGAAAAGGTTTGCACCAAGGCAGAACTTTGTGGCTGTGAAAGTAATTCCAAGATGACTACAGAGAGAAGGATGTGACTTGTAAGTACAGAATACTTGGTATTTTCATTTACAACAATTTGCCTTTGGAGGTAACTCTGGATATTAGGGACAGAAGGTCCAGGGAGCTGTGTCAGAATTGACTATTCACTTCTCTCAGGGAAAGAGGCCCAATCACCTTAGATAAAAAAGGAAGAGGAGGAGAGGAAGTTAGACAAGAAAGAGGAGGAGAGGAAGTTAGACAAAAGAGCAAGGCTGGAGAAATCTTCCTTTTCCACACAGGGACGAATTTTAGTAGTCAACTATGCCGGTAATTTAACCCATGGCTCTTTCAATCCAAGGTTCTATTCAGAGAAGTTTTTTCTAGGAGCAAATTGACATTTGGAGCACAAAGGCAAGTGAATTAAGGCGGAATGATAGGCAAAGCCAGGGTTTGGTTTTTTTTGGGTTTTTTGTTGTTGTTGTTGTTTGAGTTTTTGTTGTGTTCTAAATACACGTAGGGAAATATATCCACATCTACATTCTTCAGAAGGGCTCTTTCTTTTGCACAATAAACTGCTACCATTTACTTTAAAAAAAAATATAAAATTCAACCCCAGGTATTCATTTTGTCACCTCCT
The DNA here is from genome assembly GCF_047675955.1 of Chlorocebus sabaeus. Classification (NCBI taxonomy): domain Eukaryota; kingdom Metazoa; phylum Chordata; class Mammalia; order Primates; family Cercopithecidae; genus Chlorocebus; species Chlorocebus sabaeus. The sequence goes on from NC_132918.1 coordinate 11,974,362, forward strand.
GGTGCCAAAATTCATATCAGGGATAACTAGATAGAAAAAGAATTACTGCATCACAAACACATACATGGAGGAATGGGAATTCCACTCATATGGATATTTCATGAAATAAAATGAAAGCAACTTTTGGAACCCAAGAGACCTTGGGTCATATCTTCATTTCAATCTTATAGTTGGAGGTCTCCGCACTGCAGTTTCCTCATCTCTAAATTGAGAGGAATATTATCTACTTCTTATAGTTGTTATAAGGACACAAGGAGACTACATGCTAAAATTTAGCCAAGTGCTTTGCACATAGTATGTATTCTATGAAAAAGAATTATGTTGGCAGGAACTTAGAAGGCCATAGGAAAGATCTTCACAAAACGAGTTTCCTGTTGGGGTGTGACGGGTAGAGGTAATAGTGGTCGCCATAAAAACCAGTTTCCATATCACCAGATTTACTTGCCTATCTCTCCCTGAAGTGAATGTTTCATCTGGCACTCAACAAAATGGATTGCTGGGCCCCTGGTTGAGCGCAAATCCAGCATCTATTATTGGCATCTTTCTTAATGTCTTTAACACCATCAAAAAAGTGGAGCAACCAGCCAATTGGAGACTGTTCAACACTAAATAAACATTTGGAATAGGGCCATGCCTTTTGCAAAATTACAATCTGCTTAAAATAGATGGCCTCAGAGGTCAGTTTTAAATATGCTCCATTGGATATCCACTTTTGTTTACTTCTATCCAAAGGCAATTTGGGGGCAAGCAACTCAGACAGCTGCTTGGGGCATCAAGCACTAAGTGCAGACACTGCTGTTCCTTGGACAAGACGTGCTGCGCCCTGCTTCTATTTTAAAAGGCCTCCAGCTACAGTTGCCAGAGAAGGCAAGGGCTGTTGAGTAAGTGTGCAGGCCTTACAAATGATATTTTAGGAGGGAAGTGGATAATAGGGGCAGGAAGAGAGATTGGCTTACATTTCTCATCTGGAACGCTATTTGGTCTTTAACTGTTCCTACCCCGAGCAAAATAATTTCTTGGTTTTCTGACGGATAGATAGATGGATGGATGGATGGATGGATAGATAGATAGATAGATAGATAGATAGATAGATAGATAGATAGCAAAAAGTCCTTAAAAATATATTAAAAAGTTACATGTCTCAAAAAAACATTTTAAGCAATTAGTTTTAAATGTAAGATATCCCTCATATTTTCATATTTAGTAAAATAATAATAACGCTATCAGATATGCTCTTTTGGCTGAATAAAATATTAATTGCCAAGAAGAGAATTCCCAGACATTGATGAGAATGGTAAATTTACTACTGAAACACTGTTAAGACATATTTAACACCAAGTGTTCTGAATAAACTAGTTTTCATATTCTCCACTAATTCATCTCAAAAATGAGGACAAAGAGACCTGAATCTAGCAAGTAAGAATGTTCTTAAACATTCAGAATTATATTTGAAAAAAGAAAAAAATTATTCTGAGAAAATCTACCTTACCTATTCAAGCAGTCCTGGACTGATCCCACTTCACTGAATGTTTATATAATATATAATGACTCCACTCCATTCGGGAGCTAAGCATGCACAGCTTGTGTTTGTCCCCAGTTGTTTTAGGTATGTTTGTTTCCTGGACTAGATAGTAAGCATTCTGAGAATAGTGGCTGTATATTATATTTACTCCATACCTTTTGGTTACCTATTTAGTGCTTGGTACATAGAAAGCCTTCAGTAAATAATTGCTGAATGCAAAAAAAAAAATATATTGCTACAGTTTGGAATGTCTCTAATAATAAATATTTCTTCAACCAGTATTATAGTCAACATGTAGGTATATTAGAATCATCTAGGGGAGCATTTAAAACATTCCTATGCCCCATGCTAGAAGCTGGTTTTAAGACAAAGACAATAAAGAGTTACGCCTTTGTCATGAAGGGGCTTAAAAATCTAGGGTAGAAGGCAGGCATCATAGGTAAAGAAATATGATTCAAAATTACTTCAGATAGACAAGTTACACCTCCTTTGATCATATTGCAGTTTCTTTAGTTACCTATAATTTGTGAAGACATACTATGGTAATCTTAATTGGACCTGCGTATTCCCTAAGCCTTCTTCAATAACTTATTTACTAACAATGCTCTAAGATAGAATTATTTTTGCAGATGTCTAACAATTCATCTGTTGTACACTGATGCTGACTAGTTTTGCTTACAGAAGGGAGTCCTCTTTGTGCATTCTAGGGAAAATAGCATGCATGAAGTAGCTTTATGTCTACAACACAATATATTATATAACACTATGCATTCCAGCAAAGATAAAATAACAAAGATCCATTTTATCTTCCCACCTGAAACAAATAAAAAGCTGGAAAAACCAGCTCTCAAGATATTTGACACTGTGCAAAGAAGGATCGTGATTCCTGAGATACGTGGAACAGAGGAGATGAGTCCTGCAAATGCCCCAACTTACTCCCTGGAGAAAGATTCCAGGCTGTGCTGCAGGGAAGCGGAATCCAGGCAGAGCAGCCAGACTCTCTGAGTTGAGGAGATGGAGATGAGAGTCCAGAGAAGTCAGACAGAAAACTTTCAAGATTTGCAGAGAGTCTCCCTCAAGTATTCAGCTAAGTACTGATGAGCAAATGAGAGAGAGAAAATTACCCAAAAGGATTTGAGGGATCAGTGCCCAGAACTGACCCAGAGCCAGTAATAGTGTCTGTTCTTCACAGCCAGAGTAGACAACCTCATAAATCATGGTTTATGGATTAGATCAAGAGTGGGCAAATTATGACCCATAGGCCAAATCCAGTCTGCCACCTATTTTTGTAAATACAGTTTTATTGGAACACAGCCACACCCATTTATTTATGTATCTTCTATGGCTGCTTTCAGGCTATAATGGGAGTTGAGTAGTTGGAACTGAAACCAGATGGCCCACAAAGTCTAAATTATTTATTGTCTACCCTTTACAGAAAATGTTTGCCGATTCCTAGGCTGAAGTACTAAGAAGTGCCTAAAGTACTAAGAAATGCCTAAAGTACTAGGAAGTGTCTATGTAGTGGGAAAAAAATTAACCATAGACTAAATGCTGCTCTGGTCCCATCTAATAAAGCTTGCTTTTAAAGTAAGAGCCAAAAGGGTCAAATTGTTTCCAAGTAAGTTAAATATGTTCCAGCTCAAGAATATCTATATAAAAACAAAACTATCGAGCACCCAACAATGTATTAATAAAATTCACAATGTCTGGGATCTAATCAAAAGTTACACAACATGCAAAAAAGGATAATACAATCTATAACATGTGGGGGGGGGTGGGGGGAGGCAAATCAATTAAAATTAACCAAGAAATAACATAGATGATAAATTAATAGACAAGAACATTAAAACAGTTATGACTGTATTCCATGTGTTGGTGCTTAAGGAAAGACTGAACATGTTGAATAAAGACAAGAAAAATATTTTCATGCAAATCAAAACCACAATGAGATACCATCTCACACCAGACAGAATGGTGATTACTAAAAAGTCAAGAAACAATAGATGCTGGCGAGGCTGTGGAGAAATAGGAATGCTTTCACACTGTTGGTAGGAATGTAAGTTAGTTCAGCCATTGTGGAAGACAGTGTGGCAATTCCTCAAGGATCTAGAACCAGAAATACCATTTGACCCAGCAATCCCATAACCAGGTATATACCCAAAAGAATATAAATCATTTTACTAGAAAGATACATGAACATGTATGTTTATTGCAGCACTATTTGCAATAGCAACATCATGGAACCAATTCAAATGCCCATCAATGACAGACTGGATAAAGAAAATATGGTACATATACACCATGGAATACTATGCAGCCATAAAAAGGAAAAAGATTATGTCCTTTGCAGGGACATGGATGAAGCTGCAAGCCATCATCCTCAGCAAATTAACACAGGAACAGGAAACCAAACACCACATGTTCTCACTCATAAGTGGGACTTGAACAATGAGAACACATGGACACAGGGAGGGGAACAACACACACAAGGGCCTATTGGAGGGGTGGTAGGGGGTGAAGGGAGGGAACTTAGAGGATGAGACAATAGGTGCAGCAAACCACCATGGCACACATATACCTATGTAACAAACTGGCACGTTCTGTACATGCATCCCGGACCTTAAAGTAAAATTTAAAAAAGAAAAAAGAAAAAAAATTTTAAAGACCCAAATTGAACTGTTAACTATTTAAAACAAAATAGTGATGATTTATTTTAGAGTTTTAACATATTTACAAGTGAAATTTATGGTGGTGGGGGAGGGCTTTCAAAATGTTTGTGGGAAAATGGAATTAAAAGATAAAAATAAAAAAATATAAACTTATTTTTCAATGTAAGCTCCATCAAGTTCAAGGCACTTTTTGTAAGTGATGATACCAGCCATTAAAGATCTGAGAGTCCTGGCAATTTAACCATACCAATGCAGTCTTTTTTATCTCCTTAACTGACCAAAAAATGGATGATTTTTAAAGATTTTTTGAGATTGGGAAACAAAAAGAAGTCAGAAGGAGCTAAGTAAGGGCTGTAATGTGAATGCCTCAGAATTTCCCACTGAAACTTTTGCAAAATTATCCTTGTTTGTTGAGAGGAATGAGCAAGAGCATCGTGGTGGTGGACTTTCTGTTGAAGCTTTCCTGATCATTTTTCTGCTAAAGCTCTGCCTAACTTCTCAAAACTTTCATAAAAATCAGACGTCATTATTCATTGGCCCTCCAGAAAGTCAACAAGCAAAATGTCTTCAGCATCCCCAAAAAACTGTTGCTATGACTTCTGCTTTTGACTGGTCTGCTTTTGTTTTGACTGACCACTTCCACCTCTTGGTAGCCATTGCTTGGATTGTGCTTTGTCTTCAAAATCACACTGGTAAAGCTAGGTTCCATCTCCTGTTACAACGCTTTGAAGAAATGCTTCAGGACTTGGATCTCACTTGTTTAAAATGCCCATTGATAGCTCTGCCCTTTTCTTCAGCTGATCTGAATGCACTGGCTTTGTGACCAACCCATCAAATTGACAGTTTGCTCAAGTTTAATTTTTCAGTCAGGATTGTGTAAGCTGAACCAATTGAGAGGTCTATGATGTTAGCTATCGTTTCTTCCGTTAATCATTGGTCTTCCTCAGTTAGGCACAAACAAGATTAATTTTTTCCTCAACTGCAGCTTCGGGGTTTATCTTCAGTATCACCTTATCCCTTCTTAAAATAAGTTATCCATTTGTAAATTGATGATTTATTTGGGACATTGTCCCCATAAACTTTTTATAAAATATTAATGATTTCATCATTCTTCTACCCAGGCTTTACCATAAATATGATGTTTGGTCTTGCTTCAATTTTAGCATAATTCATGTCGCTCTGATAGGGTTCTTTTCTAATGATGTCTTATCATTCTTAGTACAGCAAACTAGATTCTGTTCAGACATGTTATAACAAGTTAGTAAAAGTTTATTTTGATGCAGAGATTTTTAAAATGTATGCATACTTTTTCCCTAACATACATTTTCCATGAACTTTTGGAAGACCCTTCATATGATAATGTGAACACAAAGAGTAAAAGGAGTATTAATGGATTGCATTGTTGTAAAGCTTTTGCATTGTGAAATGCTTTCACATTATTTGAAGGTGGACCGGGATAGCATATATGTGTATACTGTATCCTCTGAACAACTACTTAGAAAAAAACGCAAAGTAGTAATTAAATACTATATTCATTTTTTATTTATAATATTTTCATTTGTTTCTTTTTAGAGTTTCCATTTATCTGCTAACATCCTCTACCTATTCTATTAATACTTTCCACGTTTTCCAGTAGTTCTTTAGTATATTTACATGGTAGTGTTAACATTCATCTTTTGAAAGTTGTAACATCTGGGATGTGTTGATCTGCTTCTACTGCGTTTTTTCTCTTGATTATGATTAACATTTTCTGGTTTCTTCACGTCTTGCAATTTTTTATTGAATGCTAGACATTATATGTAAAAGAATAGTTGAGGCCGGGCACGGTGGCTCACACCTGTAATCCCAGCACTTTGGGAGGCCGAGGCAGGCGGATCACAAGGTCAGGAGTTCAAGACCAGCCTGGCCAACATGGTGAAACCCTGTCTCTACTATAGTAGTGTTATAACACAAAAATTAGCAGGACATGGTGGTGCATGCCTGTAGTCCCAGCTGCTCGGGAGGCTGAGGCAGGAGAATCACTTGAACCTGGGAGGTGGAGGTTGCAGTGAGCCGAATGACGTCACTGCACCTCAGCCTGGGCAACAGAGCGAGACTCCATATCAAAACATAAAAGAAGAGTAGGAACAAAAATAAATCATATTTGCCTATCCTGCCCCCTCAAAAGGATATCTTCCTTCTTCTGTCAGGCCAGTAGTAGTACATGCTAGTTCAATCTAAACTTTAGTTGAGTTGGGTCTTGTCCTCGTTACAGTTATAGTCAGTTCACCACTGGCTTCATATGTTTTGAGGGCTGAATGGGCACTTTCCTCTCAGCCAGGCTTGAGATCTGAGACCTGTGAGACTCTGGAGATCTCTTTATGTTTTACAATCCAGCTTCTAATTTTAAGTTACTTGAGGATTTGATTTTCTTTTCAGGCTCACCACCAGATTTCTGTGCCTGGAAAGTTTGCCTGTTTTTTTTCTTACCCCAGTATGTGTCAGATTCATTCTACCTTCCCCTCCTCCACCAGGAATGAGGCATCTGTGGGCCTCTCTCTACTAGGAAGAACTTGTCTTTCCTGGGATTTGATTTATTTACATTTCCTTAATTCCTTCAAATCCCTGGCAGGTTCAAAATAAATCTATGATCTTGTACATCAACAGCTTATTCACATTGTTGGTGACACTGTCGGGCAGCGGTCTCTTGGGACTTTCTCCATCCCTATAGAAACAGAAGCTTACAGTTTAAAATGAACAACACAACTTGGCCAATTTTTACAAGAATAAAAAAGGTGGTAGAAACAAAAAGGCATTTGTATTAACTCAGACTTTAAATTAGAAAAAAAAAAAAGAAGAAGAAGAAGAAATTAAATCACTAACTTGGCCAGGCACAGTCACTCACACCTATAATCTCAGCCCTTAGAGAGACTGAGGCAGGAGGATCATTAGAGTCCAGGAGTTTGAAACCAGCCTGGGCAACACAGCAAGACCTCATCTTTACTAAAAACAAAATATAAAAAAATTAGCCAGATGTGGTGGCACTTGCCTATAGTTCCAGCTACTCAGGAGGCTGAAGCAGGAGGATTGCTTGAACCCAGGAGTTTGAGGTTGCAGTGAGCTATGATTGCACCACTTCACTCCAGCCTGGGTGACAGAGTAAGACCCTATTAAAAAAAAAAAAAAAAAAAAAAAAAACACACACACACACAAACAAAAAAAATCCCCCACTGACCCATGAGACTTGAAACCACTTTAATAAATTATTTGCATAGTTTGCTAATTAATTGATTAATTAAAAATAAATTATTTGCAAAAGTCCAACGTTTTATCTTGAGGGGGAACTTCTCCTAGACTCAAATAAAACTTGAGTCGGTGAGACCTTACAGAGCATCTAATCCAAAGGTTTTTGCACAGAGAACTCTGGGTGTTTATAAAAGACTATTTAGAACTCCCACAATATATGAGTGAAAATCCAGTCTGCTCTGAGTCCCCTTCTCCAAACATATCAATTCTGCTTTAATCAATTTTACATATTGGATTTTGAGTTAAATATCATTTGAAATAGAGGTTCCGATCTCTTCAAAACTATAAAATCACAAACATATCTCCCTCTCTCACACACACAAACAACACACACATAGATATACATAATCTTCTTGTTAAGCAGCTGAGGCAGACATAGAAAGTGACTACCCTAAGGTCGCATAGCTAACTAATACCAGGAATGATACTAGAACCTGTCCCACCCAGTACATTTTCTTCTCCACATGTTCCTTCTCATGACTAATTAATCTTCCTGTCCTGGACTATTGTAATTCTTGCTATATTGGCCAGTTTCAATGTGGGACCATGGATGAGCAGGTTTCGTTGGATTGATGAATGATTCCTAGAGCTTTGGAAACTCTAGTGTGACATCAGTTGGACCCAGGTGAAATGGTAATCACCAGTGTATAAATGATTTGGACACTGTAATTTCCCCCTGTGATTTAGTTTGTTTGCTTCCATTGATTTATTTAGAATGTGCTCTGCTATATCTCCCAACCTTGCTACACTTTGAGCACCGATAAATGTCAAACAGATTAGACAGGCCCATTACTCAATGGGCACATTTCTAAAAATGGTACAAAGGTGAAATCCCAGCAGTTTCAGATGATTGGAGTATTTACAGGATGTTAGGAAAACATCTGCTTCAAAAATTCAGAGGTTTGAGAGTTGATATAATGTTTTATTAGGAGCGTACACCACCACTAGTCACTGCACAGAAAATATTAAGCCACGTCGGAGTGAATGAGTTTTGAGTACCTGTTATATAGAATAGGCTGTACAGAGATTGGCCCTCTAATAGCCACTTAGAGTGAATACATTTTGCTTTTATCAAAAGAGAAGAGAATGGAACCCACTTTTATAGCTTTGCTCACAGATAAATGTGGGTAGAAAGAGATATTTTTTCCTTCAGTACTGACCACTTAGGTTTGGGTATATAACATCCTTGCTCTAATACAAAGTCACTAAACTTCAAGAGGCGGATAAAAGGTAGCAACAGTTCATTAGAACAAATCTTGAATTTTTGTTAATCTTCATTGTTACCACGGTGACTACCAGTGAATCACCAATTATGGAGCCAAGCACTGTGTACTATCTCACTTAATCTTTATAAGAATCCTGAGATATAGGTACAATTATTGCCATTTTACTCATAAGAAAACTGAGGCTTGGAGAGCTTAAACAACTTGCTTTGGTCACACATGTAGTACACGACAAAGCTGGGTTTCTAATCCAATCAGTTTAATTCCAAAGTCTTCACTTCTTGCCACTACTGTCATCAGTTGTGCAGAAAATAAGCAGATGAAAGTTGAAATAGCAACAACGAGAACAGGTTGTTCTGTTTATTTTATAACCACAAGAAATTCATAATATCCTTCAAGGAATCATTTAGAGTAGTGTTTGTTGGTGGGGACACACCCCAGTTATTAATGGATTAGTGCTAGAATCAAACTTCCATATTTCCTCTTCACCAAGATTTGATTACATCTCCAGTGTTTTCTTTGTGATGTTCCCTTTTTATAACCAATGGGGTAGTTGGTGGGAAGTTTGTAAATGAGGAAGCTGTATGTCTAAACAGGGAGAAAGTCAGAATATGAGCTGGGCTTTGCAGGAGCCAACCAGTATTTCCAGTCTATGATGCTAAATTCACCATATAGTTTTTATATATACATAAATGTACCCGTGTGCAGGCGCAGGCATGCCTGTGCCAAAAAAAGAGATGGAGAGAGGAGGAAGGTATTGCTTTCTTCTTTTTGCTTTGCATTTTTGAGGAAACGACAGTTAGGTTCATCACTTATTAATCACAAATTTTGGTGCTATGTCTTCAGAATAGAAAAGCATCACTTGATTTTCAATGCATAGTCTGCTAATTGGTAGGTTTTGCCTCTCAACTAAACTGTAAAGGGGAAGGTGCATACTAAACCGATTGCCCTACTTAGGCAGCTCCTGGCAGGAATGCTGAGATGGATTAACATGCATAACAGAAGGCTTATGTGACCCTGGGAGACAGTAGAACCTGAAATAACCTTAATATCCTGTCAACTTTCATTACCAGACCCCACTGAACAAGAAAAGCCTATTTAACAATCTGTCTGGGAAGGAAAAATCCATATCTTTTTTTTAAACCAGTATTTTTCATCCTGTTCTCTTTTATCCTGGGGATATTTTCTTCCACCTCACTTCTCAGAACAATATCACTGCACTAGACCAAGTAATCTGGCGTCCTGATTTCATCAGATTTTTCAGCATATATGCCACTCCACAGCCCTTGCTGCCACAGACTTTCTTCAAACACATCCTCATACACCTGGAACACAGGGTCCACGCTGAACAGATAGCAGTCTAGTTTTAGCAGTGTGTTTGGACAGAAACAATCCCATCTTCACCATTGTCTAGGTTCAGCCCTAGGAAGGTGTTCAGGCTCAAGAAAGAGGGGAAGTATGAGTTCAACTGCAGATTCAAAAGCAAAAATATCTTGGAGAAGTATCGGTACTTTCTCAGACATACACAAATCCAGATGTCTGGTCAAGATGTCAACTGCATTTGCTGAAAGCATCCTGAGTTACTTTAGCATGCCAAGTGCTGTATGCTCCTCAAGGGAGGTGTTTATGGGGAAATTCTAAAAATACTGAAGCACTAAAACAAATCCAAAATAATTGCATTTCTGTCGCTTTTTAACAGCACTTTCAAGAAATAGACCATTCTTTCTGTCTCAGTAAATGCTTTCCAAATTTCCAAATTAGATGTCGTATCCTGAGGTTCCAAACATCCTCCATTCACAAGATATGGCTTAGCCATAGATTTAATTCCGTTTAATCAGAGTAGTTGAAATCATGGTTTTAAAAAAATCACTAGGCAGTTGAGAGAGATTCAGATTCTTCGAAATCAGGAGCAGTGTGACCTTGGGCAAGTTACTTCTCTCCTCTGAATCATTAAAGGGAAGGAGGAAAGTAGTAAATTCTGTTGGATTATTGGACACTTTACCATCATTACCTTTACTAAATGGTTTTCAATATTTCTTCTAGTTTTAATTTTCTTTTCTACTGAGTTCTTAAATTGATTTGGCAAATGTTTACTGAGAAATTCTATAAGCCAAACACAGTGCTGTGCACTAAAACAGTTATTAAAATCAATATGAGGGCCTGGTGCAGTGGCTGATGCCTATAATCCCAGCACTTAGGGAGGCTGAGGTGGACAGATTGCTCGAGCTCAGGAGTTCAAGACCAGCCTGGGCAACATGGCAAAACCCCATATCTACAAAAAATACAAAAATTAGCCAGGCGTAGTGGCGGGCACCTGTAGTCCCAGCTACTTGGGAGGCTGAGGTTGGAGGATCACTTGAGCCTGGGAGGCAGAAGTTGCAGTGAGGCAAGATCGTCCCACTGAACTCCAGCTTGGGTGACAGAGCCAGACCCTGTCTCAATAAACTAAAATAAATAAAATAAAAATAAGGATGAAACAGTAAAGGATTTTTACGAAGTTGTTTTTTAAATGACAAACTAGACCTTCTAGTTTCTTTTTCCATAAAATTCAGAAGAATCGCTTCTTACGGTATGAATGAGGCCACACTGTGAAATAATCCTGTCAGGAATGTGTCATCTTACTCCTTGGGAAATCTCTCCGTTCCTCCCAATGCACTATGACTTCACTTCTCTGAGCTCCAGTATGTGTCTATAAAACAGATTAAGTGGCCTGGCGCGGTGGCTCACTCCTGTAATCCCAGCACTTTGGGAGGCCAAGGCAGGCGGATCACCTGAGGTCAGGAGTTCAAGGACAACCTGGCCAACATGGTGAAACTTCGTCTCTACTAAAAATAACAAAATTAGCTGGGCCTGGTAGCGAATGCCTGTAATCCCAGCCACTCGGGAGGCTGAGGCAGGAGAATCACTTGCACCTGGGAGGCAGAGGTTGCAGTGAGCAGAGATTGCGCCATCGCACTCCAGCCTGGGGGACAAGAGTGAGACTTCGTCTCAAAAAAAAAAACAAAAAACAAAAACCTAGATAAGTTAGTTAGATGTTTAATTGGAAAAAAACAATGTATTGAGAGTCAGGAGAACTGAGTTCGAGTTCTGGATAATTACCTTAATTATCTGCAATGTTCACTAACATGTGGGACAATTTACTTGGTCTCTCTAGGTCTCACTTTCCTTCTCAATCATTTAGCTTATTCCTACAATGCTACTACAGCATTGAGAGAGAGTGCGAGAGAGAAAATCTGTCCAAACCAGCACTATAGAAAACAGTCGTCACTAACAAGCGTGTAAAATGTGGCTTGTTCAAATTGAGATGCGAAAAAAAAAAAAAAAAGAATGTAAAATCTCTCATTGATCATTTTTAATAATGAGACAATTTTAATATTGATTATGTAGTGAAAGGGTAAATATTTTAGATGAATTGGGTTAAAAACAATACATTACTAAAATTAATTTCACCTCTTTTTAATTTCATGTGTTTCTTAGAAAATTTTAAATTCTCTAGTAGTCTTCACATGTAGTTCACATTTATTGCTCGCATTGTATTTCTGCTGGACAGCACTGTTCTAAACCGTCTCAATTACCTACTTACTACCAATTCATCAGCTTGTGAAGAGTTAAGCAGGTCATATTGTTCTGGCCTGCATTAAAAAAAAAAAAAATTAAAGTGAAAAACAGGAAGACAAAGAAAATAAGAAAACAGGCCTCTGTCTGGGAAGTGGACATGTCCCTTCCTACCTGAAGCCCCTGAGGAGTTCTAGTTCCCCTCGCTGCTCCAGGGCCTTAGTCTGCAGATTTGAATAAGAACAAGCCTGAGAACTAGAGAAGCGGCAAGGCCCTCTGATGTTATCTTAGAAAATGCAGACAGCTACTGACAGGAGAAAAACATGCCACTGCAAGTGAAAAGGGCCCAAAGAACAAAGAGTTGGAGAAGCCTGGTGTTTAAATCATTCTGGGGGAGTTTGAAGTGAGGGAGGAAAGGGATGAAATTGACCAGGAGAGCTCTGCCCTCTGAAGCAAATGTTCTCTCGCCCTTCGTTTCTTCATCCTTTTATAATACTTTCCATTTCATGCCTTTCTTTATAGCTTGTGATTCTCTTTGCTAGGCACCTTCAGATACGTATCTCATTTAATTGTAATATGCCTTTGAGGTCAGTATGATTACCCTCATTTTATAATTAAGAAAACTGGAACTTACAGAAGTTAGGTAACTCGCCCAACTTTGAACAGCTAGAAATTATGGTGGGGTCAGAATGTGCATCTGTAGCTTCTGACTTCAGTGGCTATGTATTTTTCCACAAAGCCACATCTCCTGCATGTATTTCAGCTATTCTTTCTTAATTATCTTGTGACATATTTTAAACTCAGCTAATTTTCTAGTTGCTTTTTGAAGACAGTTTAGAAGTTATTCTACTTCACATTTTAAACTGCTTCCTAAAATATGACAGGGCTAATTTTTAAAACTCCTTTTCTCGCTACTAGCTAAACACTGTCCAAATATTAATCAGATGTGAATACTTAGGCTAATAAAATAAGTAGGCCTTCAGCTCATTTGAATAGCTCAGCCAAACCTATGAAGAAACAAAATTAGCTGATACCCTGTCTGTCTTTCAGTGAATAAAAGATTTGGGAAAGAAACGTATTAAAGCACTTTAGCCAAATGAATTAAAATTAACTTAGTTGATTATGGGAAATCTATAATGCAAATGCATAAAACTAAACCCTTAAAATCATGATCACATAATTTCGATCACTTAATTTCAACAGAAGTAGAAAAATATTTTTTCTTTTCACCTTCATGAACCACAGAAAAGAAGACAAATGAAATACATGCATTGTGCTTATTTGAAATAAAGTTTCTTCATGTTCCATCTGTAATCCCCCAAATGCCAGCATTAATCCATTCTAAATCCACAAGCCTTTCAGTTCAGACCCCAAGGAAGGCATAAGTAATGCACACAGAAGCTGTGCCAGTTCAAAACCCACGACAGAAGCCAGAGTATCCAAAGATTTGATTGGAAATTTGACTTCAAACAAATCCCCAAGTGGGGGATTTAGACATATACAGGAGTTGCTTTTTTTTTTTTAAGTCCAAGTAATAGAGAGTACAACTAGCAAAATCATTTTTTTATTATTTCATTTCAACCTACATTTTTGATTTGTGCTGGAAAATCTTATAAAGAAAGAGGTATCAGGTATGATCTGCCCTCAGAAATTTCAAGATGGTACAAGGAAATTCAAATACAACAAACACTGATAGATGCAGTAGGTGAATTTTGTTCTCATTGCCTAGTAACTTTTACTTGTAAGATAATTTTGAGTTGTTTTAAGTAGCATTTTCTCTACTGAATTTAAGTATGTATATAATGTTTTTATATTACATTAAGAAAAGGATAGTAATTACAAATTCCACCTATTAAAAATCATTAAAAATTAAGATAAAGGATCTATAAGGTAATATAAATCATAATATAATTTTATTTAGAAAATTTCAGTGCTCAAGAAATTTCATAAACATGTCTATAATAGTAAAAAGGTATTTCTATGTGTAAATTAAGTTCTAGGGAGCTTGGAATGCATAGTTTGATAGGTAGATAGAAAACAGAGACTTTTTTTTCCTCTTCAAATCAGGAAAAATGTAGTAAGAATGTATATACTAAGTATTTCTTAGTAACTCAGAAAAAAAAGTCAACTGGGCTGGGCATGGTGGCTCACACCTGTAATCCCAGCACTTTGGGAGGCCGAGGTGGACAGATCAACTGGGGTCAGGAGTTCAAGACCAGCCTGGCCAACATGCAAAAACCCGCCTCTACTAAAAATACAAAAATTAGCGAGGCATGGTGGTGGACACCTGTAATCCCAGCTACTTGGGAGGCTGAGGCAAGAGAATCTCTTGAACCCGGGAGGCAGAGGTTGCAGTGAGCTGAGATTGTACTACTGCACTCCAGCCTGGGCGATAGAGTGAAGCTCCATCCAAAAAATTTTTGAAAAATGAAAAAGAAAAGTCAACTCAGCACAAAATAATTTCAGAGGTACTTCACTTTATATTGCAGATAAAAATTTTTATACGAATGATATTTATGTGAATTAATTGTGTTAAATGACCCAAAGCATGGTCATCATTTAAAGAAAGCCCCTAGAGACTCATTTATTTTAAAAACTTAACTGCTTCCTCATTTATTTGTGTTGCAAATTAATTATTCATTCAACAAGTAATTATTGAGCATCACCCATGTGCCAGGCACTGAGTCCATAATACTTATCAAGGCAGCATGCTCCCATTGTCCAGGAGGTTAGAGTATACATGAGGAGACGCACAAGCAAGTGACTAAGCAAGTTCATTTAACAAGCACAACATGTGCTGAGTGTTACCAAGGAAATAAACATGGCATGTGGTGGAGAATAGCTGGGGACCTATTTCAAACTGGATAATCAGGGAAGGTTTCTCCAAGGAAGTGGCATCCAAACTGATATCTGAGAGTCAAGAAGGAGCTCATCCATCACACAGAAAGAAAGCAAAGATATAATGTGTTTTGTGGGACAAATGATGATAGAGGAAATAGAGCTTAGAGGCCTGAAGAGAGAAGAAGACTGGAGGATTGTTAGGAAAGGAGGGAAGAGCCATAGATGAGATCAGGTAGGCTGAGCTGTGGTAGGGGGATAGGAGTTTAATCAAATCTGTGTTTCAAAACAATTTCTCATGCTGCCCTTTGAAGAACTGATTGAAGACACGTGGCATGGAAGCCAGGCCACATGTTAGGAGGCTACTATATAACAGAAAGATGATGGTTACTAGACTCAGTGGTTGTAGTGGAAACAGAGACAGGGCAGTGGACTTGAGGATAGAAACAGCAGGGCTTGCTGATGGATTAGATGCTGATGGATTAGGATTGATGGAGAAGTTTATATTAAAGATGTCTCCCAGATATGTGTACAATCAAGATCTTTATAAAAACTCCTCTCCATTTAATATAAGGATGTGTTCTTAGTATACTCGTTCTTACAGTTTGCTAGTTCACTGCATGTGAAAATGTACTATGGTTTCATAAGAATGTATTTAGACTCTCAAATACAGGTCTTCAATATCATTCATAACTAAATTTCTATTTTAAAATGTTTTGAGCCAAACATGGAAATCTGCAATTCTCTCTTTTCTTCACAATATAGTTAAAGCGAGCTCTTATTTCTTTTTATTCCTCTTCATTATCTTTAATGGCTTCCGTCGATGTTGTCCTTGCTATTTTTGTTGTTGCTGCTGCTATTGTTGTTATTGTTTTATAAAGATGACTATAATCCTTACTAGTTAACCCAGAAATGATTAAAAGAATTCATATAAGTAGGCCACTGCTTGGAGTGGGGTTCTCAAGTATTCTACTTAAGTCTAAGCCTAAATAATTGGCTTCCATCTCTTGAAAAATATTAGATGACTTCATCTGATTTCCAGCCTCTACTGAGTAATGCTTGGAATTTGGGTATCTAAAATGTTCAAGTCACAAAACAAAGCTCATATAAACCTATCAATTTCTACTGAGTTATTGGTTCAATCTTTTTCCTCTACTTTGGTTTTTACTAGTTCATGTCAATAGTCTAGATATTACAGGCATATAAGCTCTAGGTTTTCTCCCAGTATCTTCCAAGGAATTCACCTGAGCATTGGGAGCATGCAGAATATCCAACAACAGAGTACTGCTTCACAGATAACTCTAAAAGAGGCAGAAATATGTCAATAACCTTCAACAATGACCCCAGACAACACCACAAACAGAGGCAGACTGCTACTAGAGAAGTCACTATGAAAGTGTCCCTTACATTTTCAACCAAAGGCCTGGTTCATATGTGGTACTGTGTTGACCCACATGGAAAAGGAGTGATTTTATTCAAATCTTCTCCAGTTGCTCTCTCATCTGTTGAATTTTTACTGCACTTTTATACTTTTATATCTCATACTCAAAGTAAGATGAACTCTTTGAGTTGTAAGCTCATTGTGATTTCTATCTGCATAAATCTAGGTCAGCCTCATGAAATTATGAATATTTCCGATGGGAAAAACAGATACCTAAGCAAGAGACTCATATCTTGTTCCAATTTGAAATTATTTCTTCTTATCCCTTTTCAGGTTTAAATCTCTTAAAAGTTTTAGTCTAAGTACTTTCAGGAATATTTGTTATAATTAGAACTAAGGTGGGGATGCCTGTCAAGACCCAGCCTCCTGGATCTTGTTTAATATGGAGGAACTCTCCTTCCAGCCCTTGCAACTCACAATCCCTCCAAGCACAAAATCCTAAATAAGAGAGGCCAGGCCTTGAGTTTCCAAAACTAATGATGAAGCCCAATTGGCAGTGTAGTCTAGTAGCAGAAGTGTGGGTGAACTTTGTTATACAGATCTGGGTTCCAATCCTCTGTCTACCAGCATATCTCAGGGAGATTGAGCAAGTTATTTAGCTTTTCAGAACCTCAGTTCAGTTATTTATAGAATGGATATTACAACTCCTCTCTCATATATTATTATGAGGAATCAAATAAATAATGTCCCTGTAAGTTCCTGGCACATGATGGGCTGCCAGTGAATCTTATCATAGCAGGAGTCCCAGCTGCGTTGTTTGCTACTGATATATTTTGCCAAGTCTGGCTGCCTGGTAGGGTGGGTCTGCCAGGAGACTGTTTGCCTCAGAAACTGAAGAGCCTCCTGGGAAAGAACTCATACAGAATGAGACTGTCAGACAAGCTTGGCCCAAGAAGAAAAAGCCTTAGTTATCTGGGGGAAAGTCTGGCTTTGACTCTGTGGTATTACCCCATCCCCCAAGCCAGCCTCTTTCAGAGGTACTCATATCAGAGTCCTAAGGAGAAAGAAGACTCTGAACAAAAGCAAAGAGAACTGTTTTCTCTGAAAACATCTGGCTCATCCTCTTGTATTTCTTCCACTTCTCTTTCCATACACTCTTGATCACTGAGGACCATTCTGGTTGGCCCAATTCTGGCCTGAATATTTTTTATTCTCTTGGATTGGTGGGCCTGGCTTACTAAGCCCAACACAGAGTTGCAGAACTTGGATTCTGTGCTTGGGTTACTTGAATGAAGCAAGCACCTGGCTTCCCCCTCCTCCTTCCTGAGACTGCCTTCTTTGGGTGAATTTGCATTACATGGACCTCTAGAGGGACTTAGCTTTTCTAAACAAAATACATAAGTCCAGGTACTGATTAGCAACCTCACAGGGCAGGCCACCTGTGACACTGACAAGCACATTCCCTTGTGGGCCACTGTGTCAAATCACTTTCCCACTTCTTCCCAAAGAAGAAGACAGATGCTCAGTAGAATCAGGGCAGTGTCAGGAGCTAACCTTCAAAATTGACCTAGATATGAACTGGATTGACACTACAGAGATGCTTAAGTTTTACAGGCTAACAGTAGCCAAATTTGATCTATCCAAAAGTAGGCTTTATTCTTTTGACACTGAGGCCACCCTTGTCTCCCCTATTCTCCCTCTATGCCCTGTACCGTGTCTTTCAGTACATAAAAGCACCTGAGGTCAGGAGTTCAAGACCAGCCTGCCCAACATGGCGAAACCCCATCTCTACTGAAAATGCAAAAAATTAGTTGGGTGTGGTGGCGGGCACCTGCAATCCCAGCTACTCAGGAGGCTGAAGCAGGAGAATCGCTTGAACCCAATAGGCAGAAGTTGCAGTGAGCCAAGATCACGCCACTGCACTCCAGCCTGGACAACAAGAGTGAAACTCCGTCTCAAAAACAAAACAAAACAAACAAAATAACAACAACAAAAACACTTGTGCATTTCATCCCCACCATTCACAGAGTAGAAGCATTTTCCCAATTTTCCCACACCAAATCATGCTTTAAACTTTATCATAGGCTTCCTATTACTCAACAGAACCCACTCTTGTTATATATATACACAGTGATAAGACAGTTGCCCTGGTTGAATAGAACTAAATGGTCTTCAAAAACTATTCTCAAATTTCAGAGTACGTACGACAAGGCCTACCCTTGGCATTCTCATTCAATGAGACTCAGATAGGGCACAGAAATCTGCATTTTTACAAGTACCCAAGGGGATACTGATGCAGATAATTCTCAGAGTTCACTTTCAGAAAATCTGAATTAGAAAAAGTCACTTAAGTTTTTAAATTATATCTGTTGATTTGGCACAATAATTTGATAGCAAAGTTGAAAATAAAATGAAGAAAAAAATGCAACCTAGACCACCTTTCAGTAAACATGAACTGAATCAAAGGAGTATTCTCTGGTCTATAGTTTTCTCCTAAAACTTCCAGATCACTTACATTCTGCAGTGATGTGCTTGTATCCCAGGATGAAAATTACCTACCTCCTGAATCCTCCTCAGAGACTTTTCCACTCAGAACAATGCCACAGCCCAGTCACCTGGTCACCTTCCTGTCCTAGGGTCATTAGAAGGGTCCATGATACACAGGCATAAATCACTGCTTCTAAGACAACCTCGTAACCAATTCAGATGGAAGGCTTTTCAGGCAGCCTATTATATTTATGTTCTATCTATTTCTCACATCCAAGGGGGCCCAAGCTTAATTTATGTGTCTGGACTATGATTCTACTTCTGAGGCTACCCTTGAGTTTTAAAAGCTCTGACATGTAATGACAACAGAGGTTTTGATGGCAGCAAGCGGTGACAGGTAAGAAAAGCATGTCCATTAAAGTGTGATTAGAAAGTTCATGAGCTATTGAAACCTTTATTCCTGTCTAAAACTCCCAAAGGTCTCCTAGCTTCTAGAATATATTATTTTCTGCCTTCCAGGGACAAATGCATTTGACACATTTTTGTCACCTACAAATCAATGGACAAACCAAGCACACTAATAGGGCTTTAAAGCCTTCAGAATTAAGACTAACTTGGGCAGGAGTCATGATGGATGTTTAGGAATACGGGAGGAGGGAAGCTACAAAGAGTTGGAAGATATGCCTAATTATTTAAACAGAACAAGGGCTACAGTAACTGACCCAATTATAGTAACAAGCTCTGCAGGTCTTCTGGGTGGATAAGATGCAAAGGGATGAGACCCAGTATTCGAGTGTTCACCTGTTTGAAAGGCACAGGGGTAAGAGACCCAGGCAGCGGCAGTCATCCTGGCGTATGTATACACATTAGGACCCCGGTAAGTATTTGAGACTGACGACATGTTGCAGAACACAGTTGGGCTCTGGCTTGATTTAAGGCAGTCAATTCAGATTCAGAAATGCAAACTTGCACAGATAGACAACAGTGGCCAGCCAGCCAGACATGATATGGAGGAAGGGATAGGAGGAAGTGCTGTGATTCATGAGTTGCACAGCCATTCAGCACTTACTGTGGGTGGTAGGAAGAATAGAGGTTGTGCAGCAGACACCAAGGATGATCAGTGTCATAGCTAAGTCACAGCTATGTCAGTAGCCCTCAAATATGGAAGTCACTCCATTCTGAGCCCATGACCGGGCCTGGGGACAGAGGCAGGGGAGGTGGCTATAATAAAATATTTCTTTGTTCTGACAGAGTTAACTCAGGAACTAGTGTGGCACGAGTAGAACTAACAGTAGCTTCGTGCCATTTGTGCAATTACTCATCAAGACAACTGAGCCACACTTCTTGACACCTAGATTCTATTAAAATAATACAGGCTACATGAGAAAACACACTATCTATACCAGTTGTGGGCACCACACCCATGTTTGCACCATCTATACCTCACATCATCATCCCAGTCAAAGAAAATTCTTCTAAGGAACCAAGAGTGCCCAGTCTGATAGGCAGGATTGTAACAGCCCTGCATGACACTCAACTGGCAGTGATGTCCTCCAACTTAACCTGCCAAGAGTACCCTCCTGTTTCTTCTTTTCCACCACTCTTACCTTCATTCGTTTGACAATACCATCAAAAGAGGTATATCCAAAGCCAGCATAATCAGCCAACATTTTGGAGGTGAAAATAAAAGTTTTTATAAAAGACACTTTATAAAATGCCAACCTAGTGGTAAATAAAATGAAACCAAACGTATAACATCACCAAGGCAAAAGTACTTAGTTATAAATTGCAGATGCGAATTTTTCATGCTTTTGAGCAGAAAAAAAATGAAACAAACGATATGGGCAGTGTTTGAGTCAAACATTTGTTCAGCTCAGAGGATTTTTCTGTTGAATGTAAACAGGCATTACTTTGCATGTGTTTATTACTCTTAATTTTCAAGCACATTGGAGGTCAATCAAGAAACTGATAAACCTCTCTCCAGAAAAGATTAAAGGAGAAAAATATTAACACACTTTTAATACGCTCGCCACAAAATAGAACTAGCAATTATTTCTAAAGGTAAATGTCCATGTTAATATGACCAGATGGAAGGCTAATGAAAAAGTTGTCCTTCATTTCTCACCTCAAATAATGGACAAAATGGAGTCCTCATCTATAATATAACAGGCATACATTAAAATGTTTTATACTTGAACATAAAAAGTAAAGCTTAAAAGAAAATTAACATCTGCCAAATGCAAAAAAGGGCTTTCTACTGTTTATTTGTACAAGCTTCACAACTTACATCAATTTAATAAATTAATAGTATATTAATTAAATATCCTAAAAGGTGAAGTTATTTGGGGATATACATGTTATCTATGGGATGGTTAATTTTATGTATCAACTTACCTGGGCCATAGGACACCAAGATAGCTAGTTAAACATTATTTCCATGTGTGTCTGTGAGGGTATTTTTGTCATAGATTAACATTTAAATTGGTGGACTGAGTAAAGTAGATCACCCTCTTCAATGTGGGTGGATACTACCCAATCTGCTGAGGGCCTGAATAAAACAACAACCAAAAAAAACAAAAAAATGGAGAAAGTTTGCCTTAACTCTGCCTGACTGCATGAACCAGGATATTGAATCTTCTGCTGCCCTTGGTGTTTCTGCTTCTCAAACCCCTGGAGTCACACTAGAATGTATATCATCAACTCTCCAGCTCTCAGGCCTTCAAACTACACACGGGTCTGCAGCTCACAGACAGAAGATACTGGGACTTACAGCCTTTACAATCATGTGAGCCAATACCTCATAAGAAATCTCTTCCTGGATTTCATATATTCATCCTATTGGTTCTATTTCTCTGAAGATCCCTGAATAACACAATCTAGAAGAGATGGCCAACCAATATCTAAAGTTTAAAGTGATTGACGGGTATTAGAATAGGTTTGGAGGGGAAAAAAACCCTAAACGAAAGCTCTGTTTCAATCATTATATGTCAAGAATTTGGGGGTAAGTAAACCATGCCTCACTGTCATCAGTAAATAGAGATACTGTAACTTGATTAAAGGCACTGCGACTTTGGCCTTGAATGGAAATAAAGGAACCCACCTTTCAATCATCCATTCATTCAGCAAATCTTTGCTGAGTATCTATCAAATATGCAACACTATACTAAGCAATAGAGATTCAAGTGAATTCAGTGAATCCAGTCTCCTCACCTAAGGTTGAAGGAAATGTTCCCTTTCCTGCTCTCCCATTATCAGTTGACCTGACACATGAAGAACTACAAAATATAAAAGAGGATATGGATTTGGTAGAGGAAGAGAAAGCGGACAGGAATGGTAAGTGCTGAGGCTAAATCCACAGGCAGAGGCAGATCTGAAGGAGGCTTTTAGCCCGTGCACTCTGCATAGATTGACATGCACTCTGGGAATTATTGAAGATTTTAAACTTAGCAGTGATGTGATCATATCTTTGTTTTAAAATATTTGGAGATGGTTTGGGATCAAGTCTGGAAGCAAGTGGGTCAATAATGAACTATTCCTGTGATCAAAAGAAAAATGTGAGGTGACTTGATCTATAGCAGCAGTGGTGGAGATATCAAAACTTGAAAAAAGGCAAGTGATATTTAAAATTTAGTCTCTTCTGGATTTAGGGACTGAGTGGATATAAAGGATGGTGAAAGGAAGAAGGCAAAAATGATGATTCACTTCATCTTCCCTAGCTGCAATTTTCTTATATATGAAAAAGACTTGTTATCATAAGAGTATTTACATTGCAGGGTTCTAAGGATCAAATAAAAACAACAAAGTACTTTGTAAACCAAAAAGTTCCATATAAGTGTTTGTTAAAATAAACAACAACATAAAAAATGTTAAGGGAATAAATTCTCTTCTTTGAACTTTAATTTATTCACCTACAAAAATAGAATAGTCAGTTTCACTCGTGCACAGGGACTTCCAGCTCACCAATAGGCCGCAGGCCAAGGCTGGAGGGCTGGGTGGGCAGCGAGCTTGGCCAGTTGCTGCATGGTGAGGCCTGAGTCCAGCCAGCAGGAGCAGTTGGTCTTTGGCAGCAGAGACACCACAGAGCTGAGCTGCCACCAGCCTAGAGGTGGTCCCCCGGGACTCACTCTTTGGGAAAAGGATGGCGCAAGGCTGGTGTCCTGGACTGCATCCCCGTGGGGGCCCCAGCAGCTGTAGGTGAGGAACGCCTTCCAGGAGGCTGTAGGAGGCCAATATCTGCTGGCAGCAGCTCACCTAGCATGTGCTGTGCCTAGTCAATGTGTGTGTGACAGGTGATCCATCCTGGGGAGGTAAGGAAGATGGGAAGATGAGGCTGAAAACACAGCAGGGGACCCTTGCTGGGCTCAGCCCTACTGGATGGTGAAGAAGTTGCTGACCACCAACTCTAATTGCTTCCATCATGTGGCAGCCCCATTCCCTCTATCTTCTGGCTGAAGAGCACAAGGAGTTCCATGGACAGCACGGAATCAGGGAATCAAGCTGTGGCACTCACAGTGGAGCCTGGTCATGAAGAGCATAGTGCCCCTGGACAGCAGCCACTATACCTGCACGAGTTCAGTAGCATCCAGAGGACACACACACTGGACCTTGAAGGTGCAGGTAGGAGGGAAGCTCCCAGACCCATCTGCACTCCCAGAACATCTTCTCATGGGTCTATTCTGCCTGGGGGTTACCGGCCAACCAGAGAGCAGAGCTGTACAGCAAAATGGAGTTCCACTGCAAGATGTACAGCAACGTAGCACCTGGAGGTGAATGGCAGGAAGTCGGGCCCCAGCAGCAGGCTCTACCTCAGCATGCTTAAGGTGGGCACCACTGCTGGCTCATATTGGGAGTCAGGTGGGAGTGGGCACCTGGGGCTCTATTTCATTGAAATCTACCAGCATGATAGAAATTTTAGAGTAGCCTATCAAAGACAAAATTATGGCACCAGCCATGAGGCGAAATCTTTGCAGTGAGCAGTTCTCTTGGATATGAACTTGCTACTGGTTTATATACCATCTGCCTTGAACCAAAGTCCAAAGTTAGATGCAGCTTCTTCCAAAGTAAGAATATATGTGTCAATCCATAAAAGTGAGAATCATTCTGGTGATTACCGTCCCCTGTAATCTGTTCAAAAACATTTACTTATTTCTCTGTAACTCTGTGCTCTCTGAATTCCCATACTGATTCCTTGGCAAGCTTGCACTTTGGTGCAAAACTCATTGCAGTTTCTGCATTGTTGAAATTTGCCTTTTGATATCGGGATACATTCCTAAATAAATGTGGTTATGTTACACACCATTTTAATGCACATTTCGTGCTTTATGGTTTTTTGCTAAAGACTTATTTCTTGCTGTTTATTTTATATTTATTTTAGACTGTGGGAATAATGTTAGACGAAAAGAAAATTCAAGCAATTTTCTTATTCAAGTTCAAAATGAGTCATGCAGCAGTGGAGACAACTCGCAACATCAACAATGCATTTGGCTTAGGAACTGCTAATGAAGGCACAGTGCAGTGGTGGTTCAAGAAGTTTTGCAAAGGATATGAGAGCCTTGAAGATAAAGAGCACCGTGGCTGATGATCGGAAGTTGACAACGATCAACTGAGAGCAATCATTGAAGCTGATCCTCTTACAACTACACTAGAAGTTGCCTAAGAACCCAACATCGACCATTCTATGGTTGTTTGGCATCTAAAGCAAGTTGGAAAGGTGAGAAATCTCAGTAAGTGGGTGCTTCATGAGCTGAGTGAAAATTAAAAAAAAAAAAAATCATCGTTTTGAAGTGTTGTCTTCTCTTATTCTATGCAACAATGAACCATTTCTCAATCAGATAGTGACGTGTGATGAAAAGTGGATTTTACATGACAACCGGTGACGACCAGCTCAGTGATTGGACCGAGAAGAAGCTCCAAAGCACTTCCCAAAGCCAAACTTGCATCAAAAAAAGGTCATGGTCACTGTTGGTGGTCTGCTGCCAGTCTGATCCACTAGAGCTTTCTGAATCCTGGCAAAACTATTACAGTTGAGAAGTCTCTTCAGCAAATCGATGAGATGCACTAAAAACTGCAATGCCTGCAGCTGGCATTTGTCAACAGAAAGGGCCCAAATTTCTCCATGACAATGCCCAACCACACGTCGCACAACCAATGTTTCAAAAGTTGAACAAATTGGGCTTTGAAATTTTGCCTCATCCACCATATTCACCCGACCTCTCACCAACTGACTACCACTTCTTCAAGCGTCTCAACAACTTTTTGCAGGGAAAATGCTTCCACAGCCAGCAGGATGCAGAAAATGCTTTCCAAGAGTTTGTCGAATCCCAAAGCAGAGATTTTTACACTACAGGAATAAATAAGCGTATTTCTTGTTGGTAAAAATGTATTGATTGTAATGGTTCCTATTTTGATTAATAAAGATATGTTTGAACCTAGTTATAATAATTCAAAATTCAGTCTTAAACTACAGTCACCTTTGCATCAATCTAATATTATCAATCTCATGTTTTTAACAAATATGATTTCTTTTTTTTTTTTTTTTTTTTTTGGAGACAGAGTCTCACCCTGTTACCCAGGCTGGAGTGCAGTGGCACCATCTTGGCTCACTGCAACCTCTGCCTCCCAGGTTCAAGCCATTCTCCTGCCTCAGCCTCCTGAGTAGCTGGGACTACAGGTACTTGCCACCACACCCAGCTAATTTTTTGTATTTTTAATAGAGGCAGGGTTTCACCGTGTTAGCCAGGATGGTCTCGATCTCCTGAACTCGTGATCCGCTCGCCTCGGCCTCCCAAAGTGCTGGCGTTACAGGCATGAGCCACCGCGCCCAGCCTTATTTTTAATTTTTGTAGGTATATATATTTATGGAGTACAAGCAATGTTTTGATATAGGCATGCAATGTTTTATAAGCACATCATGGAGAATGAAGTATCCATCCCTTCAAGCATTTATACTTTGAATTACAAACAATCCAACCTTTTTTAATAATCTTTTTTAATCCTTTTTTCTTTGGAATCCTTTGAGTTACAAACAATCCAATCTTTAAGTTATTTTAAAATATACAATTATCATTGACTACAGTCACCCTATTGTGCTACCAAATAGCACAACAGCAGTCTTATTCATTCTTTCTATTGTTTTGTACCCATTAACCATCCCCACCTCTCCCACAGTCCCCAACTATCCCAGCCTCTGGTAACCATCCCTCTAGTCTCCATGTCCATGAGTTCAATTGTTTTCATTTTTAGATCCCTCAAATAAGTGAGAACATGCAATGTTTGTCTTTCCGTGCCTGGCTTATTTCACTTAGCATAGTGGCATCCAGTTTCATCCATGTGGTTGCAAATGACTGGATCCTATTCTTTTTTATGGCTGAATAACACTCCATTGTGTATATGTACCACATTTTCTTTATCCATTCATCTGTCGATAAACACTTAGGTTGCCTCCAAGTCTTAGTTATTGTAAATAGGGCAGCAACAAACGTAGGAGTGCAGATATCTCTTTGATATACTGATTTCTTTTCTTTTGGGTATATACCCAGAGATAGAATTGCTGGATCATAGGGCGGCTCAATTCTTATTCTGAGGAACCTCCAAACTGTTCTCCATAGTGGTTGTACTAATTTACATTCTCACCAACAGTGTACAAGGGTTCTCTTTTCTCCACATCCTCATCAGCATTTGTTATTGCCTGACATTTAGATATAAGCCATTTTAACTGGAGTGAGATGGTATCTCATTGTAGTTTTGATTTGCATTTCTCTGATGATCAATGATGTTGAGCACCTTTTCATATGCCTGTTTAACAAACAAGATTTTACCTTAAGATCCACTATAAAATTATGAGACAAAGTATATTTGCGTTGGTACAAAAATAGATACATACAACAGTGGAACAGAATAGAGAAGGCAGAAATAAAACTGCAAACCTACAATCAACTGATATTAAACAAAGTTGACAAAAGCAAGCAATGGAAAAATGATCCCCTATTCAATAAATGGTGCAGGGAAAACTGGCTAACCATATGTACGAAAGATTGAAACTGGATCCCTACCTCTCACCATATACAAAAACTGACTCAATATGAAACAAAGACTTAAATTTAAGACCTCAAACTACAAAATCCTAGAAGAAAACCTAGGAAATACTCTCTGGACATCAGCTAAGGCAAAGACTAAGTCCTCAAAAGCAATTGCAACAAAAACAAAAATTTACAATTGGGACCTAATTAAACTAAAGAGCTTCTGCATAGCAAAATAATCTATCAACAGAGCACACAGAAAACCTACAGAATAGGAGAAACTATTTGTGAACTATGTATCTGACAAAGGACCAATATCCAGAACCTATAAGCAACTGAAACAAATCAGCAAGAAAAAAACAAATCACCCCATTGAAAAGTGAGCAAAGGACATAAACAGGCATTTCTCAAAAGACGATGTAAAGGCAGTCAACGAACATCTAAGAAAACATTCAACATCACCAATCTTCAGAGAAATGCAAATCAAAACCTCAGTGAGATACCCATCTCACACCAGTCAGAATGACTGTTCTTAAAAAGTCAAAAAATACCAGATGTTGGCAAGCATGTGAAGAAAAAAAAAAAAAAAAATGCTTGTACACTATTGGTGGGAATACAAGTTAGTTCAGACCCTGTGGAAAGCAGTTTGGATATTTCTCAAAGAACTAAAACTAGAACTACCATTTGACCCAACAGTCCCATTACTGGGTACATAACCCAAAGAAAATAAATTCTTCTACCAAAAATACACTTGCTCTTGTGTGTTTATCACAGCACTATTCACAATAGTAAAGACATGGAACCAAACTAGGTCCTCATCAAAGGTGTGCTGGATAAAGAAAATCTGGTACATACCTGCCATGGAATAGGAATACTATGCAACCATGAAAAAGAATGAAATCATGACCTTTGCAGTAACCTGGATGCAGCTGGAGGCAAGTATCCTAAGTGAATTAACACAAAAACAGAAAATCAAATACCATACGTTCTCACTTATAAGTGGGAGCTAAATATTGTGTACACATGGGCATAAAGATGGGAACAATAGACACTGGGAAATCCAAAAGGAGGTAGAGGGGGGAGGTGAAAGGACTGAAAAATCTCCTATTGAAAACTATGTTCAAGGCCGGGCGTAGTGGCTCATGCCTGTAATCCCAGCACTTTGGGAGGCCGAGATGGGTCACGAGGTCAGGAGATCGAGACCATCCCGGCTAACACAGTGAAACCCCGTCTCTACTAAAAATATAAAAAAATTAGCCGGGCGTGGTGGCGGGTGCCTGTAGTCCCAGCTACTCGGGAGGCTGAGGCAGGAGAATGGCATGAACCCGGGAGGCAGAGCTTGCAGTGAGCTGAGATCAAGCCACTGCGCTCCAGCCTGGGTGACAGAGTGAGACTCCGTCTCAAAAAAAAAAAAAAAAAGAAAACTATGTTCAGTAGGAGAGATGGGATCAATAGAAGCCCAAACCTCAGCATTACACCAATCTAAATTTTTTTTTTTTAATGAAGTAGTGAGAGTGCCTTCCAACTCTAACATTCTATGACTCTACAACACTCTTCTTGACAAGGTGGAATAATTCATCCAATTTCTTGGGATGAAGTGAAAAGATAAGCCAGTAACCAGTCACTATTTCAAAGATGAGCCATTAATTCTGCCCTGTGACCTCATATGTAATAGGCAGGCGCTCATCCATGCAAAAGATCTTTACCATCTCTCTGTCAGGACTGTATACAGAAATGTGGTTAAAATTTGGTTCCTAGGATGAGCTGCTTCTAGTCTAAGATACCTGTTATTACTGACGTATAGTAGTTGCTTGGCATATCCTAAATAAAACTTTCCTCCCTCCACCCCACAAAATGCGAGCCAGCCGGCCTTCCTACAAACTCAAAGATAAATAAATGTCCTATGGTTTCCAAAGAAGATCAGTCTTCCCTTTCTCTAAACCTATTCATATTTGCCTTGGTTCCCAATGATGACAACAGAATCTATTCCTAAATTTACAAATTTCCACAAAGTATATGGCAAATCAAATTCCTTGTGTATTTAAATCACCATAATCATTATTATAATTATACTTCAAGTTGGACCAGTTAATTCATCATTCATTTATCTAGAAAGAGTAAACATAAAAAACAAGTTTTTCACTCTAACTTTTGACCTCAATAGATACATCGTTCTACAAAAATTCAAGAACCAAGAATGTTCCAGTAATTTCCTAGCTTGCCTTCTCACGTTTATGCCAGTCTTGAATCTCATATGGTATTTCATCTCCCTGGACTTACATTGTCCTCAAGTTTAAGAAAATAAGATATACAAAACATTACATTTGTTTAGCATTTCTCTATAGGGTCAACTACTTGATGCCACTGTGATCACGGAGGAATGCAAGTCTTTTTACCTTTTTTCTGGCTGAAAATATAATTATCTGCATTGATATCATTCTTCAAAGCATTGGTTTCATACGGATTTCAGCACAAGCTTAAAAGTCACCAACTCTTCTTTCCTTTGCAACTATTTCTTGGTTAGCAGCTGTAGTGAAAAAGTTACAATTTTGGGGGGAATTAAGAAAAAACGTCTACTTGAAAATACATGAGAGCAGAAAGTCTTGAAGAAAACTAATTGGTAATCCAGCCAACGAGGGTAATTCAGAGAGAGATCTTTAAAGATATATATATACACACACACAGAGAATTGAGGGAAATGACTATTCTCATCTGTCCTAGTTTTTTGGGTTTTGGTTTTTGGGTGTTTTTTAAGGATAATATCCGTTACATTTTTTTTCTATAGTACAGAGTTCCTTATTGTTTCTAGCTCATTTACTTTCCTCTGTCTCTCACAGAACCACACATTTCACCACTGTTTTGCGTATGGGAGGCATAAACAAAAGCACGACATTTTAAGGCATGATCCCATGGGGCCTTCAAAAGTTTATATTTCATTGGAAACTCTGAGAATCTTTTGCCCAGCTAAGAACATCTGCTTCCTCTTAGCAACTTTAAATACGCTTTGATCCTGACATCCTTCAGTATCACCCACACGATGTATTTGAGGTTTTCCTGAGTAAAATAGGAGAAGAGAGTGACATTTGAGTTGGGGGCAAAGTGCCACTTTCCAGGAGACATTTAACTAAAGCTTTTGCTCAGGAATCAAAAAACATAGTTTTAGTGTGGCTTATTTTTGGTTCTTCATTAGAAACCTATATCTGTAATAACACTTGGCATCTACATAACATTTTTAAAACATTAAACAAATTACTCCTCAACAAACCCTTGGTGGTAAGTCAATTAGGTAGCATATAATTTGTAAATGCAAAACCAAGAAAATGAGCAGGCCAAATTAGAATTCCATTGTTTACTCCATGCTTCCCATTACCCCTCTCCCCAGACCACCAAGAGTTTCCATATGTCAGCACGATTTTATTCAAGATCATTTACAGACAGTCACACACTGCATTAAAACATTTCGGTCAACGAAGGACCTCATATACAACAGAGGTCCCATAAGATTATAATGAAGCTGAAGAATCCCTGTGTCTAGTGACACTGCAGCTATCAGAATGTCCTAGTGCAATTCATCAGTCACATGTTTGTGGGGAGGCTGATGTAAACAAACCTACTGTGCTGCTAATTGTATAAATGTCTAGCACATAGTTATATACAGCACATTATACTGGATAATGATAATAAACCACTATAGTACTGGTTTATATATTTACAACCCTATATATTTTATTGTTATTTTAGCGTATACTCTTTCTACTTATTAGAGAAAAAAAGTTAACTGTAAAATAGCCTCAGGCAGGTCCTTCAGGAGGCATTCCAGAAGAAGGCATTGTTATCACATGAGATGACAGCTCTGTGCATGTTATTGCCTCTGACCTCCCTGCGATACATGGACGTGGAGTTGGAAGACAGTGATATTAATGATCCTCACTCTGTGTAGACCTAGGCTAATGTGTGTGTTTGTGTCTTCATTTTTAACAACAACAACAAGAAGTTGTAAAAGTAAAAATAAAGATTTTAAAAATAGAAAAATAGAATAAGGACACAAAAGGAAAATATTCTTGTATAGTTTTACAATGTACTTGGGTTTTAAGCTAAGTGTTACTACAAAAGAGTAAAAAGGCTTTTTTTAAAATTAAAGAGTTTATAAAGTTTAAAAATTTACAGTAAGCTCAGATTAATTTAGAATTAGAGAAAGAAAATGTTTTAATAAATTTAGTGTGTCCTAAGTATACAGTATTTTTAAAGTCTGCAGAAGTGTAGGGTAATGTCCTAGGCCTTCACAGTCACTCACCACTCACTCACCCAGAACGACTCCCACTCTTAAAATCTTCATTCATGATAAGTGCTCTGTAGGTACAAGTGTACCATTTTTTGTCTTTTATGCCATATTTTTACTGTACCTTCTCTATGTTTAGATAGGAAAAATGTTTTTTCATTGTGTTATAGTTGCCTATAGTATTCAATATATTACCATGCTGTGCAGGTTTGTATCCTTGGAGCAATAGGCTATATCATATAGCTTCAGTGTTTAGTAAGCTATACTACCTAGGTTTAAGTGCAGTCTATGACATTGGTACAATGACAAAATTGCCTAACGACCCATTTCTCAAAACGTATCCCCATTGTTAAGCAACGTATGACCACAGTAACATTACCGTGTGATAATTATCTGTTTCAAATGTATAATACTCCAACAGCTGCATTACTTTGGTTCCTTTATGTATTAGTTCATTTTAAAAGCACATACTGAGTGCAGAATAACCTTTCAGACACTGTAGTTCATTTTTATCCAATTAAATAATACTCTAGTTTAGGGTTCAATGTACTACCATCCTGTTTCCTATTTTTGTAAATAAAGTTTTGTTGAAACACAGCCACACCCATTTGTGTACATATTGTCTATGGCTGCTTTTGCACTGTAACAGCAAACCTGAGATGAAAGCTTCATTCCGTCATTGTCAGAGAGACTGTGTGGCTCGCCATTACAAAATATTTACCTTGTGGCCCTTTACAAAATAAGTTTGGCACCCCCTGTTCCATCTCAGTAATTTATAAACACCTCACCTAGATGCCTAGGTATCGCTTGAGAATCTGGTTAAAGACACATATCCTGTACCCTAGAGGTTCTGATTCAGTAGGTTGCTTGGAGTGGAACACAGGAATCTATATTTTTAAAACCTCTTTCAGGTGATTGAGCTGTAGTGTTCCATTTGAGGAATGCTGCTCCAGGCGATGCAGCTTACGGGTTTTCAAGAAGTACCCATGGGATGGGATTAATGACAGCTTTATTGGCGATGATAATTATCTCCAAGTCTTATGGATTTGGATTGTTAGCAAGAAAATACAGACCGTATTTTAGGCAATAGAGAAGCTATGGAGGTGAGAAGGAACAAAAATGAGTGAAGTATGTAGTGAGGAAGCAGGACTAACCAAAGATGATAGGGTGACATAGTGAAGTGATGAAAGAAAATATTTCATTTGTATGGAATTGGGAATCAAAGCAATAGATGCCCTTGAAGCCTTGTTGAAAAACACTTTAAAACACAAAGTAATCATTTAAAATCTGTGAGGTGCAGTAGAGCTGATCCGGCCAAGCACTGTACCCCAATCTTTGATGAAAAATAGAGGCTATTATAATATTGTGAGTTAAGGTTAGGGTACAGAATTAAATCAGTGGCTACTTCAGAGTTTGAACCTGCAACTTTAACCTCTAGGGCAGCGTTCTTAAACTTTAACAGGCATCAGCATCACCAGGAATGCTTGTTAGAACTCAGAAAGCTGGATCTCTTCCCAGAGTTTCTGGCATAGTAGGTCTGGGACAGGGTCTGAGATTTTCATTTCTGACAAATCTGCAGGTGATGTGGCTGGTGCTGGTCTGGAAACCACTTCTGTAACCAAACAGGACAAATGGCTGAAAAAAAAAAGGGTCATATTGTACTCCTGTAAATAGGCTTTGTCCTGTTTAAGCCCACTGAGCATACATGTTGCTGAACCAAGGCGACCGTGCTACCATACCTCAGGTTTGAACTTTTAGAGCTCACTGCCAATTTGGATGGAAACCATATTGTAATCATAGGATTAGAAAATAATATAAATAATAATAGAATAGGCCTTAGAGATAATTAAGTTCAATGTTTTATTTTATAAAATAGAAGGAGAAACTAAAAATCGAGAGGTTACACGGCTTAACTGCATGCAGTTCCTAATGGCAGCCCAAGGATTTCATTCTTCAAAAGGAACTTGCATAATAAAAATGAGTAACATTTTATATTTTTAAAAATAAGTTTAGTCTGTGTCCCCTGAGTTTCCGAAAGAGCTTACAAATGGCAACAATATATAAACCATCATCTAGTAATCATGACAACAATAAAATCCTCATTGAAGGGAGACCCATATTTGCGGGAATGGCCAAAAGAAAATTAGTCAAGATTAGAAATCAATTTTGGTTCCTGAGTAACTGGTCCAAAAGTCATTATTGTATTACCTCGTCTCTTTAAAAGGCAACCATTACATTGCTAACACTGACTATATTTTATTTAACTCTTTATTGTTTTGCTGAATTTCATGTGCAAGGAAATAGAAGCTTGATTCAGGTTCAAGTCGTATTCCCTGATTGTGAGTGAGTGACACTCAGGTAACAGCTGCAATTGATTGAGAGTGACATCTAAGCAGAGATGCTTTTAGCTACCGGTGGGCTCCCAGGACACTTAGAAATAATTCAGGTATGGTTTCTTATCAGCTGAGTATTAGCAGCCTGTAAATATGTATCCCCCATTCAGCAGAATGGGTTCTGATAGAGTAAAAGCCACCTGGAAAACATTGAAATGTACTTCTTTAAGATGTTGTCTAGCTACTTCTTCCCCAAGGGACAACCAATCGGCAATACATTGTTTTAGCTTGTTAACATGTGGAATGTGTCAGGCTTTTGCTTTGCCTTGTTTTGTTTTCTTTTAGTTTGTTTGCTCTCTGTGCTCTTCATTTGTCTTTCAAATGTAGAGTAAAAGGATCCATTTCTTTGTCCAGCTTCATGTCATATGTAGATAAAAATGAATTAATCTTTAATGAAGTAGAAAGTGGGTTATATGAAGGCAATTTCCTTCTAGGCTTTACATGATGGCTCTTGTTCATTCTATTGGGTTCATCAACCAAATGGTTATTTATTCATATATCCATTCAGTACGTATCGAACACCACTACATGGAAAGCATTTTGACAGATTTGAGTTGGGTTTTTTCCCCTCTTCTTTTGTGATTATTGGAAGAGAGGAAGGAGTAGGCAGCTGCTGCTCCCACACCAGACACAGTTTGAATCCTGTTTCCCTTTGTTCCATAGTAACATAATTTCTGCACTGTAGATGGGTTGATCCTTTTACCCAACAAAGATTACTCTTCTGCCATTTTCAAAGTGGTGAAATAAAGGATCTAATGATTTCTTCTTTTGGTATTATAAAACATTACATTTTATGGTACCTATGGGTATTATAAAATATTCTATTTCTTTATAAGCTAAATACAGCTTGTATTTAGCTTTTAAAATACAGTTTTCCTCAGCCTGATATTTTGAAGTGTTCTTTACCCTGGTGTTTTTTCTAAACTTACCCTAACCTTGAATGAACCTCACATTAACGTAAGGCCTGTCTATGCACTAGCTTTTAAGCATGGTTCAGGCATACCTACCTCTGTATTTGGCAGCTTTCCTTCAACCTAGAATGAACTCCACCTCCACGAAGATGATAAATCCTTTGAAGACCACCTGAAGTTCAACCACTCCCCCATCCCCGCCGCACACTGGACCCCTTTTGGGAGCTACGACAGCCCACAATGAGATGGTTCTCTTCACTCCCGGGACACTGATAATTCAACACTACTCACTTGATGTGTCAGATTCTGTGTTATATTATGAATGATTGTTTTATGTGTACTATAAGCTCTTTGAGGACAAATTATAGGGCCTGTATTTTTTGTATATATCATAGAGCTTAACAAAGGATTAAATTGTGAGTTTAGCTTGAAGGGGAGGAGAATGGTCTCAGAAATGTTTATAGTAATGGTCATTGATAGAGAATACTGATGGAGAATGATCTCCAGTAGAAAATTATCTATGGAATCAGCTAAAAAGCAAACCATCAAAACTTTGAGTTACGAAGGTTAATTACCAAAAAGGTTAATAAAATTTCTGAAGTCATTGCTGGTGAATTTTAAAAAGTTTTTTTTTTTTTTTTTTTTGGTAAGAAGCTTGGAGAATTAAATGACCTTCTTAATGTTATATAATGCAGCCTTGCAACAAGTAGTATGCTTATTCTTCAAAGAATGTTAGAAATCTTTGCTAACTAATTAACTATTAAATCACTAGCGAAACCAGCAAGGTGTAAAGAAGGTTGCAAAAAGAAATGCAAATAGGTATAAGAGTATCAATCTAAAAACTTAACCATATTCTAGAGAGTTGAGAGAAGGAGTTGTTCATTTGGTGGCATTTGGCTGGAGTTTTTATTGTTGGTTTGGTTTTTGGTGTCAAGAGAGTTTATCTGGCTTTGATGTTAGACTGTGTCTCCCTGAATAGTGTCTCTTGTTGCAATGAGCTCGCACTGCCAGCTTTTCACACCCTGGGTGCTAGGGTTTTTCACTTCACATAGCAGAATGGGAGACAAATAAAACATTACATCGTGCCCTTTTTGCCGAAGCACCAAAACATGCTTCAGAAAACTTGTCAAAGGGAGATGGGAAGAGAGAGGAGCAAAAGAGATGATGGAAAAGCACGATTCCCAGTTTTCATAAGTGAACAAAATACTAGAATTGGAAAGAAAATACTCAAATAGGGAGCTAAATACATCTTACAATTTTAAATCTAGGATAACACCAAGTTACAAAATTGAGGCTTAAAAACTGATCAACATTCTCTGATCCCTCTATTTGTATTCTGAAGGGCACCTATTCAGGTGGTTTCTAATAATCCTAGCATTAAGACAAACAAACAGGGAGATATGCGTAGGTGCAGGCAGTCTCATGCTGATGCACAGCACCACCGATTTATTCACCCTTAGAGCAGTTTTAAAATCAATTCAATATTTCCTGGATAGGTTGACGTCACCCCTCTCATATCGGAGTGAAGGACTGAACTGCTTGCTCTGTACTCATTAAAATTCTGTATACTACACTATGTTGGAGCCAATGTCTATTTTCAGGATGGCCGTAAAACAAAGCAATAAGTGTTCTTGTCTCTGAGGCCAAGGTGGAGAGAACAGAGAGGAGTTATGAGAGATGAGGTCCACAGAAAGGAAAAGAGGGAGGGAAGCATTAATCTGTTAATATTTACCAAATTCTAGCAAGAAAATGAAGTGTCACACACGCACATTAAGAAAGCATTCAGAGCACAGACATGAATTCAAGGACACTCCAAGAATTCTAGCCTGAGAGAGACCAGCCAGTAAGGTAGTAGCAGACAATTTAATCTGGGAAAATGACTTTCCACCCAGGAAATTGAAAACACCGTTCTCAGTTCTTTTATTATTCCTATGAACTAGTTTTCCTTTTCACAATCCATTTATTAAGGAAAATATGTGTCACTCATCTTACTACTATTTGCATAAACATGGGGCCTCATTCTTCCAGATATATATTACATGTATGTATGTGTGTATGTGCACACACACACTTACACAAATAGATGTATGAATATATATCTGTGCACCAGGTCACAAGTGCTGTGGTGGAGGGATGCTCTGAGGAATGACTGGCTTTGGCTTTGCCTGGATCTGAGGCTTGCATTTGGCTCTACTCTGATGGAGGGCGGGTGACTGCCTATATGGAGCATTAGAGTTCATAGAACTGAAGGAGCCACGTTGCTCTTTCCCCCAGGGTAAGAAAATGTACCTTTTCAACAACTGTGACATCAGCTAGGCTTGCAGTAGCACTGTGGGTCATCCTCCAGCCGAGGGATTGAACCTCACAAAAGGGAGGCTACCCCTGAGGACAGTGACAAGATGCTGCCCTGAGAATGCTCTTGGAGGAACTTACACCCGGTGCTTTCTTCAGTCCCTCCTGACAGGTAAAACCTGACTCCCTGAAGGAGAAAAAATGACCTCAAATTCAGAATAGGACAGTCATTTTGGTTTTGAGCATTCTATACCATGTATGCTTTATACTCAGACAACAAACAGGCCCAACTTCAAATGTTATTAAGATATTCTCAATGAGGTGCCTGATTTTTTTTTTCTTCTTCTTATTTCGGCAACTCTTCTCTCTCTCACACACACACACACACACACACACACACACACACACACACACACAGAGAGAGAGAGAGAGAGAGACAGCAGGGCCATGCATATGGTAAAAACCAAGCTTTTTATTCAAGAAGGGCAGGCTGACCTTTTGGAGTTTGTTAGACACATACCCCAGAGTAAACGCTCACACTCTCATCTCTCTAGAATAAGACTCCGTCTTCAACAACAACGAAGAATTTCCTGAAGACTCAACTTCCTTCGCCCACTGGGTCAAGGAGAAAGGAAAATAGGCAGAGTTCTTCAAGGAGGGGGCGGCACTGTGCCTGCTTGGCGCGGAAGGAATCCAGCCACCTCTCTGCCCACGTCCTCTATTTTCAGAGACAGCCTGGTTTCAGCCTGAGCTGTGGCCTGGCCCAGGAGCAGCCAGGGGGAAGGGACCTCCTGTATCATGGGAGTGTCTGGGGGAGAGAAGGGCGCCACTAGAAATCATGCCACGGAGTGATGGAAAGCAATGCTCCCCGTCTTTTGCTTCCTGGTGCAAGTCACATTGCCCTTTAAAATGACATGGGGTGGGGTGCACAATCCAGTGAGTAGGGTATGGCATAGTTCCTCAGGATCCGAGGAACACAGGAGGAAGCTCTATACTCTCTCTCTCTTAGACCAACTGGGTTCAAACCTCAATTCTGGCACTTCCCAGTTCTATAACCTGGGGAGAGTCATTGAATCTCTCTGTGCTTCAATTTCCCTGTCTATAAGTTGGGATAGGTAGTAATAGTCCTTACCTCATCAGGTAGCTTTGGAGGACTAAATGAGCAAATTCTCAAAGGGCTAAGGAAAAGCACTTGGATCGCAGTAAATATTCTCTGAGTGTCAGGGTTGTATCCCACCTGATTTGTCATCAGCCTCTACTTGGTCCTGAAAGGAAAGAACAAAGGAGAACAACACTACTGCCCTCACGCTCCCGCCATTGGGCCCTGGTGGTCCCTGGCCTGCTGGGGCTGCCTTCAAATCCCACCCTACCTGCCCCTGTGTTTCCTTGGGCCTGGTGGAAGCAGCATTATTGGATGACTTCGCTGAAAGGCACAGGTATCCTCATTACCCTGAAATAACCTAATTAAGAGAGTATAAAAGAAGACACTGGCACTGAAAAAGAACCTGGTCCACTTAGTGACTATAGGAGGTTCCAGAAACTCTGTTTTGAACCAAATTCTCTTAGCCTCATTTATTATTATTCTGGGCCTCATTTATTATTAACAACATGGGGGGAGGGGAAATGGTGCCATTGAAACTTTGTTCTTTATTTTATTTTGAGTTCATATTACCAATAGATAAAGCACATATTCCCTAGGGAGACATGCCAATTCTCTGCAACCTGCTTGCCATGTACCATGACTGCAGGAGAACTGAGTGGCCAGAGATTTCTGGATCTGAAGCTGCAATGAAATGTGTTCTCATAACTAAGACTGAAGATGTCATTCTTAAGAATAATGTGTGAAGGCTATTTCTCTACCCTAAGCATATAAACCAAAAATCAAAGCTAGTATGTCACAGGGAATTTTTGTATGGCTTCTGGGACTCCCCTTGGACTATCTTTAAGGGAACAGTTTGAATGCCAAAACATTGGCCTTTAGGTGCTATAAGGGAAAAACAGGACAGAATATTTGATTAGCCTGAAAAAGTCAGGCACTCACCATATTCATTCACTTGGCAGAGAAGTAAAAGACAGCAAATAGGAAGCTATTTTAATGGACACCATGGTTACCATTTATAAGGGTTACCCTCTTGTCCTCATCTCGATCTGAATAGGAGAAACTATAACTGAACTTTGAGCCTCCATTTGTGGTCATGGGTAGAATTGCCAAATAAAGCCAGCTCTCCAACTCTATCCCTATTCTGTCCCTCCAAAGGGACAATCATCGATTTACCTGACTACATTCTCCTTTCCCCCAGGTCATCCTGAAGGACAGAGTATCCTCTTGAGAACGTTTGATTTATTCAGTGTGTTCCTAGGCTTGAAACTAGAATGAAAGAGATGCTATTCCCCTGACCACAACAGAGCTCTGCCTAGAGAATCAGTCTAGCATAACAGTAAGTAGTCTTTAGAGTTACACCTTTGGATTCAAATTTTAGCTTCCCAGCTTACAAGGTGGGTAACCTGTCTAGGCCCAGTTTTAGCATCAGTGACATGGAAATAATAACCAGCACCTCATTCACTGATATGCCTATGGGAATATGAGCAAAGAACTTGGTTCATGATAAGAATTTGATAGATGTGAAATTTGTTGCTAGAAAAGAAAAAATAAATGTGGCAACTATCAGCATTACAATATAACCAATTAACAATCTTCTAGCCTTCTCCTAGGGACTTTGAGAAGAATAAAATATAGAGCATTTTTCCTAACATTAAATCACATTAATATATCAGAATATGAAATATAGACATATCATTTTTATAAATAAGTTAATGAGTAGGCTTTCAATGAAAGTGTAATCTAGCGAGAAAGTGGTTTGGCCATTCCTCCTTGACCTGAACCTGTTGATTTATTAATATATGAGCAGGCCCCTCTCATACGGAGTCTACTGAAATAATGGCCCATTGCACAGTGGAGACTATGATTGTTCACTTGCATTTTGGTTAACAAGCCAAATAAACTAAAATATAGTTAATTATGTGTAAACCACAACCACATGTACATCTGGGTGACTATTTTATCTATCAGATTTGTAGCACAATTTTAAATTGAATTTCAAAATTGAAGATGTATACTTTACTTATAAAATTATGGGCATTAGTGCTGAACTCTGCTTTCTGAATGTTTTTCACTTTTGCTCTACAGACTTTAGGGTTTGTTATTTGTTTTGTTTTGTTTTGCTTTATTTCAATTTACAAAATAGGGGATCTGAACAAGACATACCCCAAAGCTATTTCTTTTTAAGCTTTTTTATCCTATAAATTCCTCAAATATCAAACTCCATGCTACATTTTTTTAGCAATTAATGAAAACTGTTTTGGAGAAGAAGAAATTGAGAGGAGATTTGTCTCTAATACAAAAAGTTGTTTATTCCAACTGCAGACAGAGTCTTTTCATAATTTTGTGAGCCACAAAATAAGAAACAGTTTCTACTCTGTGTGTCATTTGCAAATAGGAGACAATCAAGGTTCAAAAGAAGCCCGTAAAAGCAGCAGGAGACTCTAGAAGGCACAAAATGTGGGATAGAATCCTACAAGGAAATGACGTCAGGTTCAGCTGAGGGGAAGGAAACAGAGAGGTAAATTTGTTTTCAAATATTTAATGCCTTCCTATTATGGGTCTAGGTATTTTCTGATCTTTGCAGAAACTGGTAGCTCTTCATCTTCCCCAGCCCAGCCTTTTCTCACCTGCTTTCACACATTCTGCGCTTTTTATACTTACCACACTCAGATTACCATGTATGCCATCCACCACCACACAGGGCAGTGTAGGAAAAGCAATCTAATTAACCATTGCCATTAACCATTCAAGAGAAGCTGCTTCTCTGCAGTCAATAAGCAGCCTGATTCCAGTTTCTTTCTGTGCAATAGGCTTCATTATCTCTAAGGTTGCATCTTGGGGGGGGGGGGGGAAGCCTGGAATAGAATATTCCAGTTAACCATTTGGCAGATTAAAAATGAAAGGAAAATATATAATTTAAGAAGCCACTGTACTAATAGGAGTGCTTGGAGATTCTTAACTATCATACAAATGGGATAACCATCTTGAAACTGAAAACAGGAGTGAATTCAACCTATTGGCAAAGACTTATTAGGAGTCTACCATTCAAGCTACTGTGTGAGTTCCTATGGAGTCTATGATAGTCTTTTTGTTCCTCAAAGAGTTTACAATCTAATTGGAGAAAAAAATTAAAATCGAGATAATATACTGCATAGTTTTTACAAGGACAATGTAACAAAACATGTCTACTTGCCAATAGTTGGTTCAAAGTGGAAGAATTTAGAAGACACAAAGCCAGTATGCAGTGTGGTGGCCTAGGAAGGCTTCCCTGTGAAAATGGGACCTGCTCTGAACCTGTCAAGGCATGAATGATAGACTCTGGACTGGCTGAGAGAAAGAGTCCAGGCTCCCAAGGGAAGCAAGAGTAAGGAGAACACCAGAGAAATAGCATATCAAAGGTGGCTACTTGCAAAAGGCATCTTCAGAACCCTTGGCTGTCTGGAGTTGAAGTTTCACGAAGAGGAGCAGGAGATGGTGATAAGAGAGTGTCTGTGTTTGACACAACTTAAAGAGACCTGAGCCCACTATATTCCTCTAATTATATTCTCTCGGTCAATATATATATATATTTTTTTGTTAAGCCCCTGTTATATGCAAGACACTGTTGGGGGTGGTGAAGGCAGAAGGACAAAAAGAAAAGATCTCATTTGAGCTCAGGAGCCAGACATAAAAACAGGAAATGTTAACAGTGCAAAAGATACCAAACAAAACAAAAACTGAAAAAAAAGTATGGGGAGCGGGGTGAGTTGGCACATAATTAATCCATCTGTAGAGGAAATCAATTATTTTGTCTGCTAAATACGCTTCCCTTCTTCGAAGAATAAAAAGAGGTTTCCTCTACTTCCAGGTGTTGTTCCTTTCAGCCCCAGACCTCGAACCCTGTAATATCCACGGGAACCCACTTTCTTTCATGGCCCCACTCCCCTGACCATAATTGATTGGTAAGGAATGAGTCTTAGCAGCATGTAAGTCCCTGATGCCAATTTCTTGCTGTAACCAACTACATCCTTGTTTGACTCTTTGTTTGATTTTTCAGTCTTTTTATTAATAATATGAGTATCCAGCTAGTGAATTTCCCCTTTGATAAAGCCAATTCAAGTTGGATGACAGTTACTTACAACTTAGAGTCTTATTAAACTTCTAAGTGATTAAATTCTGACTTGCATTGAAATTGTTTGCATTCTTTCCTCCAAACTTCTAAGTTGTAGAGCAAACACCGTGTCTCACTCATCTTTGTGTCACCTAAAGTGGCTAAGTCTATAATCTGTACTAAGCAGATAGTATCAAGTCAGTAATACTAGTTACAGTAATAAACAAATGCCCCGCTCTTAGTTTCTTGACACCTTACAAGTTTATTTCTCACCCACATCGATGGGTGTTCTTAAAGGGGGAGTGGCTGTCACCTAGGTGGTGTTTCAGGGACCCAGGCACCTTTCATCTTGTGGCTCCACCTCTCATGGCCTTGGATACTGTGCTGGATCCTGCACAGGCAGGAGCAGATAG
The DNA here is from genome assembly GCF_047675955.1 of Chlorocebus sabaeus. Classification (NCBI taxonomy): domain Eukaryota; kingdom Metazoa; phylum Chordata; class Mammalia; order Primates; family Cercopithecidae; genus Chlorocebus; species Chlorocebus sabaeus. The sequence continues at coordinate 12,016,820 of NC_132918.1, forward strand.
CATGAAGAGGCCTCCTACTTCTTAGCCACCTGGGCCCAGAAGTGACCTGCACCTCTTCTGCTCTCATTGTATTGGTAAGAAGCAGCCACACAGATACAAGGACTGAGAAATACAATCCTAGCTGAGCAACAGTTCCTAGCAACAGCTCTACTCTATGGATAGCAGGTAGTAATCTTTGGTGGAAAATTAGCTACAAGAAAGAAAGAGAAAGAAAGATGCATGGGGTGGGGGAAGGAGGAAAAAGAAGAGAAAAGAAGGGAAGAAAGAAAAAAGAAACGTAAGAGCAAGACAAAGAGAAAATACACTATGGGGGTTACAGGTGGGGAAAGATTGCTTCAAGGAGCAGGAATTGAGCCTTTTGCTTGCATTTTCTTAATTATATAAAGCCCACTAAAAACATCGTAGATTATGAAAAAAAAAAATGTAGAGGAACTCTGCTGACTATCTTAGTGAAATGGCAACACTTCTAACATATATATATATATTTTTAAAGATTCCTCTAAATTATTACCCTTGGGATCTAAGCAGCATAAGTCAAAGGTCATATCTCCAACAGCTTTCCTTGTCAAAATTATCTCATAGGAAGCAGTCGTCATGTAAAAGCACAAAGCAATCTGCCAAAGGACTTTCCTTAATGGCTGAAATTCCAAGAATGCAGAAGTCTGAAAATGGCTGTTTCTTCTAGTCAGTTGAATCCCAAATCCCTTCTGTGAGGACAATGTACAACCCTTGGAACAAATAGAAACATTTCAAAGCCTCTCTGGAGACTTTCCAAGTGTTTTTAAATTAATGTTTCTCCTGAAAATATTCCAAGCCCAAACCCCTATATTGCTCTAATTATACTCCCCCGGTCATGACATGACAGTCGGATTCTGGTCATGAAGTGTTATTCTAGGGCAGATCCCAGTTCTTTGGGAAAGGGAAGAGAGTCAGGGAGATAGGGGTTTCAACAAGTCTAGACCCCAGTTATGGAGGTCCTCAAGAACTGCACAGTGTCATAGCAAGTTCTCGGGCACTAAAGGGAACTTCTAAAACACAAAGACCATATTTAATTCACCCCTGTATTTCTAGTGCCTCGCACAGTACCTGACACCAAGCAAGCATTCGATAAATATTTGATGAATAAATAAATGAATGGAGCTGGAATTTAGTGATTATGTCTTGGATGCAAAGTGAGTATTTGGCCTCAGTAACAAAGAACACAAAATAATCTAGAACTGGGGCACAAGATTGGAGCAAGACAAAGAAGACAGTCTCGATGCTGAGTTTCTTTAAATACTTTTAGTTGGAAACCAGTCTAGTCACAGAGTCCAGAGCAAAGATGAGTCACCAAGAGGAAGTCAAAAGGATTCAGCTCTTTAGGTGGCATGTCGAGTCAGGAAGCCAAGAAATTTATTATTTATAAATTATTATATAATCTGATTGAAAAAGGTCAATAATAGCAAAATATCTGCATTTGTTCTTCATAAGCTTATCTGTTACTCCAAGAAGCAAAACCACCCTTGAGCAAAACTGTAAAATAAACCTCACCTTCTTATCTCCCCTTTTATCATTACTTATTTTAGTCACCCCTTACCACCCAAGTCATCCAGGGACAATACCTCTTGATCTTGCTTCAGACATTCTCATCATAAGTGTACCCATCTCGTGTCTCAATCATCAGGCTTTGCTCCAGCTGGTTGCCTAACTCACTCATCTGCTCATGAATTCAGAAAGGGCATTAATGGTAAATTCAGATAAAATATAGTCTTGTTTATTAGTGTCTTCTGGAGACAAGGCCTTTGCCCAACGGAGTATCTCTAATCATGAACATTTCCAAGTGAAGTAAGGCCACTGGGGAGGAGATCAGGGGCTGGCTGAACTTTCACTGCCCTTTAAATCACATCAGGGGAGGCAGCTACTCTTTCTGTCAGATCCGGCAGCCTGGCTAGCAAACCCTTTTAAAACAGCAACTGTCCTGGTTAAATTAACACTGAAAGACCTCTCATGGCAAAACCTCAGCCTGGGGCCAGTCAGAAAGATAACGGTTTCATTAGCTGGTATCTTTTCAAAAGGATGCCTGAGTCATTTCCCTTTCGACCACTCTGACTCCTCTATTTCTGGTTATCTCAAAACACTTCTTATAAATTAATAGTTGAAAGCACACATCAGTGGTCTGTGGTGTCCCTTATATATGCCTTTGAAAAAACATCACCAGATATCTAAAGAACAAAATTAAACTTTTCCTCCAAGATTGTAACTGTAACCAAACCACACCTGCCTCAGCAGTTACTCATGGCCTAAGGAGGGACATCCTGCTACAACCGGATGAAGAGTTTTAGGGTGTTTGTGTTCAAAGAGCCCTGTAAAGTTCATAAAAGGGAAGTGTTGGCACCCATTGTGTAGGCTTATGAATTTTACCCCTTTTTCTTTTCCTAGTGTCACTACTGCTGCCTTATATTTTTTTCAGAAATAATAGAGTATAAGTGAATTCATATAAATATATATGCATATATATACATATACATATATACACACATTCATACATATGTAAAGTCACTATTCCTAGAAATATTCCCAAAGGAAGTTGCCTTTTAAAGTGTTTTTCCTTCAAAATAACAGAGTAGGTTATAGTCTTTGCTGTGAATTATAATCGTCTCACATATTCAGCAGACAGCTCTCTAGAAATTCAACCAAATACATTTTCCCTCTTGAACTGAACAGCAACAATAACAAAAAAGAAAAGACTCTAGCACTGAAGAGGAATGTACTTAGATCAGGTTTATACACCTTAGAGCGGATGATAAATAAGGTCACCTTGGAGCCATAAAGGCCAGAACTAATTGACATATTCAAGGATTCATGAAGCAAATAGAATGCCTTTAGCCAACAGAGGACATGAAATTAAACATACAATGGACTGTATGCAGGAAGCAGACCCAGGGAAGCCAGTCAAATGATAGGAAATGGCAGATGAAAAGTCAAAAGAGAAATCAAGCAAAGAGCCACAGTCTTTTATAAGCTCAAACACCTGAGGATACCATTCTGTGACCCTACAGTTTACAAATAATAAAGTGATGGTGGTGAGCCAGAATGAAAAGATTAGGTCATATCTGATAGACTGTTAATAAGACAGGAAGATGAGTAATGCATCCTAGATAATTATCCATTAACAATTGTTTTCAGAAAGGTTTGATAAATAAAATGTATCTTTAAGAACCTAAACATTGCAAGTACCTTATTCCTGAATGTCAACCAATAGATGAAGTGTGAGTATGTTAGTTAACCATGTTCAAGAACTGAGAACAACAGAGGGAGAAACTGTCAAATGTCTACTCTATTATTTTTTAATTCAGTTTTGTTACTTTCAAGTACTTGGAGTATTTTTAGTTTCAGAGGACCTGTTTTAATAACTAATAATGAGATATGCATGTTCTCAAATTAACATATTGAAAGTTGAAGAATGATCCTTCTAAAAAGCTTTTATATATCTATTGCAGTCATTTATCTAAGTATGCCAGGGACACGTCTTCACTTATTGGTTCAGGAGATACAGTGGCGAAAAGGTTTTTGTCTATTCAAATGGCATCCTAGCCTCAATATGATTTTGCTTTTACTTTTGCTTAGAGTCTAAAAATTTTTTGCTTGTCACTCAAATTCTTGTAAATTCCAAATCAACTGAGTTTATATAAAGTGGTAATTGTGCTAAGCAGTTCTAGCCTCAAGAAATATCCAGATCAATACAAACCCATCCATGATCACCTGGACTCAGAATTTAGTCATGAAGAACCAAGTAAACAGTCACTGAAATAAAATAAATGCCATGTTAGAACTGTAAATACAAGACTTATTATGAAAGCAATGACAAAAGGAGTAAGTATGGTTTAGTGAGTGTGTGTGTGCTCACACATATGTACATATAGATCCATTAACAATATATGTGTGTATATGTATATATATGTAGTGTGTGTGCATATGTATATTGTGTGTGTGTGTGCATACATGTATTTCTGGCTGGAAATTAAATACATGGATAGATAGATCCAGAGATAGATATGTTTTGACTCCAGTAACAGATAATACTGATGCTCTACTTCATGAAAATAAAAACATAGCATAGTAATTTGGGATTACAGCACCCACCATTAGACAAATCTAATCTGGAAACATGGTTCTGCCACCTATTAACTATGCAAACCTGTAGAAGTTACTTGACCTCTCTGAGCTTCTGTTTTCAACTGTAAAGTAAAGGTAATAATAGTATCAAATTCAGAGAGCTATTAAATCCTTTCATAGAGAAAAATCAAAAATCATTGATTATTTTTCCTTCTGATTTATTGGTAGTATATAAATGTATTTTAAAATAGTCTATGCTCACCACACATTCAGAGGATTCTGGTTTTCATTTTAAAATTAGGTATAAAATGTTGTGGTCAAGAGTGCAAACAAGGAAGGGGGTTGGGCACTTCAAGCACACAGGTGGTACACACAGCCAAAAGAACAGCAACCAACAGCAAGGCAGAGGTAAGAGCTCCAGCTTTTTTGGAAGCTCTCCTGAATGCCCAGATATTTTTAGATTATTTTTTAAATGGAAAACAGACATACACACTAAATGGCATAGAACAAACACCCAGAAATATTTTGCTTCGATTTTTCATGGGTTATTTTTATAGATCTGTCTTGCTGTGTGAATTTCATTGTGAATGAAATGAATCCGTGAGCATGCTTCCATGGAAACCTGTTTCTTTGTGATTGGCTGAGCGGTATCCAGGCAATTCAACAATACCTCAGAAAGTACAAGTACCGTTAATATTTAACAGACACAGTAAAACCTACCAACCCCAACCCCATGGCATTTGTTATGCAACTCACCATTAATAAAGAAATGCAGGTCTATCACAACATTTTCTCACCCTCAAAATATCCTTGCAAAGTTTTTGTTTTTCCCCTTGTTAAAACCTGACATACAGAGAAACGGGAGCGGGGAGTGGAGAAGGGAAGGACAGGACACGAAGGAAAAGGCATAAAACCTTGAAGATGTGATCAGATAAAGCCTTATCATCCTTGTAATTGATATTGCCTCCATTTCATCTGTTTTGTTTCTAAATAGAACTCATTTAAAACGAGAAAAGTTATTTGCCCAAAAGGAATGTTTCTGCCATTTTACATTTAATCATGATTAAAAAAGAAAGTATCATGTCACCTAAGACAATTTATATAATCATGAGCATACTAGTGTGACTAACCAAGCAAGATGAGGCAAATGATACATATTAAAAGGCCCAAAGGAGGCAACGTGTATTTACCAGTGTCCATGGGAAATTGAGGGTTTTTTCATTTTTTTAAGCATATATGATTTGAAACTCCCAGTGTGAAAAGAATAAGAAAATAAGAAATAAGAAAAGCAGTGATACAAAGAAAAGTCCCAATGTGCAAAAGAGTTGAATTTCCAAGTAATCATTTTTTTCTGCAGCCCCTACACTGTCTGGATACTTTAGAACTCCCCCTGTGTATTTAACATTTTACTTACATTCTATCATGAGCAAATCAACCACTTAATAACAGACAATGGTGCTGGAAAGCAGCCAGAGTTTTTAACATTTGCCTATATTAACATTCCACTTAGGATATTCTTATTTGAGTATCTTACTGGAGATTATTTGAGTTACTCAACTCCTGATATAGGATACAATTTGAAAGCACGGAGTTGATAAGAAGAAAATTACTATATTTTGAGCTTATATATTAATAACTCTATAGAGATGTCTTGATTTTGTGTATAAATCTAATGAAAATCAGATTATGACGCACTATCAGGCAAAAGTCTCTGGACTATACATAAAGCTGATATTTACTGAGAGCCCAGGAGACAGTTGTACATATACCGTAAATCATTAAATTGATATGAAGTTGAGTGATAAACTGGCTTTAAAAATATATGAACAGTAGTATCTGAGTTGTGATAAACTAATATAAATTTATAAAAGACTGCAAAGTTATATATCAAAACATTAACCATAATTATCTCTAGGGTCTTATAAGTAGTTTTCTGTGCTTTTCTCTTTTAATGTATACCTTATTCTCTCCACATTTTTCAAGGTATGTGTTATTTAAAAAGGAAAATGTATGTGTTTTAAAGATACTCTCAATGATATTTTCATCTTTCTTTGTAAGGACAATTAAACCTTAAATGCATAAAAAGCCTCACACATTTTAAAGTATTTCACATCCATTATCTCATTCCAGGCACACAATATCCTTGGAGGAAGGTATTACAGAGAGTGGACACTCACTTACAGACAAGGAAAATGAAGGCCAGTGGTCAGCCAACACTAACTACTCTTAATGTAGGGAACATTAAGAGTCAGAGTTGGGGAACAAATTCGAGTTTTGGGGTCCCTATTTCCAACACTTAGATTATATGCGAGTTATGTTACACTGCTGGTTTTCACATCTTTTTAAACTAAATCCATTCTTGTGTCTTAATTTTTATATCTGTTCCTGCATGTAATGCATTTTAAGAAGCAAGCAGATGCTAGGTCAGGTGCCGTGGCTCAGGCCTGTAATCCCAGCCCTTTGGGAGGCCAAGGTGGGCGGATCACTTGAGGTAAGAAGTTCGAGACCAACCTGGCCATCATGGTGAAACCCTGTCTCTACTAAAAATATAAAAATTAGCTGGTTGTGGTGGTGGGCACCTGTAATCCCAACTACTTGGGAGGCTGAGGAAGGAGAATCACTTGAACCCAGGAGGCAGAGATTGCAGTGAGCCAAGATCACACTGCACTCCAGCCTGAGCAACAGAGTAAGACTCTGTCTCCAAAAAAAAAAAAAAATTTAAATAAATAAATAAAACAGAATAAAGCAAAGTGCTCAATAAACATTTGTTAATTAATTTAAAACAATCTTTCCCTCTTTGTGTTTTTTTCTTAACTCATCTATGCAGCTAAACATACTTGCTTAAGAATTGAGGAATAACACTTCAGTCAAATTTTCCTTTATGCTATTTTCTAAAGGTTGAAATTCTGGGGATTTAAAATACGTATACTTTCCTAACTACTCATGCAGTTTTGGAGAAAAGGGTATAAGAAAAGACAAACCTGAATATGCATCTAAGCAGTTTATATAGAGCAATGCCTAGAAGGGAGCAAGGGGTACTGCATCAGTGCCCACTCCAAGCCTAGTGGATAGTAGAGAGAGGCAGAGGGGAAGGCAGATGTATACTTTCCAGTTCAGCCCCCTTCCCAGTCCAGTCCAGAGTGCGATCAGCAGTCAGGATAAATGGAGTTCCAACGGACAGCCCCAAGGTGCATGGCAGAGAAGGGGAAAAATGAAAAGAGGAATACCCCAGGATACCAGGATGAAAGGGAAACTACCTAGCTTCAAAGTTTCTTTCCTAGGTGGGCTAATTTGTTGTTTGCATCAGCAGAGTCACTGCTACCATGCTGGAAGAAATAAGAAAAAGGTGCCCCTTCTTCCTGTGGACATAGTCTGGAACCAAAGGGTGCGGTTTAGTGAGTAGAGTGGGGGTTGTGTTACAGCCCTGGCTTGTCCCCTGGTCAGGAGATCTCATGCAGTAAGCAACCTGCACAACTGTGTGCTACAGCCCTGCTCAAGAACTGCAAACATAATCAAGTTGGGTCTGCCTCTAACTGGAGGGTATTTTCGACTCCTTGCCAAAAAAGTATCCTTTGGTTGATAAATATACATGCACATACATCTGATGTATTACAGAGACAAAGAGGTGATTTTTAGAGTCCAGAGGTAAATGAGTTATTTCCCTAGTTAAAAGGAAAAATGGATACTCTCCTCATGGAGTATTGTAATAATTGAATAAGATTATATATGTCACGCACAATACCTAGCACTAATCAATCCATAAAATGTGGGTTCACTGCCATTTTTCCCTTGCTAATACTGAAACTATTTAGATAAAGCTGCCATTGCAGGAGTAATTTTTAAAATCCAACTCTTTCTTGCAGTAAATCCCAAAACCTTCCTGTTTCCCACATAGGAACAAACTCTATCCCCTCCCCTACACTATCCTTACACCATATGCATTTTAGAGTAGCAGGCCGTCTGCCCTAGACACTGAATCCATGTGGAAGAACTGCAAGTTAGTTTTGTGTGAAATGTTAGAGCAAAACTCAAAGCCAGCTCTGACTTTACATTTTATAATGAAACTAAAATTTGGCCCATGTTTGCAAAAAATGTTGCCAGCATTTGCTATGGGCCTGCGAGCAAAAGATTCCAGATTTGTTGAAAGCCAGGCAGAAGTCAGGCATATCTTCCAAATGTCATTTTGAACACTGACCCTGAAAAAAATGAGCAGAAGTTGATGCACAAGACTGTGAAGGAAAAATGTGCCGAGTCATAACTTCCAATGAACATGGGTCACAGCCCTTCCTGCAGCTCTATCTTAAATGAACTCCATAGGCAGATGAGCTGTTTCTGAACATTTATCATGGCCTCTGGTGAGGCAGTACATTTTCTCTTTTCCTATGGCTTTTCAGTTAAAAAATTATCAAGGCTTAGAGAATCCACCTGCCATCCTTTGGCTAAATTAAAAGGCAGTGGTAAGAGGACAGCCATGCTCTGTTAGTGGTCCCAAACTTGGCATTGATTACTAGGCTGGCATATGATGGCACTGTTTTCAAAATAGCCTTTATCCTATTGCTAAGGTAGCTGCAGCCCTCTCAGAACCTCTGAACCCTGGGAATCTCACAAGTAGACAATGACCAGCATGGTGTTTATATTTTATTAAATGTCATGTAGCCAGATTTTTCTAACCTGGTATAACTTCAGCCAGAGACAATTTCTAGAGGATGAAGCTCAAGGCAATTATCTAACATGTGGTATAAATGAAAATTTGTACAAATCAGAGAACACTATTATCAAGACAAGCTTGAGAATGATGGAGGACGTTATACAAAACACAGATCAAATGCTATAATTAAGCAACTGAAATCAGAATGAAAATGCACACAAAAACAACACAAAATGCAGGCATCCGGAAGCTTGGGAAATAAAAAATAGGTTCTTTTCAGGTTGAGAATAAGGTGGGGGACGAGATAACAGAAAACAAGTTAAGACCTTATGTTCCCTTTGGAGTCTTCTGAGTTCTAACAACTTCCCAGCTGAGCATGACAGGTGAGATGAGATCCAGTGAGATGTGCAGGGGAGAGAAAAATAAGGCCCTGGATTTGCCCTTTGACTCTTACCCTACGGTATATCCTCTGCATCTGACCAACATTTTAGTATTCATGAAGATTAGGACACGTGCCTCTTGGCAAACAACTCCAAATCCTGGAATCTCACCTTTCCCCATTCCCATAAGTAAATCAGTAGCCTCTATTGTGATGAAAAACAAACAAACAAAAAACCTCTCAAAAATAAACATATGAATAATCTTAATGACATTTCCCCTCCTTAGAATTTTTGAAGCATTTTATTGGCTCTCAGGATTTCTGATCCTTTATTATGGTCGTTCGTACGTGTCTTATCTCCCTTACCACATACCCTGAGCACTAAGTCCAGGACAATTTACTGCCTGGTAATTCACAGATCTAGTAGGGCACCTTGAGTAAAAGAAATGTGTCAACATTTATTCATCTATTCACAATATATCCATATAGTTCCCTAAGACCAAAAGTGATACATAATTAAGAACAAAAAGCCATTTGAACTACAAAAGAGAATAGTTTCAGCATCATTGTGTTTCCTCCTGAATGTATCTCCAGATTCATTTTTTCCACAAGTGTAAGAACAAGGAGCTTTGCTAGAGTGCAAGGTACTTTTGCCAGGATTCCAGAGTAAAGACAACATGGTCTCTGCCCACTAGAATTTACATAGGGACACAAGAAATCGAGAAAACCATTGCAACGATGTAGCGATGGGTAGTTTTGTGTACCAGGGTACAATCATGGCTCATTGCAGCCTTGAACTCCTGGGCTCAAGCAATCCTCCCCCCCTCAGCCTCCTGAGTAGCTGGGACCACAGGCACAAACCACCATGCCCAGCTAATTTTATTTTATTTTTTTGTAGACACGAGGTCTCACTATGTTGTCCAGGCTGCTCTAGAACTCTTGCGCTCAAGAGATCCACCTGCCTCAGTCTCATGAAGTGCTGGGATTACAGGTGTGAGCCACTGTGCCCTGCCTAGTTTTCTTTAAAAATGATTTAGAAAGAGGGCGATAGTGGGACTCCAGAAGAGGACTTATCAATTAGCCTCCTCCTGGAAATCGAGAGAACTTTGGGCACCCAGGAGAGATGTTATCAGAGATGAGGCTGGAGATGCACATAGTCTTCATGACACATGGTCTTGATGACTTCATGCCAATCAAGTTCAATACTGATTGCCATGCACAAGGCAGTTGCTTCATATTTGCTGCACAAAGCAAAGGTAGGCTGGAACAGACAGCTTTCAAGCTATAAGCTCTTTAACTACATAGGCTATGGAAGCATTAACATGGATGATCCTTTTTTAAAGACCCATTCTGCTTCCCAGTTGGCCTTCTTAGGAAAAGGGAATCCCTCCCAAGAGGTAGGCAAGCCCAGGGTAATCCCATTGTACCATCTAGGCCTAAGGGAGACAGTCTACTGAAATATAAGATAGGGACACACACAGCATTGTCTGAATTATCTCTGTGCTATTCCCAGGGCCTAGACAATATTTGACACAAAGTAAGCCTTCAAGAAAAATTTGTTGAAACAAATGAATGAATCAGGAAAGAACCTAAAACAACAAGCCCAAACATAGACCAGAGGCCTCAAAAACTGAAGCAATTCTTTTACTTTCCTTCTTCATATCGAGATTTTCACCACCACCACCCTAAAAAAAGTTCCTGGGTTCAATACTTCCTTGACCTTTCCTCTTGGGGTGTACGAGAGGAGGAATCAGAGCTCTCCCTGGATATGGAAGTATGTGCAATAAATTCATTTTTACAGTATGCTTGAAGTTTTGCTGGGAATATACTAGAGAACAGGAGAAAGCGCTTACTTCATTCAACCTTAAGGTTAAAGAAGGTTTCTTGGAAGTGGAGCCATTTGAACTATTTACATTCCACGAGAACCACAAAGTCAGAAGAACTCTGTACTTAAAACATGAAGAGAAAGACAATGAAAAAGACAACTTCATGCTTTTCCCCATTAAAAAAAAAAAAGAAAGAAAGAAGAAACAAATAACAACAACAAAATTGTCACAGATATCAAAGACTATTTCCTGGCAACATAATCCTGAACTTATTATTATTATTTTTTTTAATCCTGAACTTATTTAAAATGCTGGTAGCTTATTCAACAGTTCAAGAGTAAGAAAAAAAATTAAGACAACATCAAATGTGGCAGGGAACACAGATTGAGAATTTAAGTATGCCTGTACGTTTATCATGAGAGAATGAGAGATACTTTCCCTAGCTCCATTTCAAGGAGAAAGCAAGGCTCTGTGATCTAGATGTCTGAGACTTGACTCACTCCAAGGAAGAGAGTTTTCAGAAGCTTAGGCTCCCAAAGGAGATAGTTGTATTATTCAAGAGGAAAGCTCAGAAGTTTCTAAAAGATGACCTTTTTATCCCAGTGGACCTTAAGGCCTCGTCCTATTCAGGGCTACTAATGAGGTGATGGAGGCCTAGGTCTAAATTCTGAAATCTGTAGTCCAGGAAGGATAAAAAATCCCCAGGGCCAAGTGCAGGGTGTGGCACCAGATACACCCTCTTCTCAGTGAGCCCCTGCAGCAGCAAGACCAGAGGCCCTTCGTCAGATTTGCTGAAAGGTATAAGACCCTCTGTTCCCTTGAACAATGAAAGGAAAGTCAGGGGCAAAAATAGATTAGGTTAAATTTCCTACCAGCATTGCAGGGAGGAGGCGGGAATAGAGTCCGATTTATTTGAACAGAAATAAACATTTCCTACTCCCAGAGGTGAGGAGCAAATTTATACCAATTTTACAAGTTTGACTGAAGTTCAAAGTTGTGTTTTAGAAAACAAAAATAAGCCCTTAGGTCTTTGTAAATGAACTGCAGAATGCCACATGCTGCAGGATACCCATATTTACCTCCCACACAGCAAGTCAACTGGAAAACCAGCCAAGCGTGAGAAGTTCACCTGATTTCTAACCTTCCCAGAGCTGGAAGAATGTCTGTCTCAAGCAGTTTCAGTTACTGGACTGAGATGACCCCAGGACTTCCTCCCTTAATAGCCATTTGAAAAGAGGGAGAAAGAAAATCCACACGCAAAAATCCTCTCTGGTCAGTCACCCACTTCACATACACAGGATCAAAGCGACTAATGTTGAAATGAAGCTAATGTTACACATCAGTGTTAAAATTCATGTTTTGTTTTGTTTTATTCACAGAATCTGTTGACAATACGTAAGGGTAGCAAGAATTTGATGAGGACACTTCACTTTTCTAGATAGCAGGCATTCACTGGTTCTTGAATGTTTCATAAGAGGCAGAACTTCTAGCTTATTGTGTTTGAGAAAAAGAAAAGCATTTTTGAATCAAAACAGAGGGGGGTCTGCAAAATGAATACCAATGAAACATGTGCAAGCAAGCACATCCAAGTAGGTTTTGTTATGTCTTATCAGCATTCAAGGGATAGGAGAAAAAAACAAACTGTTCAACTGTTAAATCAAGACTTCTTGTCTCCCTGTCTTGTAGTCAATTTGCCAAAAGTCTTTTCTCTTCTCTAATCCTATTTTCCAATATCTCATAACACTAACCTGATTGATCACTTGGTCACATCAGCCAAACTCATTAGGCCAATTAAACAAGACTGTGTGTGAGGGAGAATCCAGCTCAGTGAGCTTTGGCAGTGCCATCACAACTCCACTTCTACACGTTCCTCATAGTCGTATTTCAAGTGCTGTGATCTTGTATGGGTGGTTTCATTTATTAAAGGGGACACATCACCACTCAGAAGGATTTCTCAGGACACCGAAGGGAAAAAAGTATTAAAAACCAGGACAATCTGACAAAAATAGGATGCCTGTCATCCAAACCCTGAGGCAGCTTGCACACGGTGCCATATTTTAAATATGAAGCAAAGAGACTCTGTCTTAACAGCCTGCTTCTGTTAGGACAGTGACTCTCAGAGAGCCCACTTCCCTGGTAAATGTCCAAAGAGCAGCATTGTTCTGAGGGAGGCTCTTAGGGATGCCAGGTGGTCATGTGTGGGCATGCACTGAGGGCCTGGACAGGGTCCGATAGCTCCGGTGTGTGTTCCTGGCCCCGGGTGCTCTGGTGAGAGGCTGAGTCAGCCTGTAAGAAGGAGGGCCTTTCCCTAATTGGTGCCCCAATTAGGACCTTTCCCTAATTGTGCACAGAGGGTACACATTGATGCAATTTTTCTGGATAGGCCACATTTTGTTATCTGTAAAAAGGTGCCACATATGCCAGCAGCTTGGAGCCTGGGTAATAAATAGATTGGATAATGATTTATTGTCCAAAAACCTGACAATGTAGAGATAAAAACTGTCACTTTTAGGAAGTCTCTTGAATTTACTTTGACCCTTGAAGGGCCTCTGCCACAACCCTGAGATAACAGAGCTTTTGGAAAAAGCCAACCAGAGATTTGGTCCCAGACTGTTTCCTTCAAGATCTGGTAGGAGTTTGGAGAGAAGGAGGGGGAACTGACATGTTTTGTGTCTACAAAGTTAGCACATTTGAGGACAGGGCTGTGTCTTATTCACTACTGCATTCTTAATATCATGCGCTCAATAAATCTGCATGGTGGAAATGCATTGAAATTCATTTTAATTTCCAGCTTGCTCTTGTTTCCAGTAAAAGAGAGATGGTTAAAACCCGTCTTCATTCTTTATATCCACAAAATTCGACCTTATGCTAGCTTGGCAAATAAGGCAGCTTTGTGAAAAATTTTCAAAAGCTATCCAATATTACAGGAACTAGAGTGTCTTAGTCCAACCCGCTTAGGTGCAAATGAGACAACAGAGGTCTACAGAGTTCAAGTGACTTATTGTAGGCTACACAATCAGTTGGAGACAAAAACAAGACTAGAACTTAGGACTTCAGGTAAATCCAAAGTCTTTCTTCAATGCTTCTGTGATTTAGAGGGCAGGCACATGTACCTCTAAAATAATGCTTTTCCCTTATGTTAGGTACTGACAGCCTCCCATATGTCAAGATCTTACACCATACCTGTGGCCCCTTTGCAACTACCATTCCCATTTTCCTAGTGCTACCTCTGCCACCACCCAAACAGCTGTACATGCTTGTACTCTACACCACACTTCATTTCCACAGCATCCATATATATGGGCCCACCCAAAAAATACCTATTATAAGCCCATGAGTTTCAAATTTGGGGGGGTATGAGCCATAAAAAGCACAATAAATGATCATTGCAAGACCGCAGAGCAGGTAGATGTGTCATATACCATACCTGAACATCGGAAGGGCTAGGCCAGAGAAGCAATAAACCAGGAAGCCCCTTGAAGTCATAAGGGAGTGGTCTGGCTCTGCAAATATCGTGGATCAGAAATACCAAGGAGATCCACCTCCAGATAGCCAGAATGAAACCGAAGAGTTATCTTCAAGAAGTGCTTATCATTGCCTAATTCTATGCTTGTAGAAAGCATTCCAGGGGCTGCTACTAAAGAAAACGGAAATCACCCCCAAAGAGTAGTAGACTCAAGTCAACCAGTGGAACAGCATTTAAAAAGATATTTGTCTAGGGAGTGATTATAGATTTTCTAAACTCCATTTCTAATAATTGGAGCTGCACATGTGGCTGGTAACTTGATAGAAACGAATACACGAAGGCCATTATAAAAGATGGAGCATTGTAGTCAAAAAATAACAAGCCATTTCTTCCTCAGGCAAAAGGAGTCAACTAATTGAATGTGGTGGGAACGTAAAAATTCAGAGCCTCAAGTACATGAAGTCACTTAGACATTTATGGTTTGGGATGAACTTGAAAAATATAATAAAGAAAAATCTACAATGAGCAACAGATTTACGGGCTTAAAATGTACTTCCGTTTGCCCTTAAAAAGCCTTCTGGGAAGAAATTTTCATTATATTTTGGACAACATGATGCTCCATCTTCTGTATCTAGAAAGTGCAAACTGGACTAACCGGTGATGACAGAAAAGAAAATTGTATTATACCTTGATGTTTTTGTGTTTCTGTTTAGTATTTTCTCAACTGAGACCACTTAGTGCCTTGTATTGATCATCATTTCATATTTATTGAGTGCCAGTGCTCAAAGCAACACAAAGAAGATGTGATGAAAACTACATCAGCAAAGCGGAGTAGAAGGTAGGGTAATGTTCCAGTAAGTTTGAGTAGTTACCTAAAACCAGAAGCATTTCTATCAGCAGGGTTCTAAGCACAGGTTATTTTTTTTAATGTCTTGGGATTATGAAGGAGGATAGAAAGGGAGGATCTGGAAGAAGCCTTTGAAAACAGCTGTCTAGAATTGTATTCAAATGGTTTAAACTCTCTAAACCATACTATTCAGCTTATAATAATCAAGACAATTAAGGAATGGGATGTGGGAAGTGACAAGTGACTCCTTGAAAATAAAGGTGGTCTCCAATTTAACTTTAAAAATAATGTGGTATTTGATTATATATAATCCAAAGCATAACACACATACTGATTTTTAAGAAGGAAGGAAGGAAGGAAGAGAGGGAAGGAAGGAAACAGAGAAAGAGAGAAAGCAAAGAATGAAAGAAAGAGAAAGGAAAGGAAAGGAAAGGAAAAGAAAAGAAAAGAAAAGAAGAGAAAAGAACCCCCAGTGCAGAAGAATTTCAAATAATTTATATACAGTGGACATTTTACCCTCCAGGAGGTGAGGCATAATTCCCCACTCTTTAAGTATAGCATGTGTATAGAAACTCATTCTCAAAGAGTACAGTGTGAAAGGGAGGGAAAAAGTAACTTCACAGTGGAGAAATCTGGCAAACACTACCTCAGTCGGGTTACCAACAGGTTACCTCCATCAAACATCAACAGTGAGAAATCACGTTGGTAGCATGTACCCTTGATATGATGTGGTGGTCTTCCTCTCCAAATCCATAACCCCAGTCTACTCATGAGAAAAACATCAGATACATTCCACTTGAGGAATATTCTACAAAATACCTTACCAAAACTCAGTATGTTCAAAAGCAAGGAAATTCTGAGATACTGTCACAGCCCAGAGGATTCTAAGAAGACATACCGAATGTAATGTGTCATCTTGAATGGAATTCTGGAAGAGAAAAAGAATATTAAGTAAAAACTAAGGGAATCTGAGTAAAGTATGAACTATAGTTAAAATTGTTTCATTTATTGTGACAAATACACCATACTAATTTAAGATGCTAAAAATAGGAAAAACTGGGTGATGAATTTATGGGAACTCCTTGCTATCTTTTCATGTTTTCTGCATTTTTCTAAAACTATTAAAAGAAAATTTTATTTTAAAAAATAAAAGGGAAGGTGGTTGCGGCAAAGAAACAAACAATAGAAGAGGTGGGCACTAAAAAGAAATAGAAGTTAACGTCAAAAGTAGGAGCTCTCATGAATATGGCTGCAATGAACATTCACATGCATGTGTCTTTATGGTAGAATGCTTCATACTCCTTTGGGTGTATACCTAATAATGAGATTGCTGGGTCCAATGGTAGTTCTGTTTTCAGCTCTTGGAGGAATCACAGCACTGCTTTTCACAATGGTTGAACTAATTTACACTCCTACCGACAGTGTACAAGCATTCCCCTTTCTCTGCAACCTCACCAGTATCTATTATTTTTTGACTTTTTAATAATTGCCATTTCTGATTGCTGTGAGATGGTATTTTATTGTGGTTTAGATTTGCATTTCCCTAATGATCAGCAATATTGAGCTTTTTTTCACATGCTTCTGGGCCACATGTTTGTCTTCCTTTGAAAAGTGTCTGTTCATGTTCTTTGCCCACTTTTTAATGGGGTTGTTTGGGGGTTTCTGGGAAAATTAAAAGAAATGAAATCAACCTAAATGCCCACCAATGATAGACTGGATAAATAAAATGTGGTACATATACAACATGGAATACTACCCAGCCTTAAGAAAGCATGAGATCATGTCCTTTGCAGGAACATGGATGGAGCTGGAGGCCATTATCCTTAGCAAACTAACACAGGAACAGAAAACCAAATACTGCATGTTCTCATTTATAAGTAGAAGCTAAATGATGAGAACACACACACACAAAGAAGGGAAGAACAGACACTGGGGCCTGTTTGAGGGAGGAGGATGGGAGAAGGGACAGAAGCAGAAAAAATAACTATTAAGTACTAGGCTTACTACCTTAGCATCAGGACCATACAACAAACCCCTGTGACAGCAGTTTACCTACATAACAAACCTGCATATGTATCCCTTAACCTAAAATATAAGTTAAGGGAAAAAAAAAAAAAAAGTAGGAGCTCTCAACCCAGTGGAGTCTTGAATGTTAGCGCTGGGGGGAAAAAAAGTCAAAACTTATCGTTAAATGCCAAAGAGAACTGTTTGGAACAATGTGTTAAGAACAGCTGTGAGGTATTCATAGGCACAATTAGCACCTTGACTGACTGGCAGACAAAAATAAGCCAGCTGTGGGGGAGTGAGCAGGCCAGGGTCATAAACAGTTCCTGCAATGCCTTCGAAATGAGACAAGGCAACCCACAAGAGGAAAGTGTTAGGTAAACAGAGGCGGGATTTGTAACAAGAACTCCTGTGTTATGTGTTCTCTCTGGTGTTTCTAATTAAGAGTAAGAGTTGAACCTCATTTTTTCAAAATTATCATTTTGACATTTTTGTCACTTTTACAAAGGCTTTTATGTCTAGATATCACAGCCCATGCTGCTCACTACCTTGAATTTTGCCTAGTAGAAGAGAACTTAAAACCAACTCTGCAACACTACATCCGACCAGCCTTTAGTTTCAGCTGCAGGTTCTTTATTTGGAGGGGCTGAATCATCCATTTCTCACCTTTCTCACCAGCCAAGTATTTTTAACTTACTGTCAGCTATGCAGTGAACATAGGTCTATAAGGAAAATGTGCATTTTTCACTTTTCTGCTTTCGATTGCTGAATTCAGGAATGTATTACAGAAAAAAGAAAGTTCCATATTTTATGTAAAAATAATATTGTTTTGTTTAACATTCTTCTCCATGTTTTTTTAGTGCTCAAAGTGAGTCTTTGCCAATCTAAACAGAGACCACTTCTTACCTGTTGACAGTTTATTTGCACTACCCAAAGTAAAGAAAAACAGTGTGCAGTGGCCTTGACATCTCCAATGCGCTCCAGGGATAGATGAGTTGTAGAGACGGTTGTATCCAACTCCTTATACCAGGAGGATCTGATCCAGAAGCTGAACCTCTGTGTACCTGTCCTGCTAGACCTCAAAATCTGGAACAGGTAAGGGACAAAGCTTAAACTTATGTTTTAGAGCCATTTACACACTGATAAGAAACTCAAAATCACGAAAACAGTTTGTTCCAACATCTAAAAGAAACTGTCAGGTTTACATTGGGCTTTTAGGAGTAAACTAAGAAAACGGAAGTAGGGAGGCCAAGCAATTGGTAGAAGAGAGAGGTGCGTTTCTCATCATGAGCATATGTGGACAGCATAGCAATTAAAAGCATTTAAGCAAGACTTTTGCTTCTCTCTCTGTGGTGGTGGTGGTGGTGGTGGTGGTTGTTAGCATGATAAGTAAAGAATAGATTTACTGGTCAGGGTTAGAAAAGAATATGGCAATGACTGGATTTACAGGATGGTGAAATTCAGGTAATACAATTCTATGTGCTTCATTCAAAAATAGAAAGAATAAATTATGCCTTGGAAAAAGGAACACTGGGAAATACCAAGCCAATTAAGATAATGATTAACAGATTTGCTGGGTGAGCACATACTCCATACCCAGAATCAGTGCGCCACAAAACACAGAATAGGGAAATTAAGATGGAGAAAGGTCACCTATAAAAGGTGACCAGAGCAAGATGTTTTGAAGGTATGAAGGCTTGAAGGCAAGCACAGGGGCAGGGTCTGACGGAAGGGAGGGTGACAGTCCATGCAGAAGGAAATAGTTACCCTTTGAGCTATGCACGTTTGAAGAAAACTACGAAGTATTCTGTTCCATCCTCAGAGTCTTTACAGATATTTTATATCTTTACAGATATTTCAGATGGGCAAAACCAAACTCAATTCTGTAACAGAAAAGCAAATAATTATAGTAAACACTTATCTAGCAATTGTTCTATGTCAGATACATGTAAATATGTTAACTTATTTAATGTTTATAATAATCCTATGCAGAAGGTACTTTGTTCTCCCTATTTTACAGAAGAAAACAGAGTTTGGTTGCAAAACCAAACTTAATCCTATAACACAAAAGCAAATAATTATAGTAAACACTTATGTACCAATTGTTCTATGTCAGATACATGTAAATATATTAACTTATTTAACGTTTACAATAATCCCATGCAGAAGGGACTTTGTTCACCCTATTTTACAAATGAAAAAACAGACACAAAGAGGTCAAGTGACTTGCCCAATGTTACACAGCTAGTAAGTGTGCTTTTAGTCATTATATGCTGATTCACATCCCAGATAAGCTACCTGCCACCAGACAAGAGCATACATATTCAGCTTATAGCTATGCTGTGAACTAAAACAATTAAAATAAACTGTTTGGAGTCACTTTGCTTCTTCATCTTTGTGCTCTCACTCAACCATTCCACAAATACATTAACATATTGAATGCATGCTGTGCACCACGCACTATTATAGAATCTGAGGATACGAAACGTTCACATATCCTTGCCTTCCTGAAGCATACATTCTAGTGAGGGACAACAGACAAATAAAATAAATAAGCATCATATGTAATATATTAGATGGCAATATGTACAGTGGATACAAAGCAGGAAAAAGAGACAGAAATCACAGCTGAAATTTTAAATTTTATATTTCCTAAAGGAGGTGAGGGAGAAAGCCAAGCAGGTATTCAGGGAGAAAGCACTCCAGGGAGAGGAAGCAGCCAACAGAAATATCCCAGGGCCACAAAGGGAGAAAATGTCCAAGGGGATTTTGTGGCTAGAATGGATTTATCTTTGGTTAAGTCCCTAGGCCAAGTCTCAAAATGTGTTTAATCCCAAATATAAGTGAAGTACAAGCAGTCTTCAAATTATGTATACTTCACAGACTGCTCTTCTACTAGAAGGATTTCCCTTCATATATCATTCTTCCAGAAATAACTCAAAAGCTACTGACTCCTCCCAGATTCTTCCTTCATCTCTTGCTAAGAGCAGTACATGTCTTTTCCAAATTCCTTATGGTATTCACCACTCCCCACCTTGCTTTTGATTATACTTTATCTTATACATTCATTGAGGACAGAAAATGGACTTGGTTCATTATTTTATTCTCTACTGACTTTGGCCTTGCTCACAGTCAATATTCAATAAATGGTTGTTGAAAAGGTTTGAGTGCATGCTTTCTATTGAATTAAACTCCATGTTATACTAATATTACTAACTTCACATCTCTATTTTATTATAATGAGGAAAGATATTTTAGCCATACTTTCTCAAATTTTTGGTTGCTTAATACAATTTTTTTTGCCAAAATATTTCAACCCATCAATATGTAAAACTTCAAGCTTATATTTTAAGCTTCAATGATCTTAAAGAGTAACACATTTTCCCACACAACCATAAACTAAAAGAGAAAGATTCATTTCTATGACTTTGCTGTAAATAAGCAAAAAGGGCAGATTGCAAAATATCTTTGCTTATGTAATCAAAACATAATAAAGAATAACATATTTAAATATCTCAAGTAGAGAGAATATTTTTAAATGAAACTGAATTTCCCTTTTTGCCCAATCTGGCAATGACCAGTGGCTTCTATCCTATGATTTCTTGACTGAAAAATTTATTAGATAGAATGTGTTCCTATAAGGAATACTACAAAATCTGACATGGGCTTGTGAAGATAGTATAGTTAATGATTCACTACCACACTGCTTTCAAAAATCAAGAAATATAAAGACAAGGTAAGAGAGAGTAGGACAGAATTTAAAATAATTTCCCCCAAAATTCTCCCTATTCCTCTGATATAGAATGAAGTCAATAATGTCACGGAACTGATTTGAAACTGACCAGGCATCTATTTCAGCTTCATGGTTATTAATGGTTTTCAGAGTAGAAAATAAATGTGAAAAACAATGATAGAAACATGTTGGGGAAACAAATTCCTGGTTTGGAATTGTTTCCTCCTTCTGTGTCTACCTCCATGGAGTGACTTTAGGTGGTTTGACCTGACTAGGGTGTGCAGACCTCTATGCAGAACACTCACTTGGGGAAGCTGGCCCTTGGCCCAAGGAAAGCTGTTCAAAGATCCTGATTGAGGCTCCAATTGATCAATAGATGAACACTGCTGATGTTGAGGACTAGATAACCCGGGAGACTTCTGCTCAAGGGCCTATAAATTAACCAAGACTTCATGTCTTATTGCAGAGCGGATAAGAAGGGAAGGCAGATGCAATGTTCTGGCTATCAGACCCTAGAAACTGCTCAGCCCCTAATAAACACAACTCAATACTTTCTGTGCCACCTTGGGTTTCAAAATATTAGCCTCTTGGAATATAGAAGCTATTTTTCCCATTCTCCATCCCCTTTTCCTAATCTAGAATTATCCTTCTTTCCAAATCATAATGGCATCACTTCCTCAATTGTCTTGAATATAATTTTTTCCCAAAACTAATCCCAGCTGTCAATCTTACCGTCTTCAATCAGTCATACAATAAATATTTCCAGAGCACCTACCATGTGACTGAATTTGCAAGACGGGATGCTGAATAAGACAGGTGTGGTTCTTGTGTTCATTAGGGACAGGGGAAAGGATGAGTGCCCTGAAGCGCAGTGAACAATGACCCACAGCCCACTTCTCAATACATGATGGCTTATTGAAGAATGTATCATACAATGAAAGACCTTGGTAAACATTGAACCTCACAAAGTGAGGTTCTAGGGAGAGGCAAGAATTATATCATAATCACAGGAGGAGATTTTCCAAGCTCCACAAGCCCATCAATAGTTTTCACTCCTCCCACCTAACTGCCTCCTACTCCCACTCCAATTCCAACATTAACTTCACCACCCCCTCTTCTGCCCAATATAATGGAAACATTTGTATTTTTCCTTCTTAGCCTTTTTTTTTCTCTGCAGTCTATAGTGGGGTAGGTGAGGCTGATGGTGGGGAAAATAGAGTACACGCTGGGCTTTGCATTTCCACAACTGATTCATGACAGCAGAGGCAGGCACTTCAGAACAAGAAAAAGCAAAACTATTGGAAATTCTGAAGACTTGGTTTTGAATTACAAAAGATAAATTCTGGAAAATTCAGAACAAAACATTCATGGAGTGGGAAACATTTCAGAGGAAACTGGCTGTGCAAAGAGCAGTTTTCCTACCACTTGGAGAAGAAATAATAATTGTAAGAGTTTGCATGCTGTGAGGACCTGAGAAGTGACCTGGCACACTGACAATGCCATCTCTTAAAGGACCTTGGTAGTGTCCACACCAGAAGTCACAGGTAAGAACTGGAGATTTCAGAGAAAAAGAGCTCATTTCCTGGCTTTCCACAATGTGGTTCAGACACTGCACCATTCACAACAAAGCCCTGAGTCCAACATGATGCCAAACTGTAAGTAAAAGGGCTGAAGGAGGAATATAGGTGCAGTTCCCAAAGCTGTGATTTCTGCAGGGTGGTACATGGAAAAGAGTCAAGAGTACCTAAGAAGGTACACAATCCCAATGCGCATACAAAAAAAGTCACAGAAGTGGTTGAGAAAAGGGGTTACCACTCACAGTCCAGGTCAGAGGATACAGAGTGCATAAACCTTCCATGGAGGGAAGACCAAAGACCAAATGGAAGGAGACCCCCCCACCCTGTGAGAACCAGAGAGATCAGAGGAGGACAGGAAAATCAGATTTTCTTTCCTTATGCCACACCAACCTGCCAGGAACTTCAGGGAAGCAGAAGAAGCGATGAAAATTCCGATTACACTGAATTTTAGACCAAATTTAGATTTTAGTTTCGATTTAAACTAGAAGTGAATGTTGTCAAAGTGATAACATTAAGTTTTCCATTAAAAGCAGAAATAGGAACTAGAGAGCGTTAAATTCATTTACAGAGATAGAAAGTTTCAACTTTGCACATTCAAGCCTGGGGACTATTATTATTTATAAAACTCATACCTTTTATATTAGCACAGAAGAACAGATACTCCCCAAGCAAATTTATTGACAAGGAATTGCAGGAGACCAAATTCTAAGAGACACACCATTAAATCCAAATTATCTTCTTTCTCAACCCTTCTTTGAAAAGATCACGGTAAACTTTAATACAAAGATAGTAATGGGTGATCAATTCAAACATTTCACAAATCACACTGATTAATCAGTTCAGCTGAAGTGTATTGGAGGGTTTTTCTCATTGTAAATTTTTGTCAAAAATAAATAACTCTTAGCAATTAATGTTATAATGGTATAAGCTAAATAATAGTTTCCAAGCTAAAGAATGCAGATGTCTTCAACCAACCTTCCACCACAGAGCTTCCTGTCCCTCTCCAGGCTGTGTGTGTCCCTCCGACACTGCAGTCAGCCAGCATGCTGAGATACAATACCAGAAATCCACACACAGGCTCCCATCATTGAGTTGGGCAAGCCAAACAAGAAAGACACTTAAAACCCTCTTTGATATAAATAATAGCTTTTATTAATTCAGCCACGGAACCTAACCTTTTTTGCAAGTCACGTTGCCCAGGGGAATCAAGTGGAACTTACTCCCAACTAGACTCACCAACTATTTGATCCAAATCTTCCTCCCCACTCACACACTAACCTATCATTGTGCTGTTTTATTATGATTATCCACTTAAATTTTGTCTGGTTAGATATAACTCATTATTCAATTTGTCAAGAGCACTTTGTCAGCTAATCTTCATCTAAATATTCACTTCTCCCAACTTGAGTCCATTTTAAAATTTTATCAGCATGCCATTAATATCCACCTCTGAAACACTGATGAAAATAATGACTTGTAAACGGTAAGACAGAGACCACTCTCAAGTATGCAGTTGACCTCATACTCATGCCTCCTTTGCATTCTGTTTTCAACCAGTTATGAATTTCACTCAGAGTACTGGGAATCAACCTGCATCCCTTCTTACCGTTCTCAAAGATACCATGAGCGACTTTGTCAGATTCCGGGCAAAGTTGCAATGTGCTGCACTTCTGTCATTCCTTAAATCTCCTCATCTACCAACTCTATGCTATTCTTTCATATATAGTTTCAGCTCAAGGATAAAAGGCATTGACTATTACTCTAAGGAGAAAACAAGGACTGTTGGGTGGAATTCCCAAGCTCTTCTTCAGACCAGCCTTGGGAACCATGAACTGCCCAGAGAGAAGACACAGCCTATACACAGAGGCTAACCAGAAAATAACACATTTGGAAAACTAAAATAAATCCATATGTTAACAGGAAAAGTGCAACGGGAGAGAGTAAAGAGATTTGAGGGTAGAGAGAGATAAAAGGGGCCAGACCTTGTAAGTCATGTTAGGGAATATGGACTTTATCCTGAGGACAACGGGGAATGATTGACTGATATTAAAACAAGAGAGTGACATGATCAGATTTGCATTTTACAAAGATGACAGAAAAAGACTTTTCTGGAAACTCCTGCTTTGACAAGGAAGTGGGAATAGCTGACCTCTAAGGTCCCGTCAAACGCAAAGTCTTTGGTTCTATTGCTTAGCTAATCAGGAAACTCAAATAAAGGTTATCTTTGCCTAGAAAGATTTGCACTTTTCCTTTCCTCATAAAATTGTCTGGATTCATCATTCCCATTGTGTGTGTGTGTACGTGTGTGTGTATTTGCAGGGCTTGGTACAGCTAACATCACAGTATCCTAGCATCCTTGCATATGAAGGCAGAATAGGTTCTCACTGTCACTACACGCTTCCTGCTCAGCAAGTCATGCTGCTAGGAACTGAAACAATCAGTGAGCCTAACTTATAAGTTGCAAAGTACATGAGTGCCAACTACCAATGTTGAAAAAAAAAATCAAGGAAGTGACAAAAATTTGATAGAAACTTGATTAAAATTTCATTATTATCTAGCATCATGCTGTCTAAAAAAAAAGTAACAGATTATTAGATGATCAACTCAGGATTCCTTATACCACTTGTTAAGAAAAATTATCCATAAATTGTAAACAAGGACAAAAAATAATTGCATGTTATATCAATGTCACACTCAAACAGTGCGTAAGAGGCTCATCTGGGGATTACCTATTTTCTAAAAAAATCTACCATGACTTGCCTTTGCTATTTAAAATACAAATTAAGGGTTCATGCTCTGTGAAGTTCCATGTTATTTTACAGAAGCAATATTTTCTAACAGAAAAAAAAAACCCAAATTCTATGATTTATCATCCTACTAGAGATTTACTAGTTTGTTTGTAAACTAGCAATCTAATTTAACATTCCTTTATTAAATTGCCTATAAATAGCTCCTCAAATGCTCTTTGAACCAGCTTAATGATTTTATTTCTCATTAATTAATGAGTTGAATAATATATTTGACACATACTCATTCTATATTAGTATTGAGAGCCTTGTTTTAACTTTTTGAAAATTATACTTTGACATTCTTAGCACTAAGTAACTTAGTGTTATTCTCCACTGTACCCTGTCCTCCTGCTCAGTTTTAAGGTCTGAATGTTGCAGGCTCATATTTTTCACAGTGGGTCTTTCCTCTCCTTCCTTCCTTTCTTTTTTCTTTTTGTTTAGTTTTGTTTGTTTGTTTGTTTGATGCCATTATCAAGTAGAGCAGGCCTGGGCAGATTGGTGCATCCCATTTCTGGCATCTTAGAAAATAACATATATGAGAAAATATTTATACCTAGGGCAGAAGAAAATTAGAGATATATTTTTGTCCTTTTAGCCTCTTCTCTCCTCCATTTTTACTGCTGAAAATACTCCAAAGGCAAGAAAATATTTCATAGAAATGTCTTCTGAGTTGTGAGGGAATTCTTGTCTATTTGAACAAATGGAGTAGACTTTTGAAAGCAAATCAGAGTGCCCCTTACTGCTTGGCCAATGTGTAAGGATTTGGAGCTGCTTATCTGTGCTGCCATGTCCTTATTGCTGCGGGTTTCTTGTTCTGCGCAATCGGGGTGATGACGAAACCTGGTGCTGAGTATGGCTGTAAACCTGTTCTTTGGGTGGTAGTTCACGACAAATATGTGTAAATCAATAAGAGAAATAAAAGAGCACATTAGTAAAACTTGCTGAAAATGTAACTAATACCTGAAACAACCCAAAGTTTTTGTTTTGTGTCCTGTGGAGATTTATTATGCTTTCCAATGAAAATAATGAGTGATGTATACATGACCCGGGACCTGAAAACTGAATTTTCCACACCACTTTGAGACTTCTGGTTTTTTTCCCCATTTATAAAAAAGATTGAATCTCCCAATCACCAAATAAAAAGTACAGAGAGGAAATGAGCAGCCCTGGTTCATTACTATCATGCTAATTCCACAGTTATGTTGTTCATTTTATCTAATGCCACTTAGAATCACTTGGTTTTCTTTTTTTTGTTTTGGAGACGGAGTCTCGCTCTGTCTCCAGGCTGGAGTTTAGAGGCATGATCTCGGCTCACGGCAACTTCCGCCTCCCAGGTTCAAGCGATTCTCCTGCCTCAGCCTCCTGAGTAGCTGGGATTACAGGCGCCCGCCACCATACCCAGCTAATTTTTTGTATTTTTTAGTAGAGACGGGGTTTCACCATGTTAGCCAGGATGGTCTCAATCTCTTGACCTCATGATCCGCCCGCCTTGGCCTCCCAAAGTGCTGGGATGATAGGCGTGAGCCACCACACCCGGCCTACTTGGTTTTCCTAAAGTCTGTTAGCTAAGTTTGTGCAGCTTCTTAAAAATACAATATTGGTTTTAATAACCCAGATTTGGGATTATTTTGGTTGTTAGCATAAATTTCATCTTTTTTCATGCTAGAAACATTTCCTGTTTCAAAACCATTCGGGCAGTAAGTATTGTGCTGTTCTTTTTGCGGCTTTTACAGGATCTGACAACTCGAGCAGCTGCCATCAAGGTATATTATGGCACAAAGGACGGCTCTCAAACATCGGATGTACAGAGACTACCATTAATATTGCAGTGTGTGTCTTTTGTATTAAGTTGGTTTCTGAAAATATCTCTGACAGATGCTGCTAGGCCAAAGTGCCTCCCACAGCTGCAGCTCTAGACAAATCCGCGGTGGATGTTCTCCGCTACCAGTCGTCTGGTCCCTGTGACAGTACTCACTGCTTCACTGCTGCACTCAGGCTGTGTGCTTGGTGGCAGTGGCCGTGGGCATGGGAGATAGGGGGCTGGGCTGTGCAAACTGCTGAGCCAGAACCATCCCTGCGGCGGAGCCTCAGACCCAGCACCCAGCATAGCAGCAGCCGGGAGCTGAGCTGGCAATGGAGGAAGGACGCTGAAAGGGAATGGTTGCCTGGCTTAGTAAATGAGCTCTCTGAAAATAATCTGAACGGGGAGAAGGAGGTTTCTTTTCTTGTGATTTTCTGGGATTCCATTTATTCATATAATTACTTCACCTCATTTAAAAACAATGGTAGGGGCTTGGGGGAGGGCTTGAAGTGCTTCAAGCGGTGCCCCTCTGAACATATACCCAGGAAACAGTTTGCCTCTCACTGCTCCATGTCTGTTGTTTAGCTCCCAAACAATTAAACAGGAGCACATTAGCTCTCCTAGGCTGAGTCTGTACCCACAGCAACAGTCAGCTCACGGTGAGAGAGGGAGAGACGACGAGGAGAAGGTTCATTAACCTTTTCCATGCCCCAAACAGCTTGATTTCGGCTGAGACCCAGTATGGCCCCAAGAAGTGGAGGGTTCAGAGTCCTTCCCAATGGGCCCTCCTGCCCTATGGTTCACCTGCCCACTCGGCCCAGAAGGAAAGCAGTGGACCCCTCTTCTTTCTAGAGCTGCTCATGATTCTTATTAATCAAATGAGAGGAGCAGAAAATATGGTCCAAACGAGCAACACTTGCGGCCCCACATTTTTAAGATACTGGTCGAAAAGGAATTATCTGTTCCCTGTAGATGGATTCAAAGACAGCAAATTGCACGCTCAGAGAGCACAGGGTACAAAGTGCAAATACATCATTTGGATTAATATCTATAAGCCTAAAAAGACAGTGAACGAGAGAAGGGTTGTTCAGAAGCTGCAGAAAGAAGGATGATTTTGTTAATTCAGCCAGTGTTTTCTAAGCACTTCTATGTGCTAGGAGCTCAGAACACAAAAATGAACAATAACAAGGCCTGGTCCCTGCCTTTAAGGGGCTCATCGTTTAATAGATGAATATGTTAATGGAGTGACACTGCCTTTAAATAGCATTTGTGTTCTAGAGTCAACTCTTATGACAAAAAGTGTAACAAATCCTATGCAAAATTTTATTTGGAAATCCTTTAAGAAGGAGTCTGGTTTTCCTTCATGTTAGAAAAGATCATTCTTTGGTTAGGACCCTGGTGAAGCAGTTAGCTGTCTTGTATTCAGGTTTCATGTTATGTGAAAAAGTAAAATATGTAAACACTACATTCTTATGTATAGATACCCATGAATGAAAGTCTGAGAGACTCACGTCTCCCAACTTAAACCCACTGCTTTTTCAACAGAAATGTTTTTTATGTCAAGTGTTGCCTCTGTTCTCGCTCACCCTCCTTCTTGATCTTCTAATCTAACCCTGTTTTCTTGACTTCTTTCTAGCCCCTGCCCCGTTGCCATTGGTTTATAGGTCAAATTGCTTGAGTTAAAGGCATAGAAGGTGCAAATATTTCAGACCTCACTTTAAACAATTTGGTAAGTGCTAAGCAGGATAAAAGATAAACCAAAATATTATAGAAGATGATTCTAACAGCATATCCAGGAGCTAACCTGCTCTGCATTGATGAATTTAGCTATCATAATTCCAAAGGAACACTTGAGTAGTGCTTGAGACCGAGAGCACTACTAACTCCAGCATCACCAAGGAGACTACCAAGTCCTTGCTGAGGCTCCACCCTACCCTCTCCTTCTCTCTGACTTTGCACTCCCAACACCACGCAATTGTGGCAAGCCACAGGATGCCCACCATTACATGCTAGGAATTCTAGCAGAGAGAGTCCTCAGTTGCTTTAATGCCATATTTGAAGAAATTATATGTTAATTTTTTTAAATCCTCTCTCAATAATTCTAAGATGTGGATGGTTTCAATCTTGTTGACTTAAAATTTATAGTTCTAGAAAA
Organism: Chlorocebus sabaeus; assembly: GCF_047675955.1. NCBI lineage: Eukaryota > Metazoa > Chordata > Mammalia > Primates > Cercopithecidae > Chlorocebus > Chlorocebus sabaeus. Next base: position 12,046,140 of record NC_132918.1, read on the forward strand.
AAAATCAGAAGATTAAGATGGTGGATAGGAGGCAGGACTAGCTTGAAGCTCCCTCTTGGACAGAGAGAGCATTGTGTGGAGACCCACATCGTGAACTTTTGCTCCAACAACTACCACAAGAACATACCAGGAAAGCCAAGAGAATCCACAGACCCTTTGAAGGAACTGGATCGCTGCTGCAGGTTCCCTGAGACACTGAAAAACTGTGAGTCTTCTTGCTTTCTCAGCTGGGAGGCTCATGGTCTGGGACAGGTTCTCAGCCCTGGTCATTGGCTGCCTGGAAATAGACTCGGTGCTGTTGTCAGGGTACCATGGGAGTGAGACCAGCCTTTAGGACTGCTGACTGCATGGCAGCAGGGTGAGGCCTGTGACTGCTGGCTTTCCCCTACTTCCCTAGTGACCTATATGACTCAGCAGAGGCAGCCATAATCCCCCAGGGAACATAACTCCATCGGCCTGAGAACCATACCCCTATCCTCCACAGCAGCAATAGCAAGCCCCGCCCAAAAAGAAGCTGCGCTCAGACATGCCTATCCCTACCCCATCTGGTGGTCTTTCTCTACCAGCCCTCATAGCTGAAGACAAAGGACATAATCTCTTGGGAGCTCTACGGCCCTGCCCACCACCTGAGAAGCACAAATACTTAACCAGGTGTCCCTAGGGCAAGTTTGCATCCTCCCTATACAACTGCAGCTGATGCACTCTTGATTTCACCACCTTCTGGCTGGAGGCCAACCAACACAAAGCTAACACACTAAACAATAGTACAACCAAGGACCTTCACAGAGTTCACTTCTCTCCCCTGCTACCTCCACTGGAGCAGGTTCTGGTATCCACAGATGAGAGACCTGAAGACAGATCACATCACAGGACTCTCTGCAGACACTCCCCAGTACCAGCTCAGAGACGGGTAGCTCTGCTGGGTGACCAGACCCAGAAGAGCGAAACAATTACTGCAGTTCAGCTGTCAGGAAGCCCCATCCCATGGGACAAAAGAATCTGAACAGCAGCCCTTGAGTCCTAGATCTTCCCTCTGACATAGTCTACCCAAATGAGAAGGAACCAGAAAAACAATTTTGGTAATATGACAAAACAAGTGTCTTTAACACCCCCAAAAATCACACCAGCTCACCAGCAAAGGATTTCATCTTGATTTGGTAAAGATGAAACCTCCGAATTGCCAGAAAAAGAATTCAGAAGGTCAACTATTAAGCTAATCAAGGAGGCACCAGAGAAAGGTGAAGTCCAACTTAAAGAAATCAAAAACATGATACAGGATGTGAAAGAAAAAGTCTTCAGTGAAATAGATAGCATAAATAAAAAAACAACCACAACTTCTGGAAATCAAGGACACACTTAGAGAAATGCAAAATGCACTGGAAAGTCTCAGCAATGGAATCAAAAAAGCAGAAGAAAGAACTTCAAAGCTTGAAGACAAGGCTCTCAAATTAACCCAGACTGTCAAAGACAAATTAAAAAGAGGTTTAAAAAAATGAGCAAAGCCTGCAAGAAGTTTGGGATTATGTTAAATGACCAAACCTAAGAATAATTGATGTTCCCAAAGAAGAGAAATCTAAAAGTTTGGAAAACTTATTTGAGGGAATAATCAAGGAAAACTTCCCTGGCCTTGCTAGAAACCTAGATATCCAAATGTAAGAAGCCCAAAGAACACCCGAGAAATTTACTGCAAAAAGATCATCGCCCAGGCACATAGTCATAAGGTTATCTAAAGTTAAGCTGAAGGAAAGTATCAAGTTGTGAAGTAAAAGCATCAGGTAACCTGTAAAGGAAAATCTATCAGATTAACAGCAGATTTCTCAACAGAAACCCTACAGACTAGAAGGAATTGGGGTCCTATTTTTAGCTAGCTTAAACAAAACAATTTTCAGCCAAGGATTTTGTATCCAGCAAAACTAAGTTTCATAAATGAAGGAAAGACACAGTCTTTTCCAGATAAACAAATGCTGAGAGAATTTGCTACTACCAAGCCAGCACTACAAGAACTGCTAAAAAGAGCTCTAAATCTTGAAACAAATCTTCAAATACACCAAAACAGAATCTCCTTAAAGCATAAATTTTACAGGACCTATATAACAATAACACAATGAAAAAGCAACAAGGTATTCAGGCAACAAACAACACAATAAATAGAATAGTACCTCACATCTCAATACTAACGTTGAATGTAAATGGCCGAAATGCTCCACTTAAAAGATACAGAATGGCAGATTGGATAAGAATTCACCAACCAAGTTTCTGCTGTCTTCAGGAGACTCACCTAACATCTAAAGATTCACATAAACTTAAGGTAAAAGGGTGTAAATAGATATCGCATGCAAACGGACACCAAGAGCGAACAGGAGTAGTTAGTTTTATATCAGACAAAACAAACTTTAAAGCAACAACAGTTTAAAAAGACAAAAAGGGACATTATATAATGATAAAGGACTAGTCCAACAGTAAAATATCACATTCCTAAATATATATGCCCCTATATATACACAACTGGAGCTCCCAAATTTATAAAACAATTACTATTAGACCTAAGGAAGAAATAGATATCAACACAGTAATAGTGGGGGACTTCAATACTCCACTGACAGCACTGGACAGGTCATCAAAAGAAGGTCAACAAAGAAACAATGGACTGCCAGGTTGACCAATATGGTGAAACCCTATCTCTACCAAAACTACAAAAATTAGCCAGGTATAGTGGCACATGCTTATAGTCCCAGCTACTCAGGAGACTGAGACAGAATTGCTTGAATCCAGGAGGTGGAGGTTGCAGTGAGCCAAGATTGCACCACTGCATCCCAGCCTGGGTGACAGAGCAAGACTCTGTCTCAAAAAAAAAAAAAAAATGGGGGGGTGGACTCAAACTATAACCTAGAACAAATGTACTTAACAGATACTTACAGAACATCCTATCCATCAACTGCAGAATATACATTCTATTCATTAGCACATGGAACACTCTCCAAGATAGACCATGCGATAGGCCACAAAACAAGTCTCAGTAAATTTAAGAAACTCGAAATTATATCAAGTACTTTCTCAGACCACGGGGGAATAAAATTAGAAATCAACTCCAAAAGGATCCCTCAAAACCATGGAAATATGTGGAAATTAAAGAATCTGCTCTTGAATGATCATTGAGTCAACAATGAAACCAAGATGGAAATTTTAAAACTCTTTGAGCTGAATGATCATAGTGATACAACCTATCAAAACCTTTGGGATACAGCATAAGCAGTGCTAAGAGGAAAGTTCATACCATTAAATGCCTACATCAAAAAGCCTAAAAGAGCACAAATAGACAATCTAAGGTCACACCTCACAGAACTGGAGAAACAAGAACAAACCAAACCCAAACCCAGCAGAATAAATGAAATAACGAAGATCGGAGCAGAACTAAATGAAATTGAAACAAACAAACAAACAAAAATACAAAAAGTAAATTAAACAAAAATCTGGTTCTTTGAAAAGATAAATAAAATCGATAGACCATTAGTGAGATTAACCAAGAAGAGAGAAAGATCTAAATAAGCTAAATTAGAAATGAAACAGGAGATATCACAACTAATAGCACAGAAATACATTATCAAGGCTACTATGAACACCTGTACATGCATAAACTAGAAAACCTAGAGAAGATGTATGAATTCCTGGAAATACACAATCTTCTTAGATCAAACCAGGAAAATATAGAAACTCTGAACAGACCAATAACAAGCAGCAAGATTGAAATTGTAATAAAAAAAATTGCCAACAAAAAAAGTCCAGGACCAGATGGAATCACAGCTGAATTCTATCAGATATTCAAAAATTTGGTGCGAATCCTATTGACACTATTCCAAAAGACAGAGAAAGAGGGAATCCCCCCTAAATCATTCTATGAAGCCAGTATCATCCTAATAACAAAACCAGGGAAGGACATTAAAAAAAAAGAAGACTACAGACCAATCATATTCCTGATGAACACAGATGCAAAAATCCTCAACAAAATACTAACAAACCGAATCCAACAGCATATCAAAAAGTTAATCCACCATGATCAAATGGGTTTCATAGCAGGGTTGCAGGGATGGTTTAATATACGTAAGTCAATAAATGTGATATACCATATAAATAGAATTAAAAACAAAAATCACATGATCATCTCAATAGACACAGGAAAAGCATCTGGCAGAATCCAGCATTCCTTTAAGAGTAAAACCCTCAGCAAAATTAGCATAAAAGGGACATACCTTAAGGTGATAAAAGCCATTTATGGCAAACCCACATCCAACATTATACTAAACAGGGAAAAGTTGAAAGCATTCCCCCTGAGAACTGGAACAAGACAAGGATGCCCATTTTCATCATCTCTATTCAACATAATACTGGAATTCCTAGTCAGATCAGTCAGACAAGAGAAAGAAATAAAGGACATCCAAATCAGTAAAGAGGAAGTCAAACTGTCGCTGTTTGCTGGTGATATGGTCCTATACCTAGAAAACCCTAAAGGCTCCTCCAAAAAGCTCCTAGAACTGATAAATGAAATCAGCAGTTTCAGAATACAAAATTAATGTACAAAAATCAGTAGCTCTCCTATACACTGACAGCAACCATGCTGAGAATCAAATCAAGAACTCAACCCCTTTTACAATAGCTGAAAAAAATAAAATACTTAGGAGGTGAAAGACACCTACAAGGAAAACTACAAAACGCCAGTGAAAGAAATCATAGATGACACAAAAGATGGAAATACATCTCATGATCATGGATGGATAGAATCAATATTGTGAAAATGACCATACTGCCAAAAGCAATCTACAAATTCAATGCCATTTTCATTAAAATACCACCATCATCCTTCACAGAACTAGAGAAAAATAATCCTAAAATTCATATGGAACCAAAAAAGAGCCCACATAACCGAAGCAAGACTAAGCAAAAAGAACAAATCTGAAGGCATCACATTACCCAACTTCAAACTATACTACAATGCCATAGTCACCAAAAGAGCATGGTACTGGTATAAAAACAGGCACATGGGCCAATGGAACAGAATGGAGAACCCAGAAATAAAGCAAAATACTTACAGTCAACTGATCTTTGACAAAGCAAACAAAAACATAAAGTGGGGAAAGGATACTATATTCAACAAATGATGCTGAGATAATTGGCAAGCCACATGTAGAAGAATGAAACTAGATGAAACTAGACCTTCGTCTCTGACCTTATTCAAAAATCAACTCAAGATGGATCAGAGATTTAAATCTAAGACCTGAAACTATAAAAATTCTAGAAGATAACATCAGAGAAACCCTTCCAGACATTGGCTTAAGCAAAGACTTAACCAAGAACCCAAAAGCAAATGCAACAAAAACAAAGATAAATAAAACTTAATTAAACTAAAAAGATTCTGCACAGCAAAAGAAATAATCAGCTGAGTAAATAGACAACCCATGGCGTGAGAGAAAATCTTCACAATCTGAATATATAACAAAGGATTAATGTCCAGAATCTACAAAGAACTCAAACAAATCAGCAAGACCGAAATAATCCTATTAAAAAGTGGGCTAAGGACATGAATAGACAATTCTCAAAAGAATATACACAAGTGGCCAAAAACCATATGAAAAAATACTCAGCATCACTAATTATCAGGGAAATGCAAATCAAAACCACAATACGATACCACCTTATTCCTCTAAAAATGTCCATAATTTAAAAATCAAAAAATAATAGATGTTCATGGATGTGGTAGAAAGGGAACACTTTTACACTACTGGTGAGAATGTAAACTAGTATAGCCCCTGTGGAAAACAGTATGGAGATTCCTTAAAGAGCCAGAAGTACATCTGCCATTTGATCCAGCAATCCCACTACTGGGTATCCACCCAGAGGAAAAGAAGTCATGAAATGAAAAAGATACTTGCATATGCATGTTTATAGCAGCACAATTTGCAATTGCAAAGACATAGAACCAGCCCAAATGCCCATTAATCAACGAGTGGATAAAGAAAATGTGATATACATATACATATACGTATACATACCATGGAATACTATTCAGCCATAAAAAGGAACAAAATAATGGCATTCACAGCAACCTGAATTATTATTCTAAGTGAATTAACTCTGGAATGGAGAACCAAACATCGTATGTTCTCTCTCATAAATGAGAGCTAAGCTATAAAGAGGCAAAGGCATAAAAATGATACATTGGACTTTGGGGATGCAGGGGAAATGGTGGAAGGGGGAGAGAGATAAAGACTACACATTGGGTACAGTGTACACTGCTCAGGTGATGGGTGCACCAAAATCTGAGAAATCACCATTAAAGAATTTATTCATGTAACCAAACACTACCTGCTCCCAAAAAAACCTATTGAAATACAAAATAAAGTTTAAAAAAGAATAAAATCTACAGTGCTGTTAAAACCTAAAGGAGGGAGTCAAAAATTCTGCCTGAAGGATAAAGAAAGCTTTCACAGAATTGATGATTTTTGAACTAGTGTTGAAGAACTGGTTTGGAGATGGACTCTAAGTAGGCAGTGGAGGAATCATTAGTGGTGGTGGTAAAAGGACTGGAGCAAAAGGTCAGAGGTGTTCTTTATCAAAGAAGTAAAATCAGAAAGTAAAAGAGAGCTGCCTGGACCATTATCTTATCTCCTCTTTCTTCCCATTTTACTTGTCCTGAATCTATTACTCTTATCACCTGTCCAAGGCATGTTTCTCTATTCCATGGTTTGTTCCAGCAGAAGAAGCCCAAACTTTATACAGTCTGTCTAATTTCATGTTCCTTGTTCACCTGGCAAATAGTAAAATCATGTACAGTCCTGCACCACCTAAGAATGTTTCAGTCAATGATGGACCACATATATGATGGTGGTCCCATAAGATTATAAAACCATATTTTTACTGTACCTTTTCTATAGATAGAATGTTTAGATACACAAATACCTACCATTGTGTTACAATTGCCTATAGTATTCAGTACAGTCACATGCTATACAGGTTTGTAGCCTAGGAACAATAGACTATGCCATACAGCCTAGGTGTGGAGAAGGCTATATCATCTAGGAATGTATAAGTACGCTATGATGCTCGCACAATGATGAAATTGCCTAACAATGCATTTCTCAGAACTTTTTCCCATCATTAAGCAACACATAGCTATATTTGGTTATTTCAGCTGAGGTGTTAAAATTGATAACATCTAATGCTTTACTCCTTCCATCGAGTTTTCCCCAGTCTGTTCTCTGCCAAATTAATCTTTTTCGGGTTTGTGTCCCATAGTACTTTGAAGCTTTCATGTAACACTTAACCGCATACTATCCTTACTCATGTTTTGACCCTTGTTTGTCTCCCCTACCAGGGATAACTGTCCTTTGGCAGCAGAGACATATTCACAGTAAACTGTTTATATTTAACTGAACTGAATCAACCTTTTCACAAACAGAATCTTTTGGGGGAAAGTAGAGAAGAAAAAAATGCGAAGATTTTTTTTATTAATAAGTGATGACATGATGAAAATATTGGCTTCAGAAGCTGACTGTTTCACTAGCTTTGTACTATCCACATTTTCAGTGGGCTCTGGTTTTTTGTTTTTGTTGTCTTTTTCCATTTTCAGAGATATGTCTTGATACAATGGAAGGGTTTACTACACCAAGTATAAAACCTGCTCAAAAGGCTGGGCTACACTTTATAAAACCTTCTGATTTTCTAATGCATTTTATTTTTGGCAAAAACTGATAGAAGTTATTGTTTTTGAAAACCCAGAAGCTTCTTTAGATATCAGGTTGTCTTTACTATTCAACATTGCAATGATTTAAGTGCAAATAAACTTAGGTCATATGGATTAATTTTTCTTTTAAAATGCATAACGGTTTGAACTGTTATGGTCCTATATTATTGTACTTTGACTTTTTCATTGAAAACAAGGTAGACAGACATAAAGATGTTAATGTATTCTAGGCAAAATAAGATTTATGTAGCCTTATCTATTTTTACTTCAAATACTTTTCAATTTTTGGTAACATAATTAGCTGATTATTAAATTCATTAATTTATCCAATAAACCTGTATCAAATGCCTTACATAAAGCTTCATTATATGTTACATCTCAGCCTTCTTCTCCCCTAACTAGAAAGGATGAATTAATCTTTCTTCTCAGCATTCATTTTCATCTCTTAAAATGTTGTTCTTAATTCTTTTTTTTTTTGTTTGTTTTTGTTTTTTTTTTGGGACAGAGTTTCACTCTTTTCCAGGCTGGAGTACAGTGGCACGATCTCGGCTCACTGCAACTTCCACCTCCCGGGTTCATGCCATTCTCCTGCCTCAGCCTCTCAAGTAGCTGGGATTGCAGGCACCTACCACCACGCCCAGCTAATTTTTTGTATTTTTAGTAGAGACGGGGTGTCGCCATGTTAGCTAGGCTGGTCTCAAACTCCTGACCTCAGGTGATCCACCCGCCTCGGCCTCCCAAAGTGCTGGGATTACAGGTGTGAACCACCAGGTCCAGCTTCTTAACAGTCTTCATCTTCAATTTCATAGCAAAACATTTATTGCAGAAGAGTGACCTAATTCCTCTTTTCCATCAAAATCATTTTATAAAACCAGGAACTTTCTCAGGATCTATGAAGTCTCCTGGAAATCTACGGTCCCCAAATTGAGAAAACAACCTTAGAAATGACTGGCATGTATTCCAAATGTAGGGGGGAAAAAGTAAAGCTTTGCCCTGTTTGGGCAAAGATACACAAATTCAGGCAATATTTTGTTGGTGGCTGTTATAATTGATTAATTTCTTTGGAAAGAGACATTGGATATTAAGAACTATAAAAATGTCGATATAGCTGTATGTTCTCTTTCTCAGGTGCAAAATTAACCTGTAAAAATTTTATAAGGATCACTGAAGTCAGATTTTTACCATGGTGGGCCCTGGCTCTTCCCCCTAGACAACAGAATCTTTCATTGAACTGTTACAGTATAATTATTTGGGAGGTAGAGATGATAAAGGATAAAGCTGTTCAGATATTATTTATTAGTAGTATTGATTATTTACATGTAGCCTTATTCTCAAAAGGATTTTAGGCTGCTTTCAGAGATATGTAAAGTATAAAAGTAAAGAAAGAAACCAGGATTAATGAAAGATGATAATGGAAAAGTAAGATGAAGCCAAAACCAAGTTGAGGACAACACAGTAGAGCCTTAAATTTGGAATTAAGTTTCTTACCAGATAAGCAAAAAGAAAAGGCATTCGCAATGTCTGAGAGAAACAATTTACTTACTGGAAGAACTGTAGCCTTGCCTGACACTGAGTCCTGAGAGAAATTTGCACATGATCTTACTAGGAATGAGGAGACTGGACTATACCGCATAGGCACCTCCACTATCTGCTCCAATCATTAAAAAGCAACAACAGGCCGGGCGTGGTTGCTCACGCCTGTAATCCCAGCACTTTGGGAGGCCGATGCAGGCGGATCATGAGGTCAAAAGATCAAGACCATCCTGAACATGATGAAACCCCATTTCTACTAAAAATACAAAAATTAACTTGGTGTGGTGGTGGGCGCCTGTAGTCCCAGCTGCTCGGGACTACAGTGAGCCGAGATTGCACCACTACACTCCAGCCTGGGCGACAGAGCAAGACTCTGCCTCAAAAAAAATAAATAAATAAAAATAAAAATAAAATAAAATAATAAAGAAAGAAAAGAAAAAAGAGAAAAAAAAAAACCAACAACAGCTCTGGAGCCCAGAAGCCTTGAGGGCGTGTCCGTCTTCACACAGAAGCTAAGAGAGAGTGAGTAATGTTTGAAATTCATGTTGGGAAAAAAATGTGCCTTGTTTGCTCTCTGCCTCTTTGTTATCCTAAAATTTCCATACCATTGAGATAAAAAGAACCAGTATACTCTCTAGCCCAGACAACTTAAGCCCCCCTTGGTCAGACCTTTGCATATAAAAGTTAAGAAGTTAAATTTAATAATTTATTCAAGGATTTGTTTCTTTTCTAACTTGAAATGGTAACTGGAAACAAAAGGCTAGCTAGCTTGAGAAAAAAATCACAAAGAGATGGTGGAAGTAACATTTAAGTAGAGATACTTCAAACCCACTCGCATTGCTGGCACAAAAGGTCTTTGTTATCTATGTGATGTTCATCAGAAGAGGAACAATAATATTGGCTCTGCACCCATTATCTTAACTCCTTCTACATTAACCAAGCCATGATTAAGAACCCAATGTCCAGTTTATGGTTCTGCTAAGTAAACCACAGGAAGAGGTAGGAAAGTAGATTGTTGGTATGTAATAAATGCTATAATTAGGCTATGAGGAAAGGAATCTGGCAGTCTTTATCCTGAGAGAATATTAAAGTCTGGAAGGACATGGCATGGAGGTGTTCGTCATCAGTGATGGACTGTGAGGTGAGATGAGAACATTCTATGGATTTAGATGATCCCATGTGAAAGTAAGTCCCAGCTTGGCCACTTTATTATTATTTATTTTATTATTATTATTATTATTGAGATGGAGTTTCGCTCTTATTGCCTAGGCTGGAATGCAGTGGCATAATCTCAGCTCACTGCAACCTCCACCTCCCGGCTTCAAGTGATTCTCCTTCCTCAGCCTCCTGAGTAGCTGGAATTACAGGCACCCAACCATACCCAGCTAATTTTTGTGTTTTTAGTAGAGATGGGGTTTTGCCATATTGGCCAGGCTGGTCTTGAACTCCTGACCTCAAGTATCCACCCTCGGCCTCTCAAAGTGCTGAGATTACAGGTGTGAGCCACCATGCCCAGCCTCAACCACTTTATATATGAGGTAACTAATTTAACTTACTCACACTTGTTTCCTCATCTGCAAATTGTGGGTAATAACACTTTCTCAGTCGGTGCATTGTAAGAATGAAATAATCAAATATGGAAAACACCTAGGAATAAGTGCTTAACATGCTGTAAATGCTCAGTAAGTAGTAAAATCAAGGTTTCTAGAAGAGAATAAAATACAAATTACCTTCAATTGCAGGCAAAAAGACTTTGGTATGATTAAATGACAACTTCATAACTAAATGAGGAGAGGAGGGAATTATTGGTTCTGTCTGGTTAATCACCATTGTATACCAAGTACCTCACACAATTCCTGGCCCACAGTAGCAGGTCAATAAATATTTTTCTTTTTATGTTTCCATTCCTTTCACTTTGTTTCCCCTAGTATTAACATTATATATCACCCTAATACAATTATCAAAACCAGAAATCAAAACCAACAATCAAACCAGTATTTTTGAGTGAATATTGAATATATTTTTAAATAATCAAAAATAGGGTAATTATCCTTATATCTGGGATTATTCGTTCAGGAAACACAAAACAGGAATAAAAAGTCTCTGAGTCAGAATTTCAAAATTGCTTTTGAGAATAAAAAATAATCCTTCTCATTAAAGTGGGGGCTTTAATGCAGACCCAGTGAGGTCAACTGCACAACCACTGCACATAAAATGTAGGAGCCCAATATTTGATCCTTTTGATTCATCAGAGTTTTGGGCTCAAGAATCACGGTGAGAAAATGAACTTCAGCTTAGTGAGCAAACCAGGATTTACAACGGCAAAATATATAGGTGCAAATTATGTAGAGCATGAGTTATTCTTTCTTTTGTGAACAAAGGACATTTTTCATAGCACAAGTCTTTGTTATGAATATCTCGATATACTGCATAGACATTTTTCACACCCCCACCAATTTTGTGAAGAGACAGTAAGTCAGGGAGTTACCTAATTTGTGTCAAAAACAAGGAAAAGATGTGTCAACAAGAGCATTTTTTCTTTTTTCCATTCCAGTGACAGGTTAGCACTCCAACTGTTGCTGATCTGTTGGAATTTCCTATTTCCTCTTTCATTGAAATGTTTTCTCTTTTCTGTTGAAATAATAAATTGGAACCAGTGAGGCAGGGTAGGACATGACAACTCGGGACAGCAAATGGCATCTAAAACAATTGTCCATGGTATACAATGGATGTAGTAAAATCTATCTATCCGGACTCAATAGAACCAGATTTTTTCTTAGAGATTCACAATAATAACTAGAAGTTAAAATCATAAGACTTTGATCATGATATGAAACAAATTAACTTATGCCCAGTTTAGTTTTGGTGTTAAATGACATCTTTAAGAATTGTTTGACCGTGAATGAGATGAAGGGTAGCCTTCTGTCAACCAAAATAAACATTTCCAAACATTCTAGATCAATAGATGATTCTTCTGTGTATCTTTTTTCTTCCCCCTCTTTGTTCCTCCCACTCTCCCATTTGCTTTCCTTCTGCAAGATTGCTTTCCTGTCATTGCTTCTTGCACCCCAGACACTCTGGAGGGATACCTTGATTGTCACCGAAAACTCACCTAAACATTTGTTCACAGACAATGTGCTCAGGAGAAAAGAAGCAGTGGAGCTGTTCTCCATTTAGTGCAGTGTAGAGAACATCACCCTAGGGGGGGGAAAAAAAAACAGCTGGAGCTAGCCACCATTCTACCAGTAACTTTTTATGAAACTATGGGCAAAATGTTTAAAAGTCTTGAGGCATAAGCTGCTTTTCTGAAAACTAGGGATAGTGATCTCTCCTCTGTCTGAAGCTCATCTCTTGAGAGTTTTACGGTTATAATCAGAAAGGACCCTCCCATACCTCTGTTCTTTTTTGGCAGTGATCTTAGACTCCAAAAGCTGCTCTGTGGAGCCTGCAGTCAGTTGTGTCTGTGAGCAACCACTTTAGTCACCACCTGACTAACCACGTGTTTCCAGAAATGTACCCTTTATTCAAAGGCTTCTTCAAAGAGTATCTAACAGTAACTCAGATACATGGTATTTACTTGCTTTGAGTGATTCTTCAGTACTTCTTCTAATATGGTTTGGCTGTGTGCCCACTCAAATCTCATCTTGAATTGTAACTCCCACAGTTCCCGTGCGCTGTGGGAGGAACCTGGTGGGAGGTGATTGAATCATGGAGGCCGATCTTTCCTATGCTGTTCTCGTGATAGTGAATGAGTCCCATGAGATCTGATGATTTTAAAAAGAGAAGATTCCCTGCACAAGCTCTCTGTTTGCTTGCCACCATCCAGGTAAGATGTAGCTTGCTTCTCCTTGCCTTCTGCCATGATTGTTAGGCCTCCTCAGCCACGTGGAACAGCAAGTCCATTAAACCTCTTTCTTTTGTAAATTGCCCAGTTTCGGCTATGTCTTTATCAGCGGCATGAATACAGACTAATACATCTCCCTTCTCAAAAAAACAAAAAACAAAAAAAGAAGAAGAAGAATTAGAAACATTTTTTTCTCTCGAAGACATTTTCTTATTTATGTAAATTCTGTCTCTCAATCAAATCTGAGTGTCTTTAACATTCTGTAAGCAGACATTTTTTAATACATTTTACCCAGCTGCAGTCCAATTATTAATTTGACAGAAAATCACTCAGGACAACAGAAATTGAGTCCCTAACACCCACCAAATATTTAAAAGTACATAATGTTGCTATGTGAAGATACTCAACAAATATGGAACATAGTTTGTGATTTCAAAAACTTTATAACCCACATTGGGAAGATAATATTCATTGGATTTTAGAATTAAGAAAGGATTATAAGTCCGCTATTTTCTAGATGGATCAGGAAATAGTCTACCATCCCAAGAATAAAATAGAGGGGAGAAAAAGATGATTTGACCACCGCAAAATAAACTAAGTTCCCTTTCCTACCCTCCAATGCTGTTATGCTGCACAGATGATCAGCAGAGGCGATTGTGGCAGATCCTAGTGCAGGTCTCATGTCGCTGGTTGTAGGCATCTAAAAAAGGAAGAGCACTGCAGAGAGGGCTCCTGCGTGCCTTCCAGCATTGCAGGCATATGAAGCCTGCAGGAAGGGGTGGAACAGGCACTTTGATGCGGACGTGCCAAAGGGGTCTTAGATCAACACGCTCAAGCAAGTCCAGTTACAGCTATGGAACTGTGACTCCTGGACCACAAAGTGATCCATCCACAAGATGATTTGAGAGGTTTATATCATTTTGTCATTTGTTGTTTCTGTTTTTTCAGATATGACTGGCAGTCACTATGTGACATAGCCAAATCAATCTGAATGTATTATTAAGTAGTATTTTTGTTAAACTTTTAATTTTAGCTTTACTGTAATATGCTTGTGGTGTGCTTTTTATATTCCTAGGAGTAGTGCAAAGGGAAAGCTCTGCTACCTGACAATTTCCCATGAAAGTAATTATCTGTTGGTTGTACATGGATGCAAATGCCACAAGAGCTTTTACTGCTAGAGGAGTGGGAAATGGAAGAAAAGACCCAGAGATGAGAGAATGCTAGAATGGAATGTAACATCAAGACACATATTTGAATTATTAAAAAAGATTGAAATACATTGCAACTGAGCTACAAGGATATCAGAGGCCAACACCTACAGAGAAAAATTCAATATTAAACAAGTGATGGCAGCTTTAAGTTCAATTGGCATTGAGAAGTCTCCTTGGGCAGGGAGGAAGCAGAACAGGCACCGATGAGGGTTAATATTCAGTGGAGCTAGAAAAGGCAATCCTCTATAATCCAAGACATTTTTTGCTCACCTGCTGGATGATATTTAAAATTTCTTTGACTTTAGTATTTGGAATTTTGCTTCAATGCTTGATTAAACATGTATTTGTGGGTTTCAATAGCCATTCTTTTTCTCTGTACCAGACAGATCAAGTGAAGTAGTCCCATTCAGGAGGAGTACCACCAAACCAGTAACCAGAGACATTCATTAGGGTCTACCTAGATTTGAACATGTTTGTAATTAATACCCTAGGATGGCTATTTTTATGTGTCAACTTGACTAGGCTATGATACCCAGATATTTCATCAAAAACCAGTCTGGATGTTGCTGTGAACCTATTTTTTAGCTGAGATTAACATTTAAATCAGTAGACTTTGAATAAAGCAGATTGTTCTCCATAATGTGGGTGGGCCTCATCCAATTAGTTGAAGGCCTTAAGAGAAAAAAAAAAAAGACTGCGATCTCCTAAGGAAGATGAGATTCTGCCTCCAGACTGCATTCAGACTCAAACTGCAATGTCAACTCCTCCCTGTGTCTCCAGCCTGCTGGCTTTCCCTGCAAATTTCAGACCTGCCAGCACCAACAATCATGTGAGCCAATTCTTATTTTAAAATCTCTCTCTCTCTCTCTCTACAGACACATGCACACACACACACACACACACACACACACACCCGATTTGTTCTGTTGATCAGGAAAACCCTGACTAATACATATCCCCTATAACCCCTTAGGGTTTAGATACAGAACTTGAAATAGAAAGAAATTTATTTGAGTGATGAGAACACATGGACACACAGTGGGGAACAACACACACTGGGGCCTACTGGAGGGTGGAGGGTGGGACCAGGGAGAGGATCAGGAAAAATAACTAATAGATACTAGGCTTAATACCTGGGTGATGAAATAATCTATACAACAAACCCCTATGACATGTTTACCTGTGTAACAAGCCTGCATATCCTTCACATGTACCCCTGAACTTTAAATCAAAGTTAAATAAAAGAAATTTATTTGAGTATAATAAACTCAGAGATTCTGAGTAAATAATAACCTTTTGTTAAACAATTTAAATTAAACCTAAATAACTGATTAGAGGAACACTAAATATTTTTGAACTAAGTTTTGAATATGGGATCCCAGCAACCCAATCTTGTTACCTAGATTCATGATTATTCTCTTTCCTTTTTACTTTTTTTTTTTTATGGTCTATTGTCTTGTAAGTTTCTGAACTAATAACTGGTAGTCAGCTTTTGTAGAGGTTTTGCTATCTCTCCAGAAATTCTTTACATACTCCCTCTGCATTCCCTTCGATCAATGTCTTTGAAGTAAAAAAAAGAAATGTTCATTTTGAATCCTGAATCTGAAGAAAACACCAGCTGTGGAAACTTGTCCAAGTCATTTAACCTCTCTAAGCCTCAGTTTTCTCATCCCTCAAGATCCTCACAAAAACAGTACTCAGATTAAATGAGGTAACAAACGTTCAGACCCTGGTGTTTATATAGGAAGGCACTGACTTCCATGTGAGGTGACTAAAGCCTAGTAAACAAGCTTCTTGGTTTCTTTACTTAAAAAGTCCCTGATCGTAAAAATATCAACAAACATGTAATTTAGAAAGCAAAGAACATCTCTGCTATCCTTGGCAGCTGCAAAGAAAGTCAAAAGGAATATATTATTCAACGTAGTCTAACTTCTCTAACAAACAACTCCCCAGTTGCAGCAGCTTGACATAGTGAAATTGTTATTTCTTGCTCATGTCACAGTGCAGTGTGGGATGATGGAGGGACTCTGTTCCACATTCATTCATGAACCCGGGCACCTTCAATCTTGTGGCTCCACCCTCATATTGGCCCTTAAAGTTCTTTCTTTTAAGGTAGCTAATGAGAAAGAAAGGCAGAAAAGAGAACCTGATGACCACACAAAGGAAGTGTACGTAGGTCATTTCTGCAAGTGGCGTGTGTTGCTCCAGCTCACACCAATTGGCCAGAATGCCACTGCATAACCTTACCTGGAACATGTAGTGTCGCCCTGTGCCCAGGGAGACGAAAACAACAATGTTGGTGAACTTGGGCATACATTCCTGTCTCAAGAGCCATAAAGACCTGTTAGATTAGTTCTTTCAAATTTGTTTGTTCTTAACTGTTTACTCTCCATTACTCATGCATATCCTTTGATCTGTGTTCAGGCCTCTGATTTTATGTAAATGCTTAGGCATACACATTTTCCTATAAACAAAACTTAATAATGAGAAAAGAGGTAGACCAGAAGTCCCTTAGTGTCTAAAGTAGAAACAAAAAGATACTTGTTAAGACAGAAGATAAAAAATAGGGAGTCTCAGAGTGCAAAAGGAAGTGATACATTTTTTGAGGTCTATCCCGAAGGGACTTTTCCTGGAGGCTGCACATTGTTGGAAATGCCTCATAGAGTTAACTCTGTGGTTTTACTTTCTTCACAGGACTCTTGTTAGATCTGTGGGAAGACACTACAAGACAGTTGCTATAAGTATGAAAAAGACAGTTACTAAATGTATGAAAGACCTGATAATTTACTTTTTTACCTTGGGTATTGGCATATTCCATATTCTGCAATATTCTTGAGTGTGATCGCTTAGGAATGAACATGATTTGAACTCACTCAGGTTTATAGAGGGTGTCAAATTGAGAACTAAGCAGATCCACCTACACTAAAAAATGACCCTAATGTAAATTGGTTGAAGAAATTAGATCTCAAAGATTCCTGATTTTTCCAAAGGTAAATTTTGAAGTCTTCATCAGTATATCCATATTAAAAGGAGATGACAGAAGCCAAAATCAAAGAGTTATGGCCTGACGGAACAACTGCATTAAAATAAGCATCAGTTTCATTCAAAAGGGCTAACTTGAAGATAAATCTTTTGAAGATAAATTTTGACTCCTGCTCTTTAGAGGATCTAAAGTGACCTTGATGGACAGTGGAAGAAATTGCAACATGGAATTACTTGAATAAAAATCTATTGACTTTAAATAATTTCGCCTAATGTTACATATACACAGTTAAAACGAAAACACCTCTTTACACTGTTAAAAAAAGAAAAAGAAAATAATAGATTTTCACATTGCCCCACTGATGCCATCAAAAGTCTATATAATCACTAGAGTCAAGTATTAGAAATGCTATCTTCTGTGGCCACATTCCCTTGCAAGGCCCATTAGTCCCTAAATTGTCTCCCTGGGCACATGGCAACACTACATGTTCCAGGTAAGGCTATGTGTTGAGAAACAGTAGTGCTGGCTAAAGCCTCACAGAACATCTGGTGAAATTAATCTATTTGCAGGCTGCAAATGCCTATAGCAGTTGATGACCACGATGAAAAATGCTTTCATTTTCATGGACTATTTCAAACTTCCAAGAGAAGTTAAGGAGAGCCAGACTCCCTAGTTCCCCATCTCTTTTCCTTTCTTCTGGTTCCTATCCACATTCTGTACCCTGAAAAAGCCCAGATCTTCTCCTGTACCTGCCCTATGTGCTCTATCCAACCATCCTTAAAGCAAGGCCTCTGCCAAACACACAGAGTGAGGAATCACCCATATGGCATGATGTTTGTCTCGACATCATGAGTGGAGACCAAAGAGGCTTCCCCACACTCCCATTGCAGATCTATCAGCGTTCTCCTGTACAACTACAGTGCCAGGACATTCCAATTTTAGCTGTGCATTGGAGTAGGGCGTTGAAGGCCTCATAAAAAATATAGCTATCTGACAGCACTGATAGTCAAAGCCACTATCTATTAAGTGGTTACTATATGCTAGTGACTTTATATATGCTAGGTTATTAATCCCACCACAACCCTAGCAGTATTATTACTTCCACTGAAAACTGAGTTTTAGTGAGGTTAAGCAAACAGCCCAAGGCAGCATAGCTAATAAAAGACAGAGCCAGGATTTAAACCTAATTCCATCTGACTCCTCCTACATGAAACAATTATAGCAAACATTTGTTGAAAGCTTACTACATGCCAATCATTGTTCTGAGCTCCTTACTTGTGTTAACTCATTTTATCCCACAACAATTCTAGGAAGCAAACACTGCCATTACCACCGTTTTGCAGATGAAGGCACTGAGAGTGAAGCGACTTGCCCAAACCCTACAAAAAGTAAGTGGTTAGAGCTGGGACTGCAATCCAGAGCTCTCTGTATTGAGACCAATCCATTCTTTTTTCTTTTTTTTTTATTTTTATATGTTTTAATTGTAAAATTTTCAATAATTCCTACTTCCATGTCATCACCTAGATTTAACAACTATTGACATTTTGCTATATTTTCTTCAGTTTTTGTTGAAACACTTTAAGTTAAGATATCATAGTATTGGCCAGGCATGGTGACTTACCCCTGTAATCCCAACACTTTGGGAGGCCGAGGTGGGCGGATCACCTGAGGTAGGGAGTTAGAGACTAGCCTGACCAACGTGGTGAAACCCTGTCTCTACTAAAAATACAAAATTAGCCGGGCATGGTGGCACATGCCTGTAATCCCAGCTATTCGGGAGGTTGAGGCAGGAGAATCGTTTGAAACTGGGAGGTGGAGGTTGTGGTGAGCCGAGATCGTGCCACTGCACTCCAGCCTGGGAAACAAGAGCAAAACTCTGTCTCAAAAAAAAAAAAAAAAAAAAGACATCATAGTATTTTATTCCTTAATACTTCAGCGTGCATCTCTAAAGACGGATTGTTTTTACATAATCACAATAGCATTATCACAGCTGATAAAATATATTAGCAATTCCCTAATACCATATTCAAAATTCTGTAATTGTTCCAAAAGTATCTTTTTTACAGTTGGTTTGTTCAAACTAGCATCCTGCGAAAAATCATGAATAACATTTGCTAATTATGTAATTCTAAAACACCTCCTTCCTACTCCCTTTTTGTACCCTGACATTAATTGCTGAGGAATCAAGATCAGTCTATAGAATGATCGGCCTTCTGGATTTGTTTATTTCCTTGTGGTGCTGGTTAAGATTTTCCTCTAGTTTCTGCATTTCTTATGAAGTAGAAATTTTAACTAAAGGCTTGAGTAGATTCACTTTCAGCAAGAATGCTTCATAGATGATATTGCAACTTTATGTTGTACCACATTTGGATCTTCACAGTAACTGGCCATTGCATCAACAGCAGTATCTAGAGCATCATAGCATCAGGTGATGATGGCCAGACTCCTCTACTGCAGAGTTATGCCCCCGCCCCAACACTGAATTGGCAATCATGTAGGGAAGTCTGTCGTGATGGTCCCTGTCAACTTTTCTTTTAGTGGTTTCAGCATCTGTCAAAGGTTCTTGTTTGAATTTCCATCCTATCAAGGGCTGCAAAATGGTGACTTTCTGACCATATCGCTGCATCTACATTCACAGCTCACATTCTTCAATAAAGAAAAGTTTTCCTTCATCAAGTGGAACTATTTAGTTATGCTGAAATTCAGTTTCTTCTAGAAAGACATTAAATATTTAATTATATTTAATTCTCAATTCTCAGAATAATCAGTTCATGTAATAATCACCTCCAGTGATGGCAAATGAGTTTTGTTTTGGAAGACATTCTCTTTTCTGAGTTTAATTATGTACTTGTGGAGTTTTATACATTCATAGTCATTTTTAAATGCTCAGGTTGTCTCACACTTGCCACTCTATACTCTTCAACTACAATGCTACTAAACCCAGATTAGGGCCTAGATTGAAATCCACGTTTCCCGTGTAGTAACTGAATGACTCTTGCTTCTGTGCCTCTGTTTCTCAGAAATAAAACTGGAATTAAAAATTCTATATAGCTTATAAGGTTGTTGTAGTAATTAAATGAGACAGGTCAGCTACCAGGCTTAGCGAAGGGCATAAACAAAAAAAGAATGTGACAAATGTTAGTTACTCCTATTTTCATACGATCATCATCTAATGCTAAGTCTGCACTTGGGAAGGAATTAGGGTCTGGGGATGGGGTGGTAAAGGGAAGAGCAAGGGTCTCAAAAGCTCTAGATAGAAGATTCTTACCCAGAACAGTGACACATCAGGGCTTTGCAGGGCCAGGAACAGGTAAAGAAACTAGGTAGCTGGTGAAGGGAAGAAGGCAGGAGGGAGAAAAAATTTTCCGAAAAAAAAATTGTTTTTGTTTGTTTCACAGTTTTCTCAGGGCCTATTCTATTCCAAGATATCGAAAAGAATGCTAGTGCAACTAGAGCTAAGTGGCTGTCTTAGAACCTATCAGAGTAGAGAGGTCAGGTCATTTCTAGGCTTCAGGTGGCCTGTCCACCTATCCTGCCAGCCTAGTCCCAGGTTGGGCATTAGCTGACGGGCTAAGTTGCTTGTTTCATGCTGGTCTGTAGGGAGAGCTTACAAGTGGGAAGGCAAGTTCAGTGTCATCTTCAAATGACAATGGTCATATGAAATACTAAAGATATTTTCCTATAAAAACCTCCCACAGAAATGAAAAGTTTTTAAATAAAACATATCATCCAAAATTGTAAAGTGAGAAAGATTGTTTTAATCTCATTTCTTTGAATTGTATTGTGAGAGGTATTGGTCTTCTTCCGCCAATCCAAAGTTAAGGACAAATAAATCTCATTGTATCTGAAACTTTGGAGGAAAAATTTGATGCTATTATTTTCCTTCCATGGAAATTTTATTCTGGGGATATATTTCCATAGCAAATGCATAGTAGTTGTCAAAGAAACAAGCTAATAGTAGGCTTGAGAAGAGGGATTTCTTAAAATGAAAAGCCGTTATATCCTCCCCACCATGTCTTTCCCTTTCAGAATACTTACTGGCTCACCCCAGTCTCCCAGAACATAAACAATGGTGTTGTAGCCACGAAATCCTACAAAGACCACGTCACTTTTGAGCATGTACACACATATATATGTGTATGGAATGTGCGTATGTGTTTGTGGAGTGGAAGTAGGGGCTTTACTTCTTTCTCTTTTTATTCTTTTTTTTTTTTTCTCTTTCCAGACAGAGTCTTACTGTATTGCCCATGCTGAAGTGCAATGGCGCGATCTCAGCTCACTGCAACCTCTGCCTCCCGGGTTCAAGCGATTCTCCTGCCTCAGCCTCCCAAGTAGCTGGGATTACAGGCACCCACCACCATGCCAGGCTAATTTTTGTATTTTTAGTAGAGACGGGGTTTCACCATGTTGGTCAAGCTGGTCTCAAACTACTGACCTCACGATCTGCCCACCTCAGCCTCTCAAAGATTACAGATGTGAGCCACTGGGCCTGGTCTATCTTTTTATTCCTTAGTAAAAAATGTTTCCCTCACAACTTGACAGGAACTGGCTCTGAGATTTACAGAAATAACTGAAGGGATATCGCGCATGCAAATTATCCTGCATCTTCATTAGCTGTACTGCTCACAATAGCCAAAGCTCTCCATCCTCCGTCTTTTTAGGTCATGTTAAAGTTTCCTTTAGAATCATATTCAGTGGACTAGCATGCCTCACTAGAACGTTGAGTGACTTGAAAAATACTTGGCTACCAGACAAGAAAGTAAAACAAAAGCTAAGTGTGTAACGTTTAACAAAGGAACATTCAGAATCTTCCCTCTGGCAGAATCAAAGCAGCAAAGAACACCCTCGTCCTCCTCTCCCAAATAAAAACTGGGAGAAAACATCCTGGAAAATAAATGCCAGCAGCCAGAAGCCAGTTACTATGAAGAAACATGATGAAGTTTTAAACCATTTATTCTCATTTTGTTCTTCTAAACCAAGGCCACTAATAACCTCAGAAATGTCGACTGATTATCTTCTTTCTGCTTGGTTGGTATTTCTGTACCAAAATGTTCAGATGGAAGGTAAACAAAGGCCTAGCAGCTCAGATTTTTTTTAAATTTGAACTGGAACTCATTTATTTGTATTTCAAAATTCTGAGGCAGATTACCTGGAAGACATCCAAAACCTCAGAAGCCAAAAGTTCTGCCAAGCATTTTTCAGCTTGGCAATCGGTAATATAATACAGCCAGATCATTAAAGAAATCCTATTCTGAATTCCCTTGAAGTTTCTAAGGCAAAGTTTAAACAAAAATTATTTCCTTCAGAGACTCCTATGCATGATAAGTTTCCATCTGTTCATAAGGAAACAGCATAGTAGATTAGACACCTTGACTAAGAACAAATAAACACAACAAAAATAAATGTACATTGCATTTCTCTCTAGACCTGCATGGCTGTGTATTCACAAAGCAAAGCATTGTATAGCTTCCGTCTCTTAGGAAGAAGTTGTTTATTACTCCTTTGCTTTGTCATGGCCATCTTACTCATTTACTTTTCAATAATCACGTATTGAAAACTCACTCTGAAGAAGGTGCTGTGCCAGACACCATGTAAAGAAACAAAGATGTAGATACACAGACTCTGCTCTTGTGGAGCATAATATATAGTGGTGGGGAGGAGGAGATGATATGTACAGATAGGTATTAAATCAGATAGAAGGCATTAGGAAAAGTACCTTAGGAAAGGCAAGATGAGATGCTCTGGATGTCCTGAGAAGGGTATGTTAATTAGAATGAAGAGGTCAGGAGAGATTTTAGGAAGGAGGCAGAATGAGCACTGCATCATGAAAGGGAAGTAGGATGTGGACAAAGTGGAGAAGGTCTTAGAGTACCATGGTGCTTCATCTAGTGCCTTGTTGCCTGAAGTGCTCTATCTGCTCCTTTCCAACCTGCGTCACATGTAAGTCCATTTATACACTTAAACCAAAACTGAGAACACATATTTCTCACCCACACATTAAAATCAAGTTGAGGCCGGGTACGATGGCTCATGCCTGTAATCCCAGCACTTTGTGAGGCCAAGGCGGGCAGATCACTTGAGGTCAGGAGTTCAAGAGCAGCCTGGCCAACATGGTGAAACCCCATCTCTATTAAAAATACAAAAATTAGCTGGGAGTGGTGGCAGGCACCTGTAATCCCAGCTACTTGGGAGGCTGAGGCAGAAGGATCACTGGAACCTGGGAGGCAGAGGTTGCAGTGAGATCCTGCCACTGCATTCCAGCCTGGCCAATAGAGCGGGACTCTGTCACAAAACAAATAAATAAGTAAATAAAATGAAGTTAAATATTATCTCACAATTCTATACAATCACAGTTTGCTTTTTATGCTGCAATTTATTTTTTCCATCTAAGTTGTCTTAATGTACCATCTCCTTAAATTAACTGCCAGAAAATAGGTGAAACCCATGAAACCTAGTGTAATAGTGGAGCCATCCACTAATCAAGACAATCAAGACCAATGTGGGAACAGGAGTCTGAATTATTTAACTGCATAAATAAGCACATTCCCACTTTGCCTATGAAGGGTGCTTATAATAAAGAATCATCTCTTAGCCACCGTTCCACTGTTTCAATCTATGGAAAAATCAAAATGCACTTATTGAATTCATTTAAATAAGCATTTACTGGGAAATTCCTACCCCAAAGACACTGTGCCAATTTGGAGGACTCAGGACAGCTCCCTGGAGGCATCTCACAGCCTGGAGGGGGAACTCACATCCACCTCTAAAGTAGGGTATGATAATAGAGCTATACACACAGATCCTTGGAAGCACAATGCACAAGTATATCTAATGCTCACATTCTGTTTTTAAAATGAAGCTGGTTTTCATTTGCATATGTAAATTCATATTCCTATTATTTGGGCTTCTAGTTGTAAGATAAGCTGAAAATGTTCTTCAAACTTTTTTGGCATTAGCCTTAGAACCTATTTATGTATGAATCACGTGCAAAATATTAGCATTATTTTTTAAGCCATTTGCCAATGTTGACAAAATAACTGGTTTCATTTACTAAACTTGAATGTGAATGATATTGCACTTTGTCCAACATTCAAATATACTTTCACATTCAAAGATTTGCCACAATTGAGGATACTGAAAAATGTGCCACTTATTTTGAAAGTAATTTTAAAACATATACATTGGAAAGGCATTTAGAAATGTTTGTGACAGTGGAATCATTTCAATGTACTTTCCTACCTCCTTTGTTATCTTTGTCCATTTTGTTTTGCTATGACAGAATACCACAAACTGGGTAATTTATAAACGAAAGAAATTAGGGCCGGCCCAGAGGCTCATGCCTGTAATCCCAGTACTTTGGGAGGCCAAAGTGGGTGGATCACCTGAGGTCATGAGTTTGAGACCAGCCTGGTCAACGTGATGAAATCCTGTCTCTACTTAAAATACAAAAATTAGCCGGGCATGGTTGCGGGCGCCTGTAATCCCAGATACTTGGGAAGCTGAGGCAGGAGAATTGCTTGAACTGGGGAGGTGGAGGTTTCAGTGAGCCGAGATCGGCCCACTGCATTTCAGCCTAGGTGACAGAGTAAGGATCCATCTCAAAACGAAAAAAGAAAAAGAAAGAAAAGAAATTTGTTTCTCACAGAGAGCATGTGAGAAAGGGGGAGAAAGAGCCAGAGAGCAATGCAGCAGAACTTGCTTTTATAACAAACCCACTCCGGCAATAACTAACCCACTCCTGCAATACCAACATTAAGCCATTCATGAGGACAGAGCCCTCATGACCTAATTACCTCCTGTGAGGCCCCACCTTCCATGACTGTTGCATTGAGATTACATTTCCAACATACGAACTTTGGGGGACACATTCAAACCACAGCATTTGTCTAGCAAATTCCTAGTTAATGTTCACAACTCAGATACTGCCTCCTAGATTTCCCTCTGCACTCCCATGCTATTTTTTGAAACCTATAATTCCATCCCTAAAACCAAGTCAAAGACACCTGTGCCTTTGTTTCCTCATCTGCAGGAGGTGATAACCGATAGTATTCATAGAGGTAAAATAAATTAATGCCATGTAAGAACAGCGTGGAAACCACAGTATCATAAAAGTATTCACTATCATTATAGGCCCAAGTAATTATCACATAGTAGGTCACCAATATAGGATCATTGAATAAAACATATACCTTGTTCAATAGATATATCAGAATTTATACATCCCAAAGTGTGTTAGCCTCTTTCATAAAATGAACTACAATCTCACTTCATAAGCTA
This sequence comes from Chlorocebus sabaeus, assembly GCF_047675955.1. NCBI lineage: Eukaryota > Metazoa > Chordata > Mammalia > Primates > Cercopithecidae > Chlorocebus > Chlorocebus sabaeus. Next base: position 12,071,723 of record NC_132918.1, read on the forward strand.
GAAATAAAAATTCATTGAGTCTAAGCTACAGCTTTATGCATAGAAAACAATACCAACTTATTTACATAGCACTTTAAAATTTGACAAAGCACATTTACAAAGGGAGAGAATTAATTTAATTTTCTTTCACACTATGTGATACAGCTCTAGTGCCAATCATAAATGACAAGCTCTTAATACATTTGCCCATTTGGACTCCTCTTTCAAAAGTGCCTAAGTACCTAGTGAGGTGCAGTGGCTCCTGCCTATAAACTCAACATTCTGGGAGGCCGAGGCAGGAGGATCATTTGAGCCCAGGAGTTCAAGACCAGCCTAGGCAACGTAGGGAGACCCCCTTCTCTACAAAAAAAATTTAAAAATTAGCCAGGCATGGAGGCACATGCTTGTGGTTCCAGCTACTTGGGAAGCTGCAATAAGCCATTATCACACCACTGCACTCAGTTTAGGAAACAGAGAGAGACCTTGTCTTTAAAAAAAAAAAAAAAAAAAAAAAAATGGTCTAAGTTGTAGTTGAAATCTGCAGTGACTCTTTAATCAATGAGCTTCTAATGGTCTTTTTTATTATGATTATCAAATGTCTATGCAAACATTTCTTCCTCTGAACTTCACCCTTCTGAAAAGGGACAGCTGTGGATGACTATTCCCTTTCTATACCAGTTCCAATAGCACAGTGGAGAGGGGAGGGAAAAATAAACACACACATTTCTAACTTTCCAGCCTACTGACTGCTCTGCCCTTTCCCCTGGCCAACATCCTCAAAAATATGATAATGAAGTGGTTTGTGTGACTATGAAAGAGTCGTTTTCCTGGGCTGGAGCCAAGGGAGAGAAAGAAGGTATCCAAACACAGCTGCAGTTACCTCTCCCCGCGCAGTCATTTCAGGGAAATGGACTCAGCATATCTGGAAGGAGGTCAACTGAGGGACAAAATAAAAGACTCTCTTGGTTGGTTGGTTCTACACAGATCCTGAAAGCAGGCTTCAGGCCTATGCTACAACAGTCCCTCTGACTTTGGCAATAAAATGAAGGAGAAATATCACAGAAACTACCAAAAGAAAAACCAGTCAAATCTCATTATCACAAACTCCCAGAAATTTGTTGAATTATTTTAATATTTTCAATATAGCTGACTGGAGTGAACATTAGTTAACATGAGTAATTGATAAATTGGATCTACATTATCATTTGTGTCTACAGAGATTTTGTTATAAAGAAGTATATCCAAGTTAGATTTTCACCTAATGGCAGGTTGGGGGAAAAAAAGATGAAAAAATATGTGCGTTCTAACTATTTTTTACAAACTATATACATAGTAGATTATTCCATTGTTGACACTTCTGAATCATATGGCCATGGAAATTAAGGGAATCCCTTAATTGAACCCCTCAATTGAAAGAGGAGCAAACTAAAGCACAGAGCACATTGTCCATGATAAGCAACCACTTAGGGCTGCCATCATCAATGGGAAGGTCTCTCTCAAGTTATAGACTGAAATCTAAGCCTGGCCCAGCATTCATTGGGCACCTTATTTTCTGCCTACATTTTCATAAGATGTATCACAAACTTCAGCAATTATTTATTATGTACTATCTGCTATCTCTTTATGCAGGTTAACATTGAAATAATAAATTGAGAAGCCATTAGACAGGTGGGTTTAACACCCTGGGTTCCTATCTAAGGCAACTAAAACCTAGCTCAGCCTCATTTCATGCAAGTGGCTAATTTAAAAGAAATGAAACTTAAGCTCAACCAATCATATAGTTAACTGGGCACTGATTATATTGTCTTGAACTTCCCATCAAGATAGTCCAAAAAAGACAATTTTTCAAACTTCATGCAATCAAGCAATTTCTTTGCTCTGCTTTCTTACTCACCCTGTAAAAGCTTTTCCATCAACCACCTCTGCTGAAGCCCTGAACCACTTCCAGTCTAGAGCTGTCTAGTTCATGAATTGCTATCTGCTCAAATAAACTCTCTAAAGGTTTAATGTGCTGAAGTTTCTCTTTTAACATTAATCTTCTATTTAACATTATTGTAAACTCCTTGAAGGTTACCACTATGGCAAAATGATTCTGAATCCTCCCACTCCTGATATCTCCTGGGAACAGTGCTGAAAATCCAACATTGAGTAAACCCCTTTCATTGGCAAATGGGCCCAGAGGGGCCAGCATGAGGGAGAGAGACTTGATAAAGCTCTTGTCCTCCTAAAGTTTAAAATGGAACAGGCAGAGCAACCTAAACAGCTCTGATACAGTTTGGCATGGTGAAAGTATAGACAGTTCTGTGTGATTTCAGGTAACAGGGAGATTAATTCACCTGACAGTATCTGACAAAAGATACTCAAAATGTGGCCCAAGAGCCAGCTCTCATTATTACTCCATACAAAATAAGTTCAGAAATTGAGGGTATTTATTGAGAAACTCTTATAGCAATTGACAAAGTAGAAATTCTGCCTGCTGAATCTAATAATAAAAAATTACAACTTGTGCTTTGTGCTTTGTATGTCTGTGAACAGATTGAGAATTTTCCAAAGAAAAGGAAAAAGGAAGGAAGAGAGAAAAAGAAATTGGCCCTTCTTCACAAAGAAGTTGAGAAGAGTGGTCTTCGATGAATCAGGCTTGACCTAGTCCTTGCAGATGAGTAAGACTTCCACAGCTAACTATGTGAAAGAAGGGTGGAACGAGGACAGTCAGCAGCAACTATTCAGAATGGGGGATTCCGGGAACAAATGAAGACAAACACAACTTGTGCAGTCAGAAGATAGGAAGTGTGAGTATCCATGGGCGTGTGGGAAGAGAATTCAGCATTAGTGGATGACGCAAAGGTTGGGAGATTTTATTCCAACCTGAAGAGTTTGCATCTCATAGTGTTGGCAAGCAGAGAGCTATGAAAAGCTTTCGACTGGGAAGTGCTATAATAGAATCTGCACATAGATAAAGGATGTTCAGTAGCTACTTGCTAATTGAACTACTGCACATTTGCTATAGGGGCTGTAAACTCAAAAGCTTAACTAGGCCAGGCAGGTTCCATGCATAGGAAGGCAAGGTTATCAATCTAGCAAGCACTCGTCTCATCTAATGGGGCACCTACTACTCAGGTCTTCCCAGCTGTTTTCATCTGGAGATGCACACCCAGTGTGCCGTATCTCCAATTTTTCAAGAGAAGCTGAAAAGCTGGGTTTATATGGCAACTTCTAAATTACACATTAGCACTAACTTTAAAAATGTTTAGCCAAACGCAACAGGTCTACATATTGGATTTGTTATCTAGACCCCAATTTGCATTAGCACTAATTTTAAAAATTGTTAGAAGATACTATGAATTACACACTATCACTGATGTTAAAGATTGTTAGAAGATTCTATGAATGCCAAACATGTTGGATTTTTTTGTCCAGACCCCCAATTTGCATCTCTGTTTTAGCACAGAAAAAAGAGAGACCAGGTGTGCTGGCTCATGTCTGTAATCCCAGCACTTTGGGAGGCCAAGGTGGATGGATCACCTGAGGACAGGAGTTTGAGATCAGCCTGGCCAACATCTCAAAATCCCGTCTCTACTAAAAATACTAAAATTAGCCTAATGTGGTGGCACACACCTGTAATCCCAGCTACTCGGGAGGCTGAGACAATGAGAATCACTTGAACTCATTAGGCAGAGGTTGCAGTGAGCCAACATTGCACCACTGTACTCTAGCCTGAGTCATAGAGTGAGACTCTGTCTCAAAAAAAAAAAGAGAGAGAGAGAGAGAGGACAGTTACCTGTGTCAAAGTGATCAATTACTCTTTGTGTATTTTTTGGTCCCTAGAGCTTACAGAGATTATTTTTAATACTCATGATGTGATGTCTGCGCTGTCCTGTGGTGCTCTGTTTTCAAGGATGATTGCTAGCATTACTGATTACTGCTGGTGTGTACTGATGTGCCCTAGTCTCGTATATACCTAAAGTTCCTTCTAACTTGGTTCAGCATCAAAAATTATGTGCAATTAAGTCATCCTTTATAGCTTTCCAGCCTGTACTTCCATCACTAAGGGGGAGAGCAGTGTGTGATTCTTATTGCCTTCATCCCTTAAAGCCAGAGCACTTGTCATTCCTGGACCAAAACTGGGTTTTTCCATCCAGCCTTCAGTAGAATAGTGCTTCATTCTGCCAGAGCATTTCACTGTTCCCTTTTCTCTGAGGATTCTTGTGCAACTAATGTTGCCTGGGCTTGATTTCAGCCAAGATAAAGGCAATATCGAGATGCAGCTTGTAGCCCCTTTAGGAAGCTTCCAAATTATGGAGCACTTAGAAAGGAAAAAGTTTTTCTTCTGATAGGTTTCAGAAAAGAAAAAAAGTCTGCCAGTAAATTTTAAATGTGTTTGTTAGAAAGAGTGGTGAGGGGTGAAGAGGAGAGGGACATAAAAAGAATCAATAAAAACCCTCTTCCCAGCTGTTCATTCCACAGCCTGCATAAAGAATACGCATCTTTTTGATTAAAGTGCAGCTTTCCTGCCCTTCTCTGGCAGGCTGCCAAGCTGGCTTAAGGTGAGCTCTGCTATTTTAAGGTGGAATTGTTTGCATTTGACTTGAAAAGACTCATTATTCCATAGCTCACTTTTTCACACTGCCTCAGAGGGGAAGCAGCAATTTAAACCTGAAGAAACAATATGGAGGAAATGACCCTTGGCCCCTCAGGGAGGGTTTAAAAAACAAAAATCCAAATGACTTAATTCCACAGCTTTCACCATTCCCAGTGGCACTTCCTACGGTTCCCAGAAACTTAAATTTGACTTGATAGGGTTAAATGTCCGTAGACAGTGACATCATAAATTCTCACAACAAAAGATTATTATTCCATTGTAAAAATCACTAAATCTTTAGATTTACTTAGTTTAGGGGGACTTTTTTGCTCATTTATCTGGTAAATGTATCCACTCAGAAATCCACATAACTGCTCAGACTTTGAATTGATTCCAGCACAGGATAAACATTGTGGATTGCTAGCTGAGATTTTTTTTTTTTTTTTTTTTTTTTAAAGCCTGGTTGGTTTTATGTATTTTTCATAAAATATCTTGGTCTTTTAGCCTGGAAAGTCATTGGTTCTGTGTCTGAAAAACAAATCACTATGCACATGCACAAATATGGCCAAGCTGTGCCATTAACCCTAAAATATGGCTGCCTGTCTCCGCTCCTCTGCTGTTCTGTAACACTTAGCTGGACTGGCTTCCTCTTAGCCAAGATGTGCTCCCTGCATTAGAATTGCCTGAGTTAATTATTGGATTTCTTAACCAACCCATCATAGAATTTGTTAGTCTCAAGTCTTTTTTAAAGTATTAATTTTTGGTTGTCTTTGTGTGCCCGGAGTTTGTGAGGCACTTAGTATGATTTCTGACCACCCAAAGCCAAAAATAAAACTGTAAGCCCCTCCAAGTGAATGTAGGGATTCCCTTTCCACCAAGAAAATTTCAAAGAAATCTGAAGAACGAGTTCAGGTCGTGACAGGAAGGAATCATTATGGTCTTTCCCTTTTGGAGTTTAGAGGCAGCTGACCAGCATTAACATTAAAATACAATTTGTTTGTTTGTTTGTTTGTTTCAGAGACAGGATCTCACTCTGTCACCCAGGCTGGAATACAATGGCATGATCAGGGCTCACTGCAACCTCAACCTCCCAGTCTCAGATGATCCTCCCACCTCAGCCTCCCAAGTATCTGGGGACTACAGGCACACATCATCATGCCCAGCTGTTTTGTATTTTTTGCAGAGACAAGATTTTGCCATGGTGCCCAAGCTGTTCTCAAACTCCTGAACTCAAGCAATCCACCCACCTCAGCCTCCCGAAGTGTTGGGATTACAGGTGTGAGCACTGAATCTTGGCCTGAAACCCAGCCAAGAACAGATTCTTTGTAGCAATAAGATAGCAAATTCCAACCTGACTCTACTATAATATCACATGACAGATAAGGAAGGATATCAAAATATTTTACCCCAAAATATATTTCTTTGCCATATTTTAAAATGGTCCCACAAAGCCATTTTTTGTGGGGGAACTTTTGCATCTGTAAAGAATCTCTGTTAACATAACTAGATCTTTCCTCTTCCCAGCCCTCCCAACCCTGAAGAGATTAACTGAGAGTCAAGCACCTTTTAAAGGTCTAAATAGGAAACATTTGCCATCTATTGTCTCTAAGGGCAGCGACCTCTAAGACATCTTCTATTAATAAGAACTTTGGTCTCCACAACCCCTTATCTTAACCCAGATACTTCTTTTTATTGATTCCAAGTCTTTAGATAATAACTAACTCTTTCAACCAATTGCCAATCCGAAAATCTTTGAATCTACCTATAACCTGTAAGCTCCACTCCACCACACCCCAAGTCATCCCCCACCACCCCCTATGCCACCCCCACCTCACTTCCACTTTGAGTTGTCCCACCTTTCCAGACTAAACCCATGTATCTCTCACATTATATTGATTGATGTCTTATATCCCCCTAAAATGTGTAAAATCAAGCTGAAGCCTAACCATTTTGGGCCCATGTTCTCAGCACCTTGTGAAACTGTGCCTTAGGTGATGGTCACTCACATTTGGTTTAGAATGACCCTCTTCAAAGATTTTACAGAGTTTGACTCTTTTCATCAACTCTTTTCATCAACACACCTTTTAGCAAGACTGCATCTCGTAGATATAAAGCAGGAGTTTTAAGTTTATCTTTTCCCTACTTTTCCACATCTCACTGTGGTTTTGTTATTATTAGCACTTGGAACTGATACTTGAATTTTTCCCCATTGCGCTGTAATAACGCACAACAGTCTGCGTGTATCTGCTACAGAATGATCGTTTTCCAGAAACAGAGAGAGGTTTCTTTGTCTTGTGATATAAAGAAAATATAGTCATAAATTAAAATGTCTGTGCTATTGTTAATTTTTTAAAACTATAGAACAAAACAATTCTACACACAGTAGATGGGAAATGAAATGGAATACTTTTTCTCACCTAAATTAGGGGATTTCACTTTTCCCATTGTATTTTCTGTCTCTTCTCTTAAGTTGTGAAGTTTCTTTTAAAAAATAATTTTTTTAATAAATAAACAGTTTGAATCTAACACATGCAAGGAAAGGCCTTGATAAAACTGCTCACAACACACTCGTGGAAATCACTGAGTTGTAGGGACAGTTCTAGAAAACATTTCTGCAAGGCAGTGGAATAATTTACTTTCTTCAAAAGGCTCAGTCAAGTCCTTTTAGCTCCCAGAAGAGTACAATCCACTTCAGTTAAAAGATGAGAAGAGAGTCACTGATGGCTTTAGGCAGAAACCTTCCTATGTCAGTACCTGGAAAGGGTCACCCTGGGCCCAGGTGTGGCCTCAGCTTCACTACATACATTATGTCAGTAAATATCATCGATTTTTAGTGTTAGTTCCCATTTGAGAATTAAAGCAAAGGTCATGAGTTTTCTTCCTGTGTAAATATATATACATCCGTGCATCACCCAAAAAGCCCTTTCCTGAACCCCACTACCCAATTTTTAAGTTTGCCCAGAGGTGATGTGTCTCTGGAGCTAGATTCATGCAAAGCAAACCCAAAGTCTGATTTACTAAGCCAGAATGCCAATTTACTCATTTAGAACTGGCGACATGGCTTGGCCCAGGAGTTAGGCCAACTGTCTGCACATTCCCTTTTGGTAGGTAGAGCTACACAGAAAATCAAATTACAGATCCGAAGACTTCCTGGTGATTTTAGAAATAGAACAGAGGAGGTGGATGTTATCATGCAATACCAGTCTGATCAATTTCTCTTCTCCATTCCAAGGATATTTGTGTCTACCTTCCAACCTCAGAGTCCCCTCTCCCCTAGTCGTCGTTTGTCAAATTCCAGTATACAGAGGGGAGGGGCTCAGAAGATAAATCTGTCTGTCACTTGTATAAAATGATTAAGCCAAACAAGTTAAATGCAACTGAAGGTGTGGCAGATTTGGGGACCATTCCAATCATTTCTTCTTCAGCATGTATTCTTTTTGAGGATTTCAGAATTACTTTATTAGTAATGAGTACACATTTCTTCTGCAGCTGGCTATAAATGGAATGCTTTTAGTTTGCATTTCAAAGAGAGAACTCAGCCTGAGTTTTCCTGTAAGTCTTCTGAGCTCATCTTGGTTGTTAATTATCAGCTACCATGCATCAACTATAGAGTTGACCCCAGTGCTTATTTGCTGTAATACAGGGCAACCATGGCACAGATCATCTAAAGCAGCTGTTTAAATACATGTATGGTATTTTCCAAGGATATCTGCTTCTTGGGTTTTTTCTTAGATTATTGTTTCATTGTGTTTGCCTTTGGAGCCCAGGAACACATTAAGCGAGAAAGAAGAATACAGTATTTTCCACTTGCTGCTTCATCAAAAACTATCTCAGTCTCTCTCTCTCTCTCTCTCTCTCTCTCTCTCTCTCTCTCTCTCTCTCCCCCCACCCCCCACCCCACCTCCTCTCCCTCTTTCAGTAAATGTCATTCAAAGCTAAGAATCTGGAAATAATTCTTCAGCCTATCAGCTACCACAGCAGAAATCTCAATCTCTGTTGGTAAGACTTAAAATTTTCTCCTAAATTATGCTAATGAGACCATTTGCACAATGATTTTTTTACAAAAGGAAATAGGCTTGTCCTGTGCTCTTTTCCTTGTGAGGAACCAGGTAAAGTAAGGCAAGGAATTTTCCTAAGTGTATAGAACAAAATGACAAACATGAGGGTTGTGGGAAAGGCAAAGGCTAACACAGAGCCAGAGAAGCTGATACCAAGCAGTTTAGCAGAGCACCAGGGCCGAACAGTAGAACTTCAATATAGAGCTGAACAGAAGTTGGAGCAGCGACCAAGGTTAAAGCAGGAAAAGAGATGATAGGAGGATTTCTAGAGGTAAGGCACCAACTCACCTGGCTGATGAGGTCATCTTTTTAAAAGGGTTAGGATGATGTGAACAAACTCAAACTATGATTCAGAATAGCAAACAGGAAGCATTTCATGAAAGCTGTGTGAGAGTAGCAACAGGTCAAGCAAAGCATCTCGATGTGATCCAAGCATCACAGGGAACAGGAGTAGCTTTATCTCCATGGGGCTAAGTATAAAGATGCTATCTGGCTCCTTTCTCAACCAGTTGCCTCAGATGAGGCATCACAAAAATCAGCACAAGATACTCCAGGGATACTCATTATCTTCAGGTCTCCTGATGAGTTAGATTTCCTCAGAGTAAGTGAATGGAAATAAAACGTAAGACAATCCAGGATTCATAAAAGCTTCACCTTGGCAGAACTCCTGGGTGGTCTAATCTTCCAGGATTCTGATTTGCTCTGCTTTCCTTTGAAACTAAATAGAAACCTCCAACAGGCCCTTCTCTCTGCTTCCAAAACATGTTGAAGTTTGTCAAGAGTTTAGCTTATATTTTGGACAAAATGGCATCACTTAAGTTAATGTTCTTTAGTAAATACTGATTAAAGATATACTCAAGAGATTTGTATTTGTATTTTCTTTCTTCAGAAGGGAAAAATTTCTTCTAAAGATGAACACAAATTCTACAAGAAATATTTTCCATTAAACTATGTTGTGGTTCTTGGCCGGGCACAGTGACTCACACCTGTAATCCCAGCACTTTGGGAGGTTGAGGCAGGCGGATCACCTGAGGTCAGGAGTTTGAGACCAACCTAGCCAACATGGTGAAACCCCATCTCTACTAAAAATACAAAAAGTAGCTGGGCGTGGTGGCGGGCACCTGTAATCCCAGCTACTCGGGAGGCTGAGCCAGGAGAATCGCTTGAACCTGAGAAGGAGAGGTTGCAGTGAGCTGAAATGGCACCATTGCACTCCATCCTGGGCGACAAGAGCAAGACTCTGTCTCAAAAAATATATAAATAAAATAAACTATGGTGTAGTTCTTATTTTGTGGACTCCCAGAGAAGTTAAATGCTTCTCCACCAAAACCCCAGTTAACAGTAGGCCAGGAACAATGCTTAACTGCTAATACAACATTGAGGCACTACTAGCTAAACAACACTAACAGACCCAAGTCATAAAATTTTCCTACCAAACATTACATAGAAAATATTGTCATCTTTTCCTTTAATTGCTTTCAACAGAGAGCTAATTCATCAATTGCATTAACAGGTATTTAACGACTTGGGAAGAAGCTGAGTGATCTTAACACTGGTGGCACAAAAGCTGTGTTGAAACTGTAAGTTGTTAAGTATCTCTGCAGCAGTAAATCAGTATATTTACTGGAGAAGAGCTTTGGGGAAGAGCCATCCTTTCACTTTTTTTTTTTTCCAAACCTGCTAATTCCAAACAGAACTTTAAATTCACAACTGACAGCTTCCATTTCCTTTAAGGAATTGGGCAATTACTATTTGTCTTAGTCCATTTGGGCTGCTATAACAAAATACCTTAGACTGGGTACATTATAAACAACAGAAATGTATTTCTTACAATTCTAGAGGCTGGGAAGTCCAAGATCAAGGTACCAGCAGATTCAGTCTCTGGTGGGGCTCATTCCTCATAGATGGGGCCAGGTTGCTGTGTCCTCACCTGGTAAAAGGGGCAAAAAAGCTCCCTCAGACCTCTTTTATAAGGGCATTAATCCCATTCAAGAGGGCTCCATCCTCATGATCTAACCACTTCCCAGATGTTCCATCTCCCAACACTGGGGATTAAGTTTCGACATATGAATTTTTGGAAAAACATGAACATTCAGATCATAGCACTATTGCAACCTGCAATTTTTAAACATGAAAACAGAGCTGATGCCTTTACACAGCCTGAAAGTTTCCCATGTCTTAACCTGGATAGTGGTCACGTAAAGTTAGGATTCAGGCAAATTGCTAGATATATAGATAATCAATTAAATGACATGATGACATATAAGCCAAGTGCTAGGGAACTACAGATAACAAGAGCTGTAAGTGTTTAGAGAAGGAAGACCACCCTATCCGAGGACAAGGTAGGAGGAGGTTTTATAGGAGGTGAGATTTGAGCTGGCATTAAAAGGCGGGTAACACTCAGACTAGAAGAGAGAAGAGACCATTGCTCAAAGGAGACAATCACTGTACCCAGAAGTATGGAGGGGAAATAACATAGGAGCCAGTAAATATATATAGTAGACACAGGAAGAATATTTCTTTGACTTTCATCAAAATAGCACTTTATTTACATATTCTTCACTTTTATTAGGTCCCCAGCCTCCAGCAAGCTAAGCTAAATTGTAGTATGTAACCATTTCCAGTCAATTATTCTCTTTAGTCATATGACCTGTCTTTTTTCTTTTCTTTTCTTTTCTTTTTTTTTTTTTTGAGACAGAGTCTCACTCTGTCCCCCAGGTTGGAGTGCAGTGGCGTGATCTCGGCTCACTGCAGCCTCCGCCTCCCGGCTTCAAGCGATTCTCCTGCCTTAGCCTCCCGAGTAGCTGGGACTACAGACGTGTACCACCACGCCTGGCTAATCTTTGTATTTTTAGTAGAGACCGGGTTTCACCATGTTGGCCAGGATGGTCTCAATCTGCTGACCCCGTGATCCACCTGCCTTGGCCTCCCAATGTGCTGGGATTACAGGAGCTGTCTTTTTTCATAAGGATTGCAAACAAAACAAACAACAAAAATCTCTGGTATTTGGAGCATCCCCTCAGAACTTCCATGACATGACATTATCTCAGGTAATCTCCCAGAATTGAGACTCTGCAGCACTCCTTTTTCAATGAACTGTAGACAATCATTTATTTTCCACTTAATTGGTTTAGTCCATGGAGCCTGCACTTCACTAGAAAACCATTTGGGAGAAGGCGAGGTATTCATTCAAAATATCTTGGTTCATTGAGCCAATTAAGAATCAGAAAGGAGCCTGGGCACAGTATCTCACGCCTTTAATCCCAGTACTTTGGGAGGCTGACGTGGGTGGATCACTTGAGGCCAGGAGTTCAAAACCAGCCTGGCCAACATGGTGTAACCCCATCTCCACTGAAAGAAAACAAAAATAAGCTGGGCGTGGTAGTGCATGACTGTAATCCCAGCCACGCAGGAGGCTGAGGCAGGAGAATCACTTGAACACAGGAGGCAGTGATTGCGGTGAACCGAGTCTTACAACAGAGCAAGACTCCCTCTCAAAAAAAAAAAAAAATTCGTAAAAGATAGCCACCTTTATTCTCACTGTTGCTTTACAATCTTTTGTCTTAGGTAAGTCAAATTTAACGGTAGTCTCTGGCACAGGAGTGTCATATTCTTGTCTCTGTTTACTTCAAATATTGTTTAAACTACTCCTGTGGACTAAAATAACCTTAGCCAGCCCTACATATGACTTCTAGGAGATTTTATTATATCCTTCATGGAAATTTTCCTTTTTTTTTTTCAGTATCATGGAAATGATAAGATTATGACAGGAAGACTGAGTACCTGAAATGTAGTAGTAATGAGTGGAACTAAACTTAAAGTTTAGGTTAGTTGAACTAAGTTAAGTTTACAGAAGAGAGAAGTTGCTGACAGCCAAGAAAAAAAAACTATGTAAAATCAACCACTTCCCCACATGCATTTTGAAATGTAAATACATTTAACACCCAGAGAGGTGCAGGGGAATCTAGCTATTTTGGGCTATTCTGAGCAAGGACAGCTGTATGTTCTGAAACACATGGCTCCACATTTGTGAAAGGGAAAGGGGTGAGGGAAGAAACCACAGAATGGCATATTTGAGTTGGTCATTTTGAGATTCCTTAGAAGTTCTGACACGAAAAAATGATTCCCTAATACGCAGCATGACAAGTATCAGTCATTGGGGAGCATTCGGTCAACTGGTATTTGAACTGGAATCTGTGGAGATGAGGTTCTTTCTACACAACAGGCCGGTTTAGTTCACCCCAATCAGCAGGACAATTCCCCCACCTCATTTTGTCCCTGTTTGTGTACTTGGGGGAAGGGGTTATGGAAGGGGGTGGATCACTCTCTGTATATGACATGAGTTCTTTCAAGGTAGCTAGGAGCCAAAGGACTTGCTTTTCTGGTTTTCTCATTGTTTCCAGTGCCAACAAGGCTCCCTGGAACCTCCACGCTATGACATGATTATGCTCATTTCCAAGGGCAAATAGGACCAGCCCTCCAGACACTCCAACCTCAAAGCTGTTTTTATTAAGGATTTTCTCCACTTACCTGGGAGTGGTTAGGTTTTGGAGCTTTGTGGAGGTATTTCCTCTCACATTCCTACCATCCTGGCATACAACTGTTGGACACCAGCCTATTTCACATCCTCCTTCCTCCTTTTCTTATCGCTCCCTGAGGTGCAATTTATCCTCCCCTCTATCCCCCACCATCTGGACCAGACTTTCTGCCTCTGTGAACCTAATTATTTCTCTGATTCTCTTGAACTACCTCTTCCCTTTTGCCTGTGACTCATAACCTTTTATTAACAAACAATTTATTCTTTGCTCTTACAATGTTCCCGGCTCAGTTTTTCTTTTCTGCATTCTGTTAAGTGCACACTGACAAGTAAATACCAAAGTATTTTATGTTACTACCCACCCCAACACACACACACACACACACACACACACACACACACACACTTAGTAAACCTTTTCTTAACCTCACTGGGGTCACTATGCAAGTAATATTTACAATGCCAGAGATTGAAGCCTCAAATACCCAGCTGAAAAATCTTTAAATTTCAGAAGACAAACGAAAAGAGAAACATAAATGAGTAACATGACAATTTGACAATGAAGAAAATCAAAGAGGAAGAGAGATCTGAATACAAAATGGCTAATATTAAAGAGTAAGAGTACATATGAATGAGATCATAAGGGAAGGGAAAAATAGTTTCTCAAAAGGGGCAGATGTATTGTTCTGATTTCTAGATCGTAACAGGGACCCAGCAAAGGAGAGGGTATCAAGAATTCTTCATTTTGAGTTGTCTGTCAACCAAGGCATCCTGGTGGCAAATCACTTAGTCTCTCCTTATGTCTCCACTTCAGTATCTATAGAACTATATGTAATAAATCTAAACTATGGCTCATGTGCAGTCTAAGGAGTACCTGATTCAAGATTATTCAGGCTGATACTAATGCTCCAGGTTATTTCTGCTATGACTGATATTGTCAGAAAAGCCCAGAAAGGGTTTAGAAATATTTGATGATGAGAGTTGGAACCAGGGAGGGATTGCAGAGGAGTCTTTGCATCTTTGACTTGGAGACTTCAAAAAAATACACTCAGGCTGGGTACAGTGTCTTACACCTGTAATCCCAACACTTCGGGAGGCAGAGGCAGGTAGATCACTTGAGGTCAGGAGTTTGAGACCAGCCTGGCCAACATGGCGAAACTCCATCACTACTAAAAGTACAAAAAAAAAAAAAAAATAGCTGGGCATGGTGGCACACGCCTCTAATCCCAGCTACTTGGGAAACTGAGGCACGAGAATTGCTTGAACCCGGGAGGCGGAGGTTGCCAGGAGCTGAGATCATGCCACTGTACTCCAGCCTGGGCAAGAGAGCGAGACTCTGTCTAAAAATAATAACAATAATACTCTCAAAGGGACACCACCAGAGAATTGTAACAGCAAGATTTATTCTCAGAGATGATTGATGGATTCCCCATCTATGTGGGAGTGGTTACATTTTGCAGCTGTGTGGAAGTGTTTTCTCCTACATTCTTATTGTCCAGGCAGGTTCATTCTGAAAAGCAGCTTGCTGACAGGGGTGTGTGCTGGCTGCAATAGAGGAACAATGATTGTTAATTAAGAAGAGGACTCAATAACAAGAAATCACAAGCTCCTAGGTACCAAAAACTTGCCTGACTACTTACCTTGGCAGTGCCTTTAGGCCCTTCAGCCAGTTCTGCCTGTCAGACCTCAGAGAGCTGCTCTAATTGGTACTGAAAAGTTTGAGAAATCATGCTACAACAAAATGGCTACTATTTCCTAGAGAGAGTTGCAACATGAGGAATTATCATTTGAAAATTCATTCAAGGTTTTTGAGCAATTCATCTAAAGACATCTCCAGTGAAAAATGTGTCCACATTTTCATAGGTGATATAATATGAAATACTTTTCATTTGTACAGTACTTTCAGCTTGTGTGTGAGCCACATATATTCTCTCATTTGCTCCTCCTCTGCCCTCCTTCCACCCCAACAACACTATGAGGTTGCCACTATTATCCACAGTTTACAGATGAGAAATCTGAGGCCCAGATACATTGGTTCATCTGGGTCCATGTCATAAAGTTCTTAAGAAACCTAGCTAGAACTTAATCTCAGATTTTCTGACTCCAACTTCGCTATTCCTTCTTTTATCTTATTGCTGCTTAAGAAGATAAAAATGTATCAATTTAGGAAAAAAATAAGAGTTAAGGAATAAAATAAAAGCAAGGCAGTGCATGTTTGGTGCTTGCATAGAATTCCTGATTTGTGATATTAAAAGTAAGCTGATTGATTTCTCCAAATTATGATGACTATTTCCAGACATATGCTTGGTTTCTCAAAAGGATGAGCTAATTCCACTAAAAGAGTCTCCTAAGCAAGTGTTTCAGAAACATTTTCAGTCACTTGACGCTCATTGATTGAACCAAACTCTGGACACACCAGCCAATATATATAAATATTATGAAAATGAATTGCATAGGGGGAGGAAAACACAACCACAGATTGGCAAGACAAACACCAAATCTTTATAATACATAACACTGGGAGGTGGGATGGTGGTTGATTTTGCTTCTTAGTTGGACTTATCTGAATTTTTCAAATGACCGACAACAACTATGCATGACTTCTGTAATTGGGAAGGAAGTTATATGTTTGTATCTATTATAAGAATAATGCCATGTTAGATGAATGAACTATAAAATTGCAATTAAGACCAAGAAATCATAATAACATACATTAGTAATAGAAGAAACCATCCTGAGACACCTCTCCCTGAATCTCTTGTAAATCATTAGGGGGGCCCACCTTCCAGATCATTATTAAAGGTAATTGTTCTAGAGGATTCTGAGGGAATAACACAGTCTATACTCACTCCCTTCCCCAACCCAGTGTAAACAACATCCAAATTTAAACATATTTTTAAATCTTCCTTGATTGTGTTGTTTATTCAAACTCAGTATTTTAGAAACATATTCACTTGAGATAGAAACATAAGCAGCCTGGATGTCAGGGGGTTTGTTACAGGAGCACTGCCTGCCAGGAGGTATAGAATCGTGAAGGGTGGTAGGTAGAGCAGGCACGGGGTGGTACGTAAGCTTGTGCATAAAGGAAATAATGAAGAGTATAGGCTTTGCCCAAATGTATGTTGTTTCTGGAGTCTTCCTGATGTCTAACCTCTGAGGGCACACCCACATGGAGCATCCCCAGACCGCCATCTCCACCCTTTCTTCCTCTTGCTCCATTTTTTTCCACTACCCTTTCCACCTCTACCCCTTGCTTCTATCACAGCTTCACTTGTTAAGGTTCTTATATGAAGATCTATCGTGTCATTTTAAAGATTTGTAAGGGCCCACATTGCTAAAACATAAAACGAGCAAGAACTGACTTGTGTGCACAGACTATGTCTCTTTCCTCAGAAAAGGGAGTGGCTTGGGAAAAAAAAAATCCACAGAGTAGTTTCCAGTATCACTACATTCTGGAAGTCGAGCTAGAGGAAACAAGTTGGATGCTTACTTAATAGCCCTCACCAACAATGCTTTCTGGGACCAAAATGAATAGCACTTTTTGTTTTATTTTGCTTCTACCTTACTTTATAATAACCATATGAAGTAGATTTTTCAATATACTCTCTGCTTTTACATTCTGTCGTCAGCTCACTTCCTCCCTCCCCTCTGCTCCTAGCAGTTGGGGAAAAGTCTCTTCTACGTGATTATTGGCAAAGTGTTCCCACAGTCATTAACTGAATCCTATTTCCCATAATACCCAGAGTACAAATTATTTTACATATCCAATTGCAAAATAGATAGCCCTGAATTTGTTTTTAAGACACTCACGTTATACAGCTCAACTATTATGGATGGAAGAAATCCAGTCTTCAGCATTATATATTGGTGTCCTACTTTGCCAGGATCAAATTGATAAATATGAGAAAATCAAGCTAGGTGTAAGTTTTGTGAGGGTAAGGACCATTTCTCCCCACCCACCCCAAATGCCTAACACAGGCCTGGCATGTGGATGGCATCAATAACATTTGAATTAAAATGTAATCGAATTGAATAGAAGTTTAATGATATCACCAAGCTTAATTAGACTGAGGTACTGAAAAAAAAAAAAAAAAAAAAAAAACTGGATCCTAAATAGACTACTAGGTTCAGAAAACCCTGTGTGATGGGTATCCGTCTGCACAGTGTAAACAGACTGCTGCATTAACTAGAGAGAAAATAGGGAGGTAGAAATTTGCCTATGCAAAGCCAAGAAGTTGGCACTTTCCACCATTGGGTATGAAACCTGGTGAAATTTGGCAGTCGGTCTTAGCCAAAGGGGAAAGAAGCCACTCTGTCTTTAAGGACAAGCTTTCTGGAGAGACCTGCTCTCAAAAATCTCAAGGCCATGACAAGTCACCACAAATCTATCCTTTGCTAAACTGACTCTAAAGTGAAGCAGCTGACTCCCTTCTGTGTTCCAAAAGCTTTTACGTATTCAAGAGTCTTTTTCACACAGTAACTCCAGAAAGACCTTTTACAGTTTTCTCTTTTTTCCCATTTTAAACATCTTTTGTCTAGCAAATAAAGTCATCCTTCATCACTTTAACGTGTAAAACGTTTCCAGCCAAAATGTGATTGAACTGTGCCAGATCAAAGGTTCTAATGCAATTTTTCCAAGTCAGTAGGAAAATAGAATGTTAAGCACGAGAAACATTCTGAGAGAGCAGGGGTGAGATGTAGTCCCCTCTCCACTGTGAACAGGGTAAGAGAAGATGAAAACTCAGGAAAAACAATTCAGCAAAGAAACAAGAACATTCAAAAGCCCAGAAAAGAATTCTGAAGTGCGGAGAAGACCTGGAGAATGTCATATTAATGATGAGTGGCAACTGAAAAAAAAGAAGAAAACCTTTCAGGAAGTAGAGGATACACGAAGTCAACAGGAAATGAACTGTGGGTTATTTAAGGTTATTGGAGAGCTAAATGTGCCCTAAGTGTGACCCAGTACGTTGTCTATAGAGATGCTAAGAGGTTGCTGGATGCATTAGAGTGGTTATTAGACTTCTGTTTTAGTTTTTTTTTTTTTTTTAATCAATATGTGATCCAAGAATCAGATCAAAGAAGGCCCCTCCTCCAAGCCTCATAAGCCAAACATGGGCTGCCTATGTTCGAAAGACCTGTACATACACAGATCCCATCCCTCAACTCCCTCCGTGTGTTTTTAATGGACGCTTCACAAGCCTCAACTGGCTATGTTCCAGTCATGAGGCATGAGGCTGGAGAACAGCTTTTTTGTCTTCACCAGCCAAACATTCACTTCCTGTGAAGCCAGATAGATAATGAGAGGGAAATAAAACCGCGTTCCAGGGTCATCACTCAAGACTTGCTGCTTCTAAACAGAAATATATGTAGTGAATCAAAAAAGGCTTGTCTGGATGTGCCTTGGTCGAAGCACTGAGAGTCTACCTAGAGCATTCAGCAATGTCTGGAGCATTTCTGGAAGCCATCCACAGGAAACTGAAGCCACCGCATTGATTTCATAAGGATTCATTCTCCCCAGGCTGCTGGGTTTAAAATGGGCTGAGTGAGCCAGAGTACAAATTCGAATTTGCTTAGGCAACACCGAATCCTGCTGGATTGTAACCCTCTGCTGCCAAACTTCTGGAAAACTGCTTAAATTATGGCCCTAATGTCTCTTGTCAGAAAACAAATGGATAAAGTCTTCTCCCACTTCCTGGGAAGAAACCAGTAAGCTGGGATAGCTTGGAGCACACTGGAACATTGCAAACCACAAATGTCTAAATTACCCAGCCAGGTGAGTCCATCCAGTTCTGGTCTGAAATGTGCCCTGAAGCAATACAGACATGCAAAACAGAGTTGCCCTGGCATAGTTAGCAGCGTGGAAAGCTGTGTGATTAAAACCAAGGGATGTGCATGGGAGCTGTATAAGTGAGCAGAATTTGGTGTAGCTTTTGATACAATCTTGCTCCTTCGGGATGGAACACTTACACCACCTCTGGTTTTCATTTGCAAAAAGAAAAAAAAAGCAAAAGAATAAACAACACAAAATATGACTTTGGATGCTTCTGCCAACATCTGAGTAAACCTTTAAGGAGATTCCAGGCAATAGAACTTGGCACTGTGCTTCACAAGTTGGTATAAAATAATTGGTGCCAAATGCTAAAAGGGAATATCCTTATGACTCTGCATGAAAACTCTGGCAAAGCCCACTCCCTTGCAAAAGGGTCTTCCATGATGCTTTTGCCACAGAAATCCAGTATAATTCCACAGCATTGGGGTCTGGCACCTTTTCCTGGCATGGCTCCTTGCCGTACGTATATGTGTATATCCACGCATCCATGTTTAATGAGCATGCACTCAAATTCTGTCTGGCTCTCCTAGTTAACAAGGTTTGGGCAGTCAGGAATATGTTGGGGCAATCATAGCATGGTTTTAAGATAAAAGGAAGGTGGTTTAAGATAAAAGGATGGTGCTCTCTTCAGCAGTCCACAACCTAGACAAAGCCACCCTGATAGGGCCAAAGTCTGAATCAGAGCCTGTGGCCTATGAATGTGACCGGGTCCCCAGAGTTTCTGGAGGACCTCACTGCAGTCTTCTGCAGCAAGCGAACTGCTCCCGGTCCTACCTCAAGCAAGCTGACACTGAACAGCATATCTGCCCTATATTCAGCTGAAAATTCATGTTGATTTGAAAGCCAAGAGGAGGGGATAAAACCTCTTGATGAAGCTAATAGAAGGGGTTTACATAAGGACACAAATACAGTTGAGAATAATCTCCAAATTGGAGGTGGGGTTGTGATTGGTCCTCATCTCTAGAGATACAGACAAAATCATTGCTACTTTAATTATTCATCGACATAACATAGGGATCAGTCACTATGATTTAATCAGAGAAACTGTATTCTAGTACCACTGACCTCAAGGAGCTTACAACAGTCATCATAACCAATACTTGTAGAGGTGTTTGACATTTTACAAAATGCTGTTGCATGTATCAGCGCAGAGATATGTAAGAGAAACGTAACCTAAATGAGAATAAAAGAATCTTTATAAACTGGTGTAAAATATCAAATGACTAGTACTAAGAGTCACCATTGGGATATCAGAGGAGAAAATGGCTGCTTCAACCAACCAAAGGATAATTGGGAATGGAAAGTTTATGAGATGGGAGATTTGAAAGAGGAAAAACATTCTTACTAGAGAAGATAAACATCTTTTTTTTTTCTGTCAGATAACAAACTATATTTTGAACCTTTCTATGTTGTAGGCACTGTGTCAGGTGCTGGATTTATAACCACAAAAAGAAAGAGGCAAAATATGTGCATTTCCAGTGGGCAAGACAGACACTGTGTAAGTAAACAAGTAAATAAACGAGATAATCAGATAATGCAATAAGTGCTGTGAAGGAAATAAATGGTGATGTGACGGACTTTTTTCTTTTTTTTGTTGTTCTCTATTTTGCAGGTAACAAGTGTTCAGTTAGTTCAATCTTATTAAACATGTGGTAACACAAAACTGTATAATACTTCAAAATAAAAGCCCCAATGACAATTTCACCAACTCCTCTGCAGTTGGAAATCCACCAAGTGTAAATTAACTTTGGCCTGCTGGTTATCCTCAAAACAATTGCATGCCTCCTTCACTCAGCGTTCTGAGCCAAACATACAATCAAATTAGAACAAAATAATGAGGGTAGGAGAGTCAAATGATGTAGGAAAATGAATAAAATATTGTTACAATATTAAGAGGCAAATTTATGATTTACATAGAAAATGTCTAATATATTCTCTAGTCATGAGTTTGAAAAGGCCGAAAATGATGTTGGGAAGGCAACCAAAGATTGTCTTCCTGAAAACAGAATGCAACTTCTTCAAAGATGAAATCATAGTCATAGAATTGGATACACAGTGCCAAGAAAACAACTTGATTGATCCCTTGTCACTAATTGGTTAAATAAAACAATTTTATTTCCACTGTATGATTACAGTCTTAGTCTGAGGCACACTGTTCCACGTTTAGTCTGATGTTTGACACCTGTGAAAGAAGCAGAAATTCGTCAACTGAGGCAAGAAGTGTTAACAGGGATAACAGTATGAAAAATATTCATGTGCCTTTTCTCCAGGCTTGGTAAGACTTTCTTCTGTGCTAGTGGTGGGGAGAGTGTTACAAAGGGAAAGTAAAGAAAAAAAACAAAATAATATTCAGCTTCTGGTATTCGAATAACATTTTTCAGCGAATAGGCTTGAAAGCAGGCTATGTCAAGAACTAGAGAGAGCATATTCTATAATTTTTCAGAATATCAAAAAGCAAGCCTAAGGAACTCAGATCATATTGTATCTTCTATAGTCAGAAAATATACCCCTTTGATCTATTGATAACTAGGCCCTGAGCCTAGTACAATACAGAAGCAGAAAAATCTTAAAGCCTTTTCTTGCTGTCCTTCAACATACCAGGAGGGCTGCCTGCTCCCTTGCTGGCTAAATGAAAGCAATGCAGCAGAGAACTCCAAGGAAGCCCTAAGGTATCACTGTAGAATAAAACTTTCTATAATGATGTGACAAAGATTCTTTGCTTGAACAAACTTAGGCTCCTGAACCTTCTCCTCGGCCTATCTGTGCATTTCCTTGTAAAATCCAACTTTCACAAGAGCCTGGACAAATCAGTTTGGCAAGACCCTCAATATCTGGTCACTTTCTCATCCTCCACGATCCGACAGGTAATATCTGATAACACTGGCTGTCTTCAGCAAGAATCCTTTTAGTTAGGCTTAGCCAGAATCCCTCTTACCCCTGATGTTGCCTTTTAGTAATTTTCCATCCACTGACCCACACCCTGTTTCTTGGCTATAAATCCCAACTCACTCATGCTGTATTCACAGTTGAACTCAATCTCTCTCTGAGTGCAAGACCCCATTGCCATAGTCCTTTTACCTGTGACAATGACCCTGCATAATGTCTTCCTTATCATGGTTTTAAAATTGTCATTGAATAATTTTTTTCTTTAACAGATGGACACTTTTTATATTTGTGCTGTTCAGTGTTGCAAATTGCTAGACACATGTGGCTGACAAGCACTTAAGGTGTGACTAGGAAGTGAAGTTTAATATTTTGTTTTAATTAACTTGAATTTTAAAAGCCCCATGTTTCTAGTGACCCTACTGGAGAGCACAGCCCTAGGGGATGACAAAGTCCCATGATGAAAGAGATCTAGATTAAATCACTACTTGGAAGGGAGCCACCAAAAAAAAAAAAAGAAAAAGAAAAGAAAAAAACCATGATGCCCACCAGACCTTGGTGAGAGCAAGAAATAAATATTTATTGTTCTAAGGTTTAGGCCGCTGTAACAGTAGGTAGTTTTAATTAATACTGATAGGTACTCTTATTTTAACCATTTTATCCACGAGGAAACTGAGACACACAGAAGTTAAGTAACTAGGCCGGGCGCGGTGGCTCGCGCCTGTAATCCCAGCACTTTGGGAGGCTGAGGCAGGTGGATCATCTGAGGTCGGGAGTTCAAGACCAGCCTGACCAACATAGAGAAACCCCGTATCTACTAAAAATACAAAATTAGCCGAGCATCATGGCGCATGCCTGTAATCCCAGTTACTCGGGAGGCTGAGGCAGGAGAACTGCTTGAACTCAGGAGGTGGAGGCTGCGTAAGCCGAGATCGCACCATTGCACTCTACCCTGGGCAACAAGAGCGAAACTCCATCTCAAAAAAAAAAAGCAGTTAAGTAACTAGCCCAAAATCACATGGCTACTAAGTAATGGGACAAGAATAGAGCCAGGCAGTCTGGCTAGACAGCCCACCCAAGCTCTTAGAACCTTTCTTACACTACAGTCCCACAGGGTGCTGGCGAGCAAAAGAAAAGGCATAGTTTATGATCCAGACATCATTACTTTACATTAAAATATATATTTGTAAATTTGTTAAATTATACAATCTCTTTCCCATGTGGCTCATAAGGAATCAAATCCTTAGTCTTACCAATTACAAAATCGGGCATGCACATTTCTCACACACATCAGACCTGCTGTCTGGTTTCTCTGGAAATGACAAGACACTGCCATAGGAACACAATGAAAAGTGAGTCAGTTGTGCCCAGACTGAAGGAACGAGGAGTTCTGTAAATGTGAAACAGATGGGATTTCCGGAGCTGTTCTCGTGCATTTTGGCAGTTTTCAAATGAGCTAGGTTTTTAAAATCCATTTGATTTTTCACGAGGATCTGCACTAATTTGAGCTGATAACAATTGCCTCCAGCCTTGTTCATCCACACTATCCTTCATATTAGGTTGGTGCAAAAGTAATTGCGGTTTTTGCCATTACTTTCAATGGATATACTCATAACATAATGGATATACTCATCTCCCCTTCGAGCAGGTGTAATTTAGCCTGATGGCCTCAGCTGATGCACTGACTTATAAATTAGGCTTGCAGAAGACTTGAGGATCTCCTTCTTTCTTTCCCTGAGGTCTCTTCAATACTTACGTACTCAGTTTACAATATGATAATATGCTCCCACGTAGACAATGTTGGTAAACATTTTTATGTACACAGCTCATACTAAAGCAGGTACTGTTTATTGAGCATCAACTTTGCATGAAGCAATTTATCTATATCCTCTTACGTAATTCCTAACAAAATGGGAAATAACATCATTATCCACTATTTAATACTAACAGCAAATGGTTGTATAGTCTTTCAATGAACCAGGTATCTTTCCAAGTTAGTTAAGTCATAGCTCAGTCTTCACAAAAATAAGAAAAGTACTATAATCATTATCACTATTTCACAGATTGGAAATCGAGGGGAAAAGATGTTAAATAACTCGCCTAATGACACAAGGCTAATAAGCAACAGAGCCAGGATTTCAAACCCAGGCATTCTGGCTCCAGAGCTATACCTTCGAACTCATTACTATACCTCCTGTTTCCAGTTCAGAAAACACTTGCTCAAGATTACAAAGCTAATACAGGATCATGTGGTTCCACATCCCAGGTTCTTTTCTCCCTATCAGTTTCCCCAAACATCCCTTGTCCTAAGAATCTGTCGTATAGCTTATTAACAGAGAAGCCCAAAGGTGGTTAGCTTCTTTTCAGAGGAACCAAGCAACTGCAGAAACTGCACACTGAACAAGAGGCACCAATGATCCTGAAGGTTAGGCAGCCTTGGGAGCCACCGCCCTGCTCCACAGAGCTCCCTCCTTCAGACTCTGAGCTCTTCAATGGGGTTGTGGACCTCTAAGGTAGTGGAATGTATAGCAGTTTAGTCAACTTCATGGGTGCACCAGGGAAGTGACTGGTGTTTGGGAGTAGCACAGTTTTTGTGGGCTCTCGCCACGTCTTCCTGTGTGAGAGAATGTGGATATGTCTGAACATGTCATGTGTGTGTTTCTCAGTCTTCCTGCCCAGCCACTTCTGCCCTATTTCACTTTCCCCTCCATGGGGGTTGTCTGTTCCCTATTTGGCCTCCCACCCTTTGTTCCTCTCCATTACCAGATGTCAGGAACTTGCTGCCATTACAAGTTAGTCCCTGCCAGTGTCGGTTACCCAGGATAGGAAATGTAGGTGGGGTCTTAAAACTAAGAAACGCTCTGGCTCCAGGTGCCTATATATAGGAGGAGCAAAGAGAGGAGGAGCTGGCCCACCACCCTGAGCCATCCCAAGGGAAGACTTAAAATATTAAAGTACCTCAGTAGATTGACTTAGGACTGAACCTATGGCTGTGCCAGTGTGAATTCGGTTGCCTGCAGCAACCTCAATCCCATCCTTTTTATTCCCCTGCCCTTCCTTCCTTCCCTGGGGTTTCGCCACATCCTGAGCACTTTTAGATTCCTGCATGTGGATAATATCCCAGGATGTGTGTATGTTGGGAATAATAGTGTTTGTTTGGAACAAACAGATGGATGAAGCCAACTAAGAGCATCAGAAGTGTCCAAGGGCAAACCACACCAATGGGAATTAGCACAGAAAGTCGTCTTGAAAAAACAACGGACTTAGGCCCTTGAGACTTACCTCTTCCACTTAGCAGTTCTATAGCCCAGGGCAAGTCAAGAAACTTCTTTCTCCGTGTGTATTACCTCTATTGTAAAGGACTAGGTTGAATTGTTTAATCCTGTGGCTCTCTTTCCAGGCTAATTTTTTTTTTTTTTTTTTTTTTTTTTTTTTTTTTTTTTTTAAGACAGAGTTTCATTCTTATTGCCCGGGTTGGAGCGCAATGGCGCAATCTCGGCTCACCACAACCTCCGCCTCCCGGGTTTAAGTGATTCTCCTGCCTCAGCCTAATAGCACCTGCCACCACGCTCAGCTAATTTTTGTATTTTTAGTAGAGATGGGGTTTCGTCATGTTGGTCAGGCTGGTCTAGAACTCCTGACCTCAGGTGATCCACCCTCCTTGGCCTCCCAAACTGCTGGGATTACTGGCGTGACCACCATGCCCGGCTGCTAATATTCTATGTTTTAAGGCAAATTCCATTTAAATATGGAGCAATAATAACAATTGAAAAGATCCAAGAGCCATGCAAATTTAAGCAAAAGACCAGAAAACTTGAACTAAGAGCTCAGGAGGTCCTTCGCCAAAATAGCGATAAGTACCAGGGAATAATGCAGGCAGCCAGGCTTGATCTCATCATCTGCCCTTAAGCATAGCAGCCTCAGTCTTGGCCTCTCCACTTTCCCACCCACTCCCAGGACAACATCTGACCTAGATTACAAGGGAGACTTGGAATTTGCAACCTTATTACCTAGTAATGTGGCTAACCATTTCCAGAAATATAAATATCAAACACTGCATGACAGGTCAGAGTTGAGTCATTCAGGGAAAAAAGCACACAATAGCTGGTATGGGTAGGACCACAGGAAACTTTGATTGAGAAACCTGAAACCTTTTGTCTGCTTCTCTCATTCTCTGGGCCACTCATGGATTCAAAACAGAATTATTCAAGCCTAGCCTTGAAGTAGGGGGCGAGGGGCGGGGGGTGTAGCTAATTCTCCGCAGCTGCACTCAATTAAAGTGAGTCTGAGTAGCCTGGCAAAGAAGACTCAAACCCCCAAAGAAATTGCCCGATAAAAAGCCCTGGCCCTGAAAGCGTCGATTTGAAGAGTTAGAGGGAAGCTAAGAATGATTTAGGACAATCTTATTTCATAGACGAGAAAGAGCTATGGGTACCCAGAAATATACATTTTACCCCATCTCACTAAGCCTTAAAATATAAACTATCATTTATACTAAATCTGGAATCTTTTTTAATCTATAGCTTTGGTGCATAATTGGTACTGTCTTTGTCACATATAGAGAAAGACAAACTCCTGAATCATAGCAGCTAGTATTTCTATCACATTTTTCTCATTATGAAATATTCCCATATAGAAACCTCTTTTGAGCCTCACCAAAAACAAACTCTATGAGGTAGGTAGTATAATTCTTTAGAGATAAGAAAATTGTGGCCAACATTACACAAGTAGGACATAACAGAGCCAGGATTTGAACGGAAGCCCAAATCTCAGATTATTTCTACCACTCCACAGACCCTACCACAAAGTGAATAGCTCAGGTAACAAAGTAAAGAACACAAGAGTGTGTTAAACACGATTTACTAAGATTAACATAGAGCCAGTGCATACTGTCTGGCCAAATCACTTGTTTTCTATCAGCATCCATTCTGATGAGGAAGAACTGGTTGCTAAATATCCTGAATATCAACCCCACTATTACCATTCCTCATGGTAGACTCATGCAAGGTAAATGAATAGGTAAGCAAGGTAAGTGAATACCTACTCAGTAGGCCTTATCTCACCCCACCCAGCTGCAGCTATCTAAGATTCCAGGCATGTGAACATCCGCTACCTGTTAAAGTGTTCTTTAAGCACCTACTAGGTGTTGACACTTTATGATGAAGGAAGGATCTGAAAGCTGAGCTTTTGACAGGAAGGACAGAAAACACAAGGTTCCCAGGAACCAGAGGTGGGACAAGAAGGAAAAGTTGACAAAGTAAGAAGAGACAGGGAAGACAAAGAGTAGAAAAGCGGAGCTCCCAGATAGGACACTAATGTTCACCAAATTCTTTTTTAGATGTCATTGTCAGTGGTTGATGCTTTCTTATTATGACCTAATTTTTATCCTCATTACAATCCTATAATATTGATATGAATCCCATATTACAGATAAGTAAACAGAGTCTCAAGATCAGTCTTAGTTTACACTTTTGCCATAGGTCAGACCTTCAATTTTCACTTTCGAAATTATATCTGAAAGTATTGATTAATCCCACCACCTACCACCCCTGCAGAATGTGCTGGGTAAATTTAAAGTGTCCTGCTTTATGGGTGGGAAATGAAGCAGTGAGATTACAGGACATAGTCAAGTCTATGTAAAGAGGCTTAGGAGGCATCCTAAAAACCATACCTCATCATGATAATATTTTATCTTTTATCCTAAAGAATATACTTCCTCTTGATAATATTTTAAATTTTTCTGGAAGCTATATTGAACTACAATTGCACAATGAAGCATTGTACTGTCATTAGAAATAATACTAGATGTGAGTTTTCATTGACATTAAAATTTGTCATGATATGGGATAAAGAGTACAATTCCACTGCAGTTTGAAACATGCAGGCATGTACTGCACAATAAGAGTGTGTGTGTGTGTGTGTGTGTGTGTGTGTAAAACCTACCAAAGGTTGTTAACCTACCAAAAGGTTAACAACAGACATCTCTGGGCAGGGAAATGAAGAATGATTTTTCTTTCTTTTTGGGGAGTAGGGAGTCACCTTCATTTTTTCATGTTTGATATGGTTTGAATTTGTTTCCCCACCAAATCTCATGTTGAAATGTAATCCCCAGTGTTGGAGGCGGGGCCTGGTAGGAGGCATTTGCATCATGGGGCAGATCCATCACAAATGTCTTAGTGTCATCCTTTGGTGATAAGTTCTGGTGAGATCTGGTTGTTTAAAAATGTCAGGCACCCCCACCCCCGACACCCCCACCTCTCTGTCTTACTCCTGCTTTTGCAATGTGAGACGCCTGCTCCTGCTTCACCTTCTGCCTGAGTAAAAGCTCCCTGAGGCCTCCCCAGAAGCCAAGCAGATACCAGCGCCATGCTTCCTCTACAGCCTGCAGAACCGTGAGCCAATTCAACCTCTTTTCTTTACAAATTTCCCAGTCTCAGGTATTTCTTTATAGCAAAAAAACTGCCTAACACAACATTTATACTATAAAAAGCATATTACTTATGTAATTTAAAAAATGAGTTAAGAAAAAAAAGGTAGTCATCACTTCTAAACTGTGTGACTAATCAAAGGGAGCGATAGATGGAAAAGTAAGGCATTTTAGTGATGGCAAAGGGCCCTATGGGAGCAGGAATTACAGTTTGATAATATGAGAAATATTAAAAATTACATTTTGGCATAGATAATACTGGGTTCCTCTCCTGGGCTGAGGGGTTAGAGATAGGTTGGGGTTGGTACCAAGGGAAAAGCAGAGAAACAAATTCACGCTTGCTCCAAAAAACAAAACAAACAAAAAAAACCTTGCAACCTTCCTAAGAGCATGTGCTTTTTTATGATTTTGTGAATTTTTAAAGAATTTCTTAACAAGCTTTAAGATAGAAGCAGCTTCATATGTGAATGTCAGGTGTACATTTTCTGAATACCTCTCACTATGTAATCGTTTAGTAGTTATTTATTAAGTACCTATACCCTGCTTAGCACTCTGCTTGCCACGATCTGATTTATTTTATTTTATTTTATTTTTTTTAGACAGAGTCTTGCTCTGTCACCTAGACTGGAGTGCAGTGGTGCGATCTTGGCTAACTACAACCTTCGCCTCCTGGGTTCAAGCAATTCTCCTGCCTCAGCCTCCCAAGTAGCTGGGACTACAGGTACGTACTGCAATGCCCGGCTAATTTTTTATTATTATTATTATGTTTATTTAGTAGAGATGGGGTTTCACTGCATTAGCCAGGATGGTCTCAATCTCCTGACCTCATGATCCACCTGCCTCGGCCTCCCAAAGTGCCAGGATTTCAGGTGTGAGCCACCACGCCTGGCCTGGATCCGATCATTTCTAAGACATTCTCACCATGACTATTCAACCCTATACAAGGGAGGTGTGTAAACTTGATACTCACCTCTGTTATCAAGAAACGCCACCACACTTTATTTTTAAAATCCTCCAGTGACATGGAAGACTTAGTGGTTTACCCCTTAAAACACTAAGAAAACACCCAATCAGCTGTCATGTGCAACACAAAAGACAAATTAAAAAATAAGTGAAACAAAACAAAACAATAGCATCGTAATGAATAGCTATATAGCTTTTGCTCAGTTTCTTTACTTCCTAGTGGTTTGGGGCAACAGGGAGAAAGGGATGACTGAATTTAGAGTATCTTGTTGAACTAGAATTCCTTGGAACAAAAAAGCTTTATCTTGATTATGGTGTAAGTTACCATAAAAGATAAAGTCTAAGAGCCAGTTTCTAGTCTACAGTTGATTTAGAATCCAGGGAATGCTAACAAAATAAAAGTTATCGTTGAATGATTTTCATTTCCCTATGGTCACATAGTTCTAATGAGTTCAATTTGGGGCTCCATCTATTTTTTTCAGCAATGTACACTTGGGAGTTTGCCACAAAATTATTTGTAGTGGAATATCTCAAAATTATTTAGCTGTTCAAATTCTGAGTGGCCGTTTAAATGCATTCTTGATGAGACTGTCTTGGCTTGATAGGTGTTTGATAAACGTGTGTTGAATTAAGTGGAATTGTTGATTTGGTCAGACCTACCCCCATGTTTACTCAGGGATATGTCAGGATCTCAGGCATTGAAAGAGAAATGAGAAATGTATGTCTTAAATACTTAATAAACTGTGGACAGTGTTTGGCATGACAGGAGCCTAACCTGAATTAACTTGATAAATGAGGAAATTATTAGCACAAAAAGTATAAGGAAATGTGGAAAAATGAAAATTATGGAAAGGTCAGGGATGTCACTGGTTCTCAGTAACAAATGAAACCAGAACCAGAACCTCAAACAATGCCAAACCTCTCTCTCCAGCTGTCATTTCTGCCTCTCTCTGTGTGGGCTTCATTCTCTCTCAGCACACACTAACTTTCTCCAGATGGAAGAAAACATGGAAACCACCAGTCAGAAACTCTTCATCCCACAGCTTCTATCTCCAGCATGACGTAACTCATCACAATTTTAGTAAGAAAAACCCCAAGGAAGTAATCTGATTGGACAAGCTAGGTTCAAAGTGCCTGCCCATCAGCCAATCAATTGTGTCTAAAAAAGCAGGTATTCTTCTGCAACCCCGCGATGAGAGCAGGGAGAGAAACAGTTACCAAAAGACTGGAGGTGCTTTCTCCAGGGGAAAGGAGGACAACAGTGCAACACAAGCAAAATAACAGGTGCTCAAAACAGATAAAACCCAAAACTACTGTGATTCATCCACACAGGTCACTTTTGTTGGTAGTTTTCTTTATTATTATTATTATTATTATTATTAGAATAACAAAACTGCAAAGTGAACTTAGGCCTGCCACAGGTTATAAATGAAGTTATAACATGTTTAGAGCTCTTTTAAAAAAAAAAATGTTTTTATTAAGGTATAACTGAAATGCAATAAACTACGCATATTTAAAATATGCAATGTAAAACATGTTGACACACATATACATCCATAAAACTATCACCACAAGCTTGAAAATGAACCCATCCATCACCTCCAGAAGTTTCCTCTTGCCCCTTTGCAGTCTCGCCCTCCTACCTTCTCACATCCCCATGCAACCAATGATCCTTTCTGTCACCATAAAGTAGTCTGCAGCTTCTGGAATTTTGTATAAACAATATCGTAAAGTATATACTTTTTCCAGTCTCATTGATTACATTCAGCCTCATTATTTTGAGATTCATCCATGTTGTAGCATGTATCAATAGTTCTTTCCTTTTTATTGCTGAATAGAGTTCTATTACTTAGTGTTATGGACTAGATTGTGTCCTCCCAAAATTCCTACATTGAAGCCCTAAAATCAGAATGTGACTGTATTTGGAGATAGGGGCTTTAAAGAGATAATTGAGTTGTAATGAGGCCAAGAGGGTGAGTCCTAATCCTTTCTGACTGGTGTTTTTATAAAAAGAGGAGATTAGGTACATGCAGAAGCATTAGGTACACTTGACTGAAGCATAGAATGCATAAGACCTCAAGGGTGCACTTAGAGAACATAATAAGAGCACAAGGGGAAGGCAACCATAGAAGAGGGGCCTTAGAAGAAATCAAATCTACTAACATCTTGATCTTGGACTTTGAGCCTCCAAAACTGTGAGAAAATACATTTCTGTTGTTGAAGTCATTCAGGGGTATTTTGTTATGGCAGCCCGAGCAAACTAATACATAAAGATTTACTATTGCATGTTTATCCCTTACCCTATTGACAAACATTTGGGTTGTTTCCAGCTTGGGGCTATTACAAATAAAGATGCTAGAAAAATTTAGGTACATATCTTTGTATAGAGATAAGCTATCATTTTACTTGGATAAATGCCTAGTATTTATGGCCGAGTCATACAGTAAGTGTTCTGTTATTTAAAAAAACAAAAAAACAAACAAAAAAAACCATGTTGGCCGGGTGCGGTGGCTCATGCTTGTAATCCCAGCACTTTGGGAGGCTGAGGCGGGTGGATCACCTGAGGTCAGGAGTTCAAGACCAGCCTGGCCAACATGGTGAAACCCTGTCTCTGCTAAAAATAAAAAAATTTTTTTCACTGATTTTTCTTACAAAATTTGTTTACAAAAATTACAGGTGGTGGACACCTGTAATCCCAGCCACTTGGGAGGCTGAGGCAGGAGAATTGCTTGAACCTGGGAGGCAGAGGTTGCAGTGAGCCAAGATTGCACCATTGCACTCCAGCCTGGGCAACAGAGTGAGACTCCTCTCAAAAAAACAAAACAAAACAAAAAAACTCTGCCAGTTTTCAAAAAGTCGTTAAACTACTTTACATTCCTACCAGTAGTATATGAGAGTTCTGTTGCTCCATATCCTCAGCAAAACTTAGAGACAGTCTTTAAATCTAGACACTCTAATAGGCAATGTAGTGACATCTCATTGTGGTTTTAATGTGTATTTCCTTAATGACTAATGAATTGGAACATCTATTACATGCTTATTTACCATCCCTATATCTTCTTTGATGAAGTATCTGTTTAAGTCCTCCAACCATTTCTTATTGGGTATGGTAATTTTTTTTTACTTTTTATTTTAAGTTCTGGGATACATGTGCAGAATGTACCGGTTTGTTACATAGGTATACATGTGCCGTGGTGGTTTGCCTCACCCATCAACCTGTCATCTAGGTTTTAAGCCCCACATGCATTAGGTATTTGTCCTTGCCTCTCCTTGCCCCCCCCATCCCCCAACAGGCCCCAGTATGTGATGTTCCCCTCCCTGTGTCCATGTATTCTCATTGTTCAACTCCCACTTATGAGTGAGAACATGCTGTGTTTGACTTTCTGTTCCTATGTTAGTTTGCTGAGGATGGTGGCTTCCAGCTTCATCCACGTCCCTACAAAGGACATGAACTCATTCTTTTTATGGCTGCATAGTATTCCATAGTGTATATGTGCCACATTTTCTTTATCCAGTCTATCATTGATGGGCATTTGGTTTGGTTCCAAGTCTTTGCTATTGTGAATAGTGCTGCAATAAACATACATGTGCATGTGTCTTTATAGTAGAATGATTTATAATCCTTTGAGTATATACCCAGTAATGGGATTGCTGGGTCAAATGGTATTTCTGGTTCTAGATCCTTGAGGAATCACCACACTGTCTTCCACAATGGTTGAACTAATTTACGCTCCCACCAACAGTGTAAAAGTGTTCCTATTTCTCCACATCCTCTCCAGCATCTGTTGTTTCCTGACTTTTTAATGATCACTTTCTAACTGGCATGAGATGGTATCCCATTGTGGTTTTGATTTGCATTTCTCTAATGACCAGTGATGATGAGTTTTTATTCATATATCCCTTGGTCGCATAAATGTCTTCTTTTGAGATATAATTTTTTTATTGGATGCCTGACATTGTAAATTTTACCTTTCTAGAAATTGGATATTTTTATTTCCCTACAAATATTCTTGAGTTGTGTTTTGGGATGCAGGTGAATTACATGGAAAAAGTTTAATCTTCCTGGATCTTGCTTTTGAGCTCTGTTAAGTAAACTAGAACAGCATCTAGTCTAGGGCTATTTGCACCCTACTATTCAGGCAAATACCTCTAAGTGTCCCATTTAGATGTCCCATTTATTATGAGGTTTTCTTTTCTGTTTAGTGGGAATAGAAGCTCTTTCCATTCCTGGCTGCATGCACTCTAGGGATTGTTTCCTCTACTCTTCTTGGACAGGTTTTCCCCTGGACTCAAGTAATTTTCTCACATGAATATGTTAATCAGTGATCAACAGCATACTTGGGGGATCTCTGCACCTTGCCACAGTTCTTTCTGTATGCAGCTATCAACCTAGTTCTCTGCCTTGTGAAGATCAGCCAACCTAGCCTCCTCAGGTGTCCAGCCCTACCTCCTCAGTGCAAAGAGGCAGCTGGGCCACCCCAGGTTCCCCTAACTCTTCTCCCAACACACACACAGGAGGTCTGGAAGTTCTCTCGGGCAACAGGCAACAGGCTGACTTACCACACAACTCACTTCATTTGTTTCCTATCTCTTTGGGGTCACTCCTTCATTGACTAATATTAAATGTCTTGAAAGCCATGTATTTGAGTTTTTAGGTTTTTTAAAGCTGTTTCAGGGCCAGGTGCAGTGGCTCATGTCTGTAATCCCAACTACTCGGGAAGGTGAGGCAGGAGAGTCACTCCAACCTGTGATACAGAGGTTCCAGTAAGCCGAGATTGCGCCATTGCACTCCAGCCTGAGCAACAGAGCGAGACTTTGTCTCCAAAAAAAAAAAATGGTTTCAGATCAGAAGGTAAAACCAGTCTGGTAAAACCAGTCTGTTATTCCACTTTTTCTGGAAGTAGAAATCTATCGTTCTTTTTTCAATATATGTAAATATATTTGCATATGAAAAATAACTTGTAATATAACTAGAGGACTTCATATCTGTTGTGGGTTTTTTGGTTTTTTTGAGACAGAGTCTAACTCTGTTGCCCAGGCTAGAGTGCAGTGGCGCAATCTTGACTCACTGTAACCTTTGCCTCCTGGGTTCAAGCAATTCTCCCGCCTCAGCCTCCCAAGTAGCTGAGACTACAGGCGTGCACCACCACACCTAGCTAATTTTTGTATTTTTAGTAGAGACAAGGTTTCACCATGTTGGCAAGGCAGGTCTCAAACTCCTGACCTCAGGTAAGCCACCTGCCTTGGCCTCCAAAGTGTTGGGATTACAGACATGAGCCACCGTGCCCGGCCAAGGACTTCATATCTGTCTGAAACATTTCTCTCATATGAAATTTCTGTATGGGTTAAAATAGAGATTGGCAAACTTTTTCTATAAAAGGCCGCATAGTGGGCCTGACGCAGTGGCTCACACCTGTAATTCCAGTACTTTGGGAGACCAAGGCGAGCAGATCACAAGGTCAGGAGTTCGAGACCAGTCTCTACTAAAAATATAAAAATTAGCTGGGCGTGGTGGCATGCATCTGTAATCCCAGCTACTAGGCAGGCTGAGGCAGGAGAATTGCTTGAACCCAGGAGGCAGAGGTTGCAGTGAGCCAAGATTGCACCACTTCACTCCAGCCTGGGCGATGGAGGAAGACTCCATCTTGGAAAAAAAACAAATGGCCACATAGTAAATATTTTAGACTTTGTGGGCCACATGGTCTCTGTTGCATTTTTTTTTCCAATAACCTTATAAAAATATAAAATAATTTAAAACCATCTCATGGGCTGTACAAAAGTAAGTCATGGGCTGAGTTTGACCTATGGGTCACAGTTTGTTGAACCCAGAATCAGGATAATGTAATCCCTGTGAAAAACCCAAAATCTTAGTGGGTTAATGCAATAGACATCAATTTCCCATGCAAGTGCAAAATAAGTATTCTTGATTAGTAGGTCTCTTTTCTTACTTTCAAAGCCATAATTCAAGGACATAGATTTCTTCCTTCTGCTGGCTCCATTTCTACACAATGCTCCCAAGATTGTCATTGTAGTAGAAAGAATGTATATTTCCTGTGAGAGGTTCTTAAGGGTAACTCCTCAAGGTACAATTACTTCTAACCACCTTTCATTGTTCAGAACTCATTCACATCAGCACACCTAACTGGAAGAGAGGCTGGAAAATCTAGTTTTGCTGTGTACCCAAGAGGAAGAGAAAATGGATTGGGGAACAGCTAGCTAATCTTCAGTGCAATGTCCAGAGAATTTAAATGGCTGACTCTGTCAAGCTCCAGCTACTGCCTTTAGTTAATGGCAGGATTTCCTTAAGAATCCAATTATTTTTCAATCCTATCTTTCTGCCTATTCCCAAAATATTGAGATAGCCCTTAAATTGTCTATCTTCTCTTTGAAGGGAGAATTATTGTCTTATTTTTCATTATCTTGCTGTTATCTGAAACACAGTTAGGTGCTCCAAAAATGTTTCTGTATAAGTTAATTTTGTACCTAATAATAACTGGTCCATTAGATTCCTACCTATAAAGGTTATGTCAGTCTTCATTTTGGAAATCAGTCACCATTGGGCCAAAATCCTGAATAATTTTTCCACCATCACCATGGACCTTCCTGCTAATGCCCCTTGTTATTTCCTCTGAAATTTTCAGGTATAAAAATATATTTATTTGTACATTAAAACAAAAAATATTTCAATTTGACTGGAGCATAGAATGCATAAAAAGAAACAGTAACCATTTCATTTGTTAATTGATTAATTTATTTTATTTTATTTAGAAACAGGACCTCACTAAGTTGTCAAGGCTGGCCTTGAACTCCTGGGCTCAAGCAATCCTCCCAGCTCAGCCTTTTGATTAGCTGGGACTATAGGCACACGCCACCATGCCTGGCTTATTTGTTAATGTAACTAAAAGAAAAAAAAAAACACACACAACTCTGTGATAGCAAGGGATCTCCTGTTTTGAGAGCCATAGATTGACTCAACCTCACAACACACACACCCCATGCGGTTCCGGAGGGAGGTCCGAATCTCTCTTCAAATCTCTGCTAATTCATGATAACTTGCATTCTCATGCCAAACCCTTCCCACAACATATATGTACACTGTCACTGCTTTGCCCCACCTCAACCCAGACATTGCATTCCATCCCTTCACAATTTCCTATACCCTCTGAATGCATCTGGATCCTCTCAGAGGTGGATTCATCATAAGGCTGATGAGCTCTTGATGCATAACCTTCACAGGTTCTCACACAGGTTCCTTCCAAAACTCTGTTTCTGTTTGCTTCACTTGTGACTTGATGCCGTTTTTCAGAAATAAGTCCTCTTCAACTGCACGAACTTCAGACCCCACAGAACTTGGCTCCACTCATATGAAGCACTCATGGCTATTTTAGCAGACCTTACTTGTAGCTTTGGAGTTCGAAGCCACTGAATTGACTGCTACACTGCCCTCACATCCTTATTGCTCCCACTCCTTCTCCTATTTCCTTTTATGCCTGCTTTCTCATCTTTTGCTTTGTTCGGGGGCCTCCTAATCTAATCAATAGACTATTTTGTTGAACATGCCCCTAAGATCTTCATCTCCACCCTAAGCATCTCATAAGCATATTTTTTCCAAACAGATTTTTCACCACATCATTGCACAGATAACTACAGGGAAGCTATAGGCTGTGCAATTTGATCCTGCAGCATAAGGAAGAACATGAGCCTGGGAGACTTGGTTCAGTCCTGGTTCTGAGCTGATTAGTTAGCTGACTATGAGCAAAACACTTCAACTCTTGGAGCCTCAGTGTCTTCACCTAGAAAATGAGGCAGTTGGTCTTAGGTCTATTGAATGTAATTCAACTGTTTATTGAATATAAGCTCTTTAAGGACAAGACTTGGTCTTACTCACTGTCTGGCATGTGGATTTCCAGTTAATATCTGTTGATCAACTGGCTTTAAAATAAAACTAATGGGAGGCCGAGACGGGCGGATCACGAGGTCAGGAGATCCAAACCATCCTGGCTAACAAGGTGAAACCCCGTCTCTACTAAAAATACAAAAAAATAAGCCGGGCGAGGTGGTGGGTGCCTGTAGTCCCAGCTGCTCGGGAGGCTGAGGCAGGAGAATTGCGCGAACCTGGAGGCGGAGCTTGCAGTGAGCGGAGATCCGGCCACTGCACTCCAGCCTGGGCGACAGAGGCTCCGTCTCAAAAAAAAAATAATAAAATAAAATAAAATAAAACTAATATCAACATCAGAGACATGTTGTAATGATGTTAATGTATTAACATTTTACATGTTAAATGTAAAATGAGATACATACAAAAAGTATTAAGGTAATGAACCCAGCCCTCAGCCTCAAGCATCTTATACTTTAAGAGGAACTGAAAAAAGTAGTAGAAACTCTCAAAGAGATGCTAAGACAATAGAGATAAAGGCTGAATTTTGCCCTAAAATACCTTTTATTTATTTATTTATTTATTTATTTATTTATTTATTTATTTATTTTTTGAGACAGAGTCTTGCTCTGTCTCCCAGGCTGGCATCCAGTGGCACAATCTTGACTCACTGCAACCTCCGCCACCTGGGTTCAAGCGATTCTCCTGCCTCAGGCTCCCAAGTAGCTGAGATTACAGATGTGCATCACCACGCCCAGCTAATTTTTGTATTTTTAGTAGAGACAGGGTTTCACCATGTTGGCCAGGCTGGTCTCGAACTCCCGACCTCAGGTGATCCACCCACATCGGCCTCCCAAAATGCTAAAATATGTTTTATAACAAAATAATGTCTATCTCCAGAGAAACTCTTGGATGGTTTGGCATCATTACCTGAAAGATCAATGGAGAGATCCAAACCAAACTGAAACTAGACAATATAGCATAAAGAATAAGATGATAGTTTTTTAAACAATACTCACCATGGAACTTGGTATCCAAATAATAGCATTCTTTCTTTAGTTTGTCAGAAGTTATATTAATAGATTTTTTAATTTAAAGTGTAGCAAGACATATATGTATATGTATATACATGTTCATATGCATATAAATATCATTTAAGATCTTCCTGCAGCTGTTTCCACCTCCCAGTGGTGGTATATGACTTATCCTAGGAGGAAATCTGCTATTTAGCTTAGGAAAATCCTTTACAGAGATTTTTGGCTATGTTTCTGAAAGGGCAGAGCCAAGGTCTAGAAGGAGAAGTTGAACCAGGAGAGTGAAATTGCCCAGTAGAGTGGATTTTCTTTCTTCAGGGCAAAGACGGTTATGATATTAATTTAGGGCTACCCTGAGAACACCAGAGGCAAGGACTTACAGCTCTGAGAATTGAAGGGAAAAATACATGGCAAAGGTGACTTTAATTTGAAGAAGGTGTAGGCCCTAGCAACATAGCTTTAGCCTAAAGTTTAAGGAAGAAAATAGCCCCTCTCCTGTAAATGCTGTCACGGGCTTAGGGTGCAGAGATGTCTGAGATTCACTTTTTAGTTTTCCTGTGCTGTGTATCTTCCTTGGTCCTTGGACGCCTTTAGTTAAGAGTGTTACATACAACAGGGGCAAGAGGGGCAAGAGGCCCCTTGGTGTCCATGCTTGGGACTGTCTTAATTTAATTTAGGAGAGCTAAATAATTAAACATGAGGCCAAAGTACATAAGAAAGCAGCAGCCTTTTATTGCAAATATGCACACACTCTCAGGCGAGGTTCTCCCGTCCTCAGGTATGGGACCAGGGAAGTCATGCTGGCGCTCTCTGGTGAGGTTCTCCAGCCCACGAAAACGGGGGTCGAAGAAGTCACCCCGGCTCCTGCCGGCGGCAGACTTTTATGCGTCCCTAGCGGAAAGGGGAGGGCAGTAGGCGGGATAGGGGCATCTCTATAGGCATGGTCGGGTAAGTTTCAGTTTCCTCAGATTGATGTCACGTGGCACATGCTCAGTTGATCTGCACTTTCCCAGGCGCGGGTAAGTTGGTGATGAAGAACCTGGAAGCAACAGGGACTGTGCCATCTTGTTCACCTTGCTCCATCTTGTCCCTTCTCCCTCACCCAAACAGGGACAATGCCTTTATAAGAGGCCAAGAGGTGACCAAGAACAGAGCTTCTCAAATGTTGGTGTGGATTTGAATCCCTGGGGAGCTTGCTAAAAATGCAGATTCTCATCAGAAGGTTAGGCTGGGGGACAGGAAATGCCCACCTGCTGCTGGAAGGGGTCAGACAGACTTTGAGTAACTGAAATCTATGGAATGACTCTGGAGCAGCAGAGGCGGTGTGGGCAAGGACGGTGGCATGTGACAATCAGGACATGAAAGCAATCTCCAGCAATCTTCAGATATTCAACAGGGAATTGGATTTCCTACAGAATGGTACTCAATGGTGGAAACCTGGACTGGGATTACATCTGTCTTTTTCACAATATATATATTTTTAATTTCACTGCCCGCCACTGTTTGTCTGTGAGCAAATTGGCAGGCATTAAAAAACAAATAGGTAGAAAACACCCATTAATAGAAAAAAATATGTACTTGGTTTTATAGCTTGGGTGATTTTCATGCTCATGGCCATGGTTTTATAATGCATGCTTATAAGATAGTCGTATTTCCTGCCTGTAAAATGGTTTACAGTTTGTCTAATGGAGTCAAATACATCACATATTGCTGTATTCCATAAGTAGCATCAGGGCTCCCAGTGGTCTGCTCCCTGGAGGCACTGTAGTATTTTAGGTCACAGTGAGTGTGGGGACTATAGAGTTTTCATGTTTTCAGTTTCCTCTCTGAGAGTTTGGGCAGCATAAGTAAATATATTTAATATAAGTTTACTTACATAACATAACTAAGATGTTTAAAACCTCACCTGCTTACCTAGACCTATCCTTTCAGAAATGTATTACTATCTGCACAGGAGGAAACCTTGACATATCAACACCACAGAAAATCATTCCCATTCTACCCGATCAGCACTTCTCCTGAAACCATTCCTGAGCCCCCAGTTAAGTCAACAACCAATCCTTGTAGAGTGAAACACACATTGAGAAAGAATACTCATCTCTGGAATAAAATATGGCCATTCACATCAATATCCTGCAATATGTACTGCCAAAAAAAAATTGTAGAGTTAAAAAAAATCAGACATATAATCTGTTGTTTGCTATGCAATTGGCTATTTTCTATACAATTATAAACTGGTAGACCAACTGTTCAGCATTAAATTGATATTTTGTGGATAAGACTAACCAGTTTAAATAAAAACAGAGAATCTTAGTTGGCAAAACCTTAAAGGCCATCTAATTCAAGAGCTCTGCTGATGTTACAGTGCTTTTCTCACAAGTAGCATGGAGCCTGTGGTCAATTACTTCTAGTAATGGGTGATCTAGTTAATTTTTTTTTTTTTTTTTTTTTTTTTTTGGCACTTCTGACCACTGGAAAGTTTTCCTTAAGTGAAACCAAAATGTATTTTCCTGTGCCTTCTATGCATTGGTTCTAGTTTTACCCTTTATAGACATTTGAAACCATCTAATCCCTCTTTCGTATGACAGCATTTCAGATATCTCAAAATACTATTATTTTTTCCCAGCTGTTAGTTTTCTACATTATAAAAGCTTCCTCCTGAGGTCATTAATTGAGCCTCAAATGGCACTGTGTTAAGTCCATTGTAATCCCAAGTATAACCATAGCCTTTACTATGGAATACGTAAAGCTGTTGCAAAGATGGTCCCTGAAAACTCTGGGCTAAATAAAGTCAAACAGACTTTTTTTTTTCCAGGAGTTCTCAGTCTTTAATATGCTAGTATGCTTTGTGAAACTTTAGGAAGAAACAGTATAAAGTGGTTCTCAAAAATACAACTGCATATTTTCTAACATTAATAAGTGTTACACTAATAAGGAACACTGACATTCAAATTGGACTGTCCTGAGTCCCATATTCAACTTTTCTACTTTCTGACTATGTAACCTTGAGGAAATTCCTTAAGCCCCTCAGAGACTCATTTTTCCTCTCTTGTGAAATTGGGATAGTAATGCCTACCCCACCTGGTTACTGGGAGAACCAAAAATCCAGTAGGTAACATATAATACCTTATTTGCTGTCTAGCACATAATTAATGCTCAATAAATGAAGTAATTATTATATTTCCATAGTTCCAAAGAATACAAGCTCTTCCCCAATTATTCTATCAAATACAACTATGTCCAAATGGATAGAAGTAAAGATTTCTATGAGCTTTTGCATTATACTCTTGCTTCATTCTTCCTTAAAGGAAACACATACCCAAAATTCTGTTCCTCCTCAAAGCAATAAAATAAGTGTGTGTTGCAAAGCATGCTGGAATTAGCAGGGAAAAAAAGGAGGAAATTTAAGAAGACTTTGGAAGGCTATATATATTGGAACAGTATTAGAGCTACCTAAGTCGTCTCCCCAGTTGCAGCATCTATCCACCCCTTGGAAACAAGAAGCAAAAAGAGAAAGAGTTACTGAGTTTAATAAGCACAAATATGTACTTCCCAAACTCTCTCTTTGCAAATTATTGTCATGGGTCCCTGTTGTTCCTGGGGAGAGTAAAAATTAGAGTTAGCAGCATGAAAAGCTGGTGGATCAACTTTAGCAGTGAATAAG
The DNA here is from genome assembly GCF_047675955.1 of Chlorocebus sabaeus. NCBI lineage: Eukaryota > Metazoa > Chordata > Mammalia > Primates > Cercopithecidae > Chlorocebus > Chlorocebus sabaeus. Next base: position 12,113,553 of record NC_132918.1, read on the forward strand.
AGATACCTTGTTGGTATTGTGATGATTAAATGATATGCTACATGTAAAGTGTCCAGAACCAAAGAAATCAGCCGTTGTTATGATCATCACCATCATCATCACCACCACCAAGGAAGAGGCAAAGTGCCCCACATTATGGCAGTGAACAGGGGGATGGAACATTGACCCCACGTTGTGGTAAGGCAGAGCCACCCAAGTCAGAAAAAGTCCTTGCTAAATGTTAATTCCGGCACCAGCTCCGCCCCTGCCTAGCTGTGTGACTTTGAACAAGTGATCTTTATGATGTGTTTTCGGCTTCCTCACTTGTAAAAAGTCCTCTTTGAGTCTTTCTAGCTCTAACATTCTGAACCTAGGATCATCTGCACCAGGTACTGATTGTGAAAGGCAGTGACTGGAGTGTTTGCTATCAGGGAGGGAAATACTGACGATAGGGAGGAGAAGGAGAGCCAAGCTATGGGCGGCTCCTCAGTCAGCAAGCACTGAGTGGGAGAGAGGAGTTGCTGGGAAAGACCAGCCCAGGGCAAAACACCCACATGGGGATGTCTGCTTGGGCTATGCTAGTTGGTATTTACATAGCTACCATGAGTGTGTGTGTGTGTGTGTGTGTGTGATGTGTGTGATGTGTGTGGTTCTTTGCAACTGTGTGTGTGTGGGGGGGTGTGTTTCTTTGCGTTCTTAGCCATGGCAGACCTCAGTGTTAGGCAGAAGAGCAAAGAATATAAGCACGTGCTTTACAGTAACAGAACAGTCCCAGATGGGTTACCACATAAAATGCAGGATGCTCAGTTAAATTTGAATTTCAAATAAACAATAAAAAAAAAATTAGTATAAGTATGCCCCAAATATTGCATAGGGCATCCTTATACTGAAAATGATTTGTTATTTACCTGAAATTTAAATTTAACTAGGCATCTTTTAATTTTATTTGCTCAATCTGGCAGCCCTGAGTCCCAGGGTTAGCTGCTCATAAACAAATAGACTGTATACACAGTTATGTTAAACAATGGGCAGAGAGAAATGAATCTCACCACTTAGGATTTCATGTACAATTAGCCCCTTGTATAGACACTTAACTTGCACCTCTGGAGGCATAAGCTTTATTTGATAACTTGTTAAGGTCAGAGCATCCCTGGACCAACATTTGAAGAAGACATGCACCTAAGTAGGAAAATCATTTTTCTTCCCTGCTCATGCAGATAGCATAGTTAGTAACTGAGTAAATGCCTTTGACATTAAGCTGACCTGGATCCAAATCCCAGATCTTTGGTGGCTCAATGTGTGGCCTTAACCAAGATACATAGATTTTGCAAGGCTCAATTCCCTCAAGTGTAAAATAAGAACAATAGCATCTAGTTCATGGGGCATTCTTAGTGAGATAATCCGAGTACTCAGAGCACATCAGGTGATAAGCACCCAGTGAAGTTCACTAAGATTATGCTTTCATTTTTGTATTCATTCACTTGTATTACCTAAATGATTAATTTGTCAGAATAGGATACATGCATTTATTCTTACCCCCATTTATTTCCAGAAAGAATGATGCAGATAAGAAATATGTGGCTCGGCCGGGCGCGGTGGCTCACGCCTATAAGCCCAGCACTTTGGGAGGCAGAGGCAGGCAGATCACCTGAGCTGGAGAGCTCGAGACCAGCCTGACCAACATGGAGAAACCCCATCTCTACTAAAAATACAAAATAAGCCAGGTGAGGTGGCGCATGCCTATATAATCCCAGCTACTCAGGAGGCTGAGGTGGGAAAATCGCTTGAACCCAGGAGGCAGAGGTTGCGGTGAGCTGAGATCCCGCCATTGCACTCCAGCCTGGGCGACAAGAGCGAAACTCCATCTCAAAAAAAAAAAAAAAAAAAGAAAGAAAGAAAGAAGGAAGGAAAGGAAGGGAGGGAGGGAGGGAGGGAGGGAGGGAGGGAGGGAGGGAGGGAAAAGAAATATGTGGCTCTGTGTAGAATGGAGGCATTGTCCAGGGCAGGTGAGAATGAGTGTGAAGAAGTAAATGTATAAAGCACTGAGAATTTCCAACTGAGCAACTTGTTTCTACAATTGGAGAAGCTGAGGAAAATATCTGGGCTTCTAAACCAATAGTGAGGTTAGAATATTTCTCAGCTTGCAGTAAAAAGAGAAAGGCTAGTATCCTATTTATTTCCCCTTTCATTTCTTTAGGAGCAAACCACTTTCCACCCTGTGACCTTCACAGTAAAAACAGTCTATGAATTTACTAGGGGTCATTTTATTGTCCTCCACTACTTTTGACAACTGCATTATAAATTTCGGTCCATAAATTCAAAATACAAAAAAGAATTGTTTTATTTTTCCTTTAATCTACCTATTTGGGCTCCCAAGCCCTCATTCTGCTAAGTGCCAGAAACTTGATCTTTGTTACCTCCGAGTTTTGTCTCTATCCCTTCCAGGGGCTGCATCTACGATGCATACAGGAGACTTAAACTATGAGGAAATCTCATCAGGTTCTTGGTCTTCCTCTGTACATTTTGGCCCCTTCAGGACATTCCACACCACACCCCTCTGCAGTCCTTGATCCACTTCAGCTTTTTGAGCATAGCAAAGAAGCAATTGGATGTTAATAAGGTATTGATAAAGGACGAGTGGAAACGTTAATTGAGTTAGTTGGTTGCTTAGTTGCTGGGGTAGCTTTTCCCCCAGTTGGAAAGAAATTGTCTCAGGATAAGAGCCAGATTTGAGAGAAAGGGGTACACCATCCACATTTCTTTTTCAGTCTTGGAAAAAGTCTGAATAATCAAAGCAAGGTGGGATGTCAGAGAGAGACATTTGGAGTGAGAGGCAGTTCAGAGCTTCCCAGAGCAGGATGAGATCAGCCCCAAGGAAAAGCAAGGAGCTCTCTCTCCTTCAGGAGAGGGGTGGCAAGTTAGTGAGATGCAAGCATGAAAGCTGAGCTAGGAAAGCCATTCAGCTGACAAGCCTGGATGAATTCAAGCAGCAAGAGGAAGAGCTAAAACATTTTTAATACTCAAATTACAAGTGACTCCCAGGAAAGCTAAGGGAAAATGCAGAGAAACTTAAGATATAAGAGAAAGTAGATGCTTTCAAGAGAACAGAAAGGGAAGTTAAGTTGGATTAGGTTGAAGGAATGCTTGTAAGGTTACAAGAAGTGGTACTTCACCAGCCTTTTCAAAAAGTGTTTATATAAATCTTCTCTGATGCAAAACAAAACAGCAATTAGAGATCATGAATTACTCACCTGTTATTTTAGTGAAATGTTTTATACAAAAATTAAAATTTGCTGAATTACGTGCCATTTTTGTCTCCTCAGCCTTGTCTGAAAGAATCCATCCACTAGGCCTTTGTACCAATTAGCAGGCTTCCCCCAGTCATTGTCTGATGATGGTAGCTACCAAAATTATAGTTAACATGGTGCTACAGTTTGAATGTGTCCTCTGTAAGTTCAAGAGTTGGAAACTTGTTACCCAGTGTAGCAGTGTTGAGAGGTAGGACTTTGGGGAGGTAATTGGGTCATAAGGGCTCCACCTCATGAGGGGATTAATTCCTTCGTGGATTAATGGACTCATGGATTAATGGATTACAGGGTTATAGAGGGATTGGGTTAGTCATCACAAGAGTGGGTCTGTTACAAAAGCCAGTTTGGCTATTTTTCATGAGCCTTGTAACCATGTGATTCCTTGTACTGTCTCAGAACTCTGCAGAGCTGTCACCAGCAAGAAGGTCCTCACAAGATGCAGCCCCTTGACCTTACACTTCTCACCTTCAAGAACTATAAGCAATAAATTTCTTCTTTTGTAAATTCCCTAGTCTCAGGTATACAGTTATAGCAACAGAAAATGGACTAATACATATGGCTAGTAGATGATAATCTGCCTTAGGTTTTGAAACCTGTTTGAAATCTCTAAGGCCCAGGATATTACCCAACCTCTTTGTTTAGGTTAGCACTAAATTTCAGTTACTAAACAAAGTGTTAGTTTCCTCCAACAGGGCCCTGTATATCTAATGCCTGCTTAATGTCTCCTCTTGGATGTCTTAATGTCAATTCAAACGGAACTGCTCTTACCATCTTCCTTCCCCAAAACAGGTGGTCTTCAGGGCTGTCTCCAAGAAATCATCACCAGCCTTCCCAGGCCAGGACTCTCCATGCCATCCTTAGCAAGGTCCTCACTTTATGTAATCAACTCCTAGTTTCTATTTTGTTTTATCCTCCAGATAATTTTTGAAACTTTCCTTCTTTGGCTCTACCATCCCAGTCTAGGTATCATCATCTCATACCTGCCGGGGTTTCCTAACTGGCCTAGGCTCATCCAGTCTGCATTGCTCCCATCTGTCTTCCACTCTCCAGCTAGAGTGATGGATGTGACATGAAAATCATAAGCTGTCCTCTGCTTAAACCCTTCAATGCATCCTGCTTTTCTTAGGAGAAGAAAACAAATGCCCAGCATCCATTTCCAGGTCCTGCATGGTGTGATGGTGAATCTCACAAACATTAGCCATCCTAATCACATGCCTTTGCTCCCTCCACTCCACTACACAAGTATTTGGTAATTGCATCCTTCCTCTCCCTAGGGGCATTTGCATATGTTGATTACTCTGCCTGAACCTGCTCTTCCCTCCCATCTGCACCTAATTAATGCTTACTCAGCCAAGCATTACTTCCCCAGAATCCTGGCCAGGTCTAATGCCCGTTATGTGAGTTGTTGGGGCACCCTGTCTCTCTCCTCTATAGACCTTTTCCTTTCGTAAGTTTGGATCTGTTAGAAACTTTGTAAGTTTGTAAGTTTGTATTAGATGATTTGATTAAATGTCTATCTGGTCCATTAGGGTGAAAATGTAGACTCTGTTATGGGTTGCATTGTGTCCCCGCAAACAAGATAATGTTGAAGTCCTAAGCCCAAATGCCTGTACGTATGTCCTTATTTGGTACTTGGGTGTTCGCTTCTGCAAAGACTTCAGCAAGTTATGATGAGGTCATTAGGGTCAGCTGAGTTCATATGACTGATGTCCTTATAAGAGGAGGGAAATCCGGACGCAAACACTGACCCACAGGGAGAGGGGAGAACACCTGTGAGGACACCAAGACAGACACTGAGGGAAGATGGCCATGTGCAGATGGAGGCAGGGACCAGACTTATGCTGCCACAAGGCAAGAAACACGTGGGGCTGCCGGACGCTGGAAAAGGCAGGGAAGAGTCCTCCTCTAGAGTCTGCAGAGAGAACATGACTCTGCAAGCACCTTGATTTCAGACCTCTAGCCTCCAGAACTGTGAGAATAAATTTCCATTGTTTTTAGCCACCCAGTTTGTAATACTTTGTTACAGAGGCCCTAGGAATCTAATACAGACCATAACCCTTATGAAGGCAGGAACCTTATGTATTTTTACTCAGCATTGACTTTCTAACTTCTATCTCAGTGCCTAGTTACGTAATAATTCCCTGTAACAATAATCTTTCAATAGGGAAGGTGACTTTCACAATTACCTGGGGAACTTTCACCAGGTGGGCAAGAGCCCACCCAGGAAGTCTACTCCAAGAAGATTCTCCCACATGTCTATAAAACATTTAATAAAAGAAAGAAATGTTCCTTCCTATACCAGATTTCTGTAACAAGTATTACCTGAGTCATTAGGGCAGCACGCCCTTCTTTCCCTGAATTATCTGGGTAATTGCACAACTGCTTCACTTCGGTTGCATAGTTAACTGCGCACATTAGGTGTGGTAATTGGGTAGTGGCCAAGGAATACAAAATACATGGCTTCAAAGCATGTGCTTACAAAAAGGACTCGCTTAAATTAAACTGAAATTCAGCCCAAAGAGTTGATTAGAAACAACTCAAAAGGGTCAGTTAGTAAGTCGGGGGGGACTCTGAGCACTGGGGAACTGGAGCAAATAATACTGTCTTTTTCTTTAAACCTAGTCAAAGAGATAAGACAGGAATACATGAAACAGGAGAATCACAAGGACATAACAGGGTACACAGGTGCCTTGTTCATGGCACAGAATTGAAGCCCCAAAGAGTTCAGAAGACAGGATGACTGGAGATATCCTTGACACATTGAGCTAAAAAAATAAAAAATAAAAACAAGGCCAGGCGCAGTGGCTCACACTTGTAATCCCAGCACTTTGGGAGGCCGAGGGGGGTGTAACACCTGAGGTCAGGAGTTTGAGACCAGCCTAGCCAACGTGGCGAAATCCCATCTCTTCTAAAATACAAAAATTAGCTGGGGATGGGGCAAGTGCCTGTAATCGCAGCTACTTGGGAGGCTGAGGCAGGAGAATTGCTTGAACCTGGGAGGTGGGTTTGCAGTGAGCTGAGATCACACCACTACACTTGAGCCTTTAGCCTGGGCAACAGAGCAAGACTCTATCTCAAAAAAAAAAAAAAATTAAAACAAAGCAACAACAACAAAAACACAAGTTATGAGACAGCATGTTTATTGTTATTACATAGAATAGAAACAAAGTTCCCGTGCATGTGCCTATATGTTTATATAATCACAAAGAAATAAGGAAAGTAATGGAGGAATATGGGTGGGAGAAGAGGCAACTGGAGAAAACCTTTAATTTTCTTATATGTATCTGTATCATCTGAATTGTTAAAATAAGAGGGGATTAGTTTTCTAATTCAAGTAACAGAAACTTTAAAATCACACCCCCAAAAAAGGAAAAAGTATTTATCCTCACATTTAGTCTTTCAAAATGAAACTAGCCTATTAATGATACTTTTAGTTCTGTCAGTCTTCTATTATTTATCTCAGGTAAGAATCATTAAGACCACAGGGAAACACATCCACCAGTCTCTGTGTGCGAGGCCCCATCTGGCCATTTCTCACAAGAAGCACCTCTCTGCAAATGGACATGTTTCACCACATGAGCTGCAGAGAAACCAGTTTTTGGGTTCCCCTTCCTCCACTCCAGAAAATAAATACATACACAATGCAATTACAGACAAAAGAAAACCCCATCACCCTCATCCAGGGGCTCACGTTCAGTAGGCTGCCATGGTGTGCAGTATTTAGATGGTTGGTAAGGGTGACTAAAGTCTTAGTGTGTCTGATCATGCCAGGCCTAAGGAATTAGTCAGAGCTGGGTTTGCAAGTGATGACATTTAATGACTTATTGAATTTCAGTAGTTTATGATTTGCCATTTAAAAAAAATACGCTATAAGAAAAGATGTTTATTTTGCTTTACAGGAACTGGATAATTTTCTAAATATGTGCTTTAAGAGGAGAAAATCAGTACAAACAGCCACTGTAGCATACCTCATGTCTAACCTCATCACATGAACTCCAGCCCAGATAAGCACCTTTCCGAACATTATTGGTGGAAATATGATTTTCAGAGGGAAAAGAAATCATCCTTGGGTCAGAAAGTTGGTGTTATCAGCTTGTGACATTATTCCTGTTGTATAATTTTACCTCTGGGACCATTATTTCACTTCAAGTGGACTGGAAATTCAGAGTTAGCCTAATCAGTCATCTCACTCAAGGGCCTTCAAATGCATTTATTTTCATATTCTGAGGTGCCTGTGTGGCATTCACATTTTTTCTTAAAGTAGGGTCGCAGGTAGAAAATATGACAGTTAATTAAAAGGAGCTGATGAGTGCTTCCTCCAGAAGACCAGCTCTGCCAGGAGCCCCTGACTAAGGACCAGACTCTGTCCCGTTAGGGCATGACCATTCATCTCCCATGAAAAACTAATGCAGAGTCTTACATAAAAATCATTCGAGGAGTAAGAAAAGATGAAAAAATCCACAGCTCCTAACTGCCATTGAAAATCCTCTCCCCAAGCCTTTGCTGCCTTGTAAGGTTTATTAATGTGTTTTGTATTTAAATAAATAGGTGTTAGTTGTCCACCCTATACAAGATGCTGTTCTAACCTCTGGGAACATGATAGTGCTTGTGCAGATATGGTTGGTGCCATCATGAGGCTCAGTATTGACTTCCTAACTTCCATTGGTAGGAAATGCTATTTAAAGGCAGTGTTGCAGAATGTGACATGGTGGAGGATGTAGAGCAGCAGTCCCCAACCTTTCTGGCACCAGGGACCAGTTTCATGGAAGACAGTTTTTCCATAGACAGGGTGGGGTAGGGTGATGGTTGCAGGATGAAACTGTTCCACCTCAGATCATCAGGCATTAGATTCTCATAAGGAGTGCACATGCGCAGTTCACAATAGGGTTCATGCTCCAATGAGAATTGAATGTGCAGCTGATCTGACAGGAAGCAGAGCTCAGCTTCACTTGCTCACCTGCTGCTTACTTGCTGTGTGGTCTGGGGCTGGGGACCCCTGCCGTACAGAATGCATAGCAGGGCATGGAAACCAGGCCAGGGACGTCAGCAATCTGAGTTTAGGTAGGAGTACACACAACATGGCGGGAGGAGAGTGAGAGAGGGAGGGGATGTTTCCAGAGCACAGGATCTGAATGAGTGCTGGCTCCGGAAGTCAGAGAGAACCTGGAGCCCCATGTGAGCATGAGGACTCTGGTATGGGTGGAATAAAATTGTGAAATAGGAAACAGTGGGAGATAATCCTGGAGAAGTGAGGAAGATGCTGGACTGCTTCTGGATTTCTGCCTAAAAACAATGAGAAGTCACTGGTAAGTTGTACGTAGATAAGTCACATGACCACATTTGCAGTTTAGTAAATATCCAGACTGTAGTGTGAACACCAAATCAGAAGGATTTACCATAAAATTCAGAGGAGACGTTAGGGAACTTAGTGGGAATGAGGGTGGAAGGCAGTGGACAGAACCGGTTGATATTGAGGAGGTAGAAATGACAAGACTTGCTAATAGATTGGATGTGGTAGACAAGTATAAAAGAAGAGTCAAACCTGACTCCAGGTTTCTGCCTTGGTCACCAGGGTAGAGAGTGATGTCATTTATTAACACTGTGAACACATCAGGAGGGGCAAGCCTGAGGCAGAAATCCAGGTTTACATTTGTGTTAACAGGATGCCCAGGGAGGGAGAGTTTTAAAATAATTATGCCAGCCTTTTACCATCTGGAAAGAGAAGGTTCCTTGGGGAACATTTTGTTCTTCTTGTTGTTCTTGAAAGAGTAGTTTGGCTGTTTAGTAAAAATTAAAGTTAAAAAGCCCCCCTTGCCCCGGGGAAAGGTGCATTTAAAAACCTCATCCTTCCAGAGACTTAGGAAAAGTAGTCCTTCCCTTTAGTATATAAGAAGATAAACCAATTTGCTTGATAAACCAGGAGCCCAGGAGCCCCGAGACCTTCTGTGAGATGGCCTCTGGTTTTACCAAGGTTTTACCTTGACTCAAAGGTATAGACACAACTGGGCAAGAACTGGGGACCATGATGTAGGTCTAGTGTCAAGGTAAGACCTCAAGAATCCTAGAGGAGAACTCACCAGGAACAGGTGCATGTGGTCCTGCAGCCTCATCTACTGGCCCAAAGACTTAGAAATGGCCAGCTCCCACACAGTGTTAAGCCGAAGTTGGAAATCACCCCGCCTCGGCTTGACTGTTGGTAAATAGTGTTCTGTGTATGTGAGCTGGAGCCCTGGAGCCCAAGACACGGCCCGGGTCTTCAGGGGTCTTCAGGGGGTCTGAAGCAGTGGGTCCATCATTCTGACAGTACAAGAACAGCTTTCGACAGGGGCACTACCTGGCAGTGAAAGCAACAGCAAGAAAGAATCCCTAAGAGCATCAGGGATTGGCACTCTTTAATCTGAGTAGATTTTGGAACATTTTGGACAAATCAGGGTTGACAGGAGGTCCAAGAGAGACATATTAGAATTTCTGTTAATAAAAGCAGGTGGGCATTTGAGCTACTGAATGGACAGCTGGGAGATTTTACTCTACATGCACTAAAAACTGGTGAAGTAGGGCACACTGCCTACATATTTGCTATATTTGTTAACATAATTGCTCTACTTTTAAAATCAACGCTTGAAGTCTATAGCAGAATGAGAAAAGGCGATCAATGTTATACATTTATATATTGTTACACGATTTTTCAAAGCACTTTTCTAAATGTGGGCAAACGTTCACTATTTTTGCCAGCTCATCATCCTGTCTCCTTTATTCTGGCCACAAAACCGCTCTTTTCTGTGAGGGACCCGTTCCATGTGGTTTAAATGGGGCTAATCCTGCCCAGAGGGCTGGACTTATTGAGGAAGGGCTGGATATGTGACCTAAGCTAGTAAGATGGAGATATGTCGTTCAGGTCAATAAGAAAATTCTCCATGGCTTTCCTAACCTGTATATGCGGGAAAAACTCTTTCTCTGGAATCATGACTCAAAAGAGTGATGAAGACCTGAAACTGGCCGGGCATGGTGGCTCACACCTGTAATCCCAGCACTTTGGGAGGCCAAGGTGGGTGGATCACTTGAGGCCAGGAGTCTGAGACCAGCTGGGCCACATGGGGAAATCCCATCTCTACTAAAAATACAGAAGTTAGCCAGGCGTGATGAACATGCCTATAGTCCCAGCTACTCAGGAGGCTGAGGCAGGAGAATGGCTTGAACCCGGGAGGCAGAGGTTGCGGTGAGCCGAGATCATGACACTGCACCACAGCCTGGGCAACAGAACCAACCAACCAAACAAACAAACAAACAACCTGAAACCAGCTATATCATGTGGGAGTCTATGAACGTTTGTAGGTTGAATAGTACTATCATTCATCGCCTGAAAGATTGAAAACTACTAGATTAAAAGAAGAGGATGAGATTTGGAAGGGGAGAGCAGCGGACTGAAAGAATTGCCTACCTTCCTCTGAGGGGTTTGGCTAGACTGAAAGGGAAGTAGTGGGGGTGGGGGCCCTTCTCTGGGGGTAACACCTTCTCTCCTGAGATTTCAGCCAACTGAGAATTCCTCCAGGAAGTAGAGTTTCTCTTCTCGAATTTGAAAAAGAAAGGTAGAACCTAGAGTAAACGATGCCAGGAAAAATGGCATATTTCTTGGCAGAAGACTCTCTGCCAATGAGGTATGTCAGAGACAGACAAGGCAGCTATGAGTTCACCCAATTTTCGATGCTATTTTACTGTGAGGACTTTATTTCTTCTTTTGTTACGGTTTTCTGGGTATATTAATGCATTAAATCTCGTTAAATAAATAGAAATCTGCTTCCCACAAGTATGTTTTATTGTGCAAGCCACACATTCCACAGAAGGATCAGAGACTGGTGGTGCTCACCCTGCACCCAAGTGTACAGCCTCGAACAAAGAATAATCTTTTACTGTGGAAAGACAGGCTGGAGCCTGATGACTGAATTTGCTTTTTCTCTCACTTTAGTGGTAACAGATCATAGATATTATGCGTGCATACACACACCCACCCCCCTAAGTGGTGTGGGCTATGCACTACATTAATATTCATTTATTTGTATATATAAATATCTTTGCACATATACTGTATGTATAGCAAATGAATACATATATATTATTTATTTGTCAATAAGCATCAGACAACAAAAATCATTCAATCCATAACTCCTGTTCTAACTGGCACATTTTCTTGCTTTAAACTACCCAGTTTTCCAGGTTTGCTAACAAGCAGTAAGTTAGGGTTTGTGTTTTGTTTCCATTCATTTTTTCATCTTTCTAGCTAAGGAGGTGGGAGACAGCTGCAAAGTCATTGGAGGAAAAGCAGCAACAAAGAGCCTAGTTAATCCACATACCAGATAACCCCTTCCTTTGTAATTAACTTAATACTCAATATTTATGTAGCAATCAATAAACAACTGCAATTGATTTACAGAAGATTATACATTCCCTGGGCACAAACCCTTCGTTTACTCACCTTTGAATAGTAACAATCCCCACACAATGTTCTGCACGTGGTAGGTATTTCGTAATAATTATTTAATTAAATTCCACAAGTGACATAACCAACCTTATTACTTGATCATAAATAACTTCAGTATCTCAGTTGGTACTACAGCTAACTAGGTCTTCCCGCCCCCCCTCCCTCATCTTCTACATCCCCACGGTCAGCAAGAATTATTTCTGAAGTGGTTCTACTCATATGTAACCTGAGGTCCACTTGTGTGTTACCTAGTGTCTCAATGATGCTTAAAATAGCATGAATAATAGAGCAAGTGTGCCTATGATTGGTCATTGACAGAAATTCTTGCATGCTCAATAAGCATCTAATAGAGAGAAGTCCTTAGAATTTACATTTATTGTTATAGTGGCTAAGTTTTGATAAAATCCAGCAAAAGCAGAGTTAATTTTAATTAGTAGAAATAGGCTTAAAAATAGCCTCCCAAGTTAGCCTAGTTCCGCAATTTTACCATCCCATAGTGATAATGAAAAAATACTGTTCGTGAGTTTTCCTCTTTCATTTGGTTAAAACCCCCTCCTCCACATAAAATTAGATTCTATACTGATAGTATAATTACTGTATAATAGAGTTTGCTCAACCACTCAACACAAAATGCTTTGCTTTCATAGCATTTTAATATGAGCAGCATAATGGGCACCAGCTTGAAAATCAGCATGCCGGGAAGGAAGCTAGGACCCCAAACGAGCTTGAGTTTGTCAAATTTGGTTCAGCTGTTCAGCAAACTAGTTAATTCTAACCGACTTGACATGTGGATATCAAACATTTTCTGTTCCCAATCATGTATTTAGGTTAAAGAGAAAATGGTCTGGCCTCAGACCCACCGTAATATCAACACCTGCCCTGCAGCTCTTCCAGGGCACATCACGTGAGTGGCCTCACCGCTTCCCATGCACTGAGGAAATTGTATCTGTTCCACATTTATGGCTCTGAAGTGCTGATATTGAAAAGCCAGACATTCTCCATGATGCATCAATTTTAAATTAAATTAGACTTTTCTATTTCTCCCACTAAATAGTGCTTTTATGGACTTAATGACTCTGTGTTGTTCACCATATACTAAAACCATTTATTCCTTTGGGGATAAGAGATTAACAAAACTAATATAGTGAAACCCCCTATTTACGTAATTGCAATTTTAGCCATAATAGAGGCTTTTTTGACTTCTTAAATGTCCACTATTGCCAGAGTTAGCATAGTTTATGCCGCATGTCCACTTTATTCTCTAATTCCTCTGAAATAACTAGTAAATCTCCCTATTGTTTGTGGAGAGACCGGTTGTAAAAGGCAATCAGTTTCTTTTACATACTTCCAATGAGTGCTAGAGAAAAAGCCCAACAGAGGGGCTTGCTTCACCCATTTTCTACAGGGATAACAAATTCAGGAGCCTGAACAGTTAACATAAAATTAGGAAATGAGGCCAGGCACGGTGGCTCACGCTTGTAATCCTAGCACTTTGGGAGGCCAAGGTGGGCTGATCACCTGAGGTCAGGAGCTCCAGACCAGCCTGGCCAACATGGTGAAACCCCATCTTTACTAAAAATACAAAAATCAGCCGGACATGGTGATGAGCACCTGTAATCCCAGCTACTCAGGAGGCTGAGGCAGGAGAATCGCTGGAACCCAGGAAGTGGAGGCTGTAGTGAGTCGTGATCATGCTACTGCCCTCCAGCCTGGGTGACAGAGTGAGACCCCATCTCAAAAAAAAAAAAAAAAAGGAAATGAACTGGGCATAGACAGTGCCACACTGCAGAGAGCACAATCCACCTAAATACAGTCCTTTTATTTTCTGTTTTTTTCTTTTAATATATATTGATCTGGTCAAAAGAACCACTACTGCTAGGCTAATATAGCAGTTCCCAATATCACTTCTCCAAAAGGAGATACTACAAAAATAGTCATAAGTTTTCACCCTTCAAAACATTTTCCAAAATGTCTCCTTTTCATTAAGGCCAAAGGACATGTAACTCCCGAAAATAGATCTAAATATCCATCACTTGAGAATGTTTGTATCTGGGGTGAGAAAAATTCATGTAACTATTTGTAGGTTAAATGCACCTGAGAGCAGTAACTTAAGCAATACCCTTAGAATGACCCTGCATGGCAGATGCACCCGAATGTCTGTTCCAAGCTAGGGAGTTGGGAGTGGCTAATCCAGAAATTTGTTCCTATATATGAGGAACATCTGAGCCCTCAGCTCATCCTGTTGGAACATGGGCCAAACAGGGCACTGAGGTCCTGAATTTTTGGGTTAAATGAAGGTTGCCAGGTGGGACCTGGCAGAGGAAGGGTATTAAGGGAAAATGCTATATAAACTGCATGCTGTTTGCAAGCAGTTGCGGTTTTCCTGTCCAGCCACCTTAGGCATAGACCATGCCTAAGGTGGCTCTCCTGTCCAGCCCATCGCCACGGAACTCTCTCCCCTGGATATCAACCCCCAATAAAACTCCATTTGCTGTTTCTGGGGCTCTTCTTTGGCCTCTTAAACCTGGTGCCATCCCCACTGGAGTGCACAGAGGTTCGACACTACACTATTTTATTGATGCTTTAAATATGTTTTATTATTTGTGCTGACTTGAAATAACAAGAAACACCCTGGGTAATTTAAGAATTTATCTGCTTGTGTTCCATATTTGCAACATTTTCTCTTGCCCTTCCTCCCAAAGGAAAATGCAGGGCCAGGCGCAGTGTCTCATGCCTGTAATCCCAGCACTTTGGGAGGCCGAGGCGGGTGGATCACGAGGTCAGGAGATCAAGAGTATCTGGCTAACACGGTGAAACCCTGTCTCTACTAAAAATACAAAAAATTAGCCGAGAGTGGTGGCAGGTGCCTGTAGTCCCAGCTGCTTGGGAAGCTGAGGCAGGAGAATGGTGTGAACTCGGGAGGCGGAGCTTGCAGGGAGCTGAGACTGCACCACTGCACTCCAACCTGGGCGACAGAGCGAGACTCAGTCTCAAAAAAACAAGAAAGAAAGAAAAAGAAAAGACAATGCAGTTGTCCACCCCCATCCATCGGGGTGTGCCTTCCAAGACCCCCCATGGATGCCTGAAACTACCTAGAGAACTGAACCTGCTCCACCACTTACAATGGAATTACAATCCAATAAACCCATCCTAAACTGAAAAATGTATTTAATGCACCTAACTACGGAATATCATAGCTTAGCCTAGCCTACCTTAAACACGCTCAGAAGACTCACACTAGCCTGCACCTGGTAAAACCGTCTGACAACACAGTGCACGGCGCGCCGCCTCTGCCCAGTATCACAAGGGAGGATCGTATGAAAAAATGCTCACCACCAATGACCAGGGAAATGCAAATCAAAACACATTTTGATACTACCTTATGCTTGCAAGAATGGCCATAATTAATAAATCAAAAAATAATAGATGTTGGTATAGATGTGGTGAAAAGAGAACACTTTTACACTGCTGGTGAAAATGTAAACTAGTACAACCACTATGAAAAACAGTGTGGAGATTCCTTAAACAACTAAAATTAGATCTACCATTTGATCCAGCAAGCCCACTACTGGGGATCTATCCAGAGGAAAAGAAGTCATTATATGAAATAGATACTTGTACACACACGTTTATAGCAGCACAATTTGTAACTGCAAAAATATGGAACCAGCCCAAATGCCCATCAATCAACAAGTGGATAAAGAAAATGTGGTGTGTGTGTGTCTGTGTGTGTGTGTGTGTGTATACACCATGGAATACTACCCAGCCATAAACAGGAACTAAATAATGGCATTCACAGCAACCTGGATGAAGTTGGAGACCATTATTCTAAGTAAAGAAACTCAGTAATGGAAAACCAAACATCGTATGTTTTCACTCATAAGTGGGAGCTAAGCTATGAGGACGCAAAGGCATAAGAACAATACAATGGACTTTGGGGCCTCGTGGAGAAGGACGGGAAAGGGCAAGGGATAAAGGCTACATTTTCAGTACAGTGTACACTGCTTGAGTGATGGATGCACCAAAATCTCGGACATCACTAAAGTACTTATTCATGTAACCAAACACCACCTGTTCCCAAAAAACCTACTGAAAAAAATACAAAAAAAAATAGTATTGGACCACTTTCTACTGAATGCATATTGCTTTTGCACAGTCCTAAAGGTGAAAAACCATTTAAGTCAAACCATCATAAATTGGGGACTATTTGTACATACCTATGATAAAATTTAATTTATAGGCTGGGTACAGTGGCTCATGCCTGTAATTCCAGCACTTTGGGAGGCCGAGGCAGGGGGATCACCTGAGATCAGGAGTTCAAGACCAACATGGCGAAACCCTGTCTCTACTAAAAATACAAACATTAGCTGGACATGGTGACGGGTGCCTGTGATGCCAGCTACTCAGGAGGCTGAGGCAGGAGAATCCCTTGAGCTCAGGAGGCAGAGGTTGCGATGAGCTGAGATTGTGCCACTGAACTCCAGCCTTGGTGACAGAGCAAGACTCCATCTCAAAAAAAAAAAAAAAATGTATAAATTAGGCCCAATAAGACATTAACTATAACTAAAAACAGAACAATTATAACAAAATGCTGTAATAGAAGCTATGTAAATTTGGTCTCCCTCTCTCAAAATATTTTATTGCACTGTACTCACCTATTTCAGACCTCAGTTAACCACAGGTAGCTAATTTAAGGAAAGCAAAATGTCGAATAACAGGGGACTGCTACTGGAGAAGGCACTTATTGCATACATATGTCTAAGTGTAAACACGGAACCCATAGTAATTCTCACGAAATACCCCACTATACATCCACTTTTCCCAGCTCCCTATGTCACTAGTTGGGACCACGTAACTGACTTGGCCAATGAGCTGTGAGAAGAAGTTACAAGGCCACATCTGGAATTGAAGCAATGAAAAACCTTGGTACAGTTCTCTAGTCTCTTTCCCTGCCATGGTAACCAAAGGGGGAAGATTATTCCAGAAATTGCAGGTATAAGATGGAAAAGGCTACATCAGCCAGGTTCTGTGAGTAACTGTGTAAAACAAACTCCTTTCTCTTCTACCGCCTTAACTTGTTTTGTGCTGTAGTAACAGGACACCTAAGACTGGATGATTTATAATGAACAGAAATGTATTGGCTTACAGTTCTGGAGGCGGGGAAGTCCAGTATCACGATGACAACATCTGCCAAGGGCCGTTTTGCTGCATCATCACATGGCAGAAGGGCAAAGAGAGGGCATGAGAGAAACAGAGAGCAAGAGGGGGTAAACCCACTCCCCCAGTAATGGCATGAATCCATTTATGATGGCAGGGCCCTCTTGGCCTAATCACTTTTAAAAGCCCCACATCTTAATACTGTTACAATGGTAATTAAATTTCAATGTGAGTTTTGGAGGAGACAGTCATTCAAACCATTCATCCACCTACCAGCAAGAAGACACAAACATTGGTATCTGGGGGTGGGAGAGCTTGTTACAATATATACCTAGCCTACCCCAATTAAAACAAGAATCTTACAGCTTTGCAGTAGTAAAGATTCTCTCCTTCACTAAACTTCAGTCAGGCTCCTCTAAGTCTGACCTTGGCGTCTACCTAATTGGGCCTGCATCACGCCATTTAACAAAAATCCTGCTAAGTCACTGTGTCAGTCAGGGTTCTTTAGAGGGACAGAACTAACAGGATAGATGTATATATGAAGGGGAGTTTATTAAGGAGTATGGACCCACATGATCACAAGGTAAAGTCCCACAACAGGCCGTCTGCAAGCTGAGGAGCAAGGAAGACAGCAGTGGCTTAGTCTGAGTCCTAAACCTCAAAAGTAGGGAAGCTGACAGTGCAACCTTCAGTCTGTGGCCAAAGGCCCCAGAGCCCCTGCCAAACCTGGTGTAGGTCCAAGAGTGCAAAAGCTGAAGAACTTGGAGTCTGATGTTCCGGGGCAGGAAGCATCCAGCACAGGAGAAAGATGAAGGCTGGAAGACTCAGCAATCTGCCCATTCCATTTTCTTCTTCATTCCACTTTATTCTAGCCACACTGGCAGCTGATTAGATGGTGCCCACCCAGATTAGCAACAACTTCATAGACACACCTGGGAACAATACTTTGCATCCTTTGATCCAATCAAGTTGACACTCAATATTAACTACCACGTTCAATTTAGAGAGAATTAATTCTCCACCTGTGATCTCTGATCATTCTCAACATCTTTTCAGATTCCTTATCCCCCACCCTGATCACCCTAGCCTGCCTTCAGCAAGAATCCTTGTAAGTCTGTTTAACCAAAACCCTCCCCACCGCTGCTGTTTCCTGACAGTGTTTTCCATCCGCCCACCCCTGCCCTGCTCCTTGGCTATAAATCCCGACTTGTCCCAGCTGTATTCTAAATTGAGCCCAGTTCTGTACGGAGATCTCTTTTCTCCTATTACAATAGCTCTTGAATAAAACTTGTTTGGGCCACTTTATTGTCAGGCTCTAATTTTACTTTAACAGCAGTAATTCTTTAATTGTGTCTGTCCATCACTCATTCCACTTGGTTTCCCTCATAAATTCTAAGCTAGATCAATATACAACCATAACTCCCCCAGCAATTTCGTAAAGGGCAACTTTTATGAACTTCTAAGTTATCCCAAATTTTTTTTAGTTACATTAAGTCAAATGCAGAATCCCAAAATTAATTTTGTTGTTTGAAATTAACTTATAGAAAAGAAAACTAGTTTTCTATTTTATCTCGTTAATATGCTATGTAAAGTTTTGAACTGACGATATTAATATATAATATTGCACCTGCACTGTAATGATTAATTATTACTTTATTAGGAGGATACATATGCTTGTCATTGACACACTAACTACTAAGTGTGGAGGTTTGATTGATTTAAGAGATTAAGGGATAATTTTGTTTTTAAACTCAGTCTTCCATGTAGGTAGTATCTGTGTGCTGTGGACAGTCTATAGGTGTTGCCTGTCACTGGACTGTGATGTATGAACACTCTATTCCTAATTCAAACTGTCTCCCATTTGTTCATGAAAGCTGGCAATGCAGAGGGAATTCTGCTGAAAGAGCCACAAAAGAGTGAATTAAAGAGTGAATTACAGAGAAATGTAAAACAATATGACAGAGGAGCATTTGGGCAAAAAATAAAGCAACCAAATCCAACAAATCTAAAAGGAGTGATTTTTTTTTTTTAATTTTTTTGGCCAAATAGTACATTCAAATGTAAGTTCAAACAGCAAGGCTGCTGGTTCTCTGTCAGCAAAAAATGCTAAATAGGGGCTAAGTTGTCTTCCTGGAGGGTGAGGAGCACAGACAAACTGAAAAGCCACCTGAAGTTTCAACCAAAAGCCAATTTAGATCAAGCTGAGCAGACAGGTCTGCTGCCCAATTCAACACCAAGCTGTTTTTTTGTTTTTTGTTTTTAATGTATATTCGTCAAAAAGTACTTTACAAGTCAAGGAAAACTCAGAGAGCAATTTATGGACTAACGGCATAGTTCCCATTCAGGTCCGGGGCCTGGAGTGCAGCCTGGGCCAGTTCCCATTGTGCTTCCCAGCCCCTATCTTTGTTTTTTACTGGTAAATTCAGAATAAACAGAAAGTCAAGTGCAGCGGAGGGCTGTACAGGTTAGGGAGGAAGGGCAGTTCCACCCAGTTGGTCCAGGTTAAAATGGAGGCTGTTACTTGCTGAGAGCAGATTTGCACTCCTTTCTTGTTTTTTTTTTTTTTTGTTGTTGTTGTTGTTGTTTTTAAGCACCAGCTGAGACTCTCTCTCAATTGCCCTCAACACTGAGTCACTAACCAGCCACTGGGTGTGGAATTCTGGCAGCAGCAGCGCTTAACTCTGAGACTCCCAACTCCCCACCCACCAGCTCCTTGCCCTCTCTGCAATGGCTTTTTTTCAGTAATAGAGGAAAAAAAATTTGAAATCCTGTTAATTCTGAGTATTGTTTACAAGTGATTATTTCTGAAGGGGCAAGGAGTGTTTGCAAAGACCACTTTGGTTATATGAGATGTAAAAGGCTACTACAATTATTTTTTGGTGTATAAGATGCATTTGCATATGTAATTTCACAGAAGAATGGGGGCATTTTATGCACTTTCATCATATGTTTATTGAAAGTGATCAGTTATGCTGTCTGCACAGACATAACAGTGGTATTTCTTCAAAATTTATCTTTTCCAGATTATTACTATATATTAAAACTTCTAATTTTCTACTGGAGATGCATTATATTACATTTATAGGAACAAAATAATGTATTTTCTCTTTTGTAGATATGGCTACCCAAAAGCAATTCAGTATTTTGCATCCTCCTTCAGTCAGTAACTGTGACTTATTAGATGCAGGTGAGTTTTTTATACATTTGTAAGAGGATGTGTCTTGCAAGAGCATTGATGTCTCTAGATCTGAGTGCCCTTATCTGCAAAAAGAGAGAGCTGAACTCCAAGTACCTTTAGCACTGAAAGTCTACAGCTTGCAATGGCTGGACCACAAAGATTAAAACCAGGCAACTCAGTAGGGGTAAAAAGTAAATAAATAAATCACTGAAATTGAATTAACTTGGTAGACAAAAGCAACCCTTAGACCTCCAACAGTCATTTTGTAAATATTATTTTTTTTAACTGACTAAGGAACAATTATGTATGCCTTTTCTCTTTAAATTAGATTGGAAGTTCCTTGAGGTTAGAACCAATGTTTTTAATTAAGAATAAAATTCCCCACAACAAAATTAGGACAGATCATACTGCCAGGTAAATGGCCTAGCAATGGAATGTGTTCGTAAATACATTAAAAAGAACCCAGGTCTTAGAGCTCTCAGGTCAGAGATTTTTTCTTTCCATTACAATTTTCTGTCATCAAGGTTCAATGTAGGAGGCTTCTAGGAGAGACAATAACAATTGGGAGGAAGAAATCCAAGAGCATTGAAATAGACATGAGCTACACAAGGATACTAAAGTCCTGGCGTTGACTCTTTTTTACCAGAAAAATTTCTAGAAGAAAATACCCCCCTCCCTAGAAGTCTCTACAGCACACGTGGACAACACTTAGTGATGAAGCCTGAGTTGGCAGCCCATGTTGCCTGATGTTTGTATCGAAACCCTTCCCTGGCAGAGCTTGGTACCCGGTGGTGCCGACTGGGCTGGCTCAGCGCTAAGAGGCAGCTTCAGGGATGGACAGTTGCACTCTCGGGAGGTTGTATGCATCATCTCAGTTTGCAATTCTATTTTGTCAGAACAAAAGGGAAACAGTGGGGACTGGCTTGGCTGCTTTTCCAGATGCTTTTGACCAGGCAGGGGACGTAAAAAAGAAAATCTAGCTTGATAAATGCAACAAAGAAAGAAATATTCTCTATTTTCCCATTATGTTTAGCTGGGATGTGGTCTACTGATTATTTTAAGAAAACTATTCACAGAGTTTTACTGTTTTCCTGTTGTATGCTAGCAGCTTCATGTAGTATGAGAGTCTCAGGTTGGCTGTTAGAAGCCTTGGGCTTTCATCCCCAGTCACCACCATCTTGGCACTTGATTTCTCAGAGCTTCAGTGTGTCTATCTATAATGTCATTTATAATTCCTGTCCTTCCCTACCTCAAACGGATGCTGTGAGGACAAATGAGATGGCTCAATATTACCTCCTTCCCTATCCATCTGGCTCTCTGATTTGCAAGGACCACATCAAGTTCTGGACTAGAAAACAATAGAGTTGTGCCAGGAATGAAGGGGGGCAGAATGGAGCCAGGCGGAAGCCCAACGGGACACAGAGGCAGAGATCCAGGCCAGAATTGGAACATTGCATTAGCCACAATTTCACATATTAATGTTATGCCCAGTTCCCAAAAATACACATTTATGTGGTTATATGAACATCTTTGAGTCATTCAGGATTTGGTTGTATCATCATTATTTGAATCCTCAAGTGCAAAAATATAGGGGCTATATACCGAAATTTTCTTCCTTTCTCAAGGGAGTATTCTTAACTTGTGTGGGCCACGTCTTGAGCCCCTTTTTTTGTCAAAAGTCATGAAAGTTAGTTAACTGGTCATTTTAATTCATTTGGGTCCAACTGAGGTAATTTTATAGCACCTCCTGGCTTTGAAAGATCCAACAGAACTTCAGCCTCCAGGCAACAGGAGTGAGCCCTGGAAAGGGTTTAAATGATGCAGGCTCTCCTCCCTGTACATCAGCTCCTTCTCTCTCCTTCTTTCCAGTCAAACTAATCCCCTCACAATTTCCCTGAGGCTTCTCCATCATGGACACCCACAGGATACAAATAAAAGGAACAGGACAGGGTGCAATTCTGCTCTTTGTCAGTGCTAATTGTGAGCCAGTTATGTGATCTGCAGTGACTTGCTCTTTCTGGAAAGGTTTGCATAATTTGGCAATAGAATTCCAAGATTCTCATTTATTGTCAATTGTGCCTTTGCCAATTGCTTTTATCAGGGCTCCCCATTTCACCTCATGTCTCTGCTCTCCACTTTTGCAAATGCACTGATCTGTGAAAATGAATTGAACAGATTAAAAAGCAGCTTTTTTTAATTCATTGGAATAAAAATGGCAAATGCAGACATGGTACATCCTTGTACATAACTCCATGAAAAAAAAAATTACTTCACACCAGAGGGTGGCCTGGCTCTCTGGGGAGAAAACAAACCCACAAAATGCTCTGTGACTCAAGTTAAATGTCTCCTATAATCTACAGTGATGTTCTACTTAATGACAACCCACAATGATAATCCAATTATTAGGCTTTCAGCAAACCAATACCATAATGACATCATATATTCTTATAATTAAAGTTGATCTTTATACAAAGCTGTTCCTTTTTTTAAAGAGAAACAGTTATGATGTTAAATAACTCTCATCTTATAGACATCTCAAGCTCACAAATTTGTAGAGCCAAAGCACCCAAAAGGAGAAAGCACACACAGGTGTGTATTATCTGCAGTATGAGAAGGTTCTAGGTGCTGTTTTGACCCCACCTGGCAGACTAGGGCCAAGCTAAAAGCAACCTGCATAGTAAGGCTGGACTATAAGTGCCTCCAGAGCATCATCTTGGTACATCCCAGGGCAGAGTTGGGACCCTATCATTTTAAGACAAGTGATACAGTGGAGGGTTCCTGGAGCTACCACACTGCACGGCTCCAAGGAGCACCAATCGCAAGGTAGTCCTCATGTTCGGTGACCTCTGGAGGTGGGAAGTGCACTGTGTGTGCAAACTAAATTGGTGGTCCTGAATCTCTTTATTGAAGAGGAAACACTTTGGTTTTTCTGTTTATTTGCTTAATGTTGTTTGAGTAGAGCAAGGGCAAGGGGGAGCAAAGAGAAGACAGGAAGCACCTCTGTTACCCAAGCAGTAGACTACCCACACCCGCAAGCTCTGGTTCTTAGTTCAAAACGAAGTTAGCAAGGTTTTTTCTTTTTTTTTTTTTTTTTTTTTGGAGACAGAGTCTCACTCTGTCACCCAAGCTGGAGTGCAGTGGCGTGATCTCAGCTCACTGCAACCTCTGCCTCCCAAGTTCAAGTAGTTCTCCTGCCTCAGCCTCCTGAGTAGCTGGGATTACAGGCGCTCGCCACCACACCCAGCTAATTCTGTATTTTTAATAGAGACAAGGTTTCACCATGTTAGCCAGGCTGGTTTCGAACTCCCGCCCTCAGGTAATCTGCCCGCCTCAGCTTCTCAAAGTGCTGGGATTACAGGCATAAGCCAGTGCGCCCGGCCAGGTTTTTTCATCTGTATGTTGAATTCTCCTACAATCTGCTCCCAGGTTTGTCGTGAGGTATAAGTGAGACAAAGCACAAAAACCTCATGACTCTCTACCTAGAGAATAGTAAGTGCTCATGAAAGAGTAGTTACTGTCATGGTGATTACTAGCATTACTTTCTTAAATAGGCTTGCCTGAATAGAAAATGAACCCACCAGCCTCATCAGCAGCAAATCAGAGTTTCCCTTTTGCAAATAGATAAGAGGGGAGATGAAGCAAGTCTTATCATAAGCAGCAACTTTTATTTATTTATTTTTATTGTTTTAAAGTAATGTAAGTTTTATATATATATTTTATGATTTTTCTCTTTTCTTAATTGTAAGACATTTGAATTTAGTAAGGGAAAGAAGTTCACAGTGTCTCCTGCCTTTCCCGTGTGATTCAGAGTAAACGTTTGTTTTTTGTTGTTTTTTAACAGCTCATGTCTATAACCCGAGGAGTTTGGTTTTTGTTTTTAAATTTTTATTTCAAAATGTTTTTGGGGAACAGGTGGTGTTTGGCTACATGAATAATTTCTTTAGTGGTGATTTCTGAGATTTTTGTGCACCCATCACCCAGGCAGTGTACACTGTACCCACTGTGTAATCTTTTATCCCTCATCCCCTTCCCACCCCTTCCCCTTCGTCCCCAAAGTCCATTATATCATTCTTATGCCTCTGCATCCTCATAGCTTAGCTCCCACTTATGGGTGAGAACGTACAATGTTTGGTTTTCCATTCCTGAGTCACTTCACTTAGAATAATGGTCTCCAATTCCATCTAGGTTGCTACAAATGCCACTTTTTCATTCCTTTTTATGGCAGAGTAGTATTCTGTAGTGTGTGTGTGTGCGCGTGTGTGTGTGTGTGTCACTTTTTTTTTTTTTTTTTTTTTGAGATGGCGTCTCGCTCTGTTGCCCAGGCTGCAGTGCAGTGGGTTCAAGTGATTCTCCTACCTCAGCCTCCTCAGTAGCTGGGATAACAGGCACACACCGCCATGCTCGGCTAATTTTTGTACTTTTAGTAGAGATGAGGTTTCACCATGTTGGTCAGGCTGTTCTCGAACTCCTGACCTCGTGATCTGCCTGTCTTGGCCTCCCAAAGTGCTAAGATTACAGGCGTGAGCCACCGCACCTGGCCATCATCATCTTCTTTATCCACTCGTTGATTGGCAGACGTTTGGGCTGTTTTCATATTTTTGCAATTGTGAATATAAGCAACAACTTTTCAAGGAACCACCATTGTACTCTCAGAAATAATGGCACAGAAGCATCACTCCTTTGCTTTCATTGCCATTTTAGACTTTTCACAGAATGCTCACATCTCTCTGCTGTGTTTCTCATTTTGGATGGGACAAATTAGCATTGGGTGGGACAAATTAGCATTGGGTGAGACCATCTCATGCACTGTAGGACATTTAGCATCCATGTCCCCTCCCACTAATACCAGTACTAATACCAATAGTACCAGAAATATGACGGGTATTACTAGGAGTGGCCAGGGGTGTTATATGTGGTTAAACTCAGTTACTGGAACAACCCAAATAACACCCTACACATCTCCAATTGCTGTCTGGAGATAGAACTGTGCCACTTCAGACTTTCTGGTAAAGAAAGCATCACTATGTGCACTTCACAACTGGGGAAACAGAGGCATGAAGAGTGCCTGACCAAGTTAATTAGAGAGCCCAGACAGTAAAAACAAGTAGTAAATGACTTATGTATGTCACAAACGGTGATTATCAAGTGGGATGGGGGAAGGGATGTTACTCTGAAGGCTTTTCTAACTACACAGACACTGCCATAGACACTCACTGCAGTGAAAATCACTGTCATAATGAGTTATCATTAATGATGAGAGTGTGTTCTACTTCTTAGGGTTTGAAGACATGAACATGACCACAAGTGCTAAAAAGTATGCAGATTTTCTTTCCGTGTACCTGGCTGTTACACTGGAAAATAAAAAGGAGAGGAAGAAGGCATAGGGATGGAGAAATCACGGCTCTAAAACACCTGAATCCCAATCCCTGAAGGCGGTTCAGTCCCTGACCTGACCCCATACCAACTCCCTCCATCCTTACAGTTTTAATACCTTGCACATTGACCTGTTAGCAATATTTCACAAAATGACATGTGGATTAGCATCCATAGTATCCATAATTAGCAGTTCTTGTTAAATGAATTTAACATCGTGTGTCCTCTCTGTCTCATTCTGTCATGTGGTATGATGTGGTATGATAACACTTAGATGCCACCTTTTTTTTTTTTTTTTTTTTTCCTCCCGAGATGGAGTCTTGTTCTTGTCGCCCAGGCTGGAGGGCAGTGGAGCAATCTCGGCTCACTGCAACCTCCACTTCCCAGGTTCAGGTGATTCTCCTGCCTCAGCCTCCCGAGTAGCTGGGATTACAGGCGTGTACCACCATGCCCAGCTAATTTTTGTATTTTTAGTAGAGACGGGGTTTCACCATGTTGTCCATGCTGGTGTCGAACTCCTAACCTTGTGATCCACCCACCTCAGCCTCCCAAAGTGTTGGGATTACAGGCGTAAGTCACCGCGCCAGGCCCTAGATGCCACCTTTTCATTGGAAGGTATATTCCTCTGTTTTGTTGAAGTTAGTGAGAAAATATATTTCTCCATAATAAAATGTATTATCCTGCTAACTCTTCAGGAACCTGTCTATTTTGATTAGGGAGAGGGATTGGTGTTCAGTTGTCTTCTTCAACTTTGTGTGAAAAGGAGTAAAGAGGGGGGTACAGTGGCTGGACAGAGAGGACAGTTGGTTCCATCCAGTGGCTTTATTTTGAGCCTCTGAATAAATTTCCTAGCTTGAAAAGAGACTGTGGCTTCTGCTGTGCAATAAGCTCAGACTTTCTTTTTTGGAAGTCTTCAGAGCTGAAAGCCAAGTTTGACCTTAAATGCTCTGAGCCTTGACTCTTTCCGGTGTACTTTGTAACTCAAGTATAAAAGAACACCTGAGTTCTTGCTAAAGGAAATAGAGGCTTCTGAATTCCTTTGTGTGCCAGAGAGGGTTCAACTTCCATGCAGGCTCTTCTAACACTTGGCTAACTTTTTCTATCTTTCTCCCCCTGCTAGCTGTCCTTTTCATTGCTTAGGAAAAGAATTTCAAAAGTATCCAAAATTAGAGCTTAATGCTTAGGATCATGGAAAACATTTAGAATGATTTCAGTCAATCCACAACACACACATGCGCGCGCACGCACGGGCACGCGCACACACACACAAAAACGCGCGCGCGTGCACACACACAGACCATGGGGGCCGAGGAGAAGAGGAGGTGGTAATGTCTGCATTTAATTCTGAAACAGCAACACAAAGTTTTAAAATCACATGCTTAGCTTTTAAGTCAAGAAATATTTTTGGAACACCAGCCAGCCACGTGCCAACCCCTGGGTGAGGTACTGAGGAAGGGAGTTGGAGGAGAAAACGGAGATAAAAGGCAATTCCCACCCGTCCCTGGAACTTTGTCCTCCTGGTGTGAGAAGGGCCAAGGACATCTCTCACACTCCCTCAGGATTCCAAGAGCTGCTGGCTAGCCAGAAGACGAGAAGTAAAAGAAAATTTAAAAAAAAAAAAAAAAACAACTCACAGACAATAAGGGGTAATAGGAGGTCAGAGGAAGGAAAACTTTCCTGATAGCCAAGACATCAGATCTTCAGCAGTCCTTTAGGAGGTCCTAATATCTAATGACAAAGGGACCAAATAACCTTTTTAAAAACCGGGAACATGTACCACTTCATCACAGGAAATTTTATTTTGGAGGCATTCATTCATGCATTCACCAAATAGTTATGGGACACCTACCATGCCAGACACTGGAGAAACACAGATACGTCTGGCTGAGTCCGTACACTCAAGTTACTTACTGACTCTACAGATCATTGTTCACATTCTTCACTCCCTCCGTATAGAAGGAATACACATCCATGTGCTTTAGCACATAACCTGGCAATAATACTGCATCAGAGTAAGTGGAGCACATTTCTCCACACCACCGATGTTGGGTCTGGGCACATGACTTGCTTAGCTAACAGAATGTCAGTGCATTTGACCTGAGCCAAGGCTTTCAACGTGTTTGTACCATTTGCCTTGGCCTCTCGTGCTTGCCATTTCTAGAAGAATAAATTGCCCTAGAAAAAACATGAGTGAGGAATGAAGAAGCATGCAGAGGAGACTTGCATTCAATACTCAAGCTAGAGTCCAGCTGAGCCCAGTCTCGATCAGCCAAACCAGAGTAGGCTTGCAGAGCAACAAGGGACATGTTTGTGGTTGAAAGCCGCTAGGATTTCGGGGGCTGTTTGTTTTGTAGCTTTATTAAAGCAATAGTTTATTAATACATTGACCAACGGCATGACACAACAAACAATGAAGTATGAAAAATTTGTGTTAGTGCCTTTTAGGGTGATCAGTGTTTCTGATTCGCACAGGACAGTATCTGTTTTCAAAATAAAAGTCCTGCATCTCAGAAAATCCAGTATGGTCAGTCATTTTAGTGCCTTCCTACCTCCAATTTCAGAATCCTTTTGGCCTGTTGGTGCTAGCCATAGCTCTGCTTTAGACATCCAAGGCCCTCATGCCGTGTCTAATTCTTTCTGCTCCTGTCCCAGACCCTCACCCACCATTTCCACAGCTCCTCACTTACCTCTGCCCCGTGAACAATTTGTTCACCATATTGTCTGTCCAGCATATCATTGTCCGTGTATATTCTGTCTCCCTTCAAAACTTGCCTATCTCCAGTAGTTACTAAGAGCTGATAAAACTTATTTACCACAAGTTGTTACTGGTGATATAGTATTCCAAAAGATGTTTCTACTAAAAAAAAAAAAAAAACAAAAAAAAAAACAAAAAAAAACAAAGAGTCTCCTGGAGTGGCAGTGCCTTATTCCAGGGCAGTAGACGTGGGTGCTGCTACTCTCCCCAACCTGAATCCATGGCAGACGTCAATAATCAACCCTGTTGATTACAAAAGTACAACACTGTTCCCATTGAGCCCAGATGCGGATTCAAAATTCTGCTCAACACAATGCTTTTGGTAAGTGCTTCAAACATATTAGAGTTGGAACATAGAATGAATCCCGTATGTCAAACGTGCCTTAGTCCAGAAAAAAAATGCTGGGAATCTAACCTCTTTTTTTTTTGAGATGGAGTTTCCACTTACGTTGCCCAGGCTGGAGTGCAATGGTGCGACCTTGGCTCACCACAACCTCTGCCTCCTGGTTCAAGCGATTCTCTTGTCTCAGCCCCCCAAATATCTGGAATTACAGGCATGTGCCACCATGCCCAGCTGATTTTGTATTTTTAGTAGAGACGGGGTTTCTTCATGTTGGTGAGGCTGGTCTCAATCTCCCCACCTCAGGTGATCCGGCCCACCTCGGTCTACCCAAGATGCTAGGATTACAGGCATGAGCCATTGTTCCGGGCACTAACCTGACTCTATGTCTGAGAGGCAGGTGGAAGCATGGGACGAATAGTACATTGAGAATCAGGCAACCAGGAATCCATTTCTGTGACTGATCAAGTTACCGAAATTTTCCTGGCCTCACCTTCCTCATTTGTGAAAAAGGAATTTCATTAATTCCACAGCCTCCAGGCTAAGAATTTCTCTCTGTAATATTATGAATTTAAAGAAAAAATAATTTATCTGGTATCTTCCAGTTCTACGGGACTGTGTTTCTATGAACCCATACTAAAGGGTTTCCTTTAGACAGGAAGGAGCAAAAATAGCTATGCTGAGAGGATCAAATGAGGCCACGAATTTAAAAATATTTTGCTAGTTGTAATGTGTTCTAGAAAAGAGAAGGGAAATGATTTTATGGTTATTATTTGTCATTATCATCTCATCTTCTAACCTCTTCCTTACTGTAGTCACAGGGCAACTGGATATCTGTTTGGGGTAGGGGTGGGAAAAGCTCATGATGAGGATTTTCCTGTTGCCCCATTAAACAAACAAGGCCGGGCTCAGTGGCTTATGCCTGTAATCCCAACACTTTGGGAGGGCGAGGCGGGCAGGTCACCTGAGGTCAGGAATTCAAGACCAGCCTGGCCAACATGGTGAAACCCTGTCTCTAATAAAAATACAAAAAAATTACCCAGTAGTGGTGGTGGGTGCCTGTAGTCCCAGCTACTGTGGAGGCCGAGGTGGGAGGATCGCTTGAACCCAGGAGGCAAAGGTTGCAATGAGCCAAGATGGCGCCACTGCACTCCATCCTAGGCAATGGGAAAGAAAAATTCCGTCTCAAAAAGAAAAACGAAGCAAACGAGAAAATTTGGGAAGTCCAACCACCACACTAATGTTGGTATCAGAAAATAAGTTTAAATTTAAGAAGGATGTAGGAGCTTGGCAAATACCTTAAGCACTTTAAACATCCATTTATGTATCCCCAAATTGTAGAAACACTTACACCTCATTTTTAATAAGGCCTAGCTGAATAAAGAGAATAATTAACTATGTTATTACGGGGATTCTCTACAACTTACCCAAAACATTTAACCTGATGCCTGTCATATTATGAGTAGTATACAAATGTCAATGGCCATGAATGTTATTAAAGTGGTGACTTCATCAATTGTCTTGTAAGCCATCTGAAGAAAGGCCTAGCATAAGGGAGACGACATCCATGGTCTAGAAAGAGGGCAGCCAAAGGGGCTGACCCAGGCCTGCAGGCACTGGGGAGTCGGGTGCCCAGGGTAGAAGGGGTGGCCATTTGGTCGCCTGCCTGGATCAGTACCAGTGAATCCATCTCACCCAGCAAATGGATTGTTGCTGCTTTTGCTCCCTTGCAGGGATGCTTTGCACAGGGTAGGTAACTCAGGGGTTTGGCTTGGTTGGTACAGCTGCTCCTGGTGAGAGTTTGTAGGTGTCCAGCTCAGCAACCACACTGACTCTGAGGGCACTGACAACTTTGGAGTTTAGACCTGCCACTTCCATGTAAGTGGTCCTACACCAGTGTGGTGCCTGTACCAGGACAGCACTACCACCTCCATGCAGCAAGCAGGCATCCCTCAGGAGAAGGCTGTAAGGTTTCATTTACATGACAGTCTGGAAAAAGCAAAACTATAGGCACAAGAAAGGAGGTCAGCATTGCCAGAGGCTGACATCAGAGAAGGGCATGGACTGCAAAGGGGCATGGGAGGACTTATGGGGGTGATAGAAATTGTTATAGGCTCAATTTTGTTCCCCCTGCAACCCCACCTCTTATGTGTTGAAGCCCTAACCCCCAGTAGTTCAGAATGGGAGTGTATTTGGAGATAGGGTCTTTAAAGAGGTAATTGAGTTAAAGTGAGGTCTGTAGGCAGGCCCTAACACAATCTGACTGGTATCCTTGTAAGAGGAGGAAACCTGGACAGAAAGATACCATATATGTGCACGCAGAGAGGAAAGACTAAGTGAAGACAGAGTCAAGAAGGGAGGCCACAGGAGAAACCGAGCCTGCCTGCAACTTGATCTTGGAATCTCCAGCCTCCAGAACTGTGAGAAAATAAATTTCTGTAGTCTAAGTCACACCGTTTGGGGTACTTTGTTAATACAGGAAAATCCTATAATTTGATTATGATCAATTATGAAACCAATTGTTTACATTTGTCAAAACTTAAAATTGTAGGCCTACAGAGGGGGACTTTCACAATATATAAACTATTCCTCATGAAACCTGACTTTTAAAAAGTGCTATCAGTCCTTTTTTTTTTTTTTTTTTTTTTTTTTTTTTTTTTTTTTTTTGAGACAGAGTCTTGCTCTATTGCCCAGGCTGGAGTGCAGTGGCCTGATCTCGGCTCACCACAACCTCTGCCTCCTGGGTTCAAGTGATTCTCTTGCCTCAGCCTCCTGAGTAGCTGGGACTACAGGTGTGCACCACCACACCAGGCTAATTTTTGTATTTTTAGTAGAGTCAGGGTTTCACCATGTTGGCCATGCTGGTCTCGAACTCCTGCCCTCAGGTGAACTGCCTGCCTCCCAAAGTGCTGGGATTAGAGGCACAAGCCACCACATCCGACCTACCAGTCATATTTTTAAAGTTTGGCATAACAGTAAATAATAATGATAGCAATAACAATATCTCTGTGAAGAATTTTCTAAATATAACTTTTTTGGAAAATTCACAATTAAGTTAAATAATAAATATTATTCTTAAACTTTTATTTTGCTTAATTTTTCAAATGCAAACAGTTTTACAAAGATGGTAATTATGATATAATGCAATCTCCATTGTAATGTTCTTCTGTATAAGTAATTTGTGTATAAACATTTGTTGGCTTAAAAAAGATATAATCATCCTGAAAGCTATGTAGCTAATGTACTCTCTATCAATATCAACTGACAACCTGTAGTCTCATTTACTTGAAGTTTCTTAATTTTTTTGTTTATAAAATTAACTACATTCATAATCCCCATTAATAATTGCAATATTGTAGTCTTACAATAATAAACATACTTTTTTATGTATTTTAAATTTTAAATGGACAGAGAATTTCAATATATAAAGCATGTTACATATAGAATGTTTTTACCTGTATTTTAATGTAATTATTCAGATGGGCATGCTTTGTTCCTCTTACTAATTTTTTATGCCAATTATGCATGATGATAAATAATACGATCAGGCTGTCATTGACCATCTCAGGTTCAGAGATACCATCAATAACGCAGAAGTGGGACATTTGTTTACTCAGCCTTTAAAGGCTATGGCCAAAACTAAAGCCAAATAGATAGTCTGGCCAAATACTGTACAAAGATTGAAGCAAAGTTTCAGTGCATTTCTATACGAAATGAATAGAAATAAAATGAATTGCACTACAGCATAAGTTAATGGGACTAAAGATAACCAGTGAATCTATAAATGCAAGAGGACATACTTCGTCACTTTTTTAGATGAGAAAAAGCACCTATAACTGTATATTTCTCATTCTTACAAACAGAAGTGTAAATATACATGCTCCAGGAATGATCACTGCTGTAATCCTAAACACCTAGTCTTCCAATACAAAAATTCAGCCTCCCATGTGTAACTGACCCTTGCCTTGACAGATTTCTGAAACTACAGTTCAGAAACGGTTGCAACCAGAGTTGCTAGGGACTAACTTTGCCCTTTCCTGCCTAGTGATCTCTTTGGGGAACAACTCATAATTTACAAGATATTTTCAGCAAGGCAGTCCGGCCTACGGGACAGGGACCCTTCCTGAGCCCACCTGTAACTTCATGACAAATGCTTTAATAATCTGCCTGTTTTGCTGCTTCTCACCCTTCAGTGCTTTGCTCTAAAGACATTTGTTTTTTAAATCTATCTGAGGAAAAAGGCCTGAATAATGCAGCTTTTCCCATGATTCTATCCACGGCCTGCCCACGGGTCAGTGTGCAATGATGCCAGTGCCTCGGAGCCTAATTATTAGATGACATATTTCCTCCTGAGGCGGCACAAGCTGTTTCTTTCTTTCATAAGGTAAAAATGTGTGGACTAATCCATAATCAAACGAGGAGGGAAAATCTCTACTTAGCATAAGCACAGTCCAGAACAAAAGTTCTAACACCAATTAGTAACAATATGAATTTAAATCAGAATAGCCAATTTGCCAGTATGAAAATCCCAGCCAGGAAAATGTTTCTTCCTTTTCTACAATAACAGCCCCCTCATGCACAAATAGTAGAGTGCCACAGAGTTAGAGGATTTTTAAATTCTTCTACACATAGCCATTGTCTTCATTGCAGCAACCAACCAGGGTGTTGCTGGGCAGGAGAATGTGCAAAATTATTCCAGCAGGGTCATCTAATAGTGAACATGACTATGACATGGGGGCTAGCTGGAGCAGCCATAAAGCTAAGATAGTACTCAGTAGAAAGAGTCAGGGGATCGGCCAGGCATGGTGGCTCATGCCTGTAATCCCAGCACATTGGGAGCCCGAGGCAGGTGGATCGGCTGAGGTAAGGGGTTTGAGACCAGCCTGGCCAACATAGTGAAATCCCGTCTCTACCAAAAATACCTAAATTAGCTGCGTGTGGTGGTGTGTGTCTGTGGTCCCAGCTACTCAGGAGGCTGAGGCAGGTGACTCTCTTAAACCCAGGAGGTGCAGGTTGCAGTGAGCTGAGATTGCGCCATTGCACTCCAAACTGGATGAGAAGAGCAAAACTCTGTCTCACAAAAATGAAAGAGAGAGAGAAAGAAAAAAAGAAAGAAAGGGAAGGGAAGGGAGGGGAGGGAAGGGAGGGGAGGGGAGGGCAGGGGAGGGGAGGGGAGGAAAGGGAAGGGAAGGGAAGGGAAGGGAAGGGAAGGGAAGGGAAGGGAAGGGAAGGGAAGGGAAGGGAAGGGAAGGGTGGGTTAATGAAGTTCTAATCCACCTCTTCCTCAACACAGCTGTGAGGCAAGGAGCAAGTCATTTGCCCTTTCTGAGCCTCAGTTTCCTCATTGTAAAATGGCAGAAGTAATATGTGAAATGTCTTGGGAATTAAAGTGCCACCTAAATGTAGGAGATGATTATTAACAGAATCATAGGACAGTTTTCCATTGAGCCCAAAGGTACAAGCAGCACAGTCCCTACCTAATTTGGTGTTATGGTGTAGCTATGGCTAAGAGTTGATGCAAATGGAACCCTCATGGGTGTTACCACTGTGTCCTCGCAAGAGTAGTTCTCCTCTCCATGCACCTTAGGCCTTTGGAAATGAGTTTTTCCAAATATTGTTTGAAATCACAGAAAGAATTCACAACCAGGGTATATATACCTGCTTCTTTGAATAAGTGCTCCTTCTCTTACAAGCACTGAATCTAAGATCTGAGGTTAAAGATGGGTGAAACTCTTCCTCATACTCTCTGGGGATAAAGTAGTGGCATTCTTCATGAAAAACGGACTCTCTGCATTGGCCCCACTTAGTGTAACGTTCAGATTTACAAATTTGTATTTTATTCCCTCCAGTGAATGCATAGCAATATATAATACAGATAGATCCAATAAAAGATACTTTCAGACCCTGAGAGACTGAGTGTAAAAAGTCAAATATAGAAATTAGACAAATGATATATGTGAAGTAAAGAGAATTTGGAAGCACTGATCAACAAAGAGGGAATATTAAATACAGAGATGAAAAAAAGTAACTTGAACTGAATGAAAGAACAACGAAAATTTTACACAACATTTTAAAAGAGGCACCAATGACAAACATTGGTTGAGTAAATAATTATCTTAGGGAAAAAGTCAGGGGAGCACCTTAATGATGTATCATTTAATTTAATTAAAGAGTTTCATTAAATTATTAAAACCTTCACAAATCCATGGGTTTCCTCTAACAAAGCCTGCCAAAGCCCACTGTGGGTGGAACGCTGTGCTCTCAGTGGAAGGGTAACGCCAGTCAGGAAGATGGAGGAGAACTGGGTTGGAGCCCCGGTGTTATCCTTTGCTGCAGGACTTTGAGCAAGGCGTTCAGCTTTGCTGGGCCTGGTTTCTACAACTACAAGATGTGTGATTAGACTAGATCAAAAGTAGCAAACTGGAGATCAGTAGGGTGCTCACCAAATGAGCCAAAACAAAAACGTTTTGCAAACTACATAAAAATTGAGACTGCTGGATTTTCCTGAAAAGTTAGAGTAGCCCCTCACTTTGCATTAGCCTTCCCGTACGCAATAATAGGCTGGAGCTGACTGTCTTTCTGCCAGGGGAAAGTATCATTCCCTAGTGGTATGTGGAGTCAGCAAATGTCTACTTACACAATTACACTTTGCCCTACTTCACTCACTGAAATTACCTGCCCGGGCCTGGGAGCATTTACATTTGTACCACTGGATAGCTGTTCTCCATTATCCCATTTGGTCTTCAGACTCCATAATCCTTTAAAGCACTGCCCCTGGAATGAAAAATCCAGCACAGTAAATTCTCATCTTACTATCTAATTTCAATCATCCCATCAGTTGGAGGAAAGCACTTAGAGATGTGGATCTAGAAACTGAAACGTATGTACCGATGGTCTGAAAACTCTTTAAAAAATAAACTAACCACCTTCCACCCCTCACATGTCACTGTGGTATTTACTTTAGCTTCCTGTTCATCTGCTTTGCTTCCTGTCCAACTTGATTTCTGCTTTACAGTCAAATGTACATAGACTTTCTGTAGCAATCAATTTCAAAGCATAACATGAATCTGGTTCGCTTGAAGCAAACACTTCAGAAACCTAAAATGCTAACTTAATGAGAATAATACCTGGATGCCAAACACGAAACCCTTGAAGCTTTTTAAACAACTAAAGGATTTCCTGCAAACACTAAATCTTGTCTCTTAGCCCCTTTTTCAACTACTTCCACAAAAGAAAATCTGTTCTATTTTGACCAGACGGAGCACAAACACAAGGTTAAAAATGTTTGCCTGACACTTTTCAGTACCCCTGCTTTGAATGCAGCAGTTTGTTTTGCTGCCATATTTCTTTCAAATGATGTGCTCTGTGAGAATTCTAGATTCATCAAAATACCTATCAGCAGAGTTTTTAGTAGAAAGCGTCAGCTAGCTGCTTGCATGCTTTTGAATGTGAGAGATTTTCCCATATGTTGCCATATCATTTAGATTATATCTAAGTGATGCCAAAAAACTGGAGGAAAGAAGGGAGATTCTATTATCTATGTTTTATCTGCAAGTCACCAAACAGATAGCTGTTTCAGATCACCCAGCTGTGTGGCACCATATAGCTAAAACATCTGGGTGAGTAGCTGAATTATTCACTTTCATCAAGATGTTTTGCTCTCCTATAGACAATATCTGAGCTGTACACGTGGATGTGTATAGTATATGCATGTGTTTACCTATGTACATGTGTCCCTAAGATGACAAATTTAAGCAATTGTTTTAGTTACAAAATGCAGCATCAGATCGCCCTTCATCTCCTGCCGGACGATTCTAACAACCAACAGCTCTTTTCCATCTATGCCCGCCTACACTGAGTCAGGCCAAGGAGCAAAGCTGGGAGGTCAACCCAGGCAAAGCCAGCAGAAAAGGGCTGTACTTCCCTTCTTTGCAGTCCAGAGCCAAGAATTGCTGACCCTGAGTATGCACACAAATTGCTGGTAGATGAGGCATTGGGGAATGCAGCAGGGGCTGGAAGAATCACAAAATAATACAAAGCTACTATTTAAAATGTGCTTATTAGGTACAAGGCTCTAGGCTAAATGTCTTTACCTGCATTGTCCCCATTTGATTCTCACAGTAACTTTTTGAGGCAAGAACTACTGTTCTCACTCTCCTACTTTTTTCCTTTGGTTTTTTGTGTTGTTTGTTTGTTTGTGCTTTTTTTTTTTTTTTTTTTTTAAACAAATGAGGAGACCCGGGAAAGTTAAGTAACAAGCAAGTGTCTGTATTTGAAGACAAGTTTGTCTGACTTCCAAACACACCTCTTAATAATGCAACTACGCTTTTTAGTCTGGATTGCAGGTGGCCACCCTCCTCAAAATGACACTGGAGCACTTTCAAAGCATGTCATCCCAGGCTGAGGTGATAGTCCTGGTTAAGCCCCCTCCCTGCAAGATTTTAATAAAGTAGAGTGATAGTGACAACTGCCTCGTGCTGATCCAAAGCTTCATTACTGAACCCTTAGTTAATTCACTAAAATCTTTGAACAGGGCTAGGGAGGAAGAGGGAACCAAAGTTACCCAGTATTCACAAAAAAAATACATGCTATTTGAATCACTAAAGTGGGCAAGGTATAATTTATACTGTTGTATTTCAAGCTGATTAGTTCCTGTATTTTCTAACAAGTCCAGTCTCAAACATTCTCTCTCTCACTGTCCATCTATCTATTTTGATTTGGGGTTTATAAAATTAGACAGCTGAACTCCCATGGTAGACTGTGACCTCATCTACCATCTTGGTATGTTAAAGTTATTTGAGTTATGGATGGCTGCAATTATTTTATTAAATATATGCTCCCTATAGTACTTTTAATATATGGCCATTAAATACTGTGCTTAAGGGGACACTTCTCCCAGAAAAAAAATGCATGTTTTTTATTCTTGGAATCTGGGCAGGAATGATAGATCACACCATGGTACCAGGAGGCAAACAACAGAAGATACTGAACACAGAAAACTTTTGAAACTAAACAAGCAAATAATTGTCATCCCAATTATTTCATTATGGCTGACAATAGAATGACACAAAAGACTGAGTGAGTGGCTCCCAGAATGGCATGACAATCATAAAAGACTCAAGACACAAAGAGTATTTCTAAGAGACAGCAGAATTCATACAACATGCAATGTACAGTAAAACTTTGTTATTCCGATTACAGATATTTTTCCCCGAGTAGTATGTAATTCAAAACAATTCCCACTCCTCGACTGCCTACACAGTCTTATTGTTATTTTATTAAAATGCGAGCTCATTTTAACCTGGCTAATTCAAGTCAAATTTTGCCAGCCCCTTACATGATAACTAATGAGATTTTACTTCAACTCTGTTTCATCTCCTGGCCTCTAACTACTCCCAAATTAGTTTCACAAATGCAATTGTGCAGAGTAAAAGAAAACCACCATACTGAATGGTAATAACACATGTGGAAACATATATGTTGAATAGCTGTTCTTTCACAACTTTCCGAGTTGTGAAATTTTTTAAATTTCCCTTATGTTTATATATTTAACTATAATCTCAATGCACTCAAAGTACGTGGTTTACAGAAAAAGAGAAGGAAAAAGAGGAAGAGAGATTTAAAGTTTCTCACTGCTAACAAACTCTGTTAGTATCTAATAATAATAATATATCATAATAATGCAATGTATTGGCACTGACTACATGCAAAAAATTTTAAATATTTTATAGAGTCTTCACAGTAACCACAAATTCAGTATTACAAGCCTTCTTTTGTTGATGAAAAGAGGCACAGAAAGGTTAAGTAACTTGCCCTAGGTCATGAAGTTGTAAGTGGCCGGCAGTTGGACTCAGGCTGACCAGCAATTTAGGCCTCTGGTTAGGAGGACAAATATGAGACTGGCCAAGTCCACATGCTGAGCTCCATCTTCCTTCCTCCCATCTTCACTTGACTCTCCCAGCACCACCACCATCACAGCCCACGGAAAAGCTGAACCTCTAGATGACCTGTTCCATCCTCAATTTCCCCTACCCCAAAACATTGGAGAATTCCCAAATCCCCAAACAATAGAGATCCCTTTGGCAGCCAAGCAAACCCTGACAGAGTTTTCCACCCAGCACTTCAAGAACAGGAGAGAAGGGGCAAGTCCCCGAGTCCTGAGTCCCGCAGGTACCTCGGCCCCTCACTGCCAACAACCAGAGAATTTGTATTCTATTGGGCTGGTTGTTTCCAGCTGTCACAGTCTGCTCTAAATCCTGTGTTTGCTCTACTGCTAAGAATTTCAATGCCACCCCAGTAACCCTTTTCCTCAGCATAATTTGGATAGGACACAAACTGTCAACACTACACGCCCGGGTTATTCCACGAGCATAGCAAATGCTCTGGTACCTGTTCATATTTCTCTCACCAGGTCAACATGCCCAGCTCCCAGCTTCTGTGGCTGTGGGCTGCAAAAGGCACACAGTGGTGTCCACTGCAGAAGAATTGCATCCTGCCTAATTGGCCTGCCTCACCTTGGAATTTAGGCCGGTGGCCAATGATTGACTACCTCAGGCACAAAGCTGACCCTTTGCATTAAAGGGCCACCAACTCTGTGGTGCAATTTGCTACCCAAAGCTCCCTAAAAGTCCAAGCTAATGCTAGGCTCCAAATGAAAACACATCTTTCTTACCTTTCTTCCCCTGCCCTCCTACTTCCCTCACTCCCCTTCTCCTGTGGGCACCTCCTTAATGAATCATATACACCAGATTCCTTTCTCAGGCTCTGCTTCTAGAAACTAAGACAATCTTAATGCTCTCCCAAACCAAGGACTGTTCATTTCAGTCTTATCCCCTGACTCCAGAACATCCTTCCTCTAAGAACTTCTACTACACTCAGGATCCCACATCATCTTCCTTCTATCTAGAAACACCTCAGCTAACTCACTCCAAACTTTATACAGGTGTCATGGGGTATTTTCAATCACCATATAATGTTTTTCCTATCTGTAGAAGTAGAAAATATTCATAACCTATAATCATCTTCCTGAGCAAGTTATGTCAAAGATTTTGTTCTGTCAAGGTAGCTGCAGATTGTACACGAGGAACAGTGAATATGTTTTTGTTTTGGGAGCCTCCTGCATCACTTTATCTTTCTATTGGCATTGAAGAGTAGGCCTTCTCCAGATAAGATTGGCTGGACCAGGACAATTACCCAGTAAGGATTAAGATCAATCTCCAGGTAAGGATGTGAACAAAATTTTGTCATAAGTCATAATCTCTGCTTTCTTGGTCCTGAGATCAGGGCACCCTTCCAGTTGTGGGAACAAAGAAATGTGACATTTCTTTGAGCGGTGAACTGTAGATGTGTATGCATGTCTGTATGCAAGCCCATACACACACAGATATGCACATGTCCTTCTAGTCCAACATAAACAAATAGCTCCAGACTGGAAAGACATGAGAGCTGGCAAGGGTCGGATGGATTGGACACTGGGAAATTTTCCAGGTTCAAGCAGAAGGGCTGAAAAGAAATGCATTTCCTATCTAAGTAAGGTTTGAATATTGCACTGATTGGGAATTAAAAGTTTACATGAAACCCAGCCTCTCGCTGCAGTGAAAACTCCATCCCATTGCCGTGAAAAGTCCCATGGTCTAGTGAAAAGAAGGGAAAGCAAACTTCTGACGCAGATCCTAAAATATAAAGTTTTTGTTTTAAATGTGTTTCTTGTTTTACAATTTCCCTTACACATGCTTCCCATTTATCTCTGAGTATAGGCACTGTCCTGCTGTCTCCTTGTTAAACAAAAGGCTAAGCTGCAGTCAGAAAATACAAAAGCTTGTTCGTGACCTTGGGCAAGACATTCTCTGAGTCTCACTCATCCTCATCATAAAAACAAGACACTGGACCAGGCTGATCTAAGGTCTTATTTTTTCTAACATCTCATGAAGTCTATTGGAAGCACAATAGTGTAGGCTTAAGAGCAGGATACTGAGGTGAATTGCCTGGATTTAAATCACAGATTTACAACTTACTGTTTATGTCTTTGGATACATTGTTTATTAAACCTCAGTTTCATCATTTTTTAAATGGGGATAAAATGAGTACCTCCCTCATTAGGTTGGGGTGAGGATTTAATGACATATATTCAGAATATGCTTAGAATTATTCCTGGCACATAGTGAATAGTCAGCAAATGTTAACAGTATTCATCCTCACTGGTATACACCAAAAGAACTTACCAGATTGATTTATCCACTAGAATACATTGAATTTATCCACTAGAATACATTGAATGTTTTCCCCAAATACAACAACACTGACTCTTATTTTTTAGGAGCCATGGGCTACCCAGTGTTTAAGAAATTATCCAAATTATCTCATTCAAACCTAATCAAAACCATATGGGGTTGAAAAATTATACCCCTGCACCATTTTAGAGATGAGGAAACTGAGGGACAAAGAGGCTCAGCAACTTGCTCAAGCCCACACAGAATTCATTTTTTAATATTTCACAACTGGCTCTCCAGGGGGGAAAAAAAAAAAAATGCCTAATGCATTGTATGTGCCATTTTCCTTGGTGTAGATACTTTTGTTTGCTATGGCTAAATTCTTTTTTTTTTTCTTCTTCTTTTTTTTTTTCTCCCAAGACAGGGTCTTGCTCTGTAGCCCAGGCTGGAGTGCAGTGGTGTGACCGTGGCTCACTGCAGCCTCAACCTCCTAGGCTCAAGGGAGCCTCCTGTCTTAGCCTCCCAATTAGCTGGAACTACAGGTGCAGGCCACCATGCCTAGCTAATTCTTTGATTTTTTTGTAGAGACCCGGTCTCCCTATGTTGCCCAGGCTGGTGTTGAAATACTGGGCTTCCAGGGATCTTTCCACCTCCGCTAC
Source organism: Chlorocebus sabaeus (assembly GCF_047675955.1). Classification (NCBI taxonomy): domain Eukaryota; kingdom Metazoa; phylum Chordata; class Mammalia; order Primates; family Cercopithecidae; genus Chlorocebus; species Chlorocebus sabaeus. The sequence goes on from NC_132918.1 coordinate 12,154,987, forward strand.
CCAAAGTGCTGGAATTACAGAGGTGAGCCACCACACCCGGCCACACACCATGGCCACCACACCATGGCCAATTTTAAGCTCCCAGTTAGCATCAAGGAATGCAGAGCTGGGGAGAGATTAGAATAACTGGCATTCAGAAGCCACATACTCCAGCACACAGCTAAAATGTTGTGGAATAAGGCCAGGCGCGGTGGCTCACGCCTGTAATCCCAGCACTTTGGGAGACCAAGGCTGGCGGATCACGACGTCAGGACATCAAGACCATCCTGGCTAACACAGTGAAACCTCATCTCTACTAAAAATACAAAAAATTAGCCGGGCATGGTGGGCAGGCCCCTGTAGTCCCAGCTACTCGAGAGGCTGAGGCAGGAGAATGGCGGGAACCCGGGAGGCGGAGCTTGCGGTGAGCGGAGATGGCGCCGCTGCACTCCAGCCTGGGCGACAGAGCGACACTGCGTCTCAAAAAAAAAAAAAAAAAAAAAAAAAAGTTGTGGAATAAACAGTCAACTAAGAGAAACTCACTGCATTTCTTAACAACATGTACGTAGATGTCTTTCTCCTCCTCCTGCTCAACACTACTTCAGAATGTAAAGCAAATGACACACATGTATTATTTAGGGTTCTCTAGAAGAACAGAACTAATAGGAGATATATATATATACATATGGGAATTTATTAAGTATTAACTTAAATGATCACAAGGTCCCACAATAGGCTGTCTGCAAGCTGAGGAGTAAGGAGAGCCAGTCCAAGTCCCAAAACTGAAGAACTTGGAGTCTGATGTTCCAGGGCAGGAAGCATCCAGCATGGGAGAAAGATGTAGGCTGGAGGCTAGGCCAGTGTCTCTTTTTCACGTTTTTCTGCCTGCTTTATATTCGCTGGCAGCCAATTAGATTGTGCCAGGTTAAGGGTGGATCTGCCTTTCCCAGCCCACTGACTCACATGTTCATCTCTGTTGGCAGCACCCTCACAGACACACCGAGGATCAGCCCTTTGTATCCTTCAATCCGATCAAGTTGATGCTCAGTATTCACCATCACAACACAAATTCCTTATAAAGCACCTAATGTTAAAAATTCGAAACTCAGGTTTTGTTGTGTTAACCTGAACCGAGGTCTGAGCTACATTTTTAACTATACATCCACTTTCTTTTTGTTAGTGGGAAAGAACAATTGTTGCACTTCAGATGGACTTATATTTAATTTATTTCTGTTATCTACTTCTGTGCATACTATCATTAACAGTGTAATTTATTTGTAAGATATAGTAAACATAATTTTTTTAAAAAATACATTTTTCTCTTCATTTGCAAATTTAACCTGGCCTTCAACAATTTATAAATTCACTGGTTGGTTGGTATACTTAATAATGTCTAGATTGAACAATTGCTATGTATGATGAAAAATGTATATTATACATTCTTTATTATTGAGCATTTTATGCAAATTAATGTTTCTCAGTTGAAATTGTTGATTCATTTCTGCTAGCTTATTAATAACACATTACCAGATGTTTCTAAATCTCTCCATACAATTCTAATTATTGACCGAGTCTGACATACAGATTTTCACCCTAAGAGCCTTTCTTTCTGTTCTTAATCTAAAATACGCATTGCATTAGCAATTTTAAAATTTACTGTAAGAGTAAATAAATAAGAAGATTCTCAGTTTCTAATCCTTCATGATGGCCAAAATACCGTTTTGTGTACCATAAAGCAGATATTCTAATGTAGTCACAGATAACATGCTGGTAGCAGGCAAGCAGTGAAAGTGGAGCTATGCATTCCCCCAAACCACTAAGAGATCTATTCTGCCTCCAAGAATCTCTGATGCCCCTGGGCCTCAGGAGTTGCCATCACATTTTCAGCTGCATGGCGCTGGCCAAGGTAAGAGCCAGGGGTGCACACCCCAAGCAATCTCTGTCAGCATTAAGGAAGACCAAGTCCAGGGCCCAGGAGGCCTGTGGTGCACTAGCCATCTCCTTCTCAGCTCTGCAAGTCCAGGAAAACAAAAGGCAAAACTGGAATAGAAGTAAAGGCTGACTTTGGCACTTCCCTTTTTTGTATTATTTCAGCACTGAATGCCTCTCTCAGAGGCTTCAACCTTCAAGAGCCTTGGGCAAATTAATTCAGGCCTAGTGCTAATATGTTAACTTACTGATGTTATCCCTGACCCCAATACGAAATGTCTTCCTTTTAAATGAGAACTGCAGAGAAAATGCTGTAATTGGCCCAAAGAGGAGGCTGTCCAAAAGTGGAATTCCAGAAACTGTCACACCAGAAAGGTTCTGAGGAGACATATCTCCCACAGCCCTCTACCCACTTAAAGCGCCAACTCCAACCAAACCCTCCACTCCCTGTGCCTTGGCCCTTCACCTTTACAGAATCCCCAAACGGTAATTCTCCATTCACCAGCAGCAACACTGTTACCTTCCTTTGGTAGGGAATAGTGTCAGTGTCAGTCTATAAAATAAACATAATATTTTGAAAAGCTATTCCAAATATGTCATATTAAAAGAGCCTTAAAAAATGCTTTTGCGCGGTGGCTCACGCCTGTAATCCCAGCACTTTGGGAGGCCGAGGCGGGCGGATCACAAGGTCAGGAGATCGAGACCATGGTGAAACCCCGTCTCTACTAAAAATAGAAAAAAAAAAAATTAGCCGGGCGCAGTGGCGGGCGCCTGTAGTCCCAGCTACTTGGGAGGCTGAGGCAGGAGAATGGCGTAAACCCGGGAGGCGGAGCTTGCAGTGAGCCGAGATTGCGCCACCGCACTCCAGCCTGGGCAACAGAGCGAGACTCCGTCTCAAAAAAAAAAAAAAAAAAATGCTTTTAGATTGACTCTGTTTTCTCTTCTACCACTAATATTAATAGCCGATATTTACCAAGTTATCCCCATGGGACAGCCTAAGTTCTAAACACTTTATGTACCTTAGTGGTTTCATCCTCATTTCCCCCTTATGAGGCAAGTACTCTTATTCCTTTTTTACATTAAAGGAAACTGAGGCACAGAGAGGGAAATTTACTAACCGGGCATCCACAGCTGACATGTGGCAGGGCTCTGGCAGTCTGGCTTCAGCCACACGACACTGCTTTTTGCTGGCAGCAAGTGAGATCAGCTCTGTGACCCCTTTTAGATCCTCCCTATGCCTGTTCCCACTCTGACACTGAGTCCCAGGCTCAGATTCGGACACAAGGCCATCTCTAAGAGCTTCATGCCAGAAACTTTGATGGTAATAATCAGCCTTCTCTTGTGTTCATAGGACACAGAACCAGATATTCCCCCCTCAATGGTAAAAATTGTTGAATATTTTTTATAAGGCCAACTTGTTTTGCAAAAAAAAGAAGCAAATTGGAAGAAGGTGGTTTGGGCCCAGCTTCATTATAAAACTAGGTTGCATCAGGAGGCCCGTGTCTATTTCTGCTTAAGCAGTTATTTCTCTGGGGCTTTGGAAGAGCCTTGTCCTTCCCGAGGCTGAGTTCTCTTCCAGTGGAAAATGCAGGCAAAACACTGCTATCAGGTTATCTTTTAAAAATTCTGTGGAGATGTTGGCTGCTTATATACATTTCATAGTCACTACTCAGCATTGCTTTTGCTATTAATATCCAAATGCAAGGGGAACATTTGAGAAAGAATATAGTTTAACAGCCATTTAAAGAAGGTGAAAATGTGGACATTGATGATTTTCCAGATAACTCCACTTTCTAAACAATACTTTATAAATAGAGATAAATACAGAAAGATTCATTTTTCCATCAACAGATACTTATTACTGAGCTACTTAAGACACCAATTGCTAATTCAGTTATTTAACAAATACATATTGATGGCTAGTGGTATACCAAGAATGGGTTGGTGCTATATATTTTAACCATGCATATTGCAAAGTTCACTGAACACTTACTTTTGTGCTAGGCACAGTATTAATCACTGTACATAGATTATCTTATTTAATTCTCACAAGCAAATTTCTGAGTCCAACTATTAGCCCCATTTTACAGATACAGAAACTGAGGAGCATGAGTCACTTGCCCAGGGTTATGTGGCTGATAATTTGGTAGAGCCAAGGTTCAGGTTCAGAGTTATCTGACCACATAGCCCCAAATTCTAAATCATTGTGCTTTATTATCCTCTAGGAGGGAAGAAAAGAAAGATAAGTGAGAGGTACTTGCCACTCTCAAACAGCTTACTGGTTAATAGAGATAATACATATTCAGAAATGACTGTAATGCAAGGCAGAGTATAGGCTATCAGTCAAGACAGGAAAGCACTGGCATCCAGTGAAGCTCAGAAGAAGAAAATGAGTCTGGCTAGAGGGATCACAGCCAGCTTCATGGAAGAAGTGATATTTAAACTGAGCCACAAGGAATTTTAACCAAGACCCTTGAAGAGAGTATCCCAGCCAGAAGTCACAGTTGATACCAAGGCTCAGATGTGCAGAAACCCAGAGGGAAGTCCATAAAGTTGACTCACAAGAATCTTAGAGAAGCAGTAAGAAACAAAACTAAGCTATGCTCACCACTTTATAACAGGTACTCAAAAATATGTAGAATAAATGAATTAATTCAGGAGCAACAAGTAGAGAACAGGCTGTGGAAGCCCTTGAATTTTACCATAAGAGACTGGATATTCTTCTGTAAGAAGTGCAAAATGATTCAGTGTAAAATTATCAAGGGAGGGATCCAATCTGATCTTTACATTAACCAGGAAGTTATTCAAAGGGCAGTTTAGCTTGTAGAGAGCCTGGAGTACAGAAGGCCAATAAGTAATTCAGGAAGAAAATGAAGGCTCAGATAAAGGTGGTGGCTATTGAGGTGGGGCAAGGGTATGGATAGCAAAGAGCTATGCCCAGAAGTAAAAACCCCCTGTCCTTAAAACTCCACCTTCTCCACCTCATGTGGAGGCAGTAGAAAAATCTTACAGTGATTCAAATCCCACTGGGTGTAAATAGTACCTCAAAGGGAAAGGAAAAACAATTAATAACCACCCTAACATTTGGTCTATATGAATGATTAACCACTGAATTATCCCAAACATTTGCCTGGAAGTTCCCAAATATTTACCTGTTTGGCCAAGTTAAAGACCAGACACCTCAACTGTGGACTGGGTTTTTGGTGCTAAGGGCTTTGTGGTCTGATAAAGCCAAGACCTCCATTTTCAAATTGCATCAAAGTAACTTTTCATAGGTCATTGCCATCAATTCCAACTTTTTGTCCCAATCAGGGTTCTACCACACTAGAGTCTAAACCTAAGAGTGTTGGAGATGCTCTCTGAATTCTGCAGGAAAGAAAAAAAAAAGAAGTATTATCAGTTCTGGCCCTTTATCCTACAGTTTCATAGTTGTAAATGTCTTCACTGCATTTGATCCCTCATTCCAGTAGCAGTGGCAAATCCATACAGGTCTGAAGCAACTTGATTCTTGCCTCCTTGGAGGAAAGAATTCGGCCAAGGGACATAAGGCAGAGGGAGAGACCCAGACAAGTTTTTGAACAGGAGTGAAAATTTATTAAAAAGTTATAGAGCAGGAACAAAAGGAAGTAAAGTACACTTGGAAGAGGGCCAAGAGGGCGACTGAGAGATCCAAGTGTCTCATCTAGCCCTTGACTTGGGTTCCACACATTGACTGGTTCCGAAGTTTGCATTTCTTCTCCCCTGATTCTTCTCTTTGAGTGGGCTGCCCACATGCGCAGTGGGAGGAGCTGCATGTGCAGTGTGTTTACTGAAGTTGTGTGTATGCTCATTTGAGGCATTTTTCCCTTACCAGTCAAGCGTTCCTAAGGAAGGTCATATACCAGTTAAACTCTGCTGTTTTGCCTCTTAGCGTGCGTGCTTGAGCCCATTTGCCCAACTCCTGAGATCTTATTGGGAAGCTGCTGATCACCAGCTTCAGTTGTTTTCTATCTGTTGGGAGCCTGCCTTTCCCTGGCACCAGCTGCAACCAATTATTATTTTAGACAGACAGTTTAGCAACGGCCTGGCCACCACCTGATGGTCGCCTGACATTCCTGGGGCCAAGCGGGGCCTCTCCTGCCCTGCTCATGTCTGCTTAACTACCTAATCTAACAATTCCAAGTTGCAGCAAAAGAATCCCAGCAAAATATTTCATATGGAGACATTAGCAACAGCAACAATGTGACTGAGTATTGGGCTGGAGGGGACCAAAAAATAAGAGCCTCCCTTCTGACCCATTCTTCCCAGAATAGAGAGAATCTGGAAGACTGTGGACCCCATGAATCTAGTTCCATTTTCCTGAGCTTACACCTTTCAGTAAGCCCACTCCACCCTGGGGTGGAGGAAGACGGCTAGGTAAGTTCCTTCCAAACTTCCCTCTTCTGGAGCATTAATGGTCTCTCTCTCTCTCTCAGATGTAACTTACATGAGCATTTATTGACAGAAATTATGTGTGTGTTTTGTTAAATGAAGATTGTTTCAAATTGTTAGGTAGTGCTTAACTCTTACAAGTAGGATTAGGAGTGTTTTTAATCTTCTCTTTCCTTACCTGTACTTTCTAACATTTATAATTCAAATAATAAAAAATGGCTTTTATGACAAGAAAAAAGCAATTTTTAATTTTACAAATTGTAAAAGTAACAATGAAAAATATATTGACACAGCCGAGTAATCTCAAGGCTTTATGGAATAATAATTTTATGGCAACACTATGGTTTGCCAAAAGACGCAGCTGAGACTGTCTGGCACATTGTCCCAGCCTGAGGCTCCCCACTCCTGATGCCATCCATTCTTCTTTCCTGCCATCAGCGCCCACAAATATGACACGTGGGATCCTCAACAGATACCCAATTTTCCCTTAGCAGGAACAGCCAGCAAAACAGAAATACTGTCTCCATCCTCTTTTCTCCCATGTTTGTCCTCTTCCGTCCAGACTATCTGGAAACCAGACAACACTCGCCAACCCCATCAAAACTGTGCCCAGGCTGCTGACCACAGAGACCACTTCCTCATCGCAGAGATGCCTGAAGTCCAGTAACCTTTTCTTTGGTCAAATTACAAGGTTCCTTAGAAGTAAACTTTCCTAACAACATGCTGATCTTCCCTCCAATTATCAGTCTAAATATTACCTTCCTCATGTAATTTATAAGTGCTGCATAGGAGAACAGGGCACTGAAAAGGGCTTGATCTAACCACACCTCAACCGTCTCCTCCCTGTCTTTACTCTGCCAGTTCAACTGCAAAGAAATAAGCTAACAAACGGAATCTCTTTCAAGGCTGTTGTGTCCTTTGTAAGTCAGTCAGTCATGAATGGAATGCATTTCAAATTTAATTTACTGATGGCATGTATTAGAATGAGGTCAGAATGTGATTTTTCAAAATGTTAAATCATTTTGTCCATTTTCCACACTAAAGCATCTTTTCAACCATTATATTCACTTAAAATTATGTTCTGTAGCTATTCTCTTTAAATACCAAGAGTAATTATTATAACTTTAAAAAAGGTAGAATATGGACCTATAATTTTTTCCTACAATAGGCCATTTCTAAAAGAAAAAAAAAAGTGACTTGTGTGTCACACAGATAGAAAGTGTACCTTTCAGGATTGAAATGGAGCTGTGAAAAGAACAAGAAAAACCAGCCTATGTACCACCACTAATCCTTCTTCTTATTTTCATTCTTGGTTGGGGAACGGGGTGAAAGAGGAGCAGCTAGGCATCAGTTCAAGTTTAGCCCCTGGCTCAGAAACAGGGCAACAGGACGGGGAGACCTGAAGCCACCAAGAAGATCCAGGGTGATCTGAACACAATTTCCTCAGATGCCCACCCCAAACACAGTGCTAAATTTCATGTTCTCCTAGCCTACTAGGCTTATTTCTGTCTGCAGCTTTGCCTTCAGACGAGTGAGGCAACTGCATCATCTTCACATACAGTTGTGAACTGTAGGCTCATCTTTATCTTAATCACTTGACAAATAAAATAAAAGCAGTACAAGAATATACTCTTCCTGTTCATCTTGCCAAGGAGCACAATAGTTGATTGTCTCACTTTCAGTGTGGGCACTCTGGGAATAGACAGTAGTTAATGAATGGCAGCCACCATCATATGGAAAGCATGATGGTCCTCAAGAACAGGCTTATGGTCAGAGATGGAATGCATGGACGGCTAACCCACATGCCTATGGAGGTGCAGTAGGTGGCTTAAAGAGTGAGGCAAACTAAGACTGGAACACAGGGAGGGATGGGGGAAGGGAGAGACCACACATCCCCACGGGAAGTCAACAGGTGATGGTGATCACACGCAAGTGGTTCAGTGCTGGCAAATCTCCTGATTTCGGCAAAACTGAGAGGTCTGTCATCTTTCTTACATGGTTAAAGACAAGAATCAGATTCACAGGAGCACTCTCAGGGTAGTTGAGTGTCTTCAGAACAGGGATGACACTTACCAAAGGAAGGGGCCACAGCCAGAAACCAGAGCTGAGTGCCCAGTAGTGCTGGAAGAGGCGACTCCAAAAACCAGGACAATATCCAAAACATTTCAATTCCTATCCTTAAAGAGGAGCATGTTATCAGGAGGAGATGAGTTTCAGGATGTATTTCAGGACAAGAGTATTTTGATATTCTTCAGATTTGATACTGCAAAAACAACTCCCTATACAGCTGTCCTATGGCCCAACTTGAGATATAGTTCAACTCCTCTCCTCTTAAGGAAGACATCAGCTACAACTGCTTCAAAAAAGAATACCCAGAACAATTGGAGAAACAGAAGGATCTCCATATAAACAAAATAATAAATTTTATGCAAGTCTCTTTGATCCTGGAAAGGCCCAATTTAAAAAGACCTCAAATATCTATATTGTATAAATTCAATAATTTGCATTATTGACACTAAACTAATGTCAAACCTCTGCTCCATTTTCTGCATGTACACCCAGCCATCCTGCCACCAAACCATTAAGGCAGTTGTTGAGAGAGAAGGACCCAATCAGACCTTTTTCTTCCTGTGCAATGATGATGCAATTCTTAACATTCTAAGAGCTGAAGTCACATAAACTGCCTGTTTTTTCAAAAGTGTCGTCTGAGCTCCTTTCATGTGCCAGGCCTTAGACACTAAAAAAAACAAAGACGGATAGGGCAAAGTCCGCTGCTTGGCAGTCAAACAGATAAAAAACTAACGATTTGTCCATGTGAGAGGAAGCATATGTATGAACAAAATGCTACAGTATATGAGTGTGGGAGTCCCTAATTCTTCCTGGGAGGTAGAGAAAGGGACATTTGAGCTAGGCTTTACATGATTGTGAAATATAGGAAGGGTTGTTCCAGAATACAATACCTCATCTGGAATTTCATATTCATAAAACCCAGTATCTTGTTACCAGGTGATTACCAAGTAAACTTTTGTTTGGTGTGGTTTCATCTTGGGTTTTCTTTTCGTTTTGCTTTGTTTTGACTTTGTTTTTATGAAGAGCACCTGAGAAATTTATAAATTCTCTTTTACTAAGTCCTATATTGCCCTTGAGTTTAGGGTCAAATTATAAATGTTTGTCATCTCTTTTCCTAGCTAGTGACTTTCTTTAAATAGGATCCCATAAAGTGACACAATGACATTTCATAACAAACTCAATGCATAAAACTGCTGAAGTGTTTGAAAAATATAAAAGCTTTATGACAATACATATCAAATGATACAGAATATGAAAAGTCCTGGAACATTAGTGGGACTGACTAGAAATAAATCTATCATAAATTAACCTCAGTTTTATACAAATAGAAACGGGAATTAAATAGACGAAAATTTTCAAAACCAATAGTTTTTATGTTATTAGATTGATGTCCCAACACCATGGATGGCTCATTGTCATTTGATGACTGTGCTGGCCTGTTTCATTCTTGAGACCTTAATTATGGTACTTCCCAGGAGATGAACTATGGGTGAAAAATCATGAGCTTTTTGTCACACAACAGACCAGCCAAAAAAAAAAAAAAAAATCTGAGACTGAAAAATGAGAAAACACATCACATGTCTTCCAATTTATCATGCCACATGCCTTCAAGATAATTATCATTTGTCATTTTGGCTTATACATGAAAAAATCTGAAAAAAGATAGGCAAAATTAAATTACATGCTTTTAGCAGGCACCTAATGAATTCCCCCACTACTGTTTACATTGCTAGGCTATCTATTTGTAGATCATTTGTCATTAGTTTCCAAAGGGTTTCATTTTCTGATATGATACTTACAGTGTGTTATGAATCAGCTAATTATACAATAACCTTTACCAGCAGCAAAAGCAGAATTACATGGATTTCAGGACAGTTATTTCTAATCCCCATTTTAAATTACATCTGTCTCTCAAGTCAGGAGAAAAGGGGAAGTTGGTAAACAAGCCACCTACAGGTAAAGCCAATTGATGGATTTGTTTTGTTGGACAACAAGTTAGTGGGAGCTGCAAAGCAGGAGATCTGTCTTTTCATAAACTAAATGCTATGTATAAACACACTATTATCATTCCTAGTTAATGGTACAACTTGGTGCAGACTCACTAGCTTTGCCTGGTGAGATGATATACAGAAATCATCTCTAGTAGGTGCCAAAATAGTTTTGGTGGAAAGGGACAGACAAGTATATGTGAATAAATAATCCACCTGCGTGTCTGTGCTTCTTCAAATGGGTTCAGAGGCTTACTTTTTGTTGTTGTTATTTTTCATTGAGTGAAAGGAGTCTAATAATAGCCGCTGATAAAATAATAATATATTGAATGATAAAATATCTCCCCACTCCTTTCCTTTTCCTTGGTCTTCGTCCCTGTTCTCTACCTGACTACCATTGCAATATTCAGCATAGTCCTGATTCCCAGAATGAGATGAATGCAGGTCAATTGATATTGAAAGGTGGGTGGAGTGGAGCGAACAGCTTCCTTTTTCCCATCACTTGTTAGCATATGGGAAAAAAAGATATACTTTGCAATGTTTGGTGGATGGGCCATGTGGGTTAGCCCACACATCGGTTTGTGAACGGATTGTTCCCATCAGATGAGTCAGTAGAGACGGGAATGTTAATTTCTTCAGGGGACATTTATCAATGTGGTTCTGAAAGAACAGTGCAGCACTCTTTACCAGCAAGCTCCATGACAGGGACAGCACTCACTGTGATCTTCACCAGGATCCACAAATCCATGGATTTGTGCTGTATGATGCAGTCGAGTGACAGTGAGTGAAAGGCCCGTTGGCCGTGGAAAATAATTGAAAGCAGGCTGGCCCAATACAAACATTTACATGTTCTGATCTAGAGTTTCAGGACCCACCCTGGAAGGGATCCTATGGAGCTGAGATCACCTTGGAGCACTATCCTAATGTTCTTTACCTGTGTTTCCTTCATGTTTCCTTCACTCAATTACCCTTTTAGCAAAGAGCATGTAGTGGCAACAAAGCACTCAGATAGACTTCACAAATCTCAGAGTCATGGAAAGGAGAAGGCCTTTTCTAAATCCCTCCTAGATACTTCTTTCAATCAGGCTTTTTCCTGATTCAAGGAGAAGGAAAAAAAAAAACATTTATTTTCTATATATTAATACTTAGCAACCAGATTGCTAAGCAGATCTACTAAGTGCTGATCCATTCTGAAGTGATGAAGAAAAGTGTTAGAAAGTGGGAGGCAAGGCCAAATCTCTGGGCTCTTAAGATTTTGAGAATAGCCTGTGAAAACAGAGCTCTCCCCTCCATCACCGGGTAAGCTACTAGATGACACTCCTCACCAACTACCCACCAACACAGGGAGAAAAAGCAAACTTTCTGGAGTGAAGATGGGTATCCATTATGTCAAGAACCTCAAGGGAAACCAGTTCTGCAACTCAGGGGTCCCATCCCCCAGCCTGTAAGGAACCAGCAGCACAGCAGAGGGTGAACGGTGGTTGAGCGAGCTCTACTGTCTGAGCTCCACCTGCTGTCAGATCAGCGGCAGCATTAGATTCTCATAGGAGCACACACCTTATTGTGAATTGCACATGTGAGGGATCTAGGTTGCACACTGCTTATGAGAATCTAATGCCTGATGATCTGAGATTGAACAGTTACTTCCCAAAACCATCCCTCCCCCTCTCCATGGAAAAAAAGTGTCTCCTACAAAGCCAGTCCCTGGTGTCAAAAAGGTTGGGGACCACTGCTCTACCTACCTTTGTATCTCACTTTTTTTTCCCTTTCTGAGACAAGTTTTTGCAAGGACTTTTGTTTTTTTTTTGAGACGGAGTCTCGCTCTGTCACCCAGGCTGGAGTGCAGTAGTGCAATCTCCACTCACTGCAAGCTCTACCTCCCCGGTTCATGCCATTCTCCTGCCTCAGCCTCCTGAGTAGCTGGGACTACAGGCACCCGCCACCATGCCCGGATAATTTTTTGTATTTTTAGGAGAGACGGGGTTTCACTGTGTTAGCCAGGATGGTCTCGATCTCCTGACCTCGTGATCCACCCGCCTCCATCTCCCAAAGTGCTGGGATTACAAGCATGAGTCACCGCGCCTGGCTGCAAGGACTTTTTAATGTTTACTATCTTCACCTTTATACCTCCCAAGTCAGACCGCTTATTGAAATTCTTGTATTCTTCTCTTTCCCCCTCACTCTACCACACTCTCCCCAACTCCTACAAAGTCCTTTGGGTATCTGTTCGGAAGCTGCCCTTTTTTGAGATGCCTTTGCCAATCCCCATTGAAACAGGAAAAGTTCCCTTGTCCCCCTTGCAGGGTGTGCAATGGGGGTGTGGCTCACTTCTTCAGTGCCCTGCTGTTCAGACCTCTAGGGGAGCATAGAGACCAGCGGGCTGTGGGGCTCCGACCCCACTGCAGTGTCTAAGGGTGACTGTTTACAGCTTCTAAGGCCCAGTGGGCACGTGTCACAGGGTGCTCTTTAGTTTTGCTCTTTTAATTTACCGTCTATAGGTGACTTGTGTTAACCAGCTCAATTAGACCCTCTACCTTGTGGCAAAGACAGAGGGCTTTCTGTATCCCGGGTTCTTGCCTTGGTGTCCTGGAAGAATCGGATCACACCTGGGCCTGGAGTATGAGTGCAAGACTTGACTGGGTGGAAGTAGCTCTCATCAGATGGGGGAGCCAGTAAGGAGGCGGTTTTCCCCTGGAGTCAGGTCGCTGGGTGACCCAGGCCATCCACCCACTGCCCTGGCCAAACTCCACCTCCTTCTGTCTGCTAGCCTGCCACATCTACCAGTGTGCTGTTCCGCAGGCGTGCTCTTCCCAGCCGCTTGTTCTTCCACCAATGTGTTCCTCTCGCCGTCTAGCAGCTTTTGTCTCTGCCTTGCAAAGGTCTCGGGTTTTTATAGGCTCAGCATGGGGGCATGGCAGGCCAGGGTGGTCTTGGAAAATGCAACGTTTGGCCACCACGGCAGAAGTGCCTGTCCTCACCTAGGTCCGTGGATAGAACCCCAGCCAGGGTCCACACCCTCCTCTACCCAGCACTTCCCTTCCCCTCTTCCGTATCATTTAAAGGGACCACTCTCTTCCCTTCCCAGTATTCCCATATCACCATCAGCTTCACAAAAGCAGATTTTGACAACACATCAAGAACAGATTCATCTTTTAATGTCAATCACACTTTAACCAAGCTCACAGAGACCAACGTCTAAATCAGAAAGTCAATGTATTACAATAAAACTAAAACTGCCTTTGCAGCAGAGCATACCTATTGGTGTGTCCTGCCTATATAAGGAGTCAAATCTCACTCAGAAGGTTGTCTAGAGAGTGTGGAACCAGAGGGAGGCAAGAGGAGGTTCTATGTATAATCCACATAATTCATAACTTCTTCACCAAAGTCCTAGTCCAGCAGTGATATGGTTTGACTCTGTGTCTCCACCAAATCTCATATCGAATTGTAATCTCCATGTGTCAGGAAAGGGGCCTGGTGGGAGGTGATTGGATCATGGGGGCGATTTCCCCCTTGCTGTTCTTATGATAGTGAGTTCTCACAAGATCTGATGATTTAAACATGTGTGGCACACTCTCTCTCTCTCTCTCTCTCGCTCTCTCTCTCTCCTGCTCCACCATAGTAAGACATGCCTGCTTTCCCTTCAACTTCCACCATGATTATAAGTTTTCTGAGACCTCCTAGCTATGCTTCCTGTATAGCCTGCAGAACTGTGAGTCAATTAAACCTCTTTTATTCATAAATTACCCAGTCTCAGGTAGTTCTTTATAGGAGTGTGAAAACGGACTAATACAAGCAGTGAGACCCAGATACTCCAAGTTGATTGATAACATTCACATCCTTTATTCTGGTTAGTGTTTGTATAGGCACTGCCAACATTTGCCTCTAGACTCTGCCTTTCTATTTTTTTACACATCGATGAACAACCATTCTAATTAACAGCTTTTCTTTAAAATTTTTGAGAACCAGGCAAGCTAAGCCTTTCTGAACTGACCTTGGGCCCATTCTCCCTCACATACCTCCAATCCCTTCTGTGCTGAATTGTCTGGCTGCTTTTAATGCATCCATTTCCAAATTCTAGGCTCTGCTCCCATCTACCTCCTACAGTTACCAGCCTGGCTCCCTGTTCTCCCCTGCTGACTTAAAGCCTTACACCAGAACCCATTCACGGTTTGGAAGAAATTAAGGAATCCTAACCCGACAGACTCCAGACTCCACATCTAGTGAGCCCTGTTGTTAATCCAGGTAGAACTCTGTGCCTAGTTCTAAAATTTTGCCTTACTTCTCATAACTCAGTCCTCGCCTCAGCAGCCCATTTTGGTATCCTCATTTCCCATGGCTGAAACCCTGTGTTGGTCACAAGTCCTTTTGGACTGGAGTCTTGCTGGTTCTCTTCTTGACAGATCCCTGCTCCCTGCTGCCACTGCCAGACATCAGCACCTGCTCTTTCCCACATTCACTTAGATGTTATCTCCCTTGCTCCTGCTATAAACGCACCTCAGCCCCTAACTTGCTCTGATGGGCCATGTAATCTGCAGACCCAGGCCCTTCTGTCTCCCCATCCCTGCACATCTTTACTCTGTTCTCATACCTGACAGAGACAAAAATGCAATTAGATAAATTAACTTTTCGTTTTCTAATACAAAAATTAGCCGGGCATGGTGGCGTGTCTGTAATCCCAGCTACTTGGGAGGCTGAGGCAGGAGAATCGCTTGAACCCAGGAGGCAGAGGTTGCAGTGAGCTGAAATGTCTCCACTGCACTTCAACCTAGGTGACGATGTGTGAGATTCCATCTCAAAAAAAAAAAAAAAAAAAAAAACTTTTTGGCCGGGTGTGGTGGCTCATGCCTGTAATCCCAGCACTTCGGGAGGCCAAGGCAGGCAGATCACTAGGTCAGGAAATCAAGACCATCCTGGTCAACACGGTGAAACCCCATCTCTACTAAAATACAAAAAATTACCCAGGTGTGGTAGCGCGCACCTGTAGTCCCAGCTACTCAGGAGGCTGAGGCAGGGGAATCACTTGAACCCAGGAGGCGGAGGTTGCAGTGAGTGGAGATCAAGCCACTGCAGTCCAGCCTGGTGACAGAGCAAGACTCTGTCTCAAAAAAAAAACAAAAAAAAACACTTTATTTTCTTACTGCTCATGTTGCCTTTAGGTAGTCACCTAACCAAAAAGTAAAAATGAAGCTATTACTTAGAAATTCATCTCTTCTCATTTTACATACACTGGAATGACATGAACTCAGTCCACATTAACAGGCATTCTCAAATTCTACCACGGGAAAAAATACTGGTTGAGGAGTCAGAAAGTACGGGCTATTTAATAGATCATTTGTCATCGATGGAACGTGGGTCTTTACTTCTCTATCCCTAAATTGAAATGACAGTGCTTAACCTGGTGGTGTCTAAAGTCTTTTCCAATTCTGCAAATGCCCTGGCCACAGAAGGTATCAATTTTCTAGTTAGGGCGGGGGGGCTATGTATTTATTTGTTTGTATGTTTATAACTCTCTGTATTTTCTCTGGCAAGAGAAAGGGTGTTCTACAATCATTTATTCATGATTAATGATGTGACTTGTGAACTTGAACCAGAGACTGTTCACCAGAAGCTTTTAGTTTGAAAAATTCCTGATTGTGGCCAAAACCAATGCTGTGAAACAAAAGAAATGAGACAGGGCCTCACCTGCAGCCCACTGACCTGCAGCCCCAGGCGGAGCTCAGGCCGAGACCCCGAGAAAAGGGAACAGCTGGGGCCTGCTGGGACAGCACACACGGCCTCTCACCAGCGTATGCTGCAGCCGATCTGAGGCTACCCAGCAGCAGTTTGGCTGCCCCCCAACCAGATTATAAATTCCTCAAGGGCAAAGAACACATCCTTTATATTTTTCCTGTATCCATATGGTGCAGAAAAAAAATAAAATAAAAGATTTTTGGGCTGGCAGCCCAGCCAGAAGCTGAAGAATGTTATCCATCCCCCACCCCCACAAGCCTCCTCCCTTAAAATCACAAGAGGAAGACATTCAGGAATAGCTTTTGAGAAATGCCTCCCTCCTTCCGGCCTAAGAAGATATGTAAGTAGTTCATGTTCTCCCACACTGGAAGGAGAGATTCAAGCTCACTGATGCATTAAATGAGACATTCCTGAGTCAGAAGGATCATAGGTCAGCCCAAGCATTCGGTTGTGTTTGCAACCCATTGCAGTAAGGCTGATTAACAGAAGAGCCAGACCCTTGTTCTGGCACCAGCTGTGTGGCCGGAACCTCTGTGACTAGAGACACCCCAGCCGGAATCAACAGGCCCGACCTGGACACGTGCATCGCGGCAGCAAGGTTAGCCAGTGTCAGCTCAGCCAAAGAACTTCTGGTTGTGCTGACTGAGAGGGTACCCTCAGAACTTTGGGAATGAAAGGATTCACTGACGGATGAAAACACGGTATAGCGTACCTAAGTATCCTCAGGTTTTAATTTTGTCCCTTCTATAGTACATTTCAATGCGTAACACACAGCTGGGTGAATTACTAGCCGCTCACTAAGCAATTGTTAAATTATTCTAGCTTCCTTTAATGAGAACAGAAACAAAGTTGCCACACACACACTAGTTCTGCTTTGTGATTTATTGTTGCCCGTTGCCATCGTCATCATCGCTATCATTACTAAAGTAATACACACTTAGCGTAAAAAGAAAAAATGCCAACAGTGTACAAGGAGATCAAGTTAAAAGTTCCATTGTCATATTCTCTTCTAATCTTTCCCCCATCTCAACTTGACCATCTCTGAACTATTTCCTAGAACTACTAGAAGATTTACAAAAACTTCTAAAAATGTGCCATATATCACATACCTGTAAATATGCATAGAATAATATTATAGACATAAACGTGTATAAACACAAACATATTCACGCACATACCTATGTATATACACAGTTTTTTCCCACAAATCCATCAGAGTACACTGCCTGGGACATAATGTTTTCACTTAGTATATATCAGACATTCAAATGAAAGCAAATAAATCTATGTATTCTTTTCAATGACTTCATAGTATTCTATTATACAGCTAAGCCATAATCTATTCTGTGGGGCTTTTTTTGTTCTGCTTTTTGTTTTTTGGGTTTTTTTGCACCATCGTTTCTCTGGAGTCCATGTTTCTAATAGTTTACTACTTCTGAATTTATTTAAGTTCAGTTTCCAATGCATGGAGCTGACTGCTCTAGTTGTTCCTGCCACCACTGTTGCTATTTACAGGTTATATTTTTGTATATTCCATCTGTCTTTGTCTCTTTGCCTGTACACTTCATACATTGCTTTATACTGCTGAAAGAGCCCCTCTGTGCTGTCCTCCAAGGGAAACTCACACCTCCTCTGATTGTCTCTTGCACTTTATACACTGCATCTACCCGTGCTGAGCTCCGGTTCCAGGCAAGCACATTGTCTCCCAGGCCTTGCTGACCCATGGTGCTCCCTTCTTATGGCACTCCCAGTCTGGATTCTTCAGGCTGCATTTCACCTTTGACCATCCATCCTTAAAGGACAGATCTCAAGCCTTGGTCATTCTCTAGGGAACTATGCCCTGGCTGCATAGCTACAAGGTCAGTGACCTCACGGGTTGCAATGTCCTACTTCCATTGAGCACATCTGCTGGGCCCCAAATAGTCTTACCCTGTCATGTTTCTCTCAACATCCCTGCCTCCTAAGTTTCCAAATAAGAGTGAGGAATTTCCAGACAAAGCATCACCAAGGAGATTCTCATACCACCCACCCTCACCCTTCTTTGTGCAGAAATATAGGTCTCTTGTAAAAATGTTATTCTTGTTCCACATTGTGGGGGCAAAGAACAATATAAATCATGCTAAGACAGGAAATGTAGCTCCTCGTCAGACTGTTGTTATCCCACCGGAAATGTCTCCTTAGGATCTTGAATTTTGCTAACACCTTCCTACCAAATCATATTTGGATTACACCAGCCTAAAACACATGAATATTCTTTAAACAGCAGATAGCAACATGAATAGACTTTCTTATTTCATAGGCAATTGGGAACAGCAGTAGAATTGAATGCAGAGTGCCTCTTCTAAACATACATCGCAGCTGTGTAGAATATCATAATGACTTCACCAAAAAAACACACAAAGTCTCCAAGAAGAAGATGTCAATCATGGAGGGGGAAAATCAATCTGTAAAGCTCCCAACTAACCAAGAAATCCTTTCCCTCTTCTTTAAAGGCCCAAGACATATTTTCTCCTGAATGGGAGTGCCCCTTGTTTAGGCACAGCTTGATGGCTGCCAGGTTGCAGCTGTTTAAATGGAGCCAGCCAATCTCTATCAGGACGTTAGACGATTGCCAGGAAAATTCTACGACAGGCAGCTCATTTTTCATCTAAGAATTCGATTGAAATTCTATCTCCCTCACTCGTGCAGTTTAATTTAATCGATAGAACATTACACTATGTCACATTTAGTATTAAAAATAAATGATACAGACCAGATATTTGAAAACCGGGCATTTGCTTTTGCAGGCATTTTTGACTTTCCAGGGGCAAACATCCCAGTTTGCAGTGCCAAAAATGTCAAACACAGAAAAGTGTCACTTCAAATTAAGCAGTTATTGCTTACATTTGTTGGGGTTTTAGTCCCATACTTTCCTCAGATTTCCAATCCTTTTCAACTCAACCAAAGTTCTCATTAATGACAAGGCCTACAGAGAAATGAGAATGCTTGATGGTGCAGCCTTCCACATTTATGGATTGCTGTTGTGAATCAAACATGACAGATGTCTTGGATAGAAAAGAAATATTTGCAGCTGATTGTATCACCACTGTTCATTCAAGTAAACTGAAGCAGTATCACAGTTCAGAATTTCAAAACACAGAGTCGTTATTTCAAATTATTAGTGGACTTCTGCAGGATGATTTGTTGTCAAAAGTAATAATCCCAAAGCATAAATCTAAATATAGGCTAAATCCATGGTTGTGCAATAGAGACTGCCCCCTTCCCACAGTCCAAGAAACAAATCCCAAAGTCCGGTTTGTTTTCATTTAAAATAGAAGCAGAGAATTTCTGGGCTGGAAGAAGCCTTACTTAGAGATCCTTTTAATCAAATGGTTAAATCCTCCCCCCCACTTTTTTTTAAAATGAGGGAGAAACTTGAGACTACACAGCCTCTGTGCCTTATTCAAGGTCACAGTGTGTGGCAAAGCCAAAACTCTAAACCAGCTTTGTCTGGTTCTGATGAAAAGGTCATCTCGCCTTTCATGGTCTCCCAAACAACGTCAACATTCCACCTGTTCAGGAACCTTGATCCAACGTTTACTTTCAACTCGTGTGGGTATCTAAAACCTTCTCTCCCAGACTTACTCTCTCTTTCATGCATTCTTAGTCTTGCCTTGACTTCTCGACGCTTGGCATGTCCTTCCTCTTCTCTAGTTCCTGAGTCCTGATCTGGATTGTTCTCTGTTCTGACTGGACACTTTTTCCTTGGGCTCTGAAATGGCATCACCATAGTCACCACCACTCAGGTTCTGAACTTCCCAGGGATGTCCTCTGTGTTTCCCTTTGCTCCCTAAACCTCACAACCCCAACCCCATCCATTCTGTTTCCTCATTGCCAGTAGCTATACCTTCAACAGATTTCAAGCTAACCCTTTCCCCCACACACAACCATTTTCCAACAATGCTAGGCCTTCATGCATGACTTTGGTGATAGACCATTTTATCACGTTGATTTTTATGTGGTTTTTAGACTGTTAGATTGATCATTTTTGAGATGTATAACACCTATTCATGGCAAGCATTCAGATAAATGGAAACTGTCATATGTCATTGTAGAGAATATAAATTATTACAACTTCATAATATAATCCAAATACCTTAAAAATGCATGTGCCCTTTTGCCTGCTATTCCACTATGAGGAATTTATCCTGAGAAAGTCATCAGGGATGCACACAAGGATGTTCATTGTGGCAGTTTTTGTAGATGCAAAATATTGGAAACCACATAAATGTCCAACAATAGAAGAATGATCACATAAATTACGGTACATTTTAGAATCATTAAAAGCACTGTCATAGAAGAATATGTGATATGGAAAAACATTCACAGTATAATGACATTTTTTAAAGCAGCTTATAAGAGAATGTGTGTCATATAATACCATTTTTCTCTCTCCTGTTTTTAAATCTATAGTCACATACTGGAAACATGCTTAGTAGGATATATATCAAGATGTCTGCAGTAGTCATCCTAATAGTGACATAACAGCTGATTTTATTTTATTCAGCTCCATTTTCTAAAATTTATATGATAATTCTATTGCTTCGTAAATAAAATTATAAACTGTATTAACGGATTACCCGGAAACAATATTATTAAAGCTGTAATCTATTTATTCATTTAAACCAACAATGTCTTAAGCACACTAGACACTACCAAACATTTATAATTTATACAAAGATAAATAAGAAAAAAGTCTCTGACCTCGAGAAGTTCATAATCCAATAGGAGAGACACAAATAAAAAATAGACTGTGGCCTTTCAGAGTAGTAAGCGCTTCAGGAGCATAGAGTAGGGCACGATTAAGTCTGAAGGCCAAGGTGAATGATAGGAAAAACTCAACAGCCTGGTGAGTAGAGGCGTACAGGATCACCAAGTGACAGCACCCGGGCAAAGCACGCCCCTCTAACCTCAGAGCTTTTGACATATTTCCATCAGCATGTTAAAGATGACCATTTTATAAATATAAAGGAGAAAAATATTGGTTTTTGTGATGATTAGAAATTTTCCTGGCATCATATTCATAGATGACAACCCTCAGCCCCTTGGGTGTCTGAAAGTACAGGGAAACTCCAGTTTCAGTTCCCAAGACTGAATGGACATGTTCAGCCTCCCAGCTAACCCCATCTGCTTGGGACTATTTGGAGAAGACCTCAGAGCATTTCACACATCACCACCGGATTCCTTGTCCCTTTCACCTCTGCCTTGGAAGGATTGTAATGCACTGTGGTGATCACCTTGAATCTTCCAACAGCTGCAATTATCTATCTGTTCTCCTTTCTTTATTTTTGAGGGGGAGACAATGAAGGGGATTGGCAAAAATCTATTAGAACTCTTCAAGTTTATTTGGCAACTATTATTTGGCTGAACTAGAAAGTAACCAATAACATAACGCTATTTTAAGTTCAGAGTATTTCTCCTCTGGAAATTACCTTCCTCAAACCACTTTATGTAACAGTTCTAGCCTCTTAGGACCATTTAAGCTTTTTGCTCTAAAATTAAAAAAAAAAATCTTTCAATTATTATCATTCATTGCCATCATTTGTAAATATCCATTTGAACAAACATCTATGCATCGTGTCACATGAGAAGAAAAGGCAGAGAACTGGAAATACTGTTTTCTTCTCAACTTCATAGAAAGAAACAAACTCAAGCTGGGACTTTCTTCCTACACTAACACTTCTCAGAAGCACCACCCTCCCTTCAGATGGTTCCAGATGCCATCATGTTATTTTGGAACAACCCTGAGAATAATCTCTGAACATGCCACTAGAATCTCCATAGCTTTGTCATGTTGAAGTGTCAAGGCACCTCAGGTACATTTTGGGCATGGCCAAATTACTATAGCCAACCCCAGGAGGCCCTCATTGAGCATGACAAAAACATCACCGCAGTCTGCACACCCTGGAATCGAAGAGCAGCAGATGTTCAGTAGATACTAAGGAACTTGGAAGATTCCCACAAAATACAAAAAAACTGGATGCTATGTCATTTTCATACTGACTACGTCCAATTGGCTGAACTAGAAAGTAACCAATACCATAACTCTATTTTAAGTTCAGAATATTCCTCCTCTGGAAATTACTTTCCTCACACACTTTATGTAAAAGTTCTAGTCTCTTAGGACCATTTAAGCCTTTTGCTCTAAAATTTAAAAGTAATCTTTCAATTATTATCATTCATTGTCATCATTTGTAAATATCAACACATGTCTAGGAGTAACTTCCTAAGTTCCTTATAGTAAAACAGTATTTTCTCAGAGTTGTTTATAACAGAAAGAAAACTTAGAATTAGGTAATTTTGATGATTTATCAGTCCCCTGTGTTGCAAATACTAACAGACATTGGAGCTCACAATGTAGCCTTTGAGGATACATGAAAAATACATGACACAATTGGAAGTCCTAGAATCCTGTGTCCCCAAAGGACACCATCAGCATTCCGAGGCATCAAATCTTTATGCCTTTTGATAATAGGAAAATACGAGGAGTGGTTTTGTTAAATCTTAAAATATATATATAATAAAAAGAGAGCTTGCTAATAATTAACTTTAGCCTCTAGACTTCTCTAGAGGAACTTTTAACTCCTTCAGAACTGCCTCACGAAACGGATATGTGGTGATTTTATAGAGCACAAGGGACATATTTAGCATGATATATTTCAAAAGAGAAATAATGGTAGCACCCGGTTAAGTATTCTTTCCAGCATATCAGAAATTTTGCTACAAAATGTGTCTATTAACATGTTTTGCAAGATTAGAAAATTTTCATTTACTTTTACTTTTTGTGCTTTCTCTAGTTTAATTATCAGTGGATTTATACGACCTGCTGGCATGGTCAAGCATTGACAGAATCCTAGAAGCTCAATTTATGAGCTGGCATCCTAAGTGTCAGTGCGAAATGAGTATTTTCTGTGCCACTGATTGCTGAATTTACACAGTTCCCACCTTTCGCAACTGCATGTTAAAGGGGCCTTGAAGAAACCCCGTAATATTCTGTTTAAATACTGAGAAGACTTTAACATTTGATGTCGCTTTGTTCCTTTCCACCCTTTGGCTTCCAGAATATTAAAAACATATAATTATCTTAGAGTTCATGACAACTTTGCCTCCAAACAAACCCTTCAGTTTGAACTTACAAATTTTTCAAAATAAATTTTACTGGTAATGAAAATAATTGCCTTCATGTTGTAGAGAATTAACCCCCTAACTCAAATTGGTGTTCTAAAATAACAAATAAAACACAAATATAAACCAGCATGTATCTTCAGGTTATTGGAGCCTATAAAAGAAGTAGCTAAAAATTCCTCTAAAAAATAATGTATTGGATTTTTAGATCCTCCAGCCCACTATTAAATTAACACACATTAGTTCAGCTGGGTTTGATACCAGTACAACTAGCAATTGATTCATACCTACTCACTCACTCAATCTCCCAATAAAAAATGTGACTGCTACTGTAACAGATACATATTAATAAAGGAGCACTTAAAAAATAAACACAATGCTTTCCAATACATAAAGTTTATCACCTCAATAATTTAAAAGGCTATTATAAGGCACCCCTTTACCTACAATGACAAGACATGATACTATGCTTTAGGGTCTTAGAATACTGAAAGAAGCCATGACAAGAGCAGCAAAGTCACTTTTATTCAGCAATGTGTTAAGCAGATATGATATTAAGCTGTATCACTTTGAGGAAACCCTTTGACTTTTATATATCTGATTGCTGCCTCTCTTAGTCCATTTTCTATGGCTGTAACAGAATACCACTGGGTAAGTTATGAAGAGAGGAAGTTTACTCAGTTCATGGTTCTGGAGACTGGGAAGTCTAAGAGCATGCTGCCGACATCTGGTGGGAGTCATCACAAGGCAGAGGGCAAGAGAACCTCATTCAGGAGAACTCATATTTATAATGAAACCACTCCCATAACTAACCCACTCCTGAGGTCATCATCCACAAGGGGAAAGCCCCCATTACCTAATCACTCCCTAAAGCTCCCACTTCTTAATACTGTTACTATGGTAACTAAATTTTGGAGGGGTAATTAAAAGCATTATTCTACCCCTCGTCCCCCAAAACTCATTTCTGTCTCACATACACAATACATTCATTCCATCTCAATAGGCCCAAAAGTCTTAACTTGTTCCAGCACCAACTAACTCAAAAGTCCTAAGTCCAAGGTCTCATCTAAATTAGATGTGGGTGAGACTAAAGGCATGCATATTCCTCTCCAGCTGTGACCTGTGAAATCAAAATAAGTTATCTACTTCTAGAACACAGTGGTGGAACAGGCATAGGATACACATACCCATTCCAAAAGGGAGAAGTCAGCAGTCACGGAATGGTAACTGGTCTCAACTATGTCCAAAACCCAGTAGAACTTAAACCTGAAATCTGCAGAATAGTCTCCTTCGACCCTATGTCCCACTTCTTCGATACACGGTGTGGGGACTGGCCCCCTAAGGCCTTGGGCCCCCATCCCTGTGGCTTTGCTGGGCTCAGCCCACACGGCTCTCCTAGGCTGGTGTTGCACACTGGTAGTTTTATAATTCTAGGATATTGGTGGTGGCCCCACTCCCATGGCTCCACTAGGCATTACCCTAGTGGGGGCTGTGTGGCAGCTCTGCCCTTGTGGCAGGTTTCTGCCTGGTCCTCCAGGCTGTGACATCCTTTGAAACCTAGGAAAGGTAGTCATTCCCCAACAGCTCTTTCATTCTGCATGCCTACAAAATTAGCACCATATGGAGACTCCCAAGGTTTATATTCTTTTACCTCCTGGGGCAGTGGGTCAAGCCACACATAAACCCACCTGAGGGGTGCTGTGTCAGAAATTTAGGGAGAAGAAACCTGAGGTGGCTCTAAGCAGTAAGCTCATGGAAGGCACCCTGAGCCCTTTCCCTGAAATTCTTCTGCCCTTCTAGATCTCTGGGCCTGCGATGGGAGGGACAACCTCAAATATCTCTAAAATGCCTTCAAGGTCATTTTCCCATTTTCTTGATGAACAGCACTTGGCTCCCTTCTATCAATGTTACTCTCTTTAGCAAATGATCATTTGGCCACACTCTCAGTATTCTCTCCCACACATGCTTTTTAACCCTTTACATGGCCAGACTTCAAATTTCCCACATCTTTCTTCTGTGATTCCCTTTTAATTATAAATTCTACCTGGTCGTTTCTTTGCTCTTGTATCTCACTGTATGTGGTTAATAGTTACCATGCAGCAGCCTGAATATTTTTCTGCTTAGATATTTCTTCTGCCAGATATCCTAAGTCATCGCTCTTATGTATTTCATAAAGTCCTAGGACATGAACAGAATTTATCCAAGGTCTTTGCTACTCCATGACAAGGATGGCCTTTACTCCAGTTTCCAATGCTTTATTTCTCATTTGTAGCTGAGACTTCCGCAGAATGGCCTTTATTACTCATATTTCTACCAGTATTCTGGTCACAATCACTTAGGTGGTCCCTGAGAAAATTCAGACTTTCCCTAGTTCTGGGGTCTTCTTCTGAGCCCTCATCGGAATCACCCTTAATGTTCTGTTTATGATAGTCCAGGCTTCAGCTTGCTTGCTCTTCCAAATCCTTTGAGCCTCTAAGCATTATCTAGTTCCAAAACTGTTTCCATATTTTCAGTTATTTGTTATAGCAACAACTTTACTTATGTACCAATTTTATGTCTTAGTTCATTTTCTGTTGCTATAGCAGAATATCAGAGACCAGTTAATTAACGAAGAAAAGAAGTTCATTCAGCACCAAATTCTGGAGGCTGGGAAGTCCAAGAGCATGGTTCTGGCATCTGACAAGGGCCATCCCATGATGGATACATGGAAGGCAAGAGAAATGCATGTGAGAGAGTGCTGGTTCTTGTAACAAAGCCACTCCCATAATAACTAAGTCACTCCCCATGACTGCATTAAGCTACTCATGAAGGTGAAGCTCACATGACCTAATCACTTCCTAAAGACCTCACCCTGATGCTATCACACTGGCAATTAAGTTTCAACACAAGTTTTGGAGGGGACATTTAAGCCATAGCACTGTCCCTCCTTTATGTCAGACCCCAGTAAAATTAATCTTTTATGACGTCTCTCTTCCCCTAACAAACTTCTTTTTACTTATCAGTGCTGTGCCAACTCCACATTTAACAAGACCACCACATATAGAGTGAGAAGGCCTTAAATTATATATTGCAGCTCTCCCTATCTAGCTATGTGACATTAAGTAAAGTGGTTATCCTCTCTAAATCTTAATTTTTTCCTTGGTAAAAGGGGTTTTCACCTGCCTCACTTAACTAAAAGGCTGTTGTAAAGATAAAATAGGGAACGTTTTGTCTGATTGTTTTATAAGTGAACATTATACTATGTAAACTGCTCAAGCAAGTTAAAATTAAGTTCCACTGATATGACTTACAACCCAAAGTGAGAGTGGCTTAAATAAGTTACAATTTTACTTCTTTCTCAAGTGAAAGAAATTGAAAGAGAAGGTCTTCAGGGCCAGTGTAATGGCTACAGGATGCAGGGACCCAAACTCTTTCTCTGTTGATGCTTCTTTTTTCTCTCTTGATGCTCGACCATTTTTAGCACCTGATTTCCTCGTCAGGATTGAGGTTGGCCACGTACGCTCTGTCACCATGTCTGTGTTCCAGACAGCAAGAAAGAGAAAGAGAGGGGACATTCTCTCTCTAAGACACTTGCAGGAATTATGCATGACACTCCAGATGACATTTATTGGTCAAAGCCTAAATAGCTACATCAAACTGCAAGGGAGGTCGAGCAAACATATGCCCCGCTGAAAACCAGGACTTCAAAAAAATAAGAATCATGGAGGTAATGGCTGCTGGGGATTACTATGGTTTGAATGTTCGTATCCCCTCCAAAATTCATGCTGAAACTTAATCACCAATGTGATGGTATTAAGAGGTGAGGCCTTTAGGAGGTGATTGAGTCATGAGGGCAAAGCTGTCATGGATAGAATTGGAGCCCTTGTAAAAGGGTATGAGGGAGTGAGTTTGCTCCTGTCCGTCTCTGCTGCCATGTGAAAACACAGCATTCACCCTCAACAAGGTACCCCCCTGGAAGCAGCCAGCAGCCCTCACGACACACTGAACCTGCCAACACCTTGACCTGGACTTTCCTGTCTCCAGAACTAAGAGAAATAAATTTCTGTTTCTTGTAAATTATCGAGTCTTCGGTATTTTGTTACAGCAGCACAGACCAAGACAGGGATCAACTAGCAATCCGTGACACAGATCATTTTTCTGACATCTGTGAGAAGATTCCATATTCTATTTCAAGCTCATTTGAACCTTGTTGAAACATTCCTGTTCTGGGTCACATTTCTTTTCTATTGTATTCTTTAGTTTCTCTAGTTTTTAGGCAACACTGATCACACAATAAATTAACTATATTAAAGTATTTAAAAGTAGAGAATGGTTTATCGTAGCCAAAATCTCTAAAATAATCTCCCTTTAAAAAATTATTCTATCATAATCAATATAACTCATTGCCACAAGATTTCCAACTTTATCCCTATAAAGTTATAAGTTTAATTATACAACTTCATTACTTAAAACCTGCAGTAATACCTTAAGCTTAGGGAAACCATATATTCCAGTTGACCCAAGGCCATCTTGGTTTATGCTTCTTGTCCTGGGGTCCCCTCTCATTTAGCACTTGTCCTGGTTTTTATTTCTTAATAAAGTAATAACACCTATAATGTATTAAAATAAGCCAAGGTATATTTCATGAACCTCTACTTTATATTTATTTCCACCTTCTGCCATAGTCTCTTCTGGTATGGTGTGAGAAGCATGTACAATAAATAAGCTTCTTATTTTGACATTTGATTAGAGCTGAAAGATAATAGTGATAAACCAAGTCTCTTTCCTCTACCTTTTCAAGATCCAACTTAGTTTACATTTCCCTTACAAGGACAACATATAGGGTTATTCACTCATCATTCGTTTCTAAATTGAAGTGTACTTGGATGTAATTGGGTAGGATCAGTAAACTCCTTCTAGTCCAGTGGCAATGCCTTCCAGATGCAGCAAGTCACCAGGGTGACAGGAGGTTAATCAAGTGGAAACATAAGTAAAATATGTGCAGCAATAGAGATTGACCAATCATGTCAAAGAGTCTATACAGAATAGTCTGAATAGTCCTACTCTACAAGTTTATCATCTTTTCAAGCCAGTAACAGTGTGTTTAAAAAAAGGTTCAACTATTGTGTAGTGGAAATCTATAAATATGTATATATAATAAAATAAATGTTTTAGATATGAAATATCATATATAAATACAGATTTTATTATAAATACATGTAGATTTATATTATACATAATTATTAAGATAAAATAAATATATTTTATGGTCAATGCATTTTTATTTTACAATAAACCATTCAGCAACAATAAGCTTAAAAGAAGAAAGAAATTTCAAGTTTTGTAAAATATTAGGATGGATTTTCCTTATTTTTTTCCCTTAAGAGAAGTGTCACTCTGTCACCCAGACTGGAGTACAGTGGTGTGATCACAGCTCACTACAGACTCGAACTCCTGGGCTCAAGTGATCCTCCCACCTCAGCCTCCCAAGTAGCTTGGATGACAGGAACATGCCACCACAACCGGTTAATGTTTGTTTGTTTGTTTGATTGCTTGCTTGCTTGTTTTTAGAGATGAGAGTCTCCCTATGTTGCCCAGGCTGGTCTCAAACTCTTGGGCTCAAGTGATTCTCCTGCTTCAGCCTCCCAAAGTGCTGGAATTACAGGTGTGAGTCACCACACCTGGTCTGACTTGCCACATCTCAAAAACGTTGACAACGAAAGAGTAACTCATACCAAATATTTGTTGAGAATTACCATCTACCACATGAGCTACTGATATTATTGGCCCAGTGAAAACCAGAAGGCACAAATACGAAGAAACATCAGAGACTCCTCTAACAGTCGGTAGAAGACTTTGTCCAAAGATGGTGATTTAACATGTGCAGCTATAGATAATACACAAATCACATTGTGAAGCATGACTTTTTATTTAGATCAAATGTATATTCTGAATTAACTTTACTCATTTTTCATTCCAAGTTTCCTTGTGCGAGTCTGAAAATAAAGTGATCATTGTCAATGTGCTATCTCCATTAGCAGAAGAAAAACTTCTAAAATAGTTAAATGGTGGATGTGAGGGTGATCTATCCACAATATCTGTCACCATATTGATCACCAAGGTTGATGTGGCTGCCAACCTGGCTGGCTATGCGGTTGGGCCCTCCCTCCCTCACTGCCCCACGTACATCCTTCCCAAAGCTCTGTGCTTGGTCGAAGAGAACTATCTTCCCTGATAAATGGTTAAGTGGTACAAGTTTTACAGGAGTTTTCAGCTTCAAATTGAAAATCACTTAATTATAAAAATACTTATATTCTTTTCAACGATTTATGAAATAAAAATATAGCCCATTCTGGCAGAGTTGAAACATCTGACATTTTGTGAATGCTATTGTAAAATCAGTTAAAATGTTCAATATTGAAAGTAACTTTTTTTTTTTTTTGTCGTGATAAAACAATTACAAATTTTGGTGAAGCCCAGCATCATGGTAAAAACAATGATCCTACAAAACTTAAAAGAAAATAGAAACTATGGAGCAGAACTCTACTTGGAATTGGTTGTAGTGTACATGTAATTCATAAGTCGATTAAGACCAGCTGTGATATTCTGCCATTCAAAATAAAAACTATAATTATCAAACTTTACATATATAGGTATACTTAAATCACTTCTATATATAAGTGGTTTAACTACATAAAATTTAGGATGACACATGCTGAAGACTAAACAAAATATTCAATATTGCAATATATACTTTCTTTTTCTTGATGCCTACAATCAATTGACTATTAGAAATGTTTGAGCCTGGGGGCCAGGCACAGGGGCGCACACCTCTAATCCCAGCACATTGGGAGGCTAAGGCAGGTGGATCACCTGAGGTCAGGAGTTCAAGACCAGCCTGGCCAACATGGCGAAACCCCATCTCTACTAAAAATACAAAAATTAGCCTAGCAAGGTAGCATGTGCCTGTAATCCCAGCCACTCGGGAGGCTGAGGCAGGAGAATCGCTTTAACTTGAGAAGTGGAGGTTGCAGTGAGCTGAGATCGCCCAATTGCACTCTAGCCTAGGCAACGAGAGCAAAACTCCATCTCAAAAAAAAAAAAAGTTTGAGCCTTTGAATAATTTTTTGTATTAACCCAAGTGTCCTACAACGGAATTGAGTTTTTAAATTAAAAAGTCCTCTAAATTGTGGTTGCCTTTTGTTCAAAATTAGTTGGAACTCTTTAACAAAAGTACTCAATAAATAAAACAACAAAAAAAGTGTTGAAGTTTTTAGTAAATTTTGTTTACTAAAAATAAGGTTTATAACAATAAAGACATTGAAATTTATTCTACCTAATACAGGGAGGAACTGAACATATCAAATGAAAACGGCTTAAAGGGTAAACAAGTTTCAATTTCCAAATTTGATAATTGTTCTTCAGAATATATTACTTTTAGGGAGAATCATTTGACAGAGCAACTATTTTTAATTCAATAAATTTATATTCTGTTCTGAAGTTGAATGAAAAAAGCTTATAATTATATAACATTTGTATTTGGCAAAACTTCAAAAACATCATAAACACAGATGACTTATTTGATGAGTTTTTGTCTTACAAAAACATTTGTTGACTAAAAATACACTGAATAGAGGGAAGAAACAACCTGAGATGTTTACACATTTTAATATGAAAAAAAAATTTCATTGAGAATATCCTACATTGAGCAGAATTTATTTTGAATATGCTTCAATTTCTGAAGGGAAAATATTTTCTCAATTTGAAAAAAAAAAAAAGAAGGATTCATTGGAATCATCAAACATTCTAATTTATTTACCATAAAATAGAGCTTTGAGGCCGGGAGTGGTGGCTCACACCTGTAATCCCAGCACTTTGGGAGGCTGAGGCAGGCAGATCACAAGGTCAGGAGATCGAGACCATCCTGGCTAACATGGTGAAACCTCATCTCTACTAAAAAAAATACAAAAAATTACCTAGGCAGGGTGGCACGTGCCAGTAGTCCCAGCTACACGGGAGGCTGAAGGAGGAGAATTGCTTGAACCTAGGAGGCACAGGTTGCAGTGAGCTGAGATTGCACCACTGCTCTCCAGCCTGGGCAACACAGTGAGACTACCTCTCTCAAAAAAAAAAAAATAGAGCTTTGACTATCACTCAATTTTATTAGAACATTTTAATAAAATTATATTGAAAATACATATATTCTTCAGAAAGATATGAATGGCATGGTATTAGGGATAGAAGTAGATAAGAAATAGATTAAAATATGTGCCTATACAATTGCCACAAAAATAATAAAATACCTAGGAATACAGCTAACTATGAAGGTGAAGGATCTCCACAAGGAGAACTGCAAACCACTCCTCAAAGAAATCAGAGATGATACAAACAAAAGGAGAATCATTCCATGCTCATGGATAGGAAGAATCAGTATCATTAAAATGACCACACTGTCCAAAGCAACCTATAGATTCGATGCTATTCCTATTAAACTACCATTGAAATTCTTCACAGAACTAGAAAAAAAAAAAACTATTTTAAAATTCATATGGAACCAAAAAAGAGCCTGAGTAGCCAAGGCAATCCTAAGCAAAAAGAACAAAGCTGGAGGCATCATGCTACCTGACTTCAAACTACACTACAGAGTTACAATAACCAAAACAGCATGGTACTGGTACAAAAACAGACACATAGGCCAATGGAACAGAATAGAGAACTCAGAAATAAGACTACACACCTACAACTATCTGATCTTTGAAAAATCTGACAAAAACAAGCAATGGGGAAAGGATAACTGGCTAGCCACACACAGAAGACTCAAACTGGACCCCTTCCTTACACCACACACAAAAACCAACTCAAGATGGATAAAACACTTAAATGTAAAACCTAGAACTATAAAAACCCTGCAAGACAAAACCATTCAGGACATAGGCACCGGCAAAGATTTTGTGACAAAGACGCCAAAAGCAATTGCAATGAAAGCAAAAATTGACAAATGGGATATAATTAAACTAAAGAGCTTCTTCACAGCAAAAGAAGCTATCAACAGAGTAAACAGACAGCCTACAGAATGAGAGAAAATGTTTGTTGCACCTGTAATCCCAGCTACTCTGGAAGCTGAGGCAGGAGAATTGCTTGAACCTGGGAGGCAGAGGTTGCAGTGAGCCGAGATCACACCACTGCACTCCAGCCTGGGTGACAGAGTGAGATTCTGTCTCAAAAAAAAAGTTTTAAAAAATTGCCTATGTATCAAGAATAATTATTTTGCTGTTATGTTTATTCTTTACATAATAAAGAGGAATTTTAAAATTTTTACCTCAATACACAAGGTGATTTTTTTTTTTCAGACAGACTTTTTTTGCTCTTGTTGCCCAGGCTGGAGTGCAGTGGTACAATCTCGGCTCACCGCAACCACCGCCTAACCGGTTCTCAAGCGATTTTTCTGCCTCAGCCTCCCGAGTAGCTGGGATTACAGGTGCATGCCACCATGCCCTGCTAATTTTTTGTATTTTTAGTAGAGACGAGGTCTCACCATGTTGGTCAGGCTGGTCTCAAACTCCCAGCTTCAGGTGATCTGCCCTCCTTGGCCTCCCAAAGTGCTAGGATTACAGGCGTGAGCCACCATGCCTAGTCAATATTTTTCTTTTTTCTTTTTTTTTTTTTTTTCATTTTGAGAGCAGGTACTGTTTATTAAGCTGACGAGACTCGAAAAATAATCATAGTAGACACCTTAGTTCATTCTTCTAATAAGCCTTTTGGTCTGGTCCTCCCTGTTGCCAGCATCTCCACCTTCTACAAAATGGGTGGTCTTTTTCTTCATTCCACCTCATGGAGAAGATAATTTGAAGGGCCACAGAAGTTATTTGCCTCTTTGAAGTGTTTTCCAACAGTATAGATCTCACGAATCAGATCCTCCATGCAGATGATGCCATATTTACCAAGAGATCGAGCAATCAAAGCGTTATCTGTCAAAGCAATTCGCTTCTTATTGATTTTGCCATAACCACGCTTGTAGATTAGTTCATTTACTGACTTCAGATTGGGGTACCCCCATGCAATATATGGCTCTACAATCCTCAGCATGTTAATCGAAGCCTTGTTGAGCTTCACAAAGGTTCCATTGAAGATTTGACGAAGGCGAAGAAGCTGCAATACCTTTCGGACCTTCGGGCTCACGCCATTGACACCTCTGATCCTGATGACAAACGCCAATTTGGGTTCAGCAGGTACATAGAAGTTGCCAGCTTTTCTTGCCATCCTCACCATTCGAATTTCGGTTCTGTACATCTGCCTATATTCCTTGTGATAGTGCTTCGCTTTTTCATAGATAAGCTTCCTCCTTGCCTTTCGAAGCATCTTTTGGGCAAACTTCTTTCTCAGGCACTTGATCTTCACCTCTGCGAAATTCCTTCACTTTTTCTTAAGGGTTTCTGGCACAGCAGGAACCTTCTTCTTCTTCTCTTCTGCACCCTCTATGGTTCCAGCTGGAAAAATAGAGCGTATTTTTCTATTTGAAGAATTTTTTTCAGGCTGGGCATGGTGGCTCATGCCCGTAATCCCAGCACTTTGGGAAGCTGGGGCGGGCAGATCACTTGAGGTCAGGAGTTCGAGACTAGCCTGGCCAACATGGTGAAACCCCATCTCTACTAAAAATACAAAAATTAGCTGGGCATGGTGGTGCACAGCTGTAATCCCAGCTACTTGGGAGGCTGAGGCATGATAATCACTTGAACCCGGGAGGCAGAGGTTGCAGTGAGCCAAGACCACGCCATGGCACTCTAGCCTGGGAGAAAGGAGACTCTGTCTCCAAAAAAAAAAAAGATTTTTTTTTCAAAAAGTTTTTAATAGAGTCAACTTGATGGTCAATAAATATTCAAAAGATTAAGTTCCATTTATTTTTAGCACCTCCTTTAACTCTCAAAAGTGTCCCAGTTTGGTTGATGTTGGCTAACTATAGCCAACAGGATAAAGCCACATTGCTTGTGATGTGGCCCTCTGCACCTTTCCAGTCTCCATCCCATGACTCTTCAAAGCCTCCCAGGCTCGGCTCTCAAAGCTCTACTCCCACACTTCCCTCTGGCTGCAATGCCCTGTGCCCTCATAACCCTGCTGCTTTCTAACTCGGCCATTACATCCAAGCTAAATATCTTCTTACAGCTTCTGCTGGCTTTCTCCTCTTACTTTCCCATCTTACAGCATTAATTATATGCACATATATGTCCTCATAGAGCTTCACATGCAACCCTGATTGTTGTGGCAGCGCCACTATTTTGTTTCCTGTTCTCTTTTCAAACTGGATGGGGAAAGCTGGGAAGCCATGGACTTTTACTTCTTTATCTTTGTACATCCAGAGCCTGACACATTACTGGACACAAACTGGTTATGGCAAATGTTGGTCTAATTAAATGTGTTGTATCGCAAAGACGACCTTTCAGAACCTCCTAAAACACACTATGAAGGCATCTTTGTGCTCTATGATTGTATATAAGGCCCTTTCAGGACCTGATCCTCTAGCTGCTGAGCCCCAGCAGGGCCTGTTTTTTTTCTGGTGGACTCTTAGGTTCATGATCATCTGCTGGCATGCTCTTGAGAAGGCTATAGGGTGAATAGATAACCTCAGTTGTCCAGTGATTCATTTCGCTATGTAAAATCTGAAATAATGATTATGTATTTGTGTGTGTGTGTGTGTGTGTGTGTAAAATTAACACTCATTTATTCCCAAATAAGCCAATAACAATGTCCAGTGCCTACACTAAAAGCTTGACTAACAAAATTATAACTACCAGAAAGGGTAGTGAATATAACCTAACCCTATTTTCTTTTTTTTTCTTTGTTTTTTTCTTTTTTTTTCTTTTAATTATACTTTAAGTTCTAGGGCACATGTTTGTTACATAGGTATACATGTGCCATGTTGGTTGCTGCACCCATCAACTCGTCATTTACATTAGGTATTTCTCCTAATGCTATCCCTCCCCCAGCCACCCAGCCCTTGACAGGCCCCAGTGTGTGATGCTCCCCGCCGTGTGTCCAAGTGTTTTCACTCTTCAACTCCGACCTATGAGTGAGAACATGCAGTGTTTGATTTTCTGTCCTTGTGATAGTTTGCTTAGAATGATGGTTTCCAGCTTCATCCATGTCCCTGCAAAGGACATGAACTAATCCTTTTTTATGGCTGCATAGTATTCCATGGTGTATATCTGTCACATTTTCTTAATCCAGTCTATCATTGATGGACGTTTGGTAACCTAACCCTATATTCTAAAGTTGGTCACAGACTCCCCTTCACTAGGCAAGGGGCCCTTAAGTAAGAAGATGTCCAGCAAAGTGAATCTAAGACATACAAAATGGTGAGGCTCCATACTGGGTTATGTCTCATTCAAACTAAGCCATCTTTCATTACGGATATAATTTAAAAGTGCCTATATAGGTGTGTATATGTGTATATCATAAACACTTTGAATAGATAGCGTTATCGATTCACATGTCCATTGTCATCAATAATACTGCAAATTACCTAGGAGACAGCACAGTGGTAATAGAAAGGCCTTGGAGCTAGATAAGTGTGTGATAGAATTTTGACTTCATCTGTTCTTGAGCCCCAGTCTCCTCATCCATGAAATGTGAACAATCATGCCTGCCATTTAGACCTGTTGAAAGGATTAAAGAAGACAGTACCTAGACAGATAAATAGTAAAGTTGTTATATTTATTACTACAGGATCTGTTATTATTTGACTACCATGTAATCTAGTAATATTGCACAACGTTGATTCTTATTCTCTAAAGTGAAGTAGAGCTGGTCACTAATTCCCCATTGCTCCCAAATTCTGTTTTCAGTGACATTTTAAGAACAGCCTCCCCTCCGCATGTCCACAGGGAACTGTCAGGCCCAGGGGCACCTCTGCTGCTTCCCAGTAGGAAGCTCCAGGAAAGCAAGAAGTGAGTGGGTTTCTATGATCCCACCAAGATCTGGCTGAGCTCCACTTTCAGCCTGGTGACTCATGCACCTTGAGTTGCTAAAGGAATTGAAAGTGTTGCCAAGGAATTTTGCAGTTTGCAGCAGGTGGATGTAGAAATTACAGAACCACTTCCTTCAAATCAGTAACAGTGGATGTTTGTGCCCACAAGGATGAGGGCACCTTGGCAAGCACCCTAACCAACTTCTCCTACTTCAGAACAGGCCCCAAACCATGTTTTCACTTCCTAGTGGTATACAAATGCACAGATGCAGAAGTAAAACCCGGTCCCGAGCAGAGGGTCTAAATCCGCAGGCATCAACAAATATGCTGCAACCTTTTTTTAATGTGAACAGTGAATTGACTTTTATGAAACTGAATAATAACTGATAAATGATTACGCTGTTCATCCATTATTTTGCTTTAGATATAATTTGAAATCTTTCAAAAGATGTTTCTCTCTCCTTATCAATACAACTGATTGCTTTATCTCAGTGCTAAGTTTTGGGCAATTTTCTCATATCTAGCTTTCAGTTCATACATTTTTTTGCTTTAGCTCTCTTTAACCAGTTGATTAAACTATGCACTGCATTTCCATTTCAGTGACTATATTTTGCAATTCTAGAAAATGTATTTAACTATTTTTGAATTTTCTTTAGTATTCCACTTAAGTTTATGTGTTGGTGTTTTGGCTGTATCTATTTGTATAGTTTTTTTATGATTGCCCTGAGGATAATGAAATACATACCTAACCTCTTAAGAGTCTATTTAGATTAAATATTTTACTACTACAAGCAAAACACAGAAGTCTTATAACTATATAGGACCCTTTGCCTTCTCCCGTTTGTGTCACAGCTGTCAGATGCTTTGCATATACATACCGTACCAAAGTTAAATTTTTTTTTTCATACAAAGTCTAGCTCTTGTCCCCCAGATTGCAGTGCCATGGCGTGATCTCAGCCCACTGCAACGTCCCCCTCCAGGGTTCAAATGATCCTCCTGCCTTGACCTCCTGAGTAGCTGAGATTACAGGTGTGCAACACCACACCTGGCTCATTTTTGTATTTTTAGTAGAGACGGGGTTACACCATGTTGGCCAGAGTGGTCTCGAACTTCTGACCTTAGGTGATCCACCCGCCTCGGCCTCCCAAAGTGTGGGATTACAGGCGTGAGCCACTGCTCCCTGCCACACCGCGCCCAGCCAAAAGTTACAACTTTTGCTTTCAATAGTCATACATGTTTTAAGAACTTAAAATGAGAAAAATAGCGTTTTTCTATTACCCAGTTACCATTTTCTTCCATTTCTGAAGTTTCAAGTTTCTCTGCAGTGTCATTTCCCTTAAGCCTCACTACTTCCTTTAGCATTTCTTTTAGATGGGTCGGCTGGTAATAAATTTTATCCATTTTATCATCTTGCTGAGCTGGTAAGCAGTTTGTTTAATTTCTCTTTCACAAAGGGTGCAACTAATTAATAGAGTAGAACAAAAAAAAGGTAAAGATTGGATTTGGAAGGAAACAGGTGAGTGACCAACACCATCCGTAATGCAAAGCAGCTTCCAATGAAGCCCCTTTTTCTTTTAAGCAGGTCTCGGGAACTCAGCGTTTTTCGGTATCCTTCTGCATTTGTCACTACCAGCCTATCACATGGGATTCTTTTCCCTAAAGCCAGCCGTGGGTAAATGTCCTCTTCCATCAGCTAGAAAGAATAAGTACCCATTCTGTTTATTTCACAGAGTCAATGTGAACGATGCTGCTCAGAGTCTCAGTGACAGCCACCAGGTCTCCAGACCAATAGAGAAAGAAGACAGACTTGAACTGCAGGGAAATTGAATTTTTAGAACGTTGTCTTTGCTACCCCATTGATGGAGATAATCCTGAAGTGCAGTTCAGAAGAAAAAACATGCAAATCCAAGTCGTAGTACACATTTCCCTCTAATTTTCCTGATGCATACAGATGTCATTGGCCCTTCATCACTAGCCTAACCATAACAGTTGCTTTGCGATTCCTTTGGATCCTCCGAAGATTGGGAGTTATTCTTAGCAGACAGTTTTACATGGATCTCTCAGTATTTCTGCACATCTTGTAAGCAGAGGTACTGATGGCCTTTTGTTCTGAACTATCTTTTCAAGGATATTTGTATAGCAAACAGCCTAGAAATAACAGACAGCGCATTTCCCTCCAAAGCAAAGAGCAGGTTGCTTACAGCCTTGCCACGATTTTAAAGGTGGTATTTCCCACTGAAGCAAAAGGCAGGTATGCGTACTGTCCTGTGTAATAAAGAAAATGTTTCTCTCTGAAAGCAAAGGTCAAGCATGCGAACTGCATATTACACAAGATTCAGGTTCCCTAAGTTCAGGGCTCTTCTGTAACAAACCCATTGAGCGTGCAGTTATTATCTAGCTCCTGTGGGAACTGGAGCTTAGGGATTAGGACAAAAATGCTAATTCTCTGGCTACTGTCCGTACCTCTGACCCAGGAGTCTCAAGTCTCCAACCAGCATCCTTGAAACTGTGGTTGGCTAACCTGTCAACTTGCAAGTAGATAAAATCCTAGACCCTCAGAGGTCTTGGCAGTTACAAAATGACCTTCTGTACCTGCCCAACCCTCCCATAGTATTTATTTCTCCTCCAAGAGTGGGATGGCTGCCATGTATTTGCATAGCATCTGGCCATGTGCCAATTCACCAGGTCCCGGTAGGACTCTACCCCCAGAATTCTATTTCTTAACATTCTCACATAGATGCCAAAACAGGCACTAGTTTCTTTGTTTCTTCCCCCTACTTGTACATCTTTATCTTTAGTATGCATACACTGTATCACATATTTCAACAG
This sequence comes from Chlorocebus sabaeus, assembly GCF_047675955.1. Lineage (NCBI taxonomy): Eukaryota > Metazoa > Chordata > Mammalia > Primates > Cercopithecidae > Chlorocebus > Chlorocebus sabaeus. Next base: position 12,194,026 of record NC_132918.1, read on the forward strand.
CTGCAAGAAGCAGCAAATACATACCAGGTTATTATAGTCTATGGCCACTATATGCCAAGCCCACACAAATGAATTAGAAAACTTCGCTTGAGACTAAGGATGTAAAAACCTCGTGCAAAACCATCTATAAATATAAAGTTTTATTATTATGAGCTCCTATAATAAAAGAGCTCTGGTTGACCACCCCTGAGCTAGCTACTAGAATTTCCTCATTCCTGAACAGGAGAACTTTAGCTAAGAGTAAATTAGTAAGCACTCAGCTAAAACAACTGTAAGAGACCAGAAAAGACCGGGCGCGGTGGCTCACGCCTATAATCCCAGCACTTTGGGAGGCTGAGGCGGGTGGATCACGACATCAGGAGTTTGAGACCAGCCTGACTAACATGGTGAAACCCCGTCTCTACTAAAAGTACAAAAATTAGCTGGACATGGTGGCACACGCCAGTAATCCCAGCTACTCAGGAGGCTAGGGCAGGAAAATCACTTGAACCCAGGAGGCAGAGGTTGCAGTGAGCCAAGATCGCGCCATTGCACTTCAGCCTGGGCAACAGAGCAAGACTCCATCTCAAAAAACAAAAAGGAGACCAGGAAAATAAAAGTGTCCTTTGTCAAAAGCTGAAAGTGAACCAGTACCATGTTTAATCTGTCAATACAAAATGTCATTGTCCCTCTAAATTTTGCTTGCATTTTACTGACAATCTGGTTACTAAATTGTTAGATATAGAATTAACTCTTAAGTACTTGGTCTAGCAATTGACCAAATTAAATTAATAGATAAGAAGCAAGTTGCAAAAATTCCCTAGCTATCGTCTTCTTCTTTTGTACCATTTTGCATGGCATCAAAATATGCCCCAGATACTATGGACACATAGTAATTTACCCCATAGTTCAGTGGCATGAAACACCAATGTGTCATGTTCACTGATTCTCTTGAGGAAATTGGACAGGACACTGGGGACGGCTTGTCTCTGATCCACGATGGTCTGGGGTCTCAGATGGAAAACTCAAAGGCTGGGAGCTGGAATCATCTGAAAGCATCTTCACTCGTGTCTAGTGCACAATGGTGGCAGTTAGCTGAAGATCTTAGTTCCTCTCTATATTGGCCTCTCCATGCGAGTTAATTTGTGCTTCCTCAGAGCATAATAATTCTAAGGACAGGTGTCCTGAGAGAGGAAGCAGATGGAGACTGTATCCTTTCTATGGTCTTAGCCTTGGAAGTCACATAGCATCACTTCTGCTGCATCTATTGATCAAAGATACAAGTTTCTATCTTGATCCAAACAGAGAAAATACAAACCTCAACATTAAATAGGAAGGTGTCAGTTACCATTTAAGAAATGCATGTGGGACTCGGATATGTATATCTGTATGCCCATCTTTGGAAAATACAATCTACCACACTCTGTATTTGTGTGACTTCTCTCAATGAACCTACAGAACAGATGCTTTCATTCTCTTCATTTCACAGATAGAAAATTAAATCCAAACACATTTAACAACTTGGCCAAATTAATGCTTGATTATAAGAGTATTTATTAGTAAACCTACCCATATTTGAACTTTGTTGAGACAAAGAGGTTTCTCCTCCCATAGCCAGAGATTATTTTCAGTTTCCATGTTGAGCCACCGTTTCCTTATTTTTTTTTTTTTTTCTTCTTTTTTGAGACAGGGTCTCACTTTGTCACCCAGGCTGGAGTGCAGTGGTGCCATCTTGGCTCACTGCAGCCTTGATCTCCCAGGTCCAAGCAATCCTGCTTCAGCCTCCCAAGTAGCTGGGACTACGGGCACACACCACCACACTCGGCTAATTTTTGTACTTTTTGTGGAGACAGGGTTTCATCATGTTGCCCAGGCTGGTCTTGGACTCCAGAGCTCAAGCAATCCACCCACCTCGGCCTCCCAAAGTGCTAGAATTACAGGCATGAGCCATGGCCACCCAGCCTAGCCACTGTTTTTTATCATCTCTCAAGTTTCACTGTCTAAGATCTGACACATGACTTGAAGACTTACCCCTTTAAAATTTCCTCTTATTTTAACTGCTTTTGGGATTCTACTGGAAGTGGGAGTGTAGGGAAGCTTGTACAGCATAGTAGTACCATGAATAAGCATTGGAGGCAGATAAACATGGCTTTAAATCCTGGCTCTACCACTTCTTGTTTAGATGCAGCAAACACATTACTTACCCTTGGTAAGTAATTACCTTACTCCTTCCCAACAGGGATAATAATAAGCTTCTAGAACCTGGTACAGAAGGCGCATATTAATAGAATAAGTAAAATATCACTGACACCTGTACCCATATTCTTATGCCACTCCCTAGGAACTTTCATCTAATTATAACTAGAAGTTCTCAGATGGTGTTTCATGAGTGCTTAAAAATGAATCACCATTGATGCTAACAGGAGGCTTCCTCTTCTGATCCAGACCCCTTCATGATGGATGGTCTCAGGAAGTCACTGAGGGTAGTACCTCATCACTCCCTTGATTACAGATGCTCCCCTAAAACAAGGCTGTCTCCTAATGAGACTATAGCAGCAATCTCTCAGGATGCTGGAGAGGCACAGTATTTGGTTTATCATTGGGAGTAATGCCCCCTTCACCATTCCACTTGGGTCATATAGACAAATAGTTTTTTTCTGCTTTTGCTAGCAATTTCTCTTTCTAGAGGACTTGCATATTGATCCTTAGAGCCAGGAGATAACAGACACCTTCCTGTGCTCTCAAAGTCTACACAACCATCCCTCTTCCTCCTCCAAACTTGCCTTCCTTTCTTCAGCTGAAAGCAAAAACACAACACAACTTACACCAGTCCCTTCTTCTGAGACCTGTTCATCTCTTTACAGATTATCCTACACCTTTTAATAGGTACACTATGTTTTATCTGCACTTTCTCCTTTCTCTCTGATTTTATGTCCCAATCAGCCTCTCTCATCCCTCTCTCTCTTTTTTTTTTTTTTCTTTTATAAATCATGGGGCCAGGCGCAGTGGCTGACGACTGTAATCCCAACACTTTGGGAGGCTGAGGCAGATGGATCACTTGAGGTCAGGAATTCAAGACCAGGCTGGCCAACATGGTGAAACCCTATCCCTACTAAAAATACAAAAATTAGCCAGGCACGGTGGCAAATGCCTGTAATCCCCTCTACTCAGGAGGCTGAGGCAGGAGAATCACTTGAACCCAGGAGGCAGAGGCTGCAGTGAGCCAAGATCGCACCACTGCACTCCAGCCTGGTGACAGAGCAAGACTCCATCTTAAATAAATAAATAAATAAATAAATAAATAAATAAATAAAGGTACCTCCACGTAGGAATGAGCTTCACTCAAATACTTTCTATTAGAGTTGCTATTGTCCTGGTTGGCCCAGTCTTGGCACCCAAATTTTATTGCTTAGATCCTCCCAATGAAAACTAATATATGTAACATTATCAGGGAGGGGTCTTTAACTGCAGACGTCATTTAAAAAGAAGAAAAAAAGAATTTTTGAGAATGACTCAAACCCTACTGTGGAACGAGAACTACATACAATTTATATGTCAAGAAGTTAAACTGAACTGAATATATAGTTAATTGCAAAAGGTATTCAATATAGAACTGATAATAGCCTACAATCCTACATAGCTAAGAAAATTTTTTTTAGTTGGCCAGATGTGGCTGAGGGGAGTGTCTGCCCTGTTCCCCTGCAGCTGTCCTTCCTCTGCCTTTCATATCCGACTCTTCCATTGCCCTCTGCTGAGTCCCTCTGTGCCTGTGTCTCACACCATCTGGATTGAAGGGGTCACTCTCCTGTGTCAAGACTTTTCATGTCATTTCTCCATCTGAAATTATTCAAAGTTCACTTTTAATTCAAATTCTCCATTGAATCCATTTGTCAGGAGGTTGCTTTCTCCAAATATGCTCTGCAAACTGTCATCTCTGGCTGCTTGCTGTCATAAATAGACATTAGTCTCTATTTCCTGTGTTGTTGCAAAGAGAAGTGTTATACAGCTCCAGGCTTTTTGGTGGGAAGAGAGCTACTTCCAGTGTGGATACTACAAGAAAAGCTTCCCTTGTTGCCCAGCTCTCTGATACTTCCTGTGTTTCCATGGCAAACTTCCCTCTTGGATGCAGCTGCTTAGGAGGGGTGGGGAGAAGGGAACTGTTTAACCATTTGGTTCCCACCACATGCCTCTTACATGTTCAATTTTCCCCTGCACATTACATGTGACTCCTGTCCTTGTCCCCTTTTTAAGCACCTACCCACCCCCCATCCCCCACCTCCACACAACAAACATTTCTTTCAGCTCTCTCAAATATGTGGAGTTACTCACTTAACCCATGGAAAATGCTATCCTTTTGGCAGGAAAATGCTGGATTCATGATAGTGCCACTAGAAAAGCATTTTTGTAACTCCTCCATTTCCAGCACATCTTGCTTCTAGCAGAATGAGTAGGTCCTTGAACCCCAAAGCCAGGGCTGGTGGTCACCCTAGGAAGTCACCTGCAGCGGTTAAAAACCAGTGCATGTAATAGGGATAGTATTTTTGGCATTTTGAGTATTTTCATTTCCCCCTTAAATCATGCTGCTTCACAACCTCAGCATCCAAGCTTAGCCAAAAAGCATATTGCCTCAGGGAATAAGAGGCCATTGATTATCTCTGGGTCATAAATCTGACTTTTATAAGTCCACATCAAAACAATTGTCACGAAAGCCAGGCTTTGGGTAGACAGAAAAGGACACTCTGAGTTCCCTTAGCCTCTATTTAGCATAGTAAGAGCCAGGCCTGGCAGACCAGAAGGCATCTCATCACATGCCTTGGGTAGGGAGAACAAACTCTGGAGAGAACACAGAAAAAAATAAAAACTGCCTTTTCAGCCCTGCTGCACTGCAAGAAGCAAAGGAGGCAGCAAATGGGACCAAGCCTCATGGCTCCTCCCTGCTCCTGTCCCCAAACGGGGCTGCAATTCTAGAATGGGGCTTATATTGGTTTAGAGGAAAGCCAAACAGAGAGTGTTTTGCCTCATTTCCCATTTGAGACTCATAGCAAACTACCATAGAATAGCTGCATCAGAGAAACACTTTGTTTATGCAGAAGGAGCGCCTGAATCTAGCCCCCAGAGGCTCTCTTGGTCCCCAAGTATCCTATCTGACCATTTCCACCTGCCCCGGGATAGGAAGTAGGCTGTATCTGAAGTTACGGGGTGGACAGCTTACCTTGGGGTTGCTGTTGGGAACCAGAGGGGAGACTGCTAGATCAGAGGATCAGGTGGGAGTAACAGCCTGTCCTTAGGAATGAAAGTGACATCAAATCAGCAGAGAGAACAACCAAGTCCAACCAAACCAAGAGATTACAGAGCAGGAGTCTGCCAGCTCCCAATTTCCGCTGCTGAGCAGCAGGGCAAGTAGAGCGGGAATGAAAGGGACAGCAGAGCAGAGGACTGAGGAGCCAGGGCAGGACAGACATGGGCCTGGGAACCCTCTTTCCCACTGCCACAAGGTCAGCCAGTCTTCCTCCTGCTATCTGCTGAAAAATCATCTCAGAAAAAAAAGACAAGAAGAAAATCTGGAATTTTTTTTTTGAAATCACTTTGTTGTGGTATAATTGACATATAAAAAGCTCAGTGAGTTTGGAGTTAAATATACACCTGTGAAACCATCAAGGCCATAAGCATATCTGTTGCTATGGTTTGAATGTCCCCTCCAAAACTCATGCTGAATCTCCATTCCCAATATGTCAGCATCGAGAGGTGGGGCCTTTAAGAGGTGAGTGCGTCATGTATTAATCCACTGTTAGATTAATGGATTAATTCATTAATGGGTTATCATGGGAGTGGCTTTGTAAGAAGAGGAAGAGTGACTGGAGCTAATATATGAGCATGTTCAGCCCCTGGCCATGTGATGCCCTGCGCCACCTTAGGACCGCAGAGTCCCCACCAGCAAGAAAGCCCTCACTAGATGCAGCTTCTCTACCTTGAACTTTTCAGCCTCCATAACTGTAAGAAATAGATTCCTTTTCTTTCTAAATTACCCAGTTCCAAGTATTCTGTTATATGCCACAGAAAACAGACTAATACACCAATCACCTCCCCCACAGTTTCTTCCCACCGCTTTTATTATTTTGTGTGTGCATGATAAGACTTAATATAAATCTATCTTCTTAGCAAACATTAAGTATATGATACAATACTGTCAACCATAGGCATTACGCTGTACACTAGATCTCCAGAAGTTATTTATCTTGCACAACTGAAGCTCTATCCTTTAACTATCATTTCCCCATGTCTCTTTCCCCCAAGTCCCTGGTAACTATCATTCCACTCTCTGCTCCAACTTTGACGATTTTAGATTCCACAGATAAGTAGATCATATTGATTACCCAAAAGATACTGTTATCCACATTTGCAAGTTGTTTTCTCTCCCTGTGGTGAGCAGCTTCTAAGGCTCCCAATGATATCCACTTCCTGCTACTCCTGCCCGTGTGTGATCTACTCCCCTTGAGTGTAGTTTGGACTTAGTGACTTGCTTCTAACAAGTAGAATTTGAAAGACTCTGGTTTCCAATTTGCTCACCTCTCTTTCTCTCTTGCTTGCTCACTCTGATGAAACAAGTACCATATTGGTGAGGAACTGAGGGTGGCTTCTGGCCAACAGCCACAGAAGAACAGTCCAGCAACCCATGTAGAGTCCTGCCACATGACATGGTATGAGCTTAGAAGAGGACTGTCCCTCTGCATAGGGTTCAGATAAAACCCAGACAAGATAACCAGTTCAGCACAGTTTGCCCAGGATGTCTCCAGTTTTAGCACCAAAAGCCCCACATCTCAAGAAACCACTCAGTCTTGAGCAATCCCAGACAGTTGGTCACCCCAGATGAACCTGTAGATGGCACCTTGAATGCGCCCTTGGGAGAGACCCTGAGCCAGAGAACCTAGTAAGGCCACACTCAGATTTCTGACCTACAGAAATTGTGGGATAATAAATGTTTATTCTTTTAAGCTGCTAAACTCTGGGGTAATCTATCATGAAGCATTGCAGATATTGATAACTAATATCCTTCTTCTTACCCAAAAGATTGAAAGGTCAAGAGAAATGTTAAATCAGCTATAGAACAATAAAGAAGCTGCCTTTTCTTTCTACATCTGCACGCAGCATGACTTAAATTAGCAGCCTCATCACAAGTATACTCTACATCTAAACAGTTGACTCAGGAACACAGTTTTTAGAAAGAATGAAGAATTAGGTACATCTCTTATCTTCAAGGAATTTAAAATCAAGTCACAAAATCCAGACACAGTCACCTGACAGAGATTAGAGACTCAACAGGGGCTCAGAAGTTGCTACCACAAACTTCATCTCTCTTCAGGAGAATCCATGCACAGATCAAATGAATTTTCCTAGTCATGCAGTGAATCCTGGAGGTAGACCCAGAACTAAGATTTCTCACTATCTCAGGAAGCAAATATATCATCAAGCCAATACAGAATATAGGAGTGAGAACTCTTCAACTTTTCTCCTGTCACAGGAAAGTTGGCTTCATCTAACCAATCTACTACATGGCAATCAGCTCTAAACTATGCAGATGGATACTTAACAAATGGCTATGAGAACAAGAAGAGAATAAGTTAAGATCCTGAGTGTTTTCAGTGATAAGTCTCCAGCTATCATAGGCAGTGGCTGAATGATTAGTTACAGGCATGAAAAAATATGCCATAAAGGTCAATACAAATGCTCCAGTCCCAATTGAGATAAAAAACAACCGCAGCCATAAATATGTATACAGTATTGTACAGCTCAGGAAGACTTGCCTACTTTTTATGGCAAAAGTTTTTACACTTCAACTCTGAAAAGTAGTGAGGCCTGAAAGAATTCTTTTCATTGTCATTTGATAAAGAAGAAAAATTGAAGCTTTAAAGATTGAAACGATTTTTCCAAGACCTCAGCACTGGAATTCAAACCCAGACATCTCCCAATGCAAAGTGCTGCTCACTTTGCTCCCTCTTAGTGGAGAGAAAATGGAAACATTCATGAATTATCAGTTTCCTGCTTTCACTAGGAAATGATCTAGGAAGCGCCGTGGAAGGCAGAGTCTATAATGCATGTTTATGGAAACAGCAGAACTATTATACATTACTGTGGGAATTTTTTTTCTCAAGTCCTGGAGTCCCTGGAACACTGCTTTAGTAATAATGACTGTTTAGCTCCAGACTTACAATAACTTTTTTAGTTAAAGTATCAAAAGAATAGAAAATCTAGAATTACTGAGAATAATTTGTGTTAGACATTTGAAAAACATATGGCAAAAGCGGCCGGGCGCGGTGGCTCACACCTGTAATCCCAGCACTTCGGGAGGCCGAGGCAGGCGGATCATGAGGTCAGGAGACCGAGACCATCCTGGCTAACACGGTGAAACCCCGTCTCTACTAGAAATACAAAAAATTAGCCAGGCATGGTAGTGGAAGCCTGTAGTCCCAGCTACTAGGAAGGCTGAGGCAGGAGAATGGCGTGAACCCGGGAGGCAGAGCTTGCAGTGTGCCAAGATCACGCCACTGCACTCCAGCCTGGACAACAGAGCAAGACTCTGTCTCAAAAAAAAAAAAAAAAAAATATATATATATATATATATATATGGCAAAAGCACATCTTTTAATGAGCACCCTGAAGAATGGTAACATTCAAACTCAGCTCAACATATAATGATTGAGTCTGCCTCAGAAAAGTCGTACAGTAGTTTTCTAACCTGTGCTGTTAAAATTGGTAGCCAATAGCCATACATGGCTACTTACATTCATTAAAATGAAATACATTAAAAATTTGGTTTTCGGGCCAGGCACAGTGGCTCACACCCATAATCCCAGCACTTTGGGAGGCCGAGGCTTGTGGATCTTCTGAGGTCAGGAGTTCAAGACCACCCTTACCAACATGGTGAAACCCCGTCTCTACTAAATACATAAAAGTAACCGGGTGTGGTAGCGTATGCCTCTAATTTCACCTACTTGGGAGGCTGAGGCAGAAGAATCACCTGGGAGGCAGAGGTTGCAGTGAGCCGAGATCACGCCATTAGCACTCCAGCCTGGGCAACAAAAACAAAACTCCATCTCGAAATAAAAAATTTTTTGGTTTATATTTGCACTAGCCACATTTTAGGTATGAGCACACTTTGTTTTATTGTGTTTCACTTTATTGTGCTTCACAGATGCTGTGTGTTTTACAAATTGAAGATTTGTGGCAACTCTGCCTCAAGCAAGTCTATCACCAACATTTTTCCAAAAGCATATGCTGGCTTTGTGCTTCGGTGTCACATTTTGGTAATTCTAGCAATATTTCAAATGTTTTCAGTATTATTAACTCTTTGATCAGTGATCTTTGATATTGCTTTTGTTCATTGTTTTCGGACACCATGAACCATGCCCATATAAGATGGTGAATTTAATCCATGTATGTTGTGTGTGTTCTGACCGCTCCACCAGCCAGTCATTCCCTATCTCTCTCTTTTTCTTGGACCTCCCTATTCCCTCAGACATAAAAATATTGAAACTAGACCAATTAACAACCTACATTGGCCTCTAAGTGTTTAGGTGAAAAGAAGAGTCTCAAGTCTCTCACTTTAAATAAAATGCTAGAAATGATTAAGCTCAGCGAAGAAGGCATGTCTAAAGCCCAGCTAGGCAGAAAGCTAGGCCTCTTGTGGCACGTAGCCAAGTTGTGAATGCAAAGGAAAAGTTCTTGAAGAAAATTAAAAATACTACTCCAGTGAACATGAGTGATAAGAAAGTGAAACAGCTTTATTGTGATATGGAGAAAGTTTTAGAGATCTGGATAGAAGATCAAACCAACCAGAATATTTCCTTAAACCAAAGCCTAATCCAAAGAAAGGCCCTAACTTTCTTCAATTCTATGAAGACCTAGAGAGGTAAGAAAGCTACAGAAAAAAAGTTTGAAGCTCGGAGAGATTGATTCAGGAAGTTTAAGGAAAGAAGTCATCCTCATAATGTAAAAGTGCAAGATGAAGCAGCAAGTGCTAATAGAGAAGCTGCAGCAAGTTATCCAAAAGACCTAGCTAAGATCATCGATGGCTACACTCAACAGCAGATTTTTGGTGTAGATGAAATAGCCTTATATTAGAAGAAGATACTACCTAGGACTTTCAGAGCTAGAAAGGAGAAGTCAATGCCCAGCTTCAAAGGACAGGCTGACTCTCTTGTTAGGGCCTAATGTAGCCAGTGATTTCAAGTGAAAGCCAATGCTCATTTACAATTCCAAAAAATCTTAGGACCCTTAAGAATGATGCTAAATCTACTCTGCCTGTGCTCTATGAATGGAACAACAAAACCTGGATGACAGTGCATCTGTTAACAGCATGGTTTAATGAATATTTTAAGCCCACTGTTGAGAACTACTGCTCAGGAAAAAAAGAAAAAAAAAGATTCCTTTCAAAATATTATTGCTTTCACAATACTCCTGGTCACCAGAGAGCTCTGATGAAAATGTACAAGATGTGGGTGGTTTTCATGCCTGCCTACACAACATATATTCTGCAGCCTATGGATCAAGGAATAAGTTTGACTTTCAAGTCTTGTTATTAAAGAAATACATTTCATAAAGCTATAGCTGCCATTGAGAGTGATTCCTCTAATGGATCTGGACAAAGTAAATGAAAAACCTTCAAGAAACGATTCTTCATTCTAAATGCCATTAAGAACATTCATGGGAGGAGGTCAAAATATCAACATGAACAGGAGTTTGGAAGAAGTTGATTTTAACTCTCGTGAATCACTTTGAGGGGTTCAGGACTTCAGTGGAGGAAGTGACTGCAGATGTAGTAAACATAGCAAGACAACTGGAATTAGAAGTGGAGCCTGAAGATGTGACTGAATTGCTTCAATCTCATGATAAAACTTGAACAGATGAGAAGTTACTTCTTGTGGATGACCAAATAAACTGGTTTCTTGAGACGGAATCTAGAGAAGATGCTGTGAACATAGTTGAAGTGACACCAAAAGATTTAGAATATTGCACAAAATTGATAAAGCAACAGCAGGGTTTGAGATGATTCAAAGAAGTTCTACAGTGGGTAAAAATGCTATCAAACAGCATCGCATGCTACAGAGAAAACTTTTCAGGGAAAAAGAAAGAGTCAATCCATGTGGTGAACTTTATTTTTGTCTTATTTTAAGAAACTACCAAAGCCACGCCAACCTTCAGCAACCACCAGACTGGTCAGTGGCTGTCAACATGGAGGTAAGACCCTCCATCAGCAAAAAATAAATAAAAAATAAATAACAACTAACAAAATAAGACTTGCTAAAGGCCCAGATGATCGTTAGAAATTTTTAGCAATGAAGTATTTTTATTCAGGTATGTACTTTTGTTTAGACATTATGCTATTTCACACAGTAGTCTACAGTATAACATAAACATAAATTTTGTATGCACTGGGAAACCAAAACAATTCACATGACTCATTTTATTGTGGTGGTCTGGAACTGAACCTTCAGTATCTCTGAGGTATGCCTACACTCATTAGCCACATAAGGCTAGTGGCAACATTTCCATTGTCACAGCAAGTTCACTGAATGACACTATACTGCTAGACTACTGAGAAGAAATAACCAACTGCTTCGCAAATGGCTCTGCTGGAGAAAACACCCTACATTGCAAATACTCCACAAACACAGGCGCATAACTCTAGCCGAGCTCTCTAACAATGCTTTACGAAAGGAAACGCATAACATAATTTGCAGAATCATTCCCAATAGGTGGAAGCTACTTTTCTCATCTCTTTGAGATATTATAACACATATTAAAATGTCATGCTTTCCACTTTTCTCATTTCACCCATCCTCCACAGGGACCATCACACACTAGAGTTAACACCAAAAACTGGATAGCCTGTACTGAGAGGTGTATATCCTGTGCAAGCACATTCTAGAGAATTCCCCAATCACCACAGAAGCCAAAGAATGGACTGTCCTTTAGTCCCTGAGAAAGGTCTGCCAGATATGCAGAGCTCAACTGCTGACCAAGTCATTGGCTGGGTTTGCCTGAGAACAGGAAGAATAGCAGGAGGTGGAGGAGCAAGTGGTAACATGACCTAAGGAACTGGTGATCTGAATTGCTATGTGTCATAGCAATGGGCTCTTCAGACCCACCCTTCAAATGGGCTCTCCAGATCCACCCTAATTCACAGCCCTGGTCTTCAGCAGACTTGTTTCGCCCTAGATAAATGTTGACAGAGCAACCTGACATATAGTTCAAAGAGTTTTCCAGCCACTCCTACTGCCCCACAGAGCCTCATTCTGATTATCACTGTCCCACAGTTCAATAAGAATCAAAAAGGAAGAAGGAAGGAAACTTAGAAATCATCTATCTCATACCCTGAATCTTATGGATAAGGAAAGCTGAGGCACAGAAAGGGGAAATGAGAGACACAGATTACCAAGGCGAGAGTGTCAGTTTCCATGTCTGTGAACTGGAGGTAAGATTTGTCTCCAAATACAGATGTCACTGTGGCTCTCTCACCAGCACCCCTGCAGTCACCAGCCTTGTGCTCCTGTGCTCTCCTGACTCCCAGTTTCCTACTCTACCATGCAGTGAGTGGGATCAGCCACCAGAGAGCCTGTGAGTGAGAATAGCATTTAACCATTTTCCTATGGGCAGGCTTATTCTTTCTATACTGCCTATGTCTTAATCAATAAACAGCCCCAACTAGTTGACTCCTGGTCATTCTTTATGGGAAACAGAAGCCTATACCAAGTATAAATCTCTACAAGATCAATTTGATTTGAAGAATAAGGATCAAGACCTGCTGTTCCCAAGTTGTAACTCTGATAAAATCACTGTTATCATCAGCCTTGATTTGCCCCATTCATTCTGCCATTATTCTTTCACTCTTCAGGGTCTTAAAACATTTTCCAAGTTTCACATACATACTTCAGATGTAGTTTCATGAGCTACAATGTCTTAATAAGGATTATGATACAGCTATTCAGATTAAGAAAAGGACACTGGATAAACCCCACAGATTTAGCTGGGAAGATTCTGTAGGGGTGGAAAGAGCCCTACAAGGGCCAATTTTAGGTCCAAACTTAACCTACATTGAAATTGTGTATAAGACAGGCCTTAGATCCAATGGTGAAAAGATACAGCTTTTTCAATAAATCTCTGGTTCTTTAAATCACAGTCTTGAAAAATCAACCACTGAATTAGGTTATGGATCTGTGGGTACAGCACAGTGAAACATTTAATCGGAGAACAGAAAACTTTCTGGAACAAATAAGCCAAATGAATGCCTAGAAGTGGAAATGTTAAGTAGCAACGTTAAGTTCAGAATACAGCTGTATCCAAATGAGTCGTCTCTGGCCCAGCAAGCAAAGTCTGTAAAAGATACAGAAGAATTATACTGTTTTTCCTAAAGTCAAACAGTGGACTTTTGCCATGTTAATTCAAATTTTCTGGGGTGAGAGATGAGAAATTAAGAAAGCAAAATGGAATGGTTTTAAAATAAATACGTCCTAGATTATTGCATTGAGATAGGGCTGGTTTTTTTTTTTCTTTTGGCAGAGAAGTGAGTTGACTGTAACGTCTTTCAAGAGAAATGTCTCGGATTTATTTCAATGACCTTATAGTCTGGGTATGATGGCACCAAAAACACACTGAGTTTATTAGTAAGTATCTAATGAATCACATTTTATTTGTGTGTTTCAGGTCAATTCACAAGCTCTTGTGCTTCATCTGAGCCAGAGGACACCACTGAACAGATCACGGTTTCAGTGCCTACACCGGCTGGTTTTCATCAAGGTGCAAGAGGGGTTCCAAAAGCCATGCAAGGGATTACTTTTTGCCAAACTAATTATCACAATTATTGAGAAATATGACAAAGACCTAAAACTATCAAACATTACCTATGTTTGATAGGCTTTGAATAAAAAAAAAGATAAGTTAATTTCAACAGGCTGTGATTAAAACTGTCCATAATAATAATGAGGATAAAACAATGATCACATATTGAGATTAATGTTACACAAAATGTTTCAAATGTATTTTATCTTCTGTAGTCTATAAGATAGACACTATAATTTTCCCCATTTTATATTTGAGGTTTAGGCTGTTTTTAAAGCTTTCCCAGAGTTACATATCTGATATGGCAGAGCCAGGGCCTTCGGGTGAGACACGGGAATACCTTTGTTGAAAATTAAGCTAGACTCTAGTAGTTCTCAGTTGAATTAATTGGGAACAATTTACCAAGTAATGAATAATTGGAACAAAACTGTATGCAATAAAATGCTGAACAGTGAAAAAGAGATTCTGAAGTCCTAGAGAGATTCAGCAAAAAAGCAAATCCAAAGCAGAAGGCTCGCAGTAGAAGGTGCACTGTGAGCTGTGCTTTGAAACGGCTCTGACGGTACAAAAAGAGGAACAAAGGCAGGGACAGCAGGATAGACGGGATTGGAAGGTTTAGGGGTCACAGAAGAGGCCAGCAGGAGAAGACAATATAGGAGGGAAACAGTTGTCCACTTTCTGGGTTATTTCTCCAATTTTTTTTTTTTTTTTTTTTTTTTGAGACGGAGTCTTACTCTGTCACCCTGGCATGATCTCAGCTCACTGCAACCTCTGCCTCCTGGGTTCAAAAGATTCCCCTGCCTCAGCCTCCCAAGTAGCTGGAACTACAGGCACCCACCACCATGCCTGGCTAATTTTTTGTATTTTTAGTAGAGATGGGAGTTCACCATGTTGGCCAGGATGGTCTTGATCTCCTGACCTCATGATCCGCCCACCTTGGCCTCCCAAAGTGCTAGGATTACATATTCCTCCAGTTTTTAAGCTCACAAGGAACTCAAGGGGCGTTCAGATCAACTCATGTATCATGCAATGACACACCTGATAGGCACTGCGCTGGAAGCTTCCCATGAACTACCACGCAGAAAGCCAGTGCTCTGTAATCCTAATTCAATATAATATTGACTGGACACCTACAACATACAGATTGAAGCACAAATATTGAGCACAGAAGGATGAAGATGATGTAGTTCTGGTCTGTAGGAAGCTCGTGTAAAAGTATGTAAGCGCACAACTATTTGTAAAATGAGTGGGCCTGGGGATAAGTTATGAAAAGGCACTAAGTGTAAAAGGCACAAAGGAAGAAGTATTCCTTTTTTTCTTTTTTTCTTTTTTTTGAGACAGAGTCTTGCTCTGTCACCAGGCTGGAGTGCAGTGGCGCTATCTCAGCTCACTGGAACATCCGTCTCCCGGGTTCAAGGGATTCCCCAGCCTCGGCCTCCCGAGTAGATGGGACTACAGGTGCATGCCACCATGCCCAGCTAATTTTTTGTATTTTGGTAGAAACGGGTTTTCACCATGTTGGCCAGAATGGTCTCAATCTCTTGCCCTCATGATCTGCCCGCCTCAGCCTCCCAAAGTGCTGGGATTACAGGAGTGAGCCACCACGCCCGGCCGAAGTATTCCATTTCTTCAGGCAGAAAAGACTTCTCAGTGGTGACATTAGATATGAACCTTCCAAGAGGTGTGTATTATGATGGCTGGAGAAAGAGGAGAATGGAGTCATAAGTGGGAGCAACTGTGTATTAATATAAACACGGAAGGATTCTACACACACTGTTAGTAAGGAAAAATCGCCAGGAAAAGCTGGAGCTGAGATTATAGTCAAGGGGCTTCAGTGGAGCAGCAGAGCCAGGTGGAGTAGTGTTGGAAGACTATAGGGTAAGGAATAACATCATAAGGAGTTTGAAGACAAGTGGGGAACCATGGAAAAAAATTGAACATAGCAATGAGATTATTTGATTTCTGATTTAAGATGAAAATCTGGCAGTAGAGGGAAGAATAGGTGGGGAGTTAAATGAGCCAAAATACCCCTTAACTATTCAAAGAGGATGATGACATAATAATGCCAGCCTGAATTCAGGTGATGGTAAGAAGAAAAGAAGAATTCACAAGCCACAATGGCCAAAGATCAGCCAGGGTTAGTAAATAAAAGATAATTACAATTTCTGACTTCAGTGGCTTGCAGATAGTAGTATCACGAAATAGGACAGGGACAAGACCAAAAGCAATCAGGAATAAATGCTACTTAAACCAGAAAAATAGTCATAATGCTGAACACATGCTGCCGTAGTCGCAAATAAAACTGGGTGATGGCATTTTCTATAATGACTATGTAGCCTGCCATGGCGGGTGGCCCAAGGAAGTGATAACAGGGGCAGAGGATCTCTAGGTCACCTGTTCACAGTCATAGTTCTCAGGTGTCTAAAACTTGTTCATATACCTGACAGCTGTTCAATGACTGATGTGAAAAGAATTAGAGGTCTTAGCTTAGGGTCTAGCAAAACAGGTGTTCCTCTTTATAACTGACACCTTCGTGATGACAGAGGGGAGTTTTTTGAAACAAATTAAATCAGTTCTAGTCCTTTTGCCTGCTGAGATGTTTTTGGACTAATCAGAGTCTGCTTTTTCTTGTTGTTGTTGTTGTTGTTGTTGTTGTTTTTCCCAAGAGCATTCAACTATGGCATAATGATTGGTTTGAAATGTTTGAAATTTTTAAAAATCAAGGGTAGGAGTTGTCTCAGAGTGATAAGGCAATTATTTAATATAGCTCTTTCTGCTGTTTCTATCTTTCTTTATTCTTTTGCAGTCACTTCCAAAAGGTTACCTGCCACGTTACAGGTCTGTGTTCATTCCTTTATCAGGGTAGGATCTATAAGAAAACATTCAGCCTGGAGTGGTGGCTCTTTCTCCCTTTGAAAATAGTGCAGTGGCACCATAGATTTTTTGAGGTTTTTTTTTTTTTTTTTTGCTTTTTGTTTTTTGTTTTGTTTTTTTTTTGTTTGTTTGTCTTGTTTTGTTTTGTTTTGAGATGGAGTCTCACTCTGTCACCCAGGCTGGACTGCAGTGGAGCCATCTCGACTCACTGCAACCAGCCTCCATCTCCTGGGTTCAACCAGTTTTCCTGCCTCAGTCTCCCAGCGCCTGCCACCATGCCCAGCTAATTTTTGTGTTCTTAGTAGAGGCGGAGTTTCACCATGTTGGCCAAACTGGTATCGAACTCCTGACCTCAGGTGATCCACCCGCCTCAGCCTCCCAAAGTGCTGGGATTACAGGCGTGAGTCACTGTGCCCAGTTTTTGAATGATATATATTTTAAAATATGTTTCCTCCCTTTTAAATCCAAAGTTCTAAGTGGGAGGATATGTGCCCTGGGCATTAGGTCGGAGACACAGAGAGTTCCTGAAGACCTCCACAGCAGTAGACTTCTTGGGCTACAAGGGAGCCCACTTTCTCCAAGGACTGTATTTGTTTAACTTGTCCCTGCATGTGGACTGCCCTGTGGCAAAATCACTGTAAAAGAATGAAGTCTCCTAAGAATTGTGCTTGGGTTTGTACATTCCTTGGTGTCGGCTAAAGCCACAGGAACTTTGGCAGTATTTTGAAGTTACACCCATTCTCTATTGCAATGCAGGTCTGTGAAATAATGCCTTAGCTCTGCCAAAAACCACAGTGATTATCAACAGTGTAAGTAATCAAGTAAAAGCACTTTTCCACAGCACAATGACCAGATTGTCAAGAATGCAAAAAGTAGTAGCAAAAATTGATTGCCATTTGCAAAGATAATTTCTATCTAAATTATATTACTGTATTGCAACAGTGATGCACAACGTGTGTCCAGCATCTTTGTAATAAACATTTTAGGTTTAATTTAGAAATCTCTGAGTCATTAGAAAAGTTCTTTCTCATTATGATGAAGGGGTCATGGTGAACTCAGCACCATTACAGTCTAAAGAGGGGAAAAAAAAAAAAAAAAACAGGCAAGCTACACATGTGAAAAGCAGAATTGCTCCTAGCTGAAATAATAGGAAAAAGTTCAAAATATAGATAGCTGTCTACTATTGAATAATTAATAAAAGCATGGCTGTCTTACCTTATCAAGTAGCCTGAGTATTTTCAATGTTCCAATACAATGTGATATGGTCATTGATTTGTTGTTGTTTTAAACTCTTCATTTCTGCAAGGAAAAGAAGACTTTAAATTCTAGCAAACAAGGTCAAATAGATCAACTAAACTAGACCTTCCCGCCCCTCACAGATAACCCTTGTGCTGCTGCTTCAATTATTCCTGACATTGGTATTCAATAACTCAGGCTGGCAAGATGGTTTTAGAGCTCCACCCCAACCCTACACTGCTGGAAAATCTTATTTAAATTGAATTTTTCACTCTTCATCTCTTCGTTTCAGAACCAGGAAGATGTCTGCTGAAAAGCATCAGGCTGGCTGGCATGGTCGCTCAAGCTTGTAATCTCAGCACTTTGGGAGGCCGAGGCGGGAGGATTGCTGGAGGGCAGGAGTTCGAGACCAGCCTGGCCAACATAGTGAAACTCATCTCTACTAAAAATACAAAAATTAGCCAGGTATGGTGGCCCATGCCTGTAATCCCAGCTACTCAGGAGGCTGAGGCAGGAGAATAGCTTGAACCAGGGAGGTGGAGGTTGCAGTGAACCAAAATTACGCCACTGCACTCCAGCCTGGGTGGCAGAGTGAGACTCTGTCTCAAAAACAAAAAACAAACAAACAAACAAAAAAAACAAAAAAAAGAAAAGCATCAGGCCTTACTGGAAATTAATGCAGTGGAAACACAATTCTCTTGAGCCTTGGGTCTCCTCCCAAGATTAGTAGGTGTGACTCAGTGGTTCAAAACCAGGCTGCTTATTTGAGTGGCCTAAGGGGCTTTTTAAAGATACTGATCGCTAAGCACAGCCTTCTCCAGGGACCATTTAATTAAAAATCTGATGAGGGTGGAGGTCAGGCATCAGTCTGTCTATAAGCCCATCTCCCCGCCCCACTACCCAGTGAGTCTGATGTCCAACCTGGTTTGAGAATCAGTTTCATGTTCTAGCTTGCCTGTGAGGAGAGAGAATTTTGTGAATGATTGCACCTGTTTACCCTGAGAGCAGGTGTACTCAAACTTAGATGTCCATTGGAGATACCTGGAAGATTTTAAGATCGATGATATTTGGGTCTTACCCGGAGAGATTCTGATTTTCTGTGAGTGGACAATCACCCCCAGGTGATTCCAATGTGCGGCCAAGTTTAAGAAACACTGTTACCGAGCTATGAAATCTATGAAGGCTGTGCTTATTCACTTACCTCAAAGCCTGAGGAAGTGCATTATGAGTATTTACAAGATAGGACTCAGTGTAACCAGTAAACGGCCCACTGGAAAAAAAAAAAAAAAAAAAAAAAAACAGGATTCCCTCCTGTGTCAGAACTATCAGATGCTGATGACTAGACTGTGCAGAAATAAGCACATAAATGAGTGTCTATTTTGAGTAATAAGATGAGTAGTATCCATAGAAACAACTGACGGATAATCATCGTAGCTAATTAGATAAGTGATTTCCAAAACCTATTTGAATGATAACTAACGTAATAAACTTCAGACTTCATATTCAGCAACATATTTTTCCCTACTCCTCTTAATGGTCTGTCAAGGGTTGGCAATTGAGTCAATAAAAGTCATGGTTTTAATCCTCAACGATGTTGATTTACCCTCTCAGAAAGAATTACTGAGTGAAGATTGAAGTAGCATTCAGCCACGAGCATAGGTTTTGGAGTCAAACAGAGCAAGGTCTGAGCCCCTTGCTCTGCTGTTTGTTAAGCAGTCGGCCTCAGGAACATGGCTGAACCACCCTGCCCTGTGTTCTCCTCAGTACAAAGGAGGTGATACTATCTATTCCACAGCACTGCTGTAAGAATTAAAGACAATTTCTCTCTTAAAATGTTTTGCACAGACCTATTACTAGAAAAATCACAGTATTGTTCAAATCATTTCCTAAATTTGGGGGCTGTTCAGAGTTAACATGATATCAGAATTAAACTACTCTGGGCTGGGCCCAGTTGCTCACGTCTGTAATCCCAGCACTTTGGGAGGCTGAGGCAGGTGGATCACCTGAGGTCAGGAGTTCGAGACCAACCTGGCCATCATAGTGAAACCCCATCTCTACTAAAAATACAAAATTAGCCGGGTGTGGTGTCATGTCTGTAATCCCAGCTACTCAGGAGGCTAAGACAGGAGAATCACTTGAACTTGGGAGGCGGAGGCTGCAGTAAGCTGAGATTGCACCACCGCACTCCAGCCTGGGTAATGGAGCGAGACTCCATCTCAAAAAAAAAACCAACTAAATCACTCTATAAAAGATGACCATGTATAGAGGTCACACAACTCCTTATTGCCATCTCACCAGAAAACACAGTAGTGCAATAATTGGGTTTAGCCACTCTATTTTTCAGCACATCTTGGGTTGTGGTTTTTGTTGTTGTTGTCATTGTTTTTTTTGTTTTTTGTTTTTTGTTTTTTTGCCAAAGAACAAGGTATTTGGTGGTTATCCCTGGTGCTATTGCCCTTCCTGGGCCACACTGATTCCCTTGAACTATTCCTCAGGGTTAGGACAACTGGATTATCCTTAATGTTTCTTCATTTCTCTCTCTTCTGTTTCTGCCTCAGTGCAGCTCCCAAATCCACACCTCACAAATAATTTTTGAAGCTTAATAGAAACAGAGGACGCTGTCATCATCCATCTTGTTTGCACAGCTAACCAAATATGCCTGTGTGATGTGCTCAGACCCCTCTGTTCCTCTGCCTGCTCCCCAGAGTCAGTGTCCTAGAGCTTGGAAAAGTCCAAAGTTCGCTGCTCTGGCTCCCTCATTTTATATGTAGATGCATCATAGCAACTACCTCAGCAGAAAGATTCTAATTGACAATGTGCTGTTGCACGCTCGAGGTACATCTCAGCAGTTCTGTAAGGGAGATATCATTATAGATGAGTAAACAGAAGCCCAGAAAAGATGTGACCTTCCTGCAGTCACACAGCTGGCAGAGCTGGGATGAGAACCAAGGCCTGCTAATCCCTAGTTGAGTGTTCTGTTCATGAGGCAAGTTTGCTGCTTTCCAGTTTTTCTCAGACTCTCTGTCTATAGCGCCACCATCCTGAAAGTGTCATCCATTTGCAGCAGAGGGGTGAAGCGATGTGAACCTTTCCCTGTGACACTTTCTGTCAGATAAATGTTTATGGTCAAATGCATGACTGACAGCATTCAGCCATCCAGCTAGGTCTCACACTGTAAAGCAAAATCAAGTGGTCCTAGGAGGTCCCCAAAGCTGCTCCACAACACTGATGCTGCAAATTACATCACACAGGAATTCTGTGAGCTGCCCATGGAAGAGCCAGCCCCATTGCTCTGCTCTCTCCAAGCCTGATGTGCTTGACCTTTGAGCTGGGGAGCCCCGTGCAGCAGTGCCTGTGCCTGTGCCTGAGAGCAGCACACGTGGGACACTGGGCTTAGAATGGAAAATAGGAGGAAAAGATGACATTCTTATGAGCAACCATTTGCCTTGGGGTAGATACATCAAAAAGCAGCAATTACAGCCACTCAGAGTCTACCAAGGGCAGAAAGATATGACCACTAGTGAAGAGAAATTGTTTAATTGCCTGTTACCTCTACTGCCATAAGAGGGATGCTACAGAAAAATAAAAACATATGAACTCTCTACAGATATCACTGGCATGCTAGTAAGAGCATCCAGCAATAATAAGCCCCCAAAATATCCATTGTTCATGGAGACTATAAAATCATGAAAGAATCTCAGGATTGGCAAGCGTAGAGTATCATTAGATTATTGATGTTATTGTTATCCTTAAAGACTGTGTAAGTCAGTTCCTTCTCGAATGCAGGAATTGCCATAACAATATTCCCACCAAGAGATAACATAGTCAGAGAGACCCCATAATGTAGTTTCCCAAAGTGCAGTACACATTGCCTGGTATTGCAAGTATTTTAGAAAATACAGGGATCAAACCTTTTACATTTTTTCTGTTTTTTTTTTTTATTGTACACATTAGAAAAAACACAACCAGTACATTAAACTCATGATTTCACATCAATTACTGTTTAGGATTAGGGTAATTTTTTTAACTGGAAAAAAATAAGTTGACTTGAAAATATTTATTATTATTATACTAAATAATATGTAATATATTAATATTATTATTATATTAAATAATATATAATGTAATATAATATATTAATATTATCATAATATTACATATTATGTAGAGTATAGATGGTGCATGGCTTTGGTGAAAGTAGTGAACGCTAAAATGACTAAACTTGGGGAAACATTTGTGTTCTAGTTACAGACATTATGGGCTTTGGAAGTACAGTGACTTGACTCTGAATCCTGGATCTTCTCTCCCATACTTTGATGAGATTTAAGTCAGTCTCCCATCTATAAAATGAGGACAATGATACCAACCTCAAAGGATATTAGCAAAGATTCAATTAAAAGAGATACCATAGGTGAATGACCCAGCATATGTGCTGAGTGACTATCATTATTATTATAACTGCCTGGATAGACTCCATAGGCGAAATAAACCAAGCCCTATCAAGAAAAGAGAGTTTGCCTAATTTAGAGAAGCACCACAATTAGACACTAAACTCAAGGAGTCGATCCTGCCCATAGTTGGCTTGCCATCCTGCCCCATCTCCAGGACTATCACAAACCTCCCCAGGGTTTACAGCCTGCTCACAGCTACCCTAGAGCTGGTCAGCTGGTGGACGCCATGGCTGTCATATAGGGATGCTAAAGCCCTCCAGATGTAGGTGCTGATGCTCTGTAAAGTTGTCTTCCTGAACAGCACGTTTGTATTCCAAGCACAGAGCTGACAGCTCTGCCCCATTGCTAAGCCAGAATGGGGGCAGCCCGCAACCTGACCACAATGGGAAACATGAGATGTCTCAGTCATAGCTTCCTTGCCTTGCCTTGCCCTTCAAATACTGCAGTCCTGTGGGGATTTCTTCAACAACCTTGTGCTGGCAGAGGACTGCAATGAATTGAAGCAGCCATTGCCTCCCCAAGAGAAAGCTTCTAAACAGGCAGACATCAAGCATCAAGCTCAGGATTGTCATCCAGCCACAAGGCTCAGCTGCAAGGCTGATGTCTCAGAGAGCCAACAAAGGGCGTTCAATGTCACCTGGCAGATTCAGGGGTCATACTTATTATCATTATTTTCTTCTCATAAACATCACATGTACTCAATGAAGAAAATGTAAAAGGTACAAAAAACATATTTAAAAAATAAACTTTTCCAAATGCCACAGCCCAAAAAAACCTTACATTTTGATGTTTCCTTCCAGACTTTCCCTATGAAATTTTTTTTACAGTTGCATTTGCACTATTTATACATTTAACATCATGTTAGAATTGCCCCATATCATTAAGTTTTCAAAATGTTTTTCATCATGATGAGATCATTGTGTCTTATAATATATTAATACTACAACATGCTTGACCAATCCCCTATTATTAAATGTTTAAATTTTCATGTTTATATTATGATAAATAATTCCAAAATAAATATCTTTGTGCGTACATCTTTGTTAACATGTCAAATTATTTCTAAGTGTGGAATTACTGGATTAAATTGTATCAATGTTTTGAGTTTCTTGACACATACCATTAAATTGCTTCCCAGTAAGATTATATTACTTTTCAGTCCTACAACAATCATATGAAATTGCCATCTCACCAAATTCTTGCCACAGATTTATCCTTTTAAAATTCTTTGCTAATTTGACAGAAAGAAAATGATGTCTGCATCATTTTTCTCTGCATTTCTCTATTGCTTTCCATTTTTTATACGCCTTTTGCCATTTGTTTTTCCCTCTTCTGTGAACATTCTGATCATGCCCTTTGCCCCTTTATCTTTTGAGGGTTTTTTTTTTTTTTTTTTTTTTTTTGCTAAGATCTATAATTAAAATCATTCTCACTTCACTTTCTCTCAAATCTATTATAACTAATTTCTCTCCCACTGAAAGAACAGTACACGGTATTGTCTTTTGTGTCGGGGTTAAAAATGGTTCCTCTGTCATTTATTCCTTTGTGTAATTGGAATATAAAAACTTTTCTTTGTGAAATGCAACCTGACACTTAAACTTGTTTAGGAAAATATAAAATGGCTTATGCTTATTTTAAATTGCCTTGTGTTTATTACTGTTCGGGAATGTTTTACTTCATGAATTTTAATTTCATAGACTAGACAAACTTTTGGTTTAGAATACAAGATTATGGTTTTTATGGAGTTATTAAAATAAGAACAGAAACATGGTCAGTTGATTTACTTTCAAAGATTGTATCTCTGCATTAACTTTCTCCATAAACAATGCCTGAAATGACCCAGAACAAAATACATTAAACTTACCTTAGGTTTAATGAAACAGAAACTAACCACCACAATGTTTGTGAAAGAAACGTCTACATACAAGTGACCCAGATAAATCTCTCCTTCTCCAGGGAGCCTTCTCTGAATCCCCCAGGCAGAATTCCTCTCTTTCTCCCCAGAATACCCACAATTTGTTGTCTGTGCCCCAGTGATGTTAACCATTAAAATCTACCTCACGACTGGGTGCAGTGTCTCACGCCTGTAATCGCAGCACTTTGGGAGGCCGAGGTGGATGGATCACCTGAGGTCAGGAGTTCGAGACCAGCCTGGCCAACATGGTGAAACCCCATCTCTGCTAAAAAATGCAAAAATCAGCCAGGCGTCGTGCCGCCCACCTGTAATTCTAGCTACTCTGGAGGCTGAGGCATGAGAATCGCCTGAACCCAGGAGGTAAAGGTTGTAGTGAGTCAAGATCGCACCACTGCACTCCAGCCTGGGTGACAGAGCGAGAAAAAAAAAAAAAAAAAAAAAAAAAACTACTTTAAACTGGTGATGTGCATAGCTGTCTTCCTCCATCAAGGTGATTCATTTCCTGAGAGCAGGAACAATGTTTTCCTTATCTGTGTATTCACATGTGACACCAATAGGGAGCTTTTGATGTAGTAGATACTCAGTAAACATAGGTTGAGGTGAACTTTGAGAATTTGAGAAGGGGCTTATGTGAAACAGTGAAACCACCACAGGCTGTGGAGCCAGGAGTCAGCTTGGAATCTGCCTCTGATACTTAGCAGCCATGAGACTCCAAGCCAGTTAATTTAGCCTCCTGAGCAGCTTTGTCTTCTAATATGGGAATAACAATGCCTATCAGGCAGGCGCTGAGGGTTGGCTACCCTAACACCCATTTCCAATCCATTTCACCCTTGCCTTCCTCAACTATAAAGAGTAGGAAGCTAAATCCCCAATTTCCCAGCTTCTCTTCCGCTGGGAAATTTATGGGCCATAGCTCTTGCCAATGAGACAAAAGCAGAAACAGTTGAGGGGTTCCAGGAAGGCTTTGTTCACACACTCTAGGCAAAGTGAAATGTCAGCACAATGCCTAGAGGTACAGCACCCACTCATGGTTATGAGGCCAAAACAGGAAGACAATCACCAGAGGGCAAAGAAAGACGGAGTGAAAGCTACAGTTTGGGACCTGTAGGGGCATCACCGAGAATGGATTCGACAGCTGCCTCCCTCTGGCTTCTTATCTGGGAGAAATCATCCATATTTAAGCCACTGTGAGTGGGGTATTTCTATAATTGATCCCAAATACATTCCTAAGTGGCCCCTCTACCTTATAGGATTACTGTAAACACTACACGTAAGTAATTTATGTCAAGTGTTTTGTACAGAACCTAATGCATCATAAGCATTCAATGAGAGGTAGCTTTTAACAGCACGAGATGGAGTGCGGCATTGCTGGGGGACAGGGTTCTGGAGTATGGAGCGAGTGAGAATTTCAAGCAAGACACTGGAGCTAGCAGCAGGGAATGGAAAAGGAAGGACCTTATAAGCCACATTAAGGACAGGAATATGTCCTGAGGGCAACAGAAGGGAGTGAGTTGAGGAGAGAGAATGGGACTGGATGTGCTTGATGATCTCATTCTCTGAGCTCCTGGAAATGAAATCCCCTTTAGCATCCATCCACACCCTACCCCCACCCCACAGCGCTAGAGACTTTGACAGAACTCATGAGGTCTCACATAAACTGTTCCCAAACCAGCCTCCTTTAAAAACTTTTTTTCATTTCAGGCTTCTCTTAAAGTCTACTCTGACCTTAATGTATCAGTATCCCACTGTCTAGTGGTCTAGGGCTGGGTACACACCCCCAAAAACCACCCGCTCTGTGGCTGGGTCCCCAATATTGCTCCCAAGTGCTAAAGACCTGTCCTCTACTTCTTCTAGGTATCTGCCTTTGGTGTCTCATTAATCAACAGCCCAGAGCTTCATAGATAGTGGCCTCTTGGGGCCTTAGCTAACAAAATATGGGGCCAATCTGTCTTCTCCCCCTTCCAGGTCTACTTTCTGAGTTTACATATCCTAGAGTAACTTTCCCATATGTGAAATGATGGATGCTAATTCTCTGGGATATTAGTATCTCATAACACAAAATCAAATCATGGTCAAATTAGTTAGTAAAATATGAGGTTAAACAGAGTTAAACAGATTTTTTTTTTCCTACATGACTTGTCAGAGCTTCTATAATATTACTGCATATATGTGAATATATAGAGAGAGATATATATATAGTGCAGCATTTCCCATACTTGTTTGTCTGCAAGTCTCTCAGTCCAAGAATATCTCAGGGGCTAGTGCTCCATGGGACATATTTGGGGAAATCCTGTCTTAGAAAAGCAGATTTCTGAATTCCCGCCTGTAGTGGAACACCCCTCCCCCGCCCCTAAATATTCTCTCCACTCTACAGATTTTCCCACGTTCCTAGTCACAGACTGGCCCTTACTTTTCTTCTCACACAGACACCCACCACCACCAGCCTCAAACCTAGATTCCAGGCCCACTGGCTTTTTGCCACTTCGTGAATAAGTCATGGTCCTCCCACCCCCAGGCCTTTGCACAAGTGATGCTCCCTGCTTGGAAAGTCCTTCCACCTCTACTCCACCAGGGAAGCTCTTGTTGCCATTTCAAGACCTGACTTGAATAGCATACCCACTGTGAAATTCTCCCCAATTATTCAGGGCCAAGTTAATTACTCCCACCTCTATGGTTCAAGAGAACTTTGCAATTACTCCTGCTGCAGCATTTATTACATTGGTTATACCGGCAGGCTCATCTTCCTTTCTGAGCAAGCTATTAATCCCCCATGTAGTGTTTTTCCGTAAGTCTGCTCCATGTAATCAGCAGATCATGAGTAAGCATAAGTTTTATGAATGAATGAACAAACAACCACATGGAAGTCCACAGGGACTTGCTTCTCTGTATCTTTATCAAGGATGTTATGGATTAAGGTCAGACTCATTACCACTGCAGATATCAAGGTCCCACTACAAGCCCAAGGAACAGGATCAGATGCCAAACTCCTGCAGCCCTCAATTACTTTGTTGTTTAAAGTGGAAAAAGCAAATAAATTTATATTAATGGCTAACAAAGTAGAAGAAAGCAATTCTAGTTTTAATATTAAACTGTAACATCAATAATCAATCAGTATTTTACATGCCATGTGAGTGACAAGGATTACCTTGTCTCTGGTCACTCTCTACAGGTTGTCTTCCAAAAAGGAATGGGTCTCCTGCAAATATCCATGGAAACGAGCCACTGCTGAGTACGCAAGGCAATCAATTCCAGTCAGTTACAAGACTTGTACCCCAGCCTCACCCACACTAATTACACTAGGGAAGGGACAAATGCTTCCCCAGCCATGGACACTGTGGTGGTGAATCATGTCATAAGCTCACTGCATCACACCAATCACAACCTCAAGGTTGGACCCCAGCCCCCTAATCCTGCCAAGAAAGGCACTAATGCCTCTGCAATCACAAACACTTGGCTGACAGGATAGGCATGGAGGCAAGATCTTGCCAGATCATTTTGCTATCAAATCCCAGCCCTTAGAGATGGGTACAATGGTTCATGCCTGTAATGCCAGTGCTTTGGGAAGCTGAGGCAGGAGGATTGATTGAGGCCAGGAGTTCAAGACCAGCCTGGGCAATACAGTAAGACCCCATCTCTACAAAAAAGAAAAAGAAAAAAAAATTAGCTAGACATGGTGGTATGCACCTATAGTCCCAGCTAGTTGGGAGGATGAGGTGGGAGAATTTCTTGAACCCAGGAGGTCAAGGCTGCAGTGAGTTATGATTGTACCACTGCACTCTAGCTTGGGCAACAAGGTGAGGACCTCCCTGTCTCAAAAAAGTAAGAAGAAATAAAATAAAATCCCAGCCTCTGATCTTGCTAGAAGATGGGCTGCTGCTCCCAGAATCTAGTTCTCCCCCCTGAGAAAGATTCCCAACCCTGCTAGATGGAGGCATGCTGCCCTGGAATACCATGGGTAATAAGGGGTCAGACACCTGCTATGGCACGTGGCAATGATCTCTCTGGCCATTTTCCCTGACATAGCCAACAAAATGTGCCAACAATTTATTGTGTATTTGGTGAGGAGGAAAATTGGGCTTGTTTGGTTGGTTGTTGCCCTCTCTTCTTTGGTGAGAGAAGTGCCAGCTACACTAAGGAATTGGTAGCCAACAAAAGTGTGAAAGCTGATGTAGGGGCAATACCACCCAAACAGCTACTATCACCCTAAGAGCTGGGGACCACATTCACCATCTCCACTTCACATTCAATTTATTCATGCTGGCATTCACTGTCATTCACAACCACCAGCATAGCACATCACAACAGAGCAGAGCTAGACTGGACGCTCCCCGAGAAACGCAGGAGCTCTCTGAATATATAACAGGGAAGGAGTTGCAGAAGGCCGACTGGACTTTTAAACTTTGTAGGTCTACTGACAAATAGAGGAGTTGATCTTTTACACTCTCAATGACTGTGGCAGTTAATGTGCACCTCAGACTATGAAGTTGGACTCTGAATGTCACATATGGAATCCCCAAGCAATATGATATTGTGGAGGGAATGAAGGTAGCAAAATAATAATAATAACAATTATTTATTCAGCATCTACTATGTTCCAGGTCCTGTACTTAGCATTACTAAATGTTATTTATTTTATCCCAAAATAGGACTTGGGTATTGCTCTTCCATTCTACGAATGGAGAAACTGAAGCTCAAGGAAGTTAAGTTACTAGCTCAAAGTAAAAACAGCAGTGAGTGGCCGGGTGTGGTGGCTCAAGCCTGTAATCCTAGCACTTTGTGAGGCTAAGGTAGGCGGATCATGAGGTCAGGAGATCAAAACCATCTTGGCCAACATGGTGAAACCCCGTATCTACTAAAAATACAAAAAAAAAAATAGCTGGGCATGGTGGCGCATGCCTGTAGTCCCAGCTACTTGTGAGGCTGAGGCAGAAGAATCACTTGAATCCTGGTGGCAGAGGTTGCTGTAAGTCAAAATGGCGCCACTGCACCCCAGCCTGGGCGACACAGAGAGACTCTGTCGCAAAAAAAAAAAAAAAAAAAAAAAAAAAAAAGCAGTGAGTTAAAACACACACCTCTCTGAATCCAAAGTCCTTGAGTCTCCCTAAAATTGTAGCTGCTAGTATTAAAATAGTCACAGTCAACTTACTAGAATATGAGTTTGGGGAAGTTTTTGCCACAAAATTCAAATAACTGAATACCAGGGGCAAAGCCCGAACTTTATCATCTTCCAATTGACTTTTCACATGGGAGATTGTTGTACATCATTTCCATGCACTGGATTTACATGAATCCATGAACCAAACTGCCTCCTTAAGTGTCTTTTTCAGGATGATAATTTAATCAATGTAATCTTTATCTTTCTCTTTGTTGAAATCCAAATGATAGTGCACGTCTAAATATGAACAGCAGACATGAAGGAAGGGAAACAGGAAGAGCAACAGCAAAGTCAACCAGAGATCTAAAAATGGGAAAAACTGGTCTTCACAAACATGTAAAATATGCAATTAGGAATGCACAAAAACTTCTACTTCAAGATAGAGAAAATATCTCTGCCGATGTTAATTTGGTTGATGACTCATGTTGAAATAACATCTGTTTACAACTCAGCGTTCTTGTCCACACCGTATTCTTTGCATCTTTCTTTAATTCAAGTCATTCTTAACACGTCCCTCAACACATAAGATATCACTTCCCAGGTTTCTAGGGTGGGCTACTTCCATGTTTCTGTCACCACCACTACTGATGAGGTTTCTGGCCCTTCCTCTAACTGTGAGTTCCTTGAGGGCAGGGTCTTTGCTGCATCTTTCTTTCCTAGCATGCAACTAATACATAATGAAAAGCTGGATTACCCACATTGAATTTTTTCATCTTTATAAATCAGTATTCAGACAAACGAAATTTAAAACTGGAACTCAAGATCATGATTGGTTGAAGTTAATGTTTTAATCTATCTACAGAAGGCTGTGCAGTTGCAGGTAGCAATACCCAGCTACGAAACCCCAGAAGGGCCTAACTCGAAAACGTGTAAATTACAGCCACTTACATGGAACCAACTACATCTCAAATTCCTGCCCAAGAGAAAGTTGATTCTGTTACCTTTCTGTATGTCATGAAACAAAAACTTTTAAGTCCCAGAAGTTTCTCAAATGATGTCAGTGGCTTAGTGTCATTTAGCACATATTGAGCACACTCTTTCTTTAGTTTTAAATGGTCCTAAATAATTCCAACCTCACCATTTTCTAAATGGTCTTCCTCTTTCTGGATTCTCTTGAAATGTGTTTTTAACATCTGGGACTTTCTCCTAGAGTTGTGTGACCTTAAGTAACCATTTAGCATCACTGACTCTCAGCTCTCTCTGCTTGAACATCTACAAACTCTGCTTTCATGTGAGAACACACAGAACTCAAGCATATGCCAAGACAGAGGCTGGCAGGACTTGTGCTGGGCTGATCCAGGCAGTAGCAATCCGGCTTTGGAGATTCCAAATATGAGTCCTGCAGACCACAGAATATTTCATTCTTGAATAAGGTAAGTCCTTATGGGGTAGTTGAAAATCTTATACATCAAATGTGAGCCAATCATAAAAGATCCAACTTCCTATGAAGAAAAATTGGTAGAGTGGTAAATATAAGGAAGATCAGATCCTATTCTAAATCTTACTTGAGTTGTGGACAGCACTAACAACTGTGGGTAAACATAGAAAGCAGAAGGGAGACCAAGTGCAAGGAAATTACTCCCAGAACGTTGGGGAGCAAGGAATCATGCCAGGATCCTTTCTAAAGTCTTGTTTTGCTGAGTCAATATTAGTTACTTCTGAGGATGTCCTAGAAGACTTTCTTTCCCGTTAGTTCCATTTATTTCCCCAACACTACAGAAGAATGTCAAAACACAGGCAATTATTCCAAGGTCTGAAAGTCTCAAGTAGCAGATCTTACTGCCACATCCATTCTCTTGAAGCATGAATTTCATAATGCCATTCCCTTTTCCAGGACTTATGGCATCTCCCTCCTACTCTCACATCAATCAATCAATCAGTTCACGCTACTCAGCATCCTGTTTGGTACATAGCCCTCTGCTACACACAGGAAAAACCAAGTCATTCATTTTTTCATTCATTCACAAAAACGTTTATTGAGCACCTACTAAGTGACAGAAGCCATGCTGGGCACTGGAGGGAGCATAGACGGATAAAGCATGGCCCCTGCCCTAGAGAAACTCAAACTTTCCTGGGGTTTGCAAATGGGTAAACAACAATTACAACACACTGTGATAAGCTGATACTAAAAATATGTTCACAGAATCCCGCAAAGCCCTAGAGAAGGCATAGCAGACAAGAAAACACATCAGCTGGGCTGTGAGGGATGAGCAGGCATTCACCAGAGGACAAAGCAGGAAAAGGGTACCCCAGAGGAAGGGAATAGCGATGTGCTGTGTTGACCTAAGTCAAACATGGGAAATAATGAGAAAATTGGGCTAGTACTATACATCATTCGGTGATTAATTATGTGATGGGTACTACATGTAAGTTTTGGGATAGTAGAAATCAAGAAATCAGAACCTGGGATAATAAGAGAAAACCTCAGTCTTTTTCCAAGTTATTTCACTGCTCTCCCCAGGTAGAATGGTGAGGGGCAAAGCACACAGATCTGAGAGAGAGATCTGAGTCAGAATCACAGAGCCACTAAAAAGTAGGTCAAGTAGGTTGTAACGAAATTAATAATGCAGGAATTTTCACAGTCTCCCCCAACTCACTCATTAAAACAGCTTCTTGCTAGTCTTCTTTCCCCTTATATCCAAGGAAAGTCTATCTCTTTGAGATCAGTGATTTCGGGCTTTGGAATGCAGAGTCATGATGGGGCCTGGAGATAAATAGAGGCCCACAAGCTAGGACTAGGGCTGATGAGATGCTTGGAGCTCAAGCCGGTGCAGGGTGAGAGAAGTGGGGGAGATCACAAAAAGTTGAGGATTCCTCTTTGAGGCGTTCTGGAAACCCAAGGAAAAATTCAATTATTCTGAAACTCTTTTTTGGTTATAGATGGATGTGGTTTTATTGTTGTTGTTTACTTTGTTCTGTTTTGATTTTTAACCAAAACACTATCTGAGACTGGGCTACACAGTTCATGGTTTTAGAAGCACACATCCCATTAGCAGTGTAACGACGGATGTTAATTCATCCTCTCCACTTTGCTTATCCGCAAAATGGGAACCTACATATGGAAGAGATTTCATGGAGATGAAAAGAAATAATTAATGTAGACTCCTGGTAATCAAAAAGGATATTTTCTTTTCTACTGCTACTCATGCCCTTTCATTTATTTATTTATTCAATTCATAAATTTTGATCACCTGCTACTGGTACACACTCTGCTAAATTCCTTTTTTGCCTATAGAAATCTTGCCCATCTTAAGCATTCATTTTTTTTTTTTTTTTTTTTCTGTCCAGTACCCTTTTCCCTCTTCTTAAGGAAATATCCCCATCCTGGGGTTGCCACAAGCTGGCCTGTCATGGTTTTTCTCCTCGCCCCAATACCTTTTCCATGTGGTGGGTCCATCACCCCAGACAGGCCAACCAGAGTGATGTCTTAGGCTTTTTCAAACTGGAGCTGAGAGAATGACTTTTTTCCCTCTGGACTTAAAGCTTTAAAGATGTAACCATAAGCAGCTAAGAGCCTTAATTCCAGCTACCAGTTTAGAAAATTCTGAGAGGATGAAAAAAATAGAAGACCAAAAAAAAAAAAGAAACCAAGCTCCTGCTTCAGTCATGCCCTGCTCCAACCCCAGCCTCCCTAGGGCCTGATTATATGAGTCCATAAATGTAACCCTATTTGCTAAGTTAATTTGAGGTGGTTTTCTCCAGGTGCTAATCAAAGAGTTCCAGCTAACACAGTATCTTCCCAGACCTCGTTGAATTCCCCATCTCCTTATTCTTTAGGCCAGGCAGACATCCTTGGAGCATGATTGCCGACGCTATACAGCTTGCCTCTGACAATGTCCGTTTACCATTGCTGCATAACTCTTCTTCCCAAACACCATGCTTCTTCATGCCACAGGCCTCATTACTAATCATGTAGTAGAAACTCACTAAGTGTGTTGAGACAAAACAAACACCAACTTAAACCATAAAAGCTAGAAAGAGTCTTAGAGAATCGGTTTTAAATTCTCTGGAAACTCAGAAACATATAGTGATTTCTTTTTTTTCTTTCTCTAACAAACATTCCCCAGGAGGAAGCAGAAAGATGGCCACATAAATGTGTACTGCAATTCTTCTGAGTTACCATAAAATAGCATAATATCAAAACAGTTCATGGATAAAAGTGTATGTGTATAAATGCACCCAGCCACATCTTATTATAAGGGAGTATCGCACTCAGGATTCCTGACTCTGAATGTAATTAATTATCTCCAGAGACACAAAAGCATAACATATAATTTAAATTTTATGTGAATTTAGCAATAGATATTAAATCCTTAAGAAGCACGCATACCTTTTAACCCAGCAATTCTGTTTCTGGCAATTTGCCCTAAGACAAGAATTTGGAAGTGTTTAGAGATTTAGCCATATTCGTTTTTATTCAAACATTGTGAAAAATTGCAAGAGATTGAAAAATACCAAGTAATCCATTCATAGGGAATTACAAAAATTAATGACCTATTCATACAATGGGATTCTATTTGAAAAAAAAATCACATTAGAGAATAATACTTGCACTACTTTAAGTGAAAAAAATTAGGTTGAAAATGACGTATATATGGAATGGTCCAATTTTATATGTGTATATTTAAATGTACATAGGCATACACATGAGTGAACTGGAAGAACAGACATGATAATGTTAATAGTGTATATCTCTGGGTTGCAGCATTATACATGAGTTTTACTTTCTCTTTTTTGCTTAATTTTATTTCAGGAGTTCTCCACCATAAACATATATTTATGTAATTAGAAGGAAACAAGAATGAATATTTTGTAAATATACAGGAAATTGTTCTAAGAAAACATCTAATCCAAATTCCTCATGTTGCAGAGGAGGAAACTGAGGCCCAGAGCAGTTCTATAGCTTGTCCAAGGTCCCTGAGTTAGCAAATGACAAAATTAGCACCCTACGCCCAGGGCAGGGTACTTTCAATCCCCACCATGGGTATTGTGTTTTAAAAGTCCAGCTAGCCAGGCACGGTGACTCACCGCCTGTAATCCTACACTTTGGGAGGTCGAGGAAGGTGGATCACCTGCGGTCAAGAGTTTGAGACCAGCCTGGCCAACATGGTGAAACCCCATCTCTACTAAAAATATAAAAAATTAGCTGGGCATGGTGGTGGGCACCTATAATCTCAGCTATTTGGGAGGCTGAGGCAGGAGAATTGCTTGAACCTGGGAGGCACAGGTTGCAGTGAGCCAAGATTGCACCATTGCACTTCAGCCTGGGCAAAATAGAAAAAGTCCAGCTAACTTCATTTAACTCCGCGTTTGGAAAGGATCATTTTAAAACAGCACACTCATATACAGGAATGATAACAAACAGAAATACACCCTTGAATTTCATCTCATGCTTGGGTTTCAGTGCTTTACAAAAATAGTGCTGGCATTACCTCCTGGCATTGTATTATAGGATGGGATTTATTATGAAACTGGGACCAAATTCTTCAGTGTGGAACAATTAATAGGCATAACATAGGTTTAGAATTAGTGAAGTCATATTTTTGCAGCTGCTGCAGTTCTCAATTCTTCCACATCTTAATTTGCTACCTTTGTGATTTTAACAAATGGAAAGATGTGTGTTCATTTATAATAATTGGCTATATGCTTCCACTAGATTACAAAAATTTGATGATTTTCAGGAATCATAACAGACCATGACCTATAAATTCAATTTCCAATGGTAAAAATCTCCTGACCAGAGTGGATGTTGATGACGAACTAATAATGTGTTCTGTAACAATCTGTTTTGAGCACTGAATTGACCTGTAAGTGTTCCAGATACTGCCTGATGAAAATGGGTTTTATTATTTTCCATTAGCAGCTGCTACAGCAAAGTGAACCACCAGTCCATAAGAGAAATAAAAGTGTTTCCCTCTTCTCAGTCGCCTCCGCTGCAAATGTAAACAAAACTACCTTCTTCTTCCTTCCCCTCCTCCCACCTCTGAAATCTCTACTTTCAAGGACCATGGCTGGCCAATGCTGCCTGAGTACTGTGGCATCTAATTAAAATACAATGGGGCACCTACTATGTGCTCAGCATTTTGCTGAAGTGGTGCAAGGGTGAATGGAGAGCTCACACAGGGAAGCAAATCACTGGAAAAAGTGGTTCCTGCCTTCAAAAATGTCATTAGACTTGCCAATCGGTTCTTTTCATTAAAATAACAACAATAGTTTCTTTTGTAGTGGTCTGCTTTATTCTTCTTGTGTCTTGCGTTTATAAAAAGTTATTCAGGGCTGTCTTTTCTTCTACATAAGTCTTCTTTCCACTTTTGGCATTTGCATCCTGTAAAATTGTGCTCTTTTTGGCAAATATATACATGCAGAAGGGAGGGGGGCATCCACAACCATTTAAAGAAATTATTTCTCCAAGGATTTTTTTTCCATTTCCTCCCAGAGAGACAGAGAAAAATCTCACCAAGGTGTCATACAAAAACAAACAAACAAAAAACCCTCCACATACCCCTCCTCTTCTGGTATTTTTCTTCCTGCCTACTAAATGAAGGATTGACCCAATGTTCCCTTCCCTGCCCTTTCCTCTCTCACTGCTGTCTACTGTCTCCCTGGATGATCTCATCTAATTCCACAGCTTCAACACTCACATAGTACATGTGATTCCTAAATCCCTCTCTCATCACGACCTCTTTTTCCCAGCTCCTAGTCTGCATTCTCAGCTGTCTGCCAATCCTCTCCACTCGACGAATCCAGGATACCCCAAGTTGAGAAGGGCAAAGCCAAAACCTGTGTGTCCAACGTGTGTTTCCCTGTTTCTGCTCAAGGTACCATTATCATCCCAGTCTAGATCAGACACGCAGACATCTTTACCTCTCTCTTCTCTCATGCCCTTTACTCAAACCTATCAGTTCTCTCTGTTACTTCATTGATTATCTATCCCTTTCTTTCCATCTTCTCTCCCACAGTCCTAGTTAAAGCCTATTATACTCATTGGACTTTTACCACAACCTCCTAACTTCCCTACTTTAAGTTTTTCTCTACTCTAATTCACTTTATACATTACTGACAGATTAGCACAAATGCTAAAGTGTAGTTCTGATGATGCCTTCCGACCACTCACAAACTGTCCATATCCACTGCTTACTTACACAAGAAAGTACGAACTTAGAGAAGGCCTTCCATGGTTTGGTTGTTACTGACTTTGTTAGCCTTACTGCCCACTATGCATTGCAACGTTCCCATATTTCAACTAAGCAAGACTGTTCACAATAAACAACACAAGCTGTTTATTCTTCTTCTTTCATTAATTTTCTTTCACATTATTCCCTCACCCCGAACGCCCTTCTTCCTTCGTAGTGACATTTTAAAATCCACTTTACACATTCGGACCCGCTCAGATACCATTTGATGCCTGTGACGGCTTCTCCCTTACTTGTACACTTTTTGAACTTTCATACTGTACCAGTGAATTAATTCTGACTTCAAGTGATACTACTCACTTCACATAAAGTAGAAGGACCTGACACTGGTACATCTACCTGTATTTCATCCTTCCCAACCTTTGTCCTGTTTTGTCATACATTTGACAAAACACGCATTATATATCCCACAATACATGATTATTAATTTTGCTGTAAGCATTTCGATCATCTGTTAAAGACACCAAAATAAGAAAAAACAAGTCTTTACGTTTACTCACAGTCTTAGTCAGCTTTGTGTGGCTATAACAGAATACCTGAGATTGAGTAGTTTATAAATAAAAGAGGTTTGTTTAGCTCATGGTTCTATAGGCTGAGGAGTTGAAGGGCATGGCCCTGGCTTCTGGCAAGGTCTTTTATGCTTCATAACAACATGGCAGAGAAGGTCAAAGGAGATGCAAACATGTGGAAAGAGACAAAACCAGAGGGATGTCCTGGCTTTCTAACAACACACTCTCATGGGAAACTAATTCATTTCCATGAGAACTAATCCAGTCAATCTTGTCAGAGCCAGAGCTCACTCACTACCACGAGAATGCAACCAAGCCAGGTCCAAGGAATCCACCCCCACAACCCAAACACTTCACACTGGGCCCCACTTCCCAGCATCACCACATGAGGATCAAATTTCAACATGAGTTTCTTGGGGACAAACAAACTATATCCAAACCATAGCACCCACATATTTCAAAGCACCCACATATTTCAATTTCTAATGCATTTAATCTGCACTAATTTTACACCACCACTGAGGCAAATCCCTCCAAACACTCTACCAAAAGCCCCATGAATTATGATGTTTTCTAGTCTGGCCAGCAGGACCAGGAATAATATCAGCCCTGTGAGAACTCTGAAGATGATTTCTTCTGCTTCTTTCAGGTGATTCTTTCTCCAGCCTGAAGATATTTTCCTCACAAGCATGCACTGATTAGTATTTAGCTGAAGGCTCAAGGAGGACCCTTGGCAGGTCTCCAGAGTGCTCTCTCTGTACAACCCTCTCCTTTACAGCAACCTACCTGCAACTTCAGTTGCTCTTGGAAGTAAATGCTCTGTGCCACCAAGTGAAAATAGCACTCAGGCAAAAGTTTTCTCAGCAAGGCAATTTACTTCTACAGAAAGGTGCATCTCATGGATGGAGCAATGGCAAGAGCACACCGGACAAGGGAGGGGAAACGGGTCTTATTCCTAACGCAGCTAGTACCTACTGCTGTGTCTTTCCCCTATTGGCTAGGGTTGGATCACACAGTCTAAGCTAATTCTGACTGGCTATTTTAAAGACAGCGAGCGTACAGGCCGGAGTGGTGGAGTGAGTAGTTTTGGCGGGAGGGATGGTTACAGAGCAGGTGACAAAGGATGACTAAGGACAAAGCAGGTGACTAAGGATGACTGAGGACAGAGCAGGTGATAGAGGCTAAGAGGGAGTTGTTTACTGAAACCGGGGCAAGGAGACATAAAGAACAAAGAAGTCAAACTTTAAAATGGAAAACGAAGTACAGGGCAGCTGAACATACTGACATAGTAGTTTTTTGAAGAGGGACTCAGAAATCATTGTACTTAATAATTTTCTCCCTCTTGAATTTTAAAGGAAGTTAACAGGCTAAACTCTGAAGAGGAATTTACTGTATCCTACATTGCCTTGGCCTCCTCAACTCAAGGTAACTGCCAGGCTTTGCCTAGGTTTCCTCTCCCCTCTCATGGCCTGGAAACTCTCTCCAGGGAGTAAGTCGGGATAATCACAAAACTCAGTCACCTCATTTGTTGCCCATCTCTCAGGGATCTCTGAGGTCTAAAGTCTTGAAAACTGTTTTGTTTTGTTTTCTTTTTTCTTTTCTTTTCTTTTCATATATTTGATCCATCTTTTCAGTTGTTTCAAACAATAGGGTAAATTCAGTTCGTGTTGTTTCCCTCTTGGCTAGCAGGTGAAGTTTTGTAAAATCACAAATTTAACGATCCCTTTCAACCTCCCTTACTTGGAAGAAGTTTCTGAACCAGTTGGACCCAATTGACAATTTCAAAGAAGATCCAGGTGCCAGAAACAAGTAGCAAACCTCATACATAGTGCCAAAACAAGGTCTAATCCTATCTGGGGATTCCATGGTTAAGTTCTCAATGGCAATTTTTCTCCAAAAAAAAAAGTACATAGCTAAAAGAAAAGAACTTTTGGAGACATATCCAGAACAGAGCTTTGAGCACCCAAATCTATGAGATTCCTTTGTATGATCTGAGAACTTGAAGATTCACTTCCTTCATTACAATGAACATTTACATACTACTTTTTTCAATCACTCTTTCAAACATGTATATAAGTGGCTATCATACTTGTGATACATCTATTTTCATAAACAGGAATCCAGAAAAAAAATGATATTCTGTATATAGGGTCTATACAACGAAAGAAAACCTTCCTTCATTCCTTTACTAATTATTTTACTTTTTTCTTTTTAACTATACACTTCAGTTTCCTTTCTTGAGAAATCCAAAATTTCTAATTTCCTTTTTCCCCAAGCATGCCTGGGGTTGTTATAGTGAGACAGTAGCATTCACAAATACACCCTCTCAGATTCTATCCCTATCTCTCTGCCCTTATCCTATACTAAGCCAGCTTTGTAGACATCAAAAGATATATTCTTCAGTGAAGGAATCAAGGAAAGAAAGAACTGAATTTTTTATTTCTGCTTAAATGAAAGGGGTAAATTCACCTGAACTGGGAGGAGGCTTATCTGTACGAATCTTCTAATCTTTTCTAAACATACAAACAGAACAAAGAGAAAATGTAGGCCAGTTTTACATTAGAATGGAGGATTGGTGGAAAAATATGGGCTGAGAAAAAGACATCAGACATATTTCCATTTTGAGTTTTATAAAAATAGACTGAAATTATATCTGATAAATGATGGTGGATCCACAATTGATCACTTACCTAAGTTGGTATCTGCCACATTATGGCCCCAGAACTCTGGTATACAGATATGAATTAGAGAAATTCTCATTTAGCATTAAGTAACACTGGATTACACAGTGAGATGGTTATTCCCTTTTCATTCTCGTTTATTCTGATTACATCAAGATGAGAGAACTGGTTGTTGTTAGTATCTTAACTTCTCCAACACTTGCTGATCTTTTTTATGCAGAGAAAAAGAAGTCTAGAACATTAGGCAGAAGAAAATTCAGCTAGAATGTTAAGGTTTTTTTAATATTCTTTGAATTTATTTTATGTTTTTTTTTTTTTTTTTGAGACAGAGTCTCACTCTGTCACCCAGGCTTGAGTGCAGTGTTGTGATCTTGGCTCACTGCAGCCTCCACCTCCTGGGTTCAAGCGATTCTCCTGCCCCAGCCTCCAGCCTCTTGGGTTCAAGTGATTCTCCTGCCTCAGGCTCCTGAATAGCTGGGATTACAGGCATGTGCCACCACACCAGGCTAATTTTCGGTTTTTTTTTTGTTTTTTTTTGGTAGAGACAGTGCTTCACCACGTTGGTCAGGCTGGTCTCAAACTCCTGACCTCAAGTGATCCGCCCACCTTGGCCTCCCAAAATACTGAATTATAGGCATGCACCACCATACCTGGACTATTTCATGATTATTTTATATTCATGGCAAGAAATATTCCTTTTTCAACCCTTTATATTTGATGATATTAAGACTTTTTATTCATACTTACAAAATGTGTTAAAGAGAATTATCTCAGTAAATCCCTTTCCTGAGATGCCAAATACTGTGTAATTTTTTTTTTTTTTTTTGAGACAGAGTCTCACTCTGTTGCCCTGGCTGGAGTGCAGTGGCGCAATCTCGGCTCACTGCAAGCTCCACCTCCCGGGTTGACGCCATTCTCCTGCCTTAGCCTCCCCAGTAGCTGGGACTACAGGTGCCCACCACCACGCCCAGCTAATTTTTTTGTATTTTTAGTAGAGATGTGGTTTCACCGTGTTAGCTAGGATGGTCTCGATCTCCTGACCTCCTGATCCACTGGCCTCGGCTTCCCAAAGTGCTGGGATTACAGGTGTGAGCCACCGCGCCTGGCGCATACTGCGTAATTTCAATCAATTAAGACACAGGTGGGTTTCCCTGGAGGCAGGCACTGACTGAGACAGAGCTGAGGGTCAGGAAGTTCATTAAGGATCAACACCCATGAATGGAAGAAAGAGGAAGGAAGATGGCTGCAGTGCAAGCAGGACAAAATATCCAGCAGAATTTAGGGAGCACTGGAACAAGTATTACCCATCAAACTCAAAACTCCATTCCATCAAACTGTCCCACAGTGGGCCCCGTGGCCAGGCCTTTTCACTCATGGCTCATCTGGTCCGCAGATGCTGGCTCCCTTAAGGAAAGGAGATACCTCAGTGGCAGCAACTCTCCAGCTGGGACAGACCCCGAAGATGCTGAGAGCTGGCAGTGGGGCTGCCCCTGCTCCCCGCAGCTACACTGAAAGTTCTTCCTTGAAAGGCTCTCTGGGCAGCATGTATACTTGTCCCCCACAGTTGATCAACCAAATGTCTTTTTTCAAATCATTCTTTGAATCTCAGTTTCCTCATCTGTAAATGGGGTTGATCTGGATTTATAGATCTCAATTTGTATTTCAAAAAAGGTACACTTTGTCCTCCAAAAACACTGGATTATGGCTTCTCTTTCTACATATAATTTTTAACCTTTTAAAACTATAACAGCCAGGTGAGGTGGCTCACGCCTGTAATCCCAGCACTTTGGGAGGCCAAGGTGGACAAATCACGAGGTCAAGAGATCAAGATCATCCTGACCAACATGGTGAAACCCCATCTCTACTAAAAATACAAAAATTAGCCAGGCGTGGTGGCACGCGCCTATAGTCCCAGCTACTCGGGAGGCTGAGGAAGGAGAATCGCTTGAATCCAGGAGGTGAAGGTTGCAGTGAGACGAGATTGCATCACTGCACTCCAGCCTGGGTGACAGAGCAAGACTCCATCTCAAAAAAAAAAACAACAACAACAACAAATCAGCCAGGCAATCCCAGCACTTTGGGAGGCCAAGGCAGGTTTATCACTTGAGCCCAGGAGTTCAAGACCAGCCTGGCCAACATGGTGAAAACTCGTCTCTACCAAAAATACAAAATTAGCCAGGTGTGGTGACACAAGCCTGTATGTCAGCTACTCAAGAGGCTGAGGCAGGAGAATCACTTGAACCCAGGAGGCTGGAGGCTGAGACAGGAGAATCGCTTGAACCCAGCAGGTGGAGGTTGCAGTGAGCCAAGATCGCACTACTACACTCCAACCTGGGTGACAGAGAGAGACACTGTCTCAAAAAAACAATAAATACACACTGTGCACATGTACCCTAGAACTTAAAGTATAATAATAAAAAAAGGAAAGAAAGAAAGAGAGAGGGAGGGAGGGAGGAAGGAAGGAAGGAGAGAGAAAAGAAAGAAAATTTCGGTTAAATAGGAAAAATAAATTCAAGAAATCTATTGCACATCAAAAAATAAAATAAATAACTAAAACTATAATATCTCAGTTATACATCAAATGTACTACATACCAAATTCTAAGACATTGGAGATAACCAACACATTACTCTAGTACCTCATTAATTGACTGATAAAATATATGGATGCTGTACAAATAACATGCAATTTTTAATCAGTTTGACAGGTTTCAAACTCAATTGAAAACCATTCTCTCTCAACTACTGCTTTCATGCTGTGAATCTAGGAAAAAAGAACCATGATAGAGATTTTGAGTGCACAAAGCCACAGGCTCCCGCCATCTTAACGAGAAGATAAGGTATAAATGTTAAGAAAGATGAATAGCAGGAAAAGACAGCCAGTGGAGGCATGCTAATTATAACTCCCTTATGGCTTCAGAAGAGGGACGAAGGGTTTTACAGATGAGGAACTTGAAACTGGAAAAAGCTGACTAACCTGCCCAAAGTTAACATATGCTAAGTGTTAAAATTCAGATTCTAGCCCAGTTCTCTTGCTTGCGGGAACCCATACACCATACTGTCCCCAGACTCCGACATTTCCACTATCGGTTGTACAATGCCAGATGGTTTCAACTTTTAGACTCTCCAAATATTTATAAATGACAGTTGTGTGGACTACACAGTTCAAGTGGCCCAGTATTGATGCTCCGAGGAATTTCAAATTTTTTATCTGAGTTTTTGGTGGTGATGGTGGTGATGTTCTTTTGATGTTCTTAATGTCTGGGTTTAGGTGTGGGCCTCTGATTGTAGAGGAATCATATTTCTGCATAAAGTATATTCATTCAAAGGAACTCCTTTCTCTACCTAATTGCTTAATAATATGTCTTGAGTAATAGCATTACCTCAGGACTGAAATGACATCACCCCAGGTTTACCAGGCTCTTCTGGGTCAGGAATGAAGGTCTGAGAACTAGGAGTGAGGAGAACATGTTTCCACTAGAAAGCCACTGCAGTGGTTCTGCATTCAAACTAACTTGATTAGTGCCACATTTTCGTTTGCGACTAGTTTGCTGAGAATTTCAAGGCAAAATCACGGTGTGTTTAGAAAAAGGGAGAGAAGGAAAGAAGAGAAAGAAAGGAAGGAAGAAGGAAAGAGGAAGAAAGGGAGGGAGGAAAGGACAGAGAGAGGGAAGGAGGGAGAGGACAGGAAAAAAAGGAAAGGAAAGTGAGAGAAAAGATAAAGTTCTATTCAAGATTTCAGCGTAAAAGGGAAAATCCCTAGGATCACAGCCAGTTGTCATGGGAGAAATTTTTCTTCCTGATCTATTTTTGGCAGTCAGTTCAACTTCATGCATCATTGTTTTACTTATGGCATGTACAGTAGCCAGAGAGAAACCCATAATATCTTTTCTGTCTGGTGGAAATCTTATATTCCTATGCACAGTGACAAATGGCTTGATTACAACAATTTTTTTTTTCCTCCGGGCATCACAGTGTTTTAAATATCTCTAAATCTGTGGAACACATTTAAAAAGAATAGGGTTCTTACAACATACCAAACACAGTAACCATGGTACAAATTAGCGCAGAGCATCAAACAG
Organism: Chlorocebus sabaeus; assembly: GCF_047675955.1. Lineage (NCBI taxonomy): Eukaryota > Metazoa > Chordata > Mammalia > Primates > Cercopithecidae > Chlorocebus > Chlorocebus sabaeus. The sequence goes on from NC_132918.1 coordinate 12,237,936, forward strand.
TTGGGGTAGCATCATTTTTACAGAGGCTGTCAATGAATACAAAACCGGAGTATGAGGAATGTGAACAAACAGAAGATAATCAGGCTAGAGAAGCATCCATTTTGAGAAATTCGTTTCCTTAAGGAAAGAATAAGAAGAATAATGTGCAAATATTTAAGTAACGGCAGAAAATTAAATTTCGTCATGGGAAAAAATAATTACAAATGGCTTAAGTCAGCTTAAGATTTTCACCACTTTATCCTTTATTTTCATCTTAACCTCCTGGAAAAGGCCATGTTTTGTGGCAGTAGCGTTTCAATCACACCAATTCCCTGCTCAGTTGTTTTTACCCTTTAGTGGAGATTTTTCAAAAATATGAACTCTTCACAGGAAAATATCTGCGACATTAGAAACTGACTCACGTTTCCTAGTTTTTCATGAAACAATGACATTTTCTTCCCTTTGATGCTCTCATCTAACTCCACAGGAAATTTTACTACCGAGCCGCTTTCATCTCTCCTGGTTTGAAGATAAATGATCCTTGGTCTCCTTTAGACCTGCATAAATCACAAAGCAATCTACTAAGAGATGCCTGTGGCAAGCAGCTTCAACTAGAATCAAAAGGACAGTCAGAAATATCCATACTGCCTACACAAGGAGTAACCCAGGCAGAGTAATCCAAACACTGCATCCCCTTTTCTTATACATACAAAGCCTGGCACACGGGGGCTGTTGAGAAACAAGAATTAGCCCATCTCAGACATAAAGCCTCAGCACAATAAGCGTCTGCTACACGTAACTCAAAGTTCTCTGCCCTTCCTCAGAAGAACGCGGCTTACTGGAAACGAAATTCTTAAAAGGAGTACATCAAAGAAGAAATCCATTTCCTTGGGTTTTTTAAATTATTATTTTGTTTCTCATTACACAGACAGCATTAAAGGAACACCAAGGAAGAGAAAAAGAAGGTTACCATCATAATCCTGCCATCCAATGAATATTTCTTATTTTGTTTGTTTTTGTTTTTGTTTTGTTTTGTTTTCTGAGATGGAGATTTTGCTCTGTCACCCAGGCTGGAGTGCAATGGTACAATCTCGGCTCACTGCAACCTCCACCTCCTGGGTTCAAGCAATTCTCCTGCCTCAGCCTCCCGAGTAGCTGGGATTACAGGCACGCACCACCACGCCTGGCTAATTGTTGCAGTTTTAGTACAGATGGGGTTTCACCATGTTGGCCAGGCTGGTCTCAAACTCCTGACCTCGGGTGATCCACCTGCCTCAGCCTCCCAAAGTGCTGGCATTACACACGTGAGCCAGCGCACCCGGCCCCAGTGAATATTTCTATTTGCCTGTGAGCATCCATTGTTTTTCCAAAAATAAAATTGCACCAGGTGATTGTATCAGTATGTATTTAACTTGCATCTGTTGGGCCATGAGACTTTAAAAGATGGTATAGGCCAGGTGCCGTGGCTCACGCCTGTAATCTCAGCACTTTGGGAGACCAAGGTGGGAGGATCGCTTGAGACCAGGAGTTTGAGGTCAAGCAACATAGTGAAATCCCATCTCTACAAAAAATACAAAAATTAGCCTGGCTTGGTAGCACACATCTGTGGCCCCAGCTACATAGGAGGTTGAGGCTGGACGATCATTTGAGCAGGAGATCACGGCTGCCGTGAGCCATGATGGTGCCACTGCACTCCGACCTCGGTGACAGAGTGCAACCCTCACTTCAAAATACATAAATAAATAAATAAGCCCAGGCTGTGCAGTCAAACTGGATCTGAATCCAAGTTCTGCCATTATTGGTCTAGGAAACCGAGGCTGCTTATTCTCTGTCTCTGGGCTTCCAATTTTATCTGTCTATAAAAATGGGAATGATGCTAGCACTTCCTTCAAAGGGTTATTGTGAGAAGTAAATGAGACAGTGCATGAAAAATCCTTAGTATCACACTTGGCTTATCACAACCACTCAATAGATGTTGACTGCTTTATTATTTATAATAAATTCATTTTTAGCTAATACCATTATGTAAGAAGATAAAAGGAAACCCTTCCATTTCCTGAACAGGGGTGAGATCTAACCTGCAATTTTGCTCATAGTTATGCAACTTCCCCACCCATCTCTTTTCTTTGCAGACTCAGGGTTCGTAGCCATAGCAGATGGTAGTGCAGGATCCTGAGCTCTGATCTTGTGTAACAGAAATAGGGTCTGCTCTTGTCCTGGTCACCCAGAACCATAGCATTGAGAGAGAAAACTTAGACATCAGCTATGTCCAACTGCCACGATGAGTCAAAAGGAGACTGAGGCGTTGAGAAAGGAACAGATTTGCCCAAGGAAAGGGCTCAACCACAGTCTCCCAACCCATTTGCCTTTGTTCATTGCTTGGGTGCCACTGCAAGTCTGGCCCTGTTTACAGCACATTGTGGCTTTCTGCAGGAATTCATCCCATTAACTTCGCTTCTCAGCCCTGAAGCCTTCCTGGGTCTCCTTGCTTCTGTGCTTCTGCGGTGAGGCCACCTTTTCTGGAAATCCCTGTGATTTCTTTCCACAAGCCCTCAGCCATGCATGTGGCAATGAGGTCAGCTGAAACTAATGATGACGTGTTACATAGAAATAAATAAAATCTTAGATTGAGCTCAGACAAAACCACATTCAAATCTCAAATGTCATTTTCTTATACTTCAAAAATAAAACACCAGGACCATAAGCCTCTTCTCTATTTACTCTCTTCTCCTTTGTCTTTCAGTTGCTTTCTGTATCTAAGTGTACTTAATTGTGCATTTCTTTCCTTTGGCACTAGAAGGACCCAAATTTTTCTAATAGATCATTTCACGGTAGTTACAATTTGACCTAAAACAGGAAGTACTCAGTATTTCATAGTAAAGAAATCTATTCTCAAGAAGAAAATCATAACCTATCAAGGGGCTTTACTGAAGTATGAATAAGCATGTGAATTTCAGTTTATCTACAAATCTATCGCTACTGTTAATCAAAACAAAACATGTTTTTGATAAAAATTGTCACCTGAAGTAATCTTTACAAAAGCTTGAAAAATGGACTGGCCTCAGCCCAGTTGACTAGCTTTACTCCATAGATGTTTGTAGCTTTGCTTTTACACATAAGTGTATTAAAGTAATACACTTCAGGCTCTGTCCATTTTTGACAGAAGGACCCCAAACTACGTGAATATAAATTTTTTTAGTAGTTTAAAGAAAACTAGTTTCAGAAGCTCCTAATATCCTGCATCCACTAACTCAAATTATCTTAGTTGGGTGTTGCCAAGCAGAAAGAAATGAATAAAAATGATGTGCAATTAACCCAGCTTTACTACGAAAATGCTTCAAAAACGGCACAAAATGCATGGTTCTCCGGAAGAGGCTCACTGTGCACTACAGCTCAGTCCGAAGCACATTTCCACGAGTATCAAATCAGTGTTCGTTAAGTTAATAAGTTATTTACTGGGTTAACTTTTGTTCTTTTTATAGCAGCGTTGGGTTTGTAGGAAAATCTTATTTCTCATACTTGCTCTTAGAAAGACCCATTCCTTTTGTTCCTCTCTACATGCCCATATTTTTTATCATGCGGACTCATCTACCTATTACCATTCTCAACTCATAGCCAAGGGAAAGAAGGTCTGCCCTGCACATTATACATAAAAGCAATACAGACTGACCACACAACCACTCTGTGCCCAATACAAGTTGTTATGAAAATGGAAAAACCTGTACTTGACTCTGGGACTTACCATCTACATATTTCCTTGTGACCCGGGTGACTACAGCCCGAGCGATGAGCTCAGTGCAAAGTAGGGCAGGAGGCCTGCCTAAGAACAACAGTGGGCTCTTTGCCAGGCTTTTCTGCTTTTCGGGGAGTTGGAGCAGGTCAGGGCAGGTCCTCGCTTTGAGGAGCCAGTCTTTTACATGAGCACCTCCCGATAGTGGCTACCATTCACTGCCCTCTTGCATTGGGCAAAGGTGAGACATTCAATTTTTGCAACAATCTTACCATGTAAGTATTATGGTTCCCATTTTACAGATGTGGAAACTGTAGCACAGATAGGTTGAATTGTTCAAGATTAAATAGCTTTAAAAAGTGGCAAACTCAGAATCTGAACTCAGGACAGACTCCAATACCAAACTTCTCAATCAGATTCTAGTCACCTGCTTTGCCAGTGTCCTTATTTGAACCTCCACCCTCATCCAGGCCTGTAAAATCCTTCCCACCCATTAAAAACAGACTTAATATAAAGCAACAGAAAGCAAAAGCTTTAAGCCAGAATGTAAACCTTAGTTACAGCCATCAACAACCTCTCTTTTACTATTATTATTGTACTAAGCTATATAGCATGACACGTTGTTGCCCAGAGTTGCACTAAAGATATATTGACTAAATATAAAACTAGCCCATTAGCTTTTAAGAATTTTCTTCTCCAAATTCTGTACGCAATGTGCAAATTAATTAAGCCCTAGTGCTATAAACTGGAGATAATCAGTCTTAACCAGCTGAAGAGCCACTACGTCATCCAGTAGTCAGAACCTACCAAATAATTAAGCACATTTCTGACATTAAAAAAACACATAAACATTTTATTATAAAATAACAGTACTTGTATCCAAATGACCAAAGAAAGATTGCTGTCTGATTCTCAATATTTTTTAACTGTGTGTTAGGTCTGGAATTGATATTAGATTTCCCAAGTCCATCAGTTCCTCCGCTACTGACTTAGCCGGTGATCTAATGTCAGGGAAAACACTTGTTCGCCTGATTTTAAAATGGATTATTCCTAGAAGAGAATAATAATAGCAATAATGCTACTTTAATTTGGTCACAAAGAGGATGATTTTGTTGTCCAACAAACCTAGGTTTATATGTGAGCTGTATGATGTAGTAGCAAACCTCATCTGTAAAACGGGGGTAATAAGGACTCTTCAGAGAGTCCTTGCAAAACCCACTTAGGGTGCTGCACATGGCACATCATCTAGCCCACAGTGAAGGCTATTCCATAAAGGGTAGCTAATATTATATGGTGTTTATGGAAAAGAGAAAAAACGGTAGTGGGAGTTTTAAAGTTCGGGTTCCTTGGAAGGATACTGACTGACTTGGGATTCTCATCTTTGGTTTTTTTTTTTCAGAGTCACTTGTATTCAGTATCTCATCCTTCACAACCCCATGCCCGTGTTGTCGGCCATTCATACATATGGTTCCAGCTCTGGTCCGCCAATGGAGACGGATTGCTCAATAGGAATTGCTGTGTTTTTATGTTTTAAGTGCTATTTTTCCCTTAGGCTTTCAGCATGTCGCTCTATTTCAAAAACAAGTGGCTCAGGTGTCTTGAAAACCATGTGCTGAGGATCACTGTCAGGGATTCTGTTTATTCACAAAAAGATCATTAACTTGGAGAGAACCTTATTTTCACTCCAGGCTGGTGTGCATAACTCTATAAAGAATTTGGGTGCTTAATGGTGCTTACTGCCAAGCTGTCCTGAGGTCAGCAATCCTTTCACAGCTCATTCATGAGACTGATGGACATTATTGTGATATGTTGCATAAGAAAACCCTCTCAGTTTCCTAAATAAATTATATTCATGTAGTGCCATAGGACATGTAAACCAAAACACTGAGGGAAAAAATGTTTTGTTATTCCTTCAGGAAAGACTTGTGAATTGGCTTTTTGCTCTCTCGATTGCTGTTATCAAGGCCCTTTCCTGCTTTCTGGTCCAGAGTCTGCCCAAGCTAATTGTTGCACTGAATAACAACTCACTGAAGAACTCGCCAGCCTGGGCAATAAGGAGTCGTGGCTTCTGTACCCTGGGCTGTGCCACTGCTCACTGTGTGACCTATGCACGCTACCCAAGCACTCTCGGCCTCTATTTTCCTGTCCAAAAAACAACGTCATCTTTAAGATACTATATCCCGGCTCTACAGCCCTATGGTTCTCCTCCTATCCTTTTCAAATACTTTGTCACGTATTTTGTTTCTCTAGTGATGACTAGTATAGAATAAATAATTGCTACCTAGAAGATGTAATTAAGTTTATATATTATTTTCTACAACTAATATGCAATGGATTTTAATTTTATTCATAATTACTAACTTCAGGCTTAAAAAATATGTATATTAAGTGGGAATATTACACCATTTTTATAGCCTCTTCTTCTCATGCTAACAAAATTACATAATAAACCACCACCCACACAGATGATAAGCTTCACTGTATCACCAGGAAGCATAATTAGCAAATTAAAGCGTTGGACTCACATTTATACTTATAATCCCAAAGTTTCGTTTTATTCAAGTAAAGCCCGTGGCCTAAATCACAGTCATGATAATATGGTACTAAGTAAATAAAAGTCTATCTGCCTTTCACAATTATGTTTTAATTTCCCATTTTACATTTTCCAACATGCAAGCTAGGTTTTGTTTACATTTTGATTTCATTTACTAAAGAACTTTCTCCCATAGAATCTTCTGAAAATAGAAGTGCAAGCATACATATAACACATGGATTTTTGCCCCCTATAAACATTAGCTTGTGTCTAGTCTTTGCTGGTAGCACATGCATAGAAATACCAGTGTCACCAGGCACGGTGGCTCACGCCTGTAATCCCAACACTTTGGGAGGCTGAGGCGGCTGGATCACAAGGTCAGGATATCGAGACCATCCTGGTTAACACGGTGAAACCCCATCTCTACTAAAACTACAAAAATTAGCTGGGTGTGGTGGCGGGTGCCAGTAATCCCAGCTACTCACGAGGCTGAGGCAGGAGAATCACTTGAACCGGGGAGTCGAGGGTTGCAGTGAGCCGATATTACGCCACTGCACTCCAGTCTGGCGACAGAGCGAGACTCTGTCTCAAAAAAAAAAAAAAAGAAAAAAGAAAAAAAGAAAAGAAATACCAGTGTTTTCTATTAGGAGAATTTTAAACTTTCTCTACTATCTTCAGAAAACATTCTTTGAAAGAAAGGTTATTACGTTTCGTCTGGTTTCTTTGCATGTCTCTGGAACAGCAGGATATAAAAATCCATTTTGGCAATAGATCTCCAGAAAACACTGGCAATGCTGCAATGAGGGGAGGTACAACTTCCTAATGAAAGTGTTCCCTCAAATCTAAAGGTCATCTGAACACTTTCATGCATACACAATACAATGTATGTGTTGTGGTTGAATAGACACAACAGAGGAGGCAGACTGAAGTTCAAATCCTACCTCTGCCACTTACTAATTGTATGACACTCAGCAAATCACTTATCTAATCTTTGCAAGTCTCCTTTTTTTTTTTTCAGATGGAGTCTCACTCTGTTGCCCAGGCTGGAGTGCAATGGCATGATCTCGACTCACTGCAACCTCCGCCTCCCAGGTTTAAGGGATTCTCCTGTCTCAGCCTCCCGAGTAGCTGGGACTACAGGTGTGTGCCGCCACACCTGGCTAATTTTTCTTTTTGTGGTAGAGATGAAGTTTCACCATGTTGGCCAGGCTGATCTCAAAGTCCTGACCTCAGGTGATCCACCTGCCTCAGCCTCTCAAAGTGCTGAGATTACAGGTGTGAGCCACCAGACCCTGCCACAAGTATTCATTTCATTTGTAATATGAGTGAAATATTGCCTACTTCATAAGATTCATCCAAAAATTAAATGAGATAATGTACATAACATGCTGGCATATAATAATCACTAAGAAATGATGTCACGCCTGTAATCCCAGCATTTTGGGAGGCCGAGGCAGGCGGATCACGAGGTCAGGAGATCGAGACCATCCTGGCTAACACGGTGAAATCCCGTCTCTACTAAAAATACAAAAAAAAAAAAAAAAATTAGCCGGGCATGGTGGCGGGCGCCTGTAGTCCCAGCTACTCGGGAGGCTGAGGCAGGAGAATGGTGTGAACCCGGGAGGCGGAGCTTGCAGTGAGCCGAAATCGTGCCACTGTACTCCAGCCTGGGCACACAGCGAGACTCAGTCAGAAAAGAAAAGAGAAGAGAAGAAAAGAAAAGAAAAGAGAAAAGAAAAGAAAAGAAAGAAGAAAGAAAGAGAAAGAAAGAAAGAGAGAGAGAAAGAGAGAAAGAGAAAAAGAAAGAAAGAAAGAAAGAAAGAAAGAAAGAAAGAAAGAAAGAAAGAAAGAAAAAGAAAGCAGTTATTTCTATTATTATTTTAGTATAATTATCACTGAATCAGAAAGAATGTGACCCTGGGGGTGTGTGCACACCATGATTTTGGCCATGACCTTCAGTTAGCAACATTAGTTTCTCTCAGAGGAGGCTCTACTGTGCCCAGGATAAGGGAATTGGAGCTCAATGACATGTAGAAAACTGACAGCATTGAAGATCTCTAAAGGATGCTCAAAACATTCTTGCCAGCCCTGCCTGAGGCTGCATTACTGCCTACCAAGTTTGTTTCTGCTCTCAGGCACTTATTCCATTTCTCTGTTTTCATGCCAGCCTTCCTAGCTTACTTTGTGTCCCTTCTGCATTAGTCATCATAACGCCCCAGTTCAGTGACAGATAAGGTGGATAAGTCGCATTTGGTCCCTGCTCCTACAACTGGAAGAAGAGAGGAATTAGGAGATGGACTCAAGCAGAGGTTAAGGGTTAAACACAGCAAGTCCACCCCCAACACACACAATTAGGTGACTCTAAAACCAACTTAATTGTTTAGTGACCAGTAGTCGTTTTCACGAAATAGAATAGAAAATATCAATATAAGTAATAACTGCAGTAAGCAGTTTATTTCATTAAAAACTTTGATTGGCCGGGTGCAGTGGCTCGCACCTGTAATCCCAGCACTTTGGGAGGCCGAGGCAGGCGGATCACGAGGTCAGGAGATGGAGACCATCCTGGCTTACACGATGAAACTCCATCTCCACTAAAAATACAAAAACAAAACTAGCCAGGTGTGGTGGTGTGCTCCTGTAGTCCCAGCTACTCGGGAGGCTGAGGTGGGAGAATGGTGTGAACTCGGGAGGTGGAGCTTGCAATGAGCCGAGATCCTGCCACCGCACTCCAGCCTGGGCGATAGAGCAAGACTCCATCTTAAAAAAAAAAAAAAAAAAAATTATTTCAGTTGTGTGTATGTGTACGAATATTTGTTTGTGTTGGTGGGTGGATGTGTGTGCATTTTGCAATATAAAATGTATTTTTTTTTGTTCTCATTGGCCTAGAAGACCTCTAAGGTCTCTTTTAACTAGAAAAATTTAATAATTCTCCAAACTCTGTAGAACTGGGATTCAAAATGGCAGTAGTTGCCAATCTTCTGGTTTTATAGGGTTTGTCCATATTTTTTCCCCAATAGAAAATAAATTAGGAATTTCCTTCATCAGTAAATAAAAGTGTTAAAAGAATAAAACTAGAATCTATACTCAATCACCCAGGAAGATGAGAGGTCTGCTGGGACTGAGATTACAGAGTGAAATAAATGCAGAGATCAGAGCTCAAAGCCAGCTGTGGAGCCCAGGGCCAGTGGCCCACTTCTGCACACAGCATCCATGGATGGGAACGGAGGCAGCTCATGAGGACCTAAAGAGAGCAGGGACACTGCCAGGGAGGAGGAGATGGGGGGTATCCCAGCATGCATACACACATGGCTCCCACAGTCACATAAACGTTTGCACATCGAGAAGCCAGAAGATGTTGCAAGATGTGTCTGTGCGTCTCTCAAGCTTCTACAAGCTAATGAAAGCAAGTTAGAGATAGAGAAAGTGATAGAGCAGGCCTGAGTTCCAAGCCTTCTGAGGTCTGTTTTTCACTGTTTCTCCTTGGCACAGAGTAAGTCATTTCATTTTCCCCTCTACCCAGACAGTGAGTTAATTTACACTGACAACTAAAACCAAGTTGATGAATACACCCAACATTGGTCAGTGCAGATTCTCCCTATTTGAAAACTTAAATAGGAAACTTTTATAGTTAGAAAGTGCTTTGCAAACACGAACTCGGAAAAAGAGGAGCTAATCAGAAGATCTTACCTTTCGGTTCTCCAAGCGGTCACAGCCTAATGCTGCCAAATGGCTCCAAATGCCCATGTTGAGGTCCAGGCTCTCTCTCCATCTTCAGTCTCCTCTGCTCACCAGGCTTCTGTTAACACATTTTCTGCTCTTCAGATAGTGAAATGTGGACAGCTAGGTTTAAGCCACCAGATTCCATTGTGCTACACTGAGACCACACCCAATCCACTTTGGCCTTCCTCACAAGTTTCCAAATCATGACCATATATGTATAAAACACCCAGTCTCTTCCATTGCTACTAAGGATTGTTAGTCTCCATCATTAGGGAACTTTCTATCTCAGCCCCCAGAGGGGTACCATAATACAAAATTCTGAGGATACCTCACCATGTATGAACACAAAGTTAAGAACACAAAGCATCTTCTTTTTATCCTAGTTGTTCTTGTGCCATAGGTTGGTACTAAGGCAACTATTTGCTTTTAGTTTAGTTATTATTCTAGGTTTATTTTCCATATAAATAATATATTAATCATTTGAACATGTGCCCTAGGAGAGTTTCGCAATTGGAACAATTCTTGAATCAAAGAAATAAATACTATAAACAAAGCATAGATTTTCAAGTAGCTTTCCAAGGCTTGTTGCAATTAATCACAGGCTTAAGAATGCTACTCCATTATCATTCTATCAAATGCAAGTCACTTGGGCTTTGTGGCCATCATCTCAGATAAATACATCTCACTCTCCTTTAAGTCTTCAGTATAGACAAAGGCCTCTGCTTCAGGAATTTTGATTAGCAATATGTTAATCATAATTCCCAAATAAAAAGTCTTAGACACAGTTTCAAGATTAAATTTGGTGTGATTTTGTGAATTCTTACAAAATGTCTTATCCAATCAAATTTTAGCAATCATTCTACATTTGTTTTGATGTTAAAATAACATTAAATTAAAATTTTAAGGAAAATAATTCTGACCCTCTGAAACAATTTTCAACTTATTTTAAATTCCCCAAGTGCATAGTAGGAATAGTCACTGTTTCTCCCCCCAATTACAGTCCATCGCCTCTGCATTGCCCCTAATGTGGCAAGATTTTAAAAGTATAACATTCTTCACCTTCACAGCTAAAACAACAGCACATTCACACATGTAATTGTATGGAATATGGGCTAGCATGCACACATGTGTCCTCATTAATGCATAAATTCTTCAGCCTGTGACTCATTTTTTGGTGACACATGTTTTTATTGTATTATTGACCTGAATCATTCAGTTACTATATATCAAATACTGGGCTTCTCTGTTATTTCACTGTTTTATGGAAACAATGGATCAGAATATTCGAAGCTGAGGCTGTCTCAGAAAAAGAGACATATGGTCCACGAAAGAAACAGGCATGCCTCTGCAGGAGTGAAGGTACAACAGAAGGCATGCCCCGGGCACCGGGTCCTGAGCATCAGGGAAGGCCCAGCGCAGCTGTCAATTAAAGGAGGGAGATTCCAGTGAGCCTCGCCACCATCATTACATTTGTTGAGTACTTCTGCATGCAAGTACCATGCCAAGTACTTTCCACATACAATCTCATTCAACGCTCATACGAGCGCTTTGACACAGAAGCCTTTATTAACCCTGTAACAGAGATGAGGAAATGGGCTAGGAGAGGCCGCTTAGAACTGTTAGAATCTTGACCCAAACCCAAGTCTGTCTGACTCCAGAGACAGTGCTCTGGGTTTTCAACCTGTTCCCAGACAAAACATAATCCCCACTAGACCCTCAGGAAGCTTCACACCTTGTGAGTGGTGTTCCAGCCAATACCCTGGCATCAGTCTTTACGACACTTTCACCTGTCCCAGAATGAAGCATGTCTTGTGGGTACAAAAACTTCCTAGTCTGCAGTGGGATGGGCAATCCAAAGGCATCTTTTCATTTTTCTCCTGTAAATAATTCTCATAACTAATGCAATTTAGCATTCCTGACTCCTCACACTTTCCCCCCAACATATTCTTTTTTGATTATTTATTATTATCATAATTAACATTTTTGGACACATCACTGTGCAAAATATGGAGGAAGACAGACTCCCCCACCCTTTTGGCTTATGATCCAAATATTTAGATTATAAACACAATGTTTTTGGCAGGTTAACTCTGTATTAAGAAATAGAGCATTTGCAGGAAATGTCAGATGCTTATTTTACGATCAGAGTAAGAAGTAATTTACCCCACACAAAGATTTGGACTTGGCAAGCAAACCCCTGTCCACCTACCCACATGTGATGAAGGCAGGAACAGTTTTTCTCCCTCACTACAATTGTCAGGCAATGGACATTTTTAACCCGCAGTAAAAAGCAGTAGCAAGAAGGAGCAGGGTTGGTGGAGCACGGTTGGAGCAGGGCTGGCCATCAGGGCAATTGGGCAGACACTATAAGTAGATGTAGATAGAAGTCTTTGCTTACCACTGCTTAGAGTAATGGATAGATCCAGGCCAGTTCTTCTGTACTCAATGACTTTTAAGAAACACAAGAAAAGTGACATAATTAGTCAACTGATTCCTCTTCCGAAATGTGCATAATAAGGTTGGCAGTACAGGAAGGAGATCAACAATTCACTCCAGTACACTTGCTTCAAAACTTTCTGCCCATGTGGCATTTCTCCTTCAGAGGCATGGTCTAAAGCCTACACATGTAATGTTTCCCACTTAAGAAACTGTGCCAATTTCATGGGACATGATATGGAAGATTGTAAGATAGAAGAGAACACTGAACACTCGACAAATTTTTTAGCTAATAGTACTCACCCCACAGAAATATGGATCTCGTGAAGGTAAAGCAAGTCCATCTCTGGGGTGAGACTGTGTAACAATCAGAAATTTCCACTGGCAGGAGAGTATGCACTTTCACAATTCAAAAAGCTGGAAGGTTTTATTAATTATCTCCGAGCAAGCATAAGTGTGAAGCTGAAGTGAACCGTGGAGCAAAAGAGAATTTTCATCCAATTCCTTCATTCTATGGTTAAGTGGGAGAGCATGTGTACTATCCACAGTCATGCAGTTGTCAAGTAGCAGAGTTGGGACATGAATGCAAATTTTTTGGCCATTTCATCCAGAGTTCTTACTAACATGCCATGCCATTCATGCTTTTTTAACCCACAATACAAAAATATGCAGGAAACGAACATGCAACTCTGGGGTAATTCCCAGATTCAGAGTCATCTGAGCATTCTCCCAACATCGGTGGGTTCAGAGATGAAGACCGCCAAATCCCAAGATGTCTCAACAGAAGGCCTGGCAGGGCTTACATTCTGCCTGCAGGTAAAGCATCCTGGCCAGGATTCAATTCGATTGGTCATTTTGTACCTTACTAGCTGTTAAATATTTTTAGTATCTCCCCTGCTTCTTGGGAGAGTCTGAAGGTACCAGGGCATCCTGAATTTATACACAGCATCCACTCCAATTGTATTTGTAGGAGTCAACATTCCTAGCTTTTTAAGGGCAAATTATTCAGGAAATATGGAGAAAATGTTAACATTACTCTGAAGAAAGAAACAGAGCCGCCCCCTTACAGGTGCCTTAATTTTTTTTTTCTTTGCCACAGCTATACATTCTAGTCACCTAAGCACATGAAATCTGGCAAAGGTAGTCCTTTTAATGTTTACTTTATGATCTCAAGTAACTATCAAAACCACTATTGGAAACCATTAAAAGGCATGCTCTTTCCATCCTGTTCAGCCCATCATTCTGGCACCTTGTTTACTGCACTAACTGGAGGTACAAAAGAACAGACCACTGGCTTATTCCACACCTGATATGGAATTCCATTATTGTAGACCAGTTATTCAATTGAAAAAAAAATCATCTAATCCCTCAGCCTATTGATGAAATAATGAACTCCTGCTGCTCTGTAATAAATATTGTATGTGTCATTTGGATTATAAGAGAGCCCGGAATTTTGACCCTTGGCATCTGGCATAGCCCATCAGACTTAAGTTTCCCCATTTCACTTTGCTGTAGCAAAACTGTAGTGTTGAAATCTAAGGGCCGAAAATTTTTAATTAGCCTTTAAGAATACACCCACAATACTGGCAAATGCCTCTCGTAGCAGGGGCCTTTAGAGATGATGTCACATTTTGCATGGTGGAAAAATTGGTTTCTGCTGTGACAGATAATTTTTTTAATGGCTACTACATAAGTTTAGCAATTTATGACTTTTATCATGTCTTATGCTTTGAACATAAAGATCGCTTTTTCTTTATTGCTTGGTGTTTCACTGCTATTTTTTAATGACATGTTATTACTGATTATTTTTAGTTGATGAATAAATGCAGTATCTTCTTGGTATAATGTGTGAGTGAGCTGGAAATGACCTGTCCCTTCTGCATCAGCCACCATGTGGCCTTGGAAGAGGCTGGATGACCCTGCTCAAGGTTGAAACATGTAACTTCCCTAAGAGGTAGCCTAGCTTTTTATACCAGAGCATTCTCTGATACTAAAGTTATCAATGTTTCTTACCCATTTCAATCAGTAAATTCCATTTGCAAACACTCCATTTGTGAGCTTGCCTGCTAAAAGATATAATGACGCTTCAGATTTTTAACCTATCTTCTGTTTAAGTCAGTAGCATTATACCTTTTTTCCATATAACTATCAAAGCAATCCTTAAGAGAATGTTCCAGGAAAAGACTATCTAAAATTCATTTTAGAAAGGCTAAATGTTGGATCTCAATGCTCCCTGTATGATTTGGGAATTTGGGGCATCATTGCTAACTATCTGAGCAGATCACTGCACAACTTGCGTGGGTTAATTTCTAGCTGAATATTAGCCTAACTTCACCAAGCAATTCAGTTCTACAGACCCGATTCAGACCCAAAGAGTAACCTAAATAGATTCCCTAAGTAAGAAAAAGAGAAGAAAAAGAAAGCAAGAAAACCTGGTCAGTTTACCATCTCCTAAAGGAAATGTTAATGTTCTCTAGTAAAAGAAGACTTATAATGTGTTAAAGAAAATGTTTAAAAAGTTGAATGATGTCAATGCAAAGCAATGGGGGTGTAGCATATTGGCAGAAGAGCTCGATTAAGAGTCCAGTGGTCTGGTCTCAGCCCTTGCATTAACTCGTTCCGGATGTTGGGCAAATTACTTCCCTTTCTGAGGCTCAATTTTCTCATCTGTAAAATGATGGAGCGGGCCTTGGATCCCTAAGGTCCTATTCAGTGCCAACACATTTGAGGCTGTGAGACTATAAAAGATTTGAGATGGCTAAAATAGGAGGAGGAGGCAGATGGTATATTGGGCTCAAGAGCTGTGACCAGGAAGAGCTCTGACTACTTCTTAAGAGTGATATGGACCAAGAAGTAGAAAAATAAATGCAACTTCGTATTTATAATGGAAGATACGTGGTACTATACTTTTGTCAAAACCATAGAATAAATATCAAGAGTGAATCCTAATGCAAACTATAGACTTTGATTAACAATGTGTTACCCATTTTCTTTTACTTTTCTTTTCTTTTTTTTTTTTTTTTTCCGAGTTGGCGTCTCATTCTATTGACCACGCTGGAGTGCAGTGGCGCAATCTCAGCTCACTACAACCTCCACCTCCCAGGCTCAAGCAATTCTCTTGCCTCAGTCTCTTGAGTAGCTGGGGTGCCACCATGCCCGACTAATTTTTAGTATTTTTAGTGGAGACGGGATTTTGCTATGTTGGACACACTGATCTCCAACTCGTGAAGCTATTTTCTTTTCTCTTTTTCTTTTTCTCTGTTTTTTTTTTTTTTTTTTTTTTTTTTTTGAGACAGAGCCTTGCTCTGTCGCCCAGGCTGGGGTGCAGTGGTGCCATCTTGGCTCACTGCAACCTTGCAACCTCTGCCCTCCAGGTTCAAGCGATTCTCCTGCCTCAGCCTCCCAAGTAGCTGGGATTACAGGAACGCGCTACCATGCCCAGCTAATTTTTGTATTTTTAGTGGAGACGGAGTTTCGCCGTGTTGACCAAGTGTTGGCCAAGCTGGTCTGGAACTCCTAACCTCAAGTGATCCACCCACGTTGGCCTCCCAAAGTGCTGGGACTACAGGCATGAGTCATTGTACCTGGCCACTATTCCTTTTATACAACGTATCAATAAGAGTTTGGGGAGGGGATAGGAAAGTTATGATAAAGGTATGATAAGAGATGTTATCTTAAAGATAATAAAGATGTGTTAATATATTAATAAAAAATAATGAAAGAGTAAAAGTAAGACTAAATTAAGCTTCCAACCTTAGATGGCTTCTTGTTGAGATTCACTCCACAAATTTGATTTCATGACTTCTAGAAGTCCAGGGACCCAGGTAAGTGCAAAAAAACGTGTTTCTTTTAGTGGGCATTTAAGAAATCAGTAAGCAGTAGGCTCTCAGCCTTCCGGAGTCATGAGCAAGACAACCATAAAGCTTCCTCTCATGAAGCTTACAGTTCAGTCTAGTGGGCAGTAAGGACATTTTATAGTTTGCATTTATGGAAGTATCTATGTGCCAGCCTCTGTGTGAATTTTTTGGAGTATTTTTTATTTAGTTCTTGCTACAACTCTACAGGTAATATACCATCATTACTTTCTTTTACATGTAGGCAAAGTGAGACACTGAAAACTGAAACAAATTCCCAACATCACAAAGCAAGTAAGAGACACAGCCAAGACTCAAATATGTGCCATATGATCCCGGAGCCTCTTGGCTGCTTCTTTGACACCAGTAAGTCTTTAATAATAATTAGTAAAAATTAAAATAATAAGCACACGGCCAGGTGCAGTGGCTCACATCTATGATCCCAGCACTTTGGGAAGCAGAGGCAGATGGATCACCTGAGGTCAGGAGTTCCAGACCAGCCTGGCCAACATGGCAAAACCCAGTCTTTACTAAAAATAAAAAAATTAGCTGGGCATGGCGGCAGGTGCCTGTAATCCCAGCTACTCAGGAGGCTAAGCCAGGAGAATGGCATGAACCCAGGAGGCAGAGGTTGCAGTGAGCTGAGATCGTACTACTGCACTCTAGCCCAGGTGACAGAATGAGACTCTGTCTCAAATAATAGTAAGAAGAGGAGGAAGAGGAAGAAGAGGAAGAGGAGGAAGAGGAAGAGGAGGAAGAGGAAGAGGAGGAAGAGGAAGAGGAGGAAGAGGAAGGAGGAAGAGGAAGAGGAGGAAGAGGAGGAGGAAGAGGAGGAAGAGGAGGAAGAGGAGGAGGAGGAGGAAGAGGAAGAGGAAGAAGAAGAAGAAGAAGAAGAAGAAAAAGCATGGCAGAGGGAAGTCACCTGACCCAGACAGTAAGGGAAGGCCTCCCTGAGGAACAGACTGGAAAAGGAGCAGAAGTTAAGCTGGCACAAAAGGGTGAAAAGCCTGAGGTGAGAAAGCTGCTCTAGGTTATTATCAAATAATTTCACTTTAATTTATTCACAAAAGCCATTGTACTGTTACCACACACACATGCCTAAAATAGCATTAAGTAAAGGCCATCATATCCATTAGTACATACGTATGCAAAAAATAGCTTTAAGTACACAGTTTTTAAAAATTATTTTAGAAATTGCAATGGAGTACAAAATTATCTTTTTATATAAATTCAAGATTAGACGATTATTCCTATCTAGGCTGTGCTACGGAGATATTCTCTCAGAATCATTTCTGGATGGCAGTTCCAGAAACCTGGAGATTCCAGTAATTAAACCTTCGCTTCCAAATGACAGGAGTTGGGGAGCCAGGCAGATGGAGTTTTTGAGGTGCCCAATTCAGTATGGAGAGAATCCGAGTCCTCCTATAACTGAACAAGAAACCACCACCCACCTCTAACCTGCTCCTCAACCACTAGGCGGGTGCTCGCTAAGGGAGGGCAGGTAGGAGTCTCAGTTCTGGGTTAAGGAGGAGCTCTGTCAATCAGGATGGAGCCATTCTTGGTCACAGTGGAGTGAAGGAAGTAGATGAGGTGGTTGGCCTGGGCCACTGCTCATGAGGGGAGCAGCCTGCAGCTGGTTATGACTGCTGGGAAGCATGGGTGTGTCGGGCACACATGGCTGTGCTGAGCCTGAATCGAATAAGTCTGGGTGTTTTTGTGTGTGAAGGGACAAAATGGTACTCTATTTGTGTCAGGGCTAATACTTAAAGCTAGATCTAGAACCGGTTCAAACACTTTACAATTCTGAGTGCAGGACTGTTTTTGTGCATTGCACTCTTTCTACCAGAAACTGTCCTCCTATTCCTCAAGGAGAGGGAAAACGTCATGTCCATAATTCTAGCCTTCGGTTTCTTTTTTTTTTTTTTTCTTTTTTTGAGACGGAGTCTCACTCTGTCACCAGGCTAGGGTGCAGTGGCGCCATCTCTGCTCACTGTAACCTCCACCTCCCGGGTTCAAGTGATTCTCCTGCCTCAGCCTCCCAAGTAGCGGGGATTACAGGTGCACACCACCATGCCCAGCTGATTTTTGTAGTTTTAGTAGAGACGAGGTTTCACCATGTTGGCCAGGATGGTCTTGATCTCCTGACCTCATGATCCACCCACCTCAGCCTCCCAAAGTGCTGGGAGTACAGGCATGAGCCACCGTGCTCGGTCTAGGTTTCTTTTTTAAAACTTTAAATGACTATCTTAGCTCAAGCATTCCTAGAACACTTTGGAAGTTATTCTTAAGTCGTGACTTCCATTTGCAATGATGAGTCTAGCAGGGACCCTTATAGCCTCATGTAACGACACTACAATATCCAAGGACTCTACACACACTTTCCACTGACCTACCCTAGAGAAATAATGTGAGGTTGGAATACCTACCTGTGGGGTGGAAAGGACAGGAACTTCTATCTATTGAAGCCTGCTTTGAAATAAGCGCTTTCACAAATACTATTGAACGCTCACACCCACCCCATCTCTCAGAGCCCCCACTTTACAAAAAAATAACACCATGGTTCAGCGGGCCTCCATTTTGACATGATTCCCTGTTGCTAAGTAATTTTAATACGTGTGCATTAAAGCAGGCAGAGAGCATCAAGGAATTTCACCAGCTCTTTCATGTGCTCAGCACAAATTGGTAGATGCTTCTAACGAAGTTAACAGGAGCAATGCAGATGCATATATGGAGCCCACTCTCCCTGGGGCGGCACAGGCTCCTGACTATATTGTGACATGTCTGAGTATACCAAGGCCTCTGGGAGACCCCATAAGTCTAACTTTCAATGGGGTTCTGTCCTGATAAACCCATCCTAAGTCGAAAATATTATGAAGTTGAACCACTGTGAGCCTGGGACTGTCTGTAGTAACATTTGTGTCTCCTTCACCACTGAGCAGTCAGACTTGAAATTAGGAGGAGTGGCCAGGGGCGGTGGCTCAGGCCTGTAATCCCAGCACTTTGGGAGGCTGAGGCAGGTGGACTGCCTGAGCCCAGGAGTTCGAGACCAGCCTGGGCAACAGTCTCTACTAAAATACAAAAAAATTAGCTGGACGTGGTAATGCGTGCCCATAGTCCCAGCTACCCGGGAGGCTGAGGCACAAGAATTGCTTGAACCTGGGAGGCGAAGGTTGCAGTGAGCAAAGATTGTACCACTGCATTCCAGCCTGGGCCACAGAGCAAGACTCTGTCTCAAAAAAAAAAAAAAAAAAAGAAAGAAAGAAAAGAAAAAAGGCATTAGGAGGAGTGAAAGGTAGAGGTGCCCAGATGTGACAGGATAGCCAAGGAAGTTAGTAAAGAGGCATCAGGGGCACATGGCAAGGGGTGAAGACGATGGATCCAGATGGGACTGAGATTACCCTTCGGCAATGAGGCAAGGTGGGGAGAAGGTTGATGGAGTAAAGATGGGAAAACATCTATGAATGCAGGGCTCTGCCTCTCCGAAAGGAAACTGCAGAGTGGATGATAATTGTCCTGTTAATTAATAATGAGAAAATTTACTTATTTGTTTCACTTCCCAAAGATAAATAAATCAATAAATGGCCCAACAAACCCTCTGGAGCTGAACTTTGCCTCATATTCCCCTTTGTCCCTAGATCCAGCCTTTTATATCCTTTTTCACCAAGTTTAGTATTTCAGTTATTAAAATCTAACCCAAATAAAACCTAGCTCATGAAAACTAAAAGTTTAAGCAGCAATGAATCTTAATTTAGACTACTTTTTAAGTGTATTTATATGCAACATTTGTCTTACTGTAACATTTTATTTCTTTCCAGTGAAGAAAGCAGCTTTTATTTCCTTTGAGAAGAAATTCACACACATTCCGAAAGGCCATGCCTATTTCTTATCTCCTTGAGCATGAGTACAGTGCAAGCAATAGAAATCAGCATGAGAACACGTGACTCCCTCTTCAATGGGGTCATAAATATGTTACAAGTAAATGCTGAAATAATGATTTTCTTTGGACATTTTTTTTAATTAGAGTCGAAAGAGTTTAGAAAAAATAATAACCACCTGGCAAGCCAGCTCCTCTTTGAAAGCTGAATTAAAATCAAATGAGAGAAATAATTAGGACAGCTGGAAATAATAAAAACAATAGATACCAGACATGTCTTTGACAAAACACAACAAACCAGAGAGACATTACAATGCAAAATCTTACTTGTGTCATAGCTCACTAAGTCTCTCTGTTTTCCCCCCTCAGTCCTTGATCACAATGGAAAAAACAAACAAACAAACAAACAAACACTGCATTACAAGATGTAAAGCCAAAATGCAGTAACACTCTTATAACCTGAATGAGCATGACAATAAACAGAGGTAGTTGTTGTAGAATATTGTACCTAAACAGATACAATGCCACAATTTGACTGAATTATTGTTTCTCCTTTTTTGTTTCTTGTACAGGGTGCTAAGTCTTCTTGCAAACTGTGGATTAATACCTATCTTTCGATGTATGTGTCAAGTCTTAAATCTGGCTTTTCAAATATGAGGTTTATCTGGATTCTGTTGTCCATATTCAGAATCACTCCTGAGTAATTGCTGGCCAGAAAAAAAAAAAAAAAAAAAAAAAAAAAAACATACAAAAAACTCACCCGAGATTAATTATGCCACTCCTCTAGAAGGCAGATGCTTCTTTAGTCACTGCTGTTCTAAATAACATCTTTTTCTTTCTATTTTACAGGGTAGGAAAAGGCTATATGCCAAAGTGTTAACAGCGGTTTGCTTTGGGAAATGGGGTTACTGGTGATTTTTCATTGTGTTTATGGTTTTTTCTGCATTTGCTAAAGTTATCATAATTTAAAGCCAACATAGCTTCGTGTAAATTCGTCAGTCCTATAAATGCATTTAAGAGGGGGGAAACGCCTCAGAAACATATTAACAACATTTAGCAATGGGAATGGAACACAGAGGAAGGACATTCACCGACTTTGCAACCACATTAAAGTGCAAATCGCTTGCCCCTTAACTCAACTGGAAGGTAGGCAAAGGTCTCAGAGTAAATCAGGACCCTTACTGACAGCATGGAGTGGAGCAGATAGCTCAGTGTGGATCTGGAAATCAGGTTATCTAGGTATTCAGTGAATGACATCCTACATGGTGGTGTGAAAGCCACTTAATCTCCTCAGTCTCCTTGCCATCAGAATATCTTCCTTTCCACAGGCAAAGCGTCCGTTTAAAGTTAATGGAAACTGAGAGAATTGGGACACTCTGCCTTTACTTTTTCTCTCTGTCAAACGAAGATAAAGGTTTTATTCGAACTTTTTTATCTGAAGAGGAGCAGCACCTGAATGAAATGTGGTCATGATCAGAAATCTTAAGAATTAGGAAATTTCCAGACACTCACATAAATGATACAATGCCCTGAAGAATGAGGGGGGAAATGATTCTGTACAAAAACACAGTTATATAAGCACTCTTCCTTGAAATAAAAAGGGTTTCCACATGTATGCATTTATGTAAGTAATGTTAACCGAAGATTAAAAAATAAAAGAAATTTTATATTAAAGATTTCACTTCATCAAAATGATTCAGGTTTTTACATTTCAGGACATTGGCAAATGTAATTTCTTTACATTTGAATGGTTATGGATAGTTCAACTTTTTTTCTGGAGGTTTAGTTTGGATCTGACGCCTCTTTTTAAAAATCTTGCTCCAGCATGTTTAATAATTGGGTTGAATCTCCCCAAATGCGTCCGATTTGAAAGGTGTAAGTAGAAAGATTACTGGTTTTTTGCCCAATCCTGCAATTAACTAATAAAAATTAATTAGTAATCTTAAATAAGTTATTAAATATCTATGAACCACATAGTGGTACTCACCACATATTTGTCTAATGAATGAATGATCAAATACGGCTCAGATTTTTCATCTTGTCACTAGATGACTTACTCTAACCTTCTATGACCTGTGTGTCCCTCCTTATAAACTACAGCAACAGTTCCCACACACAAGTCAGCCTGCGAGCATCAGCCTGTGATGAAATTTTTACCAGTTTGCATGGAGTGAGAGGAAGTAAATAAGGACAATATAGTTGGTTTGTCATAAGGCTAAATCTATTTAATTTAGAGAACTATTCTGTAGTCTGTATGTCTTTTGCATTTCTTTGGAAATACTTTTTTTGTTGTTTTATGAAATGATAAAAAAAAAAAAAAAAGGTAGTAATTGTGAAGGGCTTAAGATATTTATTTGCCAAAATATAAAATCCACAACCTATGTCAGTCCCTGATTTTTTCTAATTCTATTACTCCAAGAGCTCTCAAGTTCTGGGAACTACTGACTTAAGAGAATGTGTATTACTTTAGGTACAAGAAAAAAGGAGCTTTCTCTTTCCCCCATCCCCAGATTTGTCTCCCCTAGGAGAATTGAGACAGACTGTCTTTTGTCTATCAGCTCCTCTGTATTGAGCTTCAAACTTTTCCATCCCCCACCCTTGTCCTCCCTAAATGCAAAGAGGTAGCCAGATAACCACTTTCATTCTACATACTCACCATGTATTATTGGATGAAATAATTTCCCAAATGCAATTTTATTGACTGTCTCTCTCACAGTTCCTTCTAGAAAACTGCCAGGTAACCAGTTTTAGGATGGACATATAAGCAAAAGCCAGCCAATTTGCTTTCTAAACACTGACCAGTAAGATCCTCTTTCTTCAAATCTGAGCAACAGGATATAAAGATAGGCTGTAGTGGGTACTGAGCCCAAGAGGCTATGATGCAAAGCTCGGGCCAATAGTGCCCTGCAAGATGGGCAGGCAGGGAGAGTAGATCAAGAAAAGCACCAGAGAGAACTTAAAGAAAGAAACAAACTCCTCAGAGACAGTAAGAGTAGCCTCATTTCTGATTTCTACTTCCCAGTTCCAGTTGAATTCTTTGAGTTTACTTAACCCCATCCTCCACCAACTGCCTTTCTGTACTTGAGCTAGCAGATTTCTATTCCTTGTCATTAAAAAAAAAAAATTGTCCTTTGGGAGGCCCAGGCAGGCAGATCACAAGGTCAGGAGATCGAGACCATCCTGGCTAACACTGTGAAACCCCATCTCTACTAAAAATACAAAACATTAGCTGGGCGTGGTGGCGAGCACCTGTAGTCCCAGCTATTTGGGAGGCTGAGGGAGGAGAATGGTGTGAACCTGGGAGGCAGAGCTTGCAGTGAGCCGAGATCGCGCCACTGCACTCCAGCCTGGGCGACAGAGCGAGAATCCGTCTCAAAAAAAAAAAAAATTGTCTCAGGTGGGCATGGTGGGTCATGCCTATAATCCCAGCACTTTGGGAGGCCGAGGCAGGCAGATGACCTGAGGTCAGGAGTTCAAGACCGGCCTGGCCAATATAGTGAAATCCCGCCTCTCCTAAAAATACAAAAATTAGCTGGGCGTGGTGAGCAGATGCCTGTAGTCCCAGCTACTTGGGAGGCTGAGGCAGGAGAATCACTTGAACTCAGGAGGCGGAGGTTGCAGTGAGCTGAGATCGCACCACTGCACTCCAGCCTGGGAGACAGCAAGATTTCATCACAAAAAAAAAAAAAAAAAAAAAAAAAAAAATTGTCTCAAATTGAAAACACGGACTAATATTCACGTATTCGAAGAAAAAGAGAGTTACCACTGGTTTTTATATCTAAGATTGTTTTTACTAGACAATTTATCTTCCTTATTTCTGCAATACCAAAAATATGCAAACCATCAGTCAGACTTCTTTTTCATGCTTCCTTTAAACACTGTGCAAAAGTGTTTTTCAGGCATCAGGAAAAGCCCGGTTCTCAGCCCCTCTCTTCACCCCGCCCATCCCCATTGTCACCACATTGTAGGTTTGATCATGTGTCCATCCCCAGTCCGGCCCCCTGCACAGACTGCATAATCCACTTGCTAAGGCACAGCTCAGAACTTCAGTGTCTGAGTCCCAAAGAGAGCACATTAGTGACCCCGCTGAGTAGAAGCCCCTGTCATTGTCATTTTCCCACTGAGATACAATCAGAGAAGTGAAGGGATGATTTAATATCCCACAGGGAACAAGCAAGGGAAATAGCATTTTATTTAACCTTCAATCAGCCTGAAAGGTAAAATATTATCCTAAAAGATAAAATTGTATACAAACACACTCAACCTCACAAGGCTTGCCTATGCTTTACCAAACATCACACATCCAGTAAGAGCTGAGGCCTGACTTTGAGTGAAACTTATTAAACTCTAAAGTCTATACTCATTTAATAATACATCCTTCTGCCTCTAAGTTTTTCATGGTCAAACTACATTTAAACCCAGATCACATGACTCCTGATGACTAAACAAGGGTTCTCTCCAGTCATTATTCTGGTGTTCTTCAGGAACAGCTCAAAGAAAAAGGTGTGAAGATATAGCATTGGGTAGAAGATGAAAAGGAAGGCAGCTGAGAGCCCTCTTATTCAGCCCTCTCTCCTCTTTTTCTTTAACATTTCGTCAAACAAGGGCATGATGTATAAGCCATCTCCAGGTTGTGGCCTGAGTCACTGTTGCTACCCAGTCCAGCCCTGCGGGAGACAGCCTCTAAGATAGCCACCAATGACTCCCACCTGCAGGATTCATACCCTCGTGTTATACGCTCCCTTGCTGTAGCTGGATTGGTCTGGATAAACGACCCCGTATGATAGCACTTCTGACAGTGGGTTAGTAAAAGCATGCAACTTCTGACTTGGGTATCTTTCTTTCTTTCTGTTTCTGTCTTGAATCACTCACTCTGGGGAAAACCAGCTGTTAAGTCATGAAGACGCTTAGGCCACTTCAGAGAGGCACACATGGCAAGTGAAGAACTGAAGTCTCCAGCTAACAGCAAGCAAGGAACTAAGGCCTGTCAGCAACCATGTGAGTGAGTTAGAAAACGATCATTTCCCAGTTGAGTGTTCATGTGAGATTACAGCCCTGGCAAACAGCTTCAGTGCAACCTCATGGAGACCTTAAACCAGAACAACCCAGCTAAACTGCTCCCAGGCTCCTGAGCCACAGAAAAAAAAATAGTTGTGGCCTTAATCTGCTAAGTTTGGATGTATTTTATTAGGTAAAAATGGACAACAAATTCAAGACCTGGGAATATCCTCCAAATCCTAAACATTTCTCCTGCCTAGGCTTACTCAGGTTATTCCTGTTGAAGTAAATAGAGTATTTTCCTTTGTCTCCATAAACAAATCATTGGTGTTAATACACTGACTCCCCTCTCTGACTGGGGAATAAGCTCTGTAGCTACTTCACAAATATTTCACTTGAAATATGCACATGGTTCTAGATAGTGAAATCTTCAGAAAGCCACTATTGTCTGCTTCGTTTGCTTCGTTATTTTTATAGTCCCTTTAGTTTTCTGAATCTTTCCCTCACAGTAAGTCTGTCAATAGAAACCATAGAATTTTAAGGAAGAGTTTGACTCCTCTCCTGGGCAGAATATTTAAATCATATGTCATTGTTTGTTTTCAGGTCAACCAGTACAATTATACAACATAAATTCTTTTAAAGCATCTGGGACTTCAGTTCAATTTAACATCCTGTGGGTTTTATCACCAGAATGAATGATTATAAAATACATGCATGCAAATGAAGAGATAAAAAAATTAAAGGGCATATGAAATTTAATGGATGCTACCCGTAATTCCATGCCAAATTGTTGCAAAAGACAGTGGCTAGGCCATACCACGTAAAAATGTGGTTTATGGCATTTACAACTGGAGAATGTGGTTTTAATAGTCTATTGCCATAGATATATATTATAAAACAGAGTAGAGAATTAAGTTTCTGGTATTAACATATGGGGGAAGGGGAAAGTTTTTACCCAAGGCTGTCATTGGTTTTACTGCCAAAATAAAGAGCTTGTTTTGACTAAGGTGATTCACTCCAACAGCACACCACAGTGAAAACTTTGTGGAAAATGGAGATTCTTTATTTTTGAGTGTTTTTATTCTAAGAGCTCGTTTGGACTAATCTAATTCAGTCAATATTTATTAGCTGCCAAAAATGTGAAAGCTAATATATTCGAGGATGTGAGGGCTGGAAGTGGAGGGAGTTAAAATTGAAGCTCACAACTCTACTCTTGAGAGAATCACAATCCAGGGAAAGCGGTGGGCAGACATGTGTGTGAAGAATCTGAACCTGGGTTGTGTACATTGTTGGAGGAGCCAAATAACAGGCTCCCACCTCTTGATTGCTCTCCTCTAATCCAGCATCCACATTGCTGCCTGAGTTTTACCCAAAAGAAAGAATCCAAGTGTGTTGTCTTTCTCCATAAAGTTCTCCATTGCTTATAAAATACAGTCCAGATTTCCTAGTACCAACTCTTCAACATTTGGTCTAAAACTACCTTTTCCTATTCAAGTAACACTCTAAAGAGGAATGCTTACAGAAAAAACTTGTTGGGAGGCCAAAGCGGACGGATCACCTGAGGTTGGGAGTTGGAGACCAGCCTGACCAACATGGAGAAACCCCATCTCTACTAAAAATACAAAATTAGCCAGGTGTGGTGGCACATGCCTGTAATCCCAGCTACTTGGGAGGCTGAGGCAGGAGAATTGCTTGAACCTGGGAGGCAGAGGTTGTGGTGAGCCGAGATCGTGCCATTGCACTCCAGCCTGGGCAACAAGAGTGAAACTCTGTCTCAAAAAAAAAAAAGAGAGAGAGAGAGACAGAGAGAGAAAGAGAGAGAGAGAGAGAGAGAAAGAAAGAAAGAAGGAGAAAGAGAGAGAGAAAGAAAGAAAGAAAGAAAGAAAGAAAGAAAGAAAGAAAGAAAGAAAGAGAGAGAAAGAAGGAAAGAAAGAAAGAGAAAGAAAGAGAAAGAAAGAAAAAGAGAGAGAGAGAGAAGGAAGGAAGGAAGGAAGGAAGGAAGGAAGGAAGGAAGGAAGGAAGGAAGGAAGGAAGGAAGGAGAGAAGGAGAGGGAGGGAGGGAGGAAGGAAGGAAGGGAGGAAGGAAGAGGGCTGGGCGAGGTGGCTCAAGCCTGTAATCCCAGCACTTTGGGAGGCCAAGGCGGGTGGATCCCAGGGTCAGGAGATCAGGACCATCCTGGCTAACACGGTGAAACCCCGTCTCTACTAAAAAATACAAAAAAAAAAAAACTAGCCGGGCGAGGTGGCGGGCGCCTGTAACCCCAGCTACTCGGGAGGCTGAGGCAGGAGAATGGCGTAAAGCCAGGAGGCGGAGCTTGCAGTGAGCTGAGATCCGGCCACTGCACTCCAGCCCGGGTGACAGAGCGAGACTCCGTCAAAAAAAAGAAGGAAAGAAAGGAGAGGAAAGGAACAGGAGAGGAACAGGAGAGGGGACGGGAGGGGAGGGGAGGGGGAACAAACTTGACTCAACTTGAAAAGACTACGGATTCCAGTACAGTTCTTCAAATAATATATGAACATCCACTGTTCCTACAGGACTCGTCTCTTTCTAATTTTTGCTTCCAATCAGGACAAACTCCTAAAGAAGAATGGAGTCATGGGGCAACCAAGAAGTTGCTGGGACATTTTCTTGCAGGGACTGGTACAAAGGAAGGAAATAAAAGGGTGTGTTATTATGAAAGAAATTAACTAATATTAGCATCTCCTTTTCCTAACCCTTCCCATTACAGTCCCAGACCCTCAAAGAAGAGAGTGTTGTACTTCTAGATGTCTCAAGTCTTTGTATACTTCACCCAGAAAGAGAAATTTCTCTGGGATCACCCATGAATAGAGAAGGGTTGGTAAGATTTGGAGATAGAGAAAACTGCCTTATACTTAGGCTGAGACAGCGAGATAGAACATAGTGGAGACAAAAGTTGAGGAGCGTTAGGATGGGAAGGCTTTTGTTTGGATTTAAGTTTTCTTAGTGGATGGAAAGGTCCCCCACAATATAGACACAGCTTCCTCTTCCATGCTTCACTCCCAATACCACAGGATCCCTGTAGAAGGGGACACTGACAGCACAACAGGTGGTGAGGTCCACAGCAGTCAACAGGGAGCAAATGTCTGCCTGAACTCCCAGTGTCACCAGGCGACCAGCCCCAACACCAGCACCAAGTAGAAAGTACAAGAGTGATGACAAGAGGCAGCACCATGGCCTGGAAACAGGCATCTCCATTGTGCCCTGTGAGTACCAAACAAACCCAATTTCTTATATAATTCCCCAAAAAAAGACTAATCAGAGATTGAGCTTTCTACCAGTCACATTCGTGTGGGCTCAGAGCAAGTTATATTTGATTTAGAGATACAAAGGAATGCACACTCGATCATATTCTAAAACCTTTACTAAACATAGTTCAGAAGCTGTTTCCAGATAAGAATGCTCAACACACTGGGCTTCCAGACTCCTAGAGACCCTTTCCCATGCTAAAGCCCATGTGCATGGGTCTACAGAGAGCATCCCATTATAGTTTATGGAAAAAAAAAAATTCCCCATTCCTTCTTCCTTATTTGTTTCTCTTTTAAAGGCACTCTACAGGGGTTTGCAGACTCTAGACCACAGACTAAATCCGGCCTGCTGACTGTTTTTGTACGCCTGTGAGCTAAGAGTGGTTTTCACATTTCAAATGGTTGAAAGATCATAAGAATATTTTGTGACACATGAAAATTGCATGAAATTCAAATGTCCAGTGTCGCTAAATAAGGTTTTATTGGCACACCCACGACCATTCGTTCATGCATCATCTATCGTTGCTTTCACTACAATGGCAGAGTCAAGTAGTTGTGACAGAGACCATCCAGCCCTTTGCAGAAAGAGTTTGCTTTATCCATGTAAAGAAAGAAATGATTTCCAAGACTTAAGAAGGAGGGTCACGCTCTGTATTAGTAAACCCAGTGTCCAACTGAGAGGCAGGAAGCAGATTGTAGGCCTAGTCTAGAGCCTTCTCCTTCGCCCTATGCCAAGTGCGGAGGGAGCAAGAGTCCCCACATTTTCCTGGCTAAAGAGCTTCTGTCTTCCAGGTAAGGACCTAGAAATGAGTAGGCAACAGAACAGAAGGGGAAAGATATGCAAGGAAACTAGAGAGGGACTAGCCCATCCCCAAACCTGCAGCCCTGCCCACCTTCACAGTAACAACAAACCAAGGATCCCAGCCTCAGAGGGGAGGAAGCCAGCCAGCCAGACTGGCAAAGGAGGCCACAACTGCCAGCCCCTTAAAGCCCACCTCGCTCCTCACCACGGAGGTGTGGAGATGGAGAAGGAGGACAGTTTCAGAAGGACAAAATGACATGTTAACTGAAAAACAGAAGAGGATGGCAGCAGGGACGGCAGCCTCCTCCCCAGGCTTCAGAGAGTGCATTTCAGAACTGAAATAAGACCAGGGAGAAGAGTTCTAATGGAACATGCCCTCCAAGCTGAGCAAACTGGAGCCTGCCACTGTTCCTCCATAACTCCATTCCACTGAGACAGCAGCTAGTGTAAACATCTGAGGCAGAGGGATAAGGAAAATTATTTGGCAATTAAAATGTATACCTCAAGAAACTGTTTCCAAACATGTCTTAAACCTGGCCTTTTAACTGAAAATATTAGAAATTGATGTGAATTCACACTAATGTCACCTTCCATGCACCTCTCCTGGCCATCTTCTGTTTTAAATTGAATTAGGCGAGCTGCTGAGTCAGAACAACACCTAATTGCTTTTTCTACCCCTTTCATTCTACCAACATTTATTAAGCACTTATTATTTGCAAGGCGCTGTGCCAAGTATAAGCGGGGAAAAAACATAATGAATCATTCCAGCCCCAGAGAGTTGCAGTTCCCTAGGAGAGATATAAAGTATGATTTAAAATCGCAAATAATTAATACTGTGTAGAAACGATATGCGTATGTGTGCATCTGAGGTGTAACGCTGCAGAGATATTAGAGTTGTGAAAAGGGAAACGCTGAGCCTGGATAACTCAAACAAAATGAACCTTCCCCTAGCTATCAGCATGCTCTGATAGAAGGTTTCAGAGCCAGCTGCCTAAGTCAAGGCTTTTCGAAGCCTGGTGGAGGAGCACCCCCATCAGAATAACCTGGGATCTTTGCTAAAAGGCAACAAATCAAGTCCTTCCAAATCTGAATCTCCAAGACAGGACCCACGATTCTGCCCTATTCACAAGCTCCACGGTGGCTCCTGAGACACTTTCCAGTTTGAGACAGAGGGCTGGATGATGCGCTCTTAAACTTGGCTGTTCTTTGTAATCACCTGGACCCGAAGCCAATTCAATCAGAGCATCTGGGGTGAGACTCAGGCATGAGTAGTTTGTGACACTCTCCAGGTGATCCCAATGTGCTACCAAATTGAGAACCACAGTGCTAGTATCACTGCCCCATAACTTTACACAAAGAATAGTAGACTCCATTTCAAGAGAAAAAAAAAAAAAGTCATACTTTTCTTTTTCATTTGTCTAAGTAGATACCATCATTTGAGTAACTCATTTTTTCCTTCTGTTTAATACAACTTCTGAGGTCTTGGGCTTTTTTTTTTTTTTTTTTGAGACGGAGTCTCACTCTGTCACCCGGGCTGGAGTGCAGTGGCGCGATCTCGGCTCACTGCAAGCTCCGCCTCCCGGGTTCACGCCATTCTCCTGACTCAGCCTCCGAGTAGCTGGGACTACAGGCGCGTACCACCAAGCCCAGCTAATTTTTTGTATTTTTAGTAGAGATGGGGTTTCACCGTGTTAGCCAGGATGGTCTCGATCTCCTGACCTCGTGATCCGCCCACCTCGGCCTCCAAAGTGCTGGGATTACAGGCATGAGGGCCCGGCCGGTCTTGGGCTTTATAATTCAAACTTGGTCCACTCATGTAGCAGTCACTGTGACTGTATGTGGACATGTGTGTGTGGGTGTGTAGCCATGTGCATATGTGGATGCATGTACATGCATGCATGTGTCATGCACTATGTGAAGAGCTAGAGGAGGAGAGATGAAAAATACAGGCCAACAAGGTCCATAGGAAAGCAACAATGTGAAAAGTGCTAACATTCAGAGTACTGCGGCTTTGGGGACACGGAAGTGTCTAAGCAGCCAGGAACTGGAGATGACAGTGGTGGTCCGGGAGGGAAGGTCATTGCAGAGACCTCTTAGGGAAGGAGATGCTCATGCTGACTACTGAAGAATGAAGAGAAGTGAGCCTCACAGAGGAGGGATAGCCAGCAAGGTGGACACCAACTGCAAAGACATAGTCATATCCAAGTTGGGAATATCTGGAGTATAATGTGGCTGTGAAGGGTCTCTGGCCTGCAGAAAGTACATAGCCATGTTACCAGTCTCTTCAGGGCCAAGAAAAGCCATTATTCTGGCCTAGTAATTCTCCGTCCCAGCACGGATTAGAATCATGTGAGATATTTTAAATACTAACAAAGTCCAGGCCTCACCCCCAGAGATTCTGATTTAATGAGACTTGAGCATCTCTATTTTTAACAAGCTCCCATGTGATTGGAGGGGGCGGGTCTCAGAGTCACATCTGGAGTCTTAGTAAACAGATAGCTGGCCTTGGCCACTGGCTACATGGATTCTCCTGGTTGAGCTGGAGCAAGCTGGGGCTGGAGTCTGCAGGCTGCCTGCCCCATTCCTCTTCTTCCTGCCTGCCTGGGCACGTGGCCACCTTATTGCCTTCAGAGGGAAGAAACTCAGGCTGCAGAGTTTTCAGGCTGGCTGTTCACCTGGTACAAAGGTGGTTGAGTGATCTCTGGCTACTCCTAGGTGCTCAAGCTTCTGCTCCAGCATCCCTGCATTCCTGCCTTGCTGTGAGCATTCCTCCAAGCACAAGCACACTTTGTGGGGAGAGCAGGGGGGTCAGGATTATTGGTAGTAAAGGGAAGTCATGTGGTATACACACACTCTAGATGTATCCCCAGGGAATACATGTCAGTACTTGTCAGAAGCCTAGATTCATGAAATTTATCATAGTACGTAATAGAATTTCTCCCATTAAACGCAGTGAAATGAACTAAAACATTGTAATTAGATGCGTAATGAAAATAACAGAATATGTAAGAAGAAATCAAAATAGTGAATTTGCATGGCAGGGCTTCTGGGCAGTCAGCTAAGTGTACACCCGAGCTAAGTGACTCCCAGGCCACTGCAGCCAGACAGCATGTGATTCAAATCTGTGCTGGAGCAGAAGAACAAATTGCTCCATGTCATAAACCTTCTGGGTCATCTGCAAATAGTGGAAACCAGGAATGTTAAATCCATGAATGCCAAGGGTGCATTCATATATCAAAATAAACATTTGTACGGACAACGCAAGTCCAAGAGGGAGAAATGTATAGTTGCTTTTATGCGTAAAAGGGATAGATAAGAATCTATCCACTGAATTTTTGAAACAGTATTTCTGTAGTCCCTCCCGTATTTCCAAGTCAGCCGTAAGTATAATAAACAGATTCTTCTGAGTCAAAATCAGGACATGTGATTGGAGAAAATTTTTTTTCTGAGTTGTAAATGTATTTATAAAGAAGTATTGCCTTGGGCTACTAGAAGGACAAAAAAAGCAATGCTGAGAGACATGCTAAGGCTGGGACAAGTGCCATGTAGCAGAAGAAGGCGGGAGGTTCCCTTCACACAGCAGCAGATAAGGTTAGCATCTGAGCAGGTTGCCCACCCCGGGGAACCCTGGGAAGCCCATCACTGTCCTACAGTCTGTCCAGGTAGCCATCAGAGAATGTGTCTGGAGTGGCACGGCAGCAAAAGTCCAAGACAAGTCACAACGAAGAGGCAGACAGTGACCTCCCCTGAGGACAATGAGGCAGTTGCACAAACATCTAAGTGATTAGAGTATACCCCAGGAAGGTGGGGGAGGAAGGCTAAAAAGATCTGAGGGGGAATTTTAACGTGAATGTGACTGAATTATAAACCTGAACTTGCAGAGAAAATTCTGAACTGGATTGAGTTTACTTGGAAATGACTAAAATCAAAACTTTCTGCCAAGCCAGAAATTACATTTACCATAAGAAAATACGGATTACAGTTTTGCATATCTGAGTGTGAGACTGAAAAGGACAAAGCCACGCCATAGGCTTTCCTTTATTCTCTCCTCCTCCAGTGGGCAGGGTCCTTTCTTTCCTGGAGGCCAGGGTGGGAACAGTGGCCACTCCCTCAGACCCCCTTCCCAAGCCACTGCCGTGGGATGTGGCCAAGCTGAGGCCATTAGCAGAGGCAGGTGTATCTAATCATTTCTTCATTCACTTCTTCAAATACTATTTTTTTTGTTTTCCATTCCCTAAAGCCTTGGAATTCTGGATCAGGAAGCCAAGGGGAAGTTTGGTTAGCCACGAACAGTAACACCAGACTCTCATCTATGTGAACAGCCCCCTTTAAAAACCTTCCTTAAGAGTTTTCTGTTGTTGCTGTTTTTTGTTTTTTTAATTAGAATACCCAGGATTGGTATTGGTTCCAGAAAATGAGCGCACACACACACACCCCTGCACGGGGATTAAAGTATAAACTTGATGTGATTTTCTTCTGGCAGGCAACTGGATATTATATTTCAAAAAGTCTTTAAAATGTGCATACCTTTTTAACCAGAAATTCCAATTCTAGGAATCTGCTTCAGGAAGTAATTTAAAGATCAATGTAGAGCAGTGGTTAAGAGCCAGTCCTTAGTGTCAACAGAATCTGGGTTCGGGTCCTGATGCCACTGAT
The DNA here is from genome assembly GCF_047675955.1 of Chlorocebus sabaeus. Taxonomy (NCBI): domain Eukaryota; kingdom Metazoa; phylum Chordata; class Mammalia; order Primates; family Cercopithecidae; genus Chlorocebus; species Chlorocebus sabaeus. The sequence continues at coordinate 12,271,785 of NC_132918.1, forward strand.
TAGCTCAATGAAACTTTGAACGAATTACAGAATGTGAACTTTACTGTCCCGGTATGTGAAATAGCGGTAACACTCATACCCATCTCACAAGGCTGTCATGAGGTTACAATGAACTCAAACATGTTAATGCTCACCACTATGCCCAGCAAGGTATGAGAGTCTGATAAATATCACTGCTGTTCCTGATCCATATTGTTGTCTATACATAAAAATGATAGTACAAGGATGGTCCTCACACCAGCGCTGGCAAAAAGGACAAGTGAAAATGCAACCAAAATATCTAGTAAGTGATTCATTTAACAAATTGTGACATTCATAGAATAACCATTAGGCCATCCTTTAAAATGATGTTATGGAAAGGTATCTATTGCTATAAAAAGATGTTCACAGTGTATTGTTAAGTGAAAGATGTAGGTTTTCAAACTAGCATGCATGGCATGATCTGCTTTTCGTTAATACATGCATATAGATGCATAGAAAAATATATGGAAAAATAGATGCTAAGACATTAAGATGGTTGTCTTTGGGTGAGATTATAGTTTTTTTAAACTCTACTATCTTTGGCTTTTTGTTATTGAATTTGTATTTCATTTGTAATAAGCAAAGAAAAAAAGTATTTTCATGGAAATGTCACAATTAAAGTATAAATGCTTCTTGGGAAGTCACAGGTAAAATTTATCAGGTATTATCAAAAATCAAGATTGTCCCTTCCAGAAGAATTCCAATTCTGTAAGAAGAGGGGAAAAGGGAACAGAAAATCACTGTTAGAACCCCCGCAGGGTAATCACCACCATGAGCAAGCTCCACCGATGGAGGCTGAAATTCACGGATAAAAGTTTGAGGAGCAAGAGAATATGTGCACAGTCTCAAGGTATCTCTCCCAAGGCAGTTATTAATTATTAAGGGGAAGCAGTAACTTTGCAGTGGAGGAGTCTGGCAGTCAGCAGCTTAATTTAGTGATCAAGGTTAACATCAGCAAGGAAACACATCAACATCACGGGCCCCTGATATGATGCTTGGCATGAGACACACACAGAACTTTAATCTCGCCACAAGAAAACAAACTCAGATTGACAGACCGTCTCCAGAATACCTGACCAGGATTCTTCAAGAGTGTTGAGGACATGAAAAGACAGCAAAAGACCAAGGAACAGTCACAGATAGGAAGTAACTAAGGAGACAGGACAACTAAGTGTAACGTTGGGATTCTGGATTTGTTCCTAGAACGGCTAAAGAACACTTACAGAGAAACTGGGAAAATCCAAATGGAGTCAATGGCTTGGTAAGAATAGTATTGTCCTAATATTAATTTCTTAGTTTCCATACTTGTTATATGGCTACTAAGATACTAATGTGAGGGGGAAGCTGGATTAAAGGATTATGGGAACTGTATTATTTTTGCAGTTTTTCTATAAATTTAAATGTATTTCAAAATAGAAATTTTAAAATGTAAACAAGACTGGACAAGCCTAGATACTCTGGGTTAGGCATTATTGGGGAAGTCCCAAAAAGGGCCCAGGCAGGAAAAGTTAAAGCCCTCTGTCTCCTCATATTTCATAGAAAATGTTACTTTTACAACTTGTTAGGTTAAAATTAGATTCACACAAACATAGGGGAAGGCAGCATCTCAGTTTTCAGCACAAACCACAGAGAACATTCGCAAATATTATCAAGACTCAACATTTCTCTTTTGAATTGACACTCTTCATAATTTCCCCATTCCAGTTCATTGGTTCAATTCTTTTTTAATCTCAAAGTATCTCCTTTTTTCATATCATACCTGTAAGTCAACAATAAATTAAAAGATCAGTGATCTTTGAGTTTTAAATGTCCCAAAAGGTGTCTTTATTATTACCCATTTCTTTTGTTTGCCCTTTCAAAATCAGATATGAAATGTTTGTGTTGGCCATGTGCGGTGGCTCATGCCTGTAATCCCAGCACTTTGGGAGGCCAAGGCAGGCGGATCACCTAAGGTTAGAAGTTTGAGACCAGCCTGCCCAACATGGTGAAACCCCGTCTCTACCAAAATACAAAAATTAGCTGGGCATGGTGGCAGGTGCCTGTAATCCCAGCTACTTGGGAGGCTGAGGCAGGAGAATCGCTTGAACTGAGGAGGCAGAGATTGTGGTGAGCCGAGACTGCTCCATTACACTCCAGCCTGGGCAACAAGAGTGAAACTCCATCTTTAAAAAAAAAAAAAATTTGTTTCTTAGTGCCTACTAAATTAGTATGGGATACAGAAAGGCTAGTAGACCTCATGCCTCCTAAGAGAACAGATGTTTAATCTCTTATTCCAAGCCTCCTGGTAATTAAAACAAGTAGCAACTACGAACACAACAAAAACTTACTGGAGTTTACTATGTACTTACTTACATTATCTCATTCATTCCCACAACAATGTTCTGAGTGGATATTATACCATCTTCATTTTACAGTTGAGAAAACTGAGGCTTAAGGAAATGAATTATTTTTAAGGTCACAGAATAAGTGGCAGAAGCAGGTAAGTCCCAGATGCCAGATACTCTGATTTATTGAGTATCTCCACACTTGTGAATATTCATTGACGAATACCACTGGAATTAGAGGTCTGCCTAGAAACTTCTGGAAATCTAAAACTATGGGTTGAGGAAAGGATACCTATGGCATGAGAGAGCCTGCTGGGAAGGGGTCACCTTTTCTACCTCGTATAGGGTAACTAAAAATATGTAGATCTGATGACAACAGGGGAAACAAAAACTGTACCATGCGAATCAATTCAAGGACAAACAGGAGCTTGCTAGTCTAGGATTTCTCCTTAGCTATACGGGAATTCCTTTTACATTTTAATATGCAAAATTTCAGTTGACTTAAGATGAAGACTTGTTTGCTAATCACAATAATTCCACAAGTGGAGACTTTTACCATAGAGAGAGTACCACTTTTTTGTGGGTACTCTCTTCCCTTCCATAAAACACCCTATGTACATCAGCCAGATTAATCTCCTTAAAGTTATAGTCAATTTATTCCTCAGCTGAAAAACCTTAAACGGCTCCACCTGCCTTTGAAATATTATTCTCAATAGTCTGGCTCCAACTTTTCTTTCCAATAAAATGTTATCATCAGTTAGGATATTTTTGTAGCAACTAACAAAAATCACAAATTAAACTGCCCTAAACAAAAGGAAAATTATTTTCTCATTTAACCAGGAGGACAGAAATAGAGTAAGATTTGAGGTTGCAGTTTGTTCTGGTTCCATGTCCCTAAGAGTCTCAGAATCTCAGCTTGCCCCCCTCAATCTCTGTGTGTGTGTGTGTGTGCGCGCGCGCGTGTGCATGTGTGTGTCTATCCGTCTATCTCTCTTTGTCAAGCATTCTATACTCCAGCAAAACGAAAACACAAAACTTTGCTGTTCCCACTCTTTTCCATGGGAAACGCTTGCCACCATTGCTACCCATTCTCCAAGGCCCACATCTTCTACATATCTCTTACAATTGCAACTAAAGCCTCATTATAGTAGTGGATCAGAATTGTTCCTTGACTCTCTACTAAGCCAGGGTGGCCACCCTAGCACCAAATTTCGGGGGTTCGCATGCTGATGGACAAATGGCTGAGAAAGGCAACTGCCAAGTGCTGAGGAGGAGATACCAGCTCTTCCACCATCATCATTCATTCACGTATTGATTCACGACCCAACATACCTGAGGATCTTCCAGTTGCCAGGTTATCTGCCGCTGAAGAGCTAACAGTCAGGGAGATGGACACATAAACAAACAACTGCCACATACTAAGATCAACATTATGATAGAAATAAGCACACAGTGAGGACACATAGAGAGGAAGTGACAAACTCTGGCCAGAGACTCAGAGAAGGCTTAGAAAGAGGTAACCCTGGATCCATGAAGGAGTCAATATCAAAAAAAAAAAAAGAACTCCAACCCATAAACTATTCCCAAACATGTAAACTAAATGCAAATACCATCAGAGATGTAAGTAGTTCCATTTTAAATATAGGAATTGTTGGAAAAGGACAAGTTAGGATTTTTCAACTAAATATGGCAATAAAATAATTGCATAAAGGCAACCCAATCATTATTTTATTGACAATAACAGCTTCTTTCCTGAGGCCCTTCTCTGTCTCTCCAGTTCCCTGTTGTTTGTAGGTATTTTACAATACCCACAAACTTGCTATTTTACAGTATTTGCTATTTTACAGTATTCTTGCTATTTTATTTATTTATTTATACTTGCTATTTTACAGTATTCCTGCTTAATTGGCAACCAGCTGCCTCTAAGAAACAAGATACTATGTTCAAGTGTAACTATTGTTTTCCACCCCCATCTTATCACTGAGAAAAAGACTGAGAACAGGAAGACAGGAGAACTGTCTACGTTCTTAACATAGACAGTGTCTTTACAAAATAAAACGAGCAATGTGACATCAAGTTAGTGCTAAGAGTTCTCTCTTTTCAGGTGTCAGCTCAAAGTAGGCTAAGAATATGCAATCATGATTTGCTGAGTTTTATTGCATTTCCCAAAGCAACAGGGCCAGTCCTAGTCATACTTCGGTGATGGCTTTTAAATTAAAGAATTAGGTGCTCCCTGAATTGCCTGTCTTGAGAGTGTTTTTACTAGAAACTTGTGTGGCCCTTGGAATATTTGAGACTCTTCAATAAAGAATTCCCCTAGTCTGGGAGCTGGGTTTCTGGGCAGTTGGATGCTGTCTCCCTGCTCAGTATGATGTTGGCCACAAGCGCCAGGGAGTAGGAGCATGCTGGGAGAGTGTCCTGCACACATGCTTGGATACAGGCATGAGTAAGACCACCACGACCGCTAAAGGAAGAAAAACAAAAACATCAAGCCATTACTAATTAAAGGGCAATTAAAGGGCAGCCCTAAGAAACAGGGAAATCCCAAAAGCAAACAAATGAATCATGAAATTCCAGGCACCTTGGTCAATGGAGTGGAAGAGATTTGCTGGCAGGGGATAGGATTGGAGATGGAGTGCTATTGAGTGTTGCTTGCTAAGTCAACGCTGCTTCTCAAAGTCGCTATCACTGACATTCATGTTAACAAATAAAACAATACAGCCATGCACTGTATACCAACATTTCAGTCAACAATGGACCACATATATGGCAAGGGGCCTACAAGATTATAATAGAACTGAAGAATCTCTATCTCCTATTGTTATAACATCATAGCACAATGTATTAGTCACGTGTTTTAGTGATGCTGGTGTAAGTAAACCTACCACGCTGCCAGTTACATAAAAGTATAGCACATACTATTATGTATAGTACATAATACTTGATAATAATAATAAATGACTATCTTACTGGTTTAAGAATTTATTCTACTATAGTTTCATGACTATTTTAGAGTATATTCCTTTTACTTACTAGAAAAAGAAAAGTTGGCCGGGTTCAGTGGCTCACACCTGTAATTCTAACATTTGGGGAGGCCAAGGCGGGTGGATCACCTGAGGTCAGGAGTTGAAGGTCAGCCTGGCCAACATGGTGAAACCCTGCCTCTACAAAAATACAAAAATTAGCCAGGCATGATGGTGGGTGCCTGTAATCCCAGTTACTCGGGATGCCGAGGCAGGAGAATTGCTTGAACCCGGAAGGCAGAGGTTGCAGTGAGCCGAGATCACGCCATTGTACTCCAACCTAGGCAAGAGAGTGAGACTCTGTCTCAAAGAAAAAAAAAGAAAAAGAAAAAGAAAAGTTGAGTGTAAAACAGACTCAGGCAAGTTCTTCAGGAGGAATTCCAGAAGACAATGTTATCATAGGAGATGACAGCTCCATGCGTGTTACTGCTCCCTGAAGACCTTCCAATGAGACAAGATGTGGAGGTGGAAGACAGTGATATTGATGATCCTGATCCTGTGTAGGCCTAGGCTAATGTAGGTGTTTGTGTCTTCTAACAAAAAAAAAAAAAGGTAAAAAAAAAAATTATAGAAAAAAGATTTAAGGAAAGAAAATATTTTTGTTCAGCTATACATGTGTTTGTGTTAAATTTTAAGCTGTGTTGCCGGGCGCGGTGGCTCAAGCCTGTAATCCCAGCACTTTGGGAGGCCGAGACGGGTGGATCACGAGGTCAGGAGATCGAGACCATCCTGGCTAACACGGTGAAACCCCGTCTCTACTAAGAAATACAAAAAACTAGCCGGGCGAGGTGGCGGGTGCCTGTAGTCCCAGCTACTCGGGAGGCTGAGGCGGGAGAATGGCGTGAACCCGGGAGGCGGAGCTTGCAGTGAGCTGAGATCTGGCCACTGCACTCCAGCCTGGGCTACAGAGCGAGACTCCGTCTCAAAAAAAAAAAAAAAAAAAAAATTTTAAGCTGTGTTACCAGAAGAGTCAAAAAGTTTTAAAAAGTAGAAGTTTATAAAGTAAAAAAAAAAACTTACAGTAAGCTAAGGTTTACTTATTATTGAAGAAAGAAAAATAGTTTTCGTAAATTTAGTAGCCTAAGTATACACTGTTTATAAAGTCTGCAGTAGTGTACAGTAAAGTCCTAGGCCTTCACATTCACTCACGGACATCAGCGCAACCTTCAGTCCTGCAAGATGCATTCATGGCAAGTACCCTAGTTTTGCTCTTGTTGTCCAGGCTGGAGGGTAATGGCGCAATCTCAACTCACTGCAACCTCTGCCTCCTGGGTTCAAGCCATTCTTCTGCCTCAGCCTCCTGAGTAGCTGGGATTACAGGCATGCGCCACCACGCCCAGCTAGTTTTTTGTATTTTTAGTAGAGACGAGGTTTCACCATGTTGGCCAGGCTGGTCTTTAACTCCTGACCTCAAGTGATCCACCCACCTCAGTCTCCCAAAGTGCTGGGATTACAGGCATGAGCCATCGTGCCCGGCCCATTTTTTATCTTTTATACCATATTTTCACTCTACCTTTTCTATGTTTAGATACATAAATACATCCTATGATAACTGCCTACCATACTCAGTACAGTACCATGCGGTACAGGTTTATAGTCTAGGAGCAATCGGCTATACCATATAGCCGACGTGTGTAGTTGGCTTTCCATCTAGGTTTTTGTAAGCACACTCAGTGGTGGTCACACGATGATGAAATCACCTAACAACGTATTTCTCAGAACATATCCACATCCTTAAGTGACGCATTACTGTAGCTAATTCTTTCATCCAGAAAACATCAAGATTGTGATACAGGCATAAAAACAGAGTCTTACAGATACAGCAGATTAAGGCCCAAAGAAATTCAATGGCCTTCTTTTAGTTCCAAAGAAATTAATCATACAAGAAACTGCATAGTAACATATCAGAATGAAGGTGGAAATTTCCCTGCAGGCAGCTCTGGTGCAAGGCATTTTTCTGAACTTGAAAGAGGGCAACAAGAAGTGCTTACTAGGAGTTCCCTTCAAATCATCATAAAAATCATGACAAATTTTATCATTTTGTAACTCAAAATAATCCAATAATGTTCAATTCTATCTTTTTTTTTTTTTTTTTTTTTTTTTTTTTGAGACAGAGTTTCATTCTGTTGCCCAGGCTGGAATGCAATGGTGCAATCTCGGCTCACTGCAACCTCTACCACCCGGGTTCAAGCAATTCTCCTGCCTCAGCCTCCTGAGTAGCTGGGACTACAGGTGCCCGCCACCACACCTAGTTAATTTTGTATTTTCAGTAGAGACGGGGTTTCACCATGTTGGCCAGGCTGGTTTTGAACTCCTGACTTCAGGTGATCCACCCGCCTTGGCCTCCCAAAGTGCTGGGATTACAGGCATGAGCCACTGCACCTGACCAATTGTCTTTTTATAGATGAGGAAGACAAGGCCCGAGGGAATACAATGACCTCCTTGAAGTAATACAACGAAGTAAATGAAAAAGCTAAAACTTAGGCTCAATTCCTCTGAATCTAACTGCAAACTATTTCCAACGCAAAAAAAAATAGTAACAATGACGATGAGTACAAACCAGAAAAAATAAAACCTCTACTTTTTTCAAAGATAGGGAACATTCTTGCAAACATCTACACTTTCGAGGAAAATCAGCCTTAGATTTATCGCCTTGAATTTATCTCCATTCCTAAGCTCTCATTGTCCTTGATGAGTACCATTTGTCTGCTACCTGCTATGTAAAGTAATGCTTCTTTCAATAAATATAATGTGGGCCTACAGTCCTAGCTTTCCAGGAATTGTTCCGCATTCAACACATCTATACCTTTCTTGGTTTTACAAATTCGCTAGATATATTTTAAAAATATCTTTCTTCTCCTCAGAAAATCTCTCTGAGGTTGCAGTTTGGTGCGCTGAAAGCACTATGAGGAGAGCGCTGGAATATAAGCCAGTTGGAAAACAACACGTGCACCTCCCTCTCCACCACCCCGCCTGCTGCAGCTCAATATTTGCTTTTGGTGTTGGCCCATTTTCACTTCCTGCCACCTGCTTCCCGGCCTCTGCATCCAGGAGAGCCTGCCCCTGGTTGAACACAGGAGGCTGTCACCCATCATTCTTCCATTATCCCTAGCAGGTGCCTTATTTCCTCTCAGCCAGCTCCCTGATCTCTCCCTCCCTGCTACGGACTTCCAGGCACCACATCTCTGTCGTTACTCCTCCTTAGTTGTCCTGGGTGAGAGGGTTGACCAGGCTCCTAAAGAAGAGCTTCACGTAGGTGTAGGAATATTTGGAGTAGATCATTATTTTTTTAATTGAGTCACCACACTTTTGTTTTGCCCAATAAGTGCATGTTTATAGAGCTACTACCAGCCACTAGCATCATGACTTTTAAGTAATAATAATATTTTTGCAGGTTCTGTTTCTTAAATAAATGTTCATTCAAAAAGAGTTAAAAAGGCATTATCGTGTTATTTAAACTTAGCTTGATTTTTTAAATTTAATATTTGTTCTTCCTTTTCTTATTTCTCCTCAGTTGGATGAAAATTCTGTCACAGACCCGCATTGGGGAACAAGTGCCTTAAGAGTCTGGAGTTCAAACACCTTCAAGAACCAGGACATTGCAAATCGCTGGACCTGCATGCAGGGCAGGGAACAAGGTTCCTGCAGGAAAGTGAGGCATTGGCCTTAGGTGCAAAATTTTAGGGGCTACCAAAAACTCAGTGATCAAAATAAATAACATTTCAATAAAACAAAATTAATGTAAAAATCTATGTATTGTTAACAATTTTTTTTTTTTTTAGATGGAGTCTTGCTCTGTCACCCAGGCTGGAGTGGAGTGGTGCTATCTGGGCTCACTGCAAGCTCCGCCTCCAAGGTTCACGCCATTCTCCTGCCTCAGCCTCCCAAGTAGCTGGGACTACAGGGGTCTGCCACCACACTCGGCTAATTGTTTGTATTTTTAGTAGAGACGGGGTTTCACCATGTTAGCCAGCATGGTCTCAATCTCCTGACCTCGTGATCCGCCTGTCTCGGCCTCCCAAAGTGCTGGGATTACAGGTGTAAGCCACCACACCCGGCCAAAGACAGGATCAATAGCATACTGATTTTTCCTTTATGTCACAACTTCAGTATGGGTCTGCCTATACTGACTGCATGAACGCAAGCCTTGGTGAGAACAGTGGAAATCAGAGAGCACGTGTCCTGAAAGGTTTCACATTTATTAGGAAATGCTGTACTGACTGAACACTGAGGCCACATATACAACCTCTAGCCCTAATGTGGACTGCCAGTATGTGAATATCAAGTATCTCAAAAGAAGCCTCACACTCTGTGCGCCTCTCAGGAATGTAGGTGGGTCAAGGTAGACTAGCCAGGGTTTCCTTTTCAAAAGGAGTTAAAACACATCATGTGGAATGAAGGGAACTGAAAAACTCAAGTTTGGAGGAAAATGGGGCTATCCCTTCAATGCCTGCTGTGAATGCCAAATGGAGAACCTGTCCGTTTTGGGGGGATAAGAAGTCAAGCTCAATCAAAGGATCCTGTCTGGATATTAGCAAGAAGCACCAATGACTCATGGGGAAATTCTGATCATCTTCCTCCCGCTGAAAGAAAGAGAGAGGGCAAACAAAAAAGGAGCAATATGTTGCTCAGAAGGCACTTTGACGGTAAAGCCACTCTGTTTGTATTCTAACAGCAATGGCTCATACTTATTGAGCACTCTCAGTGCTGAGCACTTTATATACATTACCTCAGCTGAGCACGGTGGCCCACACCTGTAATCCCGGCACTTTGGGAGCCCAAGGCAGGAGAATCGCTTGAGCCTACGAGCTCAAGACCAGCCTGGGCAACATAGGAAGAATTAAAAAAAGAAAATAATAAAAAGCATTACCTCATGTCATGTTGATAACATCTCCATGTGGTATGTATTATCCTCCTTTTTTTCATAATAAACAAACTGAAGGTAATAGTAGCAGAGCTACTTGAACCCAGGTAGTCTGATTCCAGAGGCTGCATGTTTAACTAGTCACTATACTGCCTCTTAGGAGTTAAGACGGGTAGAAAGCACTTGCCCAAAATAATACTGATAACCGGTGCCTGGAGAATCTGCAGTCTGTCAATTCTCCCAGACATTTCAAATTTAAGCTTTGGATCAAGGAATAGCACGAGCGAGCTGTACAGCCATCAGCTTGACACTGAAGGACAGTATAATCTAACACTGAAGGACAAAAGGAATCTAACACAAAGATGCTGTTGAAGGCATCACCCTCTACGTTGACACAGTGTCCACCTTACCCAAGCCCATGGGGAAACATTTATTGTTGCTCAGTGTCAAGAAAAGCTGTATCCCTAAATAGTTGCTTTGTTTGTAAATGTGAACATAGTGAATTCTATACCTGTTTGGTTTCCATCTTTGTTATGGCTACTAGGAATTTTTAAGCCAAATTTATATCCCACATCTAAAAATTCTGCAGGGCCATATGTCTGCAATATGCTTTTTGGTGTACTATGCTCATTCTTGCTTTATTAGTTTCCTACCCATATCCTTCTTTGGTACTGATTTCTACAGTTATGTATTTTATCCTTTCCTTCATTTATTATACTGTCTCTAATGTCTTATAGAATCAGGTGCCAAGTGAATGAATGAACAATATGCAAACAATAAGTTGCCTTTTTGTGAACTGGAGGAGACAAGTGACACCCATTCTAGTCTCTGAATCTCAATCAGAGAAAAGCCCAGACTCAATCAACAAGGCAGTGTTTATGGGAACCCTATGATTAAAAGACAGTAGCAACACAGCAACTAGCAAAACTGCAGTATGGTCAGAAAGGGTGAATGGTGACCTCCTGTTAGCAAAGAGAGGAACTTTAATGACCACCCCCTGAGAGCATTTGAACCATGCTGGGGGCCCTGCCAATGAGAGAAGGAGAACTTTGGAGAACTGAGTTCTCAATGATGATGCCAGTAGAAGCTTGAACCTGAGACTTCTATTAGCATGACCCACATATTCTTGAATCCATCCTTCCAGATTCCAATGTCCTATAAGACATGATCATCTACACGTAAGTGCAGGCTATGTTTTTCATTGGTTTGCCTCACTCATATGCAATGTGTTGCTCCAAATCACAATGAAGCTTTCAGGTACAAAGTTTATCCTATGTCTACAAGTCATTAAGGGATTTCGCTTTCAAGGGCCCCCTTAATGTTCCCAAAGCTATGCCTGTTCAAATCATTCAACTTTTTTATAGTTGATTCAGTAACACAGACCTAGCACAGCCAGGTTGATTGGTCTGTTCCAAGTGGTCAGCAGAGGAAAGGCACACACATGACAAAGGTAAATTTGGATCGGGGGAATCTTATGAGGTCTGGTCAGAACCTGACTCAGGTTGTGGAAGCAAATCCACTCTAAATTCTGTGCTCAGGGGTTCCCCATTTGGATGCTGATTGACAGACTGATGTGCACTTTACCCCATGCCTAGACAGTGATTTGGAGCTTGAGGATACATGGCCACTCCAACACTCTTTCTAAATGATCATACCTGCCATGGAAAATTTTCTATGCTACATTGGAAATATCCATAAAAGACCTTCACGTTTCTGAATCAATCAATCAATCAACAAACATTTAAGCATCATCATCCATGAGTTAATTATTGTGTTAAGTTTGTGGGTGAAACACCCTCCCCACCCCACACGCAAACCAAGGCATGATTGATGCTCTCCAAGAACTCACTCTTCAGTTGAGAATATAAGCTTATTACAAATTACAGCATCCTTATAATCTAAGCATTTCATATTAGCAAAAAAAGTTCAAAGAAGGAATAGGACACTGAGAGTGGGCTTGTTAGAGTAGAGACAGAACTCACGTTGAACTTGAAGAGTAGGTAAAATGTAACTATGAGCAGAAAATGGCAGCACTTATTCCCGTTTGGGGAGAAGAGGAGGTAAATTGTACACACCACTAGCCATAGTAGTTTTGAGCTAATACCAGAGTTCCCACATCTCTTTGGTTGACTTAAGAAACACTGTCAGATACTCTAGGGAAAGAACAATAATTCCAAGATCACACAAACAGTTTTGCAGAATCAATTTCAGGTTTTACTTTCCTTGTTTACCCAGTTGGACTTTATTTGATTATTTTCCCTTCCAGGTGGGTCTTACTTTCTCAGTTATATTTTGAGCTATAATATTGAAAACACATTTATTGGGGTTGGTTAAAAAAAGTTCAAAATATGTTTGCTACATCTTCTTTAATGGAACGTATTATCCTTCCAGATAGCTGTGCTGCAAGTACTGATTATGACTCGCTGTACTGGGATGAGGGTACCTCTTCCAATTATAAAATTAATGTAATGTAGCTCTATTTCCCACAGTCTACTTCTGGCTACCTGGGAGACCTTCATTTGTCTTAGAGATGGTGATGGAATTATCTAAGGAATGAGGGGATACAGCTTATCCTTGGGGATGGGGGCAGGAAGATAATTGATTCATAGCAAGTAGACAGTCTCAAAGCAGCCAGTGATGTTCCTGAAGCCACTAGAACTAGATGGAGCCTACCTTCTCCTGTCAAGCTAAGGGCTTTAGAAACACCAGGGAGAGGGAAACAGCACATTTTGTTTCTTTATAATAATCTCCCATCTTATTGCCTAAGACATTTTGCTCTCCTGAGGACACAGGGCCTGCTTCTTAGCCTTTTCCAATCGAGCTCTTCCTTGCCTACCACCCATTTCCATTAAAATGGTTTACTGGGATTCAAAAGAGGCAAGCTGCCACATCAAGCTTTTTATTTTCTCTGAATCCCCTCCCTCCCTCCCCTCCAATCTCATTTAAACCTTTTTCCTTTTCTCTCCCTTCCCCACCTTCCCATCCTTGTCTTCTTCAGTTATCCATTATTACCCGTGGGATGTCATTCTATAGGTCTTCAGAGAGAAACGATTCCTGGATTACATTTTGAAGCAAAGCATTAGGAGACTTTAACTCAATCTCAATTACTATTTGGCACTATGTTTTATGAGTGAAAAATGCAATAAAATAGTGATTTCTAAATTTAACTAGCATGTGTAATGCAATTATTTATTACTGAAGGCTATTGTTTATCTATCGCCTGAGTTATTGGTTAGCATGAAAAAGACAGTGTACAGGAAGCCCTAGAAATCGATCATTATCTAAAGTGGTTAATCAAATATCTAATTTGTTTCCATGAATTTTCCTTCAATAACCATGTGGCCTATCACACAATGTACCAGTGGACTATAATTCAAACCCATATATCAAAACTAGAACACAACCTAGCAGGAAATGCAAAGAGGTGACTTTTTCATTCTATTGCTGGAAATGCTAGAAAAGAAAATTAAGGCAGAGAAAACTATACTTTTCTCCCACCCACCCATCCTCACTGTGCTCCCGCCCCTAATAACCATAAGCTGAAACCACTTAAGGATTACAATTATCTGTCATCATTATTGCCCGTATTATGACTAGGCTGCTACCCATTGCAAATGACGCTTCTGAAAATGAAAGATGCTCTTCTGAGAGATTTTTGTTTGTTTTTAGCTTTATAGGCTCCTTCAGGCACAATGGGGGAGGATGTTGGGGGGAGATGGAAATTCAGTCAGGAAAACAATTAACTAGCACAGCTTCACTGCACAGTAACATCAAATCATACAGCAATTAGAGCTCCGCAAAACCCCTGGTTTGGTTTCATGCACATTTAAGGATGAAAACTGATAGGTACCCTGAGCTGATGCTGGACTGCAAATAAAAAATCAAAGAGGTAAATATTGTAAAATTTCATTCTCTACCTAATCACATGTCTGGAACGGTGACTTGAGCTAAGAGTATTTTCAGTCTGTGCACAAGAAAATTCGCTTCTCTCCTCAAGCCTTAGAAAATGGCTAGAGAACTGTCCACCATTCCTTTTCTTCCACATTGAATATAAAACATTAATTTTTGCCAAAAAAAAAGGATTGTACTTGTTGACAAATAAAGGGGTTAATTAACCCATTGTCCCCACAGATTACCAAGGCTTTGATTGTTAAATCCAGAAAATAATTGTAGCTTAAAAAAAAAAAAAAAGCAAGATGAAGATGCTTTTAAAAGTGGGAAAGATCCACCAATTCTTGTATTGTTGAGCTTTACCATGCAAAAGAAATTTACCTTTATCTTATAAACATGCCAGTATAGATTATATGACCTGCAAAATATTCATTTTCTCTTTACTTTTTTTTTTCTTTTTGTAATTGAGTGCTTTTCTCTTGGATAGTTTTTGGTATAATAGAATAGGATTCAATTTGTAAGACTGAATGCATCCCCCAGTACAAAGCAATCCACAAAGACTCATTTTTTCCTGCCTGCCTCTAAACGTTTTTCCATCATTTGACTATGGGTTTAAAAAAGAAACAAAGTGTAAGACATCTGCTTCCCTTGTTTTTTAAAATAAATTCTTTATTTTGCAATAATTACAGATTTACAGAAAAGCTGCAAAGGTAGCACAGAAAGTTCTCATATACCCCCTCATCCAGTTTCCCCATTCTTTTACATCTTACATTACTATAGTACAGTTGTCAAAACTAAGAAATTAGCTGGGAGTGGTGGCTCATGCCTGAAGTCCCAGCACTTTGGGAGGCCAAGGCAGCTGTATCACCTGAGGTCAGGAGTTCGAGAACAGCCTGGCCAACATGGAGAAACCCTGTCTCTATTAAAAATACAAAAAAATTACCCAGGTGTGGTGGCAGGTGCCTGTACTTCCAGCTACTTGGGAGGCTGAGGCAGGAGGATCACTTGAACTCAGGAGGCAGAGGTTGCAGTGAACTCAGATTGCGCCATTGCACTTTAGCCTGGGTGAGACAGCCAGACTCCATGTCAAAAAAAGAAAAAAAAGAAAACTAAGAAACTGACATTGAGAGATTACCGTTAACTACACTTCAGACTTTATTTGGATTCCACTAGTCTTTACATAATGATCCTCTTTCTATTCCAGGAACCAACCTATGGACATGTCATTGAGTTCCATGTCTCCCCTGGTCTGTGGTAGTTTCTTAGCCTTTCCTTGTTTGTCACGACTTTCACTGTCTTGAGTACTGGTAAGGTATTCTGTAGAATGTCCTCCAATCTGGGATGGGCCTGGCTGTTGTTTTTCTTATGAATAGAATGGGGTTATGGGTATTAGAGTCACAGAGGGAAGCGCCCTTCTCACTTTGTGTGTGTGTGTGTTTGTTTTTTTTTAGAGACGGAGTCTTGCTCTGTTGCCAGGCTGGAGTGCAGTGGCACAACCTCAGCTCACTGCAACCTCTGCCTCCTGGGTTCAGGCAATTCTCCTGCCTCAGCCTCCCAAGTAGCTAGAATTACAGGCATGCACCACCACACCCAGCTAATTTTTTGTATTTTTAGTAGAGATGGGGTTTCACCATGTTGGCCAGGATGGTCTCCATCTCTTGACCTCGTGATCCTCCCACCTCGGCCTCCCAAAGTGCTGGGATTACAGGCGTGAGCCACCGTGCCCGGCCCTTATCACTTCTTATCAAGAGGTATGTAATACCCATATGATGTCACTGGTGACATTAATCTTCATCTTTGCTTAAAGTAGTGTGTGCCAAGTTTCTTACTGTAAGTTTACTATTTTTCTCTTTTATTTATTCTTTGGAAAAGAGTCAGTCAGTCTAGCCCACATTTAAGAGGGGTGAGGGTCAAGACCATCCTGGAGAAGAAAGTATTTATACATATTCTTTGGAAGGGTGAATATCTAGGAATCATATCATGAGAAAGACTTGTCTGTTCTTCCCAGTTTATTTACTCAGTCAGTTGCTTCCCTTAATTTTAAAATAAGACAGATCATTAAAATGATGAACATCTTACCTACACAAAGCAATAAGAAAACTTATTAGGGGTTTTAATTTTCAAAGAAATGTTTTTGTTTCTAAAGCCTTTTCAATAAACTAAGTTATATTCATTAAAATACGCCAAGGGGAAATGTACACATGAGGTCATACACCCATTTGCCACCCCCTCCACCCCACACCAAAGCTTTGTGTGAATTATACAAACTAGGCTTATTTATCCCAAGCAGTTTATGAAGACAAGGAGCCATTTGAACTTCTGGCTGAAGCATTTTGGTTCCTCAACAAATATTCCAATCACCTTTCAACCTTACCCAGCCGAATAATTATCTCAACAGAAACCCAAGGAAGTAGGTATTCAAGCCCTCATTGGAAGGCCCCATTTGGCATGCTGCGATACTCTGAACACAGCATGTGGCCCATCTTCTGTGGCAATGACCTTCATTTCAATGACTCTCTGTCTTCCACTACTCATTAATTCACCACGCTTATTTTCAACAGGTATTTATAAAACACCTACTATATGCCAAATGCTGTGCTGGTCCTTGGACCACAGAATGGAAGAAAAGATCATAGTTAACAGATAAGGACCTTAGAGAATAACAGGTTCCATGTGAGACACTTGGATGGGCGCAAAGGGGGCACAAAGGAACAAGTGCTTCCTCTATCTGAGAGAGGAAAGGACAAATGGCTGGATAAAGATGCTTCCTAAACTGTGTCTCAAAAGCTATTTCTTTCAAATAGTTGGAAGAAACGATACTCTCCTGAATGTATCCAAACTCATTAAACAGGAAGAGATCATTTGAATGTTCCCAGCACAAAGAAATGATCAATATTTGAGGGGGTGAAAGCTAATTACCCTGATTTCATCATTACACATATTGTATACATGTATCAAAATACTACATCATACCTCAGAAATATGTAGAACTATTATGTGTCAATCAAAACGTAAAAATAAAATAAAACTTTACTTTAAAAAAAAAAAATAGCTGTTTACCAGGCATAATGCTCGTGTGGAAAAAGATAAGGAATGTGAGTAAAGAATGATCCACAGACCAAATGAGAACCCTGAGCAAAGTCAATGAAAACTGAGAGTTGATGACATGAGATCACACACCTTCTATGACCAGATGATTAGGGATCAACTATTTCTAAGGGGCCCTTGGAAGAGTCATGTCCCCTGGAAGAGTCCCTGATTTGCTCACTCCTTTCAGCGGTTTGTAGAAGAACAGAGTAAAACAGTATAACTTACCAAATTAGGCATGAAAAATACTTTGAAATTATTTATTCTATGAATGTGCTAAAAGATTAGAGCTCAAATCTCGCCCAATGTAGAAGAGAAGGAAACAGAATAAAAAAACTTATTTAACCAACAGGTATCAATCTTCTGTCATCTCTAAGCATTGTGGTAGGTACTCTACAAAAATTCTCTCATTTTCTAAGAGAATGCTTATTATTTTCACTATTTTATAGATGAGGAAACTCAGTCTTAAAGGTCAACATAGCAGTTACACAGCTGGGAAAGCAGGAAAAGCAGGATCTGAATCCAGTTCTATCTCATTCTAAGACTCTTCCCATAGTAGCATTCTGTCTTTCTATGGATGATGAATTTAAACAAATAACAGTATATACTATGTTCTTAAATAACAATAAAAGTTCTTCATATAGCCTGGACTGGTGTCACCAAGCTGAGAGACCCATGATACCTACAAGGCCATTGCAGTATCTGGCACCTCCAAGTATCTTTGTCTGTTTATGGGTGTCAGCATTTAGGAGGAAAAAAATGCAAAGCTCTGGAGCTCTAAGACTAAGTCTGGACAGAGTCATTACACTTTAGCTCACCTCGAGTCAAACACCTAAGATCCCAGGGGTAGTGATGCAGAAAAGAAGAAGCAGGGACATAACTTTCAAAGAAAAAAATTCAGTGAGAATGAGAGGTGGAGGCCATGCTGCAACAGGCTCAGCGTCAAACTACAAGAATCAAGACTAAAATTTCTGTCAGATAACAAGTCAAGGTAAATAAGATTTAGGCTCAGATCCCAGAAAACAAGGCTGGTAGTAACAAGAGAAGAACTACCCCCCAAACCACAGATACCTGAGGGGCTAACAGAGCCTGCTCCCTTTTTTTGAGTGTCAGTGTCTTATATAAACCAGAGAAATCCAACAGCAACAATAGTTACTCTGAAACAAAGAATTAAGAGATAAATAAACAAATAAGTCAAAGAACTATAAATATTCATATGTGGCCAGGCAGTGTGGCTGGCGGTGGCTCACGCCTGTAATCCCAGCACTTTGGGGGGCTAAGGAGTGCAGATCGCCTGTGGTTGGGAGTTCGAGACCAGCCTGATCAACAGGAGAAACCCAGTCTCTACTAAAAATACAAAATTAGCTGGACTTGGAGGCACATGCCTGTAATTCCAGCTACTCGGGAGGCTGAGGCAGGAGAATTGCTCGAACCCAGGAGGTGGAGGTTGCGGTGAGCCAAGATCGCACCATTGCACTCCAGCCTGGGCGACAAGAATGAAACTCTGACTCAAAAAAAAAAAAAAAAAAAAGTCATATATGCAGCCAGGCGTGGTGGCTCACACCTGTTATCCCAGCACTTTGGGAGGCCAAAGTGGGTGGATCACCTGAGGTTACGAGTTCGAGACCAGCCTGGCCAACATGGCGAAACCCTGTCTCTACTAAAAATACGAAAACTAGCTGGGTGTGTTGGTGGGCGCCTGTAATCCCAGCTACTCGGGAGGCTGAGGAAAGAGAATCACTTGAACCTGGGAGGCAGAGGTTGCAGTGAGCCAAGATCGCTCCATTGCACTCCAGTGTGGGTGATGAGAGCGAAACTCTGTCTCAAAAATTAATAATAGTAATAATAATAAATATTCGTATGTGAATATTAATAACATTTTTAATGTGAGAAAGAAATTTTTAAGTAAAGGTAGCTACTACAAGAACATGCTTTCTTTTCCTGCCTTAGTTTGTAACCAACTGAGAGCTCGACCCAGGAGTCAGTAAGAAAATGAACATTATCACTGATAAAGCAGGTATTAGAGATTATAGCTTCAGCAATATTTTTAAGTTATTAAGTCAGCAATGGCTGTGGACCTGCTAATACTGTACTTCAGAAGTTGACTTTCTTGATTACAGGCAGTACTCACAACCTCCAGGCCTTTACTTTGGGGGAAGGGGTGTGCCCTATAAAATGTAAGGATCAGAGGACATGTGCTATTTTCAGGAAGGGGGCAGATTCGAGAAGCGTTAAAAGATCTATTTCTGTTGGCAAAGTCACCACTCAGTTAACTGAGTGGTCCAGTAAGAGTCCAAGGGTGTCGACTACAGCACAGGTCCACCTTCGTATTTCTATGGGAAATACGAAGAATAGAATATAAATGTTTTTCCAGTACTAAGCACAACACCAAGGCATACTCTATTTAAAAAAAGAAATACACGACTACATAAAAAATGTAAATGTCTACATGTGAAGAAAAAATATATATACAGTTGATTCTCATTATTCACGTTAGTCATGTGTGAACACTGAATCGGTGAATATACAGCTGCTCCCACGGAAATAGAGGGCTGGGTTCCTGCAAGCCTCGGATCCCGAGGTTTTTTATTTTGTTGTTGTTGTATTTATTTATTTTTTATTTATTTATTTTTTCTTTTTTTGAGACGGAGTCTCACTCTGTTGCCCAGACTGGAGTTCTGTGACGCAATCTCCGCTCACTACAAGCTCCGCCTCCCAGGTTCACTCTGTTCTCCGGCCTCAGCCTCCCGAGTAGCTGGGTCTAGAGGCACCCGCCACTAGGCCCCGCTAATTTTTTGTATTTTTAATAGAGCCAGGGTTTCACCATGTTAGCCAGGATGGTCTCGATCTCCTGACCTTGTGATCTTCCCACCTCGGCCTCCCAAAGTGCTGGGAGCACAGGCATGAGCCACAGTGCCCAGCCGGATCCCAACATTTTTATCAATCAATACTTTGTTTTATATGTGCTTCTGTTGAAAGACACCTTATGTATTACATGTTGTTGATTCATAACATTTAACTATGACCAACAGCACGGTAACGCACACCTCAGTGAAGCTTATCTAACACAAGGCACATCACAGCCTTCTCCAGCTTGGGAACACAAGACATCCCTTCAGCACTATGCTTAGGGGCTATCTGAAACAATGAAACCACCAACAAAAAGCACAACCGTGTAAAATGTAGCACTAAACAGACCTGGATAAAAAACCCATGTTCACCGTATGACAGATTAAACAAGAAGGTACACGTCCTTGTTCTGTTTCAGCAGGGAACACGCGTGTCAAGCAATACACATTTTTCACAGCTCTGTGCATGCCCACACGTAACCAAAAAGGGCAACAAATATTGATGTAGAGTTAGAAATAAATTTTGGGGAGTAAATTTGCAAATACAGAATCCATGAATAATGAGGCTCAACTGCACACACACATATATACATAAATATTTCAAAGGCAAATGACAAAATAAGAAAAATTCCTTCACAGAAGTCAGATAAAAGATGTATTCATTATTACGTAAGAAGATATTGTACTTGAAAAGAAAAGGTGAATATCCCATGCTATGGGTTAGATACGGTTTGTTTGGCCCCGAATCTCATGTTGAAATGTGATCCCCAGTGTTGGAGGTGGGGCCTCATGGGAAGTGCTTGGGTCACAGGGGCAGGATCTGCCCCATGAATGTCCTGGTGCTGTTCTCACTCTATCAGTTCCATCCTGAACGAGTCTGTAAAAAGAGACTGACACCTCCCTCCCCTCTCTCTTGCTTCCGCTCTCCCGTGACCTCTGCACACTCCAGCTCCCCTTACCCTTCGGCCATGAGTGGAAGCAGCCTGAGGCCCTTGCCAGAAGCAAATGCTGGTGCCATGCTTTTTGTACAGCCGGCAGAACTTGAGCCAAATAAGCCTCTTTTCTTTATGAATTACCCAGCCTCAGGTATTCCTTTATAGCAATACAAAGAAAGACATCCCAGTAGAAAAAAAAAAAAAAAGCCAAAGGACTTATTCAGGCAATTCATGCTTAAAGAAATACACATGCTTTCCAGAGAAAGAAAACTCTTTGCAACTTCTAAATGACACAACATCCCTTTCTTCATATAAGCTCGTGCACTGAGGGTAGAAGTATAGCCAGGCATGACTATTCCAGAAAGCTATGTGGCAAAGCTTTAGAAAAAATCATCTCATTTAACCAGTAACTCCAATTTTAATAGTAATCTTAAGGACATAATTTAGGGATATGTGCAAAGATATACAGTATGACCATTGATATTCTTTTGCATTTTTTTATAATAGTGAGGGGAGATGTAGGGAAACCTTGTATTTCTAAAAACAAAATACTTTGGGAGGCCAAGGCAGGCAGATCACCTGAGGTCAGGAGGAGTTCAAGATCAGCCTGGCCAACATGGTGAAACCTCGCCTCTACTTAAAATACAAAAATTAGCCAGACATGGTGGTGCATGCCTGTACCCCAGCTACTTGGGAGGCTAAGACAGGAGAATCACTTGAACCCAGGAAGCAGAGGTTGCAGTGAGCCAAGATCATGCCACTGCACTCTAGCCTGGGTGACAGAGCAAGACTCTGTCTCAAAAAATAAATAAATAAATAAAAACACTAAATTATGATATATTCCCAGAAATGAAATACTATACATTTAAAATGATGTTAAATTATGCCTTGAGATGATACAATATGCATACTTTTCTGTATGTAATTTAATTTTAAAATACATATTATCATACAGTTGTTCACAATATCTTTGTAAGTGGAAAAAAGTATAAAATAATACTCACAGCATCAGCCCACTGTTGTGGGTCCACAAATACATTTACCAAAATGTTAAAAGTTACTATCTTTTAGGGGAAGAAATACTGGCATTTCTTAAAGACTCTTGTCTTTATTATTTTCTAATTATTTGTACGATTACCATGTATAGCTTTCAAAACAAAAAACATTTCAACATGAATGTCATGTATCTGCAATGATCTTAGCACTCCTGATTTTAAAAGAAAAGCTGATCCTTTCCTGAATGCTTGCAAGATACGTAAGCAATTTTTACTGTCTCAGAGAATCAGTTGAGCTAAATAGATTAATTGGATTGATAAGGAAAATGACCTTTTATGGCTGGTTTACAAGAGATCGTGGCTCTCTTCATATTTTCCTTTCCTGCCTTCCGACATACGCCCCATTTCCTTTGATTTTAGCTGTGGAATCTCAGGCTGTAGGCTGAGCTTCACACACATGGGATGACACGTGTGTACGATTACATGGTAAGTGGGATTTTCCTGCTCTATGTGCAGAGCGTAATATAATCTAGCAGTTCAGTGTCCTATGGGGCTTTTGTCATTTTGCATCTGGCAGTTCTTCACTACAAGGTTATCGGTTTAGCTGTTGGTGAAGGTGTGGTAATAAAAGATGTAGTCTTCTGCTCTCACCATATGGAGCAGAGTGTATGCCCTGCCATTTCACTATTAATAAAGCCATGCTGCTTTTTCCTCCACGCTGTTAGAGCCTCTTTAAAAGAGGGTGTCAGGCCAGGCACGGAGGCTCACGCCTGTAATCCCGGCACTTTGGGAGGCCAAGGCAGGCAGATCATGAAGTCAGGAGTTCGAGACCAGCCTGACCAACATGGTGAAAACCCATTTCTACTAAAAATACAAGAATTAGCTGGGCATGGTGGCGTGCACCTGTAATTCCAGCTACTCAGGAGGCTGAGGCAGAAGAATCGCTTGAACCCGGAAAGCAGAGGTTGCAGTGAGCCGAGATTATGCCATTGCACTCTAACCTGGGTGACAGAACGAGACTCTGTCTCAAAAAATAATAAATAAATAAATAAATAAATAAAAGAGGGTGTCTAGGTTTTTATGCAAGTATTCTGATTTCCAAAGCTTCTCCTCTGCATCAACCTTGCTGGGCATAATCTATACCTTGATTTTAAAATCTAGAGTAATCTACTTTTTATGTCAATATAATTAGCCCTCCATATCGACTGGTTTTGCATCCACAGATTTAACCAACTATAGATGGAAAATACTTGGAAAAAAATAAAAAATAAGAACAAAAAATACATACTTTAGAAACAATAAAACAATTACTTGCATAGCATATACATTGTATTAGATATTATACATAATCTAGAGATTATTTAATGTCTGTGAAACTGTGAGCATAGGTTATATGCAAATACTACATCATTTTATGTAAGGCACTTGAGCATTCTCGGAGTTTGGTATGGTTCGAGGCGGGGGTCTGAAACCAATCCTCCCCCATACTAAGGGACAACTGTATATTCTTTCAGAATACGACTTCAGATGATCTATATTACAATGGATAACGCTTCATGAACAAAAATGTATTGTGCAGGTCTTGTGATCACCACATACTGTGAGCTAGGAATTGGGGACTGCCTTGTCATCTTAGCCCTGGAGGAACATCTCATCCAAAGGGGAGCTCACAGTCTTCCTAGGTTAGTATCTTCTCCACACAAGCACTCTATCTTCCACGTTTATATTCCAAGTTGCATATTTCTTTCTGTTGAAACACTGAGAACTTACCTCCGAGTTTTGAGGGTTAGGGTTTATCAGAATAAACACACTCAGATCTGCCTGGTTGTCACATACAAGTAGCACTTGGGCATTTTTCTAGACTCTCTTGAGTCCAAACTCTTATGCTCTACGGACATTTCAGACTCTAGGTGTGCTCTCCTCCTCAGGATGCCTAAATACGTGCTAGATGCTAAGTGTATTCATTATCACCACATGGAAAGATGCTGAGAAATTTTCTCTCCAACCGAATACTAGCAGGTGGCATGTATACCCAGATCTCGAAAAGTTAGTATTTTTTAATTTATTTGGTGCCTGGGAGATGGCTATAATATGATATGTTGTTGAAAAAAAATGTCTAACGGTGCGGTGACTCATGCCTGTAATCCCAACACTTTGGGAGCCCCAGGCATGCGATCACCTGAGGTCAGGAGTTCAAGACCAGCCTGGCCAACATGGCAAAACCCCACTTCTACTAAAATACAAAAATTAGGCGAGGTGGCACACACTTGTAATCACTGCTACTCAGGAGACTGAGACGAGAGAATTGCTTGAGGTTGCAGTGAGCCGAGATTGCACCTCTTCTCTCCCGCCTGGATGACAGAGCAAGACTCTGTCTCCAAAAAAAAAAAAAAAAAAAAAAGGAAGGAAGGAATAGAGGAAGGAAGGGAGGGAGGGAGGGAGAAGGGAGGGGACGGGATGGAGGGAAGGAAATGTATAGAGAAGAAGCAGGATTGAGAAAGAAAAAAAAGAAATGCAAAGAATCAAATAGATAATGGCAGAGTAAGATGTTGGCATCCTTACATATGGAACTCAGTGTAACTCAGTGGAATAAACAGCTTCAGAGTCAGGCAGACTAAATTTTATTTCGTGTTCCACTACTTACTAGCTCAGTGATACTAGGCTTGCTACTTAGTATCTCTGGACAGTTTTATAAATAAAGAGGCCAATGAAATAACACCAAGCTAAGTAGATTACAGTAAGGTTAAATTACATAATATACCTGAAGTGTGTAGCAGCTGTCAGCCATACTGTGTCCGGAATTGGTGGGTTCTTGGTCTCGCTGACTTCAAGAACGAAGTCACAGACTCTCGCGGGGAGTGTTACAGTTTTCAAAGATGGTGTGTCCGGAGTTTATTCCCTCAGACATTCAGATGTGTCTGGAGCTTCTTTCTTCTGGTGGGTTCATGGTCTCGCAGTCAGAAGTGAAGCTGCAGACCTTTCTGGTGAGTGTTACAGCTCATAAAAGCAGCGTGGACCCAAACAACGAGCAGCAGCAAGATTCATCGCAAAGAGCCACCCACTTGCAGCTGGGTGGCTCAGGCAGCCTGCGTTTATTCCCTTATCTGGCCCCACCCACATCCTGCTGATTGGTCCATCTTACAGAGAGCTGATTGGTCCACTTTACAGAGAGTTGATTGGACCGTTTTGACAGGGTGCTGATTGGTACATTTACAATCCTCCAGCTAGACATAAAAGTTCTCCAAGTCCCCACTAGGTTAGCTAGATACAGAGTACCGATGGATGTATGTACAAACCTTGAGGTAGACATAGAGTACTGACTGCTGTATTTACAAACCCTGAGTTAGACAGAGTGCTGATTGGTGCTTTTACAATCCTTGAACTAGACACAGAGTGCTAGACAGAAAAGTTCTCCAAGTCCCCACTAGGTTAGCTAGATAGAGAGTGCTGATTGGTGCACATACAATCTTCTGGCTAGATATAAAAGTTATCCAAGTCCCCATCCGGCTCAGGAACCCAGCTGGCTTCACCTAGTAAATCCTGCACCGGGGCTGCAGGCGGAGCTGCCTGCCAGTCCTGAGCCTCGCCTGCACTCTTCAGCCGTTGGGCTGTTGATGGAACTGGGCGCCTCGGAGCAGGGGGCAGCACCTGTCCGGGAGGCTCAGGCCGCGGGCAGGAGCCCACGGCAGGGCAGGGAGCTCATACATGGCAGGGCTGCAGGTCCGGCGAGAATTTGAGTGCAGCGCCGGCGGCCGGCACTGCTGGGGGACCAGGCGCAACCTCCGCAGTTGCTGGCCCGGGTGCTAAGCCCCTCACTGCCCTGGGCCAGTGGCACCTGCGGGCCGCTCGGTGTGCGGGCCCGCCGAGCCCGAGACCGCGGCCGCACTGGTGCCCGCCAGAACTTGCACCTCTTCTGAGAGTGAAAGCTGCTAGCACATTGTCACCTCTCCATACCTCTTAAAATTTTGAGCAACTTTAAAGGAGAACTTTCTGCCTTACCTAGAACTGCTGGTATACAGAAATTCATGTACCGAGTAAGCTTTATGAAATGCTACTAAGAGCCAGGCTGACATAATCACTGGGGTATATGATGAGTGAGGGACAAGGAACCAGCCTTTGATGGCATGGAATTCACAGTCACACAGTCTAGCAGAAAGGGACAAGCATATTAACAAATAAACACGGTCCATGGGATTAGTCTATGATAGATGTACTACAGACAGAAATTTACAACAGAGGTTGATTAATGTCTGATTGATGTATTCAGGTAGGACTTCAAAGAGAAGTTAAAGTATGAACTGCTTCTTAAAGCACGAATAAGAGTTCCCAGACGGGGCAGAAAGTGAGTGTCTCTAAATTATTTCATCATGAACAACTGATGAGAGCCCCTACTTTAACAAAATGCTGTGCACATGGTAGATACTCAATGAATATTGAGTATGAATACCAATATGCTCACCACATAGATAACATAAAGGTATATAAACAACATAAAGATGCATAGGTGAGGCCAGGCACAATGGCTCACACTTGTAATCCCAGTGCTTTGTGAGGCTGAGGTGTGAGGATTGCATGAGGCCAGAGGTTCAAGTCTGTAGTGAGCTATGCTTGTGCCACTGCACTCCAATCTGGACAACAGAGCAAGACTCTGTCTTTAAAAAAAGAAGAGGTAGATAAGTAGTTGGGTACTAGTTTCACAAATCTCAACTACTGGTGTGCAAAAAATAGAATCTTTTCTTCCCCAAAAAAACCCATCTTTGTGTCTTTGTCGAGCCCCTACTTTTTGAGGCAGGAAATTTGATCTACTGACTTCCAGCTCATCACGTCCAATTAATGCATTCATTTTTTTCTTCAGTCAATTAGGAATTCTGTATTCTACCTCTTCCCCAACCCTTTGCAAGGATCCTCTTTTCTTACCTGTAAAATGAGGCCGATTATACCCACATTGGTATTTTAAAGATGTTTGTAAATCTCCTACTACCAGGAACAGAGTATGCCCTCCAAAAGTGAGAACAGACACTATTACCCTTCTTCATCTTGATGTAAGTCAAAGACACTCCTAGCACCCTCTAGTACCATTTTTTAAAAGTCACCTTTTTGGCCGGGCACAGTGGTTTACGCCTGTAATCCCAGCATTTTGGGAGGCCAAAGCAGGTGGATCACGAGGCCAAGAGATGGAGACCATCCTGGCCAACCAACATGGTGAAACCCTGTCTCTACTAAAAAAATTAGCTGGGCGTAGTGGCGCACACATGTAGTCTCACCTACTCAGGAGGCTAAGGCAGGAGAATCACGGGAGGCAAAGGTTGCAGTGAGCCAAGATTGCACCACTGCACTCCAACCTGGGTGACAGAGTGAGACTCCGTCTCAAAAAAAAAAAAAAAAAAAAAAAAAAAAAATCACCTTTTTATGCAAGGAAAACAAGTTGTAATGAGTTATAGAATGGCATATACAAAGTACAATTTTCCCTTTACTCCCCATAACTGGATGTCCAGAACTTACAATTGCACTACATTTTCTGAGCCAGAGTTTCATTTACTATGCTGCTTGGAAAAGAACTAAGCTAGAGTCAACTTAAGTAAAAGTCTGTCTTTTAAAGTATAACCTAATGAAACAAATTTGCTTCACACGTCTCTGAATAATTATGAACATTAAGTCAATAGAATTTTAACCACAGAGATTTTATCTAATCATTTTACTTGATCCATTCAATATTTTTACAGAATACTATGTAGTTGTGAAAGTTTTTGAAATTTCCTAATGAGTTACTTAAACTTTCTGGACCCAAGAAGTCCAATATTAACAGAAATAAATTAATACAAGGTCATTGGCTGTAATTTTGGCCAAAGCTCCAAGATGATGATACTAGAGTAACCTTAAAATCTGGCAAAACTGTAGCATTCATAGATAACCCTAAGCTATATTAACAAACAGCTAAGTAAACTATTTGTTTACATCATAAAGGTTAAGGTAATGAGATTCATGTAACTACTTTGCAAGTTTCACAGTCTTCAAGTAGTCCCACTGTAAGATACTTAGTGTGTAACTAGGTGGTACAAAACCTAAATAGAGCCAATTAAATAATAATGATGACAAATGAAACTGTTGAGAAACATAAAATGAGCCACAGCTGACAAATCCAGGAAACTGTTCTGCATTCACATTTTATTCAGTCACATGATGGTACAGAGATGACTGTGAGGAGTGACCAAAATAATACTAGAACTTTGGGATTTTCTCCAGGTGCCACAGAACTAAGGATCCACAAGCTCCGGGCATGAGAAATCTCAGGTTACATAAGTCTTTGTAGATTCATTGAGATTATGTTGAAACCAAATTTAAGGATGAGATCTTCCTTTATTTGCATGAGCTGTCCTGCCTCACTCTTCCTTGCCCAGTTCTTTTTCTATGACTCAGAACTAAAAGGGAGGAAAAAATAAGGCCAATGCCTAGCTCAGGAGCTGTGTCTACTGAAGACCTAGTCCTTCCTGCCATTTCAACCCAACACCCTAACAATAGGATCCTTTTACACTGGGCACAGTTCCTTGAGCCCTTCTCATGTGTTCTCATATGTTCAAGGGAGAACAAACACTAAGTTCTACATAAACCGACTTACTGAAGTCTAGTTAACTTGAGTCCTCAGGAAACCATACAATATCTTTCGTGACCACCCATGTGTTTTCAAAGGGTATGCAGTAAGAAACAGCTAATTCTTTTTCTCTCTCTCTTTCTTCTAGACTTATGAAGAGGAGGAATTTTAAAACAGAAAATAAGGGTGAAAGGTAAGGTCTACTCTATGACCCCTTTACATATAACACCCTTTAACCATGAGAAATAAAAGTACCTGCCTTCATTTGCTCTTGGCTTTAAACTTGTTGCCAGGTTACCTGAAAAATTACTTCTGGATAAAATAACCATTTTGATGTGGAATTTGAGTTAGAATTATGTCATTCATTAATACATATACACACTTGAACATAATCTCTTCTGTGGTAACAACCTGTGAAAAAAGTGAAAAGGCTAAAATCTCAACCTAAATAGGAATCATTTCAGCACTACCATTATTTGCAAGCACTGAACATGTAATACCCAGATACTTCTATAATTAAAAGGTGATTCTGAAAAAGTCATTGGTACCATACATATCTGTTATTCTGTATTCCAAGTGTTAAATTATTTATTCAATGTTGACTTAATGTCATTACTTTCTAAATCTAAATCCACATCTGCCTCCTATTGATTTAAGGGAGTCACTTGCTGTAATTCAGACCCAAAGCACCCTGAAAACAAAAAGAAGTGCCGATTGATGTCAAACTGAAGACAATTCTTGGATGTTGTACTTTAAAACAGTTTCAGAATCTAATCAAACATTTTTCTGATCTAAAGAAATAGCAAGGAATAATGAGAATTTTTTAAGGAAAATACTGTACAACATTCTCATAAATATTTGTATCTTCTAAATATCAGGAGTATGAATTTTGGCTATAAGATATTCAAATTCAAGCAATCATTGGCATGACAGAAAGAAATTACTTCAGACATTTCCACATTATGCTGCAAAAATTGTTTGTTAAATTAGATGCGTGAAAGTTGAAAATAAAATTTTTCATTGAAACAAGATTTTAAAATGTCACTTCATCCCCTTGGGCATCCCTTTAGAAGTTAATTTATTCTATAATGTTGCTGAACCATTCGACATTTTAAAAATATTAGCTAATGGCACTATATTTGTCATTGAAATAGTATAGTAGCTACACAGTATTATCTAATCTCATGACATAACTAGGCATAGAAAGTTCCACTGGAGGTAGGACAAAATAGTCTACAAATAATACCAAAAATCATCTTTATTTCTAGGAGGCATGGTGAGTGACATTCTTTTTTGGACTTTGGCATTTTTATTCTCTCATAATGACAACTTGACTGAGTATTAAAATGTTGGCTCCTCCAGGCATGGTGGCTTCAGAAAGCCAAGATGATGACACTGCACTTCAGCCTAGGTAACAGTAAGACCTTATCTCAAAAAAAAAAAAAAAAGTTGACTTACTGTACCCCCTCAAATCCCAAAGATATTATTTTATTGTGTTTTTGTATTATTTTTTACCACGGACATACTGGAAATCCAAGACAGTTTGCATTCTAATCCTTTGTAGGCAAAATGTTGTTATTGTTGTGGGTTTTTAGTGGAGCAGGGATGAGAGCTAGATGAAGGTTAGGATGCCTACAGGAAACTGTTTAAGAATGTATCTATGTGTTAGCGTTGCAATATTCAAAAGGGCAAACTCAGGTCTTTCTTCAGCTGAGAAATGTGTTAATTGCATTATATCTTTCTTTTCTTTTTTTTCTTTTTTTTTTTTTTTTTTTTTTTGAGACGGAGCCTTGCTCTGTCGCCCAGGCTGGAATGCAGTGGCCGGATCTCAGCTCACTGCAAGCTCCACCTCCTGGGTTTACGCCATTCTCCTGCCTCAGCCTCCCGAGTAGCTGGGACTACAGGCGCCCGCCACCTCGCCCGGCTAGTTTTTTGTATTTTTTAGTAGAGACGGGGTTTCACCGTGTTAGCCAGGATGGTCTCGATCTCCTGACCTTGTGATCTGCCCGTCTCGGCCTCCCAAAGTGCTGGGATTACAGGCTTGAGCCACCGCGCCCAGCAATTGCACTATATCTTTAACTTTTTTTTGAGACAGAGTCTCTCTCTATCGCTCAGGCTGGAGTGCAGTGGTGCGATCTTGGCTCACTGCCGCCTCTGCCTCCCAGGGTCAAGCAATTCTCCTGCCTCAGCATCCTGAGTAGCTGGGATTACAGGCACCCATCATCACACCCAGTTAATTTTTTTTGTTTGTTTTTAGTAGAGACAGGCAAGGTTTCACCATGTTGGCCAGGTTGGTCTCAAACTCCCGACCTCAGGTGATTCACCCACCTCAGCCTCCCAGAGTGCTGGGATTACAGGCATGAGCCACAGCTCCCAATCTCTAAGTATTTTATGTCTTTTTCATCAAGCATATTTGTAGGATAGTTAGAATTCATTTCATAGACATTTTTGTGGCAGTGCAGGAAATCAATTTTGAGCAGGGCAAAGGCAAATACTGGAAAATACATTAGGAGTCTCCTGGAAAACATTAAAAGATACAGAGGGCACTACTAACAAAAGGATAGAGAAGGGGAAGTAGATGAGAGAAATATGTAAGACGTAAAATCTGAAACTACCTAACTTAGTGATTAATTAGATATGAGGGAATAGGAAAAATGAGAGTAAATGCTTACATAATGTATGGGTAACGGTGTCACTGACACCATCATTAATTATGATTAGACACATAGGGGAAGGAACAAGTTGAGATGTCTGTGTGTTCTAGCTATCCAGTGTTGTGTGACAAATCACCCCAAAACTCAAGGTTTTGAAATAGCAATCATATTTATCTTACCAATTAGCAATTTGGGCCGAGCTCAGTGGGGAAATCTCACCTCGGCTCCATGTGGTATCAACCAGAGCAGCTTGACCTGAAGCTGGATGCTCCACTTCCAAGATAGCTCACTCACACACAGCTGGCAAGTTGGTGCTGGCCGCCTGCTGGGACCTCTGCCAGGCTGTCTGCTCAAACACCTCTATGTGGGTTCTCCATGTGGCTCTCTGACTTTTTCACAGCATGGTGTCTGGGGTCCAAAAGCAAACATCCCAAAACACAGGAAATGGAAGCCATCAGCTTTTCGAGGCTTGAACCTGACACCATATTACTTGCACTATATTCTACTGATCAAGCAGTCATAAAACCCAGGCTCAAAATGAGAGGCGTAGACCCCACTTCTCAATTGGAGGCATTTCAAATAGGTTTGCAGCCATGTTTTAAAACCTCCATACTGTAGGACATCTTAAGTCCCACTGTGGGACAGATAAGTTCAATAAATAATTTCATTTACAAATCTTAAAGGAACCTTTAGGAAAGAGGTCAAAAAACATATTCCAACTTGAGAAATGCAGACAGAGGGACATTTACTGTAATTTTAATGAAGTTTAAGTTTCATGCCCCTTACTTCCAAGATGAGGACTTGTATTTAATTTTATATTTTTTTTTCTTAAAGAGAAGCTCCAAAATTTTATAAGCTTCAGACTCCATAAAATCTTATGTACCCCGGGGTAAAATTTAAATCATAAGAGTAGATGAGATTTCCTGAGGAGACTGTATAGAATGAAAAGAGCAATGGTGTAAGAATGGAAACATGCAAATGTCAACATATTCACACCACAAGGAGGGAAAGAGGAAAGGGATTAGGAAGGAGATACTTAGAATATAATCAGAGAGTTAGGAGGATATCAGGAAAGAATTTTGTCAAACATACCAAGTAGTAGAACGTTTCAGAAGGAAGTGGTTGGTAAATAGTCTCAAAGCATGAAGTTTTAAAAAAAAAAAAACTAAAAAAGAATCCTATTGAGTCAGCATCATGAAGATTCATTAGCAACCTTGTCAAAGCCACAGAAGCTAGTTTTCAGCATGTTGAGAGTAAATGTTATCTGAAAAAAAAATGGAGATAGCAAGAAATTTGGCTGGTAAACGTTAGAAATAGATGCAGGTGTAAGAGGTTGGAAACTAGAAAAATACATCTTTCAGAGGCTGTTTTCAGCAAAAATACAAAGTATACAAAAATATATAAAATATATATTAAAAATACATATAAATATATTATATTTTATATTTTATATTTATATATTCATATGTATTTTATATTTTTATATATAAAATATGTAATATATTTTATATATA
Source organism: Chlorocebus sabaeus (assembly GCF_047675955.1). Classification (NCBI taxonomy): domain Eukaryota; kingdom Metazoa; phylum Chordata; class Mammalia; order Primates; family Cercopithecidae; genus Chlorocebus; species Chlorocebus sabaeus. The sequence goes on from NC_132918.1 coordinate 12,304,531, forward strand.
TTTATATTTATTTTATATATTTATTATATATTTTGTATACTTCGTATTTTTGCTGAAAGCAGGCTCTGAAAGATGTATTTTTCTAGTTCCCAACTTCTTATATCTGCATCTATTTCTAATGTTTGTTATATTATATAGACTATTATTATATTACTATATATTATATATTATTATATAGACTATTACTATATATTATATATTATATGATTATATACTATATATTATATTCTATATTAATATATTATATTATTATGTTATATATAATATATTAATATATAATGTTCTTATATATTATATATTATATATAATTATATAGAATATATTATCTATTAAAAATAATAAAATATATATATCAAATAAAAGTATACAAAAATATAATTGTAACTATTAAAGAAGTTAGCCGGGCGCGGTGGCTCACGCCTGTAATCCCAGCACTTTGGGAGGCCGAGGCGGGCGGATCACAAGGTCAGGAGATCGAGACCATCCTGGCTAACACGGTGAAACCCCGTCTCTACTAAAAATACAAAAAAAAATTAGCCGGGCGCAGTGGCGGGCGCCTGTAGTCCCAGCTACTCGGGAGGCTGAGGCAGGAGAATGGCGTGAACCCGGGAGGCGGAGCTTGCAGTGAGCCGAGATTGCGCCACTGCACTCCAGCCTGGGCGACAGAGCGAGACTCCGTCTCAAAAAAAAAAAAAAAAAAAAAGAAGTTAAAGCAATATTTCAAGTATTTCCACAATGAAATGCCAGTCTCAGATGGCTTCATGCAAAAATTCTCCCAATTTTTCAAGAAAAAAATCATCTGTCTTACATAATTTCTTCCAGGAAATATGCCACCAAATAGTTTTACACAATCAGTATAAAACTGATACCAAAGTCATGCACACATTAGAAAAGGGGTAAATTTTTGCCTTTTTAATTCATAAATAAAGATGCAAAAATTTTAAACAAATTACTAACAAAGCCAATTGGAACAGTATAGATAAAAAATAATATCCCATAATCAAGTTGCAATTATCTCAGGAATGCAGGGATGGTCTAATATCAGAAAAATCTATAATGTGGTTCAACGCATTAACAGATTGAAAAAGAAAATCATTGCTGGGCACAGTGGCTCATGCCTGTAATCCCAGCACTTTGGGAGGCTGAGGTGGATGGATCACCTGAGGTCAGGAGTTCAAGACCAGCCTGGCCAACATGACAAAACCCTGTCTCTACTAAAAACACAAAAATTAGCCATGTAAGGTGGCAGGCACCTGTAATTCCAGCTACTCAGAAGGCTGAGGCAAGAGAATCACTTGAACTTGTGAGGCAAAGGTTGTAGGGAGCTGAGATCATGCCACTGCATTCCAGCCTGGGCGACAAGACTGAAACCCCATCTCAAAAAAAAAGAAAAGAAAAAAGAAAACCATATGACCATTTTAATAAATGCAGGAACAGAATTTGATAAAATTCAACATAATACAAATTATAGTAAGGGAACAGAAGGGATCTTCTTAGGCATGGTACCTATTATCAGAAAATGTTGGCAGTGTCCTCTTTAAAGTCAGGAATGAAACATTTTCATTATTTTTCATCAATATTGTACTGAAGGCTCCATTTATAACAAATGCCTAAGAATCCTGTCTTCTTCCAGTTTCTGTGCTAATCCCACCTCTCGGTCTGCTTTGCTAACTTGGTCTCTACCTGATGGTCACAGTGCATCTAGTTCCTCCAAACTTCCTCTCAATCTGAGCTGTACAATTGAATCACAAGTCTTGAAATTTACGGATGTTTAGCCAGACACAGTGACTAACACTTGTAATCCCAGTACTTTGGGAGGCAGAGGTGGGGGAACCAGTTGAGCCCAGGAGTTCAAGACCAGCCTGGGAAACATAGAGAGACCTTGTCTCTACAAAAAATAAAATTAGCTGGACACAGTGGTGCATGCCTGTAGTCCCAGTTACTCAGGAAGCTAAGGCAGGAGGATCCCTTGAGCCCTGGAGGTTAAGGCTGCTGTGAGCCAAGATTGTGCCACTGCACTTCAGCCTGGGTGAGGGAAAGAGACACTGTTTCAAGAAAGAGAAAAGAAAAGAAATTTATGAATTATTGAGTTCCACCTTTAGAAACCCCTATTTGATTGGTCTGGGCATAGTATGGGCATCTGAATTTTCTGTATCTCCCCAGGTAATTCTAATGTACAGCTCAGGTTGAGAACCACTGGATTAGAGTTAAAACAAAGGAGGGAGAGAGGAGAAAAGGAAAAGGGAGGGAAGAGTAGAGCAGTAAGTGATTCTCAAACATGGCTGCACGTTAAAATCACCTATGATCTTTATACAACCCTGATGCCCAGATTCCCTTCTATACTGATTTTGAAATCAGAATCTGTGGAGGTATGATCCTGACATAGTATAATTTAAAAGATTCCACATAGCTTTCTTATATGCTGTCAAGATTGAGAACAACTGCTTTCTTTTTTTTTTTTTTTTTTTTTTTTGAGACAGAGTCACTTTGTTGCCCAGGCTGGAGCGCAATGGCACAATCTTGACTCACTGCAACCTCTACCTCCCAGGTTCAAGAGATTCTCCTGCTTCAACCTCCTGAGTAGCTGGAACTACAGGTGCACACCACCATGCCCAGCTAATTTTTGTATTTTTGGTAGAGATGGTGTTTCACCACATTGGCCAGGCTGGTCTCAGATTCCTGACCTCAAGTGATCCACCCACCTCAGCCTCCCAAAGTGCTGAGATTACAGGAGTAAGCCACTGGGCCTGACTGGCACAAACACTTTAAATCCAACTGTCAACTCTGCATCTTCTTTTGTAAGTCGAATGGCTGCCCAAAGGCCCAGGGCTTCTCCTCCCTCACACCTGTGCCCATATACTCACTTCTGTCCACTAGGCAGCAGGGTCCACAAGGATGAGGGTTGTGACTTTCCTGTGTGTTATACAAAGTTTCTCAGATCTCCCTTAGCTAGAAATAAGATTGTTTCCACATTACTGGCATATCCTGCAAACACAAATGAAGATTAATAGCTAAAAAGAGGAGAGGTACAGGAGCAAGAACCCAGGGAAGTGTTGATATTACCGATTTTAAAAGATGTGTGGGGGTAAGTGGGAAACAGTACAAGATGGGGAGGGGTCAGCCTATAGTGAAATATGCACTAGAAATAGACCAGCCCTCTCCCCTCCAGAGGCACAAAACTCATGGCAAGAATGGAGTCTGCCTCCACTCCCATCAAGCTCTGCACTACATTGCCCAGAAGTGACTTTTTCCACGCTTTTTTTCCCCTCTTTTCCATTATTAAAGGAGTGGGCCGGGCGCGATGGTTCACACCTATAATCCCAGCACTTTGAGGGGCAGAGGCGGGTGGATCACTTGAGGTCAGGAGTTCGAGACCAGCTTGGCCAACCAACATGGTGAAACCCCATCTCTACTAAAAATACAAAAATTAGCCAGGCATGGTGGTGGGCACCTATAATCCCAGCTACTCAGGAGGCTGAGGCACGAGAATCACTTGAAAACGGGAGACAGAGGTTGCAGTGAGCCAAGATCTTGCCATTGCATGCCAACCTGGGCAACAAGAGTGAAACTCTGTCTCAAAAGAAAAGCAAAAAATAAAACATAAATAAAGGGGTGAAAAGGGACTCCTCTAACCCTTACTGCCACAGTGGTGAGAAAAGAAATATTCTCACACCCTTACAATCCACATAGTAAGAAGGGACTTTCCTGCCTACGTGACAAGATGGGAATCCCCTGTCACATAAGCATCTAGAAAGTAAAGGATGTCCGCCCATAAATAGAGTATGCACCTCTCAGCCAAGGAAACCAATCTTCCGTGAAGAACAGCTCTATCTACATGTTTCATACACTTTCTCATTGAATCTGCTTTATCATTCCCATTTTACAGACGAAGAATCTGAACCTGTCCATGGTCACAGAACCAGTGAGTGGCAGAACCCAGTTGTCAGTCAATACATGTCAGAATAGTTCCAAAATCATTGTTTCTTCCATTGTAAAATGCACTAAGCTGTCCTTGTGGTCAACTTATTTTAGTTTGTTTCCTTATTTTTTCCTTTTTTTTTTTTTTTTTTTCTATAGGTAGGGCAAGAGGCAAAGAAAATGTTTTATTTATTTATTTATTTATTTATTTATTTATTTATTTATTTATTTATTTTTGAGACGGAGTCTCGCTCTGTCGCCGGGCTGGAGTGCAGTGGCCGGATCTCGGCTCACTGCAAGCTCCGCCTCCTGGGTTCACGCCATTCTCCTGCCTCAGCCTCCCGAGTAGCTGGGACTACAGGCGCCCGCCACCTCGCCCGGCTAGTTTTTTTGGTATTTTTTAGTAGAGACGGGGTTTCACTGTGTTAGCCAGGATGGTCTCGATCTCCTGACCTCGTGATCCGCCCGCCTCGGCCTCCCAAAGTGCTGGGATTACAGGCTTGAGCCACCGCGCCCGGCTTAGAAAATGTTTTTTGTTTTTGAGACGGGGTCTCACTCTGTCTTCCAGGCTGGAGTGCAGTGGAGCAATCTCAGCTAACTACAACCTCTGCCTCCCAGGCTCAAGGGATTCTCCTGCCTCCCCCTCCCTGGTAGCTGGGGTTACAGGCACTCACAGCCACGCCTGGCTAATTTTTGTATTTTTAGTAAAGACGGGGTTTCACCATGTGGGCCAGGCTGGTTTTGAACTCCTGACCTCAAATGATCCACCCGCCTCGGCCTCCCAAAGTGCGGGGATTACAAGCATGAGCCACTGCACCCGGCCAAGAAGATTGTTTTAAAGGGGGAAGTCAAACAAGATGGTAAAGGCTGAAAAATTGTTCTCAAAATGTTTCCAAAATATCCCTTACCATTTCGAGACGGAAGGCAACTCATTGTTTATCTCATATTAAAGCAACACAGAATAACACCATAAACTTTTTCCATCTACCATTACCAAGATCAAGGAAGCTGGGATTTGTCTTTGTAAATAATCCGTTATTGACAAACTCCAGGCCAACTGGGGAAACCCCTAACACAGCCCTGAGGAACACACTTAGCCCAGGCTATGTTCCCCAGCATTCTCGGGTAAAACTCAGCTTTCCCCAGGCAAAAGGTGAAAGTACATAGGAGGTCCAACCCTGTTTGGGAGACTACCAGACAGAGTTGCCTTCTCAGACCCATTCACCTGGAGCTAGGGTGCCAACACGGGCGTTACTTGAAAATAAGCAGAAAGGTTCTGCAAGTCCCGGCACGGCCGCACCACCTCTGCAGTTGCTTCCATTGGAACCACTCCCTGACTCGCTGCTATGCCAGTTTATTTTGTTGCTTATATTCATTAGATGAAAATGATTTAATTAGGCGATTACGTGTGGGCTTGTTTGGTGTGCAGTATCACTCCTGCATTTTTTGGTTGTGTCCACGTATTTAAACCTCAGGGAAAAGGAGAATATTTTTACTCCCATGGCACTCTTCTAGGACAAATTAAATATTGTTTTCTCTTGCCGCCTACCGCATGATCTCACTGCTTTGGGGCTGCCTAATGGGAAAGAAACCATTTCAGTAATTGCCATATTGTGAAGAGCTATAGGGAACGTTATAGCTACTGTATCATAGTACTTAAGTTTTCATTTATAGGAATAAATACAGTAATAGAGAAGAGTCCACAAATGCATTGTTTTTCAAGGCTGGCTCAGTCTTTGACTATCTGTGCCCCTTTGATAAAAAATGGCCAAAGATATGCAGACATAGTCTAACTCCTCTTTTCTCATCCGTGCATGTTCAGGAGAAGCAACCATGAACATGAAACAAAAGGGGAAAAACACAGAATGTTTCAGTGCCTTGCATGCAACTCATGCTCAAAGAAACAAAAAAAAATACTTGGCGAGGCGCAGTGGCTCACGCCTGTAATTCTAGTACTTTGGGTGGCCAAGGTGGGTTTATTGCTTAAGGTCAGGAGTTCGAGACCAGCCTGGCCAACATGGTGAAACACCATCTCCACTAAAAATACAAAAATTAGCCGGGCGTGGTGGCGGGCACCTGTAGTTCCAGCTACTCAGGAGGCTGAGGCAAGAGAATCACTTGAACCTGGGAGGCAGAGGTTGCAGTGAGCCGAGATGACTCAGTCGTACCAGTGCACTCCAGCCTAGATGACAGAGCAAGACTCCGCCAAAAAAAAAAAAAAAAAAAAAAAAAAAAAAAAAAAAAAAAAAAAAAAAAACCTGCTGGTTTGATTTTTAATATGATTTACATCCTAGGTCTTTTCAAATGCCCTCAACATTAAAGACTAATGCTTCTGAACAAAAGCAAGTTCTCTCGTTCCCCAGGAGTCCCCTCTGTACTTTCCAACCCCCTCCCCGCTCCAAACCACTCATACAACCCTTCCATAATTTTTCTCAGGCCCAATCCTATACTTAAAGTACCATCTTTCTGATTAAGATCTCACACTTTATCATTTAGTAGCTCCTGAAATCCTTGCTCCTCCTAAGAATGCCTTTTAATCTGTCTCCCATACCCACACACACGAGGATGGGATTCCTATCATTCCTCTTCTTGCAACATCTCACAAAATTAATATACTTATTTGCCTATCGGTAACAAAGGCTTTATTTCATATGTCTGCTCCTTGTTGTTCAACTGCTTTCCTCCATAATGATACGGTAGTGAATATAGTAAGAAAACAGGAATCCATCTGCTGTGTTGGAGACAATCTCTATACCCAGTTTGCTCCCTGTCTGCAGTGATACTTACGATGGCATTTAAGAGAGCCTAAGGAGAAAATCAGACTGGAAACTTGCTATTTCGGTAACTACAAGCAAAAACAGGGCATCCATCCTGCCTGCCTGTCTGTCCTCATTGGTGTCATAGGCATAGGTTACACTCGTCCATGCCCATAAGAAAATATCAGAAAATGACTGAAGAAAATCATGATCGCTTTTTAAAATTGTGATTCACACATCATACTCATCACATCAAAGCCCTCATTAAAAGCCTTTTGCGGCCGGATGCGGTGGCTCACTCCTGTAATCTCAGCACTTTGGGAGGTAAAGGAGGGTGGATCACCTGAGGTCAGGAGTTCGAGAGCAGCCTAGCCAACATGGTGAAACACTGTCTCTACTTAAAATACAAAAATTAGCCAGGCATGGTGGCAGGCGCCTGTAATCTCAGCTACATGGGAGGCTGAGGCAGGAGAATTGCTGGAACCCGGGAGGCAGAGGTTGCAATGAGCCAAGATCGCGCCATTGCACTCCAGCCTGGGGGACAAGAGCTAGACTTCATCTCAAAAAAAAGAAAAGAAAAAGAAAAGAAAAGAAAAAAGAAAGGCTCTTTGCCCATGGCAGCAAAGCTTTGGGGCTTTTACTTTGTTGTTGTTGTTGTTGTTGTTGTTGTAGTATTACCTTGAGTGTTTATAAAAACCATCTCAGGTCTTTCTGAGTCAACCAGCTGCTTCTACTCCACTCATGAATTTTGCAGATTACTGGGTTCTAGCTCCATGTCAAATGGTAGCTATATAAACAATCTCCTCTACACATGTCCTTTACATGCACAGGAGAGGGCCTGCCTGGTACAGCCTGCCATCCATTCATCAACCCATCCATTCAAAATATTTTTATGAATGGCTTGCAATGCATTGTTCTGGGCATTGAGGATACTACCCCAAACAAGGCAGACATGAACCCCATACTATGAAAATTATCTTGTAGGATAGAGACCCCTTTCTTGACCTCTAGATGAAGTCCCAGAGGAAGCCAGGCTCTGTCCTTTTACAGACTTTCTATAGTTGTAACAGGCTTAGCTGGGGCAGCATCCTGCTCCGCTGTTAGGTTTCTGTTCTCCACTGCAGCCCGGGTGAATCAGAGCCAATAATAATCATTGGTTTGTACCGTGCCCATTTTTAGATTTTATTTCATAAACCTATGCCCAGCTCACATCTAGTAATAGAACGTGCTCAGACACTGTGACTGCTGTGCCAAAACCAAGAGACATTCCTAATTCAACTGGATAATATTTTAATGTGTAAAACTTGTGGCTCTTTTTAGACAAGAAACATATTAAAAGAATGCCTGATACTATCCAGTTCAAAGGTTCTAAGAGTTGGATGCAAAGATTTACAATATAAGGTTCAAGATCTTAAGATTTGCGATCTTACAATTTACATAACTTAAGAGCCAAAAAAATGAAAAAATCCAGTCCAGCATGGCTGCTTCCTGAGTCCTTGCCTTAGCTTGGTACAACTAGATATTGCAGATTGCATATCTAAAAACCAGTTAAGTAACAGACTTCCCTGACAGACAAAATTAGGAAAAGCTTCAGTCAAATCTAGTGGACATTGGATCACCCCAAACGGAGGCCATTTACCCAGCAACTATGAAAAGAGGCCTGCCAGATCATTTTAGTTCTACATGAGGCTCTACTAATACCCAGGCCATCTTCTCCAGGCATTAAGTGCCTTCAACAAGCCAAGAAGGCAACTCCCAAAATCAAGTAGAAAGGTGGTGCAAACTGAATATTTTGTGTCCCTACAAAATTTGTATGTTGAGGCCTAAATCTCAAATGTGATGATATTTTAAAGGTGGGGCCTTTGGTAGGTAATTAGATTATGAATGAGATTCGTGCCTTTATAAGAGACATTAGAGATATGGTCTCTTTGTCCACCAAGTGAGGGTACAATGAAAACACTGTCGTCTGTAAACCAGGAAGACAGCCCTTACCAAGATCCCTACTATGCTGGTGCCATGATCTTAGATTTCCAGCTCCAGAACTGTGAGAAAAATTTCTGCTATTTAACACACCCAGTCTATGGTAATTTGTTATAGCAGCTGGAACTGACTAAGACAGAGGGCAATCCCCAAAATTCATCAGGGTAATACATTTGCTTCATAATAGATAAGCATCTTTAAAAAAAAAAATTGATATTTTTATAGAGACATGGTCTCACTGTGTTAGCCAGGCTGGTCTCAAACTCCTGGCCTCAAGCAATCCTCCCATCTCGGCTTCCCAAAGTGCTGGGATTACAGGCATGAGCTATCATGACCAGCCAGATAAGCATCTTTTAATTCCCATAAATTTTGGAAATTGAGTTGATAAATGTTTAATAAAATCAAACCTGTAATCTTTATAATTTTGTTATTAAGGGATATGTGAATATTTAGAATTTAAAAAGTCACATGAGACTTTGGCCTCTTCATGTAACAGTTCAGCCTTATAATTCCAACTTAAAATATATGATTGAGTTATTGATTTAGAGTTTAGATTTACACAATTTTAATTATATAATATTGGAAGATTTAAGAGATTTTAGTGTACCCATTGCTGAATTTGATTTGTTAGATTTACGACAGTTATTTAAATACTTAGAAAGGGTCTGTTAGTTAAAACAAACAACTATAGTCTATAAAAGGAAAATCAAGCACATTTAAATTATAAATGAAATTTAAAGTGTTCCAGGCTGTTTATTTAAGTTTGTAAAAAGGATCAAATATTAGTCAAAGGCCCCCTTAAAAATGATTGTTAAAATTTGCTCTATTTATAAACAGAAAAATAACATTTATAAACTGAACTTAAAAGATTAAAAAGGACTACATGTGTGGATTTGTAACATTAATTAATTGATTATTAATTTTTAAAGCAAAAAAACTCACTAATCTTTTCTGCACACAAAAACTGCCTTGAAGGATAATTTTTAAGCCATATTTAACAACATTCTTGGGAGCTTAGTGAGTGAATGAGGAACAAGAATTATGCTCACGAAGAAAAGGCAGATAAAATATATTTTTAAAAACATGGCCCAAAGTTCAAACTAAATAGTATGCTTTCACTTACCCTCTCCTACCTTCCAGTAAATGCAGGAGAAATGCTACAAGATAATGTGGATGAAGAAAAAGATCAGAATTATTCAACAATTATTTATTATTGAGTACCTACTCTATGTTTTACACTATGGGAAAATGCAAGAATATGTGGCGTTTATAATCTAGTGAGTCAGGTAAGACTCACAAATCTGAAACAGAGAACAGAATGACTCAGTTCAATAAACACTTATTGAGAGCCAGCCTTGCAACAGATACAGTGACTGGCTCCAGGGAGGGAGAGGGGACTGGGCTCAAAAACAAACAATAAGCTTTATAATTAAGTGCTAAATTGCGTGTTGCAGAAGTCAAGTGAGAAGCATTCAAAGAGAGATACCAAAGTCTATTGGAACAGCTGAGATTTATGGATGAGGGAAGAATTGATCTAGGCTTTGAAGGATGCAAAGGACTTCAATAGGCAAAGGGGGCGGGGCTGGAAGAGAGGGGCACTATGAATCTAGTGTGCAAGGAAAGCAACAAAAGAAACCAGCAGAGATGCTACACATTGAATGACAGTGGAATTAGATCATGGAGCAATTTCTAAATTACACAAAACTAAAATTAAAGCTAGTTGCTAGACTAAGCTACTAAACACTACTAAAAGCAATAATAATTACTAAAAAGCAATGACAATTACTACCAAACATTGAGAGGAGGTGGCATAAAATACGATAAATCTTCATCTGCCATAGCAATGAGTCAATAGGTACTATTTAAATTGAGTAATCATAAAAAAAAATTATGAGCATATATTACTAAACCTTTTGTGATAAACACCAAAGGAAAGATAAAGCAAAAATAGCTTGTCTCTGGGACTGGAACTAAGGAAGAGGAGGGTGGGGGACCAGAGAATCTTGTTATAAGCTTTTCTGCACAATTTGAGTTGACAGCACATGATTGTATCACTTTGATCCAAATATGAATATTCAAAACAAACTCAGTTATTAGGCCATGTTTGTTTGACCCAGAGGCAGATTTACTACTAAGCTAATAAAGCTTAAGCCCTGATTCCTTCCAAGACCTACACCTAATTTTGTATTTATATACTTCCTAATTTTTTTTAAAAAAGGCCTTCCCACAGTCATATAAGCACCAGGCCCTGGATGAGCCTGGTTTGAACTACATTCTTTTTCATTTCTCATAGTTCTTTAATGCCTTTCTTCTTCCTTGACATTTCCTAGAAAGAACCTAGTCTCTCTACTTTTTATGTTACTTTTAATCAAGGCGTATGGTCTTAGTTATGCTAATAAATAATCTTGCTTCAAAATAAAATCCCTACTTGATTCAGTAAACAATATCGAGGCACGTAGTTTTATTGTTGTTGTCCATGGAAAGACTATATTCTTTTATTGGTTTTTGTTCACATATGTTAAGTTTCAACTTTCAATAATAAAATTCAATAAATTTGATTCCTTAATCATAAAAACTTGCTTTACACGTTATTTACATGTTGCCAGAGTCCATGCACAACATCATAAGGTTTTCACTGACTCTATGCATGATACCATCACACAGAAGGAGGAGGGAGCTAATCTAGTAACATACATTCAAAGATTAAATTGTAGATATGCACAGTGTGTTTAGCACTGTTCATTAATATTATAACAGCTTCCTCTCAAAGACAGGCATTCTTAAGCGTTAATCACAATATACCAGAATTTGCACTTAGATTTTTAAACAAAGAAATGAACAAGGGGGAGTGGTGATCTAAAAAACATCCCCTTGACAGAGTTTGAATTGAAGTTGGGAGAGCCTGGAAGCACAGGGACCAATTGGGAAGGCTTGGTGAGATATAAAGGCTTGGATCATCTGGTAATAGACGTAATGAAGAAAATGAGACAGATGCAGGGGCCATTTTAGAAAGGAATTGACCAGGTCTGGTTACCAGCCAAAGAGCTGCCCCGCAAATAGTCAGTTAGGATACTTCCAAGTTCCACGTTGGGACATAGCTTGATTTTTCACTCTTCTTTTGGCAGATTTCTCACAGGCTTCAACTGAAAAGTTGACCAGTAAAGCCAATTTGAATGAATGCAGCCTGCCAGTCCCTCTGTAACTCTACTCAAATATTTATGGATGGAATTCTACCAGCGACTTTCTTTTAATAACAAAATCATGAGTTGTCTAGCCCTGGATATGTATTCATATTCTTGTACACAGTCTTAGGAGTATGTGCTGATGAGACAGGCTAATAAATGGATTCAATTAAAACAGCCAACAGTCTTTTGGACCAAGGGAGTTCTCACTTGGACACAGTTTATATAACTGCCCATATTCTTACTGCGGCTGATCCTTAACTAATCCGCATCCTAGAAGAGGAAGCACATCACAAAACTGTTCTGCAATAGTAAAGCTACGTGGCAAACAAAAACAAACCGCAAGCTAAAGCATCTGGGGGAGAACATCTAATATTTTGCATTGGTCTTGTGACTTGTATTTCTCAATACCTCTACAATGTGTTTTGAGTTGTGTGTCTCCATCATGAGGATTCTGAACACATAAACTGTCAGTCTTTGAATTTCTTTGTGGAAATAAGAAATTTAAAATCGTGTTTGTATGCAGCCAACCCAGAACAGCTGACCTGAAAAGTGAAGCCAGTTAATAATGCACTTGGGTTGTTTACTGATTGATTGATGATTAATTGACTGTGATGCATATGGAGAAATGAGCAGCCAGGCTTGAAACTGCTAAGTAGGAAGAGAGTAGAAACTGCTAGAGTAGAAGAGAGTAGGAACTGCTCTCCTTTATCTTTCATCCTCTGTCTTGGGTTGGTTTTTCCATTTTTTGTTTTGGGTTTGTTTTTGTTTTTGTTTTTTTGAGTCGGAGTCTCGCCTTGTCGCCCAGGATGGAGTGCAGTGGCGCAATCTCAGCTCACTGCAAGCTCCGCCTCCCGGGTTCATGCCATTCTCCTGCCTCAGCCTCCCAAGTAGCTAGGACTACAGGTGCCCACCACCACACCTGGCTAATTTTTTGTATTTTTAGTAGAGACGGGGTTTCACCATGTTAGCCAGGATGGTCTCATCTCCTGACCTCATGATCCACCCGCCTCAGCCTCCCAAGGTGCTGGGATTACAGGCGTGACCCACCGCGCCTGGCCCATGGTGGGTTGTTTTTGTTGTTATTTTTGTTGTCTGTCTTACAAATGCAGCCTAGGCGGGGTGTGGTGGTTCACGCCTGTAATCCCAGCACTTTGGGAGGCTGAGGTGAACAGATCAGAAGGTCAGGAGTTCAAGACCAGCCTGACCAACACGGTGAAACCCCATCTCTACTAAAAATACAAAAAATTTAGCTGGGCGTGGTGGTGGGTGCCTGTAATCCCAGCTACTTGGGAGGCTGAGGCAGGAGAATTGCTTGAACTCAGGAGGCGGAGGTTGCAGTGAGCCAAGATTGTGCCACTGCACTCTAGCCTGGGGGACAAGAGCAAGACTCTGTCTCAAAAAAAAAAAAAAAAAAAAAAAAGTGGAGCTTAATGCTCTACCCTTTTGTTTTTTAAAAAATAACTTTGATTGCATAAATAAATACTAAAATTATATTCACTAATCATAATGCCTACTAAGTGCAGAAGTTAAGAAGTGGAAATGCCGTGCACAGTGGCTCACGCCTATAATCCCAACACTTTGGGAGGCCGAGGCTGGTAGATCATCTGAGGTCAGAAGTTCTAGACCAGCCTGGCCAACAAGGTGAAACCCCGTCCCTACTAAAAATACAAAAATTAGCCAGTCGTGGTGCCAGGTACCTGTAATCCCAGCTACTCAGGGAGGTCAAGGCGGGAGAATCACTTGAACCCGGGAGGCGGAGGTTGCAGTGAGCCGAGATGGCATCATCGCACTCCAGCCTGGCGGGCAAGAGCTAAACGTTGTCTCAAAACAAACAAAAAAAAAAAAAAAGAAGAAGAAGAAGTGGAAAGTGGAAATACAGGCCAGGTGCGGTAGCTCATGTCTGTAATTCCGGCACTTTGGGAGACTGAGGTGGGCAGATCGCCTGAGATCAGGAGTTCAAGACTAGCCTGGCCAACATGGTGAAACCCCATCTCTATTAAAATTACAAAAAAATTAATCGGGTGTGGTGGTGCATGCCTATAGCCTAGCTACTCAGGAGGCTGAGACAGAAGAATCGCATGAATCCAGGAGGCGAAGGCTGCAGTGAGCAGAGATCATGCCACTGCACTCCAGCCTGTGCAACAGAGTGAGACTACACCTAAAAAAAAAAAAAAAAAAAAGTGGAAATACAGAGCTAAATATGTGAAGTGCCCCTGCAACAGCTCCAAAACAAGTGAGCAAATTAAACAGAAAACCACCCTGTCAGTGCAACGATGGAGACATATTTGTTTCCACATTCTATTCTCTCATCCTTATGTAAAAGGAAGTAGGGGAGACTTTCAATGCATCATAAATTTTACTCCCCTCTAGATTGCAACCTTTCTGACATTTTCTTCCACTTTCCACTATTATTTGTCCTTGTTCTCTTCACAGCTGTAAGCTCTCCCTCTCTACTGGCTCCTTGCCATCATCAGCATTATTAGTATGCCGACACAGTGTCCGTCTTCATATATATCTATATATTCCTCCATCACAACGCAACCTTTATTAAAAGGTTGTGTCGGCCAGGCACGGTAGCTCACTCCTGTAATCCTAGCACTTTGGGAGGCTGAGGCGGGCGGATCACCTGAAGTCAGGAGTTCGAGACCAGTCTGACCAACATGGAGATACCCCGTTTCTACTAAAAATACAAAAAAATTAGCTGGGTGTGGTGGTGAATGCCTGTAACCCCAGCTACTTGGGAAGCTGAGGCAGGAGAATTGCTTGAACCCAGGAGGTGGAGGGTGCAGTGAGCTGAGATCACACCATTGCACTCCAGCCTGGGCAACAAGAGCAAAACTCCATCTCAAAAAACAAACAAACAAACAAACAAATAAACATAAATAAATGGTTATGTCCAATCACTGCCTCCATGGCCACACCAGCCACTTTCTTCTCACCCACTGTAGTTTTCCCACCTGCTACTTCTCTCCAGAAACTGCTTTTGCCAAGACAGTCACTCATCCCCTGAGACCAGATCCAATGGTTTATTTTGTGACCTGTTAGCTGTTTTCACACTGTTGAATTCTCTTACTACCCTTAATATCCTTGAAAAAAAAAAAAGGCAAACAAAAAAGTCCTGGTTTTCACTGTTCTCTGGCTATTTCTTTCCAATCTCTTTTGCAGGTGATCCTTATAAGTATTAGTTTAATATGATCCCTGGGTTTTGTTTTCTGTCTCTCTTCTCTTTGTACACAGCCTCCAGTGATCTCATCCTCTCCAATCACCATCTAAGAGAATACATTTGATTTAAAATTATTTCAAGTGTCCTAGACTGAATTTCTCAGGTACACCCTAAAATGGACCCAAATCCCTAAGGTGACTCCAGAATGGAATTGACTTTTTTTTTTTTGAGACAGAGTCTCGCTCTGTCACCCAGGCTGGAATACAATGGCGCGATCTCGGCTCGCTGCAACCTCCGCCTCCTGGGTTCAAGCGATTCTCCTGCCTCAGCCTCCTAAGTAGCTGGGATTACAAGTGCCCGCCACCATGCCCGGCTAATTTTGTATTTTTAGTAGAGATGGGGTTTCTCCATGTTGGTCAGGCTGGTCTCTAACTCCTGACCTTGGGTGATTTGCCCACCTCAGCCTCCCAAAGTGCTGGGATTACAGGCCTGTGCCACTGCCCCTAGTCGGAAATGACTGCTTAAAGCCCTCAGTACTCTCATTGGTGAGAACAGATTACATAGCCAGGAGCAGGGAAGATTGGCTTACCCTCCAGAGGCTGCTTTAGTTCATATTGGAAATTCTTGCAAAGCCCCAGAACTACAAAGAAAAAAATACAAGTAAAGAACAAAAGGGTGGGCCAGGCACGGTGGCTCACGCCTGTAATGCCAGCACTTTGGGAGGCCGAGGCAGGCAGATCACGAGGTCCGGAGATTGAGACCGTCCTGGCTAACACGGTGAAACCCCGTCTCTACTAAAAATACAAAAAATTAGCCAGGCGTGGTGGCGGGTGCCTGTAGTCTCAGATACTCATAAGGCTGAGGCAGGAGAATGGCGTGAACCTGGGAGGCGAAGCTTGCAGTGAGCCGAGATCGCGCCACTGCGCTCCAGCCTGGGTGACAGAGCAAGACTCCATCTCAAAAAAAAAAAAAGAAGAAGAAGAACAAAAAGGCACGCTGGATTACCAGCTATCTCCTTTAGAAATTCGTGGCTTAGCCTGGGCGCCGTGGCTCACGCCTGTAATCCCAGCACTTTGGGAGACCAAGATGGACAGATCACAAGGTCATGAGATCGAGACCATCCTGGCTAACATGGGGAAACCCCGTCTCTACTAAAAATACAAAAATTAGCCAGGCATGATGGCACATGCCTGTAGTCCCATCTACACCGGAGGCTGAGGCAGGAGAAAGGTTTGAACCCAGGAGGCGGAGGTTGCAGTGAGCTGAGATCACACCACTGTACTCCAGCCTAGGGGACAGAGCGAGACTCTGTCTCAAATAAAAAAAGAGTTCGTGGTTTCCTTTGAACTACTTTGTTTGTTTGTTTCTTTGTTTATTGTGAGACGGAGTCTCGCTCTGCTGCCCAGGCTGGAGTCCAGTGGTACAATCTCGGCTCACTGCAACCTCCACCTCCCGGGTTCAAGTGAATCTCCTGCCTCAGCCTCCCATGTAACTGGGACTACAGGTGTGCACCACCATGCCTAGCTAATTTTTTGTATTTTTAGTAGAGACAGGGTTTCAGCATGTTGGCCAAGCTTATCTCGAACTCCTGACTTCATGCGATCTGCCCACCTCGGCCTCCCAAAGTGCTGGGATTACAGGTGTGAGCCACCACGCCTGGCCCGCTTTGAACTATTTTCTTCCAAACAACAATAACCTGAGAAGGTGGTTTGTGCAATGGGGGATGAAGGGTGAGGAGAGACAGCTGACATACTAGGAAGGAATGGGAACAGTTCTTCAACTCAGTCTATGGTAGAGGGAAAGGGTGGGGTGAAGAGGAACACAACGACATCCAGGTTATTCTCACTGCAGTTATCTCAGTGGAAAAGGAAGAACCAAGCTAATAACATCCTGAGCCAAACCGTAGCTATGAGAAATGCCGGTGCGGTAAATGCTAGTCTAGCCGCCAACCACCAGCAGCCGCACGAGGAGCCAGAGGCTCCCAGCAAAGATCCCCTTCGCAGTTCCTAAGCGGAACCCCAACAGACAGCTCCTGTAGAATGGGCCACAAAATACAACTGGGCCGACCATTCAAACATAATGTGTTATTAGTACAATCACTGGCTACATTGACCTCCATGGATTTCCTGTTTACTGCAAGAACCCAGAACTGACTTTTTTCTAGGGCAGCCATCTTCAAACTGTGGATACATGAAGACTTTCCAAGGGGGACACAGAAAAGGCCACTTTTGAGGGAATCAATTTCCTCAACTTATATGTGTAACTATCTGAGAAAGAGCTTAACATCAAGATGACCTCTTTATCTCCTGCCTTCTACTTTACTGAAGAAATGCATACCTTGGACCCATTCCACATCCTACTGTGGTGCATGGCCCCAACCATGAGTGCCAGCAAAGGAAGAACTGTCTCAGAATCAGTGTGGAGATGGCCAGACATGATGGCTCACAGAAGCTGAGGCAGGCAGATTGCTTGAGTCCAGGAGTTTGTGACCAGCCTGGGCAACACGGCAAAACTCTGTCTCCAAAAAAGATACAAAAATTAGCCTGGCATGGTGGCATGCAGCTGTAGTCCCGGCTACTTGGGAGGCTGAGGTGGGAGGATGGCTTGAGCCAGGGAGGTCAAGGCTGCAGTAAGCCAGGATGGCGCCACAGCACTCCAGCCTGGGTGACAGAGTAAAACACTGCCTCAAAAAAAAAAAAAAAAAAAAAAATCAACATAGAGGAAGAATAATTCCAATGACTTAAAATAAGTACTTTTGCTCATCAGATGGCTTCTTATTCTTTGCTCTCCACAAGACTGAAATAGAGTTCAATCACAACTGATTTCTGGCAAGCCATGAGATCTTTGGCAAATGATTCAGAAGGAGTTTGGAGAATCTGGGGATAATACTGCTATTTTAAAAACTACTTATATCACCTATGTATGTAATCAAGTTTCTTGAGTATGTCTGTGCACATGCATGCACGTATGTGAACAACACATTAGAAACAGAATTGATGCTGAACTTCTCAGTCTAGTAACAGGTAATATTAGTCAACCATGGCTACATAAGCTAATTGGAAGAAAAGCCAAATTCTCCTCATTAAGATATATATTATCAATAAAAGTTAACACTTTGGCCATACGCAGTGCCTCACACCTGTAATCCCAGCACTTTGGGAGGCTGAGGCGGGCGGATCACTTGAGGTCAAAAGTTCAAGACCAGCTTGGCCAACATGGTAACACCCTGTCTCTACTAAAAATACAAAAATTAGCTGGGCGTGGTGGCACGTGCTTGTAATCCCAGCTACTCAGGAGGCTGATGCAGGAGAATCACTTGAACCCAGGAGGCAGCAGGAGAATTACTTGAACCCAGGAGGTGAAGGTTGCAGTGAGCTGAGATCACGCCACTACATTCAGCCTGGGCAACAGAGCAAGACTGTCTCAAAAAAAAAAAAAAAAAAAAAAAAAATTTTTACTCTTAGAGCCATATAATCACACATATTTTTTAAATTAAAATTGATATTTATTTTGTTGATGAGATGTAAGTATGGCTACATCAATTTGAGGAGAAAAAAATGATATAAAACCTGCCAGTGTTAAAGAAGAGCTTGCTCATGAATTTTTTAAGTGAACAATGATGGGTATCCGACTGCTGTGGTATTTGGATCCTATTGGATACATTTTTTAAAGTGATGTTTTGCTAAAATGTCAACGTTTTGCAATATACTAGATATTATTTCCTTTGCAACAACTTTCACTTAGGATGCCAAACTGTAGCTATCATTTTTAAAAAGAGCCTGGAATACATTGTTTTTCAAGATTCTTTTAGGGGGTACATGCACAAAACAGTGTGATGCTGACAACTATTATGGAATAGCAGTCCCCTAACCTTTTCATAAGGAAGTATCCCTTCTTGAACATTGTAAAAATAAAAGCAGTCATAGTTTTACTTTCTATACCTATTAACCAAGAAAAATCAAGTAACAAAAAAACTAGCAGGTATGCAGTAACACTTATAAATTATTAAATGAATTGTTGTATTCATCAAAATAGCATCTAAAGATTTTAACCCGTATAGATGTGAAGTATATGATCCACTTATCTAGAGAATAGCTAGGACATCCAGTGGTTCATAGCAGCTCTGGACTACACTGCAGCCTCCAGTCCCGGAACCATGCTGGATGGGTTCCGTTGACCTTTACAGAGTGGTCTTTCCCTGTGGGAAGGCTAGAAAAATACCCAAGCAGCTCATTTCAAGTGGATATCCTGCTAAGGTATACACCAATTCAAATGTTTTTTGCAGCCAAGCGGGTAGCTTAAATGAGGGAACCTGCCTATGGGTAAGAAAAGAGGGAGAGGCTGGAATTGTAGGCAACAGAAGGCTGTGTGCTGGGTTTCAAAGAGGCAGCTGCTATTCAGCCCCACCCAATTGTTGACAAGGCTCATGCCTGCAGTTTTTTACTTTTCAGGAAAAAGCTGGATTTTCCTGTGAATCCTCTGGATTTTTAATCCAATTTTTCTAGAAGAAAAAAAAAAAAAAACTGTTCAGGCTAACCTAAATACAAATGGGAGCTAAATCCAGGTTCAATGTCTGCACCAGTGCAACTCAAAGTGTAGTCCCAGGTTCAACAACTGTTTGTTGCATTCCACAATGAGATGTGCATAGCAACTGAGAATAACATTTAGAAATAGCCATAACAGTTTGACAGGGTAATTTTGTCATGTAATTTTCTGAATCTAATAATAAAAAATTGGCTTGTATCTTATACATCTGTTTTATTTCTCTAATTTTTTAGAAACAAAAATATCAGTGGGCAGTAGATTAAAAATCTTGCCCGCGATAGTTTAAGAAGCATTGCCATGGTCTTTATCAAAGCAAGGGGTACATTGGAGGATGCTGTATTTGATAACTGAATGTCCGTGTCTAGAATCGTCACATGGACCGCCTGAAAGAGACAAGCCTGTGAATCAAAATGCAACCAGTTCTTTCCAGCTGACAAATATTTGGCAGTAAAGGCCCAGAGGAATGGGGGAAATAGTGTCACTCCGGGAGGACCACTCCTAACCCATCGGATTGCCAAGGTTCCTCCGGGGCCAGCTGTGGGAGGAACACCCTGGAGTTCCTTCTCCCTCCCCCAGCACAGGAAGATCCGCCCCTTAGAGGCCCTCACTGAAGGGCAGAGGGCATGCTCCGAAGGCGGTCCTTTCTGTGTCTACCTGTTCCAACACACTGAGCTTGTCCAGGGCAGAGACTCCTGCTCCTCCGTCCCCCCAACATGGCTCCTCTTCACTGAATTCTCTCCTCCTCTGCCAAATATAAGTTTCCTTGCTAGGCAAAGAACCTTCAGCCTCTAGTTAGGGGTGCTGAACTTTGGCAACTGGTAGCCAGCCTCCTACCTATCAGCTTCTGTCCAAGCTGATCCTCCAGCCTTTGTCCTCCCCTGCTTAGGCAGAAACTCTAGGGTAGGAAGTCCGTTGCCCGCTGCGGAAGCTCAGAACCCAAAGCAAAGTAGCCCATGTCCTTCCCTAGCAAGGATCCCTATATTAGACAATTGTGTCTGGGAGAGGCTGAGGCAAACACCAGAGGATCTGCTGGGCTAAAAACCGGAAGTGCTTAGAGACTGACGAGCTTCTTCATCTTGAGAACCAAAGAGACAGACTGGCAGGTTTGCATGCTCCTCTCTGAGCTGAAGGAAACCCCCTAGGTAAATAGTTCTCAGTTGGAAGCGAGTGCCCCCACCCTTCCCCACTTCAGCAGCTTCAGCCTCCAGACTCAACACATGCTGGACCATCTTGGAGGTCTGGTGCTCCAGGCCTCCCCAGCTGCCAGCACCTCCGAAAGGGGAAATGGGGGTGGGGTGGGAGGGCCAGGCCTGGGGAAGTGATTTTAGAAGTGCAAGTCTGGTGGGAGAGTTTTTCCTTCAGACCATCTGGAGGGAAGCAGTCATAATCTACTACAAATTCTCCCGAAATGATCAAGTACACATAGGGAAATTGGTACATTGTTGAAAAACATGTCTGCTTTGCTTCCTTCTGGGGAGCTCTAAAGACTTGTATCAATCAGAAATGACTCCCTGCTTGAGGTACACAGAGATTAAGATGAGGCCAAAGAACAGCTCTCTCCCCTTGTAATTCTCCAGGTAGCCAGTTTTCAGCTGGCTGCCATTTTTTGCAATTTAAGATGCTAAGAGAATTTAAATGACATCAGCCCTGTGTGTGTAAAGAAGGAAATAGCCTGCATAGCTAAACAGAAAAGGTACCATGTTGTATGAGCTTTTTAAGCTGGGGTGTGGGGGGGGGGGGGCGGTGTTTGTGTGTCTGTGTAGAACAAAAGTACAGTTGTCTATACAATTATTTATTTAAGCTATTTCAAGTACCATTACAGCAAGGGGGAGGGGAGGGAACATCTAAAATACATCAAATTATTTTTAAAAACTCGTTCTAGAAAAAAGGAAATGCCAGAGTAGTAAGATAAGGAGTCTTAATTAGCAACAAATTCATCTATTTCCTTCCTCCAAAACTGAGACAGTCTTCTAAGGCAATTTGCTTGGAGAGCAGTTTTGCGCCATAAATCTGGGACATGTTTTTCATGTGTGTTTGTTTGCCCTGTGTGAGGCTTAAGAAAAACACAGCAACCAAACCATCCAGTTCAGCCCTGGAGGGAAAGACCTAGAAGACCTAATCACCCGTGATGGCGATTACATAACAGAGAATCGTGCGCGCGGGCGCGCACGCACGCACGCACACACACACACACACACACACACACACACTCTCAAAAAAAAAAAAAAGAAAGAAAGAAAACCAGCCTTTGGCTTCGTGTCACAGAAGATGTCTCCTTTTTTTTCCTTTGTGAGGATCACTAAGAATGCTTCTTAAATACCAAGTGGATGTCTTTGGTAGAAATAGAGGTCACTTAAGGATGATTTATAAGTGCAGCCGAAGCCAAAATGAAGCATGTATCGATATCTAAAGTGCATCTGCATTTAGTGCAGCAAAGCTCATAATCTGTTTCTAATTTGTGCTCTGTGGATGCCCTCCCCACTAGGAAAAGGCCTGGCTCTGAGCAGCCGCCCCTCCCCGAGGCCGCCAAGCTCCCAGTTCAGGCCCTTTCTTGGGCAGCCGCAGTGCTCCTCTCTTAGATAATGCCAGGTACTCTGGAAAGTAGCCGTGTAATAATACACAAACCCCTGATGATGTCAGCGTGTTATTGACTTTCCAAGTCTGAATGACTGAGCAGAGGAGCGGGGGTGGGGCGCAATCCATCCGGCAGCGCGGAGACCGGCCAAGCGAAAATGGGCTCGCCAGCCTGGCGGGGGAGGGGCGGCTCGCAGCCGCGGCTGCTGCTTCGAGCTCCCGCTCTGCCGCCGCGGCGTCGGGGTCGTTGCCGCCCAGCCCAGGCGGGGCTTAGGTTCCCGCTCCTCCGATGTTTACGTTTGGTCAAAAACTCCTCAGGCAGAAATAACTAATGCCGCCCCCCGGAAGCTTATACCACGTGGCAGAGTGGGGTCACAAAGCGGGGAGCAGTGGCACGAAGGGGAAGGGGAGAAAGACCTCCCTGTTCCCTCCCCCACCCTGCTGGGGCCTTCCTCTTAGGCTGCAGAGCCAAGGGTCGCTCTCCGTGGTGGAGCTCCCTCTGCAGAAGACCCCCTGGAAAATTGCACCTCAGCAGTGGTGACATTTTATGGGCCATGATTTGCTGCATTTATGGCTCTGGTGGTGCAGGTGCAGAGTCGTAGGCTCCCGTTCTCACCCCGCAAATTGCTCACAGTGCAATCTGTCATCTTCAAGGCTAGGTGTGAACCGGGCAGGGTTGCCCTTAAAATGGAATTGCACTTAAAGGCCGAGATCTGAAAGGAAGCGCTCCAACCGGGGCGTGGCTTTTCCCACCGGGTCTGGACCTTTCCTTCAGGCCCCGCCGTGCGTGCCCACCGGCTTGGCTGTCGCAGCTTGGGGGGACTGGGCGCCCCGGGCTCTGTCTGCCTGCAGAGCTCCGGTCCTTTCCGTTCCAGGCCTGTGGAATCCTCCACCGAACAAGGCCTCGCGCTGGCCTCTGCCCCACCCCACTGCGAGGAGCTGCTCCTCCTCCGAGGCCTGTGGTTTTTCTCCCCGCAGAGTGGGATTGGTGGCGGCACCGCACGGCGCAAACAGCACGGGGGGCTTTGGAACCGCCTGGACTTGAGCCCTACCCCACCACATACTCGCTGTGTGAGTGTGGACCCGGTGGTTACCCTGTCTACAGCCCGCGTCTTAAAATGGGAGTAGTAACAATCCCCTCAATAGTTGTTCTGAGGATTAAGTGAAATTCAGATTTCATAAGAGACGTCCTTTTTCAATAGTCAGGTCTCTCGCCTTCATAAGTCAAGTTCCACTCGGGCCAGAGGCCCTGTGGTTGTTTCTGAAAACAAGGTCAGTAGAAGTGCTAGACCCATTGTTTCCTTAACTCTGCCCTTCCCCCTACCCTCCTGGCTCTGTGGAGCCCGCAGCCTCTTCCGACCCACTTCCACCTTCACCCACACCCACAGGCTTACAGGGCAGAGCTGTTTTGTTGACGGGGCGGGGGTGGGGATGGGGGTGGGGACGGCGGTGGAGACGTGAAAACTGTACCTCTGACTTAAGCTGGACCATTCACGGCCTTTCTCAAATTTCCCTCCCCCACCTTGCCACAGGGGATTGGTCCCAGCGGGAAGAGCTGACATGTTTGAATCCAATCAAAAGCCTTCTTGGAAAATTTTGAAACTGGAAGTGAAAAAGTCAGTTTCTCCCCAGGGCTAAAACTGCAAGATATTATAATGTACATGACCATGTTTCCCATGGTCAGGAGAGGAGAGGCAAGGTCAATCTGAATGCAGAACTCATGATAGGGACAGAGACAGAAACAGAGATAAAGATCGAGCAAAAGACAAAGATAGAGCCTGAGCCACAGCCAGACAGGCTGGGAGAGAGAGCTGAGGCCAACAGGAGTCTGATGTTATTGGCAGCATCGGTTCCTGTGTCCCTGGTAAGGCCCTGCCTGCCCCTGATTCCTTGTGGCAACCCATTATTTTTTGCCACAAATTCTTATTGTTCAAATTAGTTTGTTTTTGTTGCTTGTAATCCAAAAATTCCACCATGGCATTTACTAGTTTAACATACACAGTAAAGAGCTCCCCAGCTCCCATTATAAACCCCACGTATACTTCTATCCCCCGCAGCATACGTCAGTGCCCCATAACGAGGTGCTCAATAAATGCTCTTCAGATTGCACTCAGCAACTTGTGAGTGGACAGGAAGTGCCCTGGTGGCTGTTGAAACTGGAGACTTCAACTGGTTAATTTAAAGGGGAAGCATCGCCAATTGCCACAGACTTCTAGAAGCCCATTTATTGTACCCTAGTGGTAATTAAGGCTTATTCAAGTGAATAGAAAGAGAAAAGAGAAGAAACTTTATCCCCTCTAAATTGCATTTAATAAAAATCTTGGAGAAAATGAGTGAATTGTCAGGCTTAATAATTTCCCCTGGGTCTTTGTTGGAGGGAGGCTGAGGAAATGTACAGTATTCTACATTTATGGGACAGCAGATCGGCATTTTAACTGAGAGTAAAATGCAGTCGTGGCTTACCCTCCTTTTTTTCCCCCTCATTTGTTTCCAAAGGGTTTTTTCCAGCTCATGAGTCACTTCCAGTCAGATTCAAAGACAAAAGCCGGCTAATTGTGTGTCCATGAGTCAGGGTCCCACCCTGCCTTATCTGAACACCCTTTCTAGCTCTGAGAAGAGAGAGCAATTTTCAGCCTATAAGGCATTGAGTGGAACCTGTTACACACCGCTTCTGGGTCGGGCTCTTTAGGGAGCAGTCCAGGCCCTTCCATCTCCTTCTGGCATCCGGCTGCTGATAGCACCTTGGGGTGTTTCCTTTCCAGTGTTATTTTCAGTCAGGAACTGTGCAGTCTACCCTGTTCCTAAGGCACCCTGTTGTGCCCAGAGAGATAAAGGTGAATTTAAAAGGAGGTCCAAACCCTCTAGCAATTTATCAAATAATGAAGGAGAAAGGCAGAAAAGAATCACTTATAGACAAGCTTTGAGGGCTATGGAAGAGTAAGTGCTAAGACTAATGATTTCTCAGTCTGCTCCCCTTGCTGTGTCTCCGCAGCATTTTATCTGGTTGACTTTCCAACTACTTGAAACATTTTATCTGGAGACTTCCCTGATGTTATTTTGTTTTCCAAGCAGTTCTCTATTCCCCACTCCCACTTTTTCTCTTATCCTCATGCCTTAAATGCTACCTCTTTCTAGATATCTCACTTCCAGATAATGGTACCACATCCACCTGGCTGCTCATGCCACAGAGACAATTCCTGAATTTTTTTTTTTTTTTTTTTTTTTTTTTTAAGACAGAATCTCGCTCAGAGTTCCTGGGCTGGAGAACAGTGGCATGAGCTTGGCTCAGTGTAGCCGCCGCCTCCTGGGTTCAAGGAATTCTCATGCCTCAGCCTCCTGAGCAGCTGGACCTGAGCAGGTGTGTACCACCAAGCCCAGCTAATTTTTGTATTTTTAGTAAAGATGGGGTTTCACCAGGTTGGCTAGGCTAGTCTCAAACTCTTGAACTCAGGTGATCTGCCCACCTCAGCCTCCCAAAGTGCTAGGATTGCGGGCTTGAGCCACCGTGCCCAGCCCTGATTTGTTCTTTTCTGTCATTCACTACACCCAATCCGTCAACTGGTTTCCCTCCAAAATTGTCTATATGCATACCCTTCTCCATCTACACTGCCATCATGCAACAAACACATGCATCTGCTCAGGGGCAGTAACCTCTGCCAAAACCCTGAGACTGACAGCACTACTCAAACTCCTTGTCTAGGCCTCCTATGCCTTAGGTCATTTGCTCCTTTTATTCATTCCCTCCACTTTCTCCCAGCTCAGGCCACCACCCCTGCCACACGAGACCCTTTTCTTTTACCACTTCACTTCTTCCAACCTTAAGGCCTCTGCTCTTAAGAGTTGGTTCCCTCTGCCTGGAAGACTCCCTGGCCCTTCCTAAGCTGACTCCTCTATATCTGTCTTAGACAGGTCAGGCTGCTATAACAAAAAATACCATTGATATAGTTTAGATGTTTGTCTCCTCCAAATCTCATGTTGAATTATAATTAATCTACCAGTGTTGGAGGTGGGTCCTGGTGGGAGGTGTTTGGATCACGGGGGCAGATCACTCATGAATTTCTTGGTGCTGTTCTCACAATAGTAAGTTCTCATGAGACCTGGTTGTTTAAAAGTGTGTGGCACCTCCCTGCACTCTCTCTTGCTCCTGCTCTCACCATGTGACGTGCCTGCTCCCCTTCACCTTCCACCATGATTGTAAGCTTCCTGAGGCCTCCCCAGAAGCAGATGCCAGCACCACATGTCCTGTACTATCTCAGAATCATGCCCCAATTAAACTTGTTTTCTTTAGAATTTACCCAGCCTCAGGTGTTTCTTTATAGCAATGCGAAAACAGCCTGACACAACCATAGACAGGGTGGCTTAAACAACAGAGATTTACGGCCGGGCGCGGTGGCTCACGCCTGTAATCCCAGCACTTTGGGAGGCTGAGGCGGGCAGATCACGAGGTCAGGAGATGGAGACCATCCTGGCTAACACAATGAAACCCTGTCTGTACTAAAAATACAAAAAATTAGCCGGGCGTGGTGGCAGCGCCTGTAGTCCCAGCTACTCGGGAGGCTGAGGCAGGAGAATGGTGTGAACCCAGGAGGCAGAGCTTGCAGTGAGCCAAGATTGCGCCACTGCACTCCAGCCTGGGAGACAGAGCAAGACTCCGTCTCAAAAGAAAAAAAAAAAAAACAGAGATTTACTTCTCACAGATCTAGAGGCTGGGAAGTCAAAGGTCACAGGGCTGGCAAATTCAGTTCCTGGTGAGAGTCTTCTTCCTAGTTTGCAGGTGAACACCTTCTTGCTATATCCTCACGTAGTAGAGAGAGAAATCATCTTTCTCATGTCTCTTATTTATTTATTTGTTTTTGAGACGGGGTCTCACTCTGTTGCCCAGGCTGGAGTGCAATGGAGTGATCTCAGCTCACTGCAACCTCTACCTCCTGGGTTCAAGCAATTCTCCTGCCTCAGCCTCCTGAGTAGCTGGGATTACAGGCACCTGCCACCACGCCCAGCTAATTTTTGTATTTTTGGTAGAAATGAGGGTCACCATGTTGGCCAGGCTGGTCTTGAACTTCTGACCTCGTGATCCACCCACCTCGGCCTTACAAAGTGCTGGGATTATAGGAGTGAGCCACCGCACCAGGTCTCGTGTCTCTTCTTTTTTTTTTTTTTTTTTTGAGATGGAGTCTTGCTGTGTCACCACGTTGGAGTGTAGTGGCGTGATCTCGGCTCACTGCAACCTCCACCTCCCAGGTTCAAGCGATTCTTCTGTCTCAGCCTCCTGAGTAGCTGGGTCTACAGGCACACCACCATGCCCAGCTAATTTTTGTATTTTTAGTGGAGACGGGGTTTCACCATGTTAGCCAAACTGGTCTCAATCTCTTGACCTCATGATCTGCCCACCTTGGCCTCCCAAAGTGCTGGGATTACAGGCATGAGTCACCACGCCCGGCCATGTCTCTTCTTATAAAGGCACTAATCCTGTTCATGAGACTGCCACCCTCATGACCTGATCACGTCCCAAAGACCCCACTTCCAAATACCATCTCATTGGAGATTGGGGCTTCAACACAGGAATCTGGTGGGGACACATTCATTCCATGGCAGTATCCTTCAGGTGTTCAGTGGTCAACCCCCTAGAGAGGTCTTCCATGACCGCTACATGTCACATTCTATCACACCACTCAGTTTATAGCCAGCACACACTTACGATGATCTGTAGTAATCAGTTATTTTATTTATTTGTTTATTTCTGTCTTCTCTGTCTTCCCATTGGAACATAATCTCCAAGAATGGAGATATCTTATCAGGCTTGCTCACTGTTCATTAATGAGTTCATTGACTAGAGTCTATTTCATAACAGGTACACAGTAAGTCCTTTTTGATTAATCTGTGCAGATAGTAGAGAAAGGTCAGTACAGACATGCCTAAATTAACTCCTCAAGAAAAAGTGGAAGTTCACCAAGTGAATGAGGAGAAAGGCATCTCAGAAAGGTACAAAGGTATGTGTTCAGGGAAGTCGCTCTTGACCCCCCTGTCCCTCCAGCTACTGCCTCATTACTCTGCTGCCTCTATAGCCAAGCAATGCTCTGAAGGGTTATCTAGGCTCCCTGTGTTCATTCCTCTTCTCCCTTTTTCTTCTACTTGTTGCCAGTCAGGCATTTTCCCCCAATCACTCAGCCAAAACTGCTCTTCTTAAGGTTAATAATAACCTCTGGTCAGGCACAATGGATCACATCTGTAATCCCAGCATTTTGGGAGGCCAAGGCAGGTGGATCACTTGAGGTCAGGAGTTCGAGACCAGCCTGGTCAATATGGTGAAACCCCATCTGTACTAAAAATATAAAAATTAGCCAGGCGTGGTGGTGGGTACTTGTAATCCTAGCTACTGAGGAGACTGAGACAGGAGAATCACTTGAACCTGGGAGGCAGAGGTTGCAGTGAGCTGAGATCAAGCTACTGCACTCCACCCTGGGCAACAGAGCAAGACCCCATCTCAAAAAATAAATAAATAGATAAATAAATAAATAACCTCCATATTGCTAAGTCCAGTGGTCAGTTTTTGGGGTCATCCTAGTTCTCTGCAGCATCTGATACAGTTAATTACAGGTTCCTTCTGGAAACACCTTCTTCACTTGGTATCTGGGATGCTTGGTATCTATTGATTTTTCTCCTCCCTCACTGACTGCACCTTCTCAATCTCCTTGCTAATTCCTTTGCTATACCCATCTTCTGTCCTCTGAATACTGGAACACTCCACATTCAAACCCTACAGCTGTAATGTTGAAATAGATCCCTAATCTGACTGCCTCTTACACCTCCACTGCTGTTACCCTGGTCTAAACCATAATTTCTCCTGGTTATTGCAACAGCTTCTCAACTGATCTTCCCACCACTACCCTTCAATGTGTCCATAACACAGCAGCCACAGGGGTCCTTTGAGAACAGAAGACGGGCCATGTTACTCTGCTGCACAAAGTCGTCCAGTTGCTGTTTCATGGAGTCAAAGCCAAATTTCTGATGGTGGCATTCAAGGTCCTACTATGTCTGGTCCCACTGCCCAGCGTCCACCCCCTCCCCTCCATCCACTTTCTTTCTCACTGCATTTCAGCACACAGCCTTTCTGCTGTTTCTTAAACACAATAGCCATTTCCTGTCTCGAGACCTTCCCGATATGCATTGCTTCTGCTTGGAAAGCTGTTCCTCAAAATGTTTATATGGCTTGCGCCCTTTATCAGCTAGCTGTTGTTACAATAATGCTACACAACTGAAACATCCCCTCACCTTCTCAGACAGGGCTGTCTATATAGAATGCAGCCCCCCATTCCCACTCCCAGCATAGCGAAGACTCCCTATCTCACTTGGGTTTTCCTTTAGTTCTCGTCACTTTCTAATATGCTATATAATGTTCATCACTCATGTCCCCCTACATTATAGCCTCCATTTTATTTACTGACATATCCCCAGCTCTTAAAAACAGTGCCTGATACTCCTTAGTTGACATGCATTAATTATTTGCCGAGTGAATATTAAATCTAAGAATGACAGTTTACAACCCAGAGTCTAGAATTTTGCTATGGAAGAATGGGCAATAATCAGAGCAGAGATGGAACTAAAGAAAGAAGAGGCCATAGTTTTCCAAAGACCTGATATGTTGTGGATACTAAGGTGTTTGGGTTTTACCCTACGGGGAATGGAAAAGCAATGAATCTTTTAAGCGGTGAACTGTCATGATGGTGAATGTGCCTAAAATGGCTCTGGAAACATCGTGGAATAGAATAGGGTACAGCCTGGTGGCTCAGAGCCCAGGTGGCTGGCTGTGGGCAGTTGGACTGATGAGCAGGAAGCTTTACTTGAGTCTCCGAATTCAAGCTGTGTGAGCAGTTGCTAACTTTGCTCATTGGCCTACCTCACAAGGGCTCCCAGAGTGTGCCAGAAAGAAAATATGAAACTCTAACGTTGGGAAGGAAGCCCTCTTAGCCAGACTTCTTTCAACTGAGCCTCAGACTACCGGTATCACCCGAGTGTGTATTGTAAGAATAACAATCACTTACCCTTATATAGCCCAAAAGAGCTTAAAAAGGATTTTCCCAACCATTTCATCTAAGACTCAAAGATCCAAAGTACTCTAGCCAGTATGTTTAAGTATCTAGCCACTTCACTGGTTAAGAAAGGAAAGATCACTTATGTCCTGAAATACACTAGAACAATTTCTGTTGAATTGCTACGAAGATAGTTAAAATACACTGGGGCCTACTTCTATGTTTCTAACAAACACTGTATTAGACCTTAAATTTTTAGAGATCAAAGGTTAGTGTTATGTTCAACCTGCTACCGTGAGTTCTTTACAATCCATCAAATGACTCTGCTCTCCCCGGTTTAGTCACTTAAGTGGGTGAACAGGGACACACTAACAGGTAAAGTAGGTGCTTTCCCCAGTTACTTCTACATACAGTAAGAGATTATACTTTACTTCCCCCAACCACTGAGAAAGCATTCAGACTTATAAGTATATTTATAGGGCTACCAGGAGTTCCCCGTTAGTCCCCCGAACCTTTTACATACCCCTGAAAAGGTTTGTTTCTACATAAATAGTCTTTACTGCACGCCCATGCCCTTCTTTCTTGGCAGAAACCCAATTTGGTCATGCCTGTATTTGAATGTTACAGCCCAAGCAATTCATTTTATATAGATACACAGACTTTCATATCTGTAAGAGGCTTTAGATATTATCTAATGTGTCAAACCTGTTCATTTTCCTTATGAAAAAACTAAGGCTCAACAAGCAAAGGGCGGGAACAGGGAAAGAAAACTGATGCTTACTAAGCTACTGCCCTGATCTAGGCCTGGGGCAGGCAGAGTTCCATACATGACCGCCTTTGTTCCTCCCTGGGGCAAAAAAATCTTTGGCATAGTTGTATTAGTCAGGGTTTTGTAGAGAAACAGAATCTATAGGATATATATACAAGATTTACTTTAAGAAATTGTCTCATACAATTATGGAGGCTTGGCAAGTTCACAGTCTACAGGGTGGCCATTAGGCTGGAGACCCAGGAAAACACTAATATTGCAGATCAAGTCAGAAGGCCGTCTGCTATGAGAATTCCTTCCTGCTTGGGGAGAGCTATTCAGGCCATCAACTGATTGAATGAGGCTCACCCACATTATAGAGAGCAATCTGCTTTACTCAAAATCCACCAATTTAAATGTTAATCTCATCCAAAAACACCCTCACAGAAACATCCAGAATAATGTCCGACCAAATCTGAGTACCAATGACCAAGTTGAGACATAAAATTTATCATCACAGTAGATCATATAATTTTGTAAATGTAATTTTAAAACTGGGCCTCAGAAAGTCTGAATGACCTAGGCCACCAGATGATTAGCTAAGACTAGAACTCAGGAGTTTTAAGTCCTTGAAGATCCTCCTTCTACTAAATTATGTTTTGTTCTCAAATGAAAATAACATTTTTGAGTACTTAACATCCTAACATTTGCCAGGCTCTGTGTTAAGCAACTTACATATAAGTTCTCATTTAATAGAGCACCATCATATAGAAAAAGAAATGGAATCTTAGAAAGGTTGAAAAGAAGCCCAAAGTAGCAACCAAGGGCTGTAATTTGAATCTAGGTCTATGTGGTTCTAATACTTCCTGCCATCTGGCAGTTTTTAATGATATATTTCCTGCTATTTTTTTTTTCTTTTTTCTTTTTCTTTTCTTTGGGTTTTTTTTTTTTTTTTTTTTTTTTTTTTGGACAGGGTCTCACTCTTGCCCAGACTAGAGTGCAGTGGCATGATCATGGCTCACTGCAGCTTCGATCTCCTGGGCTCAAAGGATCCTCCCATCTCAGCCTCCCAAGTAGCTGGGACTGCAGACGTGAACCACCATGCCTGGCCTACTACTCATCTTTCTCTAAGTTTGGCAGGATGTAATTTCTTTCCAATTTTTTTTTTCAATGACCTAGAGTCTTCCTCAACTAAGAACATTCCTTCAGTTCAAAGTGAGTTTCAAATATCAGATGTGCATATAAAATGAGGAAACTGATTGTAAAGAAATATATAAAAATATATACACTCTTCCACATCCATATGAGTATTGTGTCAAATCAAAAAGCTACCCCAGGTAACAATACACTCATTCCGTTACTCAAAACTTTTCTATGGCTCCTCTTTTGAAATTGCCTTCAGGGTCTGTATCCTTTGCTTTTCAAAAGTAGTTTTAATGTTAGCAAATGTTCGTTCTTTGATTTCATTTTTGGGAAACAGCCCAAAATCATTCGGTGCCAAATGTGGTAAAGGAGGCACATGATCAAGCTAATACAGATTAGATTGAGTTTTAAAATGAGGTATGACTATGAAAGAATGAGTTATTTTCTTTGTGTAGCTGGAAAAGTGGCTTCAAAGATAAACCAGTCTCATTTTGAGCAATAATAACAAAGTTGGAATAAATGTTTAAGTTGGAGAGGTTGCTTTTCAAGTGACTACACAGAACAGATGATAATCTATCTGGTTTATCCTATTACTTTATGTTCACTCCAAATGTTAAAGTTGTTTTAAAAATAACATTTTTAGAAATGTTTTGGAATGAGATACTCGTACGTACTCTCGCTGGTTGGCTTTGGCCAGATGAAGACCTAGACAACGATATGAGGGTTTATAATGTCTTTGTGGTTATAATTCAGAGAAAATGATTGAGAATTTTCCATTATTTTTTTGAATCCTAATAATGCAAAGAACTAATCAGACAAAGGGTTTTTCTTGGAAGTTTTCTCTACTTTTTCACTAAGCACAAACAAAGGGCATGGGAGAACAGATCTCTCCCAAAAAGAAACTAGAGAACTGCTGGTCTTTGAAAGTTTATAAAAGAGAGTCTTCTCTGCTCCACAGCTGTCTTTCTTAATGTCCCCTCATAATACCCCTGTAATCCATACATGGAAATCCCCTTGGATTCCACACATAATTAACACTTGGCAGAAATAAGCAGTGTGAGCCTGAGGCTCTCTTCAATTACATTTAAGAAATTCAGATTTCCGTGGGAGTGGTTAGGGGAGGGAGAATTTAGACCCCACCACTCTCACAATATTCCCAGTTGCAAGAATTTATAAAAATGTCTTCAGCCAGTCCAAAGGTCTTTATTGAGCATCTGCTATGTGCAGGGCATTGTGTATGTGTTGAGGGAGCCACAAAGTGATGCCAGACAAAATTCCAACTCTTGCAGATTTCACCAAAGTCACTCCAGGTCGTAAATTTGTGAAAAGGGGAAGAAATGGCTGACAAGTTGGAAGGGACAAAAAAGGCTTAACAGAGAGGTGGGAGATGAACTGTACTGAAGCATGGTTAAGATACAGAGGGCTAAAGTTGGGGGAGGGCATCTTAGTCCAGAAGAATAACAAGACACCAGTGGTGGAAATGGAAAACGTGTAGTGAAGATAGCACATGGAGCCTGAAGGGGGAAGTCTTACAAGACAGGGTAAGGACAGAACTTTGGGAAGCTGCAGAACTCTGTTTGATATTCAGCATACATTCAGGGAGTTGACTGCTTAGTTTTAAGCACTGTTTTGGCTGACCATGGGAATTTAAGAACTCTGGTTTTTTTAATGATATGTATTTAAGGTATATAGCATGATGTTTTGATATACTTAAATAGTGAAATGGGTACTATAGTTAAGAAGATTAACAAATCTACTCTCTTGTGTAATTTCTCTTTTTTTGTTGTTGGGTTTTTTTTTTTATTTTTTTGTTTTTTTGCTTTGTTTTGTTTGTTTTTTGAGACAGAGTCTCACTCAGCTGCCCAAGCTGGAGTGCAGTGGCATTGATCTAAGCTCATTGCAACCTCTGCCTCCTGGGTTCAAGTGATTCTCCTGCTTCAGCCTCCCAGTAGCTGGGACTACAGGTGCTTGCCACCACGCCCGGCTAATTTTTATATTCTTAGTAGAGATGGTGTTTCACCATGTTGCCCAAGCCGGTCTCAAACTCCTGACCTCAAATGATCCAACCACCTCAGTCTCCCAAAGTGCTGGGAATACAGACATGAGCCACCGCGCCTGGCCTTGTTCTTGTTGTTGTTATAAGTGCACCAAAAATCTACTCCTTAGCAAATTTCCAGTACACAATGCAATATCATTACTATAGTCCTCCTGTTGTATCTTAGACGTCTAGACTCACTCATCCTATGTATCTGCAACTTTGTACCCTTTGACTCTACATCTCCCCATTTCCTACCTCCTCCCTTGCCCTCCTTCCCCCTAGCCCACCCTGGCAACCACTGTTTTCTCCTTTATGTCATTGACTTTTTTTTTAAGATTCCACATACAAGTGAGATGTAGTATTTTTCCTTCTCTTTCTGGCTTATTTCATTAGTGTAATGTCCTCTAGGCTCATCCATGTTGCCTTTTGATTTTTCAGTTTTCTCACTGAAATAAAGACAAGGTCATCGGTTGAGAATATGGATTGGGGAGTAAGTGTGGTGGCTGTCTAATTTGATTTTGAGTGGACAGTACTTGTGTGTGGTATAAAATCCAAATGTTGAGGAAGGACAAAGAGACACATCTCTCTTCTGCCCCGGTCCACCAGCGGAGACCCTGTCCCCTTCCTGAGAACAACCAAGACTCCACCATCAAGAAGGTCTCTTCAAGCAAAGTGCCTAGAATGCACAATTTAAGGAGGCAGGTCTCAGGTACTAACTCTCTGCTGGCATGACTCTGAGAGTGAGGGCCTCCTTAAATTCTGTACCACCCTCCCGCCTCCCTCAACACTGTAGTTCTGGCACAGTTAAAGAGGTAACCCTGGAACCATGCCTGGGTCATACAGAGGTTCAGAAAATGGTTTTTTTAGTCCTGTCTGCCTCACAGGTATCTTTTGAGATGTACATAAGAAAAAAAAAAAATAGATAAATGTGCTGGTGCAGTGCTATATAAACATGAGCTGATGCTAAATCACTATTGTAGTTATTCATTGCATTGCTGTCATTAGCAAAGATATGTGTGTGTATACAATAGATATTATGGCTGTTTGAAGAATTTGACTGAAATAATGTATATTGCCATGTTGAAAGTAGCCCTTTAGGGTGGAATTTTTTCCTAAATACAAATTATAAACTTTGTTAAAAACAAACCAAAAAAAAGACAATGACCTGTGAGTGGAAGACTGGCATGAAGAAAGCATTGAGTCAACTGAGAAGAATGCGAAGAATCATTGAGGTACCTAGGCTTTCATCCTAGTCTCTCAGCTGAATGTTTACCCAGAACAGCAACTAAGAAAGTACTTAAACCTGCTCTTGTCTTAATCTTCACAGAATTTTACTTTTTCACGCATGGCTGTCATGTCTTTATTCTGCTTCTTTGTAATATTAAAAAAATATTTTGCAGGAGCATTTTACCCAACCCTGTTACTGCCTTAGGTCAACACCTGAACTCACCTTAGGTCAGTTCCTCCTAGGGTACCTGGAGCCTGGCCATTTCTGGGTATGTCCCCTTGTGAGCTGTGTGCAAGGAGCCCCGGAGTCCTAGAATCCTACGGGTGTAGACTGGTCTCCTTAGGCCCAGTCCCATAAAAGAGAACATGAAGCTAGAGAAATAAGCAGGTAGATCCCAGACCATGCCTACTCTGCTCAATAAATAGCAAAATAATAATAATAATAATAATAATGATTTATTTGAACATTGTAGATTCACTACCTCTTCTTTGCCAGTGTTTCATGAAATTTCCAGAGTAGAATACATGGCTTAAATAATGTATTTCCTCCTCATTTATCAGACTTCTTGTACTCAGCATTGTTAATTATATTGTGGAGGGTGAGGAGCATGAAGCGTGGTGATATATTATGATCCAAATACCACACTAAATAAACATCTGGAAATGGATCATTTATAACACAACTGTTATAGGTTAGTGAGTATATTTTAGGATAAACTGGGGAATACATATATAGTTTACAAAAAAAAAAACCCTTAAAATCATAAGCAAATGACCTACTTGTAGTTTTGTCCTCGTTTTCAGTAATAAGCCCTTTTCATGTGAATCCACAGTTGTCACTTACAAAGAAATGCTCTAAAGCTGAACTCTTTTATATTAGCATTATAATTTTAGACTGACTCCTGAGCTCCAAAACACTTAGAAACTTTTTACCGGCTCTGAAATAGATAGCAGGGTAATACTCATTTAATTCCTTTGCACAGTAATCTAATGGCTGAATATGCTTCAGAGATTCTTTTAGGGCTAGCAGGGGAATGAAATCAATCATAGTGCATAAATTATAAGAAAAGTGCTGTTGGTGTCAATTACCTAAGCTCTGTGAATGTAAGTCTTCTAATTTCCTGTTAAATCAGTAATGTTACCAATCTTACTCTATTATTTTAAATAGGACTGTAACTGCAGTTGCTGGGAGTTGAATGAGGGCAGACAAATGTGAATAGTTAATGAGTCTCAGCAACTAATAGCAAGCTGAAGGTGTCAATAACAGGGATATTATAACATGACTCTCAAAGCTCCATGCTGGTGTCTACAAAAGAAGGGTTCTTTTCTTTCTTTCTTTCTTTCTCTCTCTCTCTCTTTTTCTTTCTTTCTTTCTTTCTTTCTTTCTTTCTTTCTTTCTTTCTTTCTTTCTTTCTTTCTTTCTTTCTTTCATTTGTGCCCCTATACCCTCCCTAAATCAATATAGTACACAACAAATGCCAGGTGAATGTAAGTGTTCCTACTGCTAGAGTGAGTTCCTACCTTCCCCCAAAGATAATGGCCCTGAGTTGGTACAGGAAGTCTTGGCTGCACTTTCCCTAGTAATCTACCCACCCCCACTGCTAGCGGCTGCATTTCACTGACTCATAGTTTCCAAGTATGATCAGCATGCTAACAGGAAAGATACAGTCACTGGGCAAAGCAGCAGCCCTGAAGCGCTGGCCAAGGCCTATCCAATAACTGTCACCATTGATGGCGAAAAGGAAATAAGGACCACAACAACAGCAATGACACAAAAACCTAGAGTACAGGAACATTTTAGGAATCAAACCCCTGCTGTTTGTCGTTTCCTCAGCACACCCAGTGCTTCCCAGCATACAACACACTGGATGGGGGAGTGGGGTTTTATTTACCATTTGGCTATCAGTTCACGTCCTATTCTCTAAAAATAATAAAATCAGCCAATGGCATTTCACACGGATTAATATTACAGGAATCAAACTGACTGGGAGCCACAGTTACGCTGAGGTTTAGCTAGGCCTGGATTTGAGTCCGGGGGTATCAAATACTGTATGATCAGGCTAGGTTTTGCAGTGCGTTGCAGACTTCCTCCTGTTACGAAACATTCTTACAAATGGCACACAGACTACCCTATTCAGCCAGTACTTAAACAGGAAACCATTCCGCCTTCTGCTTTCCTTGGTAAAGCCTTATCTTCAAGTCAAAGAAATGTAACTTTCTAAATCGCCTCCATTCTTTTTTAGTTTGCATTCTTTTGTTTGTCAGCATCTTGCAAATTTGCAGGTATCTACAGTTCCCTAACCCCATTCTCAAGTGCCCTGTTACCCCAATTTCATTCTCAGAATACTTGATGAATGAAGAATCCTATGACAAAGGATAACTATTATTAAGTCAATTGCCAACCCATTAGATGAACCAAATAGCTAAATTCTAAATAGATTTGAATAACTGATGAAGAGCTCGAGCAAAGTCAGGTCTTCAAGTTATATTTAGTCACTTGATCAGTTCTCTAATTGCCTAATAGGCATTCTCAGAAGAGAAGTTTGCTTTAGCACTATGAGATTTAAATGTAAAACAGAATAAATCAATAGATACATGGAATGGAACAGAGTAGAATAGGAAGAAAGCTGCCCACATCAACTCTAATACAACTTGTCACTATGGCAACATTTGTTAGAACTGAAGAAGATTAAGGCCAAGGAAACTGGCAACTCTCCCAGTACAGATTTCCTAGGCTAAGAAAAGGCCACAGCAACAGGGCGTGGTGGCTCACGCCTGTAATCCCAGCACTTCGGGAGGCCGAGGCAGGCTGATCTCCTGAGGTCAGGAGATGGAGACCATCCTGGCCAACACAGTGAAACCCCATCTCTACTAAAAATACAAAAAATTAACCAGGCGTGGTGGCGGGCACCTGTAGTCGCAGCTGCTCGGGAGGCTGAGGCAGAAGAATAGTGTGTACCCAGGAGGTGGAGTTTGCAGTGAGCTGAGATAGCGCCACTGCACTCCAGCCTGGGCGACAGAGTGAGACTCCGTCTCAAAAAAGAAAAGAAAAGAAAAGGCCACAGTGATCCTATATGTGGCCCCAGTCTGTCTTGAATCATGAGTAAGGACACTGTCGTAAATTAGGCTGAAACATTTATAATATGATACTCATTTGACTGTATGAGGATTAGAAGGAAACTTTGAGGAACAAACTCAATTTGCACAGATGGAATCTGCATCACAGTGAGATCCAGGGACTGTAGAAGTTGCAGAACTCATTAATAACGGACTAGGGTCAGGATCCCCTAGTCTGGAACCTCTGGAATGTTCCACTGCCAGTCTAGCTATATCTGGTTTACCTTACAGATTATAAGGTACTTAAATGCTGATTATCTATTTTCAACCTCTGTGACTGTAAATGAGATTAGAAAGTTTGTCTGATGGGAAATTCAATGGTGCATCATGTGATACTGAGGGAAGGAATGTACTTACGATAAAATGCTTTCCAACACAAGTAACTCTGCAAAGGTATTGAAGAGTACCGGGCCTGCACACATTGTGATGTTATTATTAGCCAAGACTCTAGTTATGTTTATATATCCAGTCAGGTGCAAGGGGGAAAAAAAAACCACTAAATTCTTCACGAAATATTTCTGTAGTGCATAGTCTTTCACTCAGAAATTATTTCTTGTTTTAATACAAAACTGTCTATTTTTATGAAATGATCATTTCAGAAACATACCTTATCAGGGAATGTTGTAAGACTTTCCAACATCAAAAAATGCTCTGGTAGAATCATCATGGGCATTTTGAGTGGAAAAAAAAACTTCATAAATTCAAAAGCACTGTACTTACCATCAGCAATTATTATTGTTGCTGTCACTGCTATTATCCTCTTCTGCCAGAAGGATCCTATGAAAGTTATTCAGAAATTTGGGGTGGAGTGAACAGGTCTCAGATGATAGTAGCCTAGTTCAAAGTCTGAAGCTTGTGTGAGCTGTCGCTTTAATTTAAAAAGAGAGAAAAGGAAAAGGGTGAGGTGGACAGGAGGAGAGGCTGGTTACTGTGAACTGCTTTACTGCTAGAAACTCAGCCACCTTTGCCTAGGCACAGCTTGTCCTGTTGTGGGCCTTCCCCACTATCGGCCAGAAATATGAAGATACAGCTGTAAAGAATGATGAGCTTTACTCATGTGCTTGCCACATGCCAAATCCTGGGCTGAGCACTCTGTATAGGGTGCCACCTTTTTCCTTCCAGCAACTCTTACAGTCGGTCCTATTATTATTCCCGTCTTATAGATGGAGCATCTGAGGCTTAGAGAGGTGAGGTAACTTGCCCAGCGCACACGGAGAGCGGATTTAAAGGTAATGCCCAGGTGGTCCAATCTGCTTACTAAACAGTCTCCTAGAGACTAGTGGAAGTCAAAGGATACGGCCTTGAAAAAATAGTGATTTGGGTGGTTGTTTTCTCAATGTAAGGAAGGGTGATTAGATTATGTAACCATCTGCTTCATCGATGGGAATTGCAGTTGGAAAGTTTAATTCTATTATTTAGTATAATGCTAGCCACTGAAACAAATCTCCAAACCCCGATGAATACAGTAAAAGCTTATTTCTCGGCGGGGCACAGTGGCTCACACCTGTAATCCCAGCTCTTTGGGAGGTCGAGGCGGGTGGATCACGAGGTCAGGAGTTCGAGACCGGCTTGGCCAACATAGTAAAACCGCATCTCTACTAAAAATACAAAAATTAGCAAGGCATGGTGGCGCGCACCTGTAGTCCCAGCTACTTGGGAGGCTGAGACAGGAGAATCACTTGGTTGTGGTGAGGTGAGATCGTGCCGCTGCACTCCAGCCTGGGGAACAGAGTGAGACTCCCTCTCAAAACAAATAAACAAACGCACAAACAAGTTTATTTCTCACTCACATCACACTCCTGTGTAGATCAGCAACTCTGCTCTTCACAGTCATTCAGTAACCCAGGGTCCTTCCGTCTCATAGCTCTGCCCTCCTCTAGATCCATGGAGTCCTCTGAGTTCAGAGGTTGGACAAGAAAAGAGAGTGAGAAAGGCACATGGGGGTTTTACAGGCAAGGCCTGTTCCTATTCCACCGGCCCAATTTCAGTCACATAATCACACACAACTACTGGGAAATGCAATCTAGCCGTGGCCTCAAAAAAGCAGAGAACATGGACACTGGAGAGAATCTGCAGCCTTTGCCTCAGGAAGCAGTATCTTCATTGAACCCTTTATTTAATTCCTTATTTGTCTGCTGCCCAGCAATTATTTTTTCAAGTGGTTTTAAGGAATAGCATCTGCAGAAGATTTCTTGAAGTATGCACAATTCACTCATGTCCAAATAGTCCAGTGTGTACGTGGGCCCATTGTTTTGCTCCCACGCTCAGTATCCTGGAAATGCCTTTTCTGATTTGCCTTCGTTGTTTGTGCCTTTGACTTGCACTGAGGCATGAGAGACACAGCCACATGAAATTCACTGTGATCTCTACTAAAAGGATTTTATCAAGGAAGAAACTTCTCTCAGGCTTTAGTGTGAGTGCAAACTATGTTTCTCTTGAATTGTTTTTTTTTTTAAATCTGACAAACATTCTGAATCTTATAATAGATCACATTTTTCCCTTTGCTGAGGCCACTAACAAACTCTGAGCCAAATTTTACATGCTTCTCCAAACACAGAACAAGGGCTTTATAATATTTATTTCTGTATATCAGTTTTACCTATCTGTATTATTTTTCTATCAAAAAACAAAACAATTTTGCCCTCACTTGAATTGTTTCTAATGTTATTTTATATTTTTGTATTTGTATAGACAGAGAGAACCTCAAAAACCATTGAGGCACAAGACGGATAAAAATAAATAATCTTGAGCTTGCAGTGAGCCGAGATCACGCCACTGCACTCCAGCCTGGGCGACAGAGCAAGACTCTGTCTTAATAAATAAATAAATAAACTCATAGTGGTTACTAGAGTTGGGGCAGGGTGGGGGAGGGGTAGCCGAAGGTTGGTTAAGGAATGCAAAAGTACCGTTAGATAGGAGGAGTAAGTTCTAGTGCTCATACAGCACTAGAGAGTGACTATAGTTAACAACAATAGGCCGGGCGCAGTGTAATCCTGTAATCCCAGCACTTTGGGAGGCCGAGACGGGCGGATCACGAGGTCAGGAGATCGAGACCATCCTGGCTAACATAGTGAAACCCCGCCTCTACTAAGAAAAGTACAAAAAACTAGCCGGGCGAGGTGGCGGGTGCCTGTAGTCCCAGCTACTCCGGAGGCTGAGGCAGGAGAATGGCGTAAACCCGGGAGGTGGAGCTTGCAGTGAGCTGAGATCTGGCCACTGCATTCCAGCCTGGGCGACAGAGTGAGATTCCTCCGCCTCAAAAAAAAAAAAAAAAAAAAAAAAAATTATGGCATATTTTCAGGCCAGGCGCGGTGGCTCATGCCTGTAATCCCAGCACTTTGGGAGGCTGAGACGGGTGGATCACGAGGTCAGGAGTTCGAGACCTGCCTGTCCAACATGGTGAAACCCTGTCTCTACTAAAAATATAAAAATTAGCTGGGCATGTTGGCGCGTGCCTGTAGTTTCAGCTACTTGGGAGGCTGAGGCAGGAAAATCGCTGGAACCCAGGAGGCGGAGGTTGTAGTGAGCCGAAATTATGCCACTTCACTTCAGCCTGGGCAACAGAGTGCGACTCCTTCTCAAAACAAAAAAAAATTATGGCATATTTTCAAATAACTAGAAGATCAGATTTTTAATGTTCCCAACACAAAGAAATGATAAATGTTTGAGGTAATGGTTATGCTAATTACCCTGATCTGATCATTACACATTGTATCCATGTATCCAAATAAATATATACCATTATTGTGTCAGTTAAAAATAATAATGAAAGCAAAAAATAAAAATTAATTAACACAAAATGGAATAATCTCATGCACTGTGGGGTAGCACACATGAATTTGATCATATTTACAATTTGGAATTTATACCAAATGCCATCTCAGTTATGAGGGTTATTCAGAAAGACAAATGGGATAGATACTCCCCAGCTGTCACGCTGCCTTAGTGCACAGGAAACCCTGCGAGCAGCTGACCTTCCAAGCTGATCTCAGGCCAGTGGTATTCTTGGTGGCCCTGTCCCAGTATCTTAGAGGTGAAAAGTGCTGGGTGTAGCATGTGTGACAAAACAGCTCTCTCAGTTAGGGCCTTTGCTTAATGAGGAGCTGTGAATACAGAGGACCTATGGGAG
This sequence comes from Chlorocebus sabaeus, assembly GCF_047675955.1. NCBI lineage: Eukaryota > Metazoa > Chordata > Mammalia > Primates > Cercopithecidae > Chlorocebus > Chlorocebus sabaeus. Next base: position 12,347,084 of record NC_132918.1, read on the forward strand.
TACTTTAGGAATTAACCATGTGCTCACATTGCAGATCTACTGCAGCTAACTAGCTGAGTGACCTTGAGCAAGGTACTTAACCTCTCTGAGCCTCTCGTGTCCTTATATGTAAAATAAAGACGTTGGGCCATTGGGCTAGATAATCTCTAAAACCTCTTCCAGCACAATAAATCTGTGATACATTCTTTATAAGAATTAAAATATAATTTTAAAAGTTCCCCCAAGTCTTTTAGAAATAAATAGGCCAGGCACAGTGGCTCACACCTATAATCCCAGCACTTTGGGAGGCCGAGAAGAGCAGATCACAAGGTCAAGAGATCGAGACCATCCTGACTAACACAGTGAAACCCTGTCTCTACTAAAAAATACAAAAAAATTAGCTGGGCATGGTGGCACACGTCTGTAGTCCCAGCTGCTCAGGAGGCTGAGGCAGGAGAATGGCTTGAACTCAGGAGGTGGAGGTTGCTGTGAACTGAGATCGCACCACTGCACTCCAGCCTGGGCGACAGAGCGAGACTCCATCTCAAAAAAAATTAAATAAATAAGTAAATAAATAAATAAATAAATAACTATGGGCCAGGAGCAGTGGCTCATGCTTGTAATCCCAGCACTTTGGGAGGCCGAGGCAGGTGGATCACCTGAGGTCGGAAGTTCGAGATCAGCCTGACCAACATGGAGAAACCCTGTCTCTACTAAAAATACAAAATTAGTCCGGCGTGGTGGCGGGTGCCTGTAATCCTATCTACTTGGGAGGCTAAGGCAGGAGAATCGCTTGAACCCAAGAAGCAGAGGTTGCAGTGAGTCAAGATTGCGCCATTGCACTCCAGCCTGGGCAATGAAGAGCAAAGCTCTGTCTTAAACAGACAGACAGAAAGAAAGAAGGAAGGAAGGAAGGAAGGAAGGAAGGAAGGAAGGAAGGAAGGAAGGAAGGGAAGGGAAGGGAAATAAATGACTATGTCTAGAGAAAAAGATCTAGTGGGCAAACTACAGATGGGTAAATCAGGCTAGTAGCAAACGTATTCAGGAACCACCATGATAAAATGTGGCTGCTTATCTTTCCCGTTTGAACAGGAGGTCACAGTTTTGCTATATAGAGTTGAAAGGTTGTATAGACAGGATGTGTTAATTTGAGTCAGAATTTATCTGGAGCACCTAGACAGTTAATCCATCTCTGGGCTTCTGGAATCCGATTCTACCCTAAGAACACTGTTGTAGAATGTATACAGCATTCTGGACATGGAAACTGGCTTGCTCCATCGGTGGTGGGGCATGGAGAGGTTCCTGTCAGCCCAGCACATCCTCAGGAACTATACCAGTTTCCTTATTGCCCAAGCCAATATCTACAATGCAAAGCATCTTTCAACTGTAATTTAGGAGGACTATGAGCTGGCCACCTGAATTTTTGCTTGTAGTTCGGAACTATTGCTAAAAATGCATTTTATGGTGAAACAAGGGATTAGCTAATCTTTTAGGCTAACAGAGGGCCAGCTACAAATGTTTCCTGTGTGTATTGTAAAACTCTGAGATAACAGAGAAGTTGCTCATTGCCCTCTGAATTTCCCTTCCCCCAGGACCTCCACTGGTCACACAAGCCATTATCTGAGGCAAGCTGACCAGAGCATGATGCTGTAACTTTTTTTGGTTCATACTTACAAATTAAATCTGGTTAGAAAAATAAATGACTAGAAAGTATTTAAATCTTGTCTTGAATCCTGGAGGAATGTGCTTATTTTTCTTCATCTGTTGGCTAGTCTTCTTTAAAAATATATATATTTTTTATTTTTTTTTGAAACAGAGTTTCGCATTTGTTGCCCAGGTTGGAGTGCAATGGTGCGATCTCAGCTCAGCACAACCTCTGCCTCCCAGATTCAAGTGATTCTCCTGCCTCAGCCTCCCGGTAGCTGGGACCACAGGTGCCTGCCACTACACCTAGCTAATTTTGTATTTTTAGTCTCAAACTCCTGACCTCAGATGATCTGCCCACCTTGTCCTCCCAAAGTGCTGGGATTATAGGCATGAGCCATTGCACCCGGCCAGTCTTATTTTTTATTAACAAACTCATTCTCTGGATATTCTGGAGACAAAAGCAAAACACCCAAGAAAATGGGCACTTAGACAATAAGAACTCAGACCCCTGTGGTGTGATACAAATGTACTCACTAAGAGAGCACAGGCTGCCACCCTGAAGTTTCACACATGTGGCCAAGACCAAGGGTCCACTTTGATGACTAAATGGTAATACTATTTTCTTTGAATCATAGTATATGCGTTTAATATTCTCTTGGGTCTTACTTAAAAAAGTAATTTTTTTTTTTTTTTTTTTTAGGGTGAAGGCATGGGAATTTCCCAACCACATTGTTCCACTTCATAATTCATATCTTCTTCTTTCTCTTCTCATTTTATTTTCACTGCAGACCAGAGTGAAGACAAATGTGTATTATTTGGTAGTTTATGAACAGCAAGGAAAAACTGACTGGCAACCACCATAGCAAGGCATGAAACTGTAACGACCAGGACCCTCACATTTACATGTTACTGACTAGCAAATGTCTAGGCCTAAAACATCTGCCCTCTTATAGCTATGTTTTATTATTATGTAAACATGGCTACAAGTTTTCTGACATAAAATGGTAGATGACTCAGTGTCTTCAAATGATTAATTGCTGGGTTTTTTTGCCTGACCTCTTTCTTCATTTCTTCAATAATAAATCTATTGTCATGCTTGAATTAGGGAAGACTGAAGCACCCAAACGCTGGGCCTGAAAATGCACTCGCTCTCTCCAACAGCACGAGGATGTTTCTCATTAGTTTCATAAGTGCCAAGAAAATTTCAAAATGATACCAAACAAGAATATTTTAAATTTTATCACATTACCAGCTAAGAAATCTGTAAGCACATTGTTAATTCACTTATATTCATCACACAGCAAAGCAAATATGGCATTTCAAAACTGAGAAAGTTAAAGTCTCCTATGAGAAGTCTATAGCCACTGTTTCTTGAGTCCTGTTTCTATATCTCATTTGTTAAGTCAGATTCCTCCCAGAGCACATCTCTCATCAAGGTTTCTGTTTATTTCCTTTCTGGTTTGTATTTTTGTGGACGCATGTCTGTCCGTAGCCAAGACACAGAGGGCTGGGCTGGTTGTAACACAAATCAGAAATTTCTGCCTTGCAGTTGCCTGGGGAAGTAATAGTTAATTGAGCGTGGGAGCTGTGTGTAGACCCTCAAGACTAACAGTTAAGAGGCAAGTTTTCAGTAAAAATGTTTAGAAGCTGCATACCACACAGCTGGAAATGAAGGGCAGAGCTGTTTTCTGGGGAATTTGAATTATGTGTACATCCAATCGAGAACAATAAATGAATTTGTGTCCAGCAATAATAATCCCTCAGTTATAGACAGACTTACCGTTTATGCAGCACTTCCTATGAATTCTCTCTCACTGAGCCTCATAACAGTTCTTTGCAAACAAGGCTATTAATTGCAAGCCATTTTATTTTATTTTATTTTATTTTATTTTATTTTATTTTGAGAAGGACTCTAGCTCTGTCACCCAGGCTGGAATGCAGTGGCGTAATCTCGGCTCACTGCAACCTCCACCTCGCGGGTTCAAGCAATTGTCCTGCCTCAGCCTCCAGCGTAGCTAGAATTACAGGCATGTGCCACCATGCCCAGCTAATTTTTGTATTTTTAGTAGAGATGGGGTTTCACCACGTTGGCCAGGCTGGTCTTGAACTTCTGACCACAGGTGATCCACCCGCCTCGGCCTCCCAAAGTGCTAGGATTACAGGCATGAGCCTCCGTGCCCAGCCATAATGTCATTTTGGAGATAAGAACTCCAAGGCTGCAGGAGATGAAATAGTCGGTTCCCTTTTGAACTAGATGTGAGTGGCAAGTTGGGACTCACATTCAGGTTTTCTGAGGGTATGTTTTACTAAGCAGGCTGCCTCTGTCCTCAAATCCAGGCACTTGATTAAGGAATTCACCCCCTTAACCAGCTTTCCATTTGTCAAAGTGAGAGTCCTATTAATCTAATATTGAACTTCTGTTAGTCCATTTCCATTGTACTGAAACACAAAAGACAAATTCCCATCATTAAGAAAGTTGTAACAAAGGGGATATTTATGTCTCTCTCCCACTCCTGCTTTGTATTCTCCTTTCATTTTTTTCATTGCTTTTGTAATTCAGATTGTATTAGAAATTAGAGGAAGGTTGAAACTAGGTATATGGTGACCAAGGTGTGGAAGATGGAGTTCATCTTCTTTTCTCCAGGTTTTTTGAGTGGAAGTTCTGACAATAGGAACAGTTGTGTCACTGTATTCTATGCAGTGTCATTTTATTTTCCTGAAAACATTTGTCCTTGCTACAAGTAGATTAGAGGTTAGAATGCAGGATTGGCAAGCAGGATTTGTGGTTTCTATTATTAGCCCTGCCACAATTTTATTGCACAAGGGTGAGTCCTAAGCAGTGTGGTTTATTGGAGAGAGAACTTGATTGGAACTGGCTGTCCTGTGAATGAGTGATACGAGCACCATAGATGAGCATCAGCCGAGAGGAAGGGTTCAGACTAGTGTGAGCCCCTCCATCACCAAATGCAAGTGTCGCTATGACTAATGTATGTGATTCACTACTCTGCAGGAGGATCTGCAGGGGGATCCCATCGGGCCTCTTTTCACAACTTCCTGCAGTGGGAACAGAAGCCACTCTTTTAGAAAGATTCAGCGAAAGGAAGGAGAAGGACCTTGAGTTGTTGAGGTTGTTTTGCTTTGTTTTGTTTTGTTTTTGAGGTAGAGTATCACTCTGTCGTCCAGGCTGGAGTGCAGTGGAGCAATCTTGGCTCACTGCAACCTCCACCTCCCAGGTTCAATTGATTCTCATGCCTCAGCCACCCAAGTAGCTGGGATTATAGATGTGCACCACCACACCCGGCTAATTTTTGTATTTTTAGTAGAGATGAGGTTTCACCATGTTGGTCAGGCTGGCCTCAAACTCCTGACCTCAAGTGATCTGCCCGCCACAGCCTCCCAAAGCGTTGGGATTACAGGCGTGAGCCACCGTGCCCGGCCACCCTTGAGTATTTCATTCTGAATATGTTTCAGGGTCTGTGTACCGACCTACAGGTCTCCACTTAATGAGAATGAGAGAGAGAAACAGGGAGAGAAGTAGGTCAAAAGAACAGTACATTATTTGAAGAAGTAGGGATGGAGTGGGGTAATATGGTTTTGGATGATTACCGCTGTTTCCTTGACTTTAGATAACATGATTCAGACTGGGCCAAAGAGTTTAGAAAGCAAAGGGGAGAAAAAAATTATTGTGTACCCTCTAACTCCAAAAGAGACCTATAGTAGCCTTCTGAGTTTAAAGGAATGAACTGAATCCAATATGTTCAAAAGACATTGGGTCAGCCTTGCACTGTTCCCAGGTAACATAGACCCAAGACCTCTCAGTACTGTTCAGCATACCTGAAGACACCTATGCTCAGGTCTAATCCAATCTAGGACCTAACAGTACCTCAGCCTGGAGAGACAAATAACTTTGGCCCTGGATTCTGAGTCTCAGCATCTACGACTTTACTTTCCTAGCCCCAAGCCATCTTTATTAGATAATTGTGCTTTTGCCTTCTTCTCCATCAATGAAGCCCTATGTAACCTAACCTAGTCCTTCTGGAAATACATGCAATAAACTTGAGTTAATTCATTTATTCCATCATTTATCCACTCAAGATATATGTATGCATGCTTATTATGTGCCAAACACTGTGCTATGCCTGTGGATAGAGTGGCAGCAACAAAAGCCAATAAGACAAAAATGCATGATCTTTGCCTGATGGGAGACAGGGCCAAAAAAATTTACACATATAGGGTATATAATTACAACTCGAGGGAAGTGCTGGGAAGGAAAGGGCAGGCTGCTATATGAGCATTAAAGCCCCAGGCAGGTGGTGGAGGACGTGACATCTGAAGATAAATACCCTGAATGCCAACCTCCTGCCATCCTGGGCTTCTGGACGTGGCCCACCCTCGGTGTCCCCATTCCCTTCCACTCCTAAGAAGTTCCCCCTAGAATATCCGCTGGGCCACGTCCCTGGAAAATGCTGGCCCTGTCTTCATTACAGCCCGCCCTAGCTCCCTCAAACCACAGTGACCTCATCTGAACTCAATTATGAAATTCTGACACTTAGACTTTAGCAATTGGCCCTACCACAAGAAAAAGTTTTCATTCTTTTTTCAAGATAAATTTTAAAGCAAAACTAATCCCAAGTCGGTGGAACAGAACAGATCTGTCTGAGAACAAGGGGAGCACCCTGAGGCAGCACAGGGCTGGCGGCCTGGTGGCTTCCCCTCTCCTCTCTGCCTGCTGAGATGGAGTGTGGGGCAGGCGGAAAGCACTACTCTCCAGGTCAGGCGACCTGCACCCTGGCTTGTCCACTAAACTTGTCAGCTGTATCCATCTCTAGGGGTCCCTGAGGAGGTTTGATTTGCTTAGGTTTGAGGTGAGTGTGTCTGTTGCACACATTTACTGGTTCTTTTTAAAAGCTGAAAATTGAACAATTTGTTTTTTAGGCTGCATCAAAATGTCACTTCTCTGTCAAAATGACTACATCTCAATGCCATGTCCACTTTGTGTATGATTGGTGGCAGCCCAGCACCCTATCACTCTAAGCCATCACTCTGGTTCTTGGGTAACAAGCTGGGTAACCCAATAGCAAAGGATCAGGGCTAAATATAGAAGGACATAGTTGTAGAAAGGGAGAGAGTCCTGAGATTTTGTGTTTAGCTGTGAATACATTTTTTCTTGATTTTTCTTGTTGGTATTAATGACATTCTATTCCATTGAAATTAATATTTAATGAACAATAATAATGGGCCAGGCACTTGGCTAGGATCTGGGAATAAAATGATAAATAAGATTTCCCAAGCCTCAAAGAGCTTAGAACCACCCAGAGAAAATACAATTAAGTATATAATTACAATAGGGTATCTTCAATCTCAAAGGTAGAATCCCTAAGGGGCCTCCATCCCAGATATGGGACATAGAGAAGAGCTTATCTTAGAAGAAGGGATCTCAGTTAAAGCTGCTGCTATCTACTTACTTTTTCTTTTTAATGGCAGTTGAATGGCATGAGGTTGATGGTTCATAATTTATTCAAACATTCTTCAGTTGTGAAAAATTTAGACTTTTGTGCTCAGGCTCTCTCGCTCTCTTTTTCTCACTGTTCTATTGTAAATAATACTGTCATTAGACAGCCCTAGCAGGTCATTTGTCACTCTAGTGGGCCTCATTGTTACCTGCCAAATGAGTTGGACTGATGTAGTTTAAGAGAACTCATTCATCTCTAAACCTCTATGAAATGCAACCTTACGTAGACAACTTCACTTTCCAGATTGTAAACAGGCAAAAATACACATCTGTGGACCACTTCTCTCTGACAGACAGCCTGTAATTTTTACATATTTCTTCCTTCCAATAACAGTATATATGGAGACTGAATTAATTGCAGTTTTCATTTAAATAAAGCATAATTATAATAGTAAATCTTCACATGGTTTCATGAAACAAAATCATATAATGCATTCTAAGATCAAATATAAATTATTTGGAATTAGCTGCATTTTTAAAAGTATCTGTGCCATTGTTCCTTGAGTAGAAATGGTTTGGTTATTATCTGTGGTTTTTATTATGTATGTTTTTTCTCCACTGGGACATATAGTAATTGAAAGTTGAGTGCAGACTTTACAATTATGTTTTTGAATTGATCAAATCATCTTAGAGTTGCTTTGTAAAGCTTAATTAGTGCTTTTTAAATGCTTTAAGATCTTATTAAAGGCATCAAAAGAAAGTTTTATTCTGAATTCTGAAATATTAGACTTCCACATTATATCTACAAAGAATATGAGGTTTCTTTTATGTCAAAATCTGCTAAAGCAAAGTAGAGAAGGAAAGAATTGAGGAAATGATATTCTCCAAAATAAAACATAAATGATGACATTCCACTCTGCTCTTTTGTGCAATGCATTGCCTAGGAGAATCATTTCAAACTTCAAAGCTCTTGTAATTTACATCTTAGAATTTATAATGCCTAGATTCATTGTGTACCAAAAGATGACCTCCAATATTCAGTCAGAGAAGTTTCCTGTGCAATTTACTCTATGCCTGTAAGCATTTAAAAACAAAACAAAACAAAACAAAAAACCTAAAATACGCTATTCCTGGTCGGGTGCAGTGGCTCAAGCCTGTAATCCCAGCACTTTGAGAGGCTGAGGTGAGTAGATCACCTGAGGTCAGGAGTTCAAGACCAGCCTTGTCAACATGGTGAAACCCAATCTCTACTAAAAAATACAAAAAAAAAAAAAAAATTTAGCTGGGCATGGTGATGCATATCTGTAGTCCCAGCTACTCAGGAAGCTGAGACAGGAGAATTGCTGGAACCCAGGAGGCGGAGGTTGCAGTGAGCTGAGATCATGACAATGCACTCCAGCCTGGGCGACAGAGTGAGACCCCATCTCAAAAAAAAAAAAAAAAAAAAAAAATTCATTTTTAATCCCAGCACTTTGGGAGACCTAGGTGGGCAGATCACCTGAGTTCAGGAGTTTGAGACCAACTAGATAATATGGTGAAACCTCATCTCTACTAAAAATACAAAAATTAGCTGGGTGTGGTGGCGGGCGCCTGTAATCTCAGCTACTTTAGAGGCTGAGTCAGGAGAATTGCTTGAACCTGGGAGGAGGAGGTTACAGTGAGCTGAGATTGCACCACTGCACTCCAGCCTGGGTGACAGAGCGAGTTGTTCTGAGTAGTGGCTGTGTGGGTGTATGCAATTGCCAAAGTTCTTCAAAATGAACCCTTAAGGTCAGTGCTTTGTATGTAAATCAAACCATAATTAAAGATTTTAAAAGTCTTATGCCTTCTTTTTTTAGTTTTTTAAAGAAGGGGTCTCACTATGTTGTCCAGGCAGTGGCACGATCCTAGCTCACCGCAGCCTCAAACTCCTGGTCTCAAGCAGTTCTCCCACTTCAGCTTCCCAAGTAACTGGAACTCCAGGCATGCACCACCACACCCGGCATATTCTAATTACATTGCTTTTCTAGAATTTATATTTAAAAGGTAATCTTAGAATCTCAATCTTCATTTTGCAGATTTTTTTAATATGCTTCTGAAATTTTGCATTATTTTTGTAAATGACACCACAACATGTGTTACATTATGGGTGAAATAATATCAGATTCTCTTCAAAACTTAGAGAAATTTGGCTTGCTGTATTTCTGTTTTGTGAATTAGTTCACATGGCAGCAGTATGCTCTCTCCTTCATAACCATTGACACAAACTACAGGGATGTCAAAAGGACATCTGTTTTGTTTTTGTCCTTGGTGGTGGTAAAGCTTTATGCTGACCCGTTCACACACTTTCACCTGGCCTCCAGTAACCCAGCACACGTATTTGTGAGACAGTTGGTGAGAGTTCAGGATTCAATCTGTGGCGACTAGAGCTGAAGTTCTCTCACTAAGTGTATTTGACTGTATGGAAATGAGAACCCTGACCTTGGCCTCGTTAGCACTCTCTTCCAAACAGCTCAGTGAATCAGCCATTGGCACGTACCAATAATAAACTGAAAACATATGAAGTTGAGAGTGACATTAGGGGGTACAATCGGTCGTTCTTTTCCCTTTAAGCCCTTGGTGATATGATACAAACTCTCAAGCTTTCTAATACCCAGAACCACACTCCCATCACCACTGCTGTCCTGCTCTTTTCTTCGCACCCACAAACAAATACACAAATAGAAGGTATGACTTTTACTCCACAAACAAGAGTGTATGAAAATACTTCATTTTGGTTGAAAATCAAAATACAGCTGGGTGCGGTGACTGTAATCCTAGCACTTTGGGAGGCCAAGACGGATGGATCACCTGAGGTCGGGAGTTCGAGACCAGCCCGACCAACATGGTGAAACCCCATCTCTACTAAAAATACAAAAATTAGCCAGGTACGGTGGCGGGTGCCTGTAATCCTGGTTATCCAGGAGACTGAGGTGGGAGAGTCACTTGAACCAGGGAGGTGGAGGTTTCAGTGAGCCAAGATCATACCACTGAACTCCAGCCTGGGTGACAGAGTGAGGCCTTGTCTCAAAAAAAAAAAGAGAAAAGAAAAGAAAATACATTTCATTGTAAGTCCTCATCTTACTGGGCCTTCCAATGTTGTGCAAAAGCCCCTGGGAATTTACCCAGATCACCTCATTTGGACCGAGTCTCTCGTCCTCAATTCATAGCGATCACCACATGTGTACTCAAGTCAAACTCCTGCCATCTCTTAAGGTCAGACAGCTCTGTTGATTCCTGCCAAGCCTGGCACGGAAATCTTTGCCAGGGCTGAAGGATTCCAAATCTTATATTCAGACTCTTACCACATAGTCATTCCTCTCCAAGCTCCTCCCCAACATGCGTCAGAGTGCTGGGCGTGGATCTTTACTTGAAGAACAAGCTGAAGACCGACATTCTTTCTTTGTCTTAAAGAGTCTCTCCATTCTCTCCTGTTTCTGCTTCTATCCCTCTTCCTAAGCATTCTTGGATTAGGATTTGGAGCTTTCTTTCTTCCGAAGCAAATCTTGGGTTAACATTTGGAGAGGGGAAAAGGAAGGGAGAAAAATAAAACAAGAAAATATAAATTAATATCTCAATTATGCAAACATATGCACACATTGTAACAATATCACCAATATCTTATTATTTTATTTCATTTTATTTATTTATTTATTTTGAGACAGAGTCTTGCTCTGTCACTAGGCTGGAGTGCAATGGTGCGATCTCTGCTCTCTGCAACCTCTGCCTCCTGGGTTCAAGCGATTTTCCTGCCTCAGCCTCCCAAGCAGCTGGTATTACAGGTGCTCGCCACCACACCCGACTCATTTTTGTATTTTTAGTAGAGATGTGGGTTTGCCATGTTGGCCAGGCTGGTCTCGAACTCCTGACCTCATGATCTGCCCATCTGGGCCTCCCAAAGTGTTGGAATTATAGGTGTGAGCCACCACACCTGGCCAATATCATCAAGATAGCTGGTTTCGGTTTGAAACTCTATTACTGATCAGCTGTGAGAACTTAGACAAGTTACCTAAATACAGAAAGCCTCACTTTCCTCATCTGCACAATGAGGCTAAGCATTAGCCCAACTATTTCACAAGTCTAGTTTGAGGACTAAAGTAAACAGCAATGACGCCGTACCATTTATAGAGTTTGTTTTCCGTTTATTTAATTCATATACTCTTCCATATAATCCTTAAAAGATGTTACAGCACTTTATAAGTAGCAAAAAAAAGGGCACAAAAGTTAGATAATGTTGTGTTTTTTAAATAAAGATCCAACAATCACATCTGGATGTTTTTAAAGTCTCTTCCATCCCCGCCCACATCTACCACATTACATATTGCATATTCCCACTTTCTATTAATTGTGAAGAACATTATTTTAATTATTTTCCCATTGTCTCTCAGGCTCAAGCCCAGCCTTCTATATGATGGTCCTATATTCTGGCAACTAGTAATTTAAGCTTTTTTCTCCACACTAATTTAAAAGGACTACCAGAAGACACCTTTATCATCTTGTCTCAAGGCTATGTCAAGTCTCATGTCGTAATCTAGTGTGCAGGAACCTTGATTTCACTAGAGATCAAACTGGTCCACTGCATGGGGGACATCATGATGTCTGGATCTAAGGAACAGTAGGTAGCATGTATATCAAGTGCCTGGTTAAGATACAAGAGACTGGGCGCATTGCCTCACGGCTGTAATCCCAGCAGTTTGGGAGGCCGAGGCAGGCAAATCACCTGAGGTCCTGAGTTCGAGACCAGCCTGACCAACATAGAGAAACCCTGTCTCTGCTAAAAATACAAAATTAGCCGAGTATGGTGGCACATGTCTGTAATCCCAGCTACTGGGGAGGCTGAAGCAGGAGAATCGCTTGAACCCAGGAGGTGGAGGTTGCAGTGAGCCGAGATCGCCACTGCACTCCAGCCTGGGCAGTAAGAGTGAAACTCCATCTCAAAAAAAAAAAAAAAAAAAGATACAAGCTTGTCAGAAGGTAGAATTATTAACCCCATGAAATCCAGAAGCCAGCTACCTGAGTGAAGTTTCTAGGGGTCTAACATTCTGGATCATATGAAGATATTCCTCACAAGGTGAAAGACACATTGGTATCTTGCACCAGCTATAACAAAGAAAGATTTTCAGTGTTCAATGAGCCTCTATTTTGCAGGCAAGGTGAAGCACATTTGAGTGTGCTGCTCTGACCAATTTAGTGTAATGTTAATACAACCAGCTCTGAGTGGTGACCAACTGAGAGCTAGTCCGGAATGTAGACTGTAGACGCATCCAGCACCAGCACATGCAAGACATGGGCCCTGTGGCCCAGCAGATCCAGTAGCTTGATGTTTCTATAGTAAACAGGGATGCTGTGTGGAGCCTATGGCAAACCTTAAGAGGATAACCATGTACATATTCCTAGCGTTTGAAGTAAAGACGTGCCCTCTTTTCCAGATAACTCTTTTCCTTTTAAGAAACTTCTCCTGTCTTGCTATTGAGCTTTTGTTTGTTTGTTTTTTTTTTGAGACAGAGCCTGGTTCTGTTGCCCAGGCTGTAGTGCAGTGGTGTGACCTTGGCTCACGGCAAACTCTGCCCCCAGGTCCAAGCAATTGTCCTTGCCTCAGCCTCCTGAGTAGCTGGGATTACAGGCGTGTGCCATCACATCTGTCTAATTTTTGTATTTTTGGTAGAGATGGGGTTTCACCATGTTGGCCAGGCTGGTCTTGAACTCCTGGCTTCAAGTGATCCGCCTCCCTAGGTCTCCCGAAGTGCTGGGATTACAGGCATGAGCTACCACATCTGGCCACTATTGAACTTTATAGAGATTGAACACTTGGCCATGTCACCTGAGCTGCCCACAATTGACTAGGTGTTATCTGATTCATTATCCCACACAATTAAGCATGCATGGCAATACTTCATTGCCAAGTGGAAATGGTACACACCAAACCAGACTCCAGCAGATTCTGAAGCAACAATGCAGTCACGTGTAGTGAAGGCTCGGGTTCCTGTGGCACATTCTTCTGCTGCATTGCCATCTTTCCTTCATCCAGTGTTAGGTTTTTATGGCGATCTCCCTGTGAACGAACTGTTGAAGAAGAGTCTGGTTTATAGACTTCTTTTTTTCCAGTACACCGGCAAGCTAAGAATAGAGCATTATAGCCACGATCAGAAGTGTGCTAAAACAAACACACACTAAGAAAGAGAAAACCTGGCGGGGCACAGTGGCTCATGCCTGTAATCCCAGCACTTTGGGAGGCCGAGGCAGGCGGATCACCTGAGATCGGGAGTTCAAGACCAGTCTGGCTAACATGGTGAAACCCTGTCTCTACTAAAAAAAAAAAAAAGGAAAGAAAGAAAAAGAAAAGAGAATTCAGTGGAAACACTTTAAGCAATATTATCTCCTTGTCCACTTTGGATTGAGAGATGGCCTGAGATACCGATGGACCTTTACTGCTTCATGTGTAATGGCTAATAGTTTGGCTGAACAATCGGGAATTTAGAAAGAAAGGATTAAAAGATTGTCTGCAAAGCAGAATGTAGGCGGACCTCTTAAATTGTCGGAGCATGAGGGTATTTAAGTGTTTCGTGAATGCTCACAAAGGCATCTGCTACAGACAGAGCTCTCAATAATCAGGTAGGAAAGATGGCCTATTCAATGGATGTCTGTCAGCTTATTCCTCCAAACAGGTACTTGCTCAATAGATTCATGTACAAAAGACCATGCCAGCAAGGATGAAGGCTGCATATGGGCTCAGCACCATAGACTTCCCATTTGTGATCTGCTCACCACCACCACTAAGTGCTGAAGCTGACAGTAGCAGAGACCAACACACACTTCTATTATACCACCATTTGGTAGAAAAGGGGGACAATCCAGGCACCAGCGGCACCAAACCAATTTCATCATGGAGGAGTTGCAGTTGCCTTCCCTAGAATAGACACTTAATCTGGATATTGATTTGCCGTAGTTGGTTGCAATATTTTCTGCCAACACACTATCCATGGACTTACGGATTGCCTTATCCACCTTCATGGTGTCCCACGCAACACTGCTCAGGCTAAGGAACTCATTAAAAAATAAAAGAAAAAAGAAAAAAGTATAGCAATGGGCTCATGCCCATGGAACTCACTGGTCTTGTCATTAACTCTTAGAAAGATTTGGCCTCGGTTGGGCGCGGTGGCTTATGCCTGTAATCCCAGCACTTTGGGAGGCTGAGGCTGGTGGATCACCTGAGGTCAGGAGTTCAAGACCAGGCTGGCCAACATGGTGAGACCCCGTCTCTACTAAAAATACAAAAAATTAGCCAGGCATGGTGGTGCATGCCTGTAATCCTAGCTACATGGGAGGCTGAGGCAGGAGAATCGCTTGAACCCAAGGGGTGGAGGTTGCAGTGAGCCGAGATAGCTGCCACTGCACTCCAACCTAAGTGACAGAGTGAGACTCTGTCTCAAAAAAAAAAAAAAGAAAGAAATGGAAGAAAGAAAGATCTGGCCTCAGAGAAAAGGTACAATGGTCTCCTAACGACTAAGTTGAGAGAACATCTGTGGGGTGAAATCACTATCCTATAAGATGCAGTATATGCACTAAAAACAGTGACCAATACATGGTGCTTCTTTCCCCATAGCCAGAATCTATGGTTCTGGAAATAAAGAGGTAAAAATGACCATAGTTGCTCTCACTGTTCCTCCTAATAACCCACTTATAGAATTTTTGCTTCCTATTCCCATAGCTTTGTGTTCCACTTGTTAGAGAGCTTAGTTCCTAAAGGAAGAGTGATTCTAGCAGGGAAACAACAATTGTTCTATTGAATTGGAAGTTGAGATTACCATCTGGCAATTTCGGTTCCTTGTGTCACTGAAGGAACAGACAAAGGAAGAGGCTGCTGCACTTGCTGGGGTGACTGCTTCTGTTTAGCTGTACTGGCTGCTGCACAGTGCGGCTGGGGCACACTAGATCTGGAGCTGAAGTGTGTCTCTAGGGCGTCTCAGTAATTTTTTACGCCCGATAAAGACAGGGCTTTGGGCCAGGTGCGGTGGGTCACACTTGCAATCCCAGCACTTGGGGAGGCCGAGGTGGGTGAATCATATGAGGTTAGGAGTTTGAGACCAGCCTGGCCAACGTGGTGAAAACTGGCCTCTACTAAAAATACAAAAATTAACCGGGCATGGTGGTGTGTTCCTGTAATCCCAGCTACTCAGGAGGCTGAGGCAGGAGAATGGCTTGAACCCAGGAGGCGGAGTTTGCAGTGAGCTGAGATCACACCACCGTGCTTCAGCCTGGCAACAGAGCAAGACTCCATCTCAAAAAAAAAAAAAAAAAAAAAAGGGGGGGTCTGGAAAAACCCAGACCCTTCTGGGTCACTTCACCAGATAAAGAATATTGACCAGCTGGCTGAAGGCAAGAGAAATGTAGAATAGGTAGTAGAAAAATGAATTTATAAATATTAACTGTGGCTTTGTGACTAGTTCCAGAAATAAAGTAGCAGACATGAATACTTTTGTCTTCATTTGTTTCTCTTTTTTTCCTCTTAACTTTCAATTATTTTATACAACCAGTGTTGGTGATAATTAACTTTACAATATATAAAGAGTATATATATACACACAATATATGTATGTATTCTTTTATGAATAAAAACAATAATTAACATCACCCAGAGATGAATGTGAAGAGTGTTAAGAGATTTGTAACTCTATTTTAGGGGGAGAAGTTGAAAGCATGTTTTCAAAGGGAAGTTACAACTTGCTACCAGAAGCATGAAGTTAATATTGCTGCAGTAGAGAAGTTTTCAAATGGGTAGAGGATGATGTGTGGATGCTTGGTACCCAAAGCGGGGATCTGTGATGCTTATTCACCTACCGTCTCTCAGCCCCAGATGAGCTGTGATACACAGTGCTCTGTGATGCTGGGGTTATGAATATGAGAACCACATTTCTTTTCTTTTCTTTTTCTAGACAGAGTCTTGCTCTGTCGCCCAAGCTGGTGCTTTCAGCTCACTGCAACCTCCACCTCCTGAGTTCAAGCAATTCTCCTGCCTCAGCCTCCCGAGTAGCTGGGACTACAGGTTCGTGCCACCACGCCTGGCTAATTTTTGTATTTTTTCGTAGAAATGGGGTTTCACCATGTTGGCCAGGCTAGCCTCGAACTCCTGATTTCAGGTGATCCACCTGCCTCAGCCTCCTAAAGTGCTGGGATTACAAGTGGGAGCCACCGCGCCCAGCCACGAATCACATTTCTAAGACTCTTTTTACCAACTTTCTCCGGTTAAGTTTTGCCAGTGAGAGGCATTGAGGGAACCGTGAAAGGGAGAAGGGGAGAAGAGATACTTTTCCTGCCTTTGGCCACTGTCAGCATCTCCGCAGCACAGAGAGAGCCAAGCCTCTAGCATCTTTTGGCACCCCGAGGATGGCCAGGCTGAATCCCCTCTGGGTCTGGACACCAGCTGCACAGTGGCCTCCTAGAAGCCCACACAGTTTCTAGCATAGTCATGGGGCACCTCTGCAGAGGCTTGAGCCAGCAGGGCAGGTGCTCTCAGCGACTGGGCACAGCTGTGTGACACCCTCTCAGTAGCCTCAATCACAACTAAGCCACGGCGTCCCCCTAAACCCCACTCTGAGGCAGCGGCTCCTCATAGCTGTAGGGATGGTAGCTACTTATGATTTTAGTAATCTCTGGGTTATTTCGCTATCCTTTTTTTTTCAGGCTAGTAATTCCTTGCCTTTACCTGACTCTGTTCAAAACACCCAGTATGGTTTCTCTTTTCCTAACTGGATTCCAACAGATACCAGCATATATTTTTTATGTGGATAATAAAAATGTTAAAACACACACAGATTCCAGATAAAAATATTTAATATTTATGAACATCTTTTATTAGTTTGAGTTTTAAAAAAAATTAAACCTCCTCCAGAATTCAACTTCCTTCTGTTGCTGGACAATGTGAGACCTCAGTTTCCCTTGGGGTCACATCACCATATGTTTGTCTTCCCGGTGGCCTCTTGCCCAGCTTCTAGTCTTTTTCCCACAAACACAAAAACAGGCTATATAGCCCCTTCTAGAGTACTGAGAGCAAAGGCTAAAAGCATCATTCGATGTGAATATAGGGAAGTCAAAACAATGACTTTTCAAAAATTGCGGCCTCAGCATGTACCTATTACACAGAATGCTGTCTACCTCTCAGTCCACATAGCATAAAAACACAGGGGTTCACTGCCTGTCTTTGGGGTTGGGGTCACGTGGGCCAATCTTGAGACTGACACATGAACTTACTAGTCCCGCCAAATGTCGTGAGGAGAGTGGCGATTTAAGCAGATATGCATGCCAGTGCAACATGAAGAAACTTTTTAAAGCACTGGCTTCTAAGAGAAGGATTCTTCCCCAGGCATGTGCTGACATGTACAGGCTTCCTAGGAGTTCTGTACAGTTGGGGCAGGTTCAAAATGAGACAATGAGCAGAAAAATCACAGAGCATCATCCCCCCTCTTTGCCTTCCATTTTATTTCTGGGGCCCCCACCCTCCAACTGAGGGAAGCTTTGTAAGCTGAAATGCAAAAAGGCATCTACAATAAAATGAGGGTTTGCACTGCCACTGGTATTGAAATTCCTACTGTGGCTAACAAGCAACAGCAAACATTTAGAAATATGCTCTCTATCACGTATTCAGTTCATCCACAGGAGTGGAGATGTTTCCATTGCACTTGGGAGAACAGGGATTTGGGTTTCATGTCTGCAGATGGGCTACAGGCACATACAAGATAAGGTGCTTTTTCACACTGCTGTGAGAGACCTCCCCACAGCATATTCCCAATGGGTTATAATTTTAAAAGAGGCTCTTGACTTTAAAAAAGGCCTCCTGTATTTGCAGTGAGCCGAGATCGTACCACTGCACTCCAGCCTGGGAGACAGAGCAAGAATCCATCTCAAAAAAAAAAAAAAAAAAAAAAAAACGACTTCCTCTAACTTGAGTCGTGTTACCAATCATACCAGCTTTAATAATTGTCAAGCTACCGAAGGAAGAATGGAGAGGAAAAACTAATCCAGCAATTTTAGAATATTTTGAAGTGCAATAAAGGGAGATCATGGCCTCGTTTTACATGGGACATGCTATTTACTATAAGAAAAGCCATTTTGTCCATTGCCCTACCGATGAGGTAGAAGAAGGAAAATATTTTTTGCATGTGAAAACAGCACTGGAGTATTAAAAAAGTTGTGTTATTTCTTACTCCTGAGAAAATCTTTCAGTCTTTTCTGCCAGTCTTTCTAGAAGTACTTTATCAAGAGTCTCTTCTTTTTGCCCCAAACCGTAGAGACAGAATAAAATGCTCCACTGAGAATACTAAGAATGAAGATTTAAGATTTCAGAGGACTAGAAGAAGTATCGAAACCCAGAAGAAATGTCACCTCTCCCAGGAATGTTAGCTTCTCCTTCCTTTGTGCTTCCACGTTCACATCTGTTGTATTTATTTGCTTGGACTCTATCTCTCTGCTGGAAGGCAGGAAACATGTCTTCTTCAGCTTAGTGTTTTCCCAGCATTAGCCAGGACCTAGCACAAGGTGGGTTCAATAAACGTTTAGCAAATAATGATTGAACAAAGGAAGGCATGCTTTGAAACCAGATCTTAAACTAACCTCAGTAATGAACCTGCCTGGATAGTCAGGATAAAGTTGTTGGCAGAGGTTTAAACCTCTGTTTTAAGAATGTTTTAAAACATTCCTACAGCACATTACCCAAAGCAGCAGAATTTTAGCAATAAGATAAGGAATGGTCTCGAATCTAGAGGCCCAGGTCAAGAACAGAATGAGGGAAACGGAAGATAGTGGGAAGGGCTGCCCACTGATTTTATGTCTCCCATAACTCTAGAGACCATGTTTCTGAAAGCCATCTCACATCTCCCTTTGAGCATTAGGATGTCAACTGCCAAGGTTAAACCCAAGTGCATGATAAAGCACACACACGCAGATTTGCATAAAATTCAATGTCTTTCCTGTCAAGGAGTCAGTTTTCTGGCAATGAGAACTATTTCTTAAATTATCTACTCGCAAAGAAAAAAATAAATCTCCAGACAGGAAGCAGTGAGACAAAATGGTGAACTGTTGAAGTCCTGAAACAACAACCAATCAAAATGATTAACTCTGTGTGATCTAGAAAGAAAGAAATGCACCTTTATGTTTCTGGATAGGATATGGGCTCTCGCAGTCAGACTGCAGAGGAGGTTCTTGCAGTGTTCCCCTCAGCGTCTCTTGATACTAACCAGCTCTGGAAATCAGACCCCGGTGACTACCCGGAGAATGAAGGACTGCCTGCACATTTAACATTACTCCAAATTGTGCCCCTTATTCTCAGGATGGGCATCTGCTCTGATTGTATTTTTTGCCAGTTTCCCCCTAAGGAACTAGAGCTTTACGCCTATCTCAAAAAGATGATGAGGGCCTTCTTTTTTTTCTTTCCTTTTTTTTTTTTTTTTGATGGAGTCTCACTCTGTCGCCCAGGCTGGAGTGCAGTGGCGTGATCTCGGCTCACTGCAAGCTCCGCCTCCTGGGTTCACGCCATTTAGGGCCTTCTGAGATGGTAACCAGGTTGCCTAACATCAAAGTACCACCCTCTTTGGATTCCCTACCCTTTAATCCTGTTGCCTTTAGCTATTAAAATAATGCACAGAAAGAAAGCAAGAGAATTAGCTTACTTATGGACTGTAAATTTTTTTAAAAGCCTATATAAAATATGGCCAATCAAATCTAGTGCTACAGATTAAAATGATACACAATTAGGAAACGTTATAATGACTGGATCTGACTCTGACATCTGAAATCATTCATCAATACTGAGATCACTAAAAGCAGGATAACCAAATTTTATGTGCCTTGTCAAGTGGTACAAAATCAAGGATACAGAACCATGCATGGAATAGTCTCGAACTTTAATCAGGCTTCTAGGCCTAACTGCCAGTTAATAGGAAATGTAGCAGAGAAGGATGCATTTATAACCACAAAGATGCAATCAACCAACTCTTGAACACAGGAGATGCACCGAGTGACCCCATTTCTTCAACAAAGCATGAAAAAAAATGAAAAGAGTTGTTGTAGATTAAGAGACTTCTTTAAACCAACAATTCACGTACACACACACACACACACACACACAATTTGAGCCAATTGGAGAAAATTAAACTTACGTCAGTAAGTGACTCTATGAGATGATTATTAATTGGCACTTTTGCTACATGTGATAATGGCATTGTGTGCTTGTTTCAAAAGTTCTGATATTGGCAGGGTACACTGGCTCATGCTTGTAGTCCCAGCACTTTGGGAGGCCCAGGCGGGTGGATCACCTGAGGTCAGGAGTTTGAGACCAGCCTGGCCAACATAGTGAAACCTCATCTCTACTGAAAATACAAAAATTAGCTGGGCATGATGGTACGCACCTGTAATCCCAGTTACTCGGGAGGCTGAGGCAGGAGAATCACTGGAACCCAGGAGGCGGAGGTTGCAGTGAGTCAAGATTGTGCCGCTACACTCCAGTCTAGGTGACAGTGAGACTCTGTCTAAAAAAATAAATAAAATTAATTAATTAATTAAATAAAGTTCTGATTTTAGGGATAAAATGGTAGATTTCTAGGATTTGCTTTAAAATACTCAACCAAAAAGGGAAGAGGAAGAGAACAGATGAAACAAGAATAGTGATAATTACTGAATTTGAGTGTACGTTACATAGGAATCATTACGTCATTCTCTAGACTCTGGAGTATGTTTGAAATTTCTATAACTTAAACAAAGTATAATTAACACCAGAACCAAATAAGGGGATTTCCAGAAACTCAAAAATGATTTGACATTAAAAATATTTTACCGTGACAGAAAGTTAAAGGAGAAAAGCCATTTGATCGACTTAATAGATGTCGAAAAGGTCTTAGAAAAAGTCAATATATAGTCCTAATTTTAATAACCAAAAAAAGGAGAAACTACAGAGGATTTGCTAAATATATTAGGGTACCTACACCTGATAAAACCATGCATTTGTTTAAAATGATGTTGTGGAAGAATGACTAGTAACATGGAAATATGTTCATCAATATACTAAGAGAAAAAATTTTTTCCCAAAAGAGAAACTATGGTTTCATTGAATACCAATATGTCTACAAAAATGTTAAGAGTGGTCATGGGCCGGGTGCAGTGGCTCACGCCTGTAATCCCAGCACTTTGGGAGGTCGAGGTGGGCGGATCACAAGGTCAGGAGATCAAGACCATCCTCTCTAACACAGTGAAACCCAGTCTCTACTAAAAATACAAAAAATTAGCCGGGCATGGTAGCAGGCGCCTGTAGTCCCAGCTAGTCGGGAGGCTGAGGCAGGAGTATGGCGTGAACCTGGGAGGTGGAGTTTACAGTGAGCCGAGATCGCGCCACTGCACTTCAGCCTGGGTGGCAGAGCAAGACTCGGTCTCAAAAAAAAAAAAAGAGTGGTTAGATGTGGGTTTGGGTTTGGGTTTGCTTGTGACTTTCACTTTCTGTTTTGTACTTAGCTGTATTTTCCAAAATGTCTATGGAGAACCTATGTTATCTTTTTAATCAAGGGAAAGCACACAATGTTATTCTAATTTTGAAATTTCAGACTCTTGTGGTCATTTCTGCAGTTATGAATACAGCAATGAACTCTCATCTTACCAACTTTTTTTTTTTTTTTTTTTGCCCAGAAGTCTATCCCAAGAGACTTGTCAAATGCCTTGTTGGAATTAAAATTCATAGTGTTTGCAGTATTCCCAATGTAATATCATAATTGTAATAAAAATTAGAGGCCCTGTTAAAAAAATACTGTTCATATTTGCTGTGGTTTGAATATCCCCTTCAAAACTCATTTGAAAATTTAATTGCCAGTGTAACAGTGTTGGGAAGTGGGGCCTTTAAGAAATGATTAGGTCATGAGGCTATGCCTTATAAGTGAATTAATGAATGCCATTATCACAGGAGTGGGTTAGTTCTCACGGGAGTGGGCCCCTGAGAAAAGGATGAGTTTGCTCCCATAGACCCTCTCTGTGTTGAGAGCTTGCTCACCATGTGATGCTTTCCACTATAGGATAAAACAGCAAAAAGGACCTCACTAGCTGTCACATCATGCTCTTGGACTTCCCAGTCTCTAGAACCATGAGCCAAATAAACTTTTCTGTATAAATTACTCAGTCTGTGGTATTCCGTTATAGCAGCAGAAAAGGGACTAAGACAATATTGAATGTCTGGAACCACTCTGTAGTAATTAAATTATATTGATTGTATTTTTAAAAATTTATATTTTACAACTGCATCCATATGGCATAAGGTCTGAGAAAACACAAAAATAGAATCAGTTTTCATATGGCAGGGGTTCAGGAACTTGTTTTATTATTATTATTATTATTATTTATTTATTTATTTTTATTTATTTATTTTTTTTTGAGACAGCATCTCTCTCTGTTGCCCAGGCTGGAGTGCAGTGGTGCGATGTCAGCTCACTGCAACCTCCGCCTCCCAGGTTCAAGTGATTTTCCTGCCTCAGCCTCCCAAGTATCTGGGACTACAGGAGCATGCCACCACACTCGGCTAATTTTTGTATTTTTACAGGGTTTTTTTTACAGAGACAGGGTTTCACCATATTGGCCAGGCTGGTCTTAAACTCTTGACCTCATGATCCGCCCACCTTGACCTCCAAAGTGCTGGGATTACAGGTGTGAGCCACTGTGCCTGGCCTTATTTTTATTATTATTGAGACAGAGTCTCACTCAGTCACCTAGGCTGGACGCAGTCATGGCTCACTGCAGCCTTGACCTACTGAACTCAAATGATCCTCCCACCTCAGCCTCCTGAGTAGCTGGAACTACAGGTGTGCACCACCATGCATGGCCAATTTATTTTTATTATTTGTAGAGACAAAGTCTCCCTGTGTTGCCCAGGCTGGTCTTGAACTCCTGGACTCAAGTGATCCTCTCACATCAGCCTCCCAAAGTGCTTGGATTACAGGCATGAGCCACCACACTCACACTTATTTTTTATTTTTTAATGATATTGTAAAGAACAAGAAACTATATAGGCATTTTAGAATAACTTTTATCCAAAGTGAATTAAATTGTTAAAATTTCAGTAAAAGGGGTAGTTTCAGTTCTCAAAAAAGGTAATACTTCATGAGATATGACTTTGCTGTGAGTATATAAGAGATAAATGCATATTTTTTAACTAAATAATAAATGAACTACTAGAAAATAGAATTAAGTTTTATTGTGAATTGTGTTGCTAAAAATCTAATTGTATGGACCATGCACTGATAGTTTAGAAGTACTGAGAAGCACCCCCCTCAAAAAAACAACAACAACAAAGTCAATTAAGAAGAAATCAACATCCTTCTAAGTTGTATGTTTTCCGAAATGTAGTTATTGAGCCTGACACTGTAGTTCCATTTGTAAATAAGATCGTGCTTCTCTCTATAAGTGGATTTGGTTTATTTTCACTCTAATTTTAAATTTGAATGGTAGATATAAACTTGCTTACAAAAGGGCATTTCCTAAGTTAAAGTTTTACAATTAATCTTTAAAAATAAGCTCCAGAGGCCGGGTGTGGTGGCTCACGCCTATAATCCCAGCACTTTGGGAAGCCAAGGTGGGCAGATCGCCTGAGGTCAGGAGTTTGAGACCAGCCTGGCCAACATGGTGAAACCCCGTCTCTACTAAAGTACAAAAACTTAGCCGGGTGTAGTGGTGCACATCTGTAATCCCAGCTACTCAGGAGGCTGAGGCAGGAGAATCACTTGAACCCGGGAGGCAGAGGTTGCTGTGAGCTGAGATCGCGCCACTGCACTCCAGCCTGGGCAACAGAGCAACACTACACTGTCTCAAAAATAAGATAAAATAAAATAAATAAAAATAAAAATAATCTCAGGAGATATTGAGCTGAAGGAGCAATATATAGGCTCTGTCCTCATTCAGTAACTAAAACCCCCCAGTGACCACAAAGATTATCATGATTTCAGGGGGAGCTTGGTCTGATGAAGGTCAGTTGGACTGCATGCTAAATGAGATGTAGGAATATTATGTAGCACTGACTATTGACCTTTCTGCTATATTTAGTTTTTTGTATCCCTAAAAATATAAAATGGTCTTCAACATGCTCATTTTCCACATGACCAGGGCAGACTTGATGTAAGATGATCCTTGGCTTGTGTGGCCTGGGAACAATATGGTACTAAGTTCTGAATTTTTCTTCTAATAATAGAAATACACTGATCCAAGTGCTCATGTAATCTAAATTAAACACATCTAATCTCTACATAAACTGTTGAACTGTTATTTTAATGGATACATCTTACCCTGCATTTTCTCATCTTTTTGACACAAGTTTCGAACCACTGACTGAAGAAACATATAATACTGAAAGTGAGAATTTATAATACCGAGAGTTTCAACTTGAGCAAAGTTTTGACTAACACCAAAAGACTTATATTAACAATAGTATCATTCATCATTTAATTCCAATGACTTCAAGAGCTACATGATATATCAAAGACTTTAACAAACTGCCATTTTTTAGTAGTCTTTTTTTTTTTTTTTTTTTTTTTTTTTTTTTTTTTTTTTTTTTTGAGACGGAGTCTCGCTCTGTCGCCCAGGCTGGAGTGCAGTGGCCGGATCTCAGCTCACTGCAAGCTCCGCCTCCCGGGTTCACGCCATTCTCCTGCCTCAGCCTCCCGAGTAGCTGGGACTACAGGCGCCCGCCACCTCGCCCGGCTAGTTTTTTGTATTTTTTTAGTAGAGACGGGGTTTCACCATGTTAACCAGGATGGTCTCGATCTCCTGACCTCGTGATCCGCCCATCTCGGCCTCCCAAAGTGCTGGGATTACAGGCTTGAGCCACCGCGCCCGGCCTTTTTAGTAGTCTTATTAAATGTTTGATGTATGTTACACTGGTGTGCAAACATGCAGCTTTAGAAACTGGGAGAAAAGGCTGGGCGCGGTGGCTTATGCCTGTAATCCCAGCACTTTGGGAGGCCGAGACGGGCTGATCACGAGGTCAGGAGATTGTGA
This sequence comes from Chlorocebus sabaeus, assembly GCF_047675955.1. Classification (NCBI taxonomy): domain Eukaryota; kingdom Metazoa; phylum Chordata; class Mammalia; order Primates; family Cercopithecidae; genus Chlorocebus; species Chlorocebus sabaeus. The sequence continues at coordinate 12,372,195 of NC_132918.1, forward strand.
CCATCCTGGCCAACATGGTGAAACCCCGTCTCTACTAAAAATATAAAAAATTAGCCGGACGTGGTGGTGGGCGCCTGTAGTCCCAGCTACTCAGGAGGCTGAGGCAGGAGAATGGCGTGAACCCGGGAGGCGGAGCTTGCAGTGAGCCAAGATCACGCCACTGCACTCCAGCCTGGAGCAAGACTCCCTCTCAAAAAAAAAAAAAAAAAAAAGAAAAGAAAAGAAAACAAAACAAAACAAAAGAAACGAAACTGGGAGAAGAGGCCAGGTGCGGTGGCTCATGCCTGTAATCCCAGCACTTTGGGAGACCGAGGCAGTGGATCACCTGAGGTTAGGAATTAGAGACCAGCCTGGCCAACAGGGAGAAACCCCGTCTCTACTAAAAATACAAAAATTAGCTGCGCGCAGTGGCTCACGCCTGTAATCCCAGCTACTCAGGAGGCTGAGGCAGGAGAATCGCTTGAACCCAGGAGATGGAGGTTACAGTGAGCCGAGATCGTGCTACTGCACTCCAGCCTGGGTAACAGAGCAAGACTCTGTCAAGAAAAGAAAGAAAGAAAGAAAGAAAGAAAGAGAGAGAGAGAGAGAGAGAGAGAGAGAGAGAGAGAGAGAGAGAGAGAGAAAGAAAAGAAAGAAAGAAAGAAAGGAAGGAAGGAAGGAAGGAAGGAAGGAAGGAAGGAAGGAAGGAAGGAAGGAAGGAAGGAAGGAAGGAAGGAAGGAAGGAAACTGGAAGAAAAGGAGAACATTAGCCTACTCTTCTTTTTATTGTAACAATTTTTTTTTTCCCCGAGACGGGGTCTCTCTCTGTCGCCTAGGCTGGAGTGCAGTGGCGCAATCTCGGCTCACTGCAACCTCCGCTTCCCGGATTCAAGCGATTCTCCTTCCTCAACCCCCGGAGTAGCTGAGGTTACAGGCACGTGCCACCACGCCCAGCTAATTTTTGTATTTTTAATAGAGACCGGGTTTCACCATGTTGGCCAGGATGATCTCAATCTCCTGACCTCGTGATCCACCCGCCTCAGCCTCCCAAAGTGCTGAGATTACAGGCACGAGCCACCACGCCTGGCTATTGTAACAATTTTAAGGCAAAGTTCTAGATTTTGCTAGTTTGTATTTTGTGATAGGATACTGTAAAAGCATTAGTCTTTAGGGTTGATATTTTTGTGTTTTTGTTTCTTGCCAATCTAAAATTTATTAGGGGAGATGAAAGCAGACACACACACATACACACACACACACACACACACTGCAGCAAGTAGAGCCCACTGGTAACATTAATAAATTATTTTACAGCAGAAGGATTGTTTCCATTACCAAGTTATCCACATTTAATTTATTTGTGAAACTTGAGGTAAATGGTTATCTTCAAGCTGGGAGCAGTGGCTTATGCCTATAATCCCAGCACTTTGGGAGGCCAAGGTGGGCAGATCACCAGAGGTCAGGAGTTTGAGACCAGCCTAGCCAACATGGAGAAACCCCATCTCTACGAAAAATACAAAAATAAGCCAGGTGTGGTGGCTGGCACCTGTAGTCCCAGCAACTCCGAAGGCTGAGGCAAGAGAATCACTTGAACCCAGGAGTCGGGGGTTGCAATGAGCTGAGATTGCACCGCAGCACTCCAGCCTGGGAAACAGAATGAGACTCTGTCAAAAAAAAAAATTAAAAAAAAAAAAAATTAGCCAGGCATGGTGGCAGACTCCTATAATCCCAGCTATCCAGGAGGCTGAGGCAGGAGAATCACTTGAACACGGGGGGTAGAAGTTGCAATGAGCCAAGATTGCCCTATTTCACTCCAACCTGGGCAAAAGAGAGAAACTCCGTTTAAAAAAAAAAAAAAAAAAAAAAAAAAGATTCTCCTCAGTTAAGCACTATCCTGGAAGTTTTTTTCCAGAATCTATAGTGATAGCCATCCCCTCTCTCCTAAACTCTAGATCCATATTTCTACCTGCTTCCTGATCATTTCCATCTAAATTATCCACAGGCCATGTACAAACTTGGAACTCATCTACCCAAGTCACCTCTTCCCTATGGACTCCTAACCTAGAAAATAGTATTGCCATTGACGTAGCCCTGTGGTCGTGAGGGTAGGAAATTTCGTCTCACTGCCCATGCTTAGTCAGGCACAAAGTCCCACAGAGCCTATGAAACATCCCTCAAGTTTATATACTCTATTATGTTACCAATGGCTCTATCCTATTCAGGTCATTTTCTCCTCTAAAGAAAAATATTTTGAAAGATGCTGAACAGAGCTCTGTTTCTGGCCCAGATGAAATAACAGTAAGTGAATTTATTGTTCCTCATGAAACAACTAAAAAACTGAACAAACATATGAAAGAATGTTCACAAAACCTTGGTCATCAGGCAACAAAGGACAATGATCCCTGAGAAGTGGAAAACGAATAAGGTGGGCTCTGTGGTTGCCCCAGCTTTGTACCTAGGGAAAGCTTCCCAACTTGGCACAGGGAGGGAAAAGCTGAGTGGAGCCCGACAGTCTCCCTGAGCTGAGGAGACAAAATGGTGAGTGTGAGAAAGTCAAAGCAACCAGAATTCACTAGGGCAAATTGCCAGACAGAAAAGAGCTGGAGCTCTGGACATGTTCAGAGGGTAACCCTTGATGCTCAGCTGAGTACTGACCACCACAAGCAAGTGAGAAAATTACCAGAGGCCAGGTTAAAAATAAATAAATAAACAACTCGAAATATTAATGAGTACAATTCCATAATCCTATATAGAGCTAAAAACCTCGCCTGTGCCCAGTAACCACATTAGTAAACTTTGTAATTCACACAACATCAGTCAAAATACTATGGCAAGAAAGAGTTTGCCACAGTAATGGGGAAAAGCTAGTCCTAGGTTAAACATTGCTTTGGTCCTGCTCAGCAAGTTTTAAAGCCATATCCAAAATAGTCTAAATTTCTGAGCAATTTAGGCATAACTTGTAACAAAGCTAAATATTTATAGGAATATAAAATTATCCAACAATTGGATTGAAGACCACCTGGGAATACAGGTTCTATAGGGTTAAAAAAAAATCGACAAGGTAAAAATCATGTTTGGCATCCAACCAAAAGTTCTAAGGAAAGAAAAGAAGCAGGAAAGGATGGCCCATGATAAACAGAAAAATCAGTGAATCAAAATTGACCCAATATTCACATAGATGATAGATTTAGTAGATAAGCCTGGGCGTGGTGGCTCATGCCTGTAATCCCAGCACTTTGGGAGGCCGAGGCGAGTGGATCACGAGGTCAGGAGATCCAGACGATCCTGGCTAACATGGTGAAACCTCATCTCTACTAAAAACACAAAAAATTATCTGGGTGTGGTGGCATGCACCTGTAGTCACAGCTACTCAGGAGGCTGAGACAAGAGAATCGCTTAAACCCAGGAGGCAGAGGTTGCAGTGAACCGAGATGGTGCCACTGCACTCCAACCTGGGCAACAGATCAAGATTCTGTCTCAAAAATATATAGATATAGATATAGATATAGATATAGATATAGATATAAATGAGGTTTTTAAAAAAGGAAAGAGGAGATAAAATAGTGAAACCAAAGTTGGTTCCTTAAAAAAAAATCAATAAAATTGATAAACATCTAGAAACACTGATCAGGAAATAGAGAAGAAAGAAATTACAATATCAGGAATGAGATAAAAATGAATATTTGAACAATTTTATGCTAATAAATTTGACAATTTAAATGAACTGGACAAATACCTTGAAAGACACCAACTATCACAGCTTACTTAAGAGGAAATAAATAATGTGAATATTCCATTATCTAATAAACAAATTAAATTTGTAGTTAAAGACCTTCCAAAAAAAGAAACCTCCAGTCCCAGATGGCTTCATTAATGAAGTTTACTAAACACTTAAGAAAGAAATAATAATTCAACACAAAGTCTCTACAAAAATTGAAAAGGAGGAAATGCTTCTCAACTTCTTCTATGAGGCCAGAATTACTCCATTATCAATATTAGAAAGTGATATTACAAGAAAAGAAAATTACAGACAAAACTCCTTCATGAGCACAATTTTTAAAATAAATTTAACCAATTGAAACCAAAAATACATGAGAAAGATAATACCTCAAGACTAAGTGGAGTTTATCTCAGGAATACAGGCTGGTTTAACACTTGAAAATCAATCAATGTAATTCAGCATACTAACCAACAAATAAGAAAAAAGATCACCTCAATAAATGTAGAAAGATCATTTGACAAAATCCAATGTGTGTGCTGATTAGAATGTAAAATTGTACAAACACCTTTAAAAATAATTCAACAGATTCATAAAATGTTCCACATATACGTGCCATTACTTAGCCTTTCCATTCCTAGGTATATCGAAAAATAAAAAATAAAAACACATGTTCATACAAATAAAAAATAAAAACAGATGTCTTACATATAGATTCTTTTTTTTATTTTTTATTTTTTGAGATGGTCTCACTCTGTCGCCCAGGATGGAGTGCAGTGGCCAATCACAGCTCACTGCAAGCTCAGCCTCCCGGGTTCCCGCCATTTTCACTGCCTCAGCCTCCCAAGTAGCTGGGACTACAAGCGCCCGCCACCACGCCCGGATAATTTTGTTTGTTTGTTTGTTTTTGTTTTTGTTTTTGTTTTTGAGATGGAGTCTGCTCTGTCACCCAGGCTGGAGTGCAGTGGTGCGATCTCAGCTCACTGCAACCTCCACCTCCTGGATTCAAGCAATTCTCCTGCCTCAGCTTTCCACATAGCTGGGATTACAGGCAAGCACCACCACACCTGGCTAATTTTTTTGTATTTTTTTTAGTAGAGACAGGGTTTCACCATATTGGCCAGGCTGGTCTCGCACTCCTGACCTTGTGATCCACCATGCCCGGCCAATTTTTTGTATTTTTAGTAGAGATGGGGTTTCACTGTGTTAGCCAGGATGGTCTCAATCTCCTGACCTCGTGATCCACCCACCTTGGCCTCGCAAAGTGCTGGGACTACAGGCGTGAGCCACCACACCCGGCCCGGCATATGGATTCTTATAGCAACTTTATTTGTAATAGCCAAAAACTGGAATCAATCCAAATGTCCATCAATACATGAATGGGTAAACAAAGTGAAGTGCATCTTTATAACAAAATACTACTCAGCAATAAGAAGGAATGACACATGCAACAACATAGGTGAATCTTAAAATAATTATGCTGACTGAAATGAACCAAATCAAAAAGAAAGAGTAGTTACTATATAATATTCTAGAAAATACAATCTAATCTATAGTGACAAAGGGCAGATCAGTTGTTACCTGGGGTGGGAGAAGGAAGAGGCATCACAAAATAACATAAGGAAACCTTTGGGGGGGTGATAGATACATTCATTTTCTTGATATTGGTGTTGATTGTTACTTGGGTACATACATATGCAAACCTTATCAAGATGTGTATCGTAAATATGTGCAATTTGTTGTATGTCAATTATATCTCAGTAAAGCAGATTTTGGGGTGGGGGAAAAAGGCTTCTAACTGATCTCCATGACTCCAGTATCCTGAATTGCCCAGGTGTCAAACTTGTAAGTGATTAAGTAATCTTGGATGTTCAAGCCAGTCGAGCCTTGGCATGACTCCAGCCCCAGTCACTGTCTGATTACGACTCTAGGAGAGACCTCAGGGGACACCCACCCAGCTAAGACAAATCAGCCCAAAGAACTATGACCCACTAAGGTTTCTTTTTAGCCATTAAGTTTTGGAGAAATGTGTCACACAGTAATACATCACCATAACAGTGGGTTTTAAGGTTTTATTTTTTTTCTCAATCAAATTTTTTTATATACAGAATCTATTATTAAGTTGAATATAATAAACAGATAAAAGTAAAACTTCTGGCTGGGTGCGGTGGCTCATACCTGTAATCCCAGTACTATGGGAGGCCAAGGCAGGAAGATCACCTGAGGCCAGGAGTTCAAGACCAACCTGGCCAACATGGTGAAACCCTGTCTCTACTAAAAATACAAAAAATTAGCTGGGCGTGGTGGTAGATGCCTATAAATTCCAGCTACTCAGGAGGCTGAGGCAGAAGAATCACTTGAACCCGGGAGGCAGAGGCTGCAGTGAGCCAAGTTCACATCCATTGCACTCCAGCCTGGGTGACAGAGCAAAACTCCATCTCAAAAAATAAAAAATAAAAATAAAAAAAGTAAAATTGCTTTGGCTAAAATGGGAGTGGAAGAACCTAGATTTTCACCTGGTCAGGCTTCCCTGAGTGGTTCCTGAGCTAAGAGTTCTTCTTGGAGAACCTTCGTGTGACCCACCCCCACTCCAGAATTTCTCCTTTCTCAGATGGGAACTGAGGACATAAAGATTAAGTGTCACACACAAGATATAGATCTATGACGAAACCCTAGCTGTCTTCATTCAGAATTAACTTCACCATGCTATTGAGAATAGAAAAATGTCATAAGCATATGTAAAATATCAGTTGTTAAATCAGAATAAGAGTGAAGTAAAAAAGTCAGAAAAGCACACTGTGTCTATCTTGACAAATCTAACCACAAATCAATGTTTTTACCCAAAATTAAAGGAAATATTGGGTATTTGATCTGATATTTCCACTAAGATACGTTAGCATTGGTATTCCTTAATATATATTGGCCATTTTTGTATTCATGATACATGAAAACAACCCGGGAAATAGGCTGAATTTGAAATAAAAATAATGTATTAGTTTTAGTGAATAAAAACACCACACCCTGCACATACTGCCAAATGGAAATATCTAATTCTTCTCAAGAGGCCTCTTTCACCCTTTTTTTCTTTGTTTGTACTAATGGTGCAATAAATTCTGTGTAATGGCCTTTCATATAGTATATTGAAATCAAATGCTCAATTTTCAATCTCTACCTCAGATTTGAAATGATTATGCTGATAAGTAGTAAAGAAAATAGATGTAGAAGAGACACACTTCCAACTAACATGATAAATTTATTTCAGAATAACATGAGTCCTAAAAACAAACACAGCCAAAATATACTTTAGAACTTGGCTATAAATCTCAGTGGATGGTTTGCTGAACTACAGCAGTAGGAATAATGTTTCTATGGTAAAAACTTTAGTCTTGCCTAATGCTGAGTTGAGAAGACTATTTTGTTAACACAGGTATGACTTAGGATGGCAGCAGAGCCAAACCTGTGTACACTGAAACTGCCATTTTCTACATGTAAATATAATCTTAGGTTCTGTACCAGCACTCCATCTCAAGCTGATATTTACAAATGTTTGCTCCCCAACTTGGTGTCTCACCACTCCATTTCTGCAGCTGCAATTGAGTTTCAAAGTTACACAGCAAGAATAATTTTATAAAATTTTTATTACAGTAGGCTAAATGATTGTAAAAAGCAGAATAATCAATTTATAAACTAAAATTAAAATTATAGACACGATATAAATGGTTTCTTTTTAAAACTCTTCAATTAAGCACTGCTTCTACCCAGACCAAGAATATTTTGAAAGCATGAACTAGAATGCTAAATCAATGATGTCAATGAGCTTATTTCACTTTTGTTTTTTACTTTTCTTTTTTTCGAGATGGAGTCTTGCTCTGTCCCTCAGGCTGGAGTGCAGTGGCATGATCTCAGCTCACTGCAACCTCCATCTCCCAGGTTTAAGCAATTCTCCTGCCTCAGCCTCCTGAGTAGCTGGGATTACAGGTGCGTGCCACCACGCCCAGCTAATTTTTGAATTTTTAGTAGACACGAGGTTTCACCATGTTGGCAAGGCTGGTCTCGAACTCCTGACCTTGTGATCCACCTGCCTTGGCCTCCCAAAATGCTGGGATTACAGATATGAGTGACCGCGCCCAGCCTTATTTTAATTCTTAGAATGTACGAGGGTATGTCACCTAGACCCAGGTGTCAATTGTTTTTTTTAAATATGCATATTTAAAATAGAAGGATTACAAAATTCAGTAATGCTATAGATTGAATAAATAAAAATTTAGTTTTCGTTTTCAAAATAAAACTCATAAGCAAATAAATCATTTTGTTTGAATGCGTCAGTTTTAAGTAGTATTGTAAACAAATTTCACTACCGAGTCTTTTTTTTTTTTTTTTTTTTAGTTTTCAGATTTTTTTTTATTATACTTTAAGTTCTAGGGTACATGTGCACAAAGTGCAGGTTTGTTACATATGTATACATGTGCCATGTTGGTGTGCTACACCCATTAATTAGCTATTTACATTAGGTATATCTCCTAATGCTATCCCTCCCCCCTCCCCCAACCCCATGACAGGCCCCGGTTACCGAGTCTTGTAGTCAAAGCTTTCATGTTTCTTCTCTTTCAGGTCAGTAGAGAAAATATTTTTCATGCCTATGTTTTGAAAAGAATCATAATCAAAATTAAAAACAAAAGTACAAATCTTTTGAAATCCAAAACGAATCATAAAAATATTAAAGTATGATTAATAGTATTAACTCTTTTGTAATGCAAGAATTACTTGGGCACTTAGTCAATATTTACAACAACATACAGTTATATGAGAAACTTAGTCATCTGTCTTTAGGTGCATAAATGTCAAAACCTATTAATTCCCAATGGAGATGAGAGATGACTATAGAATAAGCTAAAAACATTTTTCAAACTAGGCACAATCCCTCTCTCTATTAGACTAGGGACAGGGAAAATGTAAATGCTTGGGCAAACTTGTAGCTTAATCAGAAAGTTATGCCCCTCACCTTGTTAAGCCCCCTTCCCAAGAATTTCTCTGCCGGGCGCAGTGGCTCACGCCTGTAATCCCAGCACTTTGGGAGGCCAAGGCGGGTGGATCACGAGGTCAGGAGTTCGAGACCAGTCTGGCCAACATGGTGAAACTCTGTGTCTACTAAATACAAAAATTAGCCAGGTGCAGTGGCGAGCACCTGTAGTCCCAGCTACTTGGGAGGCTGAGGCAGAAGAATCGCTTGAATCTGGGAGGCGGAGGTTGCAGTGAGTCGAGATTATGCCACTGCACTCCAGCCTGGTGACAGAGCAGGACTCTGTGTCAAAAAAAAAAAAAGGAACTTCTCATCTAACCATCTTTATGATGATCTTCTACAAATAAAGATTCAATAATAACAACCATAATAAAATAATGACAACACCTTATATTGAATATTACTTTGCTATTTACAAAGTCCTTTCGTTTAATTATTTCATTTGACCCTTACAATAGCTCTATGAAGTAGTCATGGTAGATACAATCAACTCATTTTACAACTGAGAATTCACTTATATGTGTGTGTATATATATATATCCCTTCAATAGTTTCAGCTATATATACGAGAGCTGGGGCTAGAATTTAAGGTTATCTGATGCTCAGTCCAATTCTCTTTCCCTGTATAATACAGTTTCCTTGAGATGGTGCTTCCTGAATTTTTTTAAAGTTGTTTTAAGTTAAATGCAAGTCAAATTATTCAGTTTTCTCTTATACAATTCCTATTTCTGGGTTAAGACTTCTGAAAACATGAAAGGAAATAAAATGTGAGCAAAACATAGATTTAAGAACTCTTAGGCATGGATTCACCAAAGACAACCCAACAAGAAAAAGGGTATAACCTAATGCTATATTTCAAAAAGTAATGATTAGGGAAAGGAAGACAACAATCTAAGAGAAACGAGAGAGCTGGTTTAACTCAGCTGTTAACCCAAAGTTCAGCTCCCCTAAAGTTGTATTAGCTTCTTAAAATAAACAGAAGAAAAAGTACTGAGATTCAAACTCTTGCCCAAGAGAAAACCACATTGATTACAGTGGGAATCAAGTCAAAAAGTCTTCCACATCATAACAGCGTCAAGTCTGAACAGAACTGACCAAGCAGGAAAAAAATGAAAATAAATGTAATGGAAGCTCTGAAAATACACTATAGGAAAAGAAAGAAGGAAAGAAGAGAGAGAGAAAGAAGGAGGGAGAGAGAGAGAAAGGAAGGAGGGAAGCACAGAAAAGAACTTGAAGAAAAATCAACTTAAAGATCAGAAGGAAATTATTAACATTTGTTTCATGCTATAATATACATTAATGAGATTACTAATTCTAAAGTGTGAGCTCAAAGAGAAGATGATAAAACCACAGAATGAGATTAAAAGAAAGATGTGACTGAAACTATATCATCATAGGACTAATCAATAAGCTAGAAGATGGCAAGGAAGAATAGATACCACTGAAGATAAAATTATAAAGCATAAAATATGAATTCAAATAGAATAAAAATAATGCTCATAAATGAAGGAAAAGTAAAGGATCAAAATTCCAACTAATAATCATTGGCATCTCTGTGCTAGAGAAACTACAAATGAACCAGAAGCTGTGGTGAAAGATATAATAGCAGAAAAATCTCCACATTCTCACCCCCAAGTGAAGAAAAAGTATCTGGATATGCAAATTAGTTCCAAGAAAATTGTATATAGAAGGCTCAATATAGAAACTACCTTAGTTAGTAACTACTGAACATCAAGTACAAAGAAAGAATTCTTTAGATGTCCAGGAAAGCACATCGCCCACTGTAATGGTTAATTTTATGTGTCAACTTGACTGGGCCACGGGGTGCCCAAACATCCACTCAAACATTATTCTGGGTGTGTCTGTCAAAATGTTTCTGGGTGAGATTCACATTGCAATTTATAGACTGAGTAAAGCAGATTGCACTCTCCAATGTCAATAATCAAATGAAGACATACTAGACCAAAAAGGCTGAAGAAGAGAGAATTCTTTCTGCCTGGTTACAAGAGCTTTTCTAGCCTTGTGACTTAGTCTGAAACAGTGGTTCTTCCTGCGTGTCAAGCCTGCTAACATTTAGACTGAACTATTAGAACTTTCAGTTCTCTTGATTCTCAGGACTTCAGATTCAGACTCAGACTGGCTCTCCTGGGACTCCAGCTTGCTGTCTCCAGGTCTCGAGATTTCTCAGCTTTCACAGTTGCATAAGCCAATTCCTTATAATAAATCACACACAGAGCACATCCTATTGGTTCGGTTTCTCTGGAGAACCCTGACTAGCACATATGTACAAAGGTGAAAAAAAAAATCGGACTGGCTTCACAGGTATCCCTAGTAACATACAATGGCAGAGACTAGAGACACATCCACAAATTCTAATGAAAAGAAACTGTGGCCAGGCACTGTGGCTCACGCCTGTAATCGCAGCACTTTGGAAGGCCGAGGAGGGTGGATCACCTAAGGTCAGAAGTTCGGGAACAGTCTGGCCACATGGTGAAACCCCTACTAAAGGTACAAAAATTAGCCAGGTGTGGTGGTGCACCTGTAATCCCAGCTACTCGGGAGGCTGAGGTGGGAGAATTGCTTGAACCTGGGAGGCAGAGGCTGCAGTGAGCCGAGATCACGCTACTGCACTCCAGCCAGGGCAACAAAGCCAGACCCCCGTCTCAAAAAAATAATAATAATAAAAAATAAGAAAAGAAAAAAACTGTGACTCAGATTCAGTCATGGCATCTTTCTAGTATAAAGACAATAACAGATAGTTTTAAACATAAAAGAACTGGGAATATCACAAAAGTGCCCTTCTTGAAAAAATATCTGACAATGAAATCTAAACAAATAACAGGTGAATCAGAGTAAAAATCAGAGAAGCTTTGGTATAAAGATTGGTGGGGAATAACACTTCCATTTAAACCGAGAAGTTATACTAAAACAATGAAAACTATGATTACAGAAAGTAAGCATTGTAAATCTGGATAACTTGAAAATAATAATATAACTAACAGCCAATGAAGATAGGCAAAGAGAAGATGGAAGAGTGATAATGTTCACACTTTATACTACCTAAAATTGAGGGGAAAATACTTTTATTTATTTATTTATTTATTTTTATTTATTTATTTTTGAGACGGAGTCTGGCTCTGTCGTCCCAGCTGGAGTGCAGTGGCGTGATCTCGGCTCACTGCAAGCTCCGCCTCCCGGGTTCACACCATTCTCCTGCCTCAGCCTCCTGAGTAGCTGGGACTACAGGCACCTGCCACCACTCTCGGCTAATTTTTTGTATTTTTAGTAGAGACGGGGTTTCACCGTGGTCTCGATCTCCTGACCTTGTGATCCACTCGCCTCGGCCTCCCAAAGTGCTGGGATTACAGGCGTGAGCCACCGCGCCTGGCCTATTTTTAAAATTATTTAATTTATTTTATTTTTTGAGACAGAGTCTCACTCTGTCACCCAGGCTGGAGTGCAGTGGCACTATCTTGGCTCACTGCAACCTCTGCCTCCTGGGTTCAAGCAATTCTCCTGCCTCAGCCTCCTGAGTGGCTGGGATTACAGGCATGCGCCATTATACCCGACTAATTTTTGTATTTTTAGTAGAGATGGGGTTTCACCATGTTGGCCAGGCTGGCCTTGAACTCCTGACTTCAGGTGATTCGCCCGCCTCGGCCTCCCAAAGTGTTGAGATTACAGGCGTAATCCACCGTGCCCAGCCAGAAAATACTTTTAAATGTTCTTCACAACCTCTTTTATAACTTTACAGGGATATTTTAGCAAATATTTCTTGGGGAGGAGAAACTTTTTTTTTGAAGTTCAAGAATTCCTCCAATTATATTTCATTTTATTTTTCTTCTACTGAATTCAACAGTTTTTACTGAGAAACAGTACTTACGCCATGATGACATTTTTATACAATATCACTATTTGACTGTATGCATAGAAAGAGGCAAGTCCCTTCGGTGTTAACTGTGGCAGTGTCTAGGTGGTAGTATTTTAGGTGATTCACTTTTACTTTTCATTTTTACTTTCCTAAATAGTTTGAATTTTTTTCTTTTTTTTTTTTTTTTTTGAGACAGTGTCTCGCTCTGTCACCCAGGCTGGAGTGCAGTGGCGTGATCTTGGCTCACTGCTGCAACCTCTATCTCCTGGGTTCAAGCAATTCTCCTGCCTCAGCCTCCCGAGCAGCTGGGACTACAGGTGCCCGCCACCACACCCAGCTAATTTTTTGTGTTTTAGTAGAGACAGGGTTTCACCATTGTTGCCCAGGCTGGTCTCGAACTCCTGAACTCAGGCAATCCACCTGCCTCAGCCTCCCAAAGTTCTAGAATTACAGGGGTGAGCCACCGTGCCCGGCCAGTTTGAATTAATTTTTTTTTTTTTTTTTTTTGAGACGGAGTCTTGCTCTTTTGCCCAGGCTGAAGTGCAATGGCACGATCTCGGCTCACTGCGAGCTCCGCCTCCTGGGTTCACGCCATTCTCCTGCCTCAGCCTCCCGAGTAGCTGGGACTACAGGCGCCCGCCACCACGCCTAGCTAATTGTTTTTTGTATTTTTAGTAGAGGGGTTTCACCGTGTTAGCCAGGATGGTCTCGATCCGCTGACCTCGTGATCCACCCGCCTCAGCCTCCCAAAGTGCTGGGATTACAGACATGAGCCATCGTGCCCGGCCTTGAATTATTTTTTAAAATGGTTAAGCAGTTCTAAAAATATATATATATACTAGAAGCTAAAATGCAAATTACCTAATATATACCTAACTGTTCTTTGTTTTTCTAAAATAAGTTTTCAATTTCTAAAAATATCAAGTTGCCCCCTAACTATCTAACTGCTATTAAATATTTGATGCAGTACTTACAAAAAAAGTACTTACGAAAAAAATTCTTTCGTGCACCTTTGCCTGTACTCTCTCTCAATGGAAGAGAGCTAGAGAATCTTAGGAAGGAAGAAAGGAAAAAGATTGGCTGGACACAGTGGCTCATGCATATAATCCCAGCACTTTGGGAGGTCAAGGCAGGTGGATCACCTGAGGTCAGGAGTTCGAGACGAGCCTGACCAATATGGTGAAACCCTATATCTACTAATAATGCAAAAATTAGCTGGGCACGGTGGTGGGCGCCTATAGTCCCAGCTACTCGGGAAGCTGAGTCAGGAGAATCACTTGAACCCAGGAGGCAGAGGTTGCAGTGATCTGAGATCATGCCACTGCACTCCAGCCTGGGTGACAAGAGCGAGACTCCATCTCAACAAAAAAAAAAAAGGGAAAAAAATTAAGGCTTTTACTTTCTCCCACTTGAAACATACATGACTGCAATCCATTTTACCTCCAGAGTAAATAAATAAAAATGACCCAGACATTATCTTAATGAGGCAGAATTCATATAAGTATGGGCCATGGTAGCAGGTTTGAATACTGACTCTCATTTCTAGGTCTGAATAGAAACCTCGGTTTAAATACTGACCCTTTGAAATCTAGGCTTGAATATTGACTCTCATTTCCTGGCTGCGTGACCTTGGCAAGTTCTTCTTTCTGATTCCCAGGGCATATGACCACGGAACATTGTACGTGATGGTAAGAATTAAACAGACAACATATGTAAATAAATTGGTACATATTAGGTCCTTGGTAAATGGTAGCTATTATTATTTTCAAAATAATTATTTCATTAGATCGAAAGAAGGGACTTGAAAAGACGACCAAGTTGGAAAACATTCTGGAAACCTCTCCAAAGGCAACTTTTCCCACTTCCACGACATCTATTAACTTTTTCGTGTCTGTGGCAGGAGTGTGAGGGCCCTCCCCAGGGGAGGTGAGAATGAACAGTTTCAACAATGAAAAGTGTTAGTAGAGTCACTTTCCTCCTCGGCACTATGTAGACCAACACAAAGCCTGGCTCTTTCTGGACTCAAGTAGAAAGGAGGTCTCTGCTCATGATTTCATGGTATCAGCTTTGTAGCATGCAGCTGGATTAATTTTTATGAGCCCTTAGAGTATATCATTTACCAAGTTGTAAGTGCAATCAGGTTGCCTGACTTCCCAGAAACTAGGTTCATGAGATAGTGCTGAGCCTTTCCAGGTGAATGAATGACCAGAATGAAAACCCTTCCTAGCCCTTCACTGAACCGTGGCTCTCGAGGGTGTAGTTCTGCATGTATCACTGGGCCGCAGAAATGTTTTCCAGTCCAGCTCACAGCGCTACGCACACAGCAACTCCTTCTCCATCTGAAGAGGACATTTATAGGGCACACACAGCTGTCCAAAGAGGAACAACTCCTTCAGCAGTGCACTTTAGGCTTGGCTTTTGTGAGAGAAGAGTAAACACAAGCTTTGTGGAAGTTAAAGATAAGAAAATACTGCGTCCTGGCTACAGGTCCAAGTCCAATCTCTTACACTCACAGAGCCCATCCTTTGAGTCATCAGCACAGAGCTTACCAGCCCTTGCAAGTAAGCATTCTCTCAGAATCTCAGGCTCTGATTCTAATCCTGAGTTAGGCTAGACAGCACACTTGCCACCACCCCGTCTTCGGCGTCAGGAGCTGATAGGCCAAATGTATATCGGGTTCATAATTGCTGGGATGATTTTTTCACATTCAATTTTGCATCTTTTTTTCTTTTTTTTTTTTTTGAGACGGAGTGTCACTCTGTCCCCCAGGCTGGAGTGCAGTGGCTCCATCTTGGCTCACTGCAACCTCTGCCTCCTGGGTTCAAGCAGTTATCTGCCTCAGCCTCCTGAGAAGCTGGGATTACAGGCACACACCACCACGCCCGGCTAATTTTTTGTGTTTTTAGTAGAGATGGGGTTTTGCCATCTTGGTCAGGCTCATCTTGAACTCCTGACCTCAAGTTATCCACCCTCCTTAGCCTTCCAAAGTGATGGGATTACAGGCATGAGTCACTGTGCCCAGCCTGGATTTTTATCTTCTATAATTTTGAGAGAATAGAAAAGCAAGGTACAAATGCACTTTATAGCACTCTATCAGGTACTCTGAAAAAAAAAGTGAACTGTCAGGCCAGGCACAGTGGCTCATGTCTGTAATCCCAGCACTTTGGGAGGCCTAGAGGGTCGGTTCACTTGAGCCCAGGAGTTCAAGACCAGCCTGGGCAGCATAGCAAGACCCCATCGCTATAAAAAAGAAAAAAGTTTTCTAAATAGAAATTATAAAGTAACTTAAGAGTATAAGTTGATGGCCGGGCGCAGTGGCTCACGCCTGTAATCCCAGCACTTTGGGAGGCCGAGGTGGGTGGATCACAAGGTCAGGAGATCGAGACCATGGTGAAACCCCGTCTCTACTAAAAAATAGAAAAAAATTAGCCGGGCGCAGTGGCGGGCACCTGTAGTCCCAGCTACTCGGGAGGCTGAGGTAGGAGAATGGCGTGAACCCGGGAGGCGGAGCTTGCAGTGAGCCGAGATTGCGCCACTGCACTCCAGCCTGGGCGACAGAGCGAGACTCCGTCTCAAAAAAAAAAAAAAGAGTATAAGTTGATTGTTTGTAGGCCAGGTGTGGTGGTTCACGCTTGTAATCCCAGCACTTTGGGAATCCGAGGCAGGTGGATCACCTGAAGTCAGGATTTCAAGACCAGCCAGGCCAACATGGTGAAACCCCATCTCAACTAAAAATACAAAAATCAGCTGAGTGTGGTGGCACACACCTGTAATTCCAGCTATTTGGGAGACTGAGGCAGGAGAATAAATTGAACCTAGGAGGCAGAGGTTGCAGTGAGCCAAGATCTCACCACTGCATTCCAGCCTGGGCGACAAAGTGAGACTTGGTCTCAAAAAATAAATAAATAGTCCGGGTGCAGTGGCACACGCCTGTAATCCCAGCACTTTGGGAGGCCGAGGGAGGCAGATCACCTGAGGTCAGGAGTTTGAGACCAGCCTGACCAACATGGAGGAACCCCATCTCTACTAAAAACACAAAATTAGCCAGGCGTGGTAGTTGGGCAGTAATCCCAGCTACTTGGGAGGCTGAGGCGGGAGAATCGCTTGAATCCAGGAGGTGGAAGTTACAGTGAGCTGAAATCATGCCATTGCACTCCAGCCTGGGCAACAACAGCGAAACTCCATCTCAAAAGATAAATAAATAATAAATAAATAAAAATTTAAAAATAAAAAATAATAATTGGATTGTTTGTAAAACAGAGGACAAATGCTTGATGTGATGATACCCCATTTAACTGATATGATTATTATGAATTGTATACCTGTATCAAAATATCTCATGTATCTCGTAAATATATACACCTACTATGTACCCACAAAAATTTCAAAACACAAAATAACATGAACCAAGGACTTTAGCAGATGCATCACTAAAGAAGATTTAGGCTCTATCACCTGCCACCACTGCCAGGGCCAAAGTGGTTCACTGAGCTGTGAAAACACATTCCAGATGCTGGGAACTCACGCCTCCAATCTCAGATGCTGTGTCCAGCAAAGGCTTCGTGGTTCTGGCCTACAGTGGCAGGCTGGACACCTCCTGCATCTTGTTGTGGCTGAAGGAACAAGGCAATGACAGCAGTACCTACCTGGGCAACACCAGCCAGAAGGAAGACTTCGAGGAAGCCAGGCACTGAAGCTTCGGGCCAAAAAGGTGTTCATTGAGGATGTCAGCAGAGAGTTTGTGGAGGAGTTCATCTGGCTGGCCATCCAGTCCAGTATGCTGTATGAGGACCACTACCTCCTGGGCAGCTCTCTCCCCAGGCCCTGCATCACCCGCAAACAAGTAGAAATCACCCAGCAGGAGGGGGCCAAGTGTGTGTCCCATGGCACCACGGGTAAGGGCAATGATCAAGTCCGATTCAGCTCACCTGCTACTCGCTGGCCCCCCCCAGATGAAGGTCATTGCTCCCTGGAGGATGTCCAAGTTCTACAATCAGTTCAAGGGCCGCAACAATCTGATGGAATATGCAAAGCCACATGGGATTCCCATCCCAGTCACTCCCAGAAACCCGTGGAGCATGGATGAGAACCTCGTGCACATCAGCTATGAGGCTGGAATCCTGGAGAGCCCCAAGAACCAAGCGCCTCTAGGTCGCTGCATGAAGACCCAGGACCCATCTAAAGCGCTCCCAAAAACCCTGACATTCTCGAGATTGAGTTCACAAAAGGGGTCCTGGTGAAGGTGACCAATGTCAAGGATGGCACCATCCACCAGACCTCCTTGGAGCTCTTCGTGTACCTGAACGAAGTCGTGGGCAAGCACCGTGTTGGCCGTATTAACATCATGGAGAACCGCTTCATTGGAACGAGGTCCCGAGGTATCTACAAGACCCCAGCAGGCACCATCCTTTACCATGCTCATTTAGACATTGAGGCGGTCACCAGGAAGTGTGCAAAATCAAACAAGGCCTGGACTTGAAATTGGCTGAGCTGGTGTACACCGGTTTCTGGCACAGTCCTGAGTGCGAATGTGTCCACCACTGCATCACCAAGTCCCAGGAGTGAGGAGAAGGGAAAATGCAGGTGTCTGTCCTCAAGGGCCAGGTGTATATCCTCTGTGGGAGTCCCCTCTGTCTTTCTACAATGAGGAGCTGGTGAGCATGAATGTGCAGGGCGATTAGGAGCCAATCGATGCCACCGGGTTCATCAACATCAATTCCCTCAGGCTAAAGGAATATCACCATGTCCAGAACAAGGTCACTGCCAAATAGACCCCTGTACAATGAGGAGCTGGGGCCTCCTCACTTTGCAGATCCCCCAAGTACCGGCACCAATTGTTGTGATAATTTGTAACTGTGGCTTGTTCTCCCTGGCTGGTAGAGGACTGGGGCTGCCAGCCTCCAGTTTTGTTCCCTGGTCCCCCTGAAGCCTGCAAAAGTGGTCAGCGAAGGGAAGGGGGAGAGGCAGCTGCAGTGGGGAGCCATAAAATGACAATTTTTAAAATATACATTTATAAAAGAAGAAGATCTACAAGAAGATAAGCCTATGAAAGATGCTCCACATCATATGTCATCAGAGAAATACAAATTAAAACAACGATGAGATATGCACCTATTACAGTGACCAAAACCTGGAAGGCTGAAAACACCAAATACTGGCAAGAATGTGGAGCAAGAGGACTCTCATTCACTGCTGGTGGAAATGCAAATCGGTACAGCCACTTCGGAAGGCAGTTTGCAGTTTCCAACAAAACTAGACGTATTCTTACCATACACTTCAGCCGTCATGCTCTTTGGTAGTGACCCAAATGAACTGAAAACTTATGTCCACACAAGAACTTGGCTCACTGCAACCTCTGCCTCCCAGGTTCAAGCGATTCTCCTGCCTCAGCCTCCCAAGTAGCATCACTGTCTTGGCCAGACTGGTCTCAAACTCCTGACCTAAGGTGATCCGCCTGCCTTGGCCTCCCAAATTGTTGGGATTACACGTGTGAGCCACTAAGCCCTGCCAAGATGTATTTCATTCGGTAGGTGAATAGATAAACAAACTCTGGTACATCTAGACAATGGAACATTATTTAGCTCTAACCAGAAATGAGCTATCAAGCATGAAAAGACATGGAGGAAACTTAAAAGCATATTACTAAATGAAAAACACCAATCTGAAAAGGCTACATATTGTATGATTCCAACGATATGACATTCTGGGAAAGACAAAACTACAGAGACAATAAAAAGATTAGTGGTTGTCAGGAGTTGGGGATTAGGGGGAGGATAAACAGGCAGAGCACAGAGAATTTTTAGAGCAGTGAAAATAATCTGTAAAATTCAATAGTGTTGAGTAATTCAAGGCATGCCATGCATTTGTCCAATCCCATAGAATGTACAACACCCTCATACACAACTATCAACTTTGGGTAATAACGGTGTGTCCGTGTAGGTCCGTCGACGGGAACTACTGTTCCACTATGGTAGGGGATGTTGATAATGGACGAGGCTATGCATGTGTAGGGGAAGGGAGTATATGGAAAATCTCTGTACCTTTCTCTCAATTTTGCTGTAAACTTAAAAATGTTCTGGCCGCGTATGGTGGCTCACACCTATAATCCCAGCACTTTGGGAGGCGGAGGCGGGCGGATCACCTGAGGTCTGGAGTTTGAGACCAGCCTGACCAACATAGAGAAACCCCGTCTCCACTAAAAATACAAAATTAGCCAAGCGTGGTGGTGCATCCCCGTAATCCCAGCTACTCAGGAGGCTGAGGCAAGGGAATCACTTGAACCCAGGAGGCAGAGGCTGCAGTGAGCTGAGATCGTGCCACTGCACTCCAGCCTGGGCAACAAGAGCAAAACTCTGTCTCAGGGGAAAAAAAAAAAAAAAAAAAAAAGTAAAAGGACATGATTAGAGAAAATTCAAACAGCACAAGTCACCAAATTCCTAAAGGAGTGATATCTATAGTTGCCTATCAACGTGTTAATGTTATAACCTGGAGGTGTGGAGGCCTGGCTACACCCAACACCTACCTGGGAACCAAACAATTCCAATAACTAATTCCTCCTTTTAATTCCTAGAGTTGTTGCTTTTCTTTCTCACACCTTTTTTTACTCTCCCTCCCTCCTGGAGGAGGAGCTGAGACATCTGCAGATACACCTTCCTGGGAAGGTAACCGGCTAGGTCGGCTAGGTCGTGGGAGTTTAAAGTCCAGCCCGAGCCCTCATCCTTATCTCATTGTCAATTGTCTTATGAGGAAATAGTCCAGGCACAATAGTGTCTTCTCTTCCTCCAGGTCATGTGTTATTTCCTTATAGATCTTTTCTAACCAGTCTTACCCTTAAAACAAGAGCTGAAGAGCAAACCTCTGCCATTCTTGATGTGAGATGGGGAAGATTTGGAGGTACTGACCTGTGAAGTTTCCATTAATATGTAGCCATGAGCAGTGGCTCACGCCTGTAATCCCAGTACTTTGGGAGGCTGAGGTGAGTGGATCACCTGAGGTCAGGAGTTCGAGACCAGCCTGGCCAACATGGTGAAACCCCGTCTCTACTAAACACAAAAAATTAGCCGGGCATTGTGGCTCATGCCTGTAATCCCAGCTACTTGGGAGGCTGAGGCAGGAAAATCACTTGAACCCCAGAGGTGGAGGTTGCAGTGAGCCGAGATTAAGCCATTGTACTCCAGCCTGGGTGACAGAGTGAGAGCCCATCTCAAAAAAAGAAAAAATGAAGGAATTATTCTCCTCATATAGTTGAGCATAAATTCAGCTAGCATGGACTTGGGGATCTGCTAACAGGCCTCCATAATATGTGCACAATATGTCCATCCATAGTGCATAAATATGGAGTGCATACTGGGAATTACCTGCCTAACACGTCTTTTCTAAGAATGTATTTCCTCCCCACCCCCACTCTCACAACTCCCACTCAGGTACATTTTTACCACAGGAGTCATTCTACACATACGTTAGCGCCCTGTTCCCCGGTCATTGTTCATTCATCCACAGGTTAGCACTGGACTTAAGCTGGGCCACAGTCCTTCTTTGTGGCTCATAGCCTAGGGATGACGGGCAAGTTGAACTAATCTCTCTTCAGTGGCTCCACATTTATTAATAGATATGAACTCACATGCTCCTGGCAAGCTGAGAGAAGAAAGCCACTCTGAAATGAGAGAGTGAAGCCAACATTCAGAGGGGAACATGAGATGAGAAGAATCCTGACGACCTTCTAGTGTCTGGCTTTCAGCATTCAGAACCCAGCTGCATCTCTGCTCTTCCTGTGTCTTCATTATTCAATTATTCCTAGAATTTTAAAAACATTTTAAAACAATTTAAAATATTTTAAAAACAAAAAACAGATCAAAAGAAAATACTGGAATCAGTTGAGCACCGTGGCTCATGCCTATAATCCCAGCACTTTGGGAAGCCAAGGCAGGCAGGCGGGCAGATCACCTGAGGTCAGTAGTTCCAGGCCAGCCTGACCAACATGGAGAAACTCCATCTCTACTAAAAATACAAAATTAGTCTGGCGTAGCGGCAGGCATCTATAATCCCAGCTACTAGGGAGGCTGAGGCAGGAGAATCACTTGAATCCAGGAGGCAGAGGTTGCGGTGAGCCCAGATTGCGCCACTGCACTCCAGCCTGGGCAATAAGAGCGAAACTCCATCTCAAAAAGCAAAAAAAAAAAAAAAAAAAGAAAATACTAGACTCCTTCTAATCAATTGCCCTTCTTGCATGAGGTAGTTTATGTTGGGTTTCTAACATCTACAACAAAAAGTTCCTAAAAATTACATAGAATGTGGTGCTCTTCAGTGCTCAGATTGTGTGCTAATGAGACATCACCTGATCACTGGGAGAAGGAAGTGAGATAATGAACACAGGAATGCTTTGTCAGCTGTACGACATGATTCACCAATGTCTCTTCTGAAACCCTTACATTCAACTGACTGAAAATAAAAATTTCTGCTTAAAGACCAAAGGGTTTGCCAAGCTTTATAATTTTCTTATTTTTTCATACTTTTTGTAATATCACTTTTTTTGAAATCTTGAGAGTTACCCAGTCTCCTTTAGATTAATAGAACCTTGACTACAGAACCAATGCATGTTATATAGGCACAATAATACCATTTGTAGAATGGCCAGCTGTGGCACTTTCGCACCCCTAATGCCTGGACTCTTAGGGATCTGTGAAGTGGGCAAGACATTCTAGGGCTATTTTTAGCATTTTGAAATCTCTAGCCGGGCGCAGTGGCTCACGCCTGTAATCCCAACACTTTGGAAGGCCGAGGTGGGTGGATCACAAGGTCAGTAGTTCAAGACCAACCTGGCCAACATGGTGAAACCCCATCTCTACTAAAAATACAAAAAATTAGCTGGGCGTGGTGGCAGGCACCTGTAATCCCAGCAGCTCCGGAGGCTGAGGCAGAGAATTGCTTGAACCGGGGAGGCAGAGGTTGCAGTGAGCCGAGATCAAGCCACTGCACTCCAGCCTGGGAGACAAAACAAGACTCCGTCTCAAAAAAACAAAAAAAACTCTAACGACAATTGTACTTGCACGATATATCTGTTTATACAAGTTAACCATAACATCATATTTCTTTGCTTTGTGCTAAAATTAGATCAATTCAGTCTGCCAGCGACTAGCTCATGTTGCCCAAGTTCTAATTGGCTGTTGATGATACCTCTGGCATTGCTCTGGTGAAACTTGTGGATCAGACTGTTATCAGGTGGTAATATCCAAACAATACCCATAGTAGAATAGACCTGCAGGGGAGCACAGGGGTGAACAGCTGAAATTAAGGAACCTATGGCAGTGAATATTGTCTATACGTTGCTATGTTTACGTATCACTGTGAATGAGATAAATATCTTTCTATTTGCTAGGAAAAGGTGTTCAAAACATGAGATAAAAGGGGAGAACGGGCTGGGTGCCATGGCTCACGCCTGTAATCCTAGCACTTTGGGAGGCCGAGATGGGCAGATCATGAGGTCAGGAATTCGAGACCATCCTGGACAACATGGTGAAACCCCATCCTATTAAAAATACAAAAATTAGCCAGGCATGGTGGTGTGCATCTGTAATCCCAGCTATTGGGGAGGCTGAGGCAGGAGAATTGCTTGAACCCAGGAGGTGGAGGTCGCAGTGAGCCGAGATCACACCACTGCATTCCAGTCTGGGTGACAGAGCAAGACTTCATCTCAAAAAAAAAAAAAAAAAAAAAAAGGAGTGGTAGGGGAAAACAACAAAAGGGGCCTTGGGTGAGGAATGGTAACTTCTGGTCTACGATACTATCTAGGATGGTGGCTCCCTTGGCGTATTCCCTAGAATACTGATTCTGGGGTATTATAATAGAGTTACAAAAAGAAGAGTTATATGTTTTTTTAAAGGGATATACTCACTATAGTTGGACAACACGGAGCCAAACAAATTTTTTTGTTTTTTTGTACGATTTCTCAGAGCCTTTAACACCTCTGCACTTTGTGAATCTCCAAGAGGAAGTTAAAGTGTCTCCCAGACTTATCTGACCATAGAACCCTTCTTGTTTGAGACATTTAATGAGACTAGTATTCCATGAAATAGACTTTGGGAAAAGCTGGTCTAAAAAACACTCATTGAGTGCTTCCTATTTTTAGGACCTGGCCCACATAGACTCTGCCAAACAGAGCTGGCTCTGTCAGTTGGCAGAGTCACCTCACCTACCACCTAAAGAGCTCTTCCACCTCCCATCAAACCACCTTCATTTCTGTCATTAAAATGTCATATCGGCCAGGTGTGGTGGCTCACGCCTGTAATCCCAGTGCTTTGGTAGGCCGAGGAGAGTGGATTACCTGAGGTCAGGAGTTCAAGACCAGCCTGGCCAACATGGTGAAACCCCGTCTCTACTAAAAATACAAAAATTAGCCAGGCATGGTGGTGTGCCTGTAATCCCAGCTACCTCGGTTGAGGTGGAAGAATTGCTCGAACCTGGGAGGCAGAGACTGCAGTGAGCTGAGATCACGCCACAGCACTCCAGCCTAGCCAACAGAGCAAGACGCCATCTCAGAAAAACTAAATTAATTAATTAATTAATAATAAATAAAGTGCCACGTCTTTAGTTTTTTGCTAATACTTTTGCTAATCTAGTGCCCAATATAAATGCTCCTCAGAAGATGTGTCAAATTTCCTATTTCCAGGGCAAAAACTACCTCTAATAGCAGACCAGGATGAATTAATAACCCCGAGTAAACTAAGTCTGTAGCAGCCAAATACTCAACATTTCCCAGTCTCCAGCTGGATTCCAACATTCTACAACATAATATATCCGTTTGCTTTAATATACACTGTTTTGTTTGTTATTGTTGTTGTTGTTTTGAGATGGAGTCTGACTCTGTCACCCAGGCTGGAGTGCAGTGGTGCGGTCTCGGCTCACTGCAACCTCCACCTCATGGGCTCAAGCGGTTATCCTGCCTCAGCCTCCCGAGTAGCTGGGATTACAGGCACCTACCAACATGCCTGGCTAATTTTTATATTTTTGGTGGAGACACGGTTTCACCATGTTGGCCAGGCTGGTCTCGAACTCCTGACCTCAGGTGATCCTTCTGCCTTGGCCTCCCAAAGTGCTGAGATTACAGGCGAGAGCCATGGCGCCTGACCAATACACACTGTTCTAAATGATTTGGCAGCAAATAGAGTAGGTACTGTGATAATATGTACCAAGTCATAGCCTGTGGCTGTAGGTAACCCTGTGACACATTGTCCAGCTGGCTGAGAGACAGGTGTTGGGGAGGGGGCATGGGTGAGACTTCAAGGAGGAAGTCAGAGTCCCCTTGAGAGGGGAAAGACACTGGAAGGGGTGGTAGGTGAGTACCAAGGCATGAGTACAAAGCGGGAAGATGGCCAGTGACGGTGGCTCACACCTGTAATCCTACCACTTTGAGAGTCTGAGCTGGGTGGATCACTAGGTCAGGAGTTCAAGACCAGCCTGGCCAAGATGGTGAAACCTTGTCCCTACTAAAAACACACAGATTAGCCAGGCGTGGTAGCAGGTGCCTGTAATCCCAGCTACTTGGGAGGCTGAGGCAGAAAATTGCTTGAACTCGGGAGGTAGAAGTTGCAGTGAGCCGAGATTGCACCACTGCACTTCAGCCTGGGTGACAGAGCAAGACTCCGTCTCAAAAAAAAAAAAAAAAAAAAAGCCGGAAGATGCGCCTGTAACTGTGTGCAGCCTCATTCAAGTGGGAAGTGGCACTGCCACAGCCAGTACTTGAAGCGGTGGTGGATCCTTCCTCAGCAGGCTCTATTTCCCCTTCCCTCCTTCCGATAAGGAAGGCCGCTCCATGACCACAGTAACCTTTTTCGATGCTTCCTTTTTCCTTTTCTATTCCTTAACCTCATTTTTGTTATCCCCTCCACCCATTTTCTTTATTTTCTCTTCTACTCTCCCCTAGTCCACGTAAGATTTACCATTGTCGGCCGGGCGCGGTGGCTCAAGCCTGTAATCCCAGCACTTTGGGAGGCCGAGACGGGCGGATCACGAGGTCAGGAGATCGAGACCATCCTGGCTAACACGGTGAAACTCCGTCTCAACTAAAAATACAAAAAACTAGCCGGGCGAGGTGGCGGGCGCCTGTAGTCCCAGCTACTCCGGAGGCTGAGGCAGGAGAATGGCGTAAACCCGGGAGGCGGAGCTTGCAGTGAGCTGAGATCCGGCCACTGCACTCCAGCCCGGGCTACAGAGCAAGACTCCGTCTCAAAAAAAAAAAAAAAAAAAAAAAGATTTACCATTGTCTAGGAGTGGGGGGATGGGCAGATAAGGGTGACCAGGATCAAAGATGTGCCATCTCTTTGTGATGAAGGAAACAATTTCAGTTCTTTTAATTTCATTCCATGAGATCTAAATGGATATAAACACAGTGGTGAAGAGCAGGGGGAATAACATTCGGCCACCTTTTCTTCCACTCAGTAATTACTGGTATTGATGCCAGTGTTGGAAGGTGGCTTTTGACATCATCAAGTTCTGGTGGTTTTCAAGCTTTTGAAATTGAGGAACACTGTCAAATCAACTTATTTCGTTTTTTGTTTGCTTTTTTTTTTTTTTTTTTTGAGACAGTCTCGCCGGGTGGAGTGCAGTGGCATAATCTTGGCTTCCTGCAACCCCTGCCTCCCGGGTTCAAGCGATTCTCCTGCCTCAGTCTCCCGAGTAGCTGGGATTACAGGTGCCTGCCACCACGCCTGGCTACTTTTTGTATTTTTAGTAGAGACGGGGTTTCACCATATTGGCCAGACTCGTCTCGAACTCCTGACCTCGTGATCCGTCCTTCTCAGCCTCCCAAAGTGCTGGGATTACAGGCGTGAGCCATTGCACCTGGCCTAAAATCAACTTATTTGTAACAAAGAAAAATAGTTTTGTTTTGTTTTGTTTTTTAGTGTATGGATGTAACTATTATATTAAATATTCAGGACCCATGAAACACAGCAGAAAAAATCTTCATCTATGTCTCCCTTCTGTCCCTGCATGCCCATTCTCTGAGGCTGCTATTTGTCTTTGGATGGAATTTAGTGCCAGCCTTTTCTGGTGCCTTTTAGATCTAAAAAAGAAAAAAGGACAGCCGGCTGTGGTAGCTCACACCTGTAATTCCAGCACTTTAGGAGGCCAAGGTGGGCAGATCACCTGAGGTCAGGAGATCGAGACCAACCTGACCAACAGGGAAAAACCCCATATCTACTAAAAATACAAAAATCAGCCAGGTGTGGTGGCATGCACATGTAATCCCAGCTACTTGGGAGGCTGAGGCAGGAGAATCGCTTGCCCCTGGGAGGCAGAGGTTGTGGTGAGCCAAGATCGTGCCATTGCACTCCAGCCTGGGCAACAAGAGCGAAACTCCATCTCAAAAAAAAAGAAAAAGAAAAAAAGAAAGTCCTTTGCCCACTGTATTCCCTCAGTTTCAGTTCAGTTATTAATCCAATGAGTCCATTGGAAAGAAAACTCTCAGCTCCTTTCAAAATTTATGCTTCTCTGCTCCCCAGTTAGCACTGCCTCAGGCTAAGCTCCAGCAATGAGAAAGGGAAAGGAGTTTTGGGTTGCTTTAATCTTATTCTTTTTTTTTTTTTTTTTTTTTTTTTTTTGGTACAGGGCCTTGCTCTATCACCCAGGCCAGAGTGCAGTGGTGTGACTGTAGCTCACTGCAACCTCTGCCTCCCAAGCTCAAGCCAACCTCCCACCCCAGCATCCTACAGGCTACACCACCACACCCAGCTAAGTTTTGCATTTTTTGTAGAAGATGGGGTTTTGCCATGCTGCCCAGGCTGGTCTCAAACTCCTGGGTTCAAGCCATCCACCCACCTCGGCCTCCCAAAGTGCTGGGATTACTAGCGTAAGCCACTGTGCCTGGCCTAGAGTATGTGCAGGCCAGAAACTGTCTCCTTCTGGTTTACAACCTGATGTCCCCAGTAAACCTCTCCTTTCTACTATTTAGCCATCAAGATGGTCTTTTGGAAGATAACTGTTTCTCTCATGGGTTCTTGGGAGACTCTCACTTCTATGACTTTCACTTTCATAAGTGGATGTCTTCAAGATAGATAACTGAGTCTTCCATGAGTCCCTACCTCCAACCTTTCTCAAACTCCTGACTTTTTTTTTTTTTTTTTTTTTTTGAGACAGAGTTTCGCTCTTGTCACCCCAGGCTGCAGTGCAATGGCACAATCTCAGCTTACTGCAACTTCCGCCTCCTGGGTTCAAGCGATTCTCCAGCCTTGCCTCCTGAGTAGCTGGGATTACAGGCATGCACCACCACACCCGGCTAATTTTGTATTTTTAGTAGAGACAGGGTCTCACCATGTTGGCCAAGTTGGTGTCCAACTCCTGACCTCAGGTGATGCACCTGCCTCAGCCTCCCAAAGTGCTGGGATTACAGGTGTGAGCCACCACGCCCAGCTCCTCCGGCCTTTCTCTACTGAGGTCTCCTTCCTCTCCTCGGTAGCTCTCTGAGGTAGAATCTAAGGTAACCCCCCAGGCTAGCTCTTTCTCTTTCTTAGTTTGTATCTGGTCCACAGAAACATGCCCTTTGGCCTTTCATACAAAAGGAGTACAGTTACTTCCTCAATTACAGTCCTCCAGGCCAGGTCTACAGCCTCCTGCTCCAGATCTCTTAAGATGGAGCCAGTCAGATATTGGTCCACTGGTTCCCCTCACACTGCAGGGGACACAAATCAAGTACTCTAAGTGATCAGGGGAAGCCCTTTTCACTGGTTATAGGGTAAGAAAAAGCACCCCCTCTTCCCTGCTTCAAGGAGAAATGGTACTAACAGCACACTGACAACTCTCTGTAAAGATCTAAAAATCTTCCCATTTGCAACTCCAGTCTTGTTTTATTCCAAAGTGGGTGACAATTGCAAAACTAATTTTCAGTCCAGACGCGGTGGATCACCCCTATAATCCCAGCACTTTGGGAGGCCAAGTCAGGCAGATCACCTGAGGTGGGGAGTTCCAGACCAGTCTGGCCAACATGGTGAATCCCTATCTCTACTAAAAAAAAACAAAACTTAGCTAGCTGGGCGTGGTGCCACATGCCTATAACCCAAACTACTTGGGAGACTGAGGCAAAAGAATCATTTGAATTCGGGAGGCAGAGGTTGCAGTGAACAGAGAGCGAGCCACTGTACCTCCAGCCTGGAGGATAGAGCGAGACGTTGTCTCAAAAAAAAATAAAAATAAAAATAAAAATAACTAGTTTTTGACATCTTTTCATTGGTTCTGCCCAATAGGTTTCTCCTACAATATGTTTTGAGTTCACATTTATAACATTGGAACTAAGATAATATTTAGATGAACTCTAAATATTCAAGAATTTGAAAATATTAAAAATCGAAAGTAAGAATTAAAAATGATTGCTGCCAGGCATGGTGGCTCATGCCTATAATCCCAGCATTTTGGGAGGCTGAGACAGAAGGATCACTTAAGACCAGGAGTTTGAGACCAGCCTGGGTAGCAAAACATGATCCTGTTTCTACAAAAAAGAAATGTTAAATTAGCTGGGCTTGGTGGCGCAAGCCCGTACGTAGTCCCAGCTACTCTGGAGGCTGAGGCAGGAGGAGTCCTTGAGCCCAGGAATTTGAGGTTACAGTGAGCTGATCACATCACTGCCCTTTAGTATGGGGGACAGAGAGAAACCCTATCTCAAAAATCAATAAATAAATAAAAATAAAAGATTGCTGTGGTCAAAGGTCAGCCTCCACCTCTGTGAAATCAGTCAGGCATTTGCAGAATCTTTGAAATACCTGCATGGAGTCATCCCTCTTGACAAACACTAATCTTGTTCAGGTTTTTGCGATTTGAGATGAGTAACCTGAGGCCTAGATGAGTTAAGAGATTTACAGAGGATCACATAGTGATGGGTAGCAAAATAATGACCAAAAAACGGTGCCTGGATATTCCTGTTAATTGATTGCCACTTGTGGCCAGATTCCATGACTCTTAGAGAGAGGTATGTACATGTTGGGCAGCCCCTGTGGCTCTACAGTCAGAAACCTGGCTTCAAATCCTGGCTCCTTCATGTACGCCTTGAGTGATCCTGGGCAAATCTGTTATCTTCTCTAAGTCTTGGTTTTCTGTCTGTAAAATGACATTGATACTGGTATAAAGAACAAAATGGGTAATTTATAGGAAAGTACTTTTAAAACTGCTATGTGTTAGGTGAATGCTATGGTTGTTATTATCATGGTATTGGGAGTGGAGATAACTATGGTTTCTTCAGGATAACCTTAGTTTTAGAATTATTATGAGACTTATTATAAGATCGCTAATTTATAATGGTGTTTAGTAATAAGAAATGCATAATCTAGGCCGGGCACCCAGGCAGGGTGGCTCACGCCTGTAATCCCAGCACTTTCGGAGGCCAAGGCGGGTGGATCACCTGAGGTCGGGAGTTTGAGACCAGTCTGATCAACATGGTGAAATCTCATTTCTACTAAAAATACAAAAATTAGCGGGGCGTGGTAGCAGACGCC
Source organism: Chlorocebus sabaeus (assembly GCF_047675955.1). Classification (NCBI taxonomy): domain Eukaryota; kingdom Metazoa; phylum Chordata; class Mammalia; order Primates; family Cercopithecidae; genus Chlorocebus; species Chlorocebus sabaeus. The sequence goes on from NC_132918.1 coordinate 12,402,260, forward strand.
TGTAATCCCAGCTGCTCAGGAGACTGAGGCAGGAGAATCACTTGAACCCAGGAGGCAGAGGTTGTGGTGAGTCGAGATTGCACCACTGTACTCCAGCCTGGGTAACAGGGCAGAACCCCGCCTCAAAAAAAAAAAAAAAAAAAAAAAACCCAGAAATACATAATCTAAATAAGTTCCGAAAGTTAGTTTTCCATATAACCTTTATGCAATTGTAAGTCTATACAAACTTGCCTATTAAAAAAGAATTTTAGGCAGGGCACAGTGGCTCATGCCTATAATTCCAACACTTTGGGAGGCCAAGGAGGGCAGATCACAAGGTCAGGAGTTTGAGACCAGCCTAGCCAATATGGTGAAACCCTGTCTCTACTAAAAATACAAAAAAAATTAGCCCGGCCTGGTGGCCCATGCCTGCCTGTAATCCCAGCTACTCGGGAGGCTGAGGCAGGAGAATTGCTTGAACCCAGGAGGTGGCGGTTGCACTGAGCTGAGATTGTGCCACTGCCCTCCAGCCTGGGCAACAGAGAGAGACTCTGTCTCAATAAATAAATAAATAAATAAATAAACAAACAAACAAACAAATAATTTTAAAGAGAGTAGAAAGCATGTGTTACACTAATGTTATGATGTTAAAGAATAGTAAAGGAAATATACATTTTGTGTATATTCAAAAGCTGAGTAAAACAGCTAGATAAATAAACAAATTGAGATTACAAGACATCACGAAAGAAGGCACAGATGTCACCACAGGCCTGGGCAAAACAGTAACCAAAGCAAGAAGACATTTGCCTGCCACCAGGCTGTGGAAGAGGACACAGTCTTTCTCTGAGGAATCTCTGTAATAGGCCACAAGGCACCCACTTCAAAGTCACATGGTGCCTGAAAGACTTTCTGACACACAGAGGAAAAATGCACACCAGGTGGCTCCCCCAACAGGAGTTCCTGGAACTAATCAATGTCAAAGGCACGGAGAAAGTCAGGGCAGGTCAAGGAGTGTCTTACTGAGGCTCAGAGGGAAGGCCGCTGGCAGAGGCTTCTTCCCCGAGCAGGAAACCACGCCCTTTATCCCTGCTTGATCTCTTTGGATTGCAAAATATATGCAATGCTCTTGTCTGACCTAAGAGCCCTTCAGAAAGAGGGAAGGGTGGGAGGGAGGAGGAGCACTCAACGGGGGAAAAACTTTAATCTTCTTTGTTACCATTTTCTGAGAGAAGTGAGAGAGATCAAAGGCAAGGGTTTCACTTAGACTGGAAAGCTGTAGTTAGCATCCACTTTCAGTCTTCTATAGGGGAGTGCATGGCCAATCTTAAATTTGTTTTTATTTATGTTCAGTAAAAAGCAAGAGGAGCAAGTTTGGAATTAACCATGAGCACTGACCTAAATGATCCACATGTGGGAGATGAATGCCTTGTGCAGCATGATGCAATATTATACAGGTAAACCAAAGGGTGTGGTGGCCAACAGGCAGCCCAGATCCCTTTATCTCTGCTACTTCAAGCTACTTTATCTTGCATATTTTCTCAACATAATCATACATGCATATGCTAAATCATTTGTGTTGGCTACTACAATGTAAAAAGAACATGTTCAAAGGAGGCACACTGATTTTATTTTATTTTTTACTTAAAGAGTTTTTTCCTGAGCAGTGGCTCACGCCTGTAATCCCAGCACTTTGGGAGGCTAAGGCAGGCAGATGACTTGAGGTCAGGAGTTCGAGACCAGCATGGCCAACATGGTGAAACCTCATCTTTACCAAAACTACAAAAATTAGCTGGGCGTGGTGATGCATGTCAGTAATCCCAGCTACTCAGGAGGCTGAGGCAGGAAAATGGCTTGAACCCGGGAGGCGGAGGTTGCAGTGAGCTGAGACTGCGCCAATGCACTCCAGTCTGGGCAACACAGCAAGACTCCTTCTCAAGAAAAAAAAAAAAAAAAAAAAAGCCGGGTGCAGTGGCTCACACCTGTAATTCCAGCACTTTGGGAGGCCAAGGTGGGTGGATCACTTGAGGTCAGGAGTTCAAGACTAGCCTGACCAACATGTTGAAACCCCGTCTCTACTAAAAATACAAAATTAGCCAGGTGTGGTGGCAGGCGCCTGTAATCCCAGCTACTTGGGAGGCTGGGGCAGGAGAATCGCTTAAATCTGGGAGGTGAAGGTTGCCGTAAGCCAAGATCACACCACTGCACTCCAACCTAGGCAACAAGAGCAAGACTCCATCTCAAAAAAAAGAAAAAAAAAAAGACTTTTCCTTGAGTACTATGTTAGAGAGGCTCTGAGGACCATCTCTCTACTAGTCTACGAGTCTAGTTGTCCACAAGTCTAGTCATTCTACCCTGAAAGGCTAAACTTGGCTTAGCCCAGGTACCGTGCAGTTCATTCAGTGCATTTGGGAGAGTCCTGAGCATCCAGGCAGGACATGATGAGTGCAATTGAATGAAAATGGAGAGAGCAATGAGCATTCTGGAAAGTGGCCTTGAGATTAAATCAGTGTTCAGTCAGCATCCATTTGCCAAGCTGGGGGTGAACTCTGGATATCCTCTGGATTCATCAGACTTCACTGAGCCATTATCTTCCCTCTGTGACTATGAGCCTGTCCACCGGAGATCTGTGCTCCCCCGGGGAAGGAACCTGGTTCCTGGAACATAGTACTGGCTCAACAGACATTGAACTGTTTGATCATCAAATCCTAAATGTATTTTTTGTCTAACCATTTTCCCTTAATTTACTTCCTAACTCCCCCAGGGACTACTGCTATATAGTCAGGAATGAGTGAATGAAGGAATAAATGGATATGTTAATAAACATATTATTTGTTGTCTGATTATACATAAAAGCATTTGTATAGTTTGTGAATGTAATAGTGTTTTCTTCCTAATGTTGTTTGCTTGAATATGGTGCCGTTATTCATTATGATAAATGTATCTTTACATTTTTAAGACTTTGTGCTATTTACAAAATGCTTTCACATACATTATCTTATTTAATCTTCACAGCAGTGCTGCAAAGTAGATATTATTGTCTCCCAGTTTAGATAAGATAGGTGATTTGTCCAAAGTATGCAATGAGCACAGAGCTGGACTTGAACCCAAATTTTGCCACACAGGCCTATAGCAGTCCTTTTCCCTAGATTGAAAGGTGAGTAAGCAGGCAAAGTTATATTCATTTGTAAACGGATGCTTGTTTCTAAAGATATAGCATAGCGTGCCCTGCCCACAGAGGGGAAGTGCCATCTCTAAACTCCTGGCAGGCTCTCCCACCAAGCACCTGGCTTGTCTCTGGCTACACCTGCTTTAGAATGCACAGCTGGCCTTATGCCAAGTCACTCAACAGAACTTACATTTGGCTATAGCTACTTGATACTAAAACAACCAGTGAAAAGGAAGAAAATGCAGGTAATTAACCAGTTATTATTTTGTCGACACAATGACAACCTTTGGGGTTGATTTTTTGTCTTTAAGTTAAGTTGCTATATTCATGGAAATACCACAATTATTTCTTCTCCACTTGAATGTCAGTCCACAACAAGGAAGCCAGCAGGCTTGAACAGCAGGAGTCAATATTTAAAAACTAGGTCTCAAAATGTAGCCTGCATCCTAAGGCTCCTACTGGTGCTCTTTTCTGTGCTAATGATCTCTGTTGTTGGCATTGCTGCTGAAGACACACTTAGTATCCTAGAGCTGTAAGGACCTTTGCAATCATTTAGTGCAGTAGTTTTCAAATTTCAAAAAAGTGATACTGAATATTTTATTTAAATTAAATCTAACATTGAAGCCCAATCAACAAAGCAAATCCAAGCCAATTTGCTTTGGCTGAAGGGGAGATTGTGATAAACCTGAGGGAGCCTGCTATAGTTTGGATGTTTGTCCCCTCCAATGATCATGTTGAAATCTTATCTCCAATATTGGACGTGGGGCCTAATGGGAGGTGTTTAGGTCATGGGGTTAGATCTCTCATTAATAGATTGATGTCCTTTCTTGGGCGGGGTGGGGGGTGAATGGAGTGTTCTTATTCTGTGTTCCTGTGAGAGCTGGTTGTTAAAAAGAACCTGGCACCTCCCCCACTCTCTTGTTTCCTCTCTCGCCATGTGACCTCTGCACACATTGTTTCCCCTTAGCCTTTGGTCATGAGTAGAAGCAGCCTGAGGCCCTCACTAGAAGCAGATACTGGCACCATGCTCTTGTATAGTCTGCAGAACTGTAAGCCAAATAAACCTCTTTTCTTTACATAAAACCCAGTTTCAGTGATTATTTATTTATTATTTATTTATGTGTTTATTGGTTTGAAAGCCAGAGAAAGTCTAAGTTTCCTCTCTTCATAATCCAGAAATGTCCAGTATAAAGGAAAAAAAAATTCCATTCCTTTTTCAGCCCACAAGTTTGTAAAGGTGTGTCACTCTGTAAAGTCGTGCTTGACTTGCTTTAGTAGGAATGTGGCTTTAAGATGTTGATCTCTGCTCTCTCACTGACCACCAGTTCCTGACTGTCCACTTCTGCTCAGGCACCCATGCTATTTGCTCTTTTCCAAAAGGGTCTCCTCCAAGTCCTTGGTTCCTTCCCAAATTGGAAGTGTACTTTATTCAACACCCCATTCCTAGCCTCCCAACACAGCCTGGACTCAAGGATCAGCTACATTCATAGTTCACAGACTCACCCACTCTAAACTTACTGTCGTGGCTTGTTTACCCGTTTGTGTATGCCCAAGACACTCCCTGGAAGCATCCCAACCTTCTAGTCTGCTGGGATCACCCTTTCCTTTGATATTTACATAAAACAGCTTACGTCCCCTCCCAACTTATAAATGAGGTTTGCACCCACCCCTCCACCAACACGCACACTTTGTTATAGGAAAGGTAAGTAATTAAATATTTATCTTTCAAAACACAGGGCTCATCTCATTTCCTTCCTAGAGACCATCTGGCTATAACCTGTCTCCTCACTGACCTTGACTCCAAGTCAACTCTGACTTGGTTTCTGGTTGCCTTTTTGATTGTCATGGAAAAATAGAACCACACTTTTCTTTGGAATAATGCTGTTGTTGGTGATGACAGCATCAAAAGATAGAGTCACAAAGAACACCAGGCTTCTCAGCATCACCTCATCCCCTAGTTCCCTATATATTAGTAACATAAGACTACTTTATGAACAGACTATACTGAAGATTGGAGGACAATTAGTGGGAATATATCTACAACTAGATGCTGAATTTGATTGTTTCCAGAGTCCAAGGAAAGGAGATTTTATATATATATATATATATATATATATATATATATATATATATATATTTTTTTTTTTTTTTTTTTGAGACGGAGTCTCGCCCTGTCACCCAGGCTGGAGTGCAATGGTGCCCTCTCAGCTCAGGGCAACCTCCACCTCCTGGGTCCAAGCAATTCTCCTGCCCCAGCCTCCCAAGTAGCTGGAATTACAGGTGCGTGCTACCACTCCCAGCTTATTTTTTGTATTTTTAGTAGAGACGGGGTTTCACCGTATTGGTCAGGCTGGTCTCAAACTCCTGACCTCAGGTGATCCACCTGCCTCAGCCTCCCAAAGTGCTGGGATTACAGGCATGAGCCACCATGCCTGGCCACTAGTCCTGTGCTTTTTCTACTGGATTTTCATTTTATCTTCTCCCAAGTACTGTGAGATATTCCAAATACTCCAAGTACTCCCAAGACAAGGCATATTGCCAGTTATCTTTAAATATCTGACTTCCCCTTCTACAGACAGTTTCCACTGAGCCCATGGCTTCCTAACTAAAGACCACTGCTTTATCTAGCCACACTTGCAGCCAGAGGTGGCCATGTGACTAAGTTTTAGCCATGAAATGTGAGAATGTGATAGGTGCCCTTTTTGTCAGTTTTGCCCTTACAAAGATGGTGTATGCCTGACCCTTTACTTCCTTCCTGCTGGCTATGAGATGGGCAGAACAAAAGCAGGCATCTTAAACCCAGAGATAGCTGGGTATGGTGGCTAATGCCTATAATCCTAACACTTTGGGAGGCCAAGGAGGATGGATCACCTGAGGTCAGGAATTCGAGATCAGCCTGGCCAACATGGTGAAATCCTGTCTCTACTAAAAATACAAAAAAATTAGCCGGGCATGTGCCTGTAGTCCCAGCTACTCGGGAGGCTGAGGCAGGAGAATCGCTGGAACCCGGGAGGCAGAGGCTGCAGTGAGACCAGATCATGCCACTGCCCTCCAGCCTGGGCGATAGAGCAATACTCAAAAGTAGAGCAAATCTCAAAAAACAAAACAGAAACAGAGATGAACTACCTATTTCCAGACAACTATGGAGAAAGAAACAAGCATCTACTGGAGGCTGAGATAGGAGAACTGCTGGAACCCAGGAGGCAGAGGCTACAGTGAGCTGAGATCAGGCCACTGCACAAAAAAAAAAAAAAAAAAAAAACAGAGATGAACTACTTGTCTCCGAACATCTACAGAGAAAGAAACAAGCAACTACTTTTTTAAAGCCAATGCATTTTGGCACTCTCTGCTACAGACGCTTAGGTGGAACCCAGTTAAATACAGTGACCATCCTCATGGATGCCAGCGTCCTTGCAGGAGACACAACCAGTAAGAGGCAGAGCTGGGGGCTTGGACCCAGGGCTCTAACCACGGTGCTTTCTTCAACCTTTCTAAAGATTATGAAATCTGACATGATAGTCCATGCCTTTTTGTAGTTTTCTTGTTTAAAATAGCTACTAATTTTTCTTCTGTTAAGGTAACACTGTCTAATGATCTGTCAACATCTACCTCAGCAGCTGACTTAGCTTAGCCTGGGAGCTCAAGAGTACAAAACATTTTCTGGAAACAATGCTTTCTTTCTTTTTAGTAGGTTCATCAGGTAATCTGCTGGCTTGAAACTTACAGGCAGAAAACTTACATCCAACAAGGATAAAGGAGGCTTTAGAAATACATAGAGGAAATGGAGGGTCCAGGTAATGAAAGCTAGTTGCTATGGACTCAGTGAATGCACCTCCCTCCCTCGATCCTCTCTAATAATCCTGCTAAGGCCCTCGAGTGAATGAAAGTGAAACAATCTTATCATACCCAACAAAAACACAGGGAGGCAGGAATTTAATTTCAAGCCATCATTCTTCACCCTCACCAGGAAGAATAAATCAACATTTGACAACCCTATACTAACTTCATCCAAAGAACAGATGTTATTAACTGTATTTTCCGATTTGTTTAAATAACAAACAATAGTGAACTCATAGAGCATTTGCTATATACCATACAACGTTCTACATGATTTTCCCATATTAACTCAGAAGTTTGAGTTAAGGTAGGTATAATTATTATTCTCATTTTACAGACAAGGAAACAAAAGCACAAATATATTTTACATGCGTGTAAGTAGAGTAAATATATTTTGGTTAGCATAAAAAATGTCATCTTCTAGAGATTCTCTGTTGATGGTATGCTGAATGATAGTTGTTGATGAAGTGTGTTCACTCATCAGTTTTCTCTCACCTAAAATTATACTCCTCTGAAACGAACCTGTTTCTTTTTTTTTTTTTTTCTTTTTTTTTTTTTTTTTTTTGAGATGGAGTCTCACTCTGTTGCCCAGGCTGGAGTGCAGTGGCACAATCTGGGCTCACTGCAAGCTCCGCCTCCCGGGTTCACAACATTCTCCTGCCTCAGCCTCCCGAGTAGCTGGTACTACAGGCGCCTGCCACCTCGCCCAGCTAATTTTTTGTATTTTTAGTTGAGAGGGGGTTTCACCGTGTTAGCCAGGATGGTCTGCATCTCCTGACCTCGTGATCCGCGCGCCTCCGCCTCCCAAAGTGTGGAATTACAGGCTCAAGCCACCGCGCCCGGCCATGAACCTGCTTCTTTATTGGGCAAAACTGTCTCCGGACACGGTGGCTCGAGCCTGTAATCCCACACTTTGGGAGGCTGAGGCAGGCAGATCACCTGAGGTCGGGAATTCAAGACCAGCCTGACCATATGGGTTTAGTAGAGACAGAAACCCTGTATCTACTAAAAATACAAAATTAGCCAGGCATGGTAGCTCACGCCTGTAATCCCAGCTACTCAGGAGGCTGAGGCAGGAGAATCGCTTGAACCCAGAAGGCGGAGGTTGCCGTGAGCCAAGATCACGCCATTGCACTCCACCCTGGGCAACAAGAGCAAAACTCTGTCTCAAAAAAAATAAAAAACTAATAATAATAATAATAATAATAATAATACAAAAAATTAGCCAGGTGTGGTGGCCGGCACCTATAATTACAGCTACTTGGGAGGCTGCGGCAGGAGAATCGCTTGAACCCAGGAGGCGGAGGATGCAGTGAGCTGAGATCGCGCCATTGCCCTCCAGCCTGGGTGACAGAGCCAGACTCCATTCCCTCCCCCCCTCCAAAAAAAACCTGAAGTACTAATATCAATCTTTGTTTTAGGAAAAATGAGTATTTAAATATTTATCTTTCAAAATATGTACTTAATACAAATTAATAGTTAACCAAGAACCCCCCAAAAAAGGTTCATAGGATTTTAACCATTTTAGTTAGGAGAGAACTGTACTAATGGAATTTATGTGTACTCTGTTTAAATAATTTCAAAGATTTTTATAACTTTTTAGTGTCAAAGCAAAACTATTGTGTTGCATTGTCACATTGTTTTATGGTAGCTAAGTCTACCATTGAAATGTTGAAATAGTTTCGCTTGTCAGTTCAAGGTTGAAGAGTCAGTACAGCTTCTCTTTTTTAAGTAATATTGTTTTTTGTCTATGCTATATGTGACCAAGATTTATAATTTTCTCTATCCTCACTTTCTTCTGCTTTGGGGTAGCAAAGTGATTAAAAACAAAACAAAACAAAGATGTGAGTGGGGTGTGGGCGCTGTGGCTCACGCCTGTAATTTCAACATTTTGGGAGGCTGGAGCGGGTGGATCACCTGAGGTCAGGAGTTCAAGACCAACCTGGCCAACATGGTGAGACCCCGTCTCTACTAAAAATACAAAAATCAGCAGGGCATGATGGCAGGTGCCTGTAATCCTAGCTACTCTGGAGGCTGAGGCGGGAAAATCACTTAAACCGAGGAGGCAGAGGTTGCAGTGAGCTGATATCTTACCATTGCACTCCAGCCTGGGTGACAGAGTGAGACTCTGTCTCAAAACGAAACAAACAAAAAGAAACAAAGATGTTAACTAAATTTCTTAGCAATCTCCCATGGCAGATAAAATGATGTGAATGTCATTGGGTGGGACTTTTAGGAAATCTCTTTAAAAGAAGTATACTCTCAGCTAACAAATGTTTTCCATTGCCTTTTCTCTTCTGTCTTTGAGCGTGGACATGATGGCAGAAGTGGTGCAGGGAGCTTGTGTTCATGAGGCAATAAACACACACTAAGGATGGCTGAGTGGAAGCAGAGAAGGAGCCTGGATTGGGAGCCACCATGCCAGCCCTGAAATGCCTAGCTCCAGACACATAATGGGGAGAAAATAAAAGTCTTAATTTCTTTTTCTTTTTTTTCTTTTTGAAACGAAGTCTCGCTCTTGTCCCCCAGGCCGGAGTTCAATGGTGTGATCTCGGCTCACTGCAACCTCTGCCTCCTGGGTTCAAGTGATTCTCCTGCCTCAGCCTCTGGAGTAGCTGGGATTACAGGCACCTGCCACCACACCCAGCTAATTTTTGTATTTTTAGTAGAGATGGGGTTTCACCATGTTGGCCAGGCTGGTCTTGAACTCCTGACCTCAGGTGATCCGCCCGCCTTGGCCTTCCACAGTGCTGGGATTGCAGGCGTGAGCCACCGCACCTGGTCTAAAAGTCTTAATTTCTTTAAAATTCTGTTTTTCTGCCTTCTCTTACAGCCAAATGAAGTTTCTAAATTTAAGTGATTAGATAAATAGCAGCAGAGGCTATAGAGGTTTTCAGCGTCTTGAAGCTTAAAAATTGGGATAGGTCGGGCCGGGCGCGGTGGCTCACGCCTGTACCCCCAGCACTTTGGGAGGCCGAGGTGGGCGGATCACCAGGTCAGGAGATCGAGACCATCCTGGCTAACACGGTGAAACCCCATCTCTACTACAAATACAAAAAATTAGCCGGGTGTGGTAGCAGGCGCCTGTATTCCCAGCTAGTTAGAAGGCAGGAGAATGGTGTGAACCCGGGAGGCAGAGGTTGCAGTGAGCCAAGATCACACTACTGCACTCCAGCCTGGTTGACAGAGCAAGACTCCATCTCAAAAAAATAAAAAATAAAAATCGGGATAGGTCTACAAAGTATGGTTAAACGTTCTGTTCTACAGCCACGAGGTATTTTCAAACAGTATCTGAAATTAAATCATCTGTTGGCGAATCAGATCAATCATTCAAAAATAAGATTCAGTTACTAAGAAAAGAAAAAACACTAAATGCTACCATCCACTCTCCATTTATTTCAATAAAATTAATTTGGACATAGAAAAGAAGACATGCACTGATTTTTTTCTTTGAAAATGGACAAGAAGTACGTAAAGTATTTTGATTTTTTTTAAGTGATGAATTCTTGTGCTCAGATATATGCATATAGGTAGTATTGCTCATTCAGGTGAATGGGTTTTAACTTTAACAAAGGAAGCAGTCGAAACATCTCAATTGTAGAATTGAAAAAATATATAAAAAGTATTGATAAGAAGGAGATTTTAGGCCGGGCCAGTGGCTCATGCCTGTAATCCCAGCGTTTTGGGAGATCAAGGCAGGTGAATCACTTGAGCTCAGGAGCTCGAGACCAGCCTGAGCAACATGGTGAAACCTCATTTCTTCCAAAAATAGAAAACATTAGCTGGGCATGGTGGTGTGACCCGGTGGTCCCAGCTACTCGGAAGGCTGAGGTGGGAGGATTGCTTAAGCCTGGGAGGCAGAGGTTGTAGTGAACTGAGATCACGCCACTGCACTCCAGCCTAGGTGACAGAGTGAGAGCTCATCTCAAAAAAAAAAAAAAAAAAGAGAGAGATTTTTAAAAGATATACAAATATATATTTCATATTAATGATAATAGCTATTATTTAAAATGTACCAATAATAAGCCAAGTTCGATAGTAGATCTTGGAGTGTGGAGGCAGGCCTTTTGACTTACTCCCAAATCTGGGCTTTATTTCTTTAAATCACTGGTGACAGCATAAGAATCCTGTATTTGAGGAAACGTATTCAGTGGATTCATTAATGTATTGCTGAGTTTCTTCTTCTCTTCTCCCCATATTTTCAAGAAAATCTTCATTCCAAAAAGTGATGAGATTTTGAGAGGCATTTTTATACCGCTAATAATTTTCTCAATGATAGGTCCTAACCACAACTCTATCATTTTCTATATCTGTATAAAAAATTACCACAAACTTAGTGGCTTGAACAATACCCATTTATCACCTCAAACTTTCTGTAAGGTGAAAGTCTGGTGTGGCATACTGGGTTACTTGTTTGGGGCCTCACAAGGCTGAAATCAGGGTGTCAATCAAGCCACGTCCTCATCTCAAGATTACGACTTTCTTCCAAGCTCCCTTAAAGGGCTGGTAAAAGTTAAGTTCCTTGCAATATAGGACTGCAGTCATTTTCTGGCTGGTGTTGACCTGGGTGTGCCCTCAAGTTCTTGAGATCACCCACAAGTTCCAGCCATGCGCCCGCCTTCTCTCACAACCTGGCAGTTGGCTTGTCTTCAAGCCCGCAGGAGAGTTCACTGATGCTTCACCTTCCTGGTTTTTTGTTTGTTTTTTTTTTTTTTTTTTTTTGAGACAGAGTCTCCTACTATCACCCAGCCTGGAGTGCAGTGGCACAATCTCAGCTCACTGCAACCTCCACCTCCTGGGTTAGAGCGATTCTCCTGCCTCAGCCTCCCGAGTAGCTGGGATTACAGGTGCGCACGGCCTACCTTCTTTTAAAGAGATCATCTGATTAAGCCAGGTCCTCCCGGGACCATCTCCCTTGCGGTAAAGTCAGGGTGAACCAATTAGTAACCTCATCATGGGGATCTGTGGAATCACCAGTGATGAATCCATCACAGTCCGTGTTCCCACTCACACTCCGGAGATCGGGTTTTAGAGGGCACGTGTATCAGGGGACAGAATGCTGGGGACCATCTCAAAATCCTTCCTAACCCAACAACCTAGAGCATTTTGTTGCTTGAAATTATCATGATTACTTTAAATTCGCAGCCCTGAAGAGGGTGGCAATGCCCAGATTCTGACCTAATTATCAAGAAGTGTCATTATCAGCACCGCACTGTCACCACTGTTTTGAAGTTAGATATTCAACACTTGAGGATGTCAATTCCTTCAAACTAGAATAAAAACAGATGCACTGTTGCTACTCCATCCTTCTATATAGATGTCATAAGCAATGCACTTTCAGACCTCCGCCCTTGGGGCTGGCACCGAGGAGTTTTCTCATCAGGCCAGTTCTGCTGCATGGTCTGGAACTGGCAGCAATGGTGGCAACTCTCTCATTAGGGTAGTGCTTCAGTATGGCTCTAGACCTTATTTATGGAGACTTAGCCATTTACTCCAGCCTTCTCAATTATCCCATCAACTACCTAACATCTTTTATTAAATCTATTTCAGCTAAAATTAGCCAGGGTGAACTCTGTTATTTGAAAACAAGAGCCTTGACCAATATAGTAATTAATAGCAGATGTGGTGATGGGCAACAGACCTTTCAAGCAATGCTCACGTGATGCGGTCAGGTTAAAAGGCAGCGAGGATCCAGACCACGGCAGCAGAGGAGAGGGTGTTACCTAAATGATCATTTGGCCATGTGGAATGAGAAGCCTATCAAAGACAAGCATTTCAGGGACCAAATAATCATAGTTATACAAGAGACAAGAAGAAGAAGGCACGTGGAAGATTAAGCTGGATGCTTCTAATTGTTATGAGAACAAAAAGACAGTGGGATGGTTAATGTGATATGTCATTGGCTAGGCTGCAGTTCCAAAATATTTGGTGAAATGCTAGTCTGGATGTTACTGTGATAAGTTTTTTGGTTTTGTCTTTTGTTTTTGAGAAGGAGTCTCACTCTGTCTCACCCAGGCTGGAGTGCAGTGGCACCATCTCAGCTCACTGCAACATCTGCCTCCCAGGTTCCAGCAATTCTCCTGCTTCGGCCTCCCAAGTAGCTGGGATTACAGGCACCTGCCACCACACTTGGCTAATTGTTTGTATTTTTAGTAGAGTCGGGGTTTTGCCATGTTGGCCAGGCTGGTATTGAACTCCTGACCTCAGGTGATCCTCCTGCCTCGGGCCTCCCAAAGTACTGGGATTACAGACGTGAGCCACCACACCCACCCTGTGATGGTATTTTTAAAGATGAGGTTAACGTTTAGATTGCTAAGCCTGTAAACGCAGCACTTTGGGAGGCCAAGGTGGGTGGATCACTTGAGGTCAGGAGTTCAAGATCAGCCTGATCAACATGGTGAAACCCTGTCCTTACCAAAAATACAAAAATTAGCTGGGTGTGGTGGCAGGGACCTGTAATCCCAGCTACTTGGGAGACTGAAGCAGGAGAACTGCTTGAACCTGGGAGGCAGAGGTTGCAGTGAGCCGAGATCGCGCCTTTGCACTTTAGCCTGGGTGACAAAGTGAAACTTTTTTTTAAAAAAAAAGAGACAGAGAGAGAGATGCCTATGATCAGGTAACTGAGAGGAAAAACATTCCAGTTGAATTTACTGTTGGCTCCATTGCACATGGCAATACTAAGAAGCACCCTATAGGAACGTCTGTGTTATAGAAGTTTTTTTTGTTTTTTTTTTTTTGAGACAGAATCTCGCTCTGTCTCCCAGGCTGGAGTGCAGTGGTGCGATCTCGGCTCAGTGTAACCTCTGTCCATTGTAACCTCCGCCTCCCAGGCTCAAGAAATTCTCCTGCCTCAGCCTCCCGAGTAGCTGGGACTACGGGCGCACACCACCACGCCCGGCCAAATTTTGTATTTTTAGTAAAGACACGATTTCACCGTGTTAGTCAGGATGGTCTCAATCTCCTGACCTCGTGATCCGCCCACCTCGGCCTCCCAAAGTGCTGGGATTACAGGCGTGAGCCACCGTGCCCAGCTATAGAAGTACTACTCTACATCCATCATGTAGCAGCCATTTCTTTGTCACTTTTTAACGTAGCTCAATAATCCCACTTGCAGAAGTGGACTGCCATAGCATGCCAGTCCCACTCAGGGGTGACCTGATGGTCAGTGTAGAAAAATAAATATTCCCAATGGGCAGAACTTAAAATAGTACATCTCATAATCCATTTATCTGGAAAGAAACACGAGTTACAGGTCAACATTAATTTGTAGCCAATAGCTAATAATTTCACTGGATAGTCAGGGACTTGGGAGGAATAACATTGGAGGATTGGTGATAAAGAGAACTGGAGCAAAAACCTCTCAGCCAAAGTCTAGAGTTGGAGAATAGATGTGTCACATGTAAAGACCCATATAGATGGGCATTGTGCGAAAGATTTTCAGTAGATGGTTGAACAAGACCAATGAGCGGATAAAAAAAAATGTGGTATATATACACCATGGAATACTATTCAGCCATAAAAAAAAAAAATCATAATGTATTTTGTAACAATTCGAATGGAGCTGGAGGCCACTATTCTAAAGTGAACTAGCTCAGGAATGGAAAACCAAATACCATATATTCTCACTTATAAGTTGGAGCTAAGCTATAGGCATGCAAAGGCATACAGAGTGGTGTAATGGACTTTGGAGACTCAGAATGCAGAGGTTGGGAGGTGGGTGAGGGATAAAAGACTTCATATAGGGGCCGGGCACGTTGGCTCACACCTTTAATCCCAGTACTTTGGGAAGTTGAGGCGGGCAGATCACCTGAGGTCAGGAGTTTCAGACCAGCCTGACCAACATGGAGAAACCCCCTCTCTACTAAGAATGCAAAATTAGCTGGGCACGGTGTCTTGCGCCTGTAATCCTGGCTACTTGAGAGGCTGAGGCAGGAGAGTCGCTTGAACTGGGGAGGCAGAGATTGTGGTGAGTCGAGATAGCGCCATTGCACTCCAGCCTGGGCAACAAGAGCCAAACTCTGTCATGTGAGCCACCACACCCGGCTGAAATCAATATAGTTTAGATACGGATTTGTCTACCTGGTCTACCAAGCTTCTGCCGGCAACACCATCTTTAGACTTACCAAGTGCTTTACTCACTGTCACTGCAATTTACGTAACATTGCTTCTGACCAGGGAGCTTACTGAATAGCAAAATATTAGGACAATGAGTTGAAGCATTTAGGATGCACTAAGATTTCTAACCAGAAGCAGTTGGCTTCATAAAACAGTGAAGTGACCTACTGAAGATTTAGTTTTGGTGTCTATTGGGAAATATCTTAGAAAGTTCAGACACCATCCTGTAGAATACAGTATATGCTAGAAAACAGCCACCAATATGTGGTATTTTCTCTTCCATGGCCAAAACACATAAGCACTTCTTAGGAACTAAGAAGTGAAAATAGGAGTGACATTTCTCACTATTTCCTGAATGGCCCACTAACAAAATTTTTATTTCATATCCTTTGATACACAATGTGGCCACCGAATAATACATCTCTTTTTTTTTTTTTTTTTTTTTTGAGACAGGATCTTGCTCTGTCACCCAAGCTGGAGTACAGTGGCACAATCACAGCTCACTGTAACCTGGAATTCCTGAGCACAAGTGATTGTCCCACTTCAGCCTCCCAGGTAGCTAGGACTACAGGTGCATGTCACCACACCTAGCTAATTTTTTAATTTTTTGTAGAGATGGAGAGCTCACCATGTTGCCCAAGCTGGTCTTGAACTCCTGACCTCAAGTGATCCTGCTGCCTCAGCCTCCCAAAGTACTGGGATTGCAGTCACTCAGCTAGAATATTTCTTTTAACACAAGTTTTTCTGTAAGGTACTTCTTATTTAGTATTGCCATATCCATTCATAAACATTGATGAAAACTAGAGCTTCCACATATAGGCAGGACTACTACAGGCTCAAATCCCAAGGAATGAAAGTCTGGGTTACTGCACACTAGATAAAGAACCCCAATTAGGTGAATCGATACTGATCTGAAGATAAAAGTAATATGGGGGCCGGGCGAGGTGACTTACGCCTGTAATCCCAGCACTTTGAGAGGCCAAGGTGGGCAGATCACTTGAGGTCAGGAGTTTGAGACCAGCTTGACCAACCTGGTGAAACCCCGTCTCTACTGAAAATAGCAAAATTAGCCAGGCGTGGTGGCAGGCACCTGTAATCTCAGCTACTTAGGTGGCTGAAACAGGAGAATCACTCGAACCCAGGAGGCGGAGGTTGCAGTGAGCCAAGATGGCACCATTGCACTCCAGCCTATGCAACAGAGCGAGACTCCGTCTCAAAAAAAAAAGTAATATGGAATGGTTAGTTGATGAAGAAAGTTATAATCATCAACTAAAGGTCATTTCCAGAAAATACAATGGATTTTCTGTTTTACTCTTGATTTATTTACTATGTTTTATGGTATTTATTTTATAATTTAGCCCACATATTATAAAATATCAAGGCAGAATTAAGAAAACATAATCATCACTACATATATTAGTCCTAGAAAAGATTTTACTGAATAAGAGTCTTAGAGTCTTCTTGCTTGTGGAGAGAATGAGGTTTTTTTGTTTTATGAGAGATTATCAGCTTGTTAGATAAGAACATAGTTTTTATTGCTATTTTTGTTGTAAGTTTGGAAAATAGATGTATATCCAGACAGAGTGAACTCTACGGGACATCTGTTTTTTGTGACTGCTGAAAATATCTTAAATACTCTTCTGGATTTCTTACTTTATAAATCTCATTTTCCCCAGTTTGGATCCCCAAAACGATATTCTTACAGACTCTTGCAAATAGTGAAAGACATTATGTGGTTTCTGCTATGTGGGGAAATGGGGTCTGCACAGGGAATTCCGTTTTTGATGATGGGAAGGGCACCAGAGGTAGAGGTAGTGATGGAGCCTTCCTATTTGAGCCTTGCTACATATTTGAGAGTGAAAGCAGGTGATAATTTCTTTATTTTGGATACGGAGTTTTGCTCTTGTTGCCCAGGTTGGAGTGCAGTGGTACAATCTCAGCTCACATGCAAGCTCTGCCTTCCGGGTTCAAGTGATTCTTCTGCCTCAGCCTCCCAAGTAGCTGGGATTACAGGCATGCGCCACCACACCTGGCTAATTTTTGTATTTTTAGTAGAGACAGGTTTCACCATGTTGGTCAGGCTGGTCTCGAACTCCTGACCTCAAATGATCCGCCTGCCTTGGCCTCCCAAAGTGCTGTCATTACAGGCATGATCCACTGCATCCAGCCTGCTATTAATAATTTCAAGGGCAAACCAGGACTGTACTAAACAGATGAGTCTTACAGTCACCTAATAATATGATTTACTTACTACCATTTGCTGCTTAAATTAGTGAGAATAGACTTACTTGTTTTTTTGTTTGTTTGTTTTTTGTTTTGTTTGTTTTTGTTTTGAGACAGACTCTCACTCTGTCGCCCAGGCTGGAGTGCAGTGGTGTGATCTCAGCTCACTGCAACCTCCACTTCCCAGGTTCAAGCGATTCTCCTGCCTCAGCCTCCTGAGTAGCTGGGATTACAGATGTCTGCCACCATGCCTGGCTAATTTTTGTATTTTTAGTAGAGACGGGGTTTCACCATGTTGGTCAGGCTGGTCTCGAACTCCTGACCTCGTGATCCACCCACCTCGGCCTCCCAAAGTGCTGGGATTACAGGCGTGAGCCATGGCACCCGGCCAACTTACTTGTTTTTAACTAAAAACTTTAACCAACATAACTTAGGATTTTTAGTATTACAACATTATTTAACAATATAGACTGAGTGCAGTGGCTCACACCTGTAATCTCAGCACTTTGGGGGGCCAAGATGGGAGGACTGCTTGGGGCCAGAAGTTTGAGACCAACCTGGGAAACATAGTAGGACACTGCCTCTATTAAAAATTTTAATGGCAAATTACTTTTGCACCAACCTGATATATAGGTGGATCATGTTTGTTTTGTTGTGTCTACGACACAGGAGAAAATATTCTATTCTACATATTTATAAAGCAAATTCAGATTAATTTAAATTCATAGAATCTATTATATCAATAATAGTTGACTTAATGTAGCCATATGCTTGTTGCCTAAAGAACCATGACTTACACTGATGTTATGTGTTGTTAATGAAGCCTACAAAATGGAAACAAAGTATCTAATAATGTTTTAACAAACGGATTCACTGACATATATATGAGTTGAGGTTGTTAAATAAAAGTATTAATAGGCCAGGCATGGTGCCTCCTGCCTGTAATTCCAGCACTTTGAAAGGCTGAGACAGGAGGATCATTTGAGCTCAGGAGTTCAAGACCAGCCTAGGCAACATAGTGAGACCCCATCTCTAAAAAAAAGAAAATTTCTGGCCGGGCGCGGTGGCTCACGCCTGTAATCCCAGCACTTTGGGAGGCCAAGGCGGGCAGATCACGAAGTCAGGAGATCGAGACCATTCTGGTTAACATGGTGAAACCTCATCTCTGCTAAAAATACACAGAAAAAAAAACTAGTGGTGGCGGTTGCCTGTAATCCCAGCTAATCGGGAGGCTGAGGCAGGAGAATGGCATGAACCTGGGAGGTGGAGCTTGCAGTGAGCTGAGATCGCGCCACTGTACCCCAGACTGGGTGACAGAGCAAGACTTCGTCTCAAAAAAAAAAAAAAAAATTCTTTTTTTAATTAGCTGGGGGTGATAGTACACACCTGTGGTTCCAGCTACTTGGGAGGCTGAGGTGAGAGGATTGCTTATGCCTGGGAAGTTGAGGCTGCAATAAGCCACTGCACTCTAGCCTGGGTGACAAAGTGAGACCGTGTCTTAAAAATATATACATATGGCCAGGCACGGTGGCTCATGCCTGTGATCCCAGCACTTTGGGAGGCTGAGGTTGGTGGATCACAAGGTCAAGAGATCAAGACCATCCTGGCCAACATGGTGAAACCCTGTCTCTACTAAAAAAAATACAAAAATTAACTGGGCATGGCGGTGTGCACCTGTAGTCCCAGCTACTCGGAAGGCTGAGGCAGGAGAATTGCTTGAACCCGAGAAGCAGAGGTTACAGTGAGCCGAGATTGTGCCCCTGTACTCCAGCCTGGTGACAGAGCGAGACTTCGTCTCAAAAAAAAAAAAAAAAAATTATATATATATATACACACACACACACACACACATACACACACATACTCATATACATATGTATTACTAGAACAAAATTTATACTTTAAGAAATCTATAAGTTGACATGTATTAAAATTGTCATCATCTAATTTCTGTGCTGTAAATATAAATTATTTTGTGATATTTATATAGCTATATGTCTATTGTTCTTTGCTATAAATAAAAGCATCTGTCCTATAATACTATTAATGTCAGAAATCCAAGAAGAATTAAACATCAGTCTCATTTATCATTCCAATGTCTTCATTGAAACGGCGTTATTGAAGACTTACTGGCACTTTACTTCCTCATTCTGCAATTCATATGGGCACTGTGCTAGTAGCTGATACTGTAATGAGCAAACAGACATGATCCTTTAGACATAATTGTGAGTCTAGTAGTCTCAGAAAAGAAATGCATTAATTAAATTATAATACAAATAAATATAACTACAAACTGTAATGAGTTCCCTGAGAAAAATGCTACATGCTCTGGGATCTAGATTATGTAGGAGTCAGGGAAGAGCTTCTTGAGGATGTGGTATTAGAACTGATACTTGAAAATGACTAAGCAATAACTAAGTGTTAGAATGTATTAAAGAGGCTGCTCTAGACATAGAGGAAAGCATGTAAAAAGCCTGTGAAGCAAAACTGGGCATACGTTTTAGTTCAAGGCACTGAAAGGAGACTGTGTGGTCGCAGATGAGAGCAAGAGAGAGGGGGACAAGTGGGGGTTCTCGAGGCAGCTACCACTGCCACAAGGCACTACAGAGGCTTTGCCCAGGTCGTCTCTCCAGTCCTGGGGGATTGGATGGGTCAGTAACAACATTAAACACAATACCAAGAAGAGAAATTAGGTTCGGAGATGACAGACAGTGCAGGAATTCCATCAGAAAAAGTAAAAGCAAAGAGAGATGGAGAGGGAAATCCAAGCCAAAGTCCTTGTGCTACAGCCGAAAACTAGGAATCCAGACACCAAAAACAGCAAAACCAAAGACGAACATGAAGTTTAGATCAAGCTGTCAAACCAAACATATCTATCTTTCTATTCTTTCTCTCCCAAATCCCTTTAGCCTACCAAAAAAAAAAAAGTTTAAATGTTCCTTTGGCTGGGTGCAGTGGCTCATGTCTGTAATCCCAGCACTTTGGGAGGCCAAAGCAGGTGGATTGCTTGAGCCCAGGAGTTCAAGACCAGCCTGGACACACAGCAAAACCCTGTCTCTGCAAAATATACAAAAAGTAGCCAGGCATAGTGGCAAGTGCCTGGAGTCCCAGCTACTGGGGAGGCTGAAGTGGGAGGATCACCTGAGCCCAGGGAGGTCAAGGCTGCAGTGAGCCATGATTTCGTGACTACATTCCAGCCAAGGTAACAGAGTGAAACCTTGTCTCAAAAAGAAAAGAAAAGAAAAGAAAAGAAAAGAAAAGAAAAGAAAAGAAAAGAAAAGAAAAGAAAAGAAAAGAAAAGAGAGAGAGAGAAAGAAAGAGAAAGAAAGAGAGAGAGAAAGAAAGAAAGGAAGAAAGGAAGAAAGAAAGAAACATTTCTCTTATAAAGTGTAATCTTATAAGGGGTAATTGTGCTTAAAAACAAACAAAAATGTACCATCATCTGACCAGAAATTTGAGGAAGAAACAAAGTGATGTGAAATTAAAGGGAAATAGCCAATAACTAAAAACAAAACAAAACAAAAAACCCACCCAGTCTGCAGCACACACACAAGAGTATTTCAGCGAAGTTGTATTTTACAAACAAAAATTGTTTATAATTTGCATTGACAAGGTATTTATTTTCCCTGCACTCTTTTGCACATTTAAAATGTTGTACATTCTGCATGTATTACACTGGGAATAGTTTCAGGAGGCCCAGCTGGGTCTGCTAGAGGGTTAGTACACCTGGAAAAACAACCCTGGGCAATTGATCTCCAATTCGCCTCTTCTGACAGTAAGCATTCAGGAATGTGCTAGGGTGGTCATGAGTTAGTTTGCATTTGGTGACCATTAGAAATGTAACCAAAGGATCCAGGACAGTTGAAAGTGATCAAGAAGGAGTACAGCCTCTGAGAGAATGGCAAGAAGAGCTCTTAAGGACCCCCAAGAGTTCTATCCGCCGGGCGTGGTCGCTCATGCCTGTAATCCTAGCACATTGGTAGGCCAAGGAGAATGGATCACCTGAGGTCTGGAGTTCCAGACCAGCCTGACCAACATGGTGAAACCCCGTCTCTACTAAAAATACAAAAATTAGCTGGGCATGGCGGCACAATGCCTGTAGTCCCAGGCTGAGACAGGAGAATCGCTTGAACCCGGGAGGTGGAGGCTGCAGTGAGCCGAGATGGCGCCATTGCACTCTAGCCTGAGGGACAAGGGTGAGAGGTAATCTCAGAAAAAAAAAAAAAAAAAAAAAAGAGTTACATCCATCAACAGGTGGTACTGCCAGCAGCAAGACACCTCAGTGGGAGAGGGCAACCAGGTGACTGTCCCCTCCAACAGGGAGATTGCTGCTGTGCCTTTTGCTCCCCATAGCTGTCTGGATATAGTAACATATCTTTTCTATTTCCATTCAAGGTATTTGTGTTATTTACCTGCCACACTTCACTGTCTTCCAACTAACACAATCATCTTTATGAAAATTTCACGATTACCTATTTTTAAAAATAAATGAATAGGCTGGGCATGATGGCTCATGCCTGTAATCCCAGTGCTTTGGGAGGCTGAGGCAGGCAGATCACTTGAGGTCAGGAGTTTGAGACCAGTATGGACGACATGGCAAAACCCATCTCTACTAAAACTACAAAAATTAGCCGGGTGCGGTGGCACACGCCTGTAATCCCAGCTACTAGGGAGACTGAAGCAGGAGAATCGCTTGAGCCCAGAGGCGGAGGTGGCACTGAGCCAAGATCACCACTGTACTCTAGCCTGGGCAACAGAGCGAGACTATGTCTCAAAAATAAATAAATAAATAAGCCAGCGCCAGTCGGAGCCAGCGCGAGTCGCCGCCATCACTGCTGCTGCCAAGTCCTCCACCCGCTGCCCCCGCCATGTCTGCTACCGCTGCCACGGCCCCCCCTGCTGCCCCGGCTGGGGAGGGTGGCCCCCCTGCACCCCCTCCAAACCTCACCAGTAACAGGAGACTGCAGCAGACCCAGGCCCAGGTGGATGAGGTGGTGGACATCATGAGGGTGAACGTGGACAAGGTCCTGGAGCGGGACCAGAAGCTGTCGGAGCTGGACGACCGTGCAGATGCACTCCAGGCAGGGGCCTCCCAGTTTGAAACAAGTGCAGCCAAGCTCAAGCGCAAATACTGGTGGAAAAACCTCAAGATGATGATCATCTTGGGAGTGATTTGCGCCATCATCCTCATCATCATCATAGTTTACTTCAGCACTTAAATCCCTGAGGAGTCTGCCCTGCCTAGAGAAGGGCCTCTCCCCCCACCCTCAGCCGTTCCTCCACCTCTCAGCCATATCTTTCAGCCCCCCCTTCCCTGGATCCGTGCGTGTGTGTGTCCGTGTGTGTGTCCCCCTGTAAATAGCCAGCTGTTATTTATACATATATAATATTATATATTAAATAAATAAATAAATAAATAAATAAATATCCTTGAAGAGTTCTTGAGAATAAGGCCACATGCCATAAGCATCCAGCACAACTAATTTTTCCTCAACATTGGAACAGTCTGATATTTCTTTGATTAAACACCTGATGACATGTTTAGCTTATGTTTAGAAGCCATGCTATAGAAACACATCTATCTATGTCTGTAATCATTACTGTCACACTAAATGTGGTGAATGCTTTTACTACAAGAGACACATGTTCATTCTGGGACAAAGCTCACTGAGTTGAATGACAGGCAAAATCATCCGCCATATTTTAAAACTTTTTTCTTTAAATGTTTACCCTATAATCTAATTGAATTCTAGAAAATTAAATAAGAGTATAATATACTTCAACTGTAAAAGTAAGAGTCATAGGCCAGGAGTGGTGGCTCAAGCCTGTAATCCCAGCACTTTGGGAGGTCAAGGTAGGTGGATCACTTGAGGTCAGGAGTTTGAGACCAGCCAGGCCAACATGGTGAAACTCCCTCTCTACTAAAAAAGTATAAAGGCCAGGCGCAGTGGCTCATGCCTGTAATCCCAGCACTTTGGGAGGCCGAGGTGGGTGGATCACAAGGTCAGGAGATCCAGACCACGGTGAAACCCTGTCTCTACTAAAAAATACAAAAATATATATATATATATTAGCCGGGCGTGGTAGAGGGCGCCTGTAGTCCCAGCTACTCAGGAGGCTTAGGCAGGAGAATGGCGTGAATCCAGGAGGCGGAGCTTGCAGTGAGCCGAGATCGTGCCACTGCACTCCAGCCTGGGGAACAGAGCAAGACTCCATCTCAAAAAAAAAAAGTATTAAAAATTAGTGGGCAAGGTGGTGCACGCCTGGAGTCCCAGCTCTTCAGGAGGCTGAGGCAGAAGAATTGCTTGAACCTGGGAGGTGGAGGTTGCAGTGAGCTGGGGTCACACCACTGCACTCCAGCCTGGGCGACAGAGCAAGACTCCATCTCTCCCAAAAAAGAACCATTCCAGGTATGCTCTAAGCTCAGAGGCAACAAAAATGAAAAGTAGAGTAGCTTTCACACAATTGTCAGAGTAATTCATTAAATTGTGAGTCTTAGATAAGCCATGTGAGTCAGTTTTTCCTCTTCCACTACAATTAGTAAAGGGCAGCTACTGCTGCTTTTCCCCCCACCGCCCAAAGTGAACAAGCTGCCCGGAGTGTGAGTGTAATGAGTGTTGAGCTAGAGAAAGAAGGGGACTGAAGTGACTGCAGACCTCCACAGTGAGGAAAGGAAGAAAAGGGAAAAGGAGAGGAGATAAATCAGGCACTCATCTCTAGGATAAACCTTTAAGATACTAGGCCGGGTGCTGTTGTTCACACCTGTAATCCTAGCACTTTGGGAGGCCAAGGCAGAAGCTCAGGAGTTCGAGACCAGCACGGGCAACATAGCAAGACCTCATCTCGCTAAAAACAAAGATTTTAAAAATTAGCTGGGTATGGTGGCACACACCTGTAGTCCCAGCTACTATGGATGCAATGGTGAGAGGATCACTTGAGCCCAGGAGATCGAGACTACAGGGAGCTATGATCGCACCACTGCACTCCAGTCTGAGGTGGAGTGCAAGAGACAGAGACCCTGTCTCACCAAACAAACAAACAAACAAAAACCACTAGGGTTTCTAGCTTTCTCTCTTGAAATACTTGTTATAGGTGAACCTCTCACCATATCATGAGGACACTCAATTAGCTATGTAGAGTAATCCCTGTGGAGAAGAACTAACTCCTTTCACCAGTAATGGGCCCCATTTAGCCAGACATGTGAGTTGAGCAACTCAGAAGCATTTTTTCCAGCCGCAATAAAGCCTTCAGATGACTGCAATCTTTTTTTTTTTTTTTTTTTTTTTTATCTTGAGACAGAGTCTTGCTCTGTCGCCCAGGCTGGAGTGCAGTGGTGCCATCTCAGCTTACTGCAAGATCCGCCTCCTGGGTTCAGGTCATTCTCCTGCCTCAGACTCCTGAGTAGCTCAGACTACAGATACCTGCCACCATGCCCAGCTAATATTTTTGTATTTTTTTTAGTAGAGACGGGGTTTCACCATGTTATCCAGGATGGTCTCGATCTCCTGACCTCATAATCCACCCACCTTGGCCTCCCAAAGTGCTGGGATTACAGGCGTGAGTCACTGCACCCGGCCGATGACTGCAATCTTGACTGCAATCTTGTGATAGACCCCAAGATACAAATGCTCAGTTAAGCCACTTGCAATTTCCTGACCCCATAAAAGCTGTGATTTTTAAAAAAATGTCTATTGTGGCTGGGCAAGTGGCTCATGCCTGTAATCCCAGCAGTTTGGGAGGCTGAGGCAGGAAGATTGCTTAAGCCTGGGAGTTTGAGACCAGACTGGGAAAGATGGCAAGACCTCGTCTTTACAAAAAATTGTTAAAATTAGCCAGGCATGGTGGCATGCACCTGTAGTCCCGGCTACTCAGGAAACTGAGGCGTAAGGATCCCTTGAGCCTAGGAGTTCAAGGCTGCAGTGAGCTGTGATTGTACCAGTGTACTCCTTCCTGGGCAACAGAGCAAGACTCCATTTCTTAAAAAAAAAAAAAAAAAAAAAAAAAAAAGTCCATTGTTGTTTTCAGCCACTAAATTTTTACCTAATTTGTTATCCAGCAGTAGATAACTAATACATATTTTGAAGCTTACACTTTATTTTACGGAAATAATCTTAAGTATTATGGGCAACTAGCTAAATAATCCTTCTAAGGCTGTTGTCTTTATGTCTGGCATTGGAACTTGAAGTCTGCAGGAAAGCCGTTGGAAAAAAAATACTGGGGTGCGGGGAGTAAGGACTAATTGGAACTCACAATTACAATCTGGATGAACTAGAAGTTAGACCAGTCACTCTGCACCTCCAAAGTTAATGAAGAGTTTTCTGCAAAAGAAGTTGGCACCCGGGCCGGGCATGGTGGTTCATAACTGTAATCCAAGCACTTTGGGAGGCTGAGGCAGGTGGATCACCTGAGGTCAGGAGTTCGAGACCAGCCTGACCAACACGGAGAAACCCTGTCTCTACTAAAAATACAAAATTAGCCAGGCGTGGTGGCACATACCTGTAATCCCAGCTACTTGGGAGGCTGAGGCAGGAGAATCGCTTGAACCTGGGAGGCAGAGGTTGTGGTGAGCCGATATCACGCCATTGCACTCCAGCCTGGGCAACAAGGGTGAAACTCCATCTCAAAAGAAAGAAAGAAGGAAAGAAGGAAAGAAGGAAAGAAGGAAAGAAGGAAGGAAGGAAGGAAGGAAGGAAGGAAGGAAGGAAGGAAGGAAGGAAGAGAGAAAAAAAGAGAGAAATAAAGTTTCTTTCATAATGGTACAGAGTTAATTCATAAAGAAGACGTAACAAAACCAAATGTGTATGCATCTCAGAAATCCACTATTATAGTCACATTATAGTCAATATATAGTCAATTATAGTCACTATAATCCACATTATAGTCAATGTCAACACTTCTAGCTCACTTGTGGTGCAACAAGTAGGAAGTAAGTAATGATAAAGGATAGGTATATAGTAAAGACAGAGAAGACTTGAACAACAGAATTAATCACCATGACAAAGTTAAACATTATACCCAACGACTGCAGAACAGGCATTCTTTATAAGGGCTTGTGGTATGTTCACCACAAAAGAGCTTATACTGGGCCACAAGACACATCTCAATAAATGTTAAAAGAAATGAAATCACACAAAGTATGTTCTCTGACCACAGTGGAATTAAACTATAAAATAACAACAAAAACATATGTGGAATATTCCCAAATATTTGGAAATTAAATAACATACTTCCAGATAACTTAGGGGTCAAAGAAGAAATTGCAAGGGAAAAGAGAGAGGTATTTAAACTGAATTATAATAAAAGCACAGTATATCAAACCGTTTAGGATGTAGCTAAATCAGTGAGCAGGAGCCAGGTGCGGTAGCTCATGCCTGTAATCGCACAACTTTGGGAGGTTGAAGTGAGAGGATTATTTAAGGCCCAGAGTTTGAGACCAGCCTGGGTAACCCCATCTCTACAAAAATAAATAAATAAATAAATAAATAAATAAATAAACAAATAAAGTAAAATTAATGACAAAGGAGAAATGTACAGTTTTAAGTATATTAAAAAGTGAGGTTTTATAACAATAATTCAATATTCCACCTTACGAGGTTAAAAAAAGAAGACGAAATGAAACTTAAAAGAGAGAAAATAAGTCAAGCGCAGTGGCTCATGCCTGTAATCCCAGTACTTTAGGAGGCTAAGGGGGTAGGATTACTTGAGACCAGGAATTCGAGACCAACCTAGACAACATAGCGAGACCCTGTCTCTATGAAAACAAAACAAACAAACAAAAAATGCAAAAATTAGCCAGCCATGGTGGCACATCCCTGTAGTCCTAGCTACTCAGGAGGCTGAGGCATGAGGACACTTAAGCCCGGGAGGTCAAGGCTGCAGTGAGCCTTGATTGTGCCACTGCACTCAAGCCTGTGTGATAGGGTGAGATACCACCTCTAAAAAAAAAAGAGAGAGGCCAGGAGCAGTGGCTCACGCCTGTAATCCCAGTACTTTGGGAGGCCAAGGTGGGCAGATCACCTGAGGTCGGGAGTTCAAGATCACCTGACCAACATGGAAAAATCCCATCTCTATGAAAAATACAAAATTAGCCGGGCGTGGTGGTGCATGCCTGTAATCCCAGCTACTTGGGAGGCTAAGGCAGGAGAATCACTTGAACCCGGGAGGCAGAGGTTTCGGTGAGCTGAGATTACACCATTGCACTCCAGCCTGGGCAACAAGAGGGAAACTCCATCTCAAAAAATAAAAATAAGAACAGATATCAATGAACTCAAAAACAGAAAAATATTTTTTTTAAATCCACAAAACCAAAAGCTGGAATTTAAAGAAATCAGTAAAAGTAATGAACTCATGAATGGACTAGAGAGAGAGGGGAGGAGAGAGAAGAGAGGAGACAGGTTGTGACACTGGAAATGAAAGATTGGACATTACTACAAATCCTACAGACATTTAAAGGATAATAACAGAATACTGTGAAAATCAGTATGCCTATAAATTTGACAACCTAGAGGAAATGGAAAAATTCCTTGAAGAAAACAAACTGCCAAAACCAATACAGGAAGATAGAAGAAAACTGAATACACCTTTTATCTATTAAAGAAATTAAATTTGTAACACAAAACCTTCCCACAAACAGAACTCTTGAGCCCAAATGACTTTACTGGTAAATTCTATCAAACACTTAAGGAAGAAATAATGCTAATCTTATAGAACTCTCATCTTATAAACATTACTATTATTTAATCCTCCCACTCATTTTATAAGCATTACCATGATACCAAAACCAGATAAAATATTACTCAAACAGAAAACAATATTCCTTATGAATATAAACACAAAACCTATAGCTAAGAAGTACATTTCAAAATTGCAAAGAAATACAAGTGACATTTATACAATGAATACAATATTTAAAAATTGAAAATCAGGTTGCAGAACATAGGAAAACTATGATCTTATCAATAGATGTAAAATAAGAACTGACAAAATTCAATACCTATTCACAATTTTAAAATAACAGTTCAGTAAACTGGGAAGAGAAGGTAACTTCTTAAATTTGATAAGAACATTTGTAAAAGCCCCCAGGTAACATATTAAACTTAATGATAAAAGATGTATTGTTCTCTCCAGTTTGTAAAAAAGGCTAAGATGACAATTCTTAAATTTCTAGTCGACAGTGTACTGGGAGTTCTAGCTTGGTAATAAAATAAGGCAAAGAAAATAAAAAAGCATATGGATTGAAAAGGAGTAGGTAAAACTGCCAATTTGCAGATGACACAATCAGGTATTTAGGAAATATGAAGGAATATTTTTTAAAATTAATAGAACTCGTAAGTTAATTTGGCAAAGTAGCAAAATACAGGTTGATATACTAAATTCACGTGTATTTATACATACTAGCAACAAGTAATTGGAAAATAAAAAGTAAATAAAACCATTTCAAATGGCACAAAACACATAAAATAACTTAAAAGTGTCGGTGGGGCGCAGTGGCTCATGCCTGCAATCCCAGCACTTTGGGAGGCCAAAGCGGGCAGATCACGAGGTCAGGAGATGGACACCATCCTGGCTAACACGGTGAAACCCCGTCTCTACTAAAAATACAAAAAACAAGTAGCCAGGCGTGGTGGCAGGCGCCTGTAGTCCCAGCTACTCCGGAGGCTGAGGCAGGAGAATGGCGTGAACCCAGGAGGCAGAGCTTGCAGTGAGCTGAGATCGGGCCACTGCACTCCAGCCTGGGGAACAGAGTGAGACTCCGTCTCAAAAAAAACAAAAACAAACCAAAAAAAACCTTAAAAGTATTTGTAAGACCTATATACTGAAAACTATAAAACATTGTGGAAAGGAGATTAGAGAAATCCTAAATAAATGGAGAGGTACACCATGTTCATGACTTGCAAGATTAAATATTGTTATAATGTTAATTTTCTCAAAGTTACTTACAGATTTAAAGCAATCTCAATCAAAACCTGAGATGTTTTTGCATAAATTGATAAGCTGATTTTTAAATTTATACTAAAATGCTAAAGACCAAGAATCCCCGGAAAATAGTCATTTTGAAAAACAAAAAAATTAGAGGACTAATACCACCTGATTTCAAGACCTACTACAAAGCAAAAGGAGCTGGGTGCGGCGGCTCACGCCTGTAAACCCAGCACTTTGGGAGGCTGAGGTGGGCAGATCAATGAGGTCAGGAGTTTGAGACCAGCCTGGCCAACATGGTGAAACCCCATCTCTACTAAAAACAAAAAATTAGTTGGGCATGGTGGCATGTGCCTGTAATTCCAGCTACTAGAGAGGCTGAGGCAGTAGAATCACTTGAACCCAGGAGGCGGAGGTTGCAGTGAACAGAAATCACATCACTCACTGCATTCCAGCCTGGGTGACAAACAGCAAAACTCCATCTCAAACACAAACAAACAAACAAAAAGACCACAGAGCAAAAGTCTAATATTGGTGTAAAGATGGGTGTATGGGATTAATGAATCAAAATCAAAATGGAAAGTCCAGAAACAGACCCACAAATACATAGTCAGTTATCTTTTTTACAAAGATGCCAAAGTAATTCAAAAGAGAAAGGTCAGTTTGTCTTTTCAACAAAATTGCTGAAACAACTGAATATCCACATCTCCAAGCGACTGGGGGGAAAAGAACCTTGAATAATCTCTCACATAATACACAAAAAGCACTAACCAGCCGGGCACAGTGGCTCACGCCTGTAATCTCAGCACTTTGGGAGGCCAAGGCGGGCAGATCATGAGGTCAGGAGATCGAGATCATCCTGGCTAACACAGTGAAACCCCGTCTCTACTAAAAATATAAAAAATTAGCCGGGCGTGGTGGCGGGCACCTGTAGTCCCAGCTACTCGGGAGGCTGAGGCAGGATAATGGCGTGAACCCAGGAGGCGGAACTTGCCATGAGCTGAGATCATGCCACTGCACTCCAGCCTGGGTGAGAGAGCGAGACTCTGTCAAAAAAAAAAAAAAAAAAAAAAAAAAGCACTAACCATTAAAAAATTATAAATTGTACTTCATCAAAATTGAATTTTTCTATTTTTTAAAAGACACTACTTTTTCAAAAACACAAAAACAAAAAAAAACACTATAAAAGTGAAGCCACAGACAGGGAAAAACTATTTGCAACACAAATAAAGGACTTGCAACCAAGATCTTTACAAATCAATAAAAAGAAGACAAATAACTCAATTTGAGAATGGGCAAAAGATTTGAACAGGCAAACAGGAAAATGTATGAATGACCTCAAAGCACTTGGACATATTAGAGAAGTGCATGTTTAAACCATAATGAAATACATGCCCACTAAAATGGGCAATTTTTTGTTCGTTTGTTTTGAGATGGAGTTTCGCTCTCATTGCCCAGGTTGGAGTGCAATGGTGCTATCTCAGCTCACGGCAACTTCCACCTCCTGGGTTCAAGTGATTCTCCTGCCTCGGCTTCCCAAGTAGCTGGGATTACAGGTGCACACCACCACACCAGCTAATTTTTGTATTTTTAGTAGTGACGGAGTTATACCATGTTGACCAGGCTGGCCTTGATCTCCTGACCTCAGGTGATCCACCTGCCTCGGCCTTCCAAAGTGCTGGGATTATAGGCGTGAGCCACCATGCCTGACCAGTCAAAATTTTTTTAAATTTTTTCCTTAACTGCCCCTTGTGGAGCAGGGCTAACTCATGGGCAGTGTGCTCAGGGTAGCTAAAATGGCCAAAATTTAAAAGCCTAACAATAACAAATGTTAATGTCCATCAACTGGTAAGGTGATCAGCAAATTGTGGTACATCCATGTAATGAAATACTACTCAGAAATAAAAAGGAACAAACTGGCCTCCACCTGGGAGGCAGAGATTGCAGTGAGCCCAAACTGCATCATTGCACTCTAGCCTGGGCAACAAGAGCAAAACTCTGTCTCAAAAAAAAAAAAAAAAAAGGAACAAACTACTGTTATATGCAATAGCATGGATGATTCACACAGATAGTATGGTAGTATGGTTAGCAAAAAAAGCAAGACACAAAAGACTACATATGATATGATCTACTTATATGAAGTCCTAGAAAATGTAAAGCTCATCTGTAGTAATAAATGTCACTGCTCAATGGTTTGGAAGATGGAGGAGGATTGATTGCACCAAGGCAAAAGGAAACTTTGAAGTTGATAAAATGTCCTATATCTTGTTCAGAGTGGTTGTTATATGGGCATATACATTTGTCAAAATCCATCTAACTATGTACTTAAAATATAACTATTTTACTGTGTGCACATTATGCCTCCATAAAGCTGATTTGTTTAAAATAAAACTCTCATCTTACAAGTGAAAAAACATGTGTCTCTGAAATTCAATAGGTGGGATAAATATAGAATGGACTCAGTAGGAGATCAAATCAGTTAACTAAAATACCCAAAGTAATGTTTCTTAGCCAAAAAAGAATACTTGATTAGCAATATCAAGTATTACAGAACAGTTGAATACTTCAGATAATTAAAAAGACTCCATTAATATGGAACTCTAGAAAGGAGTTAATAGGAGCTCTAGAAAGAGGAAACAGCAATAAAGAATAGGGAATTTTTTAGAAGAAAAGTACAATTTCCCAGAACTGAAGAAAGTCAGTGAGCTTCACACTCCAAGTACCACTGGTTGCAGATAAAGCAGAACAAATGAAAAGACAATTTTTTTTTTTTTTTTTTTGAGACAGAGTTTTTTTCTGTCGCCCAGGCTGGAGTGCAGGGGCATGATCTTGGCGCACTGCAACCTCCACCTCCTGAGTTCAAATGAATCTCCTGCCTCAACCTCCCAAGCAGCTGGGATTACAGGAGCGCACCATCACACCTGGCTAATTTTTGTATTTTTAATAGAGACAGGGTTTTGCCATGTTGGCCAGGCTGGTCTCGAACTCCTGACCCCAAGTGATCTGCTCGCCTTGGCCTCCCAAAGTGCTGGTATTACAGGCGTGAGCCACCGCGCCCAGTGGAAAAAAAAAAATTGTTTTTAACCAACAGAAATGCTGGTGAAATTTCAGGATCCTCAGGAAAACCAGAAAATTCTAGACACAGTTTACAAAGGAACAAGGACTTGACTGGAATCAGATTTTATATTGACAACATTGATTATCGGAAGATAAGCAATGTCTTCAGTATTTTGAGACCAAAAAAAAAAAAACATGATTTGAAGTCTAATTTTTGTTTCTTTTCATTTTTATTTTTAGAGACAGTCTTGCTGACCAGACTGGCCTCAAACTTCTGGGCTCAAGCGATCCCCCTGCTCAGCCTACCGAGTAGCTGCAACTACAGGCGTGCTCCACTGTACCTGGCTGAAGCCTAAAATTTTGAATCAAGTCTTAGCAGCATTTATTTATGATGGTAGAATAAAGATATTTTCAGACATACAAAATCTTTCCATCTCCACTTGGTTTACTGCCACCTGATCTCTTTACTTCTGGTCTTGTCTCAGCCCATACTCTCTCCACTTTGCAGCTGGATGATCTTTTTGTCAGGCAAATTGCATCATTAACTCCTCAAGGAATTTACTTTCCACACTGGCTCCAGGCACTCTTTTTTCACACCAGCTACTTCTGGTCGCACGCGAGCCCTTCCTTCTCCACCCTTTCTCTCTGGGTTATGGTCTCTGAGTCTCTAGAAGTTACCATGGTCCCTTCTGATTCCCTCTGCAAAAGTTGCTGTTCTGGCTCATTCTTCATCTTCCTTCAGGTCTTAGTCTTGATGTTATTTCCACAGAAAAGTATTCCACGGACCCCCACTCCCATTCCCATCACTCCATCAGATTAGGTTTAACCCCTTTGTTAGTGACCCTAATAGCACCTGTACTTTTTACTTATAATTATAGTAATTGCATTATACAGCTATAATTTGTATGATTATTTGTTTTATGTCTTTTTTCTCAATAGGCAGTAAGCTCATTTAACCTACAGCTCTGTGGGTGAGAATGCTGTCTATCTGTTCCCAATATCTAATTTCTTTTTCTTTTTCGTGTGTGTGTGTGTGTGTGTGTGTGTGTGTGTGTGTGTGTGTTTGACAAGCGATCATGTCACCTAGCCTGGAGTGCGATAGCACAATCATAGCTCCATGCAGCCTCAAGCTCCTGGGCTCAAGCAATCCTCCAGCTTCAGCCTCCTGAGCAGCAAGGACTACAGGTATGAGCCATCATGTTCAGGAAATTTCACATTTTTTTTAATAGAGGTGAGGTCTCCCTATGTTGTCCAGGCTGGGCTTGAACTCCTGGGCTCAAGGGATCTTCCTGCCTTGTCCTCCCAAAGTGCTGTGATTATGGACATGAGCCACTGTGCCCAGCCCAGCCTCAATATCTGCTTTCCACTTCTCCAGTAACAGACTGGATTTTCCAGTCTCTCTTGGCTACGTGACTAAGTGCTAGCTAATGAGGTGTGAGCAGAAGCAACACGTACAACGTGTGAGTTGTGCTATTAAAGGAAGCAGGTTTGATCTTTACTTCTCCACTTCTCCTTCCTGCTGGCTAGTTAACCATTATAAACCTTACTAAAGTAGACTGGGCACAGTGGCTCATGCCTGTAATCCCAGCACTTCAGGAGGCCAGGGCCGGTAGATTACCCAAGCTCAGGAGTTTGAGATCAGTCTGGCCAACATGGGGAAACCCCGTCTCTACTAAAAATACAAAAATCAGCTGGGTGTTGTGGCAGGCACCTGTAATCTCAGCTACTCGGGAGGCTGAGGCAGGAGAATCGCTTGAACCTAGGAGGTTGCAGTGAGCCGAGATCATGCCACTGCACTCCAGCCTGGGTGATAGAGCAAGACTCTGTCTCAAAAAAACAACATCAACAACAAAAAGAAACTTTACTAAGGTCAATGCCTTAAGGATGGATAATCAATAAGGCAGGAACAAGTATCTCTGACCAAAGGGCCACCTCATACCCATCCTAGAATAATATTCTTGAACTATTACATGAGTTTCAAAAAGAAAAATACTCCAGATTATATTGCCAGAGCCCAGCCTCCCTCCTGAAAAATAGTACCCTTATCCCCAAAGAAAGAACTCTAGAATCACCTCTCATATCACTGATGGTTCTTTATATGCTTTTTCCTTTCATTCACGGGTACTATAAATATTTATTATATTCAATGATCTATTTATATAACCTTTCAATTTTTTATTATCCAGTTAGCTGGATGCCCTCTATAAGACCTGCTGCTTCCATGTTATCAATCTTAAATTATAATGGGGAAAGAAGACATACCCACAAAATGCCTTCTTACACTTGGAGTCCTAAAGGTGTCCTTTTCCAAGGAGAGATGGGCCATCCATGCTGAAACAAGCAAAATACAAGTCAGTATGGAAAGTTTCTTATTGTATCTTGAGTTTCAAGGGGGATTGGTAAGGACAACTTCACACGTACTTTAGGTGGCCAGTTGCACAAATATAATTATGTACGGAACATTGCACTGGCCTCTTAAGTGATCTACCTGTTTCCACTATGAGCCCCTCAAATCTGTCTGCCAGAAAGATCTTTCTAAAATGCAAAGGATCACGTTGCTTAAAATCTTCTTTTTTGGGGGGCTGGGGGGGGTGGGGGACCGAGTTTCGCTCTCGTTGCCCAGGCTGGAGTGCAATGGCTCCATCTTGGCTCACCACAACCTCCGCCTCCTGGGTTCAAGCAATTCTCCTGCCTCAGCCTCCCGAGTAGCTGGGATTACAGGTGCGTGCCCCCACACTCGGCTGATTTTTGTATTTTTGGTAGAGACGGGGTTTTGCCATGTTGGCCAGGCTGGTCTTGAACTTCCGACCTCAGGTGATCTGCTCACCTTGGCCTCCCAAAGTGCGGGGATTATAGGCGTGAACCACTGCACTCAGACTTTTTTTTTTTCTTTTTTTTTTTTGAGACAGAGTCTTGCTCTGTTGCCCAGGCTGGAGTGCAGTGGTGTCATCTCAGCTCACAACAACCTCCGCCTAGTCAGTTCAAGCGATTCTTTTGCCTCAGCCTCCCGAGTAGCTGGGACTACAGGCGTGCGCGACCACGCCAAGCTAATGTTTGTTTTTTTGTTTTGTTTTGTTTTGCTTTTGAGATGGAGTCTCGCTTTGTCGCCCAGGCTGGAGTGCAGTGGCACAATCTCGGCTTACTACAACCTCTGCCTCTCGAGTTTACGCCATTCTCCTGCCTCAGCCTTGCGAGTAGCTGGGACTACAGGCACCCACCACCACGTCCAGCTAATTTTTCGTATTTTTAGTAGAGACAGGGTTTCACCGTGTTAGCCAGGATGCTCTCGATCTCCTGACCTCATGATCCACCCGCCTCGGCCTCCCAAAGTGCTAGGATTACAGGTGTAAGCCACCGCATCCAGCTAATTTTTGTATTTTAAGTACAGACGGGGTTTCACTATGTTGGCCAGCTGGTCTTGAACTCCTGACCTCGTGATCTGCCCCCCTCGGCCTCCCAAAGTGCTGGGATTACAGGTGTGAGCCACTGTGCCTGGGCCCCCCACTTAAAATCTTTCATTGGATTTCCACTGCTCTTGGGAAAACACCAAAATCCTCCCTGTGGCCTGAGAGCCCCCTTGGGACCCTAAGCTTCCTATGCCTCCCTCTCTTGTGCTGAGTGCCTCTCACATTTGTCTTTCTTCAGTTCCTTCCAAACTACTATCTTCTTCCTTTTGAAGAGCCTTTACAAAGGTTATTTCTTTTGCTTGAAATAGTCTTTCTTTCTCATGCCTCTCTCAACTTATTTAACTCCTACTCAAATGTCACATTTTTAGGGAAGTAAGCCTCTTCAGACTTATTTGCATTCCCCATCATGTACATTTATATGATTACACTTTTTCATAGTACTTTGACAGTCGTAATTTTCTGTGTATTTGTAAGCATATTTGATTCAGGTATGGCCACAAGGCTCATGACAGGAAGGACCATGTCTGTTTTGCTCACAATTGTCTCTTATTGCTTATGAGGGGATTTAATAAATAGTGGTTGAATAAAATGAATAAATGAATGAATGAAATATAATTTGTAAGGTAAGGATAAAAGGCCTGTTCTTAGAGCCTGGAATTCTCTTCATTGTTTGAGCCTGATGAAGTAATATGAATTGGGAAACGCATTAAGGATTTCTGGAATTTTTTTGGGGGGGGACGGGGTTTCACTCTTGTTGCCCAGGCTGGAGTGCCATGGCACGATCTCAGCTCACAGCAACCTCCGCCCCCCAGGTTTAAGCAATTCTCCTGCCTCAGTCTCCTGAGTAGCTGTGATGAGAGGTGCCCGACACCACGCCCAGCTATTTTTTTTGTATTTTTAGTAGAGATGAGGGTTCACTATGTTGGCCAGGCTGGTCTCGAACTTCTGACCTCAGGCAATCTACAGCCTCGGCCTCCCAAAGTGCTAGGACTACAGGCATGAGCAACCGCACACAGCCGATTTCTGGAATTTGATTGTTGAGCCTGAAATGTATGTTTATAAGGCTCCATTTCTCTTTCCTTCTTTCTGTCTTCCTTTCTTTCTTTCTCTCTTTCTTTCTTTCTGTCTTTCTTTTCTGAGATGGAGTCTTGCTCTGTCACCCAGGCTGGAGGGCAGTGGCGCAGTCTCGGCTCATTGCAACCTCTGCCTCTTGGGTTCAAGCAATCCTCCTGCCTCAGCCTCCCAAGTAGCTGGGATTACAGGCATGTGCCACCACTCCCAGTTAATTTTTGTATTTTTAGTAGAGACGAGGCTTCACCATATTGCCCAGGCTAGTCTCGAACTCCTGACCTCAAGTGATCTGCCCACCTTGGCCTCCCAAAATGCTGAGATTACAGGCATGAGCTACTGCGCCTAGCCATCAGGCTCCATTTCTACTTGTAACTACCAACTAGAAACAATATGAAAGAGCAGTGGCCCTATAAAAATGTTAGCCAAACGCCTACTTGTGTGTATAATATCCTGGAGTACAAACTCAAGTGTGGCAAAAGAGAGGGAGAGGCTTACATGAGGACAGATAGCGTGGTATAGTGGTTACGAGCTCAGCCTTTGGAACCCAACTCTCTGGTTTTGAATCTCCGCCCCATTGTTTACGAGCTATTATTCTTAGGGAGTTTCCTGTTTTCTCTGTGCCTCAGTTTTCCCAGCTACAACATGGAGCTAAGCAGTGCCTCATAGGCTTATGAGAATTCAGTCATTTCACATTAGCAAAGTGCTTTGAAGATTTCCTGCAAGAGGACAAGCGCTACATAAGTGTGAAATAAATAACACACACTTCATGGGAGTTGCTGTTCCTGGAGAGGTAAAAATATATTAGTAGTCACAATAGTCAAGTACTACATATATAAATGCCACTTCAGAGGGTATAGGTCAGGTCTACTCCCTTCTCACCATCCTCAATCCATTGTCTTGGGTTAAGGAATTGTGTCACCAAGACTTTCTTGTTATATACAGATGTTTTCCGGGAGCTATAAACAGGGAGCTATTACCACAGCTTCAGCAAGGTCTAAGTGTAAGGTCTAGGATGATTCATTTCAATATACAGAAGTCAGAAAGAAGTAGTTCATTTACGGCCAGGCGCGGCAGCTCACGCCTATAATTTGGGAGGCCAAGGCAGGCAGATCACAAGGTCAGGAGTGCGAGACCAGCCTGGCCAGCATGGTGAAACACCGTCTCTACTAAAAATACAAAAAATTAGCCGGGCGTAGTGGCGCGTGCA
This sequence comes from Chlorocebus sabaeus, assembly GCF_047675955.1. Taxonomy (NCBI): domain Eukaryota; kingdom Metazoa; phylum Chordata; class Mammalia; order Primates; family Cercopithecidae; genus Chlorocebus; species Chlorocebus sabaeus. Next base: position 12,440,241 of record NC_132918.1, read on the forward strand.
CTGTAATCCCAGCTACTCGAGAGGCTGAGGCAGGAGAATCACTTGAACTCAGGAAGCAGAGGTTGTGGTGAGTGGAGATTGTGCCATTGCACTCCAGCCTGGGCGACAAAGCATGACTCTGTCTCAAAAAATAGTAATAATAATAAATAAGAAGTAGTTCATTTAATCTAACAAATATTTACTGAGAATTTCTGAGACTAGCTCGCTGTTTGCCATTTGCCATGTTCTTGCCCTCCTGGGCACACTGCTGGCTTGCACAGCCCAGGTGCCTTGAATCTAGGAAGGGACCATAAAGAGCTCTCTCCAGTGCGTTGTGAGCAGGGCGATGGGAGGCACTTGCGGGCCATGGCAGTTGACAGGTGTACTTTCTACATCCACTGTCTTTTGTCCCTTATCTGAGGCTCTGCTGGAGGGCTCTGATGTCCTGGGTATTGCAAAGGCTTCGGAAAGGTCGCTAAATGACTGCACAGAGTAGAGCTTCCACCTCCCCTCATTCCAATCTGAGGTTTCTCTGTTATCTGAGTTTAAATTGGAGCCTAGGAGTCATTTTAATGGGGCTTCATCACCAAGCAGCGTGATGAATGGTATTACTCTGTGTTTACAATTAGCTTTGGGGGCCGGGCGCGGTGGCTCAAGCCTGTAATCCCAGCACTTTGGGAGGCCGAGACGGGTGGATCACGAGGTCAGGAGATCGAGACCATCCTGGCTAACACGGTGAAACCCCGTCTCTACTAAAAAATACAAAAAACTAGCCGGGCGAGGTGGCGGGCGCCTGTAGTCCCAGCTACTCGGGAGGCTGAGGCAGGAGAATGGCGTGAACCCGGGAGGCGGAGCTTGCAGTGAGCTGAGATCCGGCCACTGCACTCCAGTCCGGGCGACAGAGCAAGACTCCGTCTCAAAAAAAAAAAAAAACCAACAACAACAAAAAAAACAATTAGCTTTGGGCTGGGCATGGTGGCTCATGCCTATAATCCCAGCACTTTGGGAGGCCAAGGTGGGTAGATTGCTTGAGCACTCATGGCAAAACCTCGTCTGTACAAAAAATTAAACAAAAATAGCTGGCGTGGTGATGCATACCTGTAGTCCTAGCTGCTTGAGAGGCTAGGTGGAAGAATCGAATCACCTGAGCCCAAGAGGCTGAGGCTGCTATGAGCTATGGTTGTGCCATTGCACTCCAGCCTGGACAACACAGTGAGACCCTGTCTCAAAATAAACAAAAGACGGGGCATGGTGGTGGGCACCTGTAATCGCAGCTGCTCTGGAGACTGAGGCAGGATAATCACTTGAACCCGGGAGGCTTGAACCTAGACAGAGCTGGGATTACAGGCACGTGCCACGAAACCCAGCTAATCTTTGTATTTTTAGTAGAGACGGGGTTTTGCTTTGTTGGCCAGGCCGGTCTCAAACTCCTGACCTCAAGTGATCCTCCTGCCTTGGCCTCCCAAAGTGCTGGGATTACAGGCGTGAGCCACCATGCCTGACTGACTCACTATATTTCAAAGGTTCTTTTCTCAAAGACATACCAAAAAAACACACACAATTACTACCACACAACTTCTTCCACACCCCCAGGATTCCAGGAGAAAGGAGCAAAGCTGGCATGGTTTCTGTCTGCTCCATTCACTTGAGAAGGAAGGTCTCTGCACTTTGGGGGAATTACGGTAGGTTCCCCTCACAAAAGGGGAAGAACTTTTGGTTTATGGCTTTTTAACTTCATGACAGTTTTCTCTTTCCCTGTGGAAAGAAAATTAAATCCTATCTCTTCCACTCCAACCCCTCAAATAGTAAATTGAGGCTATCAAGACAATTCCAATTCTAGGTTTCTTTTTGCTATAAGGGCTTAAATTGGAGCCCTTGAGTATACTTTCTTTGCTGAGAAGTATTACGAATGATTTCATATCTAACACTAGCTTTGTTATTGAGGCTATAGATAAATGACTCTCAGCAACAGCAACCTTTGGGACCTCTGTTCTGGAATATCACATTTGTAGTAAAGTACAACCTAGAAAACAACTCAGCACCTTAAAAGCCTTCTAAAATGGCTTGATTTTATTGTATTACTAATCCTGGGCCAAAGAGTTTATTGCATCAGATGATACAAATTAGAATGCACAGCAGAAGAGAATACTGTGCAAGGATAATCATCCATTACTGGGCTGATATTTGATAGAAAGTGTTAAATCATTTTCATTGTTAAGTATTCATTGAAAATGCAGATACTATCATGATAGTATGATCTTTGAATCAAGGGCTCAGATTTTTGTTAGAATCTCATGATTAAACATGTCTTAATTGATAGATTGAAATAATAAAGCTTGTTTCACTTAAGGTAATATGTTTTCTGGTCTCAAATCCTTGTTTTCTCCTTTTGTCCTTTAAGCATTAATAAATATAATCTGGCCGGGCGCGGTGGCTCATGTCTGTAATCCCAGCACTTTGGGACGCTGAGGTGGGCGGATCAATTGAGGTCAAAAGTTCGAGACCAGTCTGGTCAACATGGTGAAACCCCATCTATACTAAAAATACAAAAATTAGCTGGGCATGGTGGCAGGCGCCTGTAGTCCCAGATACTCAGGAGGCTGAGGCAGGAGACTCACTTGAACCCAGGAAGGCAGAGGTTGCAGTAAGCCAAGAAGATCACGCCACTGCATTCCAGCCTGGTGACAGAGTGAGACTCTCTGTCTCAAAAAAAAAAAAAGAAAAAAGATATAATCTTCATTTTATGATAACGATAAAGAAAATTAAATTCCATTACTATTTATTTTTTAAATTAGGCATAGATTCTAAGTTTCCACTCTGAATCACTGACTTTGTTCTTTTTCCATGGAGATGTAAAGATTAATAAGGGGCCGGAAGCAGTGGCTCAGGCCTGTAATCCCAGCACTTTAGGAAGCTGAGGCAGGTGGGTCACTTGAGGCCAAGAGTTTGAGACCAGCCTGGGCAACATGGCGAAACCTTGTCTCTACTGAAAATATAAAAATTAGCCAGGCACTGGTGGTGCACACCTGTAATCCCAGCTACTTGGGAGGCTGAGGCAGGAGAATCACTTGAACCCGGGGAGCGGAGGTTGCAGTGAGCCGAGATCGCACCACTGTACTCCAGCCTGGGCTACAGAATGAGACTCCATCTCAAGAAAGAAAAAAAGAAAAAAAAAGTTAATAAGGAACTGAAGAGAGTTAGAAATATCTTATTTGCACTTATTTAAGAATGAAAAATGAAAATACTACATATGCTTTCTAAGCCTAGCTCCATTGAACTGATGCTCGAAAGCAGAGATCTTAGATAAAACTTGTGTTCTAAATTAGTATTGGTTGACTGGCTGTACCTTTGAATCAGTGTATTATATTTCACTTTCCAAAAAACAGCTGCATTTTAATAAGCCTTTTATGTTAGTATGTTCCCCATAGAGAGTTAGACCTGCCAATTGTGTGTATATTTTTCTAGCATCTATAAGACTATCTGAAATAAAATTGTAGATTTTAGGAACTACAAGTTACTTGGAACTTTTCAATTGTAATCTAGGCAGCTTATTTGCCATTTGTCCTGTGCATCTGCTTGAACAACAAGAAAAATTTCAATCAGACTTTGAAAAAGAATAAAATGTAATTTTTAAAACCAACATTTTATTAAATTGGACAACAGGTAAATCAACAAGTAGCAGAAAGACTATTTTATTATCTTGGTTTTAATGGCTTCTTAAAAATGGTTCAAGAGTTTTCTATTTATTTATTTATTTTTTGGAGACAGAGTCTTGCTCTGTTGCCCAGGCTGGAGTGCAGTGGCAGCATCTTGGCTCACTGCAGCCCCTGCCTCTCAGGTTCAAGTGATTCTCCTGCCTCAGCCTCCCGAGTAGCTGGGATTACAGGCATGCCCTGCCATGCCCTGCCATGCCCTGCCATACCCTGCTAACTGTTTTGCATTTTTAGTAGAGAGGGGGTTTCACCAAGTTGGCCAGGCTCATCTTGAACTCCTGACCTCAGGTGATTCACCCGCCTCAGCCTCCCAAAGTGCTGGGATTACAGGCCAGAGTTTTGGTTTTGTTTTTTGTGGGTTTTTTTTGAGATGGAGTTCCACACTTGTTGCCTAGGCTGGAGTGCAATAGTGCTCTCTCCACTCACTGCAACCTCCGCCTCTAGGGTTCAAGCAATTCTCCTGCCTCAGCCTCCCGAGTAGCAGGGATTACAATCATGCGCCACTGTGCCCGGCTAATTTTTTTGTATTTTTAGTAGAGAGGGGGTTTCACCATGTTGGCCAGGCTGGTCTTGAACTCCTGACCTCAGGTGATCCATCCGCCTTGGCCTCCCAAAGTGCTGGGATTACAGGCGTGAGTCACTGCTCTTGGCCCAGAGTTTTGGTCCAGAGTTTTGTTTTTAATTAATGTATTGTTTTTTAATCTCTCTGTTTTTCTTTTTTTTTTTTTTTTTTTTTTTTTGAGACGGAGTCTCGCTCTGTGGCCCAGGCTGGAGTGCAGTGGCGGGATCTCAGCTCACTGCAAGCTCCGCCTCCCGGGTTCACGCCATTCTCCTGCCTCAGCCTCCCAAGTCGCTGGGACTACAGGCGCCCACCACCTCGCCCGGCTAGTTTTTTTGTATTTTTTAGTAGAGACGGGGTTTCACCGTGTTAGCCAGGACGGTCTCGATCTCCTGACCTCGTGATCCACCCGTCTCGGCCTCCCAAAGTACTGGGATTACAGGCTTGAGCCACCGCGCCCGGCCCAATCTCTCTGTTTTTCTTACACCTTTTTTTTGTTTTTTTTTTTTTAGACTGAGCCTTACTCCGTCACCTAGGCTGGAGTGCAGTGGTGCAATCTTGGCTCACTGCAACCTCCACCTTCTGGGTTCAAGCAATTCTCGTGCCTCAGCCTCTTGAGGATTACAGGCCTCTGGGATTACAGGCATGTGCCACCATGCCCGACTAAATTTTTGTATTTTCATTTTAGTAAAGACAGGGTTTCACCATGTTGGTCAGGCTGGTCTCGAACTCCTGACCTCGTGATCCACACGCCTTGGCCTCCCAAAGTGCTGGGATTACAGACATGAGCACGGTTTTTCCTGTACTATTAAACACAAACTTCCTGGACCACAGGGAAGACCATAGGGGATTTAAGGGAGTGGAAAGGGGAGCATAAAAGATGAATGAGCTCCAGCAGGAGAGGCCTTGGGGGCAACTGGGGCTAGTGGGTTCCCACCTGCAATGCACTGGAAGCACTCAGGGAGTTTTTGAAAATGCAGAGTCTCGAGTCCTACTACGGAGATTTAGACGCAAAAGTTGTAAGTCATGACCCAGGAACATATATTAAATTTCTCTGGTAATTCTGATGATCATCTGACCTGTTGCACCTCCATTTTAGTTCAGTTCTTCCACTCTACAGGGCAAATGACCGGAAATGGCTTTCACAAAATTAATTAGTAATCAGAATTGAGGTTGGAATCCAAGTATCCATATGCCTCGGATTCCCTTATCCATGGTCCTTCAACGTTACCATACTCGAGGGAGAGAGTAATGAAGGGCCAACAGGCTGAACACTGAGAAATGCAGAGGACCTGATGGGGGCGGTGGCTCACGCCTGTAATCTCAGCACTTTGAGAGGCTGAGGAGGGTGGATCACAAGGTCAAGAGATCGAGACCATCCTGGCCAACATGGTGAAACCCCGTCTCTACTAAAAATACAAAAATTAGCCGGGCGTGGTGGCCGGCACCTGTAGTCCCAGCTACTCAGGAGACTGAGGCAGGAGAATCACTTGAACCCGGGAGGCAGATTGCAGTGAGCCAAGATTGCACCACTGCACTCCAGTTTGGGTGAGAGAGCGAGACTCCACCTCAAAAGAAAAAAAGAAAGAAAGAAATACAGAGGACCTACCTACGTGCCTTTACCTTGAATAGTCCTGATAGCCTGTTCTGAAGAATCTGACTCAGCAATTCCACTGGGATATTTACGGTAGTGAAAATTGGAAACAACTTAATTGACCAACAATACAGATATTGAATATATAAATTATAGAACATAGTTATGGTACAAGGGAAAAACATGTGGCCATTAAGAATGGTGATAGAGGGCCGGGCGCGGTGGCTCAAGCCTGTAATCCCAGCACTTTGGGAGGCCGAGATGGGTGGATCACGAGGTCAGGATATCGAGATGAGATCTGGCCACTGCACTCCAGCCTGGGCGACAGAGCGAGACTCCGTCTCAAAAAAAAAAAAAAAAAAAAAAAAAAAAAGAATGATGATAGAGATGTATACTTTTAGCATGAAAATATAGTCACAATACATATACACACAGAGAAAAATTTCTGAAGTATATACGTCAAAATTTTTTTTTTTTTTTTTGAGGCGGAGTCTCGCTCTGTCGCCCAGGCGGGAGTGCAGTGGCCAGATCTCAGCTCACTGCAAGCTCCGCCTCCCGGGTTTACGCCATTCTCCTGCCTCAGCCTCCGGAGTAGCTGGGACTACAGGCGCCCGCCACCTCGCCCGGCTAGTTTTTTGTATTTTTTAGGAGAGACGGGGTTTCACTGTGTTAGCCAGGATGGTCTCGATCTCCTGACCTCGTGATCCGCCCGTCTCGGCCTCCCAAAGTGCTGGGATTACAGGCTTGAGCCACCGCGCCTGGCACGTCAAAATATTGACAGTGGGTTTCTCTGGGTAATTGAGATCATAGGAATTTTTTCGAAAGTTTACTAATCATATTTCACGTATTTTCACAACAAATAATCAACACATACACACAACACATTCACATATGAAACCAGAGGTTTTTTTGGTTTTGGCAATTTGTTACAGTTCATTGATTCTTTGTTGAACCAAATACCAACCCAAACAATAATAAAGATGATGAGAAGGTTACAGGTCTTTTCCCTTACATGCTTTTCTGTGAGCTCTTAAGGGTTTCATAAAACTGAAATAAAATTATGCACCATGTCTATATTTGAATTGATTGTATATTTGTTGAATGTCTGTGCTTATGTGATGATTCTTCCTAGCATATAAATGTGAGTATCATAATAAATGTTCATTTTTCTTTCCCTTAGGGATTTGATTAGTGGTTTCAGAGGACATGGAACACAGGGCTACAATAATAAAAAGGTATAGCAGTTTTTTGTAAGAGGAACGGAGTGAGATTCTGAAATTGACGCAATATTAGATCTACAGCTCTACCAAAGATGTTACTGTCTACTGTGCTTATTAATAATTTAGCTATAGTGCTACACAAAGGAAGTGGGTTGTATTTACTGAGAAAATGCTGAAACCTCCATTGAAGATAAGGTTATATGGTCTAGCAATAAAAATGTGTGTATGTGCAATATATTACTATATTTTCCGAGTTGACTGCAGCCCTAGTAAGTCAAAGGTGGTTATTTCTTCTGTGAGACAGGGTTGTGATGGAAAGAACATTTGATCATTTTATAATTTTAATCTTGTCTCTGCTACTGACTAGTTCTGTGATCTTGGGTAACAGCAACATGTAAAGTTCAGGGTTCAAAACAAATCTGGCTCTCTCTATAGAAAGTGCTCCATTTAGATATGTGCATACCTATACAAGTTTAAGTACATATGTATATATGCAATATTTAGCCACAAGCTAAATATACAAAGTTTTTATATTCATATACTGGCCAGGCGTGATGGCTCACACCTGTAATCCCAGCACTTTGGGAGGCTGAGGCGCGTGGATCACCTGAGGTCAGGAGTTCAAGACCAGCCTGGCCAACAGGGCAAAACCCCTTCTCTACTAAAAATACAAAAATTAGCTGGATGTGGTGGCAGGCACCTGTGATTCCAGCTACTTGGGAGGCTGAGGCAAGAGACTTGCTTGAACCCAGGGGGCGGAGGTTGCAGTGAGCCAAGATCACGCCACTGTACTACAGTCTGGGTGACAGAGTGAAACTCCATCTCAAATATATATATACACACATACTAAGAATTTCAGAGTCCATGATCGAGATGTTAATTTTTTTTTTTTTTTTTTTTGAGACGGAGTCTCGCTCTGTGGCCCAGGCTGGAGTGCAGTGGCCGGATCTCAGCTCACTGCAAGCTCCGCCTCCCAGGTTCACGCCATTCTCCTGCCTCAGCCTCCCAAGTAGCTGGGACTACAGGCGCCCACCACCTCGCCCGGCTAGTTTTTTGTATTTTTTAGTAGAGATGGGGTTTCACCGTGTTAGCCAGGATGGTCTCGATCTCCTGACCTCATGATCCACCTGTTTCAGCCTCCCAAAGTGCTGGGATTACAGGCTTGAGCCACCGCGCCTGGCCCCCTAGATGTTATTTTTTAAAGGCCATCTAAAAATAGAATATCTTTAATTAGGTTAGAGCCCTGGAACATTAAAAGTTAAACCTTGGAATGGTCCAGGCGCAGTATCTCATGCCTATAATCCCAGAACTTTGAGAGGCCGAGACAGGCAGATCACCTGAGGTCAGGAGTTCGAGACCAGCATGGCCAACATGGTGAAACTCCGTCTCTACTAAAAATACAAAAACCAGTTGGGCACGGTGGTGCATGCCTGTAATCCCAGCTAGTTGGGCGGCTGAAGCAGGATAATTGCTTGAACCTGGGAGTGGAGGTTGCAGTGAGCTGAGATGACGCCACTGCACTCCAGCCTGGATGACAGTACAAGACTCCATCTCAAAAAAAATAATAATTATTTTATATATATATATATGTACGTGTGTATGTGTGTATATATATATATATATAGAGAGAGAGAGAGGAATGACAGCACAAGGTGCTTTTTATAATACCTGCTTCTTCCTGCCTTAGAACTATTTTGCTAGTTTTCTAATGGTGAGGACACCATGCTGAAGCATGAGGCAAATTACTAGGCTGGGACTGTTGTGCAGTGACATTGGCTTTATGTTTTTGGAGTATAGTTCTATTTACCTCTAACACACCTGGGTGTATTCTAGTCCCATGGTTGCAACAGTGATAATAACTAGCATGTGTTTAGTGCTTATTGCTTGTCAAGCCCTGTGGTAAATATTTTACACGCATCAACTCATGTACTCTTAATTGTATTGATTAGGAAATGAAGTACTGAAAGGTTAATTGACTTGCCTAAATTTACTCAGCCAGTAAGAGGCAGAGCCAAGATTCAAATGTAGATCATCTGACTCCAAAGCCACACCCTTCTCCACTCCCTGCACAGCCTTGTCTATGAGATCCCTGCCAAGTTCCATGAGGAGACAGGTCAGGTCTCTCATACTCACATCTTATTCACAGAGCCTGGTTCTGGGTTTATGCACAATTAACATCCCTAAATAATGAATAAATGATATTGGTATTTCTCAGATCAGTTGCAAGATACTTTGCCAATGACTTGTTTCAAATGATAAAGGATCAAAGTTTATAAACTGTCAACCAAAAAATAAAATAGCAGAATCAAGGTTAACTGGGATATTGAGTCATACTCTACTCATTTGCCTTTGGATGTGGTAATAAACAAGCAAAATATATTGGTGGCTTAGCAGGAAAGAGTTTATTTCTCACTTACACCAAGTCCTCTGAGCAGGTCAGCAGGTCACCTGTCCTCCTTACAGTGTCTTGATACACAGGCACCTTTGTCCCAAGGCAAGAGTTCAGAAAAGAAGCTTTAAGATCAGGTGGGGTTCCACTCCTCAGCCTGAAATGACATGTCAATGATGCATTGTTTCCACTCAGAACTTACTGGCCAGAATTAGTCACAACTAACTAAGCATGGGATCTGAGAAGTGCAGTCTTCCATGTGCCCTAGGATGAGAGGAGAACTAGACATGGATAAGCCCTAATGGCGGCTTCTACAGAGAGAGAGGAATGGATACTTCATGGGTGCTGGGATTATTCTTGACATTAGAAAGGCCTATTGAAGTATGTCACACATTGACCAGTGTTGCCTTCGGAGTAGGAGACAAAGAGAGAGGAGAGGGAGGGATAATTTAAAATGTGCAGGGAAGGCCGAGTGCCGTGGCTCACGCCTGTAATCCCAGCACTTTGGGAGGCCAAGATGGGTAGATCACTTGACGTCAGGAGTTCAAGACCAGGTTGGCCAACACGGTGAAACTCCATCTCGACTAAAAATACAAAAATTAGCCAGGCATGGTGGCGTGTCCTTGTAATTCCAGCTACTTGGAAAGCTGAGGTAGGAGAATCGCTTGAACCCAGGAGGTGGAGGTTGGAGTGAGCCGAGATCACGCCACTGTACTCCAGCCTGAACGACAGAGTGAGACTCTGTCTCAAAAAAGAAAATGAAAAAACAGCCTAAATGCTCAGCAATAGTGGAGTGTGAACTAAATTATAGTGCATCTATGCCATAGACTCTTACACAAAGCAGTAAAAAAGAATGAGAGGGATATAATTAGAAACTTCAGGAAAAACAAAAGCAAAACTCCATAAGAAAAGGTATGATGCTAATATTTTTAAATGTGCCATGATTTTGAGCAATTGGTGGATTGGAACAGGGAGAATTCATTGTATTCATTCTTTTGACTATTACCAGTGTTGTCATATTGGAACAATAGAGCAGGAAATACATCACAAGGTTTATCTCGCAGTGAATAATATTTACATAGTCATGATAACTTAAATGCTATTTATTACTTTTCATCTTTTAGAATCAACCTGTAGTCTGAACACAGTAGCTCTAGCACTTTGGGAGGCTGAGGCAGGCAGATCACTTGAGCTCAGGAGTTTGAGACCAGCCTGGGCAACATAGTGAGACCTCATCTCCACCAAAAATTTAAAAATAAAATTTAGCCGGGCGTGATAGTGTGTGCCTGTAGTCCCAGCTACTCAGGAGGCCAAGGTGGAAGGATTGCTTGAGCCCAGGAGATTGAGACCACAGTGAGCCATGATTGCACCACTTCACTTTAGCCTGGGTGAGACAGGGTGACTCCCTGTCTCAAAAACAAAAACAAAAACAAAACAAGAATCGACCTATAAAACATTAAATACTGAAGGTTTAAAAGATCCAAAATGTTGGTCGGGTGCAGTGGCTCACATCTGTAATCCCAGCACTTTGGGAGGACAAGGCGGGCGGATCACAAGGTCAGGAGATCGAGACCATCCTGGCTAACACGGTGAAACCCCGTTTCTACTAAAAATACAAAAATTAGCCAGGTGTGGTGGCGGGTGCCTGTAATCCAGCACTTTCAGAGGCCGAGGAGGGCAGATCATCTAAGGTTGGGAGTTCGAGACCAGCCTGACCAACATGGCGAAACCCAGTCTCTACTAAAACTACAAAAATTAGCCGGGCATAGTGGAACGTGCCTGTAATCCCAGCTACTTGGGAGGTTTAAACAGGAGAATCACTTAAACTCGGTAGGCGGAGATTGCGGTGAGCCAAGATTGCGCCATTGCACTCCAGCCTGGGCAACAAGAGCACAACTCCGTCTCAAAAAAAAAAAATTGTTATCAACCATAACAATAATGCAGTAAAAGTAACACTGGCATAAAGTAGTGGGCTAGGAAGCAAGTTGGCTTTGTGTAAGGATGTGCCAGGTAGTGCTTACCAGGGAAGATACAGAGGGAGCAAATAATAGGTTAGAGTAGAACTCAGCACTCATTAATACATTTGTATGCCTTGACATTCTCCTTTATCTTTATTTGACATTGTAAGGAATAGCACAGAAACTTAGAGGACATTAAGGTGTTTTTAGGGTTTAATTTCCTTTTTTCTTTGAGACAGGGTCTCACTCTGTCAACCAGGCTGGAGTGCAGTGGCATGGTCTTGGCTCACTGCAACCCCCTCCAGGAATCAAGCAATTCTCCTACCTCAGCCTCCTGAGTAGCTGGGATTACAGGTGCCTGCCACCATATCCAGCTAATTTTTTTTTTTTTTTTTTTTTTTTTTTTTTGTATTTTTAGTAGAGATAGGGTTTCACCATATTGGTCAGGCTGGTCTCAAACTCCCGACCTCAAGTGATCCACCTGCCTTGGTCTCCCAAAGTGCTGGGATTAAAGGCATAAGCCACCGTACCCAGGCTAAGGTGTTTTTAAATAGTAAATAGGTAATTGACTATCAGATCAAATGTTTTTTCTTTTTTAATGCTACCACTTTTAGCTATGACTCAAGACAGTTGGCTTTTTGGTAAGGATAATAATATATTATAATTGGGGCTTAGAGATAATTATATTAGATAATTAAGTGCTCTTTAAATCATATTAGCATAATGTTACTTTTCTGTTTTTCTCATTTGGCATTATATTAAATATTATAGAAATTTCAAATGTGTTACTTTGATATTGATTTGAATGGGAAAATTAAAGAGGGACACTGGATTCTTTATACAGATACACTTGGGAACATTTTAAAAATATATTTTAATGATGATCCTACTCTATACACCTAAAATGGAAAATAGACAGGATTTTCCAGATAATTAGATTAAAAAATACATTCACCCATATATCAAGATATTTAGGTCTTTGAGGGCTTTTTTTTTTTTTTTTTTTTTTTTTTTTGATACGGAGTCTCACTGTCTCCTGGGCTGGAGTGCAGTGGTGCGATCTCGGCTCACTGTAACCTCTGCCTCCTGGGTTCAAGCAATTCTCTTGCCTCAGCCTCCAGAGTAGCTGGGATTACAGGCGCGTGCCACCACGCCTGGATAATTTTTGTATTTTTAGAAGAGACGGGGTTTCACCATGTTGGTCAGGATGGTCTTGATCTCTTGACCTCGTGATCTGCCCGCCTCGGCCTCCCAAAGGCTGGGATTACAGCTGTGAGCCACCGAGCCTGGCCCTCTTTTACTTAATAACTAGAAATTTGGCCAGGTGCTTCCTAGCATCTGGAGGCTGCTAGAGACTCTGCTGACTTCAAGGGCTGCCCATCACCAGCAACAAGGGAAAAAGCCAATAGTGGTTGCCATCTCTCTTCTGCCTTCCAAATCTCTCACCAGTATATCTGATTGGCAGAACTCAAGCTATGTCTGAAACTGTGCTGGCAAGGGAGCATGAGAAATGTTCCCAGGTTTCCAGCCCCTGCAAAACAGGGGAGATAAAAGAGTGTAAAATGTGCCAGATGCCGATAGACAATATCTAGTTCACTTGTGTATTAACAAATCAATAAGAGTAGCTCTGTTTGACTACAATAGAAACATTAAATATGTATAAAGAAGACTGATTATTGGTTAAAGAGAGTTGGAGAAAGGGGGAAGGAAGGGAGAGAGAGAAAGCTAAACCTATAGATGGAATAGATTAATAGGTAATTACTAGAGATCTATTATGACCTTAAAGCAGGAAAATTACAACATTAAAAGCAGTCCTTCAGGACAGTGAGATAATAGATTTTGTGTTTGTGTGGTGTTGGAATGGAAAAAAAGAGGAAGTAGAGAAATCTTTTAAGAGACAATTTTAGGAATCCACCAGTGAGAGGCTACTAACATTAGCATACAAGTGGTAAAGCCAGGCGCGGTGGCTCACGCCTGTAATCCCAACACTTTGGGAGGCTGAGGTGGGCAGATCACGACGCCAGGAGTTCGAGACCAGCCTGGCCAGCATAGTGAAACCCTGTCTGTACTAAAAATGTAAAAATTAGCCAGGCATGGTGGCGGACGCCTGTACTCGGGAGGCTGAGGCAGGAGAATCGCTTGAACCCGGGAGGCAGAGGTTGCAGTGAGCCAAGATCAAACCATTGTACTCCAGCCCGGGCGGCAGAGTGAGACTCCATCTCAAAACAAAGTGCTAAGAGTGGAGACCAATGGGCATATGTGAGAGATACGGCCCCTAGATCCAGAAAAAGAAACTCGTCCCTAGAATATTCTAGTGTCTATCATCAGTAGCCACATTCTCTGACTGATCTGTGGCTCCAACTTCAGTCTCCCAGGAAGCAGCAAGCCAGGTATGCAGAGCTGGCCCAATCATATCTCACAGCCTCTCCAATCAGCTCCATCAGCAAATCATCCTTTCCTGATAAAGAGCCCGGGTCTGCTTCCACATTTTTATCTCCTTTCCAACTTCTTTGGAGTAATTACACTAACTATGGAAATGAGGTAAGGTGACCCTAGGAATTCATCAGGTTCCCCTCTTGCCCATTGCCTAAAGTAGAGCGACAAACTCCTTTGTCGCACTCCAACATTCTTACAATGAACTCCATCTTCTACTCCAATCCAACTGGAACACGACTTCAGTCATGCTGATCTTATCATTTCCTGCATTCACTCATTCATTCATTCACATGCTCTTCAATCAACAAATACTTATTGAGGAGCTACTCTGCACCAGGCCCTGCTGAGGATTTAGAAGTTAAACAGCAAAACGATAACAAAAAATCCCTGCATTATGGAGCTTACCTTCTAGTATAGAGTGTGTTAGGAGGTTAAGTGCAGGGCTTGAGTCTAGGAGTTTGAGACCAACCTGGGAAAATAGTGAGACTATGTCTCAAAAAAAAAAAAAAAAAAAAAATTAGTGGGATATGATGGCACATGCCTATAGTCCTACCTACTAGGGAGGCTGAGGTGGGAGGGTTGCTTGAGCCCAGGAGTTCAAGGTTACAGTGAGCTATGATTGTACCACCACACTCCAACTTAGTGACAGTGAGATCTTGTCTTTCAAAAAAAAAAGAAGAAGAAGGTAAGTGCAGGGAAGAAAAATGCTATAATGCCATCTTCATCTTCATGGAGTTACTTCTCTCTCTCTGTTTTTTTTTCCTTTGGTTGTTGTTCTTGTTAGCTTCCAAACCCAATCTTCTTCTCAACATTCAGAGCATATTTTCTTTGTATTCTGTGCCTTGAATAACCCCCTCAGCACAACAACCCATCCTGTTCAATGCCTCTTATTGTCTGTCATATCTCTGTGTGCTATTCATGACACAACACTCCCCTCTTCCAAAAAGGGTTGTATAGAATCAATGTGGTCATATGTAAACATAGGAGCTCGAGAATTTTTCTTGTAAATGTTCAGTGAGATCATGACTTCTGTAGCAAGAATCTAATTGATGTATCTGAAGTAATAAAGTAAAACTTGGAAACAAAAGATAAAGTGACTAATATTAGAAATTCAGGGTTAGGACGGGAAGCGGAGGTTGCAGTGAGCCGAAATCATGCTACTGCACTCCACCCTGGGCAACACAGTGAGACTCTGTCAAAGAAGGAAAGGAAAGGAAAGGAAGGGAAGGCAAGGGGAGGGGGAAGGGGAAGGGGAAGGAAGGGAAGGGAAGGGAAAGGAAGAAGGAAGGAAGGAAACGAAGGAAGGAAAGAAAGAAAGAGAGGGTTAGGAAAGTGAAGAGATAGGGTCAAAGCTGAATTGGGACAGATTTATAAGAGATGAAGAGGCCTTTTTAATGAAACCATAGAGACAGGAGAGAAAAGTGATAGAGGGATTTATCTGGAGGAGAATATTTTGAGAGTAACATTGTGAGTGGAATACTTAAAAGAAAGAACATGAGGATGTAGATAGGGAAGAGGTGGAGCAACATCTGAAGGAAAAGAAAACACAGTTCTGTTTATAATAGTGTCCCATGGGTCACTTGAGGTCAGGAGTTCAAGACCAGCCTGGCCAACATAGTGAAACCCCATCTCTACTAAAAATACAAAAATTAGCCAGGTGTGGTGGCATGCATCTGTAATCCCAGCTACTCAAGAGGCTGAGGCATAAGAATCTCTTGAACCAGGGATGCAAAGGTTGCGGTGAGCCGAAATCGTGCCACTGCACTCCAGCCTGGGTGACACAGCAATACTCTGTCTCAAGAAGAAATAATAATAATAATAGCATCCTAAGGAGCTGAATATTTATGACCAGGGCAAAGCTAATCAGAGACATTCTTTGGACCAATTCTCAGATTTGGTTGATGAGAAAAATCCACTGGTGTGTTTTTAGGAAACAAACTCCTACCTCTACCTCTAAACCAACTGAGTCAGACTCCCCAGAGGAAAATCTAAGGAATTTATGTTTTTATTTAATACATATTCTAAGTGTACCTTTTTTTTTTTGAGACGGAGTCTCGCTCTGTCGCCCTAGTGCCATCTCGGCTCACTGCAGGCTCCGCCTCCTGGGTTCACGCCATTCTCCTGCCTCAGCCTCCCGAGTAGCTGGGACTACAGGCGCCTGCCACCACGCCCAGCTAGTTTTTTGTATTTTTTAGTAGAGACGGGGTTTCACCGTGTTAGCCAGGATGGTCTCGATCTCCTGACCTCATGATCCACCCGTCTAAGTGATTCTTTTGATTGGCAAACACGGCTTAACAAAGCTTATGGCATTGGGTATCAGATTTCACTACCTTTTTTTTTGGAGACAGAGTCTTGCTCTGTCACCTATGCTGGAGTACAGTGGCATGATATCGGCTCACTGCAGCCTCCATCTCCCGGGTTCGAGCAATTCTCCTGCCTTAGCCTCCCGAGTAGCTGGGATTACAGTGCTACACTGCCATGCCCGGCTAATTTTTCTATTTTTACTAGAGACAGGTTTTCACCATGTTAGCCACGCTGGCCTTGAACTCCTGTCCTCAAGTGATCCGTCCACCTCGGCCTTCCAAAGCGCTAGGATTACAGGCAGGAGCCACCATACTCAGTCAGATTCTAGTGTCAAGTCCCTGCCAGTTTATACAATGGACCCTCAAATAACACAGGTTTGAACTGCCCTGGCCCACTTATATGTATTTTTTTCAATCAAGCATCAATTAAAAATACAGTATTCCCAGGATGCGAAACCCACGTATATGGAGAGCCAGATCCCTGGCGTATACCAAGGGATGACTGTATTTGGAAGTTGTGGTTGATGCTATTGGTTGACTGACCCAACACTCATTTCAAACTCCCTTGCCATTTTCACTATCCAGTCTGGAATAGCCAAATACTCACTTTCCCAGATACCTTTGCTGCTAGGCATGTCCATGTGACACATATTTGTCAATTAGAGGTAAGTTGAAGTTTCCTGGAGGCTTCTGGGAATGTTTGTGTTTTCTTGGTGTAATAGAGTGATGTAGGCCGAATGCAGTCGTTCACGCCTTTAATCCCAGCACTTTGGGAGGCTGAGGCAGAAGGATCTCTTGAGGTCAGGAGTTTGAGACCAGCCTGACCAACAGGTGAAGCCCTGTCTCTATTAAAAATACAAAATAGCCAGGCATGGGACGCACACCTGTAATCCCAGCTACTTGCGGGGCTGAGGCAGGAGAATTGCCTGAACCCAGGAGGCGGAGGTTGCAGTGAGCCAATATTGTGCCACTGTATTCCATCCTGGGTGACAGAGAGAGACTCTTTCAAAAAAAAAAAAAAAAAAACAGTGATTCGGGAGGCTGACACAGGTGGATCACCTGAGGTCAGGAGTTGGAGACCAGCCTGGCCAACATGGTGAAACCCCGTCTCAACTAAAAATACAAAAACTAGCCGGGCACGTTGGCAGGTGCCTGTAATCGCAGCTACTTGGGAGGCTTAGGCGGGAAAATCGCTTGAACCTGGGAGGTGGTGATTGCAGTGAGCTGAGATCACACCATTGCACTCCAGCCTGAGCAACCAGAGCGAGACTCCATCTCAAAAAAAAAAGAGTGATGTGACTGACAGCACCCTATGCGTTATTCCTGGATTGAAGGTAGGTATAGTGCCTCTCTAACCACAGCAACGAGGTAAGACTGAAGGAAACAGTACAAAGGATGAGTCAAGAAAGACATTACCCTAATATTGTGAATATAGATTGCTAGAAGTAGGAGTAGGAGGAAGAGGAGGAGGAAGAAGAGCAACAACAACTCTATTTTTTAAAGCCATTTTAAAAATTGGTTTTCTCGCCAGGCGTGCTGGCTCACACCTATAATCCCGGCACTTTGGGAGGCCGAGGCGGGCAGATCACCTGAAGTGTGAAGTTTGAGACCATCCTGACCAACATGGAGAAACCCCGTCTCTACTAAAAATACGAAATTAGCTGGGTGTGGTGGCCTGTAAACCCAGCTGCTCTGGAGGCTAAGCCAGGAGAATTGCTTGAACCCAGGATGCGGAGGTTGCGGTAAGCCGGAGATCGCACCATTGCACTCCAGCCCAGGCAACAACAGCGAAACTCCGTCTCAAAAAAAAAAAAATTTGTGCTAGCCAGTGATGTCACCTGTGCTTTTAGACACCAGGAAATTAGATTTTAAGAAGTTGAAGGGGAAGGGCGCGGTGGCTCACACCTGTAATCACAGTAATTTTGGAAGACTGGGGTGGATGGGTTACCTGAGGTCAGGAGTTGGAGACCAGCATGGCCAACATGGTGAAACTCCATCTCTACTAAAAATACAAAAATTAGCCGGGCACGGTGGCGTGCACCTGTAATCCCAGCAACTCGGAAGGCTAAAACAGGAGAATTGCGTAAACCCTGGAGGAGGAGGTTGCAGTGAGCCGAGATTGTGCCATTGCACTGCAGCCTGGGTGACAGCAAGACTCCAACTCAAAAAATAAATAAATAAAATAAATTGAAGGGAAAAATAAGTCAGATGCTAAATAAATAAATTAAATTAATTGAAGGGAAAAATAAGTCAAAGGTCTAAAATTCTACAGGAAAGATTATCTTAAAAGCCTTTAAAAAGCGACATTTTCAAATCAACAAATATTTATTGATCATTACTACCAGGGGCTGCAATTCTCACAAGGAATAATCTGTGGAGGGCGGAAAAGGAGATGAGCACTCAGGTACCCAGCTACCATTTATTGAACATCTACTGTGAGAAACAATATGATTCATAATGTATTATAATATTTATAATATTTACAAATACTCTGCAAGGAACGTATTACCTTCAGTTAACAAACAAAGAGATTAAATGTTTAGACTGGTTAAGTAAATTGCTCAAAGACTCACAGCTCATGAGGAAATCAGAGCTCCAACCCCATTCTTCTTGCATTATTGAATCTGCCTGGTAAGGCAAAAAGGGAACTTTGCTCTGTTCTGCTTCTCCCATATGTACTCAAGAACACCAAGAGTTCATTTGTATCTATTTGTCCCCTAAAACAGGCAACTATTAACAGCTGACTGCAAAGGAATAAAATTGGTTTCATCTTTGGAACTGAGAATATCTGCTAAACTTTGTAGGAGAACCAATTAATTGAATGAAAGGCTTACCATCATCATCCCTTCTATATTTAAAATCTCCTGAACTGTCAGGAACTTTAAAAAATCGTCACTTAAAATACAACTGTTTAATGACAGGATGTGTAAAAAAAATTGTATCTTACCATCCTAAGAGAAGTTATATATTTTAAAAAATAGATCAATTCTTTAATGTTGAAAATAACTGCCGGGCGTGGTGGCTCACGCCTGTAATCCCAGCACTTTGGGAGGCCGAGACGGGCGGATCACGAGGTCAGGAGATCGAGACCATCCTGGCTAAAACGGTGAAACCCCGTCTCTACTAAAAAATACAAAAAAAAAAACTAGCCGGGCGAGGTGGCGGGCGCCTGTAGTCCCAGCTACTCGGGAGGCTGAGGCAGGAGAATGGCATGAACCCGGGAGGCGAAGCTTGCAGTGAGCTGAGATCCGGCCACTGCACTCCAGCCTGGGCGACAGAGCAAGACTCTGTCTCAAAAAAAAAAAAAAGAAAAAAAAGAAAATAACTTAGTTGTACAATGTGTTTAGAAGCTTAACATGTTGGCTGGGCACAGGGGCTTACGCCTATACTCCCAGCACTTTGGGAGGCCGAGGTGGGTGGATCACAAGGTCAGGAGTTCGAGACCAGCCTGGCCAACAGGGTGAAACCCTGTCTCTACTAAAAATACAAAAATAAGGGCATGGTGGCGTATGCCTGTAATCCCAGCTACTCTGGAGGCTGAGGCAGGAGAGTTGCTTGAACCCAGGAGGCAGAGTTTGTGGTGAGGCGACATTGTGCCACTGCACTTCAGCCTGGGCGACAGAGCAAGACTCCGTCTCAAAATAAGAAGCTTAAAATGTTTTTTGGTTTTTGTTATGTTTTGTTTTTGAGACAGGGTCTTGCTGTCGCCCAGTCTGGAGTGCAGTGGCTCAATTCTCCCACCTAAATAGCTGGAACTACAGGAGCACATCACCATGCCCAGCTAATTTTTTAAATTTTTTGTAGAGACAGGGGTCTCCCTAAGTTGCCAAGGCTGGTATCAAACTCCTGGGCTCAAGCAATCCTCCAGCTTTGTGCCACCATGCCCGGTTAATTTTGTATTCTTAGAAAAGAGGAGGTTTCTCCATGTTGGTCAGGCTGGTCTCGAACTCCCGACCTCAGGTGATCTACCCATCTCAGCCTCCCAAAGGACTGTGATTACAGGCATGAGCCACCGCACCCAGCCCTTTTGTACATTCTTGAACGCACAGATTTAAGACTACAGAGAGCAGGGCCGTAGCATGTGTGTTTTGCTAAAGAGAGTGGGATGGAGTGTAATCAAGTACTAGCTATGCTTGCACACTTCTCAGCCAGTGAGCACTGATACAATTCTGCTGGCCCTCAAAGAACATAACCTTATTTGTCAATCAAAAATCTGGCCTCGGTCGGGCACGTTGGCTCACACCTGTAATCCTAGCACTTTGGGAGGCCAAGGCAGGCAGAAAACCTGAGGTAGGGGAAGTCGAGATAAGCCTGACCAACATGGAGAAACTTTGTTTCTACAAAAAATACAAAACTAGCTGGGTGTGGTGGTTCATGCCTGTAATCCCCGCTACTCGAGAGGCTGAGACAGGAGAATTGCTTGAACCCAGGAGGTGGAGGGTGTGAGTTGAGATCGTACCATTGCACTCCAGCCTGGGCAACAAGAGCAAAGCTCCACCTCAAAAAAAAAAAAAGAAAAAAAAAAAAAAAAAGAAAAAAGAAAAAGAAAGAAAGAAAAAAGAAAATAAATCTGGCCTCAAATAGAACCCTGGCCAATAATATTTTATGGCTCTGATGGGAAAAATATTTAATAATTTGTACTCTTCACAACTCCTTATAATCCCTCTTGACCCTAATTACTGCCTGAACTAGAATCCTAGGGTGTGAAAAAGTGAAGGATCCTTTGAGATCAAGCCCATCAGCCTCTCGTCTTCTGCGTGACAGAACTGTGGCCACTTTGTGCTTTCTTCCCCACTTAATTCTTCTGATATCTGTTCACATTTTGCATCATTCACAACCTCCTGAGCAAGAAAATATGAGCAAGAAAATCTTGTTCACTGAAGATCTTGCTCTGCATAGCTCCCAGCCCAAACTAAAGAGTATAAGAGAAAGAAAACTACACGCTTTGAGAACTTAAAGCACGGTTGTCATTCATTATATATTATTTGTACACCATACAAACCTTTTGTTTCATTAGTAAAAAATATTTCTTTGAGAGTAGGGGTTGTGTTTTTAAAATTATCTTTTAATATACATGGAATGTAGTACAGTAGCATGAATGCCCAGGAGTTTAATAAATTATTTGTTGGTGATGAGCAGGTCTATTCCCTGGCCTACCAGGAATATCCCACATAATCATCCCAGACAGATGAGAATCCATCCTTGCTGTTAAAGATCTCCAGGGAGTGAGAATCTAAACCTTCTTCCATAACTCATTTCAGTGTCTAATAAGCCTTAGTGTCTGCTGGAAGATTCTTCCCAAGAAGGCGGCATTTAGGAATGCTACATAGTAAATGCTAGAAGGCACTGGAGCCCGTCACTTGGATTACTACTAGGAACTACCCTGGGAGGAGGGAGAAGTGTGGGAGCCTAGGTGGGTGCTGCTGGGGAAGGCAGTCAGATGAGGAAGAAAAAGGGTAGACAGTAGGTTTCTTTCCTGCTCAGAGGAAATGGCATCATACACACTTAGTAGAGTTGTCCAGTGTTAATAGGATTTGAGATGGGTAGTAGTCAGAAAGCTGTAGAGTTGGGAGAGCTCTATAATGGTGGAAGGCAAGTCTGCCATTGGCTCCCCAGCTTTTTATACCCCTCCCTGAAGCAGTCTCCCTATGAAGATAAAATTGCTGTTACTATTCCCCATTATTATTCCATGGACACCAGGGTTTTCTGTTAATAGAAAAGGAATCCACAGGCCAGACGAGGTGGCTCACGCCTGTAATCCCAGCACTTTGGGAGGCCAAGTTGGGTGGATCCCCTGAGATCAGGAGTTCAAGATCAGCCTCACCAACATGGTGAAACCCTATCTCTACTAAAAATACAAAAAAATGAGCCGAGTGTGATGGCGGGCGCCTGTAATCCCAGCTACTCAGGAGGTTGAGGCAGGAGAATCTCTTGAATCTGGGAGGCGGAGGTTGCAGTGAGCTGAGATCGTGCCATTGCACTCCAGCCTGGGCAAGAGCAAAACTCTGTCTTGGGCGGGGGGGTGGGAGGGGGTGGGGTGGAAAGGAATCTGCATAGCCTAGCTGTGCAAAAAGTGATCTGAATACTTCCTCTGCAAGGATGCATGTGCAGGAGTGTGCATGCACACACACGTGTGTGAAGAAGCTTGGCTGGTGTGCGCTCCCACACCCAGTTAATTTTTGTTAGTTAGAGTGACAGGAGGTGAATGAAGGAAGGGTTAGTAGGAAACTTGCAACCTCTCTGGTCAAAGCAGACACAGACAAGAGATTCTGATTAGGGCTGAAAATCAGACCTGAGGTTCACACAGAGGAACTGCAAATTCAGTGAAAGCCTAGAAGAGGAAGGGGGAAGGCCAAGTGCAGGGAGAATAAGTGAGGAAGTACAGGCCAGAGAAAGTAGGACTGTTCAGATATCTGCACTGGAAGAGGTGACACGAAGTTCCGTCTCCAGGAAAATAGGTTGGCAAGATCCAGTTCAGAGGTAGGCTTCAGCCCTCTGGTTAGGATATAGGACAGGGCTTCCAACCACCCTCTGTCCATGTGCTTCCTGGACTACAGGAAGGGCAACAGGAATGCTGTGATCAGGGAATCTAGGTAGAAGGAAGGCAGGGGAGGTGGTCCGGCCTCCCTACTGGGGGCTTAGGATGAAATGTAACTGGATGGAGTAAGTACTGCTGGATAGATTTGAGGAAATATTTAGATTGGGAACAACCAAAACAAGGTTCAAATTCTGTTAGGCCCTGATGGTTTGGAGGAGAAAACACAGCCTGCAACAAGCTGGAAGCTTGCTTTGAGGTAGCTGAGAGCAGGGGAAGATTGGGCACATAAGGCCAGCACAAGGGATTGGTATCTCAGTGACCACCAAGAAATTAGTCACTTAGGAGAACTAGGTCATTTTGGGTGAAGAATGACCTGGTTCATCATACCTTAGTGTATCTTTCTCGAGATGCCCACAAAATCAGAGAGCATTTGATTGGAGAAGGGTGGGAAGCAGTGGATTTCAGAAACTAGGATAATACAACAAGCCCTAGTGATGTGAAGAACGTGGAGAGGAAGTGTAGGTGGAAGCGAGTGAGTCATGAACAGTGGTTTGTGAACCTTCTAAAGACTGTCGACCACTTGGAATAGAACAAAGGCTGTGTACTGTTTCAACCCTTATTTCATATTGGCCCCCGCAAGTCATATTCTATAGCTCTGCAGGAACCTGATGTTATTTTGACCAAATTCTAAATGATTTATTTTATGAATGCTGAATCACAAAACTATGGTTGAAGAAAAGAACCTCCACATAAAAGAAATGAATCCCGGCCGGGCGTGGTGGCTCACGCCTATAATCCCAGCACTTTGGGAGGCCGAGGCGGGTGGATCACAAGGTCAGGAGATCGAGACCATCCTGGCTAACACGGTGAAACCCTGTCTCTACTAAAAATACAAAAAATTAGCCGGGCCTGGTGGCGGGCACCTGTAGTTCCAGCTACTTGGGGGGCTGAGGCAGGAGAATGGCGTGAACCCAGGAGGCGGAGCTTGCAGTGAGCTTAGATCACGCCACTGCACTCCAGTCTGGGAGATACAGCGAGACTCCATCTCAAAAAAAAAAGAAAAGAAAAGAAAAGAAATGAATCCCTAACCTGTACCCTACATTTTTATTTTTCTCCCTCTTGTGTGTACCTGTGTGTGTATGTGTGTGTGTATGTGTACTGTTGATTAGGATCTATTCCAGATATCAGCATTTTCTTTAAAACACAAGGGTTTTTTGTTTGTTTTTTTTGAGACGGAGTGTCACTCTGTCGTCCAGGCTGGAGTTCAGTTGGCATGATTTCAAGTCACTGCAACCTCTGCATCCCAGGCACTTCTCCTGCCTCAGCTTCCCGTGTAGCTGGGATTACAAGCATCCACCACCATGCCCAGCTAACTTTTGTATTTTTAGCAGAGATGAGGTTTTACCATGTTGGCCAGGCTAATCTCAAACTCCTGACCTCAGGTGATCTACCCACCTTGGCCTCCCAAAGTGCTGGGATTACAGGCATTAGCCACCATGCCCAGCAAAACACAAGTTTTGAGAAACTTTTAGGTCAAAAACTTGAATTCAAATCCAAAGCCAGCCAGAGCCCTAAATACCATTCCTACTTTTCTTGGCAAAGAAATTGTCAAATTTCTCTGGCATATTTCTGTGAAAAGTAATACAATACAATTTATTAAACTTTTTGGTTATAGTGGACCTTTTGTTAACATCTGCTTATATGCTGTTATGTGCCTCATTTAGATCAAATCAAGCTCATTTGAGGTGTTTATCAAATGCAAGCCTGACCTGTCTCTGCCAATACAGTATTGAACTTTCCTTAACACTTAACTAGCTCAAATATTTCCTCTATGAATCCAGAATATAGGTATATAGATTTTTAAGTCGAGACTATTCACTGTAGAAAACAATGTTTTGACGAGGTACAGTGGGTCACACCTGTAATTCCAGCACTTTGGAAGGCCAAGGCAGGAAGATCACTTGAGCTCAGGAGTTTGACATCAGCCTTGGCAACATGGAGAAACTCCGCCTCTACAAAAAAAAAAAAAAAAAAAAAAAATTAGCCAGGCTTGGTGGCATGTACCTGTAGTCCCAGCTATTTAAGAGGCTGAGGTTGGAGGATCACCTGAGCCTGGGGAGGTGGAGGCTGCAGTGAGCCATGATTGCGCCTCCGCACTCCAGCCTGAGGGACACAGTGAGATTCTGTTTCAAGAAAAAAAAGACAAAAAAGAAAGAAAAGAAAACAATGCTTTATCACGTGTTAATTTAGGCTAAAGAAATTACTAAGATACAGGGATGGATCTTACTCATTACTAATAGTCTAATCTCACATTAAAAAAAAAACCTAACAGGCTGGGTGCGGTGGCTCACGCCTGTAATCCCAACACTTTGAGAGGCCGAGGCGGGTGGATCACAAGGTCAAGAGATCGAGACCAGCCTGATCAACATGGTGAAACCCCGTCTCTACTAAAACTACAAAAATTAGCTGGGAGTGGTGGTAGACACCTGTAGTTCCAGCTACTCAGAAGGCTGAGGCAGGAGAATCACTTGAACCTGGGAGGCAGAGGCTGCAGTGAGCTGACATCACACCACTGCACTCCAACCTGGTGACAGAGTGAGACTCCGTCTCAGAATTAGTAAATAAAGAAATATATAAATAAATAAAATAAATTTTTTAAAAAAAACTATAGTAAAAGGAATCCTAGGCCGGGCACAGTGGCTCACTCCTGTAATCCGAGCACTTTGGGAGGCCAAGGCGGGCAGATCGCTTGAGGTTAGGTGTTCCAGATCAGCCTGACCAATATGCAGAAACCCCGTCTCTACTAAAAATACAAAACTAGGCCGGACATGGTGGCTCACACCTGTAATTCCAGCACTTTGGGAGGCCAAGGCGGGCGGATCACAAGGCCAGGAAATCGAGACCATCCTGGCTAACATGGTGAAACCCCACCTCTACTAAAAATACAAAAAATTTGCCAGGCATGTAGTCTCAGCTACTCTGGAGGCTGAGGCAGCAGAATGAACCCGGGAAAGCTGAGTTT
The DNA here is from genome assembly GCF_047675955.1 of Chlorocebus sabaeus. NCBI lineage: Eukaryota > Metazoa > Chordata > Mammalia > Primates > Cercopithecidae > Chlorocebus > Chlorocebus sabaeus. The sequence continues at coordinate 12,465,952 of NC_132918.1, forward strand.
GCATTGAGTCAAGATCGTGCCACTGCACTCCAGCTTGGGCGACAGAGCAAGACTCCGTCTAAAAAAAAAAAAAAAACTAGCTGGGTGTGGTAGCACCTGCCTATAGTCCCAGCTACTCAGGAGGCTGAGGCAGGAGAATTGCTTGGACCTGGGAGGCGGAGGTTGCAGTGAGCCGAGATTTTGCAACTGCACTCCAGCCTGGGTGACAAAGCAAGACCTTGTCTCAGAAAAGAAAGAAAGAAAGAAAAAAAAAAAAGGGCCAGCCACGGTGGCTCATGCCTATAATCCCAGCACTTTACTTTAGGAGGCCGAGGCGGATGGATCACCTGAGGCCAGGAGTTCAAGACCAGCCTGGCCAACATGGTGAAACCCCCTGTCTACTAAAATATAAAAACTAGCCAGGCACGGTAGTGGGCACCTGTAATCTCAGCTACTCGGGAGGCTGAGCCAGGAGAACTGCTTGAACTCAGGAGACAGAGGGACAGTGAGCCAACACAGTTCTACTGCACTCCAGCCTCGGTGACAGAGACTCCGTTTCCAAAAAAAGAAAGGAATCCTTCCATATTTAGGATGTGTTTTATAATCCTCTTTTTAAAGCACTTTTCAATGTTTCCACCAAGCTACTTAATGGTAGAACTCATACCCCTGGCAAGTAAATGCTCTGCCTACAGCTCAAAAGCTAAAATATTATTGTTATCTTGGGCTGGGCGCAGTGGCTCCCACCTGTGATCCCAGCACTTTGGGAGGCTGAGGCAGGTGGATCACAAGGTCAGGAGTTCGAGACCAGCCTGGCCAATGTGGTGAAATCCCGTCTCTAGTTAAAAAAAAAAAAAAAAATACAAAAATTAGCTGGGTATGGTGGTGAGCGCCTATAGTCTGGGCTACTTGGGAGGCTAAGGCAGGAGAATCGCTTGAACCCAGGAGGTGGAGGTTGCAGTGAGCTGAGATCGTGCCACTGTACTCCAGCCTAGGCAATAGAGTGAGACTCCATCTCAAAAAAAAATATATATATATATATATCTCATTTTTATCTGAAAACTCTATACATCTTTTTTTCCCTTTTGAGACAGGGTTTCTCTCTTTTGCCCAGGTAAGACTGCAGTGGCTCTATCACGGCTCACTGCAGCCTCGACCTCCTGGGCCCAAGCCATCCTCTCACCTCAGCCTCCCAAGTAGCTAGGACTACAGGCATGCGCCACCATAGTGGGCTAATTTTCTGTGGGTTTTTTTGTTTTGTTTTGTTTCTCGCTCTGTCACCCAGGCTGGAGTGCAGTGGCATGATCTCAGCTCACTGCAACCTCTGCCTCCCGAGTTCAAGGGATTCTCCAGCCTCAGCCTCCCAAGTAGCTGAGGCTGCAGGCATACGCCAACATGCCCGGCTAATTTTTGTATTTTTAGTAGAGACAGGATTTCACCACGTTGGTCAGGCTGGTTTCGAACTCCTGACATCGTGATCCACCCACCTCGGCCTCCCAAAGTGCTGGAATTACAGGCATGAGCCACCGGACCCGGCCTAATTTTTGAATTTTTATAGAGTTCGGGTTTCACCATGTTGCTCAGGCTGGTCTCGAAATCCTAGAGTCAAGGGATCTGCCCATCTCGGCCTCCCAAAGTGCTGGGATTACAGGCATGAGCCACCCTGCCTGGCAAGGCATTGGAGGTTGTTTTTTCTGAGATGGATTCTTGCTCTTGTTGCTGAGGCTGGAGTGCAATGGTGTGATCTTGGCTCACTGCAACCTCTGCCTCTGGGGTTCAAGCAATTCTCCTGCCTAAGCCTCCCAAGTAGCTGGGATTACAGGTGCCCGTCACCATGCCCGGCTAATTTTTTTTTTGTAATTTTAGTATAGACAGGGTTTTACCATATTGGCCAGGCTGGTCTCGAACTCCTTACCTCAGGTGATCTACCTGCCTTGACCTCCCAAAGTGCTGGGATTACAGGCATGAGCCACTGTGCCTGGCTGGCATTGGAGGTTTCTAAAAGTTGTTTTGTGCAAATGTTTTGGAGAAAAGACAGCAAGTAGGTAGGAGAGTAGTTAGGAGGTTTTGGAGATGACAGATACCGTTGCTAGCTCTAATTTGCAAATATGCATATTTTAATCAATTCATAGAATTTAAAAAGATCTCTAAGATGAAATTCATGTCAAAGCTTCCAGGTATTTATTTACCTAGACTACTAAAAGTAGAAAATTATTTATAATTTACAACCTCCACAGAACATAATCCTAAAATTTTTTGTGGGACAACTCTTACTTCCATTTGAAGTCACATACTTTGTTCGACACAGGAGCCCTTACCAGGGAGATCTCCCTGAGCTTCCCCAGGAAAGGGCCAGTGTAATGAGCTCAGTGGGTGCTTCCCCAAGATGCCTTCAGGCAGGCTCTGGGCAATTGTGAAACAGGTGAAATCTTTTCCAAGCCCTTTCTGCCTGGCCAGTGGCCCACTTCAGGCCTCTAGGTCATCGGGACCAAAGCTTCCCCACTTGCTGCTTTTCTCAACCCCTCTCCCCTCTTAGTTTTTCTTCCCAAATGTCATGTTCCTGTTGAAAACTCTTTTGTCCACTGGGCGCGGTGGCTCATGCCTGTAATCCCAGCACTTTGGGAGGCCGAGGCAGGCAGATCACCTGAGGTCGGGAGTTCGAGACCAGCCTGACCAACATGGAGAAACCTCGTCTCTACTAAAAATACAAAATTAGCCCGGTGCAGTGGCGGGTGCCTGTAATCCCAGCTACTCGGGAGGCTGAGGCAGGAGAATCGCTTGAACCTGGGAGGCGGAAGTTGCAGTGAGCCAAAATCACGCCATTGCACTCCAGCCTGGGCAACAAGAGTGAAACTCCGTCTCAAAAAAAAAAAAAAAGAAAAGAAAAAAGAAAACTCTTTTGTCCTTTGTCTTACACCAATAACCTTCCCCTGTATTCCATTACAAGTGGCCTCTCTGACACGTTAACTGACATTAAATGTATTGTAAAGTTCTTTTTTTTTTTTTTTTGAGACAGAGTTTCACTCTTGTTGCCCAGGCTAGAGTGTAATGGTGCAATCTCGGCTCACTGCAATCTCCACCTCCCAGGTTCAAGTGATTCTCCTGCCTCAGCCTCCCAAGTAGCTGGGATTACAGGTGTGCGCCACCATGCTGGGCTAATTTTTGTATTTTTAGTAGAGACGGGGTTTCTCCATGTTGGTCAGGCTGGTCTTGAACTCCTGACCTCAGGTGATCCACCCACCTCAGCCTCCCAAAGTGCTGGGATTATAGGCGTCAACCACTGCACCCGGCCTTAATGTATTGTAAAGTTCTAATAAGTATTTGGAAGTCATGGCTTTCTGTCAATTCTCAGGTAAAGAAGTGTTTTATAAGTTCCCTCCCCTCCTCTCACCTCCTGGCCTTAAAGCCATTTCTTTTTGTTATTTAAGAATAGCTTTAGTGCTTAGTAGCTCAAATTTAAGGTGGGAAGAGACAACTTTGGCCAAGCTGGTCTTGAACTCCTGACCTCAGATGATCTGCCCGCCTGACCTCGAAAAGTACTGGGATTACAGGCGTGAGCCACCACGCCCGGTTTTACAACTGTGTATTCTTATTGCAAAGCCAGGCTCTGTAAAGATGGCATTTTATCTGAGAGTCACGTTTACCAACAGGTAAAATGCTTCTTACTGAGGGCAAGCTCTTCCCGAAGACATTGAGATAATCCATTTTTGGCTACTAAAAGAGAGGTTGCTACTCCATTTTCCCTGGAATAGAGTAATGCTGGGTTTCATTGCTCTTCAATATTGTCTTGGGCATCAGTTCCCAAATGGAATGTGGCATGAAACATAATTCTTGCAGAGATGCTCATGCGTGCGGTTATGTGTGGCATAAAAATCCCCAGAGCAAACCTTCAGGTCGCCAAATAGTGTTAGTCCTAAAGTACCTCAGTGGAACATACCTCAAATTTCATGAAGCATCACCACAGTCAGAACTTTATGCCCCTTTCCTCATCTGACTGCCTCTCTCATTGCTTGGGAGGCCCTACTTCAAGTTAAATGGCCAGCACTACAAGGGAGGGCAGGATTAGACTCAGGTAAAATGGGGAGGTTTACAGATTATTTCTTTAGGGTAGAAATCAGCAACTCGAACCCATAGGCCAAATCCAATGGAAGCTGGAGCTCCGAATAATGTATATGTTTTTAAATGGATGGGGGAGGGGGAAGAGGGAGACAACAGAGAACGTGGCCTACAGAGCTTCAAATAGTTACCATCTGGCCCTTTACAGTAAAAGTTTGCTGGCCCCAGCTTCTGAGCCCTCACACCTCCCTTTCTCTGTCTCACGCCTCTTTAACCCCTCTTCATGCTCTCTAGAAAGGAGTCCCGCCCCAGCCCTCAGCTCCTGGTTTATTTACTCCACAATGAGAGGGAATCCTCCTACCCAAAGGCAAACCCATTGAACTGACAGCCTTTTCCCAGCTAGAGGGAGGGGCCGCTGTTCTGGTTCTTCTCCTTTTGCCCTGCTCACTTTCCCCTGACTATGGGGCCAAGGAACAGAGCTGCCCTTCCCCCAGGCACCCAGGCAGTGGGTACTGCAGTTCTAGTGCCTGGGGGAAAGGGTTCCCACCAGCCAGGGGCTTCTGGAGACTCTTGTGTACCCTCTGCAAAAACACTGGAGAGCTCTGCTCCTTGGGTTAACCCCTTTGGGTTATGACACCTGTGGTCCTAAGAGAGGATTTATAAGAACTCTGGGCTCACCTTTGTGACCCATAATGCTCTCTGGATGCCAGCCCTTCAACGGTTTTCTTTCTCCCTTGCCAGGTTTGGATCTGTTTGTAGTATAGAGTGGTAGTTAAAGGCATGACCTCACCTACCTAGAAAAATATCCACCTCTGACATTTACTAGCTAAGGAGCCTTTGTCGTTTAATCCATGTGGGTTGGGTTTCCTCATCTGTGGAGAGGAGATAATAGTAGTCCCTACTTCATGGCCAAGGTGTGGTAGTTCACACCTGTAATCCCTGCACGTTGGGAGGCCAAGGCGGGCGAATCACCTGAGGTCGAGAGTTCAAGACCAGCCGGACCAACATGGAGAAACCCCATCTCTACTAAAAATACAAAATTAGCTGGGGGTGGTGGTGCATGCCTGTAATCCCAGCTACTCGGGAGGCTGAGGCAGGAGAATAGCTTGCACCTGGGAGGCAGAGGTTGTGGTGAGCTGAGGTCTTGTCATTGTATTCCAGCCTGGGCAACAAGAGCAAAACTCTGTCTCAAAAAAAAAAAAAAAAAAAAAAACAGTCCCTGCTCCAGGCTGCTGTGAGGTTTACATGAGTTAATCTGCATGAAAGTGTTTTGAACAAGGCCTAACACATAGTAAGTTCTCAAGACAGTGCTAGCTCTCACTATTGTTTGGGGTTTTGAGGTTAAGCTATGTCCTGGCTGGTCTTGGCCCAGCTCTCCATATCCTTAGGCTATTATATAGCTCTAGGGGAGGTGAGCTCTCAAACTGAAGCCAGGCCACCCAATAAGGTAGGCAGAACTGTGAAACAGGTGAAATGTTAGGAGAGGCTTCCACTTCCCCTACTCTTTGTGTCTTCCTACAGAGAATAATGACTAAAAACACCTTGCTTTTGTACGGAGGTTATGATCTGCTTTCACAAACATTTAATTTGACACATGCAACAGCCCCAGTACATAGACATTACACGGCAGGCAACTACAAATGTTGACTGAGGGAAATGAACTATGGGCTGCCAATTTGCTGTATGATTGGGTGTGGTGTACCCTCTGCTCTCTGTTCTGATTGGTTGCATGGCATACAGAACTAGTCAGTAAGTATTTTGACGATCCACTCTGGAAATATGCTGTTAATGTTGTGCCTATTTTATCAGTGTGGAAACTGCGTTTCCAGCCATTTGATGCCTAAGAACACACAACAGTGAAGGTAGTGTATCTAAAACCCAGTTTCTCTGGCCTATAATCTATCCCTGTGGCTGTTATACCTATTGCTAAATATGCACAAAATCAAGTTTGTTTTGTTCAGTGGCAATAATTAACTCAGTACTGGCATGCACTGTCTTCCTACTTTGTTGCTCAATGAAGACTCACAATATTAGAAGGCTATCTATAAAGGGGAGTGTCTTTGTTTTGTGTTGCTGTAACAGAACACCGGAAACTGGATAATTTATAAAGAAAAGAGGTTAAGTTAGCTCAGGATTCTGCAGGCTGGGAAATTCAAGAAGCATGGTGCCAGCATCTGCTGTTGAGGGCTTTCATGCTGCATCATAACGTGGAGAAAGGTCAAAGGGAAGTGGACACGGGGGAAGAAGTAAAGCCCCGACGGGCATCTTTCTTCATAAAAACCTGTTCTTGAGAGAACTACTCCATTCCTCTCTCTCGAGAGAGCAAAAACTCACTCACTGCCCGCAGAACAATGCAGAGCCATTCATCAGGAATCTACCCCCAAGAGCCAAGCACCTCCCACTAGACACCACCTTCCAACACAACCCATTGTGGATCAAATTTATAAACACGAGTTCTGGTGTGGACAAACCATATTCAAACCATAGCAAAGAGAAAGCTCTTATGCCCAGGAAGAGCTCTCTGCAGTCTTTGCGGGTTCCCCCTTTCCTCAGAGAACAAGTGATTTACAAGATTATAGGAAGGACGCGAGTGAGTACAAGTGCTCAGCAACTTTCCCTCTCTTTTTGAAGGAGCCTTGCCTCAGGACACATACTTTCTCTTGCCCACTGCCACTAGATAAGCAGTTTCCCTGGGAGGGAAGGGCTGCCTATGGCTAGGTAGGACAAGTTTAGTGGGAGGGAACTACCAGAAAGTCCAGCTGGGCATGGTGGCTCATGCCTGTAATTCCAGAGCTTTAAGGGGCTGAGGTGGGCAGATCGTTTGAGCAGGAGTTCGAGACCAGCCTGGGCAACAAAGCAAGATCCTGTCTCTACAAAAAAATACAAAAATTAGATGGGTGTGGTGGTGCATGCCTGTAGTCCCACCTACTTGGGAGGCTGAGGTGGGAGAGTTTCTTGAGCCCAGAAGGCAGAGGTTGCAGTGAGCCGAGATCACGGCACTGAATTCCATCCTGAGTTACAGAATGAGACCCTTTCTCAAAACCAGGAGAAAAAAAAAAAAAAAAAAAAAGTCCATTTGGTTGCATATCCAAACTTTGATCTTAAAAAAAATTAAACACAAAAGATCAAGCAATAAAATAAAAACATTTTACCAAAAAGAGACACAATTTACCAAACTGTGTTCCACAGAATGCAATCTTTGCATGATCTCGAAAGGTATGTCTTTAAGAAGTGTTCAATAGGCTGATAAGATTTTTATTTATTTTTATTTTTTTGAGACAGAGTTTCACTCTTGTTACCCAGGCTGGACTGCAATGGCGTGATCTCAGCTCACCGCAACCTCCGCCTCCAGAGTTCAAGGATTCTCCTGTCTTAGCTTTGTGGCTGATAAGAGTTTTACAAAGCAAGATTTATCAGTCTTTTATATGCTAAAAAGCAGTGCAGACCTCTAGAAGGCGAATTTAACATTTATTAGCAGGATGTGGTGGTGCACAATCCCTCGGTGTTGTGGCCTATAATCTCAGCTATGCAGGAGGCTAAGGCAGGACAATTGCTTGAACCCAGGAGGTGGAGGTTGCAGTGAGCCAAGATTGCACCACTGCACTCCAGCCTGGGCGACAAGAGGGAAACTTCGTCTTCAAAAACAACAACAAGGAAAATAAAAACATGTGACATTTCCCAAACATCCTTAATGTTAGAACCCTTTACTTCCAGAGGCACAGACTATGTGCCCATTATGAGTGGAACACAGTTTGGGAAATGCTGACATAAGAAAATGGTAGTTGTTAGAATGGCTGTTACCTGACCAACAGATATTTGGGACAATCTCAGAAAGTGCATTTGGCTCACTTTCTAGAAGCTATAATAATATTGGGGGTGGGGTGGGGGTGGTTGGAACTGCAGAGCCAGCCACAGACATGAGCAATATACAATTAATTTATATAAGAACTGAGGCCGGGCGCGGTGGCTCAAGCCTGTAATCCCAGCACTTTGGGAGGCCGAGACGGGTGGATCACGAGGTCAGGAGATCGAGACCATCCTGGCTAACACGGTGAAACCCCGTCTCTACTAAAAAATACAAAAAACTAGCCGGGTGTGGTGGCGGGCGCCTGTAGTCCCAGCTACTCGGGAGGCTGAGGCAGGAGAATGGCGTAAACCCGGGAGGCGGAGCTTGCTGTGAGCTGAGATCCGGCCACTGCACTCCAGCCTGGGCGACAGAGCGAGACTCCGTCTCAAAAAAAAAAAAAAAAAAAAAAAGAACTGAAGCACTATCAGGAGGAAAACAATACAAAGACTCAGGATAAAATGGAGTACTATACAAGTTGAGCTCAGTCATGTGTCTCAGCAATCTGGTAGGAGGGGTGCAAGTTCATATCATTTCCAAGCAGTGCAACCTGAATCTGTGGGCCTGAACTGTGGCAAGACCATTCCATGTGAAGGCAGGACCTTAGTGTTCCCACTGGCTGGCATAAGGAGGGTTCAGCACATCTTAGCAGCTTTGAGAAAACTCCCCTGATGTCTGCATCTCCAGCCAGAACCACTCAGGTAATAAGCTACTCAGTCCACTGGAAAGGTGTCTGCTGTAATCTGAATGTGTGTAGCCTCCCAAAATCCATATGTTGAAATACTAATCCCCAAGGTGATGATATTAAGACTTGGAGCTCTTTTGGGAGCTCTCATGAATAGGATTAGTGCCTTATAGAAGATGCACCAGGGAGTTTGTTTGCCCCTTTTATCATGTGAGGACACAGCAGAAAGGTGCCATCTATTAACCAGGAAATAGGCCTGACTAGACACGGAATCTGCCAGTGCCTTGATCTTTGACCTCACAGCCTCCAGAACTAGAAGAAATAAATTTTTGTTATGTAGAAGTCACCTAGTTTATGTGTTTTGTGATAGCACTCCCAACTGACTAAGACAGCAACTCAGCTCACCTGGGCCAGTAGAATTATTTATTTAAGGCATTAGGATTTTTTTTTAGCCTTAGGAGAGCATAAAGTCAAAGAAATAAAACAAATCAAACCCATCATCTTACTGTATTTACTTATTTGTTTGTTTATTTGTCAGACAGGGTCTCTCTGCACCCAGGCTGGAGTGTAGTGGCACAAACATGGCTCACTATAACCTCGACCTCCCGGCTCCATTGATCCTCCCACCTCAGGCTCCCCAGTAGCTGGGACTACAGGCATGCACCACCACAGCCAGCTAATTTTAGTATTTTTTTGTAGAGATGGGATTTCATCATGTTGCCCAGGCTGGTCTTGAATTCTTGGGCTCAAGTGATCTGCCCGCCTCGGCCTCTCAAAGTGATGGGATTACAGGTATAAGCCACTGTGTATGGCCACTACTGTTTTCACTTATGTTTAGAAATACTTGTGCATATTTGTATTTGGTATTTTAACTATTTGTAATCTTTTACATAATTTGACATTTTGGGATTTCTAAGAAGTTATCCTTGTGAAACCAGTTTAAAACACCTAAGTGAGAACTGTAATTTAGATTCGTGATTTTACGTGAAAATATATGAGAATTTTATGAAATCTGTAAACATTTTTGTAATGTTCAAGAGAACTTGATTCATAATATTTTATAATTTATCATATTTATGAGCATTACTTAACTACTTGTGATTCTTTTGTTTGTTGAGCAACTGAAGTATTTTAAAAAGACTGAATACATTAAATGAATTAATGTAGTTTAATAATTCAAGGAAATTTAATTAACCAAATTGCAAACATTCTCTTAAAAAAGAGAGTTAGATTTGTATCCTGAATTTCAAAGCTCAAAGGAAAACTAGGTTTTCAAATTTGTAATAAATGAAAGGGAATTATTATATATTGTCTTCTTTGCCCACAAAACCTGTCTTCAAGAATACCCTATACCGGCTGGGTGCAGTGGTTCACACCTGTAACCCCAGCACTTTGGGAGGCCGAGGTGGGTGGATCACCTGAGCTCAGGAGTTCAAGACCAGCCTGGCCCACATGGTGAAACCCTGTCTCTACCAAAAATACAAAAAAATTAGCTGGGCATGGTGGTGTGTGCCTGTAGTCCCAGCTACTCAGGAGCCTGAGGCAGAAGAATTGTTTGAACCCAGAAGGTTGAAGGTGCAGTGACCCGAGATCATGCCACTGTACTCCAGCCTTGACGACAGAGTGAGACTCCCTCTGGCCCCCACCCCCCACACGCAGAATACCCTATACCTGGGCCGGGCACGGTGGCTCACACCTGTAATCCCAGCATGTTGGGAGGCTGAGGCAGACAGATAACCTGAGGTCAGGAGTTTGAGACCAGCCTGGCCAACATTGTGAAATCTCCTCTCTACTAAAAATGCAAAAATTAGCTGGGTGTGGTGGCGGGCACCTGTAATCTCAGCAACTTGGGAGGCTGAGGCAGGAGACTTGCTTGTACCAGAGGGGGCAGAGGCTGCAGTGAGCCGAGATTATGCCACTGTACTCCAGCCTGGGCAACAAGAGCGAAACTCCATCTCACAAAAAAAAAAGAATACCCTATATCTAAATTGCCATGAGGCAGCAGGGGTAGTGATGGTAAGAGGGGTAGGGAGTGAGTGAGACAAAGGTCTTCCTTTCGTAATCAGTAGATACACTAATAGTATCAAAGCATGCAACAGATGGAATCCAACAGATTGATTGTAACTATGCCTGCATTCAGCAAACATTTTTCTAGATTCTATATAGAAATGTGGGTCATATAAATGTGATTAAGATGTGGTTCTTCTCCTCAAACAGTTTCTCCTTTTTTCCGTTTTGCATTTCTCTGCTCTTCTCATTCATTGAAGTACTTTTTAGCAAACACTTGAATTTTCCTGCCTTGATCTGCTTATTTTTATTCATTGGAAAAGCAGATACTACACTTGGCCTTGAGTTCAAATCCTTGTTTTGCCATTTGCAGCATGACCTTAGACAAACCATGTGTTCTTATTACTTCAGTTTCTTCATCAATCAAATAAAGATAATAATATTATTTACCTGTTATGGACTACATGTTTGTGCTTCTCCAGAATTCATATATGGAAACATTAGCCCCAAATGGTATGGTATTAGGAGGTGGGGCCTTCAGAAGGTAATTAGATCACAGCCTACATGATGGGATTAGTAATCTTGTAAGAAGAGACATGAGAGAGCTTGCTTCCTGTCTTTCTGTTTTACACCACTTACACACAGCAAGAAAATGGTCAGCAGCACCCAGGAAGAGGCCCTCACCATAACTTGATCATGCTGGCATTTCGCTATCAGACTTCCCAATTTCCAGAACTGTGAGAAATAAATGTGTGTTTTTTTGTTTTGTTTTTGTTTGGTTGGTTTTTTGAGACGGAGTTTTGCTCTTGTTGCCCAGGCTAGAGTGCAATGGCGCGATCTCAGCTCACTGCAACCTCCGCCTCCCGGGTTCAAGCAATTCTCCTGCCTCAGCCTCCCACGTAGTTGGGATTACGGGCATGCACCACCATGCCCAGCTAATTTTTGTAGTTTTAGTAGAGATGGGGTTTTGCCATGTTGGCCAGGCTGGTCTCAAACTCCTGACCTCAGGTGATCCGTCCACCTGGGCCTCCCAAAGTGCTGGGATTACAGGTGTGAGCCACTGCGCCTGGTCAAGTGTTTGTTCTTTAAGCCACCGAGTCTATGGTATTTTTGTTACAGCAATCTAAATTGACTGAGGCATTACCTTTTCAGGTTGTTGAGAAAATTAGAGACAATTACATATTAATATGCCTTGAAAAGGGTTGACAACATGCTTAATAAATGGTAGCAAATAACATTATGTGGTGGCTCACGCCTGTAATCCCAGTACTTTGGGAGGCCGAAGCGGGTGGATCACGAGGTCAGGAGATTGAGACCATCCTAGCTAACACGGTGAAACACCGTCTCTACTAAAAATACAAAAAATTAGCCGGGTGTGGTGGCAGGTGCCTGTAGACCCACCTACTCGGGAGGCTGAGGCTGGAGAATGGTGGGAACCCGGGAAGCAGAGCTTGCAGTGAGCCAAGATGGTGCCACTGCACTCCAGCCTGGGTGACAGAGGGAGACTCCATCTCAAAACAAAACAAAACAAAACAAAAGCATTATCTATGGTTTCCGTCAATGTCCTTATGGTTAGAAAGTCAGCTTATGCTGACCCATGATTTCATATGTTTAGGCTTTTTACTACATCAAGAGCAGAAGAGCACTGGAAAGAAAACATTTGAGGTAGGAGACAACTGAGGTGACAGAGAACTCAATGTTTTTTTACTTATATTCACTCTCTAGGTGATTGCATCCAGGTCCATGATTTCAAATATCACTGCTTTACTAATGAGTCTCAAAGTTTTATCTCCTGTTCCAGTAGCACCTCTTAACATCTGGCTACCTATTTAACATCATCATGAGGATGTATAATGGGCGCACCAAACGCTAAAACAAAACTCTTGATAGTCGCCTCATAAACTAGGTCTTCTTCTAGCCTTTCCTATCTCAGTAAATGGCAATTCCATTCTTCTACTTGTTTGGTCTAAAATCTTGGAATAATTTTGTTGTTGTTCTTTGTTTTTGAGATGGAGTTTCGCTCTTGTCACGCAGGCTGGGGTGCAATGGCGCGATCTTGGCTCACTGCAACCTCTGCCTCCCAGGTTCCCGCCATTCTCCAGCCTCAGCCTCCTGAGTAGCTGGGGTTACAAACGTGTGCCATGACACCTGGCTAATTTTTTTGTATTATTAGTGGAGATGGGGTTTCATCATGTTGACCAGGCTGGTCTCGAAATCCTGACCTCAAGTGATCCACCTGCCTTAGCCTCCCAAAGTGCTGGGATTATTACTTGTGTGAGCCACTGTGCACGGTCCCCACTTAAGCTTTTTAAAGTGTTGGGATTACAGGCGTGAGCCACCACACCCAGCCTCAGTTGGTCCTTTAAAATGAAACGTGGTTCAAGTCACTTCTTTGCTCAAAGCCTCCCGGTGGCTTTTTATGACTTGAGAAGAAAAAGGCATCTTACTCCAGAATGCCAGTCACATAAGATAATACACTTTTATCTTGTTTAAGCCATATATATATATATATTTTTTTTTTTACAGCGGTCAAACAATAGCCTAATACAGACCTATTTTTGAAAGTCTGTTTGTGCTCCCAACCCTCACCCAATGTGGGACTGGAATGTAAGCCTCATGAAGAGTAGGGGCTGTTTTTGGTTCACTGAAACAGTGCCTGGCACACTACACATTCAATCAACACTGAATGAATGAGGAGCAAAACCATCAACATAATACTAGGCCTTGAGTGCTTCCCTGAGGAAGTATGTGGCTGGTCAGTATAAGTAAGTGATTATACAGTAACATGCTGTGTGTGTGGTTGGTTTTCTGTTTTGACTGAATCACAATCGCAGGATACAACCTGCTATTTTCATTATCTGAGAGGCATAAATACTTGTAAGATAGTTGTATGTTTCTTTTGTAATTTAAATGAAGACTCTCAAGTAAAGTTTATTGTTGTCATAGAAGCATGGAAAACTGTGACAAGGTTCACACTGATGAGGAAAGGTCACAAGCAACATGCTATGCATTGAAGGAGAAAAGCAGCTTGTGTACTGAGATGTGTGGTTGGCATGTGCCTCATCTCAGAAGAACCACAAAGAATTGCACAAGGTAAGTCAAAATGAAACGGAAACATCACAGGGTATCAGCAAGACGCCTGGGGGTAAATGCTACAGATGTAAAGCCACTGAATTCCAGGGTGAGTAAAGAATATAAAATGAGTTATAGCACTAGGAGAATATTTTGGGTATCAAATGTCTTTTTTATACAGTTAAGTTTGTTTTAAATACTTTATGTAGATGAGCTAATGTAAACAATTTAAAACATCATGATGATTTAAAAATACATATAGTAATGAGACTCTGTAGTCCTGGGATTGAAACAGCTTAACTTTAAAATGTTTCATGTCTTGAGCGATGAAAGTTGCAAAGGTGTAGGCTATCTTGCCATGCCACACCCCTTTGGGAAAATATTACTGAAATAAAACAAGTCAGGATTTGTTTAGCCATTTTATAATACATATGTAACTTCTGATAACAGTTACTGGTATGAAATTTCTCTTCATTAAGTAATTAGCTAGAAAGTTCAAGAGATAACCATTTTTTTTTTTTTTTTTTGAATCAGAGTCTCGCTCTGTCTCCCAGGGTGGGGTGCAGTGGTGCGATCTCGGTTCACTGCAACCTTCCCCTCCAGGGTTCAAGTGATTTTCCTGCCTCAGCCTTCCAAGTAGCTGGGATTACAGGCACCCGCCACCACACCCGACTAACATTTTGCGTTTTTAGTACAGATGAAGTTTCATCATGTTGGCCAGGCTGGTCTTGAACTCGTGACCTCAAGTGATCCGCCGGCCTCAGCCTCCCAAAGTGCTAGGATTACAGGTGTGAGCCACGGCACCCAGGAGAGAACTTCTTAATGTGTTCCTTTGCTTTGCAATTTGTTAGTAACACAGTAATCTCTCCTTTCTAGAAACACATTAACATTTAATTCAAAGCGTAATAGGAGTTTTAGATTAGGACATAGTATTGAATATTAGTAACAACAGTTCCTTCTTTGTCCTTTCCTCACCCAGTGAGTCTAATCATTGCTTGTATTTTGGTGCAGCCCTGATCCTTTATGCTGGATATGTTGGGACAGCTAGAGGGTGATGGGACAATACATGTGATCTCTGAGTGATGGTTTATTTCTCTGAGTATTTAATGTTGAAGCCACACTGTTGTTTCAGATAGTTTCCAGAATATAAAATCAAAGGGATCAAAATATGATGTGATTTAAAACCCCCTTTGCTGGAGGAATCAAGGTCTTTCCACATTTGGGAGCCCCCATTTTTTTTGTTTGTTTAAAAGCACTCCAGGTCGCCGGGCATGGTGGCTCCCACCTGCAATCCCAACACTGGGAGGCTGAGGCGGGTAGATCACCTGAGGTCAGGAGTTTGAGACCAGCCTGACCAACATGGAGAAACCCCATCTCTGCTAAAAATACAAAAATTAGCCGGGCGTGGTGGCACACGCCTGTAATCCCAACTACTCGGGAGGCTGAGGCAGGAGAATCACTTGAACCTGGGAGGCGGAGGTTGCAGTGAGCCAAGATTCCACCATTGCACTCCAACCTGGGCGACAAGAGCGAAACGCGGTCTCAAAGAAAAAAAAAGTACTCCTGCTCTCTCTTCAATTAGTATGATCCAACAGCGGTGAGTAAAGTACATTTTACTGCAATGAATTTATAAGTCCCCAGACTCGATGATCTTCATGATATTCAAATGTAGTCATTTATGCACAGAAATGTCTTGTAAACTATAGGGATATAAACAAATGCATGGATTATTATCATTGTTAGGAGGCTGAACAACTTTAGGAGGCAGCTTGGTGTAGGGTATAAGAACTTCAGGCTGGAAGGCCTGATCCTTTGAACCTGAAGGAGGGTGTCTCCTCCCTTGTGGAATAAGGGATAGAGGTCATTTAGGGGAAGGAGAAAGCGTGGGGTAGGCAGCTTTGAATATGATGCTTAAGAACTGTATGATTGAGAAGTCCTCATTTACTGAAAGTGGGGTTTGATTTTACGGTCACTGCTGTATGGAGAAGACCCGCCCGTGGTGGCACAATATGAAACTTAAAAAATAATCGAAGCCAATAGATATGTTTCATTGAGTGGCTCCACCGAGATAGTTTATTTATTGAAGACAGGGTATGTTTAGTGATATCTATGCCATTAATCAACTCAAAAAAAAAAAAAAAAAAAGGAAGATACTATACTCTTTTCAATTCTGAAATAAAGTCTTCTGAAAGGTGTTAGTTTTGAGGTAAACAAGCCTCAGCTTTAGAAGCCTATTGAAATGCAAAACTTGCTTTGTGCGGTTTCCCTGTACACTCTGCATAGTGTTTTGGAAACCTGCAGTTATCTAAATTCCCATCGGGTGACATTGTTTAATCCAACATTCCCACTTTCATACATCAAAATAGCTCTAAGGCCACACCACTGATATGCTTTGAACTCTCTTTCTGGTGGTTGGAAGGGAGTTTCCAATCCCACTCCCTTTCCTCTGATGGTTTTCCTGCTCCCTGCCCCACTAGGTCATTCAGGAAAGGCCTCTGGCAGCTCCCCCAAGCAAGGGCTCCTGGGGGAAAGAGACATTGACCTTAGCCAAGAAACCACCTGTCTAATCACTGAACTTTTTAGGCCACCAGGAGTCCACACTGGTGCAAGTTACAAGTAGTGTGTGTGTGTGTGTGTGTGGGGGGGGGGGGGGCAAAACTTTAGGCTTCTGATACTGAGAGGAAATGATAGTCGCTTTAAAGTGATCGCTACATCTATTTTCAAATACTGTGATGAGAGCAAGAAAACAGTACCCTTCACCTTTAAGAAAAAGCTGCAAATATTATTTTGCTTTGAAGGCAGTAATAACCGAAATAACAAAAAGGTTTCAAGTAGTATCTTAATTAAAAGGGTGGCTGCTTCTCCAGTCCTGAGCTTATACAGAGCTCTAAGAAGCGCCCCACCCCATCTTTCTGAAAGTCTTAGAAAGATTACCACCCCATTTGCTTTAAAACCTGAAGTGCCTCCCTTCTTTAAAAACGACCCCCCCAATCATACTGCCCACATTATCACTTATCAAAGGTACACTTTATAAACCGCCTTGCTGTGCTTCACACATGCAAAAAGTATACAAAGTGGATAAACTTCTACTGTGGATGCCACCGTGGAGGTATATGTTGAGTAAACATTTAGCTACATTATTTTATTTTTATGAAATAAGAACTGATCGACCAAACCTTTCAAACAGACCCACCAGATGATAAATACCACCATATGCTTGATTCACAGTACATTTGGGCATAAACACTTCAATTACAGCTTTGTGTTTAGTATCAAAAATCCTTTCTTGTGTGCGTGTTTTCTCTCCAGATCCCGTGCTCTGGATCACATTTTGAAAGTCGCTTAATACAGATAAAGCACCTTTCCAGGTACGCTTCCGAGAACCATATGTATTTACGCACACAAAGGTGTGCACAGAGATTTTCACAAACAAATGTCCATATGATGCCGCGCCGCGCTCCCGCACATGCCCGCCGCGTGTGCGCCCAGCCCCCAGCGCCGCCGGGCCGCCCCCCGGACACGCGGAAGCCCGCGGCCTCCTTGGGAAACTTCGCCAGCGGCTCCACCCCGGCCACCGCGCGGGCCTCCCCGCCCCCACCCGTCTCGGGCCCAGCGGCCCACACCCGAGCACACTCAGGCCGGCCCGCGGCGGTGGGGGCGGGGCGGGCGGCCCGGGGCCCGGAGGCGCCTTTGAGTGCCCGCGGGGCTCGCCTGATTTTTAAAAAGAATGCGCCGCACAGCCCAGCCCCCAGCGCCGCCGGAGCGGGCCGGGAGGGAGAGGAGCGCGGCCGCTGGAGCTCCCCCCGCCGCGCCGCCGCCGCCTCCCCGCGTCCGCGGCGCCCCTCCCCCGCCGGCCCCTCCCCCGCGCGCCCGCCCGCTCGCCCGCCCGCCCGGCGCAGGCCGCTCGGGTTTGTTTTGCTGCGCGGCCGCCGCCGCCGCCGCCGCCGCCGCCGCGGGCCTCGCGAGCTCATTTGTGCCTGGCTGGTCCCCATTCCTCTCTCCCCAGTGTTGAGTGTCTGAGCCGTTGGCTGCTCCGAACCGTTTGGCTCTTTCCCTTAGTAACAGCTTTTACCTTCTGCCTCAATTCCTCTCCCCGCTCGCGCCCTTCCCCCGCGCGCCGCCTCCCCCCGCCGCCGGCCGCGTGCGCCCCCGCCCCTCCCCCAGCGGCGGGAGCACCTCCGCTCGCCACCTGGGGACCCGCGCCGCGCTCCCCGCCCCCGCCCTCCCGGCGCCCATCCCCCGCGCCCTCCGCTCGCTGGGGTTATAATTGCCTCTCACCCCCCGGAGGGGTTATTTTGGGGGTGGTTGGAGGCGGTGGCGGCGGCGGCGAGGAGGGGAATTTCCTAGTGCCTCCATTCCCGGGAGGGGGGAGCGGCGTTGGAGGCCACCGTTTCCAGGTAAGCGCTGGGGGCCGGACCCCGGAGTGGGGGCGGTCGCGGGCCTGGGCGGGGGGCGCGGGCCAGAGGCGGCCGGGGGCGCTGGGCCGCGGGGGATGGGCGCGAGTGGAACATGCATTTTTCAACTTGGCCCTTGGGGGAACTGGGCTTGCGTGGGGGGAGGGAAGGCAGGGAGGGCACTTGGGGCGCCCCCATCCCCCCGTTTTCCTTTCTCAGGTTTCTTTGAAATGCTCACGTGCCTGCCCACCCCCTACCCTTTCCTGGTCTCGGGGGATCCTCACCCTAATTATGTTGTCCCCGAAAATGTGCACCTCGGCCTTCTCCCCCTCTTCCTCCCTTCGTGCATTTACACCCCCTTTTTGTGCGTGTGTGTATGAGGGGGGGAGGCTTTCAGGAAAGGATTTGCAGCAAATTGAATCAAGGAGCCATCATGAGGCCGACTCCTTTATAGCCTATTTTTAGCAGAGGAGAAGGAGCTTTTCGGTGTATGCTATTTTGTGAAACCTCGGGCGGCAATGGAAATCTCCCCTCCCCGGGCGCGTCCCCGGCCCGGGCGCGGCGACCCCGGCCGGCGTGCTAGGGGCTGCGGGCGGCTGTTGGGGCCGCGCGTCCGGGGCGGGGGCGCCGGCCGGGGGAGGGGCGCGCGGCAGCCAGGCCTTGCTCCAGGACGTGTTTATTTGTAACTTAGTGCTTTCTATCGTCTTAAGGAGGTATTTGGTGGAGATTCTTTGAAGTTGGGTTCAGGAGTGTAGAATTGGCAAAGTTATTGTCAGCTTCCTGGTAAGTTTTGGGTGGCACAGAGTCACGTTATTTTCTGACAGTGTAAAGGCCACGTTGTGAGGGTGGTTTCTCGGTAACTTCCTCTTTGCAACCGATTTAATTTTTTGAACAGAAGCAGACTTTTATTTAAGTGGAATATTAATCTTAAATGGCAGCTCGAGGGAAGCCATCCATGCGTTAACGTGTTCAGTATTTTTGGAAGTTCTTAATTTGCTGAAACAGGCATCACTTCGCAGTGGTAACCGGGATTAAATTTAGGTTGTGAAAATGGTGTGTTTCATGTAAAATTTGGGTTGTGGCTTTGAAAAAATGCTCTCTTTGTTGGATTGTCTTAAGTGTCTCTAAGATAATTTGGTGATTACAGATGAGAAATGTTGGAAACTAGTTAGAAATTAGGTGTTCTCAATGTCTGGAGTTTACTTAAAATCTTGGACTGTGCAGGCACCGGGGGTGAAGAGTTTTAGTACCTATGTGATTTGCAGTTGACTTAGGAAAGTTTACTGTTCACTTTCTTGTTTTCCGAACAGGAACCGTATGCTGATCTAAACAAGCTTATTAATAAAATGTAGTGGGTGAAAATGACAGGTTATTTTTAGTCTGAATTTTAAGACTGAATGGTTTCTCCACCCCCCACCTCATGTAATTAAGTGATCTTCTTCCCCCTCCTTTTTTTCCTAAAGGCTCCTTCTCCAGTTTAGATGATAATAAGGCCCTCGTGGTGTCTTCATCCACTTACCTGAAACAACTTGGAATAAATAATTTCGATTACACGTTGAAGATAACAATGAGTGACTGTTTGGGTTTTCCAGTGTGATTCATTTTCATTTTTGTTAAAATAAGACCCATGCTACATTGATGTATTTTAGTAATGCTGACTTCCTGGGATTGTATGTTCTCACCATTTTAATAAGTTTATAGTCTGAGGCACCTTTGTCTCCCCGAAAACATGGTGTATGTTGGGTGGTGTCATGGGAGTTGATGGCAAGCTTCCCAAATTGTTGAGAGTTCTAGAAATAGTTAGCGTTTACCTGTGGGGGAGGGGCTGCAGGAAGACACTATGCCTGAGAGCAGTTAGTCGTGTGATGTGTGATTAGGCTTCTTGCTATTAAATCCAGGTTTTCTTGTTTGGAATATTTTTTTTTCAGCCCTATCCTGCACTGAGATGTACGTAATCACAATCATTAAATTCATAAGTAACTATTTTTTGACGTTTGAGTTGTTACAATCAGACCTGCAGTACAGAAAAAATACTGAACTGTATGTGGGATGAAAACTACGTGCCTGGGAAAAGTTTTTCTTAGTGTTAAGGAACTCAATAAAGTGACATGTTAATGGCATAAAAATTATTGCAAAGCTCACTGTCAGTTTATAAGACATTTTTCTTTTAACATATACCAGCTTTGGGTATTAATGTGGGAGACACTGGTGGTAAATGGAGTGGCCCCTTACAGAGATGATGTTTTTGCGTTGGTTGCTTCAAAGAAGTGTTAAGCATTTTAATACGTATGTCCAAGAATCTTTTTGATATTTGTATTCTCGACACCTAATTAAAGGTTTTGCATGATTATCGTGACACTAGTCTCCCGAAAGAACTAGAGCTAACTGCTTCCTGTGTTCTAGGAGCCTTTCAAGCTAACATGTAGAAAGGGCAGAAGATAATATGAACATAGGGGTTACTGATAAAAGGAAATACATTACTAGACCTTTTGAACATCAACCTGTTGATTAAATCCATCAGTGCAGTATACATACAACCTTGTCAGACGAGTAGGTGACAAAGGAATCTCCCTTGTTTGTACAATTTGTAGCAGTACTGTTACAAAGAATTTCTGACCTGACACATTTTGATGAAGTTGGTTGAAATAGTTTGTTGGGTTTGTTCAATTTTGGTGTCATTTATATAAAAAGAATAGAGAAGAAGGAATGGTAGGAAGTCAGGGGAGAGGTATGGCAGAAACACTGGCATTCACTAGAACTTGTATTTTTCTAGTGCATGTGAATTGGACTCATTTCACAACATTTACAGTATAAGTCACTGAAATGCAAAAAAGGAAAGCAGCTAGCATGAGACATTTATACTTTATGCTCAGACATTCTAGTGGTAGAGGAGGGCTAGGACCCTAGAGCTGTGTAGTAAAGAATTGTTGAGTATCGTTCAGTTTAGGTACCACCAAGGTGGTATCTCATGCTCTGCCACCAATAGAAACCTGAAGTTAAAAAGAAAGGACTCTGTGAGAGAGCTGATACTGGAGAGATTTGGCTGTTTACCCCTCTGGGATTGGGTTCGGTAAGAGTGCAATTAATTCCCCTGTTACCATAGAGCCAGAGGAGAGGGACTAGGTGCTCGGGGCTATGCTCTAGGAGGTGTGAGGTGCTTTCTATGCCGTTTATACCCCAGGCTGATCCTATGAGGTAGATAGTGTTGGGCTTTTTTTGTGGATGATGAAACAGAGGTGCAAAGAAGTTAATTCACTTGTTCAAGGCCACAAAATGATTAAATGAACACTAGGATTCAAACCTGGGTCTGTCTTAGATGACTGAATCTGCGGAATTTTTCCCATCTGTTTTGTTAGTCTTGATCTGTGTAGATATCCTTCCAAAACCTTGTGTTTCTGATCAAGTTTATGATCTATAGTTGAGCAACTGTACTAACTGGGTCAGGTGATTGCTTGGTTAAATGAAATTCATAGAACTCATATCATTGTGTTGAACTCCCTAGCACTATTTAATAAGATGCAGTCCTCCTGGGCACGGTGGCTCACTCCTGTAATCCCAGCACTTTGGAAGGCTGAGGCGGGCAGATCACGAGGTCAAGAGATTGAGACCATCTTGGCCAACATGGTGAAACCCCGTCTTCTACGTCTCTACTAAAAATACAAAAATTAGCCAGGCATGGTGGCGGGTGCCAATAGTCCCAGCTACTCGGGAGCCTGAGGTGGGAGAATCTGGGAGAACCTGGGAGGTGGAGGTTGCAGTGAGCCAAGATCATGCTATTGCACTCCACCCTGGGTGATAGAGGGAGACACCCTCTCAAAAACAAACAAAAAACTAGTGTAGGAAAAATCATTGAAATCTTTGTGTTGTAGCATAGTGGTTACAGTGAGTTCAAACTCAGGCTCTATCCCTTACTAGCTGTGATGTTGGGGTAGTAGCTCCTCATGCGTTTTATTTATTTTTTAGATTTTTATTATATTTTATTTTTTTGAGATAGAGTTTTACTCTGTTGCCCAGGCTGGAGTGCAGTGGTGCGATCTCGGCTCATTGCAGCCTCTACCTCCTGGAGTCAGGTAATTCTCCTGCCTCAGCCTCCTGAGTAGCTGGGATTACAGGTGTCCGCCACCACTCCTGGCTAATTTTTGTATTTTTAGTAAAGGTGGAGTTTCACCATGTTGGCCAGGCTGGTCTCGAACTGCTGACCTTAGGCAATCTGCTCGCCTCGGCCTCCCAAAGTGCTGGGATTACAGGCATGAGCCACCACGCCCGGCCTTCATGTGTTTTAGTTTCTTCATCTGTGTAAGGGGACAGTCAACTTCATAGAGTTGAGAAGATTGAGTTAATATGTGTGAGGTACTTAGACCAGTGGTTGACATTCTAAGAACAATGGTTGACATTCTAAGCATCCTGTAAGTTTGCGTTGCTCCTGATAGGTTTGATTTTTGAAGTTTTTTTCTTTGTGTTACATTATATTTGCTTGTTATTTATTTTAGTAGGGGCATAATGTCACAGGAAGGATTTGATAGCTCCATTTCCTGAGTAACCTGTTTGAAGTAAACTTAGTTTTTTTACTCTTAAAGTTGTGGTTTAAGACTTACATATACTATGAATAATTTACATGATTGGTGTAGGTACGGTGGTGGATCTTTTGCATGCCTTTGTTGCTGTTCTGTCATCTGGGATGGACTTCTTAAGCCTACTTGCACCATTTGAAACATTTTTCAACTTTCTTTTTTTTTGAGACGGAGTCTTGCTCTTTCGCCCAGGCTGGAGTGCAATGGCGCCATCTCCTCTCACTGCAACCTCCGCCGCCTCGGTTCAAGCGATTCTCCTGCCTCTGCCTCTTGAGTAGCTGGGATCATAGGCGCGCAACACCAGGCCCAGCTAATTTTTGTACCTTTAGTAGAGACGGGGTTTCACCAAGCGGTCTCCATCTCTTGACCTCGTGATCCGCCCGCTTTGGCCTCCCAAAGTGCTGGGATTACAGGCGTGAGCCACCGTACCCAGCTTCAACTCTTTTTTTTTTTTTTTTTTTGAGATAGTCTTGCCCTGTTGCCCAAGCTAGAGTGCAATGGTGTGATCTTGGCTCACTGCAACCTCCACCTCCTGGGTTCAAGCGATTCCCCTGCCTCAGCCTCCCAAGTAGCTGGGATTATAGGTGTCCGCCACTACACCTGGCTAATTTCTTGTATCTTTAGTAGAGATAGGGTTTCACCATGTTGGCCAGGCTGGTCTTGAACTCCTGACCTCGTGTTCCACCTGCCTCGACCTTCCAAAGTGCTGGGATTACAGTCGTGAGCCACCGCGCCAGGCAAACTCTTTAAATAAAAAGAGAACTCTTTCAAGGCTTGGGTCCCGCAGAACCTAGGGTTTGCCTTTTAGGCTGTAGTGATTACTTTGAGTAGGTGGTTTTATTTTATTTTTTCTGACCTTTTACCTGTGTGTTCTTTTCCATATTGTCAGCTGCTGTCAAGATAGTTGTCCTTGGAAGTTCTGTTCCTCTATGAGTCTTGTCTTATGTTCACTGCCCATTTTTAACCATACTTAATTTAGCTCTACTGTTTACTAATCGTCAAAGTTCTATGTATCAGGACTACACAGGTGCTTTGACAAGTACTGTGACAGTCTGAGTGCTGATGCCCTGAATTTAACAGTGAGAAAATTGAGGCTTAGGTAGTGGGAGGCAGAGCAGGAATTTAGTCCCAGTTTGTGTGAATTCTAGGCCAGTGTTGTTACCTAGCAGTCTGTCTTCTCAATGAATGAATGGTTGTAGGTCTGGATTATTAAGTTTTTATTTGGTTGCCCTGAGCAACCTTTCATATTCATTTTATCTTCTGTAACTACTGACAGTGTAATTTATTTAAAGTACTGGTTTCATCTTGTCAGTTCCCCTGCTGGAGAACCCATAATGGATTCTCTTTGCCAACTGGGCTGAATTTATATGCTTCAGTCTGGCTTTTAAGAAGGTTCCATTCTACCTATTCAGCTTTATTTCCCACTCTTCCCCAACTGGAATTCTTGCCGGCCTCTCAAATACTGTAGTTTTTGCCGTAGTCACTACTTTGCTTTTGTGCATGCTGTTCTTCCCTTTGTCCTTCTTATAGCCTAGTTTCAGTCTCCCTTCTTCCATGGATCCTTTTCTGGCCATCCTGACTCAGGATATTTCTTCTCTGAGATTCCATTGCATTTAGTGAAGATCACAAATCCCATAACTGTTTATTTTTTTGTTGCCCCAACTACAATATTACGTTTCTTGAAGGGATGGACCTTTTTCCTTCTAGCATTTGGCAGAGTTCTTAATACCATTTTCATGTTAAAATGGATTGTGAGGGCCTGTGTTAAAATGGGAGCAGTGACAGCCCTCTTCCAATGTCATGTGGCAGCATCTTCTTTTTGAGTTAGACCTCAAAAGATTTAGGTGTACTATAGTCACATTTAACTGTTCATTTGAATTTAATGCTGCCAGAGTTGCAAAGAAGAAAAACTTGTTAGTTCTTAGAGTTAGATGAACATGGATGGTTTTGGCTGGGCACGGTGGCTCATGCCTGTAATCCCTGCACTTTGGGAGGCCCAGGCGGGTGGATCACCTGAGGTCAGGAGTTTGAGACCAGCCTGGCTAACATAAAACACGTCTCGACCGGGCGCGGTGGCTCACGCCTGTAATCCTAGCACGTCGGGAGGCGGAGGCGGGTGGATCACCTGAGGTCAGGGGTTTGAGACCAGCCTGATCAACATAGAGAAACCTCATCTCTACGAAAAATACAAAATTAGCCAGGCGTGGTGGCACACGCCTTTAATCCCAGCTACTCAGGAGGCTGAGGCAGGAGAATTTCTTGAACCCAGGAGGCAGAGGTTGCAGTGAGCCGAGATTGTGCAATTGCACTCTAGCCTGGGCAACAGGAGCAAAACTCTGTCTCAAAAAAGCAACTACAACAACAACAACAACAAAACACGTCTCTACTAAAAATACAAAAAATTAGCTGGGAGTGGTGGTGCACGCCTGTCATCCCAGCTACTCAGGAGGCTGAGGCAGGAGACTCACTTGAACCTGGGAGGCAGAAGTTGCAGTGAGCTGAGGTCGTGCCTCTGCACTCCAGCCTGGGCAACAAGAGCAAAAACACAGTCTCAAAAAAAAAAAGAAAAGAAAAGAAAATGGATGGTTTTGCCCTTTTAATTCTGGAATAGTAGCCACAGTATTGGGGGAAAACCTAGTCTAGTTAGGAATTGTGTCACAGTAAGTTGACTTTATCTGGTTATATATGTGTCAGGTAGTCAGGTATAATGATGCTTAAGATTTTGTACTTTTTTTTTGTTTTTGAGGCAGAGTTTCACTCTTGTTGCCCAGGTTGGAGCGCAAGGGCACATTCTTGGCTCACCGGAACCTCTGCCTCCCAGGTTTAAGCGATTCTCCTGCCTCAGCCTCCTGAGTAACTGGGATTACAGGCATCCGCTTACACGTCCAGCTAGGACTTTATTTTCTTAATCTGTTAGATTTTTTTCCCTCCTTATTTCCTCAGTAGTGTACCTAAGTTAAGATAGTGTTTTTAGATCTCACGGTTTTACAACATTCTGACTGCACTGGAGTTTCATTTGAACCGTTACTATTAATTTATTAACATTTAGTATAGGCCATATGTATTATACAATGTAAATGAGTTTAATTTACCAAAAGAATGTCTCTTAACCATCTCCCTTCAGTAAGTTTTTATGATAAGACTGTGCTGTATTGGTTCCAGCCAACCAGGGTAATTGACTATAAAGGCAACTAATTTGGTGTTACATCCTTTTGAAGTTTTAATTTTTTTTTTTTTTTTTTGAGATGGAGTCTTGCTCTGTCGCCCAGGCTGAATGCAATCTTGGCTCACTGCAGTCTCCGCCCCCCAGATTCAAGCAATTCTCCTGCCTCAGCCTCCCAAATAGCAGGGATTGCAGGTGCCAGCCACCATGCCTGGCTAATTTTTTTGTAATTTTAGTAGAGATGGGGTTTTACCATGTTGGCGAGGCTGGCCTCGAACTCCTGACCTCAGGTAATCCACTCACCTCGGCCTCCCAAAGTGCTGGGACTATAGGCGTGTGCCACCATGCCCAGCAAATTTTTGTATTTTTAGTAGAGATGGGATATCACCTTGTTGGCCAGGCTGGTCTTAAACTCTGGGTCTCGTGATCTGCCCGCCTCAGCTTCCCACAGTGCACCCGGCCTGAAATTGTTATTTTTTGGTTTTTGAGAAAAAGGCTCACTATGTTGCCTAAGCTGGAGTGCAGTGGCATCATCTTGGCTCACTGCAACCTCCACCGCCTGGGTTCAAGCGATTCTACTGCCTCAGCCTCCTGAGTAGCTGGGACTACAGGAACGTGCCACCCATGCTGGGCTAATTTTTTAAATATTTTTAGTATAGATAAGGTTTCATTATGTTGGCCAGGCTGGTCTCCAACCCCTGACCTGGTGATCCACCCACCTCGGCCTCCCCAAGTGCTGGGATTACAGGCGTGAGCCACCGCACCTGGCCAAAATTTTTAATATTTATGTATGGAATGTAAGCTTTTCAGCATGATTTTCAATCAAACAAAATGAGTTAGATTGAAAGCTCTGCTTTCTGAGAGCTTAGATTTATAACTCGGAATTAATACAGACTGTAAGGGTCACGCTGAAAGGTTAATACATTTTAGTAAAAACATGGAGTACCCAGATTCAGGAGATTTATATGAAATGAATAGGTTTGAGGGATGAGGGAGGAGGAATACCTGTTGAACATTTAAACTGGGAAGCTTGCCACCTATTTTCCCCTTTATCGAAGGTTTTAGGAGGTAGAATTTAAAAACAGAAAAGGGAACAAGAGTCAGAGATGGTCATTCCAGTATCTTAATAGAGTAATTTCTTTTTTTTTTTTGATGGAGGTTTGCTCTTGTTTCCCAGGCTGGAGTACAGTGGTGCAATTTCAGCTCACTGCAACTTCTGCCTTCCAGATTCAAGCAGTTCTCCTGCCTCAGCCTCCCGAGTAGCTGGGATTACAGGCATGTGCCACCATGCCCACCTAATTTTGTATTTTTAGTAGA
Source organism: Chlorocebus sabaeus (assembly GCF_047675955.1). Lineage (NCBI taxonomy): Eukaryota > Metazoa > Chordata > Mammalia > Primates > Cercopithecidae > Chlorocebus > Chlorocebus sabaeus. The sequence goes on from NC_132918.1 coordinate 12,493,037, forward strand.
GATGGAATTTCGCCATGTTGGCCAGGCTGGTTTGAACCTCTGATCTCAGGTGATCCACCTGCCTTGGCCTCCCAAAGTGCTGGTGGGATTACAGGCGTGAGCCACTGTGCCCAACCAGTAATTCTTTTTTATATGAAATTGTACTCTGGGCTGGGCGCGGTGGCTCACGCCTGTAATCCCAGCACTTTGGGAGGCCGAGGTGGGCGGATCACGAGGTCAGGAGCAGTTCGAGACCAGCCTGACCAACATGGTGAAACCCCATCTCTACTAAAAATACAAAAATTAGCCGGGCGTGGTGGCACGTGCCTGTAATCCCAAATACTCAGCAGGCTGTGGCAGGAGAATAGCCTGAACCCAGGAGGTGGAGGTTGCCGTGAGCCGAGATCGTGCCACTGCATTCCTGCCTGGGCAGTAAAGCGTGAGACTTCCATCTCACACACACAAAAAGGAAATTGTACTCTGGAGTGTCAAGCCTTTTTTTTTTTTTTTTTTTTTTTTAAGTGTTTAAAATTTTTGATTACCTTAAAATGGTGGATTTTTTTTTTTTTTAAACTTTTTAACAAACTAGATTATTAGTCTATTTGAGATCTTCAGTATTTTGTCTGAGATCGGATATGGACTCAATAAGTGCTTTTTTTCCTGATACCTTTTGTGTTTCTCTTTTCTTTTCATTGTGTCTTTCTCAGCATAGTGGAGAGCAGGACATTGTAAAGAGACAATCAGTGACTCAGTTTTTGAGTGGATGCTTTTGTTTTTTGTTCTTAGTTTGCATCTGCTTGAATGGGGTAGCATTTTAACATGGGTCTAATATTAAGCAAACAAGTATTTTTAAACCAATTCTTTGTAAAGCAGGGTTACATGAGTAAATCTAGCTTCTATAAATGTGTATGAAGATGATCAGATGAAATGTTACCTGAAGTTCTCTTATTTGTGCATATACTTGAATGAGTATACTCGATACTTCAGTTTCTTAAGATTCTAGGATTCTTTTTTTTTTTTTTTTTTTTTTGAGATGGAGTCTTTCTCTGTTGTCCAGGCTGGAGTGCAATAGCACAATCTTGGCTCACTGCAACCTCTGCCTCCCGGGTTCAAGCGATTCTCCCTGCCTCAGTCTCCTGAGCAGCTGGGATTACAGGTGCCCATAACCACACCTGGCTAATTTTTGTATTTTTAGTAGAGATAGGGTTTTACCACGTTGGCCAGGCTGATCTCTAACTCCTGACTTTTTAAGTGATCTGCCAGCCTCAGCCTCCCAAAGTGCTGGGATTACAGGCGTGAGCCACCATGCCTGGCCAGGATTTCAAATTTATGAGTTTTAGGGGGATCTACGTGGAAAATTTTTTTGGAGTATTTAAGTACTAAAAATCTACAGCCTTTCATAGAATAATAGTCTGGTAAGTATGTGACATGAGCATAAGCAAACACCTTGCCAGATGGGGTATAGTAGTAGTATATTTTGGTGGTTACCTTCAATTGTGAATAGAACATAGTTTACAGGTTAGGGAGAGGTGTTTTATTCTTTTCCTTTAATTTGAACACGCTAATTGGGAAGAGTATACACTAATCTTGTTACATTTTTGTTTAGTGGCTATCATGTCATTAAACTCACAGTATAAGGCAATTGACTCATCTGCTTTGGGTTTCTGAAATAAGGTAATGAGAATAGATAATGAATTTCTTTATCCTTTTTTTCCTTTTTTTGCAATTACCTTTTTATGGGGTAGAACTTATTAAAAATAAGGATTTTAGGATACTATTTATAGCTGTAGCAGTGTTTCTTGGTATTCATTCATATAAAAATGTAATATGATACATGCTTAAGATTTTTCCCCTAGTAAAATGATGGGTTTTCTTTAAATTACTGTACTTTGTCCTCTTTAGTAACTGATATACATTCGTAAAATTATAGACTGGGGTCAGGAGTACAGTCTGGTGCCAGAAAACCCCAGGTGTATCATGGGAATACATCTTTGACCTTGGACTTTCGTGAGTCCTGCTAGCAGAGGTCACTAGTATTGACACCTGGTGAGAGATGTCTTTGCGTGAATTGTTCTTTTATTTATTTATTTATTTGTTTATTTATTTATTTGAGGCAGGGTCTTGCTCTGTCACCCAGGCTGGAATGCAGTGGTGTGAACATGACTCACTTTAGCCTCCAACTCCTGGGCTTAAGCAGTCCTCCCACCTCAGCCTCCTGAGTAGCTAGGACTACAGACAAGCAGCATCATGCCCAGCCAATTTATTTATTTTTAATTTTTTGTAGAGACAGGATCTCACTATGTTGCCCAGGCTGGTCTTGCACTCCTGGGCTTAAGCAGTCCTCCCGCCTCCCAAAGTGTTGGGATTATTGGTGTAAGCTGCTGCACCCAGCCGATGCTTCTTTTATATATTTATTTAGATTTGGTGTTTGATTTTTTGCTAATATTTAAAGGACCTTCTCAAAGATACTTTTAAATGAAAAGACAAAGGGTCAGAAAATACCATATGGTTGGCTGCTGTTTTTTTGTTTGTTTGGAGACAGTCTCGTTCTGTCACCCAGACTGGAGTGCATTGGTGTGATCTCGGATCACGGCGACCTCTGCCTCTTGGGTCCAAGTGATGCTCCTGCCTCAGCCTCCCAAGTAGCTCGATTACAGGCTCGTGCCACTGTGCTTGGCTAATTTTTTTGTACTTAAGTAGAAACGAGGTTTCGCCATGTTGGCCAGGCTGGTCTTGAACTTCTGACCTCAAGTGATCCACTCTCCTCAGCCTCCCAGAGTGCTGGAATTAGTGGCATGAGCCACTGCCCCTGGCTAGTTGGCTGGTATTTTAACTTAAGGGATAGAAGACTGGAAAGGACACATGCAATACAGTGTGTATGAGTATGTGTGTGTTTATATATGCTTGTCATGTGCTTAGAGTGACTAGAAAGCTGTGAAAGAGACTAATAACAATGGTGTTGAGGTGGGCAGATTATGTAGTCACATGTGGGAGAGACTTATTTTCATGTGTAACTTTTTGAACTGTTTATGTTTGTATTATCATTTTGAAAAAAAAAATTGAAAAATCGAGGCATCTGGTTAAGCTTTTAAAATCTTTATTTGGATTTGGATAGGATGGTCAAAAGAAGGGGGAAAACAATGTTAATTTCTCTTGTGCTTTTCAGTCAGTCCTTAAAGAGCTGAAACTGTTTATTTCTTTTTTTTTTTTGAGACGGAGTCTTGCTCTGTCGTCCAGGCTGGAGTGCAGTGGCCGGATCTCAGCTCCCTGCAAGCTCCGCCTCCAGGGTTTACGCCATTCTCCTGCCTCAGCCTCCTGAGTAGCTGGGACTACAGGCGCCCGCCACCTCGCCCAGCTAGTTTTTTGTATTTTTTAGTAGAGACGGGGTTTCACCGTGTTAGCCAGGATGGTCTCGATCTCCTGACCTGGTGATCCACCCGTCTCGGCCTCCCAAAGTGCTGGGATTACAGGCTTGAGCCACCGCGCCCGGCCCGAAACTGTTTATTTCTGTAAACACTTATTTTCATTTTTCAGAGTTGGTGGCAGAATTAGAGTAGTTGTATGATTAACAAGTGTTGTTTCTGTTTCATGACTGGATCGTTAGACCAGTGGTGAACCAGTGATGATTTTTTTTTTTTTTTTTTTTGAGACGGAGTCTCGCTCTGTCGCCCAGGCTGGAGTGCAGTGGCGCGATCTCGGCTCACTGCAAGCTCCGCCTCCCGGGTTCACGCCATTCTCCTGCCTCAGCCTCCTGAGTAGCTGGGGCTACAGGCACCCGCCACCGCGCCCGGCTAATTTTTTGTATTTTTAGCAGAGACGGGGTTTCACTGTGGTCTCGATCTCTTGACCTTGTGATCCGCCTGCCTCGGCCTCCCAAAGTGCTGGGATTACAGGCGTGAGTCACCGCGCCCGGCCGGATATTTCTTTTTTTTTTTAAGCCAGTCTTGCTCTGTCTTATCCAGTCTGGTGTGCGGTGGTGCGATCTTGGCTTACTGCAGCCTCTACCTCCAAGGTTCAAGTGATTCTCCTGTCTCAGCCTCCCAAGTAGCTGAGACTACAGATGTGCGCCACCATACCTGGCTAATTTTGTATTTTTAGTGCAGACGGGATTTCACCATATTGGACCAGCTGCTCTTGAACTCCTGACCTAAGGTGGTCCACTGGCCTTGGCCTCCAAAAGTGCTGAGATTACAGGCGTGAGCCACTGTGCCTGGGAAACTGGTGAATTTTGAATCCTATCCAAGCCTGATACTTAGAAAATAATTTAGTGCAAACTTTAGGAGTTTTGGTTATCCAGAAGTACATACATTTTGTTTTATTTCAAAGGTATTGCTTTGCCAAGGGTTTGGACATTAGGTGAATATCGGGGTTCTCATAGTAGTTGATTTTAATAATTATAGTATGTGGCACAATGGAATTTGTGGAACTATGGCTTCTGATACTGCACAGATCCTCTCATGACTGACTTAGATGTATGTGTTATTGATGTCAAGGTGACAGACAGATACATTCTATTTTGATGCTATTTTTGGTTGCAGTTGGTGTCATTGGTAATTGTGTCACTTGCAGCTTTTCATTGGCTATTTAGTTTACCAGTAAAGGGGCTTGCCTTCTAGTTGTGCTTATTTTCAACTTCAGCTGGAGCAACCTTAGAGAAAGGGAGCGCCTGTTTTTGTGCACAGAACTCTGCTGTACTGTGACTTGACACTAGCCTGCCTTTGAGGGCAGTGGCGTGGCCCTCTTCTCAGCAGTAACAGGAGACTAGGTAGGAGAATCTTAGTCTCATTTTTGGCAGTGAATTCTCAGTATGTTACTGTGGTGAACAGCTGGTCTCGATCTCCTGACTTCAGGTGAACCACTTGCCTCTGCCTCCCGAAGTGCTGGGATTACAGGCGTGAGCCACTGCTCCCGGCCGATTAGATGTTTCAAGAAAAAAAAAAAAAAGAAAAAGATTTGTACCTTTCTTAAAAATAAAGTTTTTTGGCCAGATGCAGTGGCTCATGCCTGTAATCCCAGCACTTTGGGAGGCTGAAGTGGGTGGATCACCTGAGGTCAGGAGTTTGAGGAAAAAATTCACAGGATGTAGTGGCGGGCACCTGTAATCCCAGCTATGGAGGCTGAGGCAGGAGAATCACTTGAACCTGGGAGGCGAAGGTTGCACTGAGCCAAGATGGTGCCATTGCACTCCAGTCTGGGTGAAAGAGTGAAACTCCGTCTCAAAATTTTTTGCTTTCTGGAGTGGAATCCCTACTTTTCTCCAGGCAGCACTGCTCTGGTTGACAACTGACAACTGTTTTGATCAGTCACTTCAAATATACATGTTAAATTTTATACAAACGTTAACATGGATTCTCACTAAAAATCCATATGGCACAACACAGGGTATGTATACATGCAAAAATAACTGAAAGGTTTTCAGGAACTTATGCACACATATTTTCTATACTCTTCATTTAAAAACATGCTTTTATAAACCTGAATGAATTTTATTACTTTTATTCAGTGAATTTAGAAAATACTCGTTCAAAGGAGTATAGCATTGTATTTTTCTACTTTTATGGATTTAGAGTCAGTACTCAATGAGAAACATCGATGTTCTGAATGATAGAGCATGGATGAGTTACATTTATTGGTGCTAATGTCTTTAGGTCGTATTCTGAAGCTTTATGAGGATTCTGAAGTTCTGGTGCCTCAATTTTGTAAGGCATACGTAAGAAGTAAGATACAAATGATAAGGAATTTTGATTGCTCTTAAAGGTAAATTTAGTTTTGGAGGGAAAAATCTGAACAACTGTGGCTTAGGAACCCTGAATGCTTCTCATAAAGGACGGTAATTAGAAACAGAAGAATGACCATTATATAAAGTTTCTTACATCCCATTAGAGAAGAAGTTTGGATAATTACATTGTTTTAAAAAAATTTACATGCTGTAACATGTTGCCTGCATGAAGTTACACTATTTGATTGAAGATTAAGCATTAAGCCTCTTTCCGTGACAGTCTTAAAATTAACATCCTTGCCTGTGGTGACCACTAGTCATCTGTTTCTAGCACAGGCCTCTCCTTGATTGAGAGTTATTTGTTGCCTCATTTCACTAGGCAGATCCTTCCTTGAAGACAGGTGTCTGTCACCCATCTTGACCCTCAGCATCTGGTACAGTGCCTGGCACTCTTTAGCCTTTCCCTTGTTGAGTTGAATCCCATGAGGCTCTGACTGAGGTATAGGTTTGCTAGTACAATAGACTCTTGTTGCTTTTGTGGGTGATTCACATATACAAAACTGGAAAGGAGATACATCCAGTTTCACAAATGAATTGTCCTTTGGACTTACTGTGTTCCTGCTGTCAGAGTTTTTTCCTTCTTTTTTTTTTTGAGACGGAGTCTTGTTCTGTTTCCCAGGCTGGAGTGCAGTGATACAATCTCAGCTCGCTGCAAGCTCTGCCTCCTGGGTTCACGCCATCCTCCTGCCTCAGCCTCCCAAGTAGCTGGGACTACAGGCGCCTGCCACCACGCCTGGCTAATTTTTTTGTATATTTAGTAGAGACGGGGTTTCACTGTGCTAGCCAGGGTTGTCTTGCACTCGTGACCTCGTGATCCACCCGGCTCGGCCTCCCAAAGTGCTGGAATTACAGGCGTGAGCCACCACTCCCAGCTGAATTTTTTTCTTTTTTTGAGACAGGAACTTTACTCTGTCACCCAGGCTGGAGGGCAGTGGCACAGTCATGGCTCACTGAAGTCCTGACCTCCCTGGGCTCAGGTGATCCTCTCACCTCAGCCTCCTGTCTGGGACTACAGGTACATGCCACCATTCCCGGCTCATTTTTTTGTGTTTTGGTAGCGATGGGGTCTCACTATGTTGCCCAGACTGGTCTTGAACTCCGTGCTCAAGTGATCCACCTGCTGTGGCTTCCCAAACTGGTGGGATAACAGGCACGAACCAGCGGGACTGGCTGTGCTGTAAGAATTTTGAGGGTCTACCCTGCTGTTTGGTTTTTGTCATCTGCAGAATCCTGTTGGCTTGATAACAGTATAGTACTTGCTAGGAGGAACAAGGAATATACTCAAAATGTGGGTAAAAGATTCAAAGACCTTGCTTGGCCTGACCGTAGCAGTTAAACCTGAATTGGGGTGTTGTTTGGGCTTGCCCACTTCTTCCTGATATTTATGTACTCTGTAGTCTCTTTAGACCCTTCATCATGTGTTTCCTTTGTTTGTTTTTTTTCTCTAACTTGAACCCTTACTTTTACCTAATACTGAAATATGATTCTTGCCTGACTTTTTTCCTGATTCATGGTCTTGAATACCCAGTCCATACATCTACTGTTGCCCTTCTCTTTGTGGTTTTCCCTCAGAGGTCAAAGGATGTGTACACTCTGTGCCCTTTGTCTCTTTAAACCAGTTGCACAAGTGATTCTGCGGCTCAGATTGGTTCTTTCCGACTTCCTCCTCTCCTGATCTGCTAGCATGGAATCTATCACGATCTAGTATGGGGACATCTTGTATTTTCCTATGTTTTCTTTTTTTTTTTTGAGACGGAGTCTTGCTCTGTCGCCCAGACTGGAGTGCAGTGGCCGGATCTCAGCTCATTGCAAGCTCCGCCTCCCGGGTTTACGCCATTCTCCTGCCTCAGCCTCCCGAGTAGCTGGGACTACAGGCACCCGCCATCATGCCTGGCTAATTTTTGTATTTTTGTAGAGACGGGGTTTCACCATGTTGGCCAGAATGGTCTCGATCTCCTGACCTCGTGATCCACCTGCCTCGGCCTCCCAAAGTACTGGGATTACAGGCTTGAGCCACCGTGCCCGGCCATTTCCCTGTGTTTTCTAGTGTTGAATGTAGGCTGGCAGGGGTGTTAGGTTTTTTTTGTTTGTTTGTTTGTTTGTTTGTTTTTTTTAAAGGCAGAGTTTGGCTCTGTCACTCTGGCTGGAGTGCAGTGGCGTGCTCTTGGCTCACTGTAACCTCCACCTCCCAAGTTCAGGCGATTCTTGTGCCTCGGCCTCCTGAGTTGCTGGGATTACAGGAGTATGCCACCACACTTGGCTAATTTTTGTATTACTAGTAGGGATGGGGTTTCACCATGTTGGCCAGGCTGGTCTGGAACACCTGGCCTCAAGCCTTGGCCTCCCAGAGTGCTGAGATTACACCTGTGCCAGTTTAGGTTTTCATTTAATGACAATGAGTTGTGACAAGACAGAGTTGGAAGATATAGGAGGTTCAGTGTTGGAAGAAATAGGAGTAGGTGATGGCAACACTGAGTTGTCAGAGTGAGCTGGGGCAACATCCTCTACTTCTAGCTAACTGATGAAAATATCCAGGATAGCAGGTCTGGGGCCCGGTGCCATGGGTCATGCCTCTAATTCTAGCACTTGGTTGGATCACCTGAGGTCAGGAGTTCAAGATGAGGCTGGCCAACATGTTGAAACCCCGTCTCCACTAAAAATACAAAAAAAAGCTGGGCGCGGTGGCTCAAGCCTGTAATCCCAGCACTTTGGGAGACCGAGATGGGCAGATCACGAGGTCAGGAGATCGAGACCATCCTGGCTAACACGGTGAAACCCTGTCTCTACTAAGAAATACGAAAAACTAGCCAGGCGAGGTGGGCACCTGTAGTCCCAGCTACTCGGGAGGCTGAGGCAGGAGAATCCCTTGAACCCAGGAGGTGGAGGTTGCAGTGAGCCGAGATCACGCCATTGCACTGCAGCCTGGTCAACAAGAGCAAAGCTCCGTCTCAAAAAAAAAAAGAAAAAAAATATCCAGGGTAATCTGAGATCTTGGATATTTAGAGACATGGTTGCGATGAGGGATCTTGGTAGATTTGATTCTGTTATCATTTGGAACTTTCCAGAGTAGAGGATGACGCTTTTGTCTTTGAGCCACTTTCTAGAAACCAGAATTTACTGTCAGAGAATATAGGATTTTCTTTTTTAAAACTTTGAACTTAAAATGATTACAACAATATTTTAGCGATATTCTAAAAAATATTTAAAAATATAAGTTTTAGAAATTCGTTAGATGAAAAAATCTCCAAGGATAGTAACATTTAAATGAGTAACGTTTTCGTTTTCCTCTGAATGTTGTTAAAACAGACAAGGTACTATTAAAAGGGCGGGGGGAATGAACGTATTATGGGCTTTTCCCTTTTTTACCCTTTATCTACTTGTCTGTAGATTAAAGTAGGTATTTTTTTTTTTGAGACAGAGTCTCGCTCTGCCGCCAGGGCTGGAGTGCAGTGGCCGGATCTCAGCTCACTGCAAGCTCCGCCTCCCGGGTTTATGCCATTCTCCTGCCTCAGCCCCCCAAGTAGCTGGGACTACAGGCGCCCGCCACTTCACCAGGCTAGTGTTTTTTTTTTTTTTTTAAGTAGAGACAGGGTTTCACCGTGTTAGCCAGGATGGTCTCGATCTCCTGACCTCGTGATCCGCCCGTCTCGGCCTCCCAAAGTGCTGGGATTACAGGCTTGAGCCACCGCGCCCGGCCCTAAAGTAGGTATTTTAATCTTTTGTATCTCTGGGCTCTGTTTCTTGTAGTGGGTATGCTTTTTTTGTTGTTACTTGTTTTGTTTTGAGACAGCAGGCTGGAGTACAGTGGTGCGATCTCAGCTCACTGCAACCTACGCCTCCCGAGTTCAGGCAGTTCCCCTGCTCTAGTAGCTGGGATTACAGGCACGTGCCACCATGCCCGGGTAATTTTTTGTATTTTAGTAGAGATGGGGTTTCACTATGTTGGTCAGGATGGTCTCGAATTCCTGACCCTCGTGATCGCCTGCCTTGGGCTCCCAAAGTGCTGGGATTACGGACGTGAGCCACCGCGCCCAGCCTGTAGTGGGTGTGTTTTCTAATTCATTGCTACTCTACTTGGTTTGTTCTCTTTTTTGTGTCAGCTATGCTGGTGAATCTGGCTGCCTTATTTATCTAGCCTCATTTGCGTTTCTTGTGTTTTCTTCCAGATGACTCGTGTATTTTGCTAGTAGATATATTGGTTGGTTGGCTCCTTTGTTCTGACAAATCAACATAGAAGTGACTTGTTACAGTGAGAACTGGTAATGACAGGAACCATAACAGCATACCAATGGTCTTTGATAAAGATAGTAAATGCACATGGTAGAATAATTTAAAGGTCTTGGTTGGAAGCCCTCCCAAGAGTAGTTTGCAAGTTTGAGGTCCGGTTTAGGAATAACATCTGCAACCTTTAGCTTCACTCCTGGGAGAAACTTTGGATACATTTTACTTGCCTCTCTTGAGCTTCAGTTCCCGTATTTGCAAAATGCCATGACTTATCTCTTAAGAATTTAGTTAGAATAAAAGAGATACCATAAGTTAAAAGAATACTTGGTTGTGCTCCAACATGTGTCTGTATCTGGAATAGGCTCATATGTAATTGGTAAATAGAATTTTGTCAGTACAACAAGGAGATTGCTCTGGTTCATACGTGATTTTCCCCAACATATTCATGTTTTGCATCAGGTAACAATAGTCGAGCTCAAAGTGCATTAAGAGCTGAATGAAACAAGCCATGGTGGCCACTTGTGAATTCTTCCTGTTGGCCTAATTTGGCCATGTTTTTAGTCTTTGAAATTTTTGGAAGGGCTTATTGTGCGATTCTCCCCCATCTCTTCGCAACTCCAAGTATTTTTTTGTTTGTGTGTGTGAGATGGAGTTTTGCTCTTATTGCCCAGGCTGGAGTGTAATGGCATGATCTCGGCTCACTGCAATCTTTGCCTCCCAGGTTCAAGCAATTCTCCTGCCTCTGCCTCCCGAGTAGCTGGGATTACAGGCACCTGCCATCATGCTCAGCCAAGTTTTATATTTTTAGTACAGATGGGGTTTCACTGTGTTAGCCAGGATGGTCTCGATCTCCTGATCTCAGGTGATCCACCAGCCTCGGCCTCCCAAAGTGCTGGGGTTACAGGTGTGAGCCACTGCACCTGGCTGATAATCATGTTATAAAAGAAACCACAGCAGTTCCATGGGTGAAGAATATTTATACTGTACCCAATTTGATCCTGAAACCTTTTCAACAACTTGTCTTAAAATATTGACCCATCTCCTTTATTTTTCCAATAGATGGCTGGATTCCTGTATAATTAGGGGTTCTCCATGTTGGTCAAGCTGGTCTCGAACTCCTGACCTCAGGTGATCCGCCTGCCTTGGTCTCCCAAAGTGCCGGGATTACCCGCTTAGTAACTTTTCACCTGAAAGTTGTATCGTTATTAGGAACTTAATATTAAACATTTTTATTCACATTGCTTTTGTTAATATTTTGGTTTCAAAGTGGCATAGGGATGGTCTTCCTTTTTTTTTCCCCTCATAAAATGCCTGTTACTTTTAGCATGTGACCCTATAAAGTGAAGTTTACCGGGAATGCATATACTGTTTTATAGAATGCGCAGAAGAAACATTTATACTTATTTTAAAAATCTGGTACTACATTAGATGCCCAGTAAGTGTCATTTTTTTCTCTTTCCCCTTCCTTTAAGGGTTTTTGATCACACTCAGTATAAAGTTCAAACATCTTAGCCTATGAGGGTCCCTCCTCCCCAACATCTGCCGTGTGATCTGGCCCCTGGCCACCTCACAAACCTTATCTTGTTTCACCTTGTTCACGGTGCCCAGCTCTTCCAGCTCCACACCCACTGAACAAGCTTATTCCTGTCTCAGCGTCTTAATTGCTTTGTTCTTTGCCTCATACTCTTCTGCCCTGAGATTGTTATATAGCTGATTCTTTTATGTCATTCACTCTCAGTTCCAATGCCAACATCTCAGAGAGGTTACACTGAAATTACTGCCCACCCGTGGCAGTTTTCAGCCATAAGACCCTTATTCTCCACGTTGCAGTTTTGTCTTTCTGAAGTAACTTTGATCATTTTTTTTTTTTTTTTAACTTCCCTCCAGAATTTAAACTGCATGAGAACAGGGATGGGCTCTACTTTATGTGTCATTCTGTCTGCAGCTACCTAGAACAGGACCTAGCAGGTTCATAATAAATACTTGAGAGGATTGTTGTCTTAGATGTGTTTTCATGATTAGCTGGTAGTCTTAAATTGGTTCATCCTTATAATTAGAATACTGGAAATAATTTATTAAAAGGTCAACATATAGGGGCGGGTCAGAAGAGGTGGTACTAAATGTTTAAATTTGGAAGCTCAGGGACATATGTGAGTGCTGTACTTAAAGATGACAGTCGAGTCAAATAATAGCAAAAACAGGTAAATGGATAATTGATGGACCAGTCTGAAAATGTGCTTTGTACTGATACTCATAAATGAGAAGTTAATGTTTTATTTTTATTTTTTATTATTTTTTTGAGTCTCACTCTGTCGCCTAAGCTGGAATGCAATGGCACGACCTCAGCTCACTGCAACCTCTGCCTCCTGGGTTCAAGTGATTCTCCTTCCTCAGCCTCTTAAGTAGCTGGGATTATGGGCGCATGTCACCATACCTGGTTAATTTTTGTGTTTTTAGTAGAGATGGGGTTTCACCATGTTGGTCAGGCTGGTCTCGAGCTCCTGACCTCATGATCCTCCTGCCTTGGCCTCCCCAAGTGCATGGGTCAGTACTCCTTTAGTTGTATGATAGAAACCTCATGCAAATTTTTGGCTTAAGTTAAAAAGGGGATTCACTGGCATTGGCATAGGCATATGGAATCCAACAGTGGACTGAATGATTGGGGAGATCATTGAGTCAGCTGGGATTTAGGAGCAACCAGAACCAGACACATTTGGATGCTACCAGTAATCTCTGTCAACAGCCCTACTTTTTTCCATTTTTTAAAAACTGAGATGACTTCCCTTTATTGCCCAAGCTGGAGTAGTATAGTGGTGTGATCACTGCTTACTGCAGCCTTGACCTCCTGGGCTCAAGGAATCCTCCCACCTCAACCTCCTCAGTAGCTGGGACTACAGATGTACCCCACCATAGCCATCTAATTTTTTTATTTTTTATTTTTGAGATGGAGTTTTTCTCTTGTTGCCCAGGCTGGAGTGCAATGGCGCAATCTCCGCTCACTGCAACCTCCGCCTCCCGGGTTCAAGTGACTTTCCTGCCTCAGCCTCCCAAATAGCTGGGATTACAGGCATGCGCCACCACGCCTGGCTGATTTTTTGTGTTTTTAGTAGAGATGGGGTTTCTCCATGTTGACCAGGCTGGTCTCGAACTCCTGACCTCAGGTGATCTACCTGCCTTGGCCTCCCAAAGTGCTGGGATTATAGGCATGAGCCAACGTGTCCGGCCCTCTTTTTTTTTTTTTTTTTTTTTGAGACAAAGTCTTGTTTTCTTGCCCAGATTTGAGTGCAGTGGCGTGATCTTGGCTTGCTGTAACCTCCACCTACCGGGGTTCAAGTGATTCTCCTACTTCTGCCTCTCAAGTACCTGCGTCTACAGGTGAGCACCACTACGCCTGGCTAACGCTTGTGTTTTCAGTACAGACAGGGTTTCACCATTTTGGCCTGGCTCGTCTTGAACTTCTGTCCTTGGGTGATCCGCCTGCCTCCCAAATGCTGGGATTACAGGTGTGAGCCACCTCGCCTGGCAGAATTTGCCTTCTCAAAATGATATACACAGTAAAAAATTTGATGCTATTCATTTTGATTTGCTTTTTAACATTCTGCTAATTTGACAAGCTAATGGGAACTGACATTTGAAGGCTCTTGTTAGGAAATTATCAACAGATTCATTTTACAAATTTAGGTTATGTTTTAATCTCTGAGGAATATAATAACCACCTCTATCCTAATCAAACTTTTTTTTTTTTTTTTTTTTGAGATGGAGTCTCACTTTGTCGCCCAGGCTGGAGTGCAGTGGTGTGATGTCAACTCACTGTAACCCCTGCCTCAGCCTCCCAAGTAGCTGGGACTACAGGTGTGTGCCACTGTGCCTGGTTAATTTTTGTATTTTTAGTAGAGACGGGGTTTCACCACGTTGACCAGGCTGGTCTTGAACTCCTGACTTCAGGTGATTCACCCGCCTCGGCCTCCCAAAGTTCTGGGATTACAGTTGTGAGCCACCGTGCCCAGCCATAATCAAACATTTAAATAATATTAGCACTTAAGAAAATTAACCGGTGGTTCGCACATGTATTCCCAGCACTTTGGGAGGCCGAGGTGGGTGGATCCCCTGAGGTCAGGAGTTCGAGACCAGCCTGGCCAACATGGTGAAATCCCATCTCTGTTAAATATACAAACGTTAGCCAGGCGTGGTGGCTCAAGTCTGTAATCCCAGCTACTCAGGAGGCTCAGACAGGAGAATTGCTTGAGCCCAGGAGGCGGAGGTGTCGCAGTGAGCCGATCGCACCACTGCACTCCAGCCTGGGCGACAGAGCGAGACTCTATCTCAAAAACAAAAAACAAGAAAATTAGCGAGTTACATATTCTGAACAACTTACTATTTTAATGCTGCATCAGGTCACCAAAATAAGTAAATGGGTTGCCATGTAGAATAAACCTTTTATGACTTAAGAGATTTGTTTCTGGATTTCAGTTGCTTCATCTTTAACACATTGTGTTGAATCTCTGAGAGGTTTTTTCTGGACCTAATGCTCTTTAACCCTATCATTGCATATAATTAAAAAATTAAGTGTGTTCACCCAAATTACAGGGAGTATGTACAATACTGATGTCTGCCTGCACTGGTTTTTCTTAAAACATTTGCGTTTTCCAGGCACCTTGTCAATTTTGAATACATTAGTCTTAAAATATTTTTTAGATATCTGAAGAGGAAACTTGTATATTATTCATTAAACTTGCGAGTTCAGGTGAGTTTGTTACATTCTGTTTCATGGAAGAGATAATTAAAATAATATCACCAAACACATTTTCAAGAATGATTTTTTTTCCTTTAAAATCTTTATTTTCATGGTGTGATTCCTGAATGTCAAAGCCAATTCTTCAGCAGCTAAGCTCTTATTTTGCTTTGTCTTAGAAATTATGTACTAAAAATATGTTTAAGTACTATGAGAAAATGTTACTTACATTTATAATCTTTTAAATATTAAAAGAAGTTTCAGGAGCTGCTTATATTAAATGCTAATTGAGAACCAGTGTACATTAAAATAATTTACCATAAAAAATAAGACATGAGAAGAAGGCAGGTATCAGGGAGTAAAGCTGCCAAACAGCTTTGTCTTTTCTGGCAAACAGTTTGGTTTATGTCTAGCATACGGTTTTTAAGTTGGTAAGTGATGAGAAGGAGCTAGAAATTGGTAAGCAGGGCTCATATCATAAAGTGGCTTCTTTGCTGTGCCTAAGGACATTCCTCTGACAGTAAAGGGAACTAGTGAAGGATTTTAAACAGAATGGCAGGATTATGTTTCAGCCTTGGATATGTAGTATGTGAAGGATGAGATGAGGGTTTGGGAGGGAACGGCCTTAGCTCTGGACAGGGGAGAAAGTTGAGCTGGTAGTAGTGTAATAGGTGTGAACGACACCAGTAATTCTTGGAGTATTGCAAACTAGTTCATGTTTCTGAATTCAGCAAAAAAAAGCAATTGGAGATTCACAAGAGAATGGTATTGAAAACAGCTAAGCATCCGGGTCCCCTTTCTGACTTGCTACTGCTTCTTTTTTTCTGGGGAACAGGAGTAGGAAGATTGGGAGTTTGTTGGGATGGGGAATTAATTTGCTTCTGAATAACTAATGGACAAAAGCTAAAGCAGGAGGGTGTGCAATGGGGAAGTTGCTATTGAGAATGAAGCATTCTTTCTCATAATAACCTTTTTTTTTTTTTTTTTTTTTGTTGAGACAGAGTCTCACTCTCTCACCCAGGCTGGAGTGCAGTGCTGTGATCTCAGCTCACTGCAAGCTCCGCCTCCTGGGTTCACGCCATTCTCCTGCCTCAGCCTCCCCAGTAGCTGGGACTACAGGCGCCCACCACCATGCCCAGCTAATTTTTTTGTATTTTTAGTAGAGACGGGGTTTCACTGTGTTAGCCAGGATGGTCTTGATTTCCTGACCTCTCCGCCTCGGCCTCCCAAAGTGCTGGGATTACAGGCGTGAGGCACTGCACCTGGCCTGTCATCGTAATAACCTTAACCAAGGGATAAGTTAATTAAGTTGGATGCTTATTTGAGAATAGTCACGTGAAAAATCAATTGGTATAAGTAGTTCATGAAGTTACTAGTGGATGTAATTTTTGAATTTCAGGTTAGTCCCTTTTTCATATATTTTGACAACTTTTTTTTTTTTTTTTTTTTGAGGCGGAGTCTCGCTCTGTTCCCCTGGCTGGAGTGCAGTGGCGCGATCTCGGCTCACTGCAAACTCCGCCTCCCGGGTTCCCGCCATTCTCCTGCCTCAGCCTCCCAAGTAGCTGGGACTACAGGTGCCCGCAACCGCGCCTGGCTAATTTTTTGTATTTTTAGTAGAGACAGGGTTTCACCGTGGTCTTGATCTCCTGACCTTGTGATCTGCCCGCCTCGGCCTCCCAAAGTGCTGGGATTACAGGCGTGAGCCACCGCGCCTGGCCTTATTTTGACAACATTTCTAAAGATTTTACATTAATATAAAAGTCATTAGAATCTCTTTGATAACATTGGAGTGTTAATCTGGATTAAATAATGTATAATTGATTATAGTTTAAAAATACTAACATTTGAAATAATTTTAGACTTAACAGAAAGTTGCAAGGATAGTACAAAGTTCCAGTGTACCCTCACTTTGCTTCCTCAGTGTTATAGTCTTACCTAACCATGGTGTATTTATCAAACCTAAGAAATGAATATTGATATAATACCAAACTATTAGGTTTTATTTCGATTTCCCTAGTTTTTTTCCACGAATGTCTTTTTTTCTGTTCCAATAGCCAATCCAGGTTCTCATGTTGCATTTGTCTCCTTAGTCTCCTCTGACCTGTAACAGTTTCTCAGTCTTTCCCCTTTTTCATGACCTGGACAGTTTTAAATGGTTCTGGTTTGTCTCATATTTGTAATGATTATACTGAGATTTTGGGTAGAACACCATAGAGTTGATGTGCCTGTTTCATCACATCGTACCAAACAGGGGGCACTTATTGGTAAATCTTAGTCTTGGTGATGTTAATTTTATCTCTTGGTTAAGATAATGTGTGCCAAGTTCCTTCGCTCTGAAATTACTGTTTTTTGCTTCTCAGCCTGCTCATTAGTGGGTCTACTAATCTAGCCCTCATGCAAGGCAAAGGGATGTTAAGTTCTACATGCTAGAGGGAAAAGCATCGAAAAATTTGTGGACATATGTTAAAATCACCATGGTAATTAAGAAATATAGTGTTTTGTTTTGTTTGAAATGGAGTTTTGCTCTTGTTGCCCAGGCTGGAGTGCAGTGGCGCGATCTTGGCTCACTGCAACCTCCGCCTCCCAAGTTCAAGCGATTCTCCTGTCTCAGACTGTGGAGTAGCTGGGATTACAGGCATGCACCACCCCGCCCGGCTAATTTTATGTGTTTTAGTAGATATGAGGTTTCTCCATGTTGGTCAGGCTGGTCTCAAACTCCTGACCTCAGGTGATCCGCCCATCTCGGCCTCCCAAAGTGCTGGGATTACAGGTGTGAGCCACCGCGCCCCGTCGAAGACATATGTTAAAACCACCATGGTAATTAAGAAATACTTTGGGGAGATACTTTGAGGCTGTGAAGATAGCCATTTTTTTCCTTGAAAGTTTTATCCAATAATTTTGGCATTCATCAGTGGATCTCGTCTGTAGCAATACTTACTGTGGCTGTTCTCTTCTCTCCTCCCTTCTCCCCTCTCCCCTCTCCCCTCTCCCCTCTCTCCTCTCTCCTCTTTCTCCTCTCTTTTTTGAGATGAGGGTCTTGCCTTGTCACTCATGCAGGAGTGCAGGGGTGCGATCATGGCTCACTAACGTTCAGCTCCTGGGCTCATGCGATCCTCCTGCCTTGGCCTCCCAAAATGCTGGGATTAGAGGCATGAACCACTGCATCTGGCCGATGACTGGTTTTCTAATGGTGTAATTTTTCTAGTTTCCTTATTCCTTTTTACATGCATTAATTGGATTTTCTTTTCTTTACAGGAGATTTGTTCCTTTTCTCCTGTTTGTTTACTTATTTATTCACTCATTCCATGATTTATGTCAGTGTGGACTTGTGGATATTTTTGTTCTTTGGTTTATAATTTATTTTTTTTTTGAGACGGGAGTTTCGCTTTGTCTCCCAGGCGGGAGTGCAGTGGCATGATCTTGGCTCACTGCAGCCTCTGCCTCCCGGGTTCAAGTGATTCTCCTGCTTTAGCCTCCCAAGTAGTTGGGATTACAGGCGTGTACCACCACGCCCAGTTAATTTTTTGTATTTTTAGTAGAGACAGGATTTCACCATGTTAGCCAGGTTGGTCTCGATCTCCTGACCTATCTGCCTGCCTCGGCCTCCCAAAGTGCTGGGATTACAGGTGTGAGCCATTGCGTCCGGCCATTCTTTGGGTTATAATTTTTTTAAATTTTTTTTGAGATGGAATGTCGCTCTGTCGCCCAGGCTGGAGTGCAGTGGCGCCATCTCGGCTCACTGCAAGCTCTGCCTCCGGGGTACACGCCATTCTCCTGCCTCAGCCTCCCGAGTAGCTGGGTCTACAGGCACGCACCACCACGCCTGGCTAAATTTTTTTTTTTGTTTTTAGTAGAGATGGGGTTTCAATGTGTTAACCAGGATGGTCTTGATCTCCTGACCTCATGATCCACCCGCCTCGGCCTCCCAAAGTGCTAGTATTACAGGTGTGAGCCACTGCGTCCAGCCAACAGCAAACTTTTATTCTAATTCAGGAGGTTGTGTCTTCATATGGATTTTATGTATGTATATATGTATTTATTTATTGAGATGGAGTTTCACTCTTGTTCCTCAGGCTGGAGTGCAGTGGCGCCATCTCAGTTCAATGCAACCTCTGTCTCCCGGGTTCAAGCAGTTCTCCTGCCTCAGCCTCCTGAGTAGCTGGGATTACGGGCATGTGCCGCCACACCTGGCTAATTTTGTAGTTTGAGTAGAGATGGGGTTTCTCCATGTTGGTCAGGTGCGTCTCGAACTTCTGACCTCAGGTGATCCGCTTGCCTCGGCCTTCCATAGTGCTGGGATTATGGGCATGAGCCACTGTGCCTGGCCTGGATTTTATGAGGTATCAGTATTTGCTTGTACGTGATTGTATAATAGTTTTTTCTTAAGGCTTTTGAACCGCAGTTATTTACTCAGTGGGCTTCAAAAAGGTGTTTGCTACATGCCAGCATTGTTGGAACTAGGTATCCAAGGGCAGGTAAGACATGATCATTGGCTTGGCACGGTGGCTCATGCCTGCAATCCCAGCACTTTGGGAGGCTGAGGTGGGTGGATAGCTTAAGCTCGGGAGTTTGAGACCAGCTTGGGCAACATGGTGAGACCTCGTCTCAACAAAAAATACAAAAATTAGCTGGGCATGGTGGTGCATACCTGTATTCCCAGGTACTTGGTGGGCAGAGGCAGGAAGATTGCTTGAGCTGGGGAAGTGGAGACTGCAGTGAGTCGAGATCACAACACTGTACTCCAATCCGAGTGACACAGTGAGACCCTGCCTCAAAACAACAACAACAAAAACCATTGATCTCAAGGACTTCAGAATGTAGATGTGAGAAAGACCTTTTCCCCTGCCCTGATTCTGTTTCATTGAGTGCCTATTATGTGTCAGGCACTGTGCCATGTCAACAGGAAATAATAAGAGCTGGGTAAGCATACTACAGTCTGTTTTTAGGAGCACATGGGACGGGTTATTAACCCAGTGTTGTGCCAGGTGGAGTGTAGAGCAAATCTTGAAAGATGACTAGATCATTGCTAGATATGGGGATGTGGAGGGGTGGGGGAAGAAGGACATTCCAAAAAGAGGAATATCAATGGAAAGACAGCCAGGGATAGTAATTTGTGAGTTAGGTCTAGAGGTAAGTGTTCGTGTGTGGGACGGTTGGTGTGGGAGTTGGAGGTAGTGATGACAGGATCTCAGGTCATGAGAGGCTTGTGGATACGCCAAAGCTTTGGAAAGTTGAGGGACCTAGTGAAGGAATTTGAGTGGAACTGCGGTGTAATCAGATAATCTTGGCAGCACCTTGGGGGATTGAGGAGGCTCTTGTCATGATAGAGGTGAGAAGTGGAAGTCTTAACTAGGAACAGTGAAACAGTGGTTCTCGACTTGTGTGCATCAGAATCACCTGGAGGGCTTGTTAAAACACAGACTGCTCAGCCCTGCCCCCCGATTTCTGATTCAGCAGGTCCTAGACTGGGACCTGAGAATGTGCATTTTCAGCAGTTTCCCAGGTGATGCTGAAACTGCTGATATAAGGAATATTTTGGAGCCGCTGGGTGCGATAAAGGGAGTGAATTAGGCGGAAGGATTTAAGTAAGTGGTCATTGTGGATCTCTTCATCTCCTGATCTGTTTGTTGGCAGTGTTTGTGCATCATTTTCGGTCTTCATCTCATTTATATCTTTTAGAGCTGCTGACTTTTTTGACCAGTGAAGAAAGAGGGAGGGATTAGTGTTTGGAAACATTTTTATGGGTATGTGTGCAATTTGTCCTGTGTATTACCTTTGGAAAAATTGCACCACTCCATTACTGGAAATCTTTGTCATTTCTCTACTGAGCTTCAGTTATAACATTGGTTTTGTATACATGTAGTGCATAGTTTACAAAATGTTCTAATATGGTAGCATTATTTTGAATAGTTTCTTATTCTGTATATCTGTCATGATCATGCTTTTCTTAGCTTTGACTCTTTAGTGTCTCCTGGAACCCTTGTGATGGTAACTGAAATGTAAATTTTATTGTTTTTATAACTGTGAATCTTAACATAATGAAATAGTGCTTTTTAAAAAGCAGAGATAACTGTAAAATTCAAAGATTTATCCACTTTTGTGGCTGTAAGGTGATTATAATTTATTTCTCCTTTAGGCTAATGATTACAAAAGGTATAAATTCTAGATTTAAAGTCTAAAGAATTTATCCATGGAGTTTGGTCTTCGCTGATGTTGGAACATATTGAAGTGATAAATCCCCACTTTATCGCTATTGATTAATGAACAACATTAAGAAAATAATAAAATGTAATGACTGTTACCACCTTAACAACTGAAATGGAGTTTTCATTTTTGTAAATATGCGGTCAAGCTTTAGAGATTCATTAATCCTAAAATAATAAGAAAAAAAGGCAATCACTTCGTTTAAGATGATTGACTGACTAGAGGGTAGTTGGATTGCTAAGGCAAAGTAAGGATGAGCCAACATTTGTTCCCCCTCTCCAAATCTGTATTTTCCTATTATGGAAAACCATTAAATGGCTAAAGATTTCAATGAAGTGAATACTTTAAATAATTGTAAATCAAATAATGCAGCTTTTAGGTTTAATAAGTAAATGTAATTCAGAAGTGATGGGCTTTTTATTTTAATACTTAAATATTTTGCAAAGTATGTGTTTATTGTAGCATTAAATGTACACAAGTTTGTAGAGAAAAAAGTTCAGTATGTTCATTATGTTCACATCCTTTCATGAACACCAACTGAAGCAGTAACAACTGATTGTGAAATATGGTGTGTTTGGAGTCTTTAGAAAATGGTTCATGGCTGGGCGTGGTAGCTCAAGCCCGTAATCCCAGCACTTTGGGAGGCCCAGGTAGGCGGATCACTTCAGGTCAGGAGTTCAAGATCCAGCCTGGCCAATATGGTGAAACGCCACCTCTACTAAAAATTAAAAAAATTAGCTGGGTGTGGTGGCGGATGCCTGTAATCCCTGTTACTCGGAGACTGAGGCAGGAGAATTGCTTGAACACGGGAGGCAGAGGTTGCAGTGAGCTGAGTTTGGACCACTGCACTCCAGTCTGGGCAACAAGAGCAAAACTCCGTCTCCAGAAAAAAAAAAGGGTTTATATATTTCCATGTTTTTTTTTTTTCTTTCTTTCTTTTATTTTTTTTGAGACAGAGTCTCGCTCTGTTGCCCAGGCTGGAGTGCAGTGGCGTGATCTCGGCTCACTGCCAGCTCCGCCTCCCGGGTTCACGCCATTCTCCTGCCTCAGCCTCCCGAGGAGCTGGGACTACAGCCGCCCGCCACCAGGCCCGGCTAATTTTTTGTATTTTTAGTAGAGACAGGGTTTCACCATGTTAACTAGGATGGTCTCCATCTCCTGACCTCGTGATCCACCCGCCTCGGCCTCCCAAAGTGCTGGGATTACAGGCGTGAGCCACCATGCCCGGCCTCCGTGTTTTCTTTTTAACTTTAAGTAGTAATGTATTTCTTAGAATTTTGTGTGCCTAAATGAACACTTTAATTAAAAAAGGATTCATAAGTTATTTTTAATTTACCTATGACAGAAACCTAGTTTCTGTTATATAACATGGCCTAATTTCTATTGTTTATATGTTTATCTCATTACATGGAAGAATTTAGCTTAACTGAAAAGATGCTGAAAGTTTTTGGTTATTTCCCATTTATTATTTGAAAGTCCAGAGTAGTAATTATAAACTTGTATTGGAGTTTTTGTCCTATAACACTTTAAGAGACCTAATCTTTTTTTTTTTTTTTGGGACGGAGTTTTGTTCTTGTTGCCCAGGCTATAGTGCAATGGCGTGATCTCGGCTCACTGCAGCCTCCACCTCCTGTGTTCAAGAGATTCTCCTGTCTCAGCCTCCTGAGTATCTGGGATTACAGGCTTACACCCCCATGCCTGGCTAATTTTTTATTTTTAGTAGAGATAGGGTTTCTCCATGTTGGTCAGGCTGGTCTCGAACTCCTGACCTTAGGTGATCCACCTGCCTTGGCCTCCCAAAGTGCTGGGATTACATGTGTAATCCCAGCAGTGACCCACAGCGCCGGGCCTAAGAGACTTACTTTTTAAAGAGCAGTTTTAGGTTCACAATAAAATTGAGAGAAAGACACAGAGGTTTCCCATACACTCTGCCTTGTGTCCCCCGTTATCAACATGCTGCACCAGAGTGGTACATTGGTTACAGTTGATGAACCTAAGTTGATATCATTATCACCCAAAGTCCATAGTTTACATTAGAGTTCACTCTTGGTGGTGTACATTCTGTGTGTTTGAAAAATGTATAACGACATTTGCATCTAGCCTTATAGTAGAGAGGATTTTCATTGCCCTAAACATTTTTTGTGCTTCACCTATTCATCCCTTCCCCTACTTCCTGGCAGCCTTCTGGCTGCCTCCATAATTTTGCCTTTTCCAGAATGTCTTATAATTGGAATCATGCAGTATGTAGCCTTTTGGATTGACTTCTTTCATGTAGTAACATGCATTTAAGGTTCCTCCATGTCCTTTCATGGTTTGATAGCTCATTTCTTTTTGGTGTAGAATGATATTCCATCGTCTGCATGTACCAAGCTTATTTATCAACTTTGACCTACTGAAGGGCGTCTTGATTACTTTCAAGTTTTGGCAGTTATAGATAAAGCTATTATAGACATCCATGTACCGGTTTTTGTGTGGACATAAGATTTAAATTTGTTGGGTAGATACCAAAGAATGTGTTTGCTGGATTGTATGGTAAGAGTAAGTTTAGTTTTCATAAGAAAGCGTTGAACTGTCTTCCACAGTGGCTGTGCCGTTTTGCAGTTGCACCAGCAATGAATGAGAGTCCTCTTGCTCCACATCCTCACCAGCATCTGGTGTTTTCAGTGTTCCAGGTTTTGACCACTCTAATAGGTGTGTAGTGATATTTCATGATTGTTTAAATTTGCACTCCCCTACTGGTGTATGTAGTAAGTCCATTCTCACATTGCTATAAACAACGGCCTAAAACCGGGTAATTTATGTAGAAAAGAGATTTAGTTGACTCACAGTTATGCATGACTGGGGAGCCCTCAGGAAACTTACAGTCATGGCAGAAGGGAAAGCAGGCACTTCTAACATGGCAGCAGACAAGAGAGTGTGAAGGAGGAGGAGGAGGAGGAGGAACCCCATATAAAACCATCAGATTTCGTGAGAACTCACCATTATCAGAACAGGATGGGGGACGCTGTCCCCATGATCCATTCACCTCCCACGAGGTCCTTCCTTCAACACCTGGGGATTACAAGATGAGATTTGAATGGGAACACAAAGCCAAACCATATCAGTATATGATGTGGAACATCTTTTCACATGCATATTTACATATGTATGTGTTCTTTGAATAAGGTTTCTGTTTAATATTCTTGGCCTATTCTTAAAATAGGATTGTATGTTTCCTTATTGGTGAGTTTTTAAGAGTTTTTAATATATTTTTCCTTTATTATGTTTTATTTATCTCATTATTATTGTTACTAGTTTTAGAGATGGGAGTTTCACCATGTTGCCCAAGCTGGTCTCAAACTCCTGAGCTCAGCTGATCCACCTGCCTTGGGCCTCCCAAAGTGCTGGGATTACAGGTGTGACCAGGTGTGCCTGGCCTATGATCCATTTTTTTTGGACAGGGTTTGGCTCTGTTGCCCAGGCTGGAGTGCAGTGAGGTTGTCTTGGCTTCCTGCAACCTCCACCTCCCAGCCTCAAGCAATTCTCCTGCCTCAGTCTCCTGAGTAGCTGGGTCTACAGGGGCATACCACCATGCCCAGCTAATGTTTTGTGGAGATAGGCTTTTGTCATGTTGCCCAGGTTGGTCTTGAACTCCTGGCCTCAAGTGATCCTCTTACTCAGCCTCCCAAAGTGGTGGGATTACAGGTGTGAGCCACTGAACCTGGCTCTGTGATCCATTTTGAGTTAGTTTTCGTGAAGAGTGTGAGGGCTGAGTCTAGATTGTTTTTTGCATGTGATATTTAGTTATTCCAGCACTGTTTGTTGAATAGACTGTCTTTGCTCCATTGTATTGTCTTTGTTACTTTGTCAGAGATCCATTTTCTATGTGTAGATGTATTCTGGGCTATTTTGTTTCACTCATCTATTTGTTCTTTCACTAATACCGTATTGTCTTGATAACTGTAGCTTTTTAGGAAGTCTTGAGGTCAAATAGGGCAAATCCTTTCACTTTGTTCTTCTCTCTTTCAAAACTTCCTATAAACCTAAGACTTAAGTTTGTTGATATCCACAAAATTTGCTGGGATTTTGATTGAGATTGTGTTGAATTTGTAGATCAAGTTGGGAAAAAATGACGTCTTGACAGTATTGGGTCTTTTATCCAAGGAAATGGAATATTTCTCCATTTAGTTCTTTGATTTATTTCATCAGACTTTTATAGTTTTTTTCATATAGATCTTGTCCATATTTTGTTAGATTTGTACCTAAGTAATGTAAATGGTTGTGTGTTTTTCACTTCAAATTGGAAAGCGATTGACTTTTGTGTATTAACCTTGTATCTTGCAAGCTTACTGTAATTGCTTATTAGTTCCTGGAGGTTTTTTTTTTGTCAGTTCTTTCACATTTTCTGTGTAGACAATCATGTCATCTGTGAACAAAGATAGTTTTAGTTCTTCCTTCCCATTCTGTACCTTTTCTTATTGTATTAGCTAGAACCCATAACAAATTTTTAGATACTAAAAGGAAGGAAGGCATTAAGGTTAACTAAAATGTAGTACATTTGCCACTGTAAAAAAAATTTAAAAATCTTCAACGAACTCAAATATGTGTAAAAATATTTTAAAGTAAATATATATTTTTTCCTACAATGCTGTAGAGTATTTAAAATTTTTAGGGGTACCATAGTCTTGTAGTTCATAATCTCTATTCAGCCCAGCTCCAGAAGATGTGAAAAATGTCATTGAAATTTTGATAGAGGTTTCATTGACTCTGCAGATCACTTTGGGTAGTATGGACATTTTAACAATATTCTTTCAGTTCATGAACATGAGACATCTTTCCATTTATTTGTATAATCTCTTTCAATTTGTTTCTTCAAAAATTTAGAAGTAGGCCAGGTGCAGTGGCTCACGCCTGTAATCCCAACACTTCGGAAGGCTGAGGCGGGTGGATCGTGAGGTTTGGGAGTTTGAGACCAGCCTGGCCAAGATGGTGAGACCCCGTCGTAACTAAAAATACAAAAATTAGCCAGCAGTGGTGGCAGGCGCTTGTAATGCCAGCTACTTGGGAGGCTGGGACAGGAGAATCGCTTGAACCTGGGAGATGGCGGTTGCAGTGAGCCACCATTGTGATGCTGCACTCCAGCCTGGGAGACAGGCAAAACTCTGTCTCAAAAAAAAAAAAAAAAGTAACTGAAAATAGGGAGTGATGTATAAATTAAGCTATTCAAGTTTTAACAATTTAGGGGCCATTCGAAGGTCTTTGCAGGAGGGAATACTCCGATAGCAAACATTGTGGTAGTTGTAAACATGAACGGTTTTTCATGTCAAGTCAGGGAGTCCTAACCAAGCCACAGTAATGAATTTTACTCAGCTCTGGAACAAGAATTTTGAAATGTTACGTTAGTTGTTTCACAGTATGTTGCTGAGTGTATGCATGTACAAGATTGATGTTAAAAAGGGTGTATAATCTGCTTGGCTTTCTCTGTTGTTGATTTGCTGCTAATAATTCTCTGGTTGAAGAGAAATATTTCCTTTTCAGGAACATATTGGAAATATATTTGAGGTGAGTAAAGGTGTATATTCTTTTTGTGCTTGGGTAAGAAGTACTGAGTTTTTACTGTTTAATTGTAATAACATAAATTTACTGATACATTTTGCATATTTATGTGTATACCTATGTGTATAGAAAGTGATACATAAGAATTGAAGCTGATTATTGCTTCAGAAAAGATTTGTTGGCTAGGTAATATATGCACGTTGTTCAAAATTCTTAAGTATTCTCTCCCCTACTGCTAGCCACCAAGTTACTTTCCTAGAGCCAACCACTATTATCAGTTTTCTTTGTATCCTTCCAATTATTTTATATATATATATAAAAGTAATTAAGTGTATACTTTACACCCTCTCCCCAGTATTGTTGTAAACACAAATAATAGGGTACTAGTCACTTTGATGTGTTTTGCTATTTTTGCTTTATATATTTTACGTCTTCTCACATCCACACAGAGCTTTCTTTCTTTCTTTCTTTTTTTTCCACAGGCACCTGCCACCATGCCCAACTAAGTTTTTTGTATTTTGAATAGAGATGAGGTTTCCCCATGTTGGCGGGGCTGGTCTTGAACTCCTGGCCTCAAGTGATCCACCCGCCTTGGCCTCCCAAAGTGCTGAGATTACAAGTGTGAGCCATTGCGCCTGGCCTCTTTTTTTTCTTTTAAATGGCTGCAAGACATTTTACTGTATTTGGTACTCCTAACTAGTCCCTTTGTTGATGGATATTCAGGTTGCTTCAGTCTGTGGCTGTGGCAATGTTGAGTGAATAACCTTGGTGCATATACCATTCCCTATGCATAAAAGGATATCTGTATGATAAATAAATACTTGGAATTGCTGGGTCAAAGGATATGTGCATTTGTAAATAATTAGGGTAGCGACTGCCAGACTGACTTCACAGAGCCTGTACCGGTTTATATTCCTGCTCTCAATGTGTCTCTGCCCACATTCTTGCCAACATAGTGTTACCAAATGTTTTGCTCTTTGGTAATCTGCTAGTGAAGGTATTACTTTAGTATCTGCCTTTTGTTTTGTTTTGTTTCGTTTTTTTTGAGACGGAGTCTTGCTCTGTCGCCCAGGCTGGAGTGCAGTAGCATGATCGTGGCTCACTGCAAGCTCCGCCTCCCGGGTTCACGCCATTCTCCTGCCTCAGCCTCCTGAGTAGCTGGGACTATAGGCGCCTGCCACCACGCCTGGCTAATTTTTTTGTCTTTTTAGTAGAGACGGGGCTTCACCATGTTAGCCAGGATGGTCTTGATCTCCTGACCTCGTGATCTGCCCGCCTTGGCCTCCCAAAGTGCTGGGCTTACAGGCTTGAGCCATTGCGCCCAGCCTAGTGTCTGTCTTTCTAATTTCTTTTTTGTTTTGAATAAGATTGAGCATCTTTTTGTATATTTAAGTTATTTCTTCTTAGTGGACCATTTTATTTTGGGCTCTTCCATTTTCTTATTGTGCTGTAATTTACATAAGGCAAAGTACACACTTGCAGATGTATAACTCAGTAAACTTTCTTTTAGTTGAGGTATGATTTACTTTCAGTAAAATGAACAGATGTTAAGTGTACTGTTTTGATGAGTTTTAACAGCTTTATCTGACCATGTAACCCACCCCAGTCAAGATTTAGAACATTTCCATCACTCAGAAATTTCCTCAGGCCCCATTTTGTTTTTCCTTATCTCCATCTTAGGCAATCAGTTTTCTAATTTCTGTTACCATAAATTAGTTGTGCCTGTGATTTTTTAAAATTAAAACATATTATCCACCCATGTAACTACCAACAAAATTGAGACCTGGAACATTTCATGCCTTCCAGCAGGCAGGCTCCCTTGTCCTTTCTCCCAGTCAGTATCTTGCCCACCAAAGGTAACCACTATATTGACCTGTGTTCACTAGAGACTAGTCATGTAAATCTGTGCTTCATCATTGTATCAAGCAGTAGTTTCTTTTCATTGATACACATGTGCAAATGTAATACTACTACTGTCTATTTTACTCTTTGGACAGATATGTGGAGTTTTCAACATTGGGCTTTTCTGAGTAAAACTGCTGGGAACATTCTAAAGCACTTAACATCTTTTTGGTGTATTAGAAATGGAATTGATAATAGGATGTAGATATATGTTTAACTTTAGAAACTGCTATAACCATTCCTCAAAGTGATTGTGCCAGTCTACGCTTCGCTAGCAATGTTTGTGAGTTCTAGTTGCTCTGTGTTTTTGCCAACACTTAATATTTGTTAGTTCTTTTTTAGTTTCAGCTGAGTGGGAGTGTGTGGTATCTCACACACTCCCCAAGGTTATAATTTGAATTTCCTTGGTGACAAATGATGTTGAGAATATTTTCCTGTGCTTATTGTTGATACATGATTCTTAACTGGGTGATGGGTCTTAGGATTTTCTTTTTTATTTATTTTTATTATTATTTTTTGAGACAGAGTCTCACTCTCACTGCATCCTCTGCCTTCCAGGTTCAAGTGATCCTCCTGCATCAGCCTCCCGAGTAGCTGGGATTACAACCCACCATCATGCCTGGCTAATTTTTCTATTTTATTTTGCAGAGATGGGGTTTCACCGAGTTGGCCAGGCTGGTCTCAAACTGCTGACCTCAGGTGATCACCCGCCTCAGCCTCCGAATGTGCTAGGATTACAGGTGTGAGCCACTGCGCCTGGTCAATTATTGCCTTTTATGTAGGGCTTGACATTCTTAGTGCTGAGTTCAGAATCTTTTACTTGCATTTTATTCACTGAAAAGTTGAATTAACCTAACTGGCTCACAAGGTAAATAAAAATGTGAGATGTGTGTGGGAAATAACCTGTTTGCTGACTGCTTGTAGAAGTCTTTTCTTCAGTCACGGTTTTGGGGAAAAGAACTTAGGGGGCATGTAGACTAACTAAAAGAAAAACATGGAAAAGAAGTCAAGGACTGGTGCAGTGGTTATCTAAGATAATAGGCAAAACGGTCAGAGAAACAGGAAAACAAATTAGACTATAACAAATGGAAAATATATTGTTAAGTATTTACTAAATTTCCAAAACAGAAACACAACAAACCTAGCTGTGTTTGTGTACATTTGTGTATCTAAGATAACTGGCTTTGTTTTAGCACTTAATATATATTAATGTTTTTACATTTCTAGAGAGTGTTTTATTTATTTATTTATTTATTTATTTTGAGATGGAGTCTTGCTCAGTCGCCCAGGCTGGAGTGCGGTGGCGTGATCTCGGCTCACTGCAAGCTCCACCTCCCGGGTTCACGCCATTCTTCTGCCTCAGCCTCCCAAGTAGCTGGGACTACAGGCACCCGCCACCACGCCTGGCCAATTTTTTTGTATTTTTAGTAGAGACGGGGTTTCACCATGTTAGCCAGGATGGTCTTGATCTTCTGACCTTGTGATCTGCCCGTCTCAGCCTCCCAAAGTGCTGTGCCCAGCCTATTTTTTTTTTTTTTTTTGAGACAGTTTCACTCTGTCACCCAGGCTTGAGTGCAGTGGCGTGATCTCAGCTCGCTACAACCTCTGTCCTCTGGGCTCAAGCAGTTCTCGCACCTCAGCCTCCCAAGGAGCTGGAACCTCAGGTATGCACTACCATGCTTGGCTAATTTTTGTATTTTTAGTAGTGATGTAGTGTCTCCATGTTGGCCAGGCTGGTCTCGAACTCCTGACCTCAGGTGATCTACCCTCCTCAGTCTCCCAAAGTGCGCGGATTACAGGTGTGAACCACCACACCTGGGCTAGAATGTTTTAGCTTTTTATAAACTTGTTTTATAATTTCGGACTGAGTTTCAAATAATAAAAAATAATTGAGAGCTTGACGAAAAAGAATTTATTGCAAAGTATCCCGTCAAACTCAGCGCAAGTAATATATCCTGTAATTGGAAGCAGAATGGGAACTATGGAAGTTCTATGAAGATTGTTCGGGACATTGTCTAGATTCTTTTTTTTTTTTTTTTTTTTTTTTGAGGTGGAGTCTCGCTCTGTCGTCCAGGCTGGAGTGCAGTGGTGCGATCTGTAAACTCCACCTCCCGGGTTCCCGCCATTCTCCTGCGTCAGGCTCCTGAGTAGCTGGGACGTCCGGCTAATTTTTTGTGTTTTTAGTAGAGAAGGGGTTTCACCGTGTTAGCCAGGATGGTCTCGATGGTGACATCATGATCCGCCTGCCTCAGCCTCGCAAAGTTCTGGTATTACAGGAGTGAGCCACCACGCCCGGATGGATACTTCTTGCACACCTGGCTGGATACTTCTTACATTGTTTGCAAAGCAGCTAAATAAGGCTTCCAACACCTCTTTAATTTACTTGTTATTTGTCTGAGCTTCTTGAGAAAATACTGTTATTTTGTACCCTCTTGCTCCATTTTTCCCACTCTTTATTGGATTAAGTAATGTGCTCAGGGTTACATGCAAGTCTAGCTCTCTAGCCTTGCTCTTCACCACTACTTTATATTAAGTTAAATGAAACTATGAGGTTAAATGCATTAATGTGGTGATATTAACGACCTTACCTATTAATACAGCTTAAAAGTTTTTTAAACAAATAGACATCCTAAATTTTACTGCAAAAAACGTAACATCCTCATGAAGATGCAAAACTAGTGTCTTGAAACACAGGGGCCAGCATTGCTTCACTTGGAAACAGTGGCCATCATTAGTCTTTGCTAAGCCCTGTGCATCAGGTGGCAGCAGGGACATTACTTACTTAGAGAGGACTTTCGTAAGAGCTGGTACTTTGTAACACTTAATGCTGATTATAATTATTTACTTGGATGACTTTTTTTCTTTTCCTACCTGAGTTTTGCACACTAACATGTTTAATGCTTCAGAGGGGTGCTATAAATTTGGTGCATATTTTAAGAAAGAAGAGAGAATGGATATAAAAACTCATGCTGCTGAAAATGTGATGAGAATTTTGTGTCTTGGTTTTTCAAGTAGTTATTTTGACCAACCTTGTCATTTATATGTGTATAAATTATATATATGGACTTTTATATAGTATTTTAAATAAATCATACAGTTCTCACAACAGCATTGAATGTGCTTTATTTTAAAATAGAGGGCCCTTATTTTATAAAATGTATACTCCAATTGTGCTATAAGTGGTAATTTACTTACCATTTTTAAGGTAATCTTTTTAGCATTAGAGAATTGATATAATTTCAAGTAGCTGCTTCATTCAGTATTGGAAGTGAGCTATTTACTTGCCTCAGCAGCAGGAGAATCAGCCTCAGCTTTTTAAGCCTATGGTAGAAACTGATTTATCTCTCTTTTTTTTACCCGTTGAGAAAATCCAACTGAGTTCCACATAAGTAAAAATCATCTTTACCACTGCAGGAATTAAAAATAAAAAATCTTGTTCTTTTTACATTTTAGGAGAATTAAAACTTTCAATAGGGTATCTCTGTATTGAGGCTCTTTGAATGCTAATAATTTTAGAGACCGTATTGTATTTACTATAGCTTAGTTTTGGAGGTGGGAAAATATGTCCATTTAGTGGCCTTAGTAGTTTAATGTGCTCCCCAGGATGGATGTTTTCTCTTCTTAATTTATATTGTTTATAGAATGATATCTCTTTAATATTACTTGAGGGGCTGGGGAGGTTAGGTTAATTTCTTGGGTTTATATAGCCTTAGGGCTGTTAGTAGTGTCCAATTTTCTTTAATCTAGAGGTGCTCAACCAGAATCCCTAAAGCCCCACAGATGATTTTCTAATCATATCTATATGCAGGTCTGTCAGCTTCTTAGCTCCTCCTGGTTACTGCTGCTGAAATGTCTCCTGGGAGCAGCACCATAGTAACAGGATTTTCAGGATCTAATATATAATATGAAATTTAGGAATATACTATAGGGATGAATGGTTCTTCTGTCAGTTGTAGCCTTGTTTTAAATTCCTATATTGGCCGGACGTGGTGGCTCACGTGTGTAATCCCAGCACTTTGGGAGGCCAAGGTGGGTGAATCATGAGGTCAGGAATTCGAGACCAGTCTGGCCAACATGGTGAAACCCCGTGTCTACTAAAAATACAAAAATTAGCTGGGCATACTGGTTCGCACCTGTAACCCCAACTACTGGGGAGGCTGAGGCAGGAGAATGACTTGAACCCAGGAGGGTGGAGGTTGCAGTGAACCAAGATTGTGCCACTGCACTCCAGCCTGGGCGACAGAGCAAGACTCTGTCTCAAAAAAAAAAAAAAAAAAAAAAAAAAAAAAAAAAAAAAAAAAAAAAAAAAAAATCATGTATTTACAGTGGAATTTGCAGGAGTCTGTTTGTTTGTTTGTTGCAGGAGTTTGTTTGTTTGTTTGTTTTAAAGAAATAATGTTGTAAAAAGTATCCAGTTCTCTGGTGGTAAATGCTTTTTATTTCTGTAGTCATATAGATTGTTTTACTGAAAACTTCCGTGGTGGGACTTTAAGATATATGAGATAGGTAAGTTGGAAAACTGTGAGGCTATGAGCAAGTTGGGGGGGTGAAACAACGAAAATAAAATACTTGCAAGGATAGTATTTATGATCTTTAAGCAAACTTCATTGGGCTATACTTTAAATATGATAAATGCATTGATTTGAAGTGTATTTGAATAATATACAGATGTATATAGCTGTGCAACTCCCACAATTTAAGACAAAGGTCATGTTTAAAACTGGAAAAGCTCACTTGTTCCCAGTTGCAGTTAGTCCACTTTGGCACCCCCATCCCAGGAAACCGCTAATTTGCTTTCTAACAGTACAGATTAGTTTTGCTTCTTGAGAAATTTCATATGAATGGAATTCCATTCTGTTTTGTGGTAGGGAGAATAAAGACCCATCTAAGACATCCATACTGTAATTCCCCGAACCTGTGGTTATTTAACCTTCCATGGCAGAAGGGATTTTACACATGTGATTAAGAGCCTTGATGCAGAGAGTATTGTCAAGGCAATCCTCATTTAAACAAACGAGGTAACCTATAACTCAGAGTGTTCGGAATTGAGTAAATGTGCCCTTTCTTTATGTTAAGTTCAGAATTTTATAGTACTATATGCTGAATCATGCCAGCAAGTCTAATCTCATCATACAGATCCTTAAAATCTGTAGTGAGAGGGTGATAGGACTAATGACTGCTGAAGAATGGTCACAGATGCACACAGTTGTTGGCTTGGAAGATGGAGGATGAGGCCCTGAGCCAAGGGAATGCTGGTGCCTCTAGAGTCTAGGAAAGTCAAAAGACACGAATCTCTTTAGGAGCCTCTGGAGAGGAATTGTTTTTTTTCCTTTTTGTTTTTTGAGATAGGGTCTCATTCTGTCACTCGGGCTGGAGTACAGTGACACAGTCACAGCCCACTCCAGCTTTGACCTCATGGGCTCAAGCAGTCCTCTTGCCTCAGCCTCCCAAAGTGGGATTACAGGTGTGAGACACTGTGCCTGGCCCAGAGAGGAATGATCACACCAGTTTACACCTTCATTTTAGCCCAGTGAGACCTGTGTCAGACTTGCAACTTACAGAACTACAAATTAACAAATTGTGTTGTTTTAAGCTACTACGTTTATGGTAATTCATCACCTAGCAAGTGTAGAAAGTAATACATACAGTGTGTATTTTGTGCTTGACTCCTCCCTCCTTGAATTGCCATTTTGCTGTGTGGATGTAGCACATTTTTTTGTCCATTCCCAGTTGATGGATATTTGTGTTGCTTCCAGCTTTGAGCTATATTCTAGTGTATAGTAGTATATGGAAACTAGTGTTTCCTTGTGTTTTCGTTTTTACTTCTTGAGGACATTCATACATCTTTTTGTGAACTGTTCAAATATTTTGCTCCTTTGAAAATTTGGGTCATATGTCCTCATATAATTGTAGTGGTGTTCTTTTTTATATTCTAGGTACAAGCGTTTTGTTAGAATTTTATATATATATATAATGTGTGTGTGTATATATATGTACGTATATATATATAAATGTGTGTGTGTATATATACACACATATATATATATTTTTTTGAGATGGAGTCTCGCTCTGTCCCTAGGCTGCAATGGTGTGATCTTGGCTCACTGCAACCTCTGCCTCCCGGGTTCAAGGGATTTTCCTGCCTCAGCCTCCCCGGTAGCTGGGATTACAGGTGCCAGCCACCACACCCGGCTCATTTTTGTATTTTTAGTAGAGGTGGGGGTTTTGCCACGTTGGCCAGGCTGGTTTCAAACTCCTGACCTCAGGTGATCCGCCCTTCTCAGCCTCCCAAAGTGGCTGGAATTACATAGATTTCTTCTTCAGTATATGTTTTGATATTTCATTCCTTTCATGACCCCCCCCCCCCCTTTTTTTTGTAGAGTAGAAGTTTTACATTTTCATGTATTCTAGGTTTTTTTTAAAATGGTTTCTGCTTTTTTTGTTATAAGAAAGTTTATCCTGTATTTCTATTTAGAAGTTTTAGAGTGTTAGCTTCTAGATTAAAAAATGGTTTTTTTTTTTTTTTTTTTTTTTTGAGACGGAGTCTCCCTCTGTCGCCCAGGCTGGAGTGCAGTGGCCGGATCTCAGCTCACTGCAAGCTCCACCTCCCGGGTTTATGCCATTCTCCTGCCTCAGCCTCCCAAGTAGCTGGGACCACAGACGCCCGCCACCTCGCCCGGCTAGTTTTTTGTATTTTTTTTAGTAGAGACGGGGTTTCACCGTGTTAGCCAGGATGGTCTCCATCTCCTGACCTCGTGATCCGCCCGTCTCGGCCTCCCAAAGTGCTGGGATTACAGGCTTGAGCCACCGCGCCCGGCCTTTTTTTTTTTTTTTTTTTTGAGACGGAGTTTCGCTCTTGTTGCCCAGGCTGGAGTGCAATAGTGCAATCTCGGCTCACTGCAACCTCTGCCTCCCGGGTTCAAGCGATTCTCCTGCCTCAGACTCCCGAGTAGCTGGGATTACAGGCATGCACCACCACGCCTGGCTAATTTTGTAATTTTTTGTGGAGACTGGGTTTCTCCATGTTGGTCAGGCTGGTCTCGAACTCCTGACCTCAGGCAATCCGCCCTCCTCCCAGAGTGCAGGGATTACAGGCATGAGCCACTGCACCCAGTCAAAATTGATTTAATTTTTGCGTATCGTATTAGGTAAAAGTTGAAGTTCATTTTTTTCCATGTAATTATTCAGTTGTTTTCATACCATTTGTTGGAAAAAAGATAAAAACTATATTCCTTTTGGAAGTCCTTAGTATCCTTTAAGATCAGATTTTCTTGTGTATTCACATTATCTATAGACAATGACTATTCTTTTTTTGTAATTCATACACCTTTTGTTTTCCTAATTAAATTTCTTTCATAGATACAGAACAATATAGATTAAAAAAATCTTTTCTTGAGTCATTTTTGGTAATTCATGTCTTTGAAAGGAGTTTTGTGTTTTAAAGAATTTATTAGCTCAATATTCTTTCAATTAATTTGGAGTCTGTGGCTATGTTGTTTTATTTTTCATAATTCGCAATATAAATTTTGATCAGTTTGGTGAGAGGTATCCATTTTACTGACTTGTTCAAAAGACAGTTTTCTTTCAGTGCTTTTTCAGTATTGGTGTGTCTGTTTTCTATTGCATTGATATTAGTGCTTTATTAGTTTAATTTGCCCTTTTTCTAGCTTCTTAAACTTAGATCAGTGATCTCAAATTCCAGTTTTTTGGTGAAATAGTGCACTTAAGGTGTTGCTTTAGCTGCATTTTACTATGTTTGATACGCTCTTTTTTCATATAATTCAGAATGATTTTTAGTTTTCATTTTGATTTCTTCTTTGAGCCTTCGTTTACTTTAGGAATATGTATCTGGTTTCAAATATTTGGTAACTTTGTATGGGAATTTTCTTTGTAGCCAGAGAAAATATTCTGTGATTTAAATAATTTAGATTTGCATCTGTTTTGTACTCTGCTTGTGATCTCTTCTGTTAATGTTTTATTTGCACTTAAAATATTTTGTATTGTTTTTATTGGATGTTGTTTTCTGTAAATACAAGTCCAATTTGTCAAGCGTTGTTTAGATCTTCTGTGTTACTAGTTTTTAGTTTTATTATTTACAGAGAGAAGGGTGTTAATCTCCAACTCTAAAAATAGTTTACCTATTTCTTTTTTAAAAAGTTCTGTCGGCCAGGCATGGTGGCTTATCCCTGTAATCCCAGCACTACGGGAGGCTGTGGCGGGCGTATCATGAGGTTAGGAGTTAGAGACCAGCCTGACAACATGATGAAACCCTGTTTCTACTAAAAAAAACAAAAATTAGCTGGGCATGGTGGCAGGCGCCTGTAATTCTAGCTACTGAGGAAGCTGAGGCTGGAGAATTGCTTGAACCTGGGAGATAGAAGTTGCAGTGAGCTGAGATTGTGCCATTGCACTGCAGCCTGGGGAACAAGAGTAAAACTCCTTCTTTAAAAAAAAAAAAAAAAAAAAAAAGTTCTGTCAATTTTTAGATTACAGATTTCCAAATTAAGGTGTTAGGTACACACATTTAGAATTTTTATGTTATCTTGATGGATTAACCACTTTATCATTAAGAAATGTTCCTCTTAGTCCTTGCTCTAGAGTACCTTGTTTGATATTAATGTATTAATAATCAGATTACACCTAGAGCTTCCTTGTGCTTAATTTTATCATGAGATACGTTTTCCATTTTTTCTTTTTCTTTTCTTTTTTTTTTTTTTTTTTTTTTTTTGAGACAGAGTCTTGCTCTGTTGCTCAGGCTGGAGTGCAGTGGTGCGATCTCCACTCACTGCAAGCTCCGCCTCCAGGGTTCACTCCATTCTCTTGCCTCAGCCTCCCCAGTAGCTGGGACTATAGGCGCCCCCCACTGCACCTGGCTAATTTTTGTATTTTTAGTAGAGAATGGGGTTTCACTGTGTTAGCTAGGATGGTCTCGATCTCCTGACCTCATGATCCGCCCGTCTCGGCCTCCCAAAGTGCTGGGATTACAGGTGTGAGCCACCGTGCCTGGCCTCCATTTTTTATTTTTCATCAGTTTTCATAGTTAACATGGGATTCTTTTGAACAGAATATAGTTGGGTTTTTGTTTGTTTTTAAATCCAGGCTGATAATGGGATTTAGATAATTTGCATTTAACATAATTATTAATGTGGTTGAATTTATACCATATTGATATTTGTTTTCTATTTGTCTTATCTGTTCTATTTTTTTCTTGCTGCCTTGATTAGCACTCCATATTATTTTTACTTGTGTCTTATTAGCCATATACCTTTTTGTTTACCTTTTTGAGACGGAGTTTTGCTCTTGTTGCCCGGGCTGGAGTGCAGTGGCGCCATCTTGGCTCACTGCAGCCTCCGCCTCCCGGGTTCAAGTGATTCTCCTGCCTCAGCCTCCAGAGTAGCTGGGATTACAGGCACATGCCACCACGCCCAGCCAATTTTTTTAGTAGGGGGTTTCATCATGTTGGCCAGGCTGGTCTCAAACTCCTGATCTCAGGTGATCCACCTGTGCTGGCCTCCCAAAGTGCTGGGATTACAGGCGTGAGCCACTGTGCCCAGCCCTTAATGGCATACTTTTTCCATTCTGTGTTCAAGTAAAATTGTAGCATTTCACATATTGTGTTAGATTTTTTATAGTATGCATCTATTTCTCCCTTTTATATACTATTTTTGCCGTACATTTTGTATGCTATAAACATTGGATATTATTTTTACTTTAAACAGTTAATTACCCTTTAGAGGAATTTTTGAAATGAAAAGTCTTATATGTGCATGAATATTTACTAGTTCTGGCACTCCACATGCCTTTGGGAAGATCGAGGTTTTCCTCATGTATCTGCTGTTTTCTTTCTGCTGAATAACTTCCTTTAACACTTCTTCTAGTCAGGTCTCTTGGTGAGGAATTCCATCAACTTTAGTTTGTCTGGTAGAGTCTTTGTTTCCCCCTTCATTTTCAAGGATATATTCACTGGGTGTAGAATTATGTGTTATCTTTTTACTTGAGCACTTTATTTTATTTTATTTTTTTTTTTTGAGACACTGTTTCACTCTGTTGCCCAGGTTAGAGTGCAGTGGTGCGATTTTGGCTCACTGCAGCCTCCACCTCCTGGGTGATTCTTGTGCCTCAGCCTTCCCAGTAGCTGGGATTACAGGTGCACGCCACCACGCCCGGCTAGTTTTTGTATTTTTAGTAGAAATGGGGTCTCACCATGTTCGTCAGGCTGATCTCCAACTCCTAACCTCAAGTGATCCACAAACAGTGTGGTTCTGTTGGGTAGTGCCAGCTTAATAGGAATGTGAGCTAGAATTGCAAAAAAATCTAAGCAGGCTTTTAGGAAAGCTGTGTGGAAAATGGAAAAAGAGCAAAGGCAGATAGAAGCAATAATAAAGTAATTAGGGATAATCAAGAACAAAGTGAATGGGCTATCAAATTCTGAGATCTCTCTGAGAATGATGGTTAGAGAAATCTATATAGAAAATAAATAATATATGGAGATATGTAGAACCCAGGGCCAACATTACTTGAGTAGTGAGGAATAAATATGACAGCTATCTGCAAAAAGCTAAGAAAAAGGGTGGAGCAGCCGAGCACAATGGCTCACGCCTGTAACCCCAGCATTTTGGGAGGCCGAGGCGGGCAGAGCACGAGGTCAGCAGTTCGAGACAAGCCTGGCCAAAATGGTGAAACCCCATCTCTATTAAAAATGCAAAAGTTAGCCGGCTGTGGTGGTGGGCACCTGTAATCCCAGCTTAAACCCAGGAGGCAGTGGTTGCAGTGAGCCAAGATCGCACCATTGTACTCCAGCCTTGGCAACAAGAGCAAGCAAGACTCTGTCCAGAAAAAAAAAAACAAAAAAAAAAAGGTAGGCCTTAAATTAGTCAAGTACTTACTTGGCCCTGGGGAAACTAATGAGAAGATAGCTCTGGGAGTGAACAGTAAAAAACATAATCTAAAGTGAATGTAGCAACTTAAAATGTTCTGTGGTCTGAAAAAGAAGGGTGACAGCTGGGAGCATCTTTGGAAGAAGTTTTCAACATAGCCAGGCTGAGTAAACTTTTAATTTGCTCTGATTATAATTTATTTCCCATTCACTCATACTGTTACCCATTTGAATCAACTTGGAACAAATTGTATTTAGTAGCTGTATTTAGGACAAAAGAGTACAGTTTCTAATGGGATTTTTTTTTTTTTTGAGACGAAATCTTGCTCTTGTCCCCTAGGCTGGCGTGCGATGGCGCTCTCTCGGCTCACTGCAACCTCCACCTCCCAGGTTCAAGTGATTCTCCTGCCTCAGCCTCCCGAGTAACTGGGATTACAGGTGCCTGCCACCACGCCCAGCTGATTTTTGTATTTTTAGTAGAGACAGGGTTTCACCATAGTGGCCAGGCTGTTCTCGAACTTCTGACCTCAGGTGATCTGCCCGCCTTGGGCTGGGATTACAGGTGTGAGCCACCGTGTCCAACCAGGAAAATTCTTTCTATCCTTGGGTAATGAAAAATTACTCTGAGATTTCACAGTGGCTGAGACAGAGAATATACCTCAGGTGTTCTGGAGTACAGCTGGTTTCACACTCAGCCTGTTTGTCATTTTATTGTGTAAACCAGTGGTCCTCACCCTTTTTGGCACCAGGGACCAGTTTTACGAAAGACAGTTTTTCCACGGACAGAGGGTAGGGGAGTGGTTTCATTAGGCATTAGATTCTCATAAGGAGCATACAGTCTAGGTCCCTCAAATGCGCGGTTCACAATAGGGTTCATGCTCCTGTGAGAATCTAATGCTGCAACTGATCTGATAGGAGATGGAACTTAGGTGGTAATGCTGGCCCCACTGCCATGGACTGGTACTCGCAGCTTCAGCCGGGGGTTGGGGACCCCTGGTGTAAACCATCACCAGCTAAGAAAATCAACTGCAACTGTTTTAAATACTGCTTTTGATACACCCTGGTAATGTTAAGCTATGCTGAAACATAAATACTTGAAAAATACTTTATGAGGAGAGGTGGTTCATTGTGAAAAATGTGTGGCTCTGAGAGTCATAGATTTGGCTTTCTTCCCAGCTTTGCTTTTATATACCACTGTGACCCTTCACAAGTGACTCAGCCTTCTCTTCACCACAGCGGTGCCATCTGTAAAATAAAGGAGTTGAACAGCATGTTTAAAGTGTCTTCTTCTGTGATTCTATGGGTTTTTGTTTGTTTTGTTATTACTAGTTTTTCTGAGCTACCTGAGAAACAAGTATATTGCATATAATTATAACCTTATTTGCAAGAAAGAATGTTTTGTGAACAACTCACCTTCCAATACACTGAGGTCCAGTCTCAGATTCTCACACGTTCCAGTTTGTGTCTTAATTTTTAAATGAAGGTAAAATAAAAAGCTTTGTGACTGTTTCTCCTTGTTAATTAATACCTCACTCTATTACCTTCCCAGCTTACCTTAACTGGAATTATGTCAGCATCCTTAGATAATTACTTTCTGTTAGCGCCTTCTCAGCTGTGTGGCACCTAAACAGAGGCCTATACAGGACGTTTTTCCACACAGAAGGTCATTTTGGGAGTTGAGGATAGTCAGGTAGAGCTGGGAATACAACCAAGAAATGGGAAGACAAATTTTACAACATTAAACTATGTGACGTGGAAAAACAGTACCTGAATCTGAGGACTTCAAAGAGACATTATACTTTGTTTTGTTTTCCTAGGTAACTCAGTCTGTAGTTGCTAAAATAGGAGGAAAGGATTGGACACTGGTCAGTTTTCAATTTTAGTGACCTGATAGCTTTTGATCTCTGGATTTCGGCATGCATGAAGGCGTCTATCCTGCTAGGAGCATTTCATAGCAGCTGCGCATTCCTGTCGTCTGGCTTATTTTGCTGAGTTTTAAGGATTTGAGGACTCTGTACTCTGTTAAAATATCAGCCTCTTTGACACTACACTGTTTGCTCCTCTGTTGTATTCTTGAATATCATTCCATATGTCTCTTTAAGGCCAGTTAGTTTATTTAAAAAAACCTTACTGCTGGGCTTTTCAGTTTCTGGGAAAGACAAATGATTAGGAGGGTGCATTTGGCTCTTGGTTGACAACATCTTGGTTGTTCTGAAAACAACCCTTTTTGACACTAAATTCTAGTTTGATACTCTTGTTTGGAATCAGATAAGAGAAAAAAAACGGGACTTTGGGGTTTAATTATTGAGTAAATTTTATAGTACGCTACATATGGCATGTTCCCAAAGTAGGTAATCTGGGATGATAAATATATTAATATCCACTTTCAGATTTGTTTAAATTGACATTTCCTTAGAATAATTTTAGAGCAGAGGTCAGCACACTGTTTATATAAAGGATTAAGGGTTAGATGGTAGATACTTTAGGCGTACTGTTATGAAGCAGCCACGGATAGTATGTAAATGAATAGGCACGGCTGTGTTCCAATATCATTTTATTTATGATACGTTGAAGTTTGTATGATTTTCACAGTCCCGTTGTGCCCCCTCTGCCCCCCCCAACCATTTAAAAATGTAAAAATTATTCTTAGCTTGTGGGCCATACAAAAGCAGGTTGGATTTGGCCCATAGGCTATCATTTGTCAACTCCTGTTTCGGAGCAGTGGTGATGAGTTTTGTTTCAGTTGCTTGCTTGTACTATTTAAGTGATTAATTGTAGAATTAGTATAATATAAAATTAGTTAAAAAGCTTTAAAATCTAGGTAACCTGTTAGTAAATTAGCCATTTTAAACCCCAGTTTTCTTATATGTAAAATGACAATAAGTTTTATAAAATATGTTATTCATTATAAACAACAGAATTTACCCTGGCTACTGTAATCAGAGTAGGGAATATTAAATATTATTAAAGAATACTAGGTGGTTCACAGAGTCATTGGGGAGTGCTAGAGATACAGATTTAAGTCCAAGCTTCTGGGAACATTGCCAGAAACCATGCTGCAGAACTAGATTTGAGAAAGCCAGGGACACTGAACACTAAATACGCACTCAGTTTGATTGAAGATGCTCCTGTCGTTGTCTCTGGTGGTGTTCCATTGACAGGTGCTCTGCCTTGCAATCAGTGGGAAATGGCTAGCATTGGCCGTTGCCATCATCAAAAGCCAGATGTGTCTGCCGTCTTGGAACTGAGCAAGGAATGGAAGCTCTGCTCATTGCTTCCTTCCAAATCAAGGTCTTCTGGATTTTTTTTTTTTTTTTTTTTTTTTGGAGGGAGTTTTGCTTTTGTTGCCCAGGCTGGAGTGCAATGGCGCGATCTTGGCTCACCACAGCCTCTGCCTCTTGGGTTCAAGTGATTGTCCTGCCTCAGCCTCCTGAGTAGCTGGGATTACAGGTGCCTGCCACCACTACTGGCTAATTTTGTATTTTTAGTAGAGATGGGGTTTCTCCATGTTTGCTAGGCTGGTCTCAAACTCCTGACCTCAGGTGATCTACCCGCCTCTGCCTCCCAAAGTGTAGGGATTACAGGCGTGAGCCACCGCACCCAGCCAATTTTTATTATTTTTATTTTTTTCTCAAGTCTTGCTCTGTTGCCCAGGCTGGAGTGCAATGGCGCGATCTCGGCTCACTATCATCTCTGCCTTCAGAGTTCAAGTGATTCTCCTGCCTCAGCCTTCCGAGTAGCTTTGAATACAGGTGTGTGGCACCATGCCTGGCTAAGTTTTTGTATTTTTTAGTAGAGACAGGGTTTCACCATATTGGTCAGGCTGGTCTCAAACTCCTGACTTCGTTATCCACCTGCCTTGGCCTCCCAAAGTGCTGGGGTTACAGGCGTGAGCCACCGTGCCTGCTGGAAGTTTATTTTTGAGATCAAAGAGTATGCCATGTCTTTAGCCATAAGGGAAGCTGGGAATTTTACATTCTAATTTCTAGTTTAGAGAGTAAGTAGATTTTAGAATGTGGAAATATCCACAAATTAAAAAGTGTTTTCAAACTTTTGATGGATGTCCACAGCAGTAAATACTTAACTGTCACCTATCAGCATGTGTACCTCCTTTTGTACTTAAACTTCCAACATCCTTAACTAGCTGTCATCTAAAAAATGTACAATTTATAAAAAGTTTGTGTTCTGTTCTAAATTGGTGAGAGTTGGTTATTTAGTTCCTAAAATTGATTCTTCATTCAGAACAAAAAAATGATAAATAATGAACTTGTTTCCAAGGTAGCCAGAATAAGGTTGTTGACAAAAGCTGAGTGTCTGTTTCACAGAGCAGAGATAACTTTCGTAATGGTGGAAAGATTCTGAGTGTTATCATCTTGCTACCAGGTAGCTCTGTCCCCTGTGAAATGTGGTACTGTTCGGTGTGGAGGGGAGAGGACCTCAAGAGTTAATTGTTGCTTATAGTAGATCACATTATTCAAAAACAGTTGCTTCCCTTCTTTGCTGACTTCTCCCTACAGGACCTCCTACTTGTGGGAGGAGTACTTGCTTGTTCCTGTGGACATCAGAATTGGCCATGGAACTTGATTTGGCCACTGGAAGATGAGTAGAAATGATTATTTGTCATATCTAAGCTGAAGCCTTATTAGGAGCCATTGCATGAATGATTTTTGCTTATTTTCCTCTGCCCCAAGAAAAACGGGCCAGATAAAGGCTATTTCTTTTGCCAGATTCCAGAATGAAGAAGATACCTGTAGCCAACCTGCAGCTGACAGCAAAAATGAGAAATACGTTTTGCACTGTTTGTCGAAGCCAAGACCTTTCAGAGTTAAAACTAATTTAATAATCATAAGTA
Source organism: Chlorocebus sabaeus (assembly GCF_047675955.1). NCBI lineage: Eukaryota > Metazoa > Chordata > Mammalia > Primates > Cercopithecidae > Chlorocebus > Chlorocebus sabaeus. The sequence goes on from NC_132918.1 coordinate 12,537,120, forward strand.
CTTACTTTCACTGTGTTGACATTTGCACTTTGCCTCAAAAATGATGTTTTGGAAAACTTGCTGGTTAGGAAAAAATCAGTGCAGTTTCTTCAAACTATGTTCTGCGCCACCATCACCACATACTTATAGTAAATAAAGTTTTACTTGGTGGGGCATGGTGGCTCATCCCTGTAATCCCAGCACTTTGAGAGGCTGAGGCAGGAGAATCACTTGAGCACAGGAGTTTGAGACCAGCCTGGGCAACATAGGGAAACCTCGTCTCTGTAAAAAAACCAAAAATATTAGCTGGGCATGGTGGCGCGTGCCTGTAGTCTCAGCTACTTAGGAGGCTGAGCTGGGGTGATCACTTAAGCCCAGGAGGTTGAGGCTGCAGTGAGCCAAAATCACGCCATTGCACTCCAGCCTGGGTGATAGAGTAAGACTACATCTCTTTAAAAAAAAAAAAAAAAAAAAAAAAGTCTTAATGTTCTTGATGAAGCAGTAAAAAGTATTAATCTAAAAAAATCATTATCTGAATCTGAATCTTTTTAATGGTCTTTGTGATGAAATGGGAAATGTTCATAAAATACTTATGAATGCAAAAGTATGATGGTTTCAGAGGGAAAACTCGTGGGCATTATTTGAGTTATGAGCAAAACCAGCCTTCTTTAATTTTCGCTTGAAACAGTGACTCATTATGGTGATTCTGACATGAGCATTTGAGAGATATTTTCTCAAAGTGAGCTTCTACTTTAAGGAAAACAATGGACAGTATTTGTTGCCAGTGATAAAATCAGATTTCACGTGAAAGTTTGAGTTTTGGAAAATTATTAGACACTGAGCTTGATAGCTTCCTGTTATTTAGACTTTTTCTGATGATTTTGGTAAAAGTAGTAGTGAATACAATTTTTTTGTTTGTTTTTTTGAGATGGAGTCTCGCTTAGCTGCCCAGGCTGGAGTGCAGTGGCATGATCTTGGCTCTCCACAACCTCCGCCTCGTGGATTTGAGACCAGCCTGGCCAACATGGTGAAACCCCATCCCTACTAAAAATACAAAAAATTACCTGTGCATGGTGGTGGATGCCTGTAATACCAGCTACTCGGGAGCCTGAGGCAGGAGAATTGCTTGAACCCGGGAGGTGGAGGTTGCAGTGAGCCAAGATTGCACCGTTGCACTCCAGCCTGGGCAACAAGAACAAAACTCCCATCTCAAAACAAACAAAACAGATCATATGAAAGCCAGAAAACTGACTTAACCTGAGGCAGTATAGTGAAGATGTACTGCTGTACAAGCCAAATGAAAGCAAATTGCTTCTGAAATTGTGTTTGTAGAGATAGAAAAACCTTTGCCAGAATGGTAGCAGCATACCGGGTACTGAGCTAAGTAGATCACATTTGAATACCAGCTCTTCCTTGTAGTCATTAAGATTAAAACACAGTCATCCTTTAAAAATATTTGTTTTCTGTATTAGCCAGACAATTGTATTAAGTAAGTATCTGCTAGGAATTGCAATCCTTGCATCTTTCAGTTCTTTGACAGTTCTTTCAGGAATGCAAATTACTTTTGTTTGGAGGGAGAGCTCGTAGGATCTCAGTCAGACTTCCTGGTAAAAACTACCTGATAAAAACTACCCTGCAGCTCCACCTGTCACGGCATCAATATGGGAATTTTGTCAGTTGGAAAACTAAGACTGCCCTTTGCGACTATATGTTCAACACCTGGAGAAGATAACCAATAAATTGGAAGGGTTAATCTACTGTGATAAATGGACTTTTGACCAAACTTTATTATTTGACCACTGTCACTCCTCTTTCTGACAGATGTGCCACATTGGTGCTATCTAGGTCTTTTAAGAGATGTAAGAGTGAGCTTTTATAGTCCCAGAAAGGTCTGGGCGTTTCACTTTTCAAGTGCATGGTTACCTTAATAAGTGGCTGTTGATCTTTGAGGAAAGCCAAGAGGGAAATCACAGTACTTGTGATGTAATTATAGAGCTTTGTGTAAAGGGTACCTTGCCTTACTGCTTTCATTCTAGAGGCTCTGCGAACTTTGAGAGGCTGTTGTTTTTCTGTCTTGGTGGCTTATGTCCCCCTTGTCAGGTCTCTGTATTCCATACATACTTGTTTAACCCAGAGTAGGAGTTAGCAGACTTTTTCTATAGGGGGCCAAACAATGCAGTGCTGTCGTTGTAGTGCTAAAGCAGCCATAGATAGTACATAAATGAGCTTTTCTGTTCCGTTAAAACTTTATTTACTAAAACACAGTGGGTCAGATTTGCCTCCGCTTGTAGTTTTCATACCTCTGGTGCAGATCACGTAGGATTATAGTGGAATGTCTTTATGTTACGGTTTTAGGGACTTTCCAAGGTTCCTGCAGACAAACCAGTTTGATAACCACTAGGTTCCTGTTCTTTAAGCTTGCCTGGTACCACTTGAAGTTATAATTAAACAGTCAACAAAATCAGACTGTGCATTTGAGTTTTGGTTTTAAAGCTTTAGAGCAGGGGTTGGGAAACTGCAGTCTGCAGGCCAAATGTGGCCAACCTGTTTTTTTGTTACCCACAAGTTAAAAATATTTTCCACAATTTAAAATAATTGAATAAAGAAGATAAAGATTATTTTGTGACAAGTTAAAAGTTATATGAAATTCAAATTTTCATGTATAAAGGTTTATTGGAATACAGCCACATTGATTAATTTATGTATAGATTATGGCTGCTTGCCTTTTTTTTTTTTTTTTTTTTTTTAAAAGATGGAGCCTGGCTCTGTCGCCCAGGCAGGAGTGCAGTGGAGCAATCTCGGCTCACTGCAAGCTCCGCTTCCCAGGTTGATGCCATTGTCCTGCCTCAGCCTCTCAAGTATCTGGGGCTGCAGGCCCCCGCCACCACACTCAGCTAATTTTTATTTATTTATTTATTTTTTGGTGTGTGTTTTTAGTAGAGACGGGTTTCACTGTGTTAGGCAGGATGGTCTTGATCTCCTGACTTCATGATCCGTGCGCCTTGGCCTCCCAAAGTGCTGGGATTACAGGCGTGACGCGCCTGGCCAGGTTATGGCTGTTTTCACCTCACAACTACACAGTTGAATAGTTGCAACGGAGACCTTTGGCCTTGGAAAAATTGCTCTCTGGCCCTTTACAGAAAAGTTTTCTAAACTTTGCTTTACAGGATGGAGAACAATTCTTCAATGTTGTACTTAGTAGCTGCCTCTTTCTTTGTCAGTGCCATGAGTCAAAAATTTATGCTGAGAATATGTCACTTTGTGTTTTTTTTGAGACAGAGTTTCGCTCTTGTTTCCCAGGCTGGAGTGCAATGGTGTGATCTTGGCTCACTGCAGCTTCCGCCTCCCAGGTTCAAGCGATTTTCATTCCCCAGTCTCCTGAATAGCTGGGATTACAGGTATATACCACGATGCCCAGCTAATTTTGTATTTTTAGTAGAGACGGGATTTCTCCATGTTGGTCAGGCTGATCTTGAACTCCCTACTTCAGGTGATCCACCTGCCTCCCAAAGTGCTGGGATTACAGGCATAAACCACCATGCCCGGCCTGAATATGTCACTTTCTTAACTCCAACACCGTTAAAACGGTCATCCCCACCCCACTGCCCTCGTATATCTGTGGCATGACCTTCATGGTTTTCTACCAGTATTACTTGGTCCCCAAAGCCTTGTTTTCTTTAGTCGCTTCATTGCAGATGGCCACAGTTGATAATTTAATTTTGTTAGAGCCTGAATGGACTATCAGAGACCCATCTTACATTACTAACTGTACCCTCACTGAATTGAAACCTAAACAATTGGATAATATTCTCAGATTCCCATTACCTTGAAAGTTTGCTCATTTACCTACTTCATAGGGTAGTTGTATTTTTTTTTTTTTTTTTTGAGACGGAGTCTTGCTCTGTCGCCTGGGCTGGAGTGCAGTGGCCGAATCTCAGCTCACTGCAAGCTCCATCTTCCAAGTTTACGCCATTCTCCTGCCTCAGCCTCCCGAGTAGCTGGGACTACAGGCGCCCGCCACCTCACCCGGCTAGTTTTTTTTTTTTTTTTTTTTTTGGTATTTTTTAGTAGAGACGGGGTTTCACTGTGTTAGCCAGGGTGGTCTCGATCTCCTGACCTTGTGATCCGCCCGTCTCAGCCTCCCAAAGTGCTGGGATTACAAGCTTGAGCCACCGCGCCCGGCCAGGTAGTTGTATTTTTAATGAGATAAATATTATCTAGTATTTTACTCAATTTTCGCTGTGCACAGGCATTGAGCTAAGTACTTTTCACACATAACAAAAAATTTAATTTCAAAGATTAGCTGATAATTAAAGTGGTTGACATAAATTAATATCTTTTGCCTATAATATTCCTTCCCTTTTTTTTTTTTGATTTGTAGATTTTCATTATTCACTGTAGTTATGTTCTTTATAGTTAGTTGCCTCAAACACTGAATTAGCAAATACTGAGCCATCGCTCCTACGGGAATATACAGGGTTAGGTTCCTGTAGGCCTCGGTCATAACATTTTTGTCAGCTGGTCAATAGTAACTTTGTGTGTTTCTGTTTAAAGATACCTTACTAATATATATTTTGTTGATTAATATTGCATTTAGAGTCAGCAGTACTAAAACTCATATGAACAAAGCTTATTTCCCACACATATTTTCTCCACAGCCTTCTTGCGCTTAGCAATACTAGATAGCCCTAAGCATAGTGATAAAGTGCTGTTTTAAATAGTGAAATGACCAGCAGAAAGCACAAACATACACAAATGTGGCACTAAATAGACCACACAGAGGACATTTGTTTACAATATGATGGCTGAAACAAGGCAGAATGCTGTCTTTTTTGTCTTCAGGTGGGTAAGTGTGCAATGGTCACCTCAAATTTTTCACCATTTTGTGCATGTTCGCATATGACTGCAAAAGTGCCGCAACTATTAATTTTGGTGCAAGCAGGCAAATTCATAAATGTGAAATCCATAAATTGGTGAGGATTGACTATTTCCGTTAATGCCACTAATTTATTATTGTAAATTTATTATTTTTAAATTTTTATTTCACTTGCTTCTTAAACTTATTTATTTTAATTGTAAATAGACATAAAAATTTACTATATTAATTGTTAAAAAATGTATAGTTCAATAGTGTTAAGTAAATTCCTACTGAGGTAGGAGATGGGACTCGACTCCAGAGGTGTGGCTTGGTCTTTGCACCAGATTGAAGACTAACAGAAGCAGAGATGAGGCGAAAACACCTCTCCATAAAGACATGCCCCCCCCCCCCCCAATGTCATGTCAGTTTATCATTGCCATGGCAACCCCTGGAAGTTTCTGTCCCTTTCCATAACAATGGCCCAGAAGTTACCATACTTCTAGAAATTTCCGCAGAACCTATTCTTTAATTTGCATGTAATTAAAAGTAGGTATAAATGTGACTGCAGAACTGCCCCTCAGCTGGCACTCTGGTCACACTGCTTATGGGGGAGCCCTGCTCTGCAAGGAGCAGAACCTCTGCTGCTGCTTCCACAAAAGTTGCTGTCAAACACCACCGGTTCACCCTGAATTCTTTCCTGGGTGAAGCCAAGAACCCTCCGGGGCTAAGCCCCAATTTTGCCTCTTGTCTACCGTGTACCACAGTCAGTCTCCAGTGTTCTTCATCCTGCAAAACTGAAACTCTGCCCATTAGGCAACTTCTCATTCCTGTCACCTCTAGCCACTGGCAACCACTATTCTTACTTTCTGTCTTTATGAATTTGAGTATTATAGGTACCTTATGTAAGTGGAATCATGTAGTGTTTGTCTTTTTATGAACTACCTTAATATACTTAGCATAATGGCCTCACAGTCATCTATATTGTAGCATGTATCAGAATTTCCTTGCTTTTTAAGGCTAATATTTCATTGTATGTGTAAACCATGTTTTTTTAATCTGTTGATGGACACTTTGGTTGCTTCCGACTTTTCTGCTGTTGTGAATAGTGCTGCTGTGAACACGGGTGTACAAATATCTCTTGAGATCCTGCTTTTTTTTGGTCCACTAACAGTTTATCTTTTATATGCCATACATACACGTTGTAAAAATGAGTGAAGCAACCAAATGGAACAGATGTACACTGTAAAGTGATATGTTGAAAGTTCTTAGTTTGAGCTCATTCTATTCACCAGATACAGCTGTTGTTAAGACTTCAATATGTAACCTTTCAAATGTGTTTTTATACACTTTCAGTGTACATAAAAATGTGAAAAAAATTTAATATGATTTATATGTAGTTTAATAACGAGATCATATGCGTACTGTTCTGTTGATAACCTAATACGTTGTGTTATTCATGTAAATACAAATATATTTTGTTCTTAACTTCTACCTGGTATCCTGACTGTGTACCATAACGTTTTAGAAATCAAAATCAGTTTCTAAATTATTTAAAAGTAATGCATTCATGCAGCAGAATCTCCAAACAGGATAGAATGGTATGAAGAAAACTAAGACTTTTTCCCCTATCCCCAAGTTTTCTAGAGGCAGCCACTGTTAATAGTTATTTCTTGCTTGCTTTATTTTAAATGATAAATTATACTAAAGAGTCTATTAACTATGGGACACATTTCATTTGAAAGCTTTGAGAAAATTAGTGCGTTTATTCTTACATTTTCTTTTTCAATTTAAATATATTATTTTTACAAGATAAGGATTAGAGCAGGGATGTCCAATCATTTGGCTTCCCTGGGCCACAGTGGAATAGGAGAATTGTCTTGGGCTATATATAATATACACTAATGATATCTGATGAGCTAGAAAACAAAATTGCAAAAAAATCTCATAATGTTTTAAGAAAGTTTATGTGGGTTGGACAAACTTGGATTAGCAATTGCAACTATGTGGTTTTGAACCTACTTTTTTCCTATAGGATGATTTTTTAAATTGAAAAACAGAATTATTGTTATGACTGTTACTCACTTATGAGGAAGGAAGTAATACTGTCATTTAACTTGCTATTAAAGGAGAATCTCCCACTGTCAATGACAAGGGTATACCTCTTATTTTCTTTTTCACTTGTTACTTCTGGTTCATACTCAGATGCCACTGTTTGTTCCATGTCATGTTGTGTTTTATTGGATTCCTTTTTTGTTTTGCTGCTTTACCTTTTCAGTTTTTTCATGTAAGTAAAATTTCAGTTCTTGAATGTCTGAAAATGCTTTTATTTTTGACTCAGTTGCAAATCTGACTTGACAGCAATGCTTTCAACCTTTTTCATGTCGTAAATTGATAGAAAATGGTAATATTTGTGTGGTGGATGAGACTGCTTGTTGCAAAGGCCTCTGGATGCTCAACTGGTAACCTGTTGGCAGCACACATGTTGGGGAAGCTTTGAGTTATAGAAATATACTTTCAAGGTATTTTCTTCTTTTTTTGAGATGGAGTCTCACTCTGTTACCCAGGCTGGAGTACAGTGGCGCCATCTTGGCTCACTGCAGCTTCCGCCTGCGAGTTCAGGTGATTCTTTTGCCTCAGCCTCCTGAGTAGCTGGGACTACAGGTGTGTGTCTAATTTTTGTATTTTTAATAGAGACGTGGTTTCACCATTGGCCAGGCTGGTCTTGAACTCCTGACTTGGTGATCTGTCCACCTTGGCCTCCCAAAGTGCTGGAATTGCAGGCGTGAGCCACCACACCTGGCTGTTTCAAGGTATTTTTCTTGTAGAACTTGGTGGACACTGCTATATTGTCTTCTTGCACCCATTATTTCTGATTAGAAGATGAGTGTTAAGGTGATCCTAGTTTTGTTCTGGAAGCTTTCTTGGCATTCTGAAATTTTACTGGCGAGAATCCCGTTACAGGTATTTTTCTTTTTTTTTAGTGTTACTCTGTAGTTTTCAGTTTGACAACTGAATCATTCTTCAACTCTTCGAAAGTTTAACTTGCCCCTCCATCTCTCTCTGTTCTTCACTTTGGGATGTCTTATGTTGTAAGTGGATGTTGGACTCTCTGGATTGTCACATTTTCGTTTTTTTCTTACTATATTTTTGTTTTTTTGGTTTACTTTCTGGGAAATGTTTATATTCTAGGCAAATGAATTTGGTGTTTAGTTATGTCCCATTTTGTTACACAGTTGAGTTTCTTAATGCTTTTTTTTTTTTTTTTTTTTTTGAGATGGAGTCTTGCTCTCTTACCCAAGCTGGAGTGCAGTGGTGTGGTTTCAGCTCACTGCAACCTCCCGTCCTGAGTTCAAGCGATTCTCCTCCCTCAGCCTCCCAAGTAGCTGTGGCTACAGGTGCGCGCCAGCACTCCCAGCTAATTTTTGTATTGTCTTTTTTCTTTTAGTAGAGACAGGGTTTCAGCATGTTGACCAGGCTGGTCTCGAACTTTTGACCTCAGGTGATCTGCCTGCCTTGGCCTCTCAAAGTGCTGGGATTATAGGTGTGAGACACCACTGCTGGCCAATGCTTTACTAATTTTATAGCCATTGCTATGTGTTTTCTTCTTAAATGTGGCCAAGGTTTTGTTTTGTTTTGTTTTGTTTTTAAATCTTGCAGTGTGTTTTTTGAGTCCCTGTGAGAATTAAAATATGTTTGTCTGTTCCATGATTTCTGTATGTTCCTCTTACACCTTTTATACTATTAGGTTTTGGCAAACTTTTGGTACATCTTGGTTAGTATTGTTAAAGTATGTTTCTGTTGCAGTATGTGTAATGGTTCTTTTTCTATGAGGCTTCTCTCTTGAATAGTAGTTTTGGTGACAGGTTCTGTGAAAGGGGGTCAGGTATGGACCAGCAGTGCTCCTTCTTCTAGGGAGTATGGGTGAGGAGTCAGCAGGCACATGCTTGGGTTACTGTGGTATCTTCAGTACTTCCAAGGAGCGGTGCTTTGGTATATTTCACTGAAATGATGAGAGATCCCTTCCTCTTTCCCTCCTTTTTCTCCCTTTTTGCTTCCAGCTCCTTTTGTTTCTCTCTTAGCATTAGAGGTCTGGTGTTGCCTTCATCTTTCTGTTGTACTGTTCTCTCCTGCCTGGCTGCTCTCATAGAAAGCCTCACCGGGCAACAATGCCTACTTTTTTTTCCTCCCAGACAGGATCTTGCTCTGTCACCCAGGCTGGAGTACAGTGATGTGATCATGGCTTACTGCAGCCTCAACCTCCCAGGCTCAAGTGATCCTCTCGCCTCAGCCTCCCAAGTACCTGGGATCACAGGAGTGTGCCACCACGCCAACTAATTTTTTTTACTTTTTATAGAGATGGAGTCATACCATGTTGCCCAGGCTGGCCTCACACTCCTGGGCTCAATTAGTCCTCCCACCTCGGCCTCTCAAAGTGCTGGAATTGCAGGTGTTGGCCACTGCGTCCAGCCAGTACCCACTTTTTATAGAGATTCTTTCTCTGGCTTTATCCTTACCTTTAAGAGCTACCACCCATCAACATCTCTGTTCACAGGGTCAGAGGATGGGGTCGTCTCTCCAGAATGTGGGTAATGCAGTGCCCTGATGAAGTACCATCGTTGTTTCCTTCTCCTTGTAGTTGTGATTAGTATATAACTTGGAACTTCTTTAGTGCGGCCTTGAAAAGACTTTCTTGTCTTATATGTGGGTTTTTTTCTCGTCAGTCTGTTCTACTTTCAACCTGACCAAAATTCTTTAGAATTTATCATCATCCAGTGACGTCTACTCGCTTTGCAACACTGCTGTTGTTTCATTTTATCTTTGAGACAGGGTCTTGCTCTGTCATGCAGGCTGGAGTACAGTGGCATGATCATGGCTCAATGCAGCCCCAACTTCAGGCTCAGTTGATCCTTCCACCTTAGCCTCCCTAGTAGCTGGCACTACAGGTACTACCACCATTCATGGCTAATTTTTGTATTTTTTTTAGTAGAGACAGGGTTTGCCATGTTGCCCAGGCTGTTCTCGAACTCTTGGACTCAAGTGGTCCACCTGCCTCAGCCTCCCAAAGTGCTGGGATGATAGACGTGAGCCAAGGACCCTGGCCCGTTATTTCATTCCCTTCATTTTGCATGGGGCCTTGGGAAGGAGGAGCAGTAGATACCTTTGTCTGCCTTAAACTGTAATTGGCTCATTTATGACTGCAAATGTTCCCAAACATGTCTCTCTTAAAAAATGTTTGATTTTGTTTATTTTTAATTAATTAACTAATTCATGTATTTATTTTGAGATAGAGTCTTGAGTTCTATTACCCAGTGGAGTGCAGTGGTATGATAACAGCTCACTGCATCCTCAACCTCATGGACTTAATCAATTGATCTTCCTGCCTCAGCCTCCAAAGTAACGGGGACTGCAGGCACATGCCACCACGCCCTGCTAATTTTTGTAATTTTTGTAGAGATGAGGTTTTGCCATGTTGCCCAGGCTGGTCTCAAATTCCTGGGCTCAAGTGGTCCACCCGTCTTTGCATCCTAAAGTGCTGGGTCACAGGCGCAATCCACCATGCCATGCCCGGCCACGTCTTTCTCTTAATGTACATCACTTCTTTAGTATGTGGTGCCTTAGAAGAATTAATCAGTCATCTTCCCCCCACCCCTATAACATATTAATTTTAATGTATGCCATAATGCTTAGAGCTGTTTTCTGGGCTTACAGCCTGTTACAGAAGTAAACATGCATAGTCATTGTCATATTGCTTGCTGTCACTTGCTGAGTGCTTTTTATGTATATAAGGTTATACATGTGAGTGAGGTCATCTTTTTTTAAAGACAGTATATGTTGGAAGATATTTATCTAATCACTCATGAAAATGGTCAGAAAACTGATAAAATTGAGTAATTATCTTTAGTGAAGCATAGTAAAGCTTTTTGAAACATTTTTGAAAATGATTTAGTAAAAGCCCTGAGGGAAGAGAGTGAAAGACAGGACCAGCCAGTTCGTTTTTCTTCTTTGCTGTATTAAGGATGTACACTGTAGTTTTAGGACACACTTTAGCAGGGGAGAAATATGGTACTTATGCTCCAAATGCCTTTTTACACAGCACCTTTTAAACCCTGTTTGTCTATTTTTGATAATGTGTAGGACATTAATGTAGATTTTACTACTCAAATGTTTTAAACATCAGGATTTTGATTAAAAATTGAGAGGATGTCCAGACATGGTGGCTCATGCCCGTAATCCCAGCACTTTGGGAGGCCGAGGAGGGTGGATCACTTGAGGTCAGGAGTTCGAGACCAGCCTGGCCAACGTGGTGAAACCCTGTTTCTACGAAAAATACAGAAATTAGCTGGGTGTAGTGGCTGACGCCTGCCTGTAATCCCAGCTACTTGGGAGGCTGAGGCAGGAGAATCGTTTGAATCCGAGAGATGGAGGTTGCAGTGAGCCGAGATCCACACTTTTGCACTCGAGCCTGGGCAATAGAAGAAAAAAAATAAATACATAAATAAAATTGAGAGGATATGTCAGTACTTACAACAGTAAGGCAGTGCTTATGTCTGTGGCTTTTGGACTTTTGGACTGTGATTCACAGTAAGATACATATCTCTGCCTTGTACATATATGTATATAAAACTGAAATTAGTTTCATGAAACAGTATTTGCCCTTCATGTGATGCACTCATATTGCATTCATTAAAAAAGGATATGGCTCACTAAATTTATTTTATGATCCACAAACTGATTGTGACCTGCAGTTTGAAAACCCCTGATTTTAGATACTGATCTGTTGGAATAAAGGGAAGATGGAGCGATTTGGATTCCAGTAGATCTTGGTTCTTCTAGCTTAACAGTTTTAGGTAATTTCCTTATTTGGAAGGAATAGAAAGCACTCGGGTTAATCCCAGAAGGCCAATTCCAGCCCTCTGGGATTAACCTCCAGAGTGCTTTTTATTTACATGGTTTTTTAAAAAAACAACCCTCCGCCTGAATGTAAATGCCAGTAGAGCAGGAGTCTTGTCTTTGTTGGAAGATGTCAGTGATATCATTACAGTTGCTTATTTTTGTGGCTGTTAGCTGAAAATAATATCTTGTTAGCTTGGCTGTGATCACTAGAAATATATACAAAGTGAGGCCTTGTGTGGTGGCTCACGCCTGTAATACCAGCAGTTTTTGGAGGCCAAGGCGGGTGGATTACCTGGTCAGGAGTTCGAGACCAGTCTGGCCAACATGGTGAAACTCCATCTCTACTAAAAATACAAAAAGTAGCTGGGCGTGGTGGCGCACCTGTAATCCCAGCTACTCAGGAGACAGAGGCAGGAGAATCACTTGAACCCAGGAGGCGGAGGTTGCAGTGAGCCGAGATCGCACCACTGCACTCCAACCTGAGTGACAGAGCAAGACTCTGTCTCCAAAAAAAATATATATATATATATGTACACACACACACACACACACACACACACACACACACACTGCCTTGCGGTGCCAGGAGTGATACAGATAGATATTTAATAATTAGAAGCCTTTTATTATCGTCATTGTTTTTAATATATACCAGTTACTAGATTAAGTAGGCTCTGAGATTCAACTTTATTCTTGCTTTTAGAGAGACAACATGCTATTACTATAGAGACATAGACATAACTGCCATACAGGGTGAGGTGGATGTTAGTAGAGTATGTAAGAGGTATTGTAACCTAAAGGAGGAAGTCAGGGTAGGGAAATTACAGATGTATTCCATATTTAAAAATTTTAAGGAACAGAATCTCTTAAATTACCACCAGCTAAATGGGGTATTTCTTTAAGGAAGCATAAGGGGGAAAGACCATAATTATCTTAAAGCTGCAAAGCCAAGTGTTTCAGGAAATTGTAGTACTGTTTTGCCTATAACTGATTGTTTTCACTTTCTGGCTTCATGGATAATTGGCATGTGTTCTAGAATGTAGCACATTCTTAGGGACTGAATTATCATGTATTCCCCTTAGTAGCGACAGTACTAGGCTTCCAGATCTAGTATTCTGCCATAATTCTGTTTTCTCTCTTTCTCCCTGCTCCGAATAGACCAGGCTTTCCTCTGATTTGTGGTTCCTGTTTGTTGCTATGTGACTTGTGCTGACCTCTTTCACAGTCTTGGTTCCTTGACTCCAGGTTTTTTGTTTGCAAGCAACAGAAATAGTCTAGTTATCTGAAGCAAAAAAAAAAGGAAAGATGGGGAAGTTCATTGAATTAACGAAAAACAGAGGAATAAAGAATCTAGGTCGTGGACATCACAGTGAGCCGGCTGATTTGGCAGTGGTTAAGAATCAGTTTGAATTATTTTCCTGTATAATTTCTCTCTCTTTACATTCACATATCTAGGAGGCTGTCTGATTTGGCTAGCTGGAGTTATGTTCCAGGCCTTTGCACGGGGAATAAAAGGGCATTGTGACTGAAAATTCCAAGACCGTGCAGAAAAAACTATGTAGTTTCTCTAAAGCAAAAGCAGAAGACTAAAAACAACAGACGTCCAATATATAGCGTTAACATGGAATGTTACTTTTTTTTTTTTTTTTCTTTTTTTGAGGCAGGAGTCTCACTCTGTTGCCCAGGCTGGAGTGCAGTAGCACGATCTTGGCTCACTGCAACCTCTGTCTCACCCTGCCCAATAGCTGGGATTACAGGCGTGTGCCACCACGCCCAGCTAATTTTTGTATTTTTAGCAGAGATGGGGTTTCACCATGTTGGCCAGGCTGGTCTCGAACTCCTGACCTCAAATGATCCATCCGCCTCTGCCTCCCAAAGTGTTGGGATTACAGGTGTGAGCCACCATGTCTAGTGCATAGAGTGTTACTTCTGTGCTGCATATATGTGTATATGATGTAGAATAATATGTAATGTTACTTCTGTGTGTGTGTGTATGAGTGTAAAAAGTGAGCAGAACTTTGATGCAGTGTGCAATGAAAGCTCAGGGTGTATATCTTGAAACTATGTCATATTGTGGAGGGCGGGTGGTAAATACAGATAATGTCAACCCAAGGATTTTGGATTCATTTATTTATTTTATTTATTTATTTTTTGAGACATAGTTTTGCTCTTGTTGCCCAGGCTGGAGTGCAGTGGTGTGATCTCAGCTCGCTACAACCTCTGCTTCCCAGGTTCAAGCTATTCTCCTGCCTCAGCCTCCTGAGTAGCCGGGATTACAGATGTCCCCTGCCATGCCTGGCTAATTTTTTGTATTTTTAGTAGAGACAGGGTTTGGCCATGCTGGCCAGACTGGTCTCAAACTCCTGACAGGTAATCCTCCTGCCTTGGCCTCCGAAAGTGCTGGGATTACAGGCATGAGGCACTGCGTCTGACCAATTCATTTATTTTAAGTAGTGAAATTACTTAATATCTCAGAACATTCTTTCTGGAGGTAGTGTATGTATGGAGGTGAGGGTGAAGGGCTGTGTGAGCAGATACAGGCAGCAAGAACAGTAAGAAAGCTATTGGGTTGAAATCTGAATTTATAAGGCTCTGTGTGATCTGCCACTGCCTACCTCTGATTTAATTTCCTACTGTTTGTTTGTTGCTTGCCACTCTGTAGCCACCCTTACTTTTGTGGGAGTCACCCTTGTTCTTACCTTAGAGCCTATGCAGTTGCTGTGGTTCTCTGCTTAGAATTCTCTTAACTTCTGGTTGTCACTTTGTTGGATTCTTGTCGTTTGTACCTCATTTCATGTTCCCCATCTCTTTCCTGGCCATGTTCTCTAATCCCATTTTGCCTCTATGGCTTTTCGCTATCATGTCATTTTATTTTATTTTTTTAACCACAGTTATTACAATCTGTTAACCTTTTTTTTTTTTTTTCCCCCATCTCTTAACAGTGACAGACAAGGTTTGATTGCTAAGGAAAACTCACATGATCCAAAGTAACAGTGCTCATCAATCTGTGGTTTATTGTTGAAAAACGATACTTAAAGCAAGTGCTTTCAAGTTAGGTTGCACATCATAAGCAAAGGGTGCCTCCCATCAATGGACCTGAAGAGGCTGAGTGTGAGGTTCAGTTGTAGGGCCATATGGTTATCTATCTTTCTTGGATCAGGGTCACTGATGTGTGCAGAGAATACTTTGGAACCAGGGATCCCACAGTGGAGTCTCAGTGGGGCTTATATTCCTGCTGGCCACATAGGCATATTTTTGCTGCATAACCAGCCTTAATGGCAGAAACCTCTAGGGGCTCACCAAAACCAGGTGCAAACCATCAGTCTCACTGTTAACAGTAAACAATGCTGACAAGATGGTACAGACAGGCCATAGCTCATGGGATTCATGGTTTCAGAGCAACATTATTAATCAGTGTGTTTCATGCTTTGACCAGGTATGAGTGCCACGCCAATACCTCTCTTATTTCAGGGATATACACAGGACAATTCCAGCCTTCTGGGAGTGCTTTTTGTTTCCTTTTTTTTAAAAAAAACTTCCACTAGAATGTAAATGCCAGTAGAGCAGGAATCTTGTCTTTGTTGGAAGATGTGATGATTTTGTTAATGTGTTTAAGATTTGACAAAGGATATTCAGGGCCGGGCGTGGTGGCTCATGCCTGTGATCCCAGCACTTTGGGAGACCAAGGGGAGTGGATCACTTGAGGCCAGGAGTTTGAGACCAGCCTGGCCAACATGATGAAACCCTGTCTCTACTGAGAGTACAAATATTAGCCGGGCATGGTGGTTCATGCCTGTAATTCCAACTACTTGGGAAGCTGAGGCAAGAGAATCACTTGAACCCAAGAAGCGGAGGTTGCAGTGAGCCGAACCAAGATTGTGCCACTGCGCTCCAGCCTGGGCAACGGAGTGAGACTCTGTCTCAAAAAAAAAAAAAAAGGATATTCAGAATGACAAAGTGTTTTTTCCATTTAGGGTTTTTTTTTCCTTTTTTTTCTTTTCTCAACTTTTAGGTGTGGGGATAAGTATCTTTGGAAGACTAGGCACTTTATGCAGTGTTGGGCTCAGGCGGCAGTGAGTGTTAAGGAATGGGTATAAAAGTGAGTGTGATTCTGTTCCCCATCTTGCTATTTCTTTATTTTTCTTGGACTCTCTCTTAGGGGTCTTTATGATTAGGCAAATACCTTTTGACTTTTTGTGTGTGTGTTGCTATGTGTCTTTGAACGAAGAGTTAGGCATTCAATGTGTTCTTTTTGAAGTGTCTCCTACACTTGACATGGATTCCCCTGATTTGCTGAAGAAATTCTCAATATATTCTCTGAAACCTGGTTTCTGTTGCCATTGTGCTACTGACTGCGTGATAAGCCTCAGTAAGTTTATTTTTATTTATTTATTTTTTTTGAGACGGAGTCTTGCTCTGTCTCCCGGGCTGGAGTGCAGTGGCCGGATCTCAGCTCACTGCAAGCTCCGCCTTCCGGGTTCAAGCCATTCTCCTGCCTCAGCCTCCCGAGTAGCTGGGACTGTAGGCGCCCGCCACCTCGCCCGGCTAGTTTTTTGTATTTTTCAGTAGAGACAGGGTTTCACCGTGTTAGCCAGGATGGTCTCGATCTCCTGACCTTGTGATCCACCCCTCTCGGCCTGCCAAAGTGCTGGGATTACAGGCTTGAGCCACCACGCCCGGCCAAGCCTCAGTAAGTTTAAAGAATTTTGTTTTTTTGAGACGGAGTCTCACTCTGTCACCCAAGCTGGAGTGCAGTGGCGCGATCTCGACTCACTGCAGGCTCCGCCTCCCGGGTTCACACCATTCTGCCTCAGTCTCCCGAGTAGCTGGGACTACAGGCGGCCGCCACCGCTCCCAGCGAATTTTTTTCTTTTTTCTTTTTAGTAGAGATGGAGTTTAACATTTTTTATTATTTTAGAGACAGGGTCTTGCTAGGTTGCCCAGCCTGGTCTCGAACTCCCTTGTCTCAAACAAATCCTCTTATCTCAGCCTCACAAGCAGCTGGGACTATAGATGCAAGCCTCTGTGTGCGGCTCAGTAATGTAACCAATTTCACGGTACCTCTAAACCCCAAATATAGTGGCCTTTTTTTTTTTTTTTTTTTCCAAAACATTTCTAGATGGATCTTTTCTGAGGAGTTAATTGTTTTAGACTGGACTCTGATCATCCCTTTACAGGTCTATTTTTGCCTCCCTTTCAGGTAATTATTTTTTTAACTTGTTTTGAACACTTGAGCATTTTATATGGTTCAAAACTTAAAATGTACAGAAGTGTATACAGCAAAAAACCTTTCAACATCTGTCCCCCAGCCACTTGGCTCACCTCTCTGGAGTGACAGGTATTATTAGTTTTTTATGTGTCCTTCCAGAGATGATGTTACTATATACAAAAAAGTATGTAACATGCTCTCTCCCAGCGTATTTCCCAAAAACTTTGTAGAACATTATATGCACTGCTTTTATTGCCTGACTGTCTTTCCTGGTGATCATTCTCAAATCGGTATCTGAAGAGGTTCTTCATTGTTTTTTTTTTTTTTTTTTTTTTTTTTTTTACGGAATACTATTTTATTGTAATATCACCAGGCCCCTGTTGATGGAGAATTTGTTGTTTCTTTTTCTAATGCAGCAATGAATAGCATTGTATATAAGTTATTTTGCACATGTGCAAACATTTTGATGAATAAATCCCCCAAAGTAGAATTTCAGGGTCAAAGGATATGTGCATTTTTATTTTATTTATTCTTTTTCTTTTTTTTTTTTTTTTGAGATGGAGTCTTGTTCTGTTGCCCAGGCTGGAGCACAGTGGCGTAATCTCGGCTCACTGCAACCTCTGCCTCCTGGGTTCAAGCGATTCTCCAGCCTCGGCCTCCCGAGTAGCTTGGACTACAGGCGCGCACCACTACGCCCAGCTGATTTTTGTATTTTGAGTAGAGACGGGGTTTCGGCATATTGGCCAGGCTGGTGTTGAGCTTCCGTCCTCAGGTGATCTGCCCGCTTCGGCCTCCCAAAGTGCTGGGATTACAGGCGTTGAGCCACTGCACTGCATTTTTAAATTTCACTGCCAGGTTGTCTCCATGGAGGTTGTGGTTATTGATACTCCTACCACCAGTGTGTATTATAACACTACAGAGTATTATAAAGCTTTTTATCTTTGCCAAACTGGTAGATAAAGAATGATATCTTGTATTTTTTTTAAAGATATGCTTTTCATTATGATATGCAGAATACATTAAAAGGTACAGAATACAGATGGTGAAGTTCACAAATTGGACACACCTGTGTAACCACTATACCAGTCATTACTCTATCCCCAGCCTCTGGAAAGGTAACCATTATCCTGACTTAAAGTATCTATTCATTATTCTTGTATTTCATATAATCATACAGTATGTGCTCTTGTTTATGGCTTGTTTTTCTCAGCATTATAAGAGATTTATTTTGCTGAGATGCATCCAAATTGTATCAGAAGTTCTCAGTGAAATCTTAATTTGCATTTCTCTTGCAGGGAGGTTGAGCACTTTTTAATGTTCAAGCCTTACAATTTTTATTTTCTGTAAGCTGTTTAAATTTTGTATCCTTGAGTGGGAAATCATTTTCTTATGGATCTTGTTACATGTAAAGGAAACTGATTGTCTTGGATATGAGTTGTAGTTGTTTCCTTCATCTAGTCCTGCCTCTTGATTTTGCGTATGATAGTTCTTACCATAAAGGATTTTTTTAAAAATTGTAATATTATTTTTTGTGACCATTTACATTTTTTCTCAATTACTTGTTTTCTCCTGTGGGCCTACTGTCTTTTGAGCATCCCATAGCCCTTGTTAGATTACACTTTAATGTCATTAAAGTGCAAAAGCCGTCTCTAAAAATGACTGCTGAACATGAAATTTGAATCGTGTATAAATGGAGTTATGGAAGAAATAGCTGATGGGGAGAATGTTGCGAGTCTTCATATGCAGCTGGAGAAGCTTAGTGAAGGCAAATTTGTGGACGTAAATGTACGTTATGTCCAAGTGGTTGTGATGACAAAGACGATGGCCTCATAGGAAGTGTCACTGGCCAAAAACTCTCAGAGATATTTCAAGACATTGAAAATGCAAGGATAAAATGTTAGAAGTTTTAGAGAATTGTGAAAATGCCCCCAAGAAATTTCCCCAAGAAATAGAGAAGATGTTTGCTCTGTGTCATAAGTGGCCAAGTGCAGTGGCTCAGGCTGGGTGCAGTGGCTCACGCCTGTAATCCCAGCACTTTGGGAGGACGAGGTGGGCAGATTGCTTGAGCTCAGGAGTTCTCAGCCAGCCTGGGCAGCATGGCACAACCCCGTCTCTACTAAAAATACAAACATGAACCGGGCGTGGTGGGATGCGTCTGTTGTCCTAGCTACTTGGGGGACTGAGGTGAGAGGATTGCTTGAGCTTGGGAGATTCAGGCTGCAGGGAGTTGTGTTTGTGCCACTGGACTCCAGCCTGGTTGACAGAGCAAGACCCTGTCTCCAAAAAAGAGGAAAAGATGCTTGCTCTCTGTGTCATAAGTTATATGAGAAGAAAAGTTGCTATTCAAAGTTCTCGATAAGCTATTTACCAAGAAATAAAACAATTCACGTCGGTTCTAATGTTTTAGATTACAGTGTACTAAAAGAATGATTTTTTTTCCCCCTTTTTTTCCTGAGACGGAGTCTTGTTCTGTCACCCGGGTTGAAGTGCAGTGGTGTGATCTTGGCTTACTGCAACCTCCACCTCCTGGGTTTAGGTGATTCTCCTGCCTCAGCGTCCTGAGCAGCCAGGACTACAGGTGTGCACCACCGTGCCCAGCTAATTTTTGTATTTTAGTAGAGATGGGGGTTCACCACGTTGGCCAGGCTGGTCTCGAACTCCTGACCTCAAGTCTTCGGCCTGCTTCAGACTCCCAAAGTGCTGTGATTACAGGTGTGAGCCACCACGCCCGGCCCGTTTTACAATATTTTGATTATACATTGATAACTGATAGTAAACATTTTTAATATCTTGATGAAATTTTTAAAAGTAATGGAACAATTCACACTGATTAAGATCACCTTGTTCAGTTTCAAATCTTGGTGATTTTTACAGTCCCACACTACCATCTGAAGTGTTAACTGCCGGTATATGTTTAAACAAAAAACCTCCCAAACTCCTTAAAGTGACTTAATAGTGTTTCAGGCAGTGATTTCTTCGTTGTCTTTTCTAACCTTCAGGTCCATCAAAGATTAACTAGAACTGCATGTTTGGTATGCTTTTCTTGTACTTAGGACTTGAGTTTCTGGAGCTGCTATAGATCTCAGTTCTGCCCTAAATTGCCAGGTGTTGATACTAGTAGTCTAATGAGCTATGTGAAGAATAGTACACAAGATAGCAAGTAACAACAATGATTGCAATTCAAAGTATTTCTTGAGCACCTGCTGTATACCGGGTACTGTGTTTTTAGGTTTTGGAGATAAATAACATTAGGTCCCCTGTGTTCTTTTTTTTCCTTCACACTCTATAAAGGGCAGACAGATTAAAGGATAGTAGAAGGAGTTATATCATAGAATTTTTAATGATACTGAGAATTACAGATAATTTTAAACACTTCTAACATGTTGCAATTCTGTGCTGTTTTATATGGTGTTGGAGATACCATAAAAGAAATGACTCAAGGGACTTGGTGGGAACTAGATATACAAGCTGAGCTTCTGTATGTAGGTCAGGTGGCAGTCTGTTGAGATATATACCATAACACAAAGGGTTTTTTAATGTAAATGATACATTATGGAAAGAATTATACTTGGGCAGCAGGTTCTACGCTGATTATAATCTATGGCAGATTACTCTTTAAAACAATCAAACTTTTGTATTGTTGAGTGCATTTTATGAGAAGAGAACTATAGGTTAGTTCACCAACTGAAGAGTTATACTGTTTTTGCTGAAACTGGGTTTTGCTGAAACTGCCTTTCTAGTGTTCTTATTCCTTAAGCCTAAACTTACGTGGTTAAATATTACAATGGAACATTATGTACAGTCTTTTGAAAAGGATTTGATTTGGACATTTCTTTGTAAAAGCTTGACTTGTGCCCCCCCCCCTTTTTTTGCTGAAAATGGGGGATGAAATCAAGGCTATATTGATTTTAATTATTTACTACAGACATATTTATCGACTATTTATGGAGAGCCAGTGCCAAGAATTCTGAGGGATATGAAAATGCCTATCAGTAGGCTACCATGGAACTTAGGTTAGTAGGTGAGAAAGTCTTGAATGTGAATAGCTAAACAAGTAATAAAAGTTGGCAGTGTTTAATGGGTGTTACAAGTGATGACTTAGGTTCAAAGGAATAAGCAGTTATTTCTAGCTGGAGGAATCAGAAGGCTTCATGGATGCAGGACTTGAAAGGCATCTTATGGGCGTATTAGTAGAAGATATACTAATTGGAGCAGACAACACTGGGAAAGTCCTGATGATTTAAAGCTTCTCTGATGTATCTTACATAACTGATGTTTGGCAAATGATGTTTAACAAATGATTGGATTGTTAATATTACCAGTTTTTGGTATTAAAAAGAATATTGTTGTGTTAGATGATTCAGGAGAGTATTGTAGTTTTCAAAACGTGATCCTTGGCAGCATCAACATCTCCTGCTAACTTGTTGGAAATGCAGATTCTTGGCTGCATCCCATATTTAGCCGTTGAGTCAGAAAGTGGTGCGGGTTCCAGCACCCTGTGCTTTAACAGGTCTTATTTTGAGAGAGGCGTTTCTACTTAATGACTATCTTTTTAAAAATGCGGTAACTGATGCTCACTTTGGCAGCACATATGTTAAAATTGGAATGATACAAAGATTAGCATGGCCCCTGCACAAGGATGACACACAGTTTTACGAAGGTTTCATATTTTTCATTACACACTGCATGCCTGTATCAGAATGTCTTGTGTACTTCATAAATATATACACCTACTGTGTACTTCAAAAAATTAAAAACAAAATTAAAAGAAATGTATGTATCAACTTCATTGGCTAGTAATGATTAATAGCCCATTCCATAATTTGATTAAAAGTCATTCCTTAGTTTACTATTTGAAGTATAAAATCTTCGTTAGTTTGGAGGGTAATTTTTTTACTTGGAAATTTGAAAACCTGCAAATTGAATAAATTAGTGAGCTATTTTAATTGTCTTGTCAGTGAATCATAAAGAAAATTGCCAGCACTTCTCCATGGCACATCAAGTATACTGGCTGTTGCCTTCTAGAATTAAAAAGTGATTATTGTAGTCATTGGGGTGTGTGTGTGTATATATATATATTTTCATATATATGAAACATGTCCTGATGTATTTTTTTATTCCTGTGAAATAAAAGACACTTGTCAGTTTTATACTAAATTTTTTAAATATCCTATTAATTCATTATTTCTAATGAAATACTAATAATTGAGGAACTGCCAGACTGTCTTCCAAAGGACTGCATCATTTTGCATTTCCACCAGCAGTGAATGAGGGTTTCAGTTTCTCATCTGTCTCATATCCTTGTCAACCCTTACAACCGTCCTTTTGGTGACTGCCATCCTAATGGGTGTGAAGTAGTACCTCATTGTAATTTTGTTTTGCACTTCTCTGATAGCTGGTGATGTTGAGGATATTTTCATATTCTTATTGGCCATTTGTATTTTACTCTTTGGGTTATCTGTTCAGATTTCAAAATTGACTTTATACTGAGTTGTAGTATTCATATATTCTGGATGCAAATGATATGATTCATATCTGTGAAATGATTTACGAAACTTTTGTCCTGTTTTGTGGGTTATCTTCACTTTCTTGATGGTGTCTTTTGAAATGAAAACATTTTACATTTTTATGATCTCAGTTTATTGTTCTTTTCTTTTGTTTCTTGTACTTCTGGTGGTATATCTATGAAACTGTTGCCTAATCCAAGGTCGTAAAGATTGACCTGTATGTTTTCTTTGAAGTGTTTCAGAGTTTTAACTTTTAGTTCTATAACCCAGTTTGTGGTAATTTTTTAGATGGTGTGAAGTGGGTTCTAAATTCATTTCTTTTGCATTTAGCAGTCATAACACCATTTGTCAGTCTCAGTTACAGTGACAGATTTTTATGAGTTTTTATCTAGACTTTCTAGATTTGAGTTTTACTACTCTCATTGCTTTGTCAATTAAGAGAATAAATTTATTAAGTATTGAAGAAAAAGGTGCTGTGAGTAAAGCACTGTGTTCCCTTTTAGGAGTCTTTAAGGAGAAACTGGAATAGGTTTTTGAAATTGATAGGTCACAGATTTTAAAAATGAGAATGAGAGAATGGAATAAAGGCCTTCTAGTAGCTAAAGATTTTCATTTCAAGCTGAGGAATTTGTTTATTTAGCCCTATAGCATGTAAGAAATAGTTATAGTCAGACATATTTAAATTATAGAGAAGAATGATTTTTCAAATAACTACTAATAGAACTGTCTAATAACTTGGTAAAGTAGTGCCAATGATTGGAGGAGCTCAAGTGAGGTTGAATGATGGGTCATTAAAAGTACAGAAATGATTTCTGCATTGAAAACAAAGGTTGTTTACAGAGTTCTGGAATTTCTAGTCAGTCTTGTGACTATGCTAGGATTTCCAGTTTTCTTTCACATTTGTGAAGGTTTTCTGCTTGGGATCCGTCCTTCCACAGAATTCTGTCAAGTTATTGGAAGGAAAGTGAGGGAAAACAGGAGGTTATTGTCTTGAAGGATTAAATGATAGAAATACTCCAGTTTTTGATTAGCTAACGTTATTATGCCTTACGCTGAAAATTGGTCTCATCACTTGATCTAGTTCTTTTCAGTTTCTTTAGTTCTTTGTTCTCTGAGTAACACAGTGAAGAGTGAGAATGAGAGACTGTAGCAACAATGACTGTTGAAATAAGAACTAAACATTAAAGTATCTGTCTAACCCCAAATTTGTGCATTGTTGTGGTTTGTAGATTGTGAATTGAAGAAAGCTGCGTGAATTGTAGGAAAATGTAAATCGTGATAGTGTAAATGGAATTTGTCATTCTTTCATGAAAATAAAGTTAACTTTACTGATTCAGGGAATTATGTTCTTATTTTGTAAACGATCCACTTGAAGAGTAGATGGTTCAGAATGTACTCAGGAGAAAACGTGCTAGTGCATATTTGTACTTTTGTGATGGGTATGTTTGAATCATATGTTTTAAGGTTTGGAAAAATCTGATTATATAATCTGATTGAGGCAAATGAATGATTTCAGTCACCTGGTTTTCAGGCAGAATAATTTGAGAATCTTTTAGCTATAAGGCTGTCAAACTTCAAAGTAAAATATTAATCAAAGCAGAATGGGAAGCATGAGAAAATTAGATATATTTTTTCTTTGAAGTGAGAATTTTGGAATAATCTTTTAAATAGGAAAACCTTTTTGAGCTTAGCTTCTTCCATGTTTAAAATATTTATCTTGTTTGCCCAATTGTAGGGGTTTTCTCTGTTACAGATTTGAGCATAGTCTGAATCTCCTTGGTTGGAAATAAATGGCTCGAAACAAAAGCTTCTGAACAGTGATGTTGGTGTAGCTATGTATGCCCAATGAGTGATGTAAATCAATTAATATGAAGATGTTATATAACTTTAAGACTAGAATTTTAAACTTTTGTTAATGTATATACTTTATTATTAAGAAGGTAAATACTGTTTTAGTATGATACAAGTTCTCCCTTGAAGTTACTGTACATTTTTAAAAAAACTATTACAATATACTAATCAAGATTTTCTTTTTGTCTGTTTTTGAATGGACCTCTTAAAGATTGCAGCTGTTCACAGGTTTCTCTGCAGGATTCTTACAGGAGTTAGTAAAAGACTTCTATTTCCCCTCCTCTCAATTAAAAGACACAAGACACATATGTGTGACACAAGACAAAATGTGGGTACAATATTGTTAGTGATGTTTGGTTTTCTGTGGCTGACTTGTTTCATAATGTTTAACAGTTCTATTACTTGAATTTACAGAGGGATTCATTGTGCTAAAAAGTACCTCCATATTCAACTGTAATAAGCCACATTATTAAAACACTTTTGGAGTTGGAAGATAAATATACAGTTGATGCTAATTGTTTGGTATTTGTGGATGAGCCTGAAACGACTAATATTAATCACGAGTCCTTTCTGCACTTATGTGTGCTTTGATTTGCAGCTATATCCACTGTTGTTTAAAGAACCTGTTGCTCTTTGCAACTGCCTTATTTAGCCCTATCTGCTAGAAGCCATTGATCCAAGAACTCTGCTTTTCCTCACACTCGACTTTAATAGCATTATGAAAGCTAGCCCAGTAAAATTGAATTTCCAGCAGTGTGGCTTCAGTGTTGGTGGACTTGCAGTATTTTATGTCAGATATCTTCTAGTGCACAGGAGGTCAACTTAGAGTAAAATTTGACATCTGTGTTAGAGGCAGGTCTCATGATAATTTTAAGGGATTTGGGTTATTTGCAGTTTTTGGGGTACATGCTGAACTTCTTGATGCTCTTCTCTTAGTTCTATTACATCTCCTCTTCTACAACCCTAGTCAGGTGTGACATTCTTAACTGAATTCCTAGATGCTTTGACACAGCCTTACAGTGTTTTTATCTGTCTTATATGACTTGTATTAGAGGAAGAGGGAATATTTTAATTGTTAACTACTCTATAGTACCTAACGGAATGTATTCCATTTAGTAAACACAGTCTTAAGTAATAAGTAAATTTAACAGTAATGTTCAGAAGCAGCATTTTGGTGAATTAATCAACATTGTACAAGTATACCTTAAGTATACTTTGAATTAATAGAATAAAACGTTGCTTATTAATACTTTAGATTTCAACACTTCATGGTTTCACCTTCACATCAGTTAATTGGAATGCTGGGATCATCCTAAATGTATTTATTTGTAGGATTGGGATGAGGGTTATTCTTGTATTGTGATTCTTTCAATCCCATTCTCTCTAGGACTTCTAGTAATTCTAGGTTTCCAGTAATTAATGACTCTTTTTATTGGAAGTTTCATGGATTTTGTTTTTAACATCTTATTAGGTAAGAACATTCTAAACCACTTGTAGTATCTAAAAGGTGTGTCAGACATGAAGGTAGCCTTAATGGAAGCAGGCTTGCCTTCCCTAAACCTCACAAGGAACAGCCTCGATGGGATTGTGAGTTTCATTTCCCATGTGCCAAAAAGAGGTGGAGCTCAGAGCCAGTGATGAAAGGTGCTACATAATCCTTTTAGACTAAAAAATTTATGCTAATTACCAGATAAAACCTTTTCCCTCAGGGAGTTTAGTATTTAACGAGAAAGTTAATGCAGGTAATTTGTAATCTGCGTGAATTTAGTCTGGCTAAAAAAAATTGCACATTGTTTGGAAGGGAGGCTAATGTTTGAAAGAAAGACGTGTATGAAGTCAAATTGGTACTTATTTCTAGAGGAGATAGCCTGTGAGTAGGCTATGGAAGGGAAAAAAAACATTGACATCCAGCAAAATTTCTCTATGAAGGACTTTATTTTTAAACTTTTATTATGACAAATTTGAAAATAATAGAAGAATAATAAAATGAATTATTGTATCCTTTTGCTTAGCTTCAACAGTTACCTGCATACATTGAATTTAGTTGTCATGTTTCTTGAGACTTTAATCTGGCATAGTTCCTCAGCCTTGTCTTTTATGACATTGATGGTTTTAAAGAACATTCCTCAGTTTATGTTTGTTTCCTGAGGACAAGATTTATATTATGTTTAACTGTGATTTTTAAAGGAATGAAAATGATAGAATTCTATGACAAGCTGTAGGTTATAATGGAACTAATTCTGGACGAAGAATCAGTAGTCCTGAGTCCTGGCTCTTAGAAAGGAATTGTAATATTCAGTATTTAAAGAATGTAGACTTTGGAATAGTGACACTCAGCTATTAAATCTCAGCTCTTTTGGGTAGCTGTTGTGAATAATTGTATAAATTTAAGCAAATTGATTAACATTTTGGGGCCATTTATAAAATATGAGCAATAAATTCCTGCCTTTTCAAGTTGTTGGGAGTAAATGAGATAACATGAAGTACAGAGATGCTACACTGTGTGATAGTGATTAAAATACTGTAAATTTGAGCTGGTCCAAAGGTAGTGAGTTACCTCAATTGATGATGTAATCAGTAACAGATCGAACTTGTTCTACTCTCTTCCCCCACTTTTCACTATTGCACTTGACGAGTCTAAAAATAAGACATAGTACATTTGGAAAAGAGGAAAATCAGTGAGTTAAAGCTGCCAAAAGGAAGTTTCAGTGGAAAAGGTTGCACATGACCTTTGATTTTAAGGATGGATTGACTTTGGATAAAATATCTAGGTGTGGAGAATCCATGGGAAAATCTTAAGTGTAAGGGGATATAGTCAGATTAGTGTGGGAAATATTGTTAGAGTGAGGAAGTTAGAAGAATCTTGGGAGTTAGAGTTTGAAGGTCTGGGTTGTAGTCCAGCCTTTGCCATTAGCTGGTTGTATGATTTGGAGTAAGTTATTTAACCTGCTTAGACCTTGCTCTGTAACACTATGAAATGACTGGTAGGTTTTCAGCATTCTCTAGGGAAGAGAAACATCCTGGTAAGACAGAATAGTAAGGGAAAGCTTTTATCAGGAAGGAGGTCATCTGCATCTTGAAAGGTAGACAGCCTCTAGATAGGAGAAGAGGAAAAGGGGAAGCCATTAGAAGAAGAATGCCAAGTTAAAGAAGGCACAACTGGAAGTAAATACCTATTGTATCACAGGGAGGAGTGCATGTTTGAAAGTAAGTTAAGGTTATCGATTCTGTGCTCCAGAAGTAGGCTCTATATAGTTACGTTTGCTGTTTAGAGTTGATGCAGTTGGAAAATGGCCCTCTTATTTAAATAAAGGTTGATGAGACACCTGCTAGAGTATAACTAGATTCACCGTATGCAGTATTTTTGGATGAGCGAGTCCCCAAGGGCTTTCTGTTAGCGAAAGGAGGATATCCCAACTCTCTTCTCCCTGAAATTTGAAGTAACTAATACCAAGGGCAACGGTTGCATTACAATAAAATGACCGTATCAAAAATGGGTGAGGTTAGTATAGACCACTAATTCAATACACAGGGCCAAGAACTCTTTGGAATGTTTCTTCATGTCATGTGGTTGATTCTGGAGCTTCTGGAGACCGCACCATACAAGTATGCCAGTTGATCATGGAAGAACATTAAATGGTCACAGTATGATCTAAAATAATCTGCAAAATTGGTAATTGGTGCTGGGATCACCAATGGTAATTGGGTAATTAGACTGGGATCCAGACCAGCAGTGTATCACAATGTAGTGAATGGTCATTGTTTATTCAGCAAATTTCAACAATTTCTGTCATGGAGCAGTTGAGAAACAAAGACAATAACCATTCTATGTAGGTTTCTCTGCCTCAGAATTCAAAACCCCCTTTCCCCCAGCCTTCATGTCTATTTCCTTATCTAAACAAAATCAAAAGAAGCCCTAATTATATAGGAATCCAGCCATCGACTGGAAAAATAAAGGAGATGGGACCGTATTTTATGACAAGCTGTTGAAAAGGTTCCAGGATTAAATTAGGTAGGGTGTAAATATTCTTCACCTGTGGAACTGCTGTGGTTTCTTTTCTTTTAAAACCTGATTATCAGCCAGGTGCAGTGGCTCACACCTGTAATCCCAGCACTTTGGGAGGCCGAGGCGGGTGGATCATCTGAGATCAGGAGTTGGAGACCAGCCTGGCCAACGCAGTGAAACCCCATCTCTACTAAAAATACAAAAACTAGCGGGGTGTGGCAGCGGGTGCCTGTAATCGCAGCTACTCGTGATGCTGAGGCAGGAGAAGTGCTTGAACCCGGGAGGCAGAGGTTACAGTGAGCTGAGATCATGCCACTGCACTCCAGCCTGGGGTACAAGAGTGAAACTCCGCCTCAAAAAAAAACAAAAACAAAAACCAAAAACAAAAAAACCTCTGATTATCCAGGTGTTTCTTTGTTTTTATGAGCTTATACTTTCTGTAAGTCCCATTTTTCTTGAGTTATTATGTGGAGTTGCTGTCTGGTTTGCAGACAATATGCCTGAATGGTTATAATGCTAAATCGTAAGTATCTCTTGATTTTATAAAAGTTCAGTTTGAGAAATCGAAAAAATAAGACACTTGCTATATATAATACTGTATTCATTTTGTTTGTATTCCTCCACTAAAATGTAAACTTCAAGGTAGTTTCTTGATTGTTGTTCTTAGCACCTGAAATGGAGCATGGCAAATAGTATACATTCAGTAACTAGTTACTAAATAAATGAAGAACTATGATATTTGACAGCTTTACATGCAACTAAGCCTAATAAAGAAGAGAATTCACAAATAGATTCTCTTTAAAGTCTTCCTAATGTTTTTTTTTTTTTTTTTTTTAAATTTCCTTTCTTCTTCCTTCCATTATGGGCTTTGTTTTGATCAGTGAGAGGGTGAGTATGAGAAGCTGCATTTTAATTTTTCAGGAATCTAGTCATGCCTTTGGATAAAAATACCATGGTCACACTTTTAGCTGTGATGAGAAAAGGGCCTCATTAGAATGCCATTAGGTCATTTTGAGTCATTAGGCTCAATGTTAAAGCTCCTCAGCGATGAGGGCTTGAAAGACGTATAATTAATGTTTGTTCACAGTGCCTGTCTTTAAATAGGCTCTTAAATGAGTGAATGAATGAATCTTCAAGAACACTTTAGAGACTTTGAAAAGATTGGATGATTTTGAAATAACAGACTCTGGGGTCTGGACCTTCATTATTGGTGTGGAATAGGACTAGTTTCTTAGAATGTAGGTAGTCATTGCTTGAGCTTTCCACGAATGTATCCTGAGTTTCTGGCTGAGAAGAGTGGATAAAATAAGTGAGGTGAAGAAAGAAAGTCACAATTCATACACTACCTATAAAACATTTATAAAAGGCCATTGGCCCTAGATTCCTGGTTTCTAATTTCTTACTACCTGCCATAGACTCCTGGTTTCTGATTTCTTACTACCGTGCATAGTATAAAAATAGCAAATTGAGGGGTCAGAATATTCAGTGGTTATTGGTTGACATTTTTTCCTTTTTTCCTTCCCATTGAACCCATTCTACTCTTTAATACTGCTTCTTTGCCCTTGGAAAGAAATAGCCAGTTTTACTTTATATTTCTCCCAAGCAATGGCATAGAAGTAGAGTTTATTAAAGCTCTAAGTAAGAGTGGTTGAATTCTTTCAGATTAGAAGAGTAGTCACTGTACTAGTGGAATTTGAAGTCAGACTGAATCGAAGTGTTGACATCTTCATTACTGCACTAGAAAAGATGCATATTAATAGAATTTATAGAGCACATTAGATTTGCCTGTGTAGCAAACAATCTGGGAGACCTGAGAGCTTATGCTGCCTATAAGGAACTCTGCTGAATGGGAAACTGGTATTTTCTATGACTGTTTTAAAATTATTTTGATGTCATATCTAAAAGGGAAATTTTAGACTATGCAGATAATTCAGCAATCTGCATGACTTTCAATACCAAAATAAAGGTACTATTTTAAAATACTGTATAATTATGGAGCAGGCTTAATGGAAGCCTTATTAAATTTACCCATTATTTGCTGTTGCTGAAAATATCTTTCCCAGGAATTCAGTGTTGCTATTCTAGGCAATAGTTTCATTGCTTCGCAGCTACTATTTGGAAGACAGGGAACAGGAATAATAATACTAGACTGATGTTTGTTTAAATAATGTACATTTGATTAATCTAATACCCACTATAGGTTATTGGTTGTGATGTTAAAAATGGGCATCATTTCTTCGAAGCCATAATCTTGACCCATTCCTGCAAATTCTTTTTTCTCCCCTTTCTTTTATATTCAGTATTTATTCTAGAATTGTTACCCCGTTTCAGAATGCCAATAGCAGTGTGTTTAGAAACAAGGTCATGTTGTTTTTATAAAACAAACTGTGTAATGTTCATAAGCACACAAAGCATTCTGGACTTTCAGACTGGGTGGATTAAACTTATATTTGAAAATACATAGACAGCTTCATTATAGTGACATTTAAGGGACATCTGTATTATTTCAGATTTTATTCCCACCAGTGTTGGGATGCCAGTAGAGCACATTTGTCTTTCCAGCATCATGGGGTCAGACTCATAATGAAGAGTATCCCTGCTTATTCTAATTTTCTGAAGTAGCCTGTTCAGTTCTCCAGCATTCTACTTAGTTATTTATAGATCAGTGAAGGAAAAATAACCGTAAGCCTTTCTCAGTCAACTTCAGGCTATTGATGCTTCTTTTTCTTTTATGTAGTTCTCCTTTGCCTTCCCAGTTACTCTGTTTGACCTGGAATAATCAGCAGGATCAAAATAAAACCTTGTACCTGAAAAGAGCAAAACTTAGAATGTGTTTTAAAAGCAAAGGTTGTATTTTTAAAATTTTGCATTTGTTACAGAGTACCATTGTATTAAAATGAGCTTCAAGTGTTTTACTAAGATGTGGTCATTATGAAAATGTGTTTAGGTAATACGGTATTGCACAGTGAAGTGTGGTTGTTAAATAATTGTTCATAGTTCTCATTCTTTACCATTGGAACAAAAATTACACTTCCAGTATTCTGAACTTTACAAATGGTTTGCATTAGGCTAACATTTATCTTAATTTTTCTTGAAATTTATTTTATGGAGGAGTGGAAAACCATCTATGCATCTATTTTATCTATTTATTGTCATTGATTACCTTTAGAGTAAGGTCTTCAAGGTCTTCATTTTAGCCACTATCCCTTATGTTCTCCAGTCATTGTTCTGGGCATTCAAGTTACACAGCTGGATAAGGCATCTTTCAAGATACATATCTTCTAGTGAAGGGAGACAGGCATATAAAATGAATATCCACAGTTGTTAGTAAAGCTTAGGTAGGATGTGAGTGATCTAAAATTTAGCCGAGGATACAGCATATCCGAAGTCTGCTAATGTATGAGAAGTTTGGGAAACTGAAAACATACACATGTCAAGTTGCACCCTAGAAATGAAAGGTCATGGTGCTTAGTGCTTAGTTAGAGGAAATGAGGGAGGAGAAGGAGCCGTATCTCTCGTTTGGCTGACAAGTTGGGTGAAAATGGAGCTGTACACTAAGATAGGAAACACGAAAAGAGGAACAAGTTTGGGGTGGGAGATGAATTAAATTTATACATAGAAAATTTGAAATGCATTGTATGCCATGGGTTGGGGGAAGAATGATGATGTCCAATTGGTTTCACATAACTAAAATATTATTTTAAACAAATTGTGAGACAGGAAGTTACTGTTTTTCAAAATTCCATTGTCCTTAGTGTGATGAATTCCATCAGGTATGCCTCGGTTGAAAAATGGCTACTGCTGCAGGAGGCATCATATTTAAGCGGGAAGAAGTGCTGCATCTGTTCTTTATTTTCAGGAAAGCAAAAGCCTCCCCCAGCCTCCTCATCCCCTCCCTAGCGGACTTCTCCTGAGGTGTTACCAGCCAGAACTGTTCAGTGTGGCTGCCTCTGGCTGCAAGAAAGGTTAGGAAAGCAAGTATTTATCTGGACATGTTGCTGCTTTGAATAAAATTAGAATTATGTTAGCAAGGAGGCTGAAGGCATCTGAAGAGTTGTTA
Source organism: Chlorocebus sabaeus (assembly GCF_047675955.1). Classification (NCBI taxonomy): domain Eukaryota; kingdom Metazoa; phylum Chordata; class Mammalia; order Primates; family Cercopithecidae; genus Chlorocebus; species Chlorocebus sabaeus. The sequence continues at coordinate 12,569,484 of NC_132918.1, forward strand.
TTTAAATGAATACTTAACTAAGCAGTACCTCAACAAAGAAACCCTTTATTACCTCTTGCTTCACAACTAAAAAAACCAAAAGCTTTATTTTTATATGTCAAATGACGTTCAATTATACATTTTGGGATGCATTAAAAACAATTTGGGCGTTAGACCTTAAAGTCGCAGGGGAAGAGAGGAATAAGGAATGGGGATAGTGTGATTGAAGGGGGGTCAGTAGGCAGCATAGAGAGATTTGGGAAGAGTTGACCAAAGTGTGGTTGTGGCGGACCAAGAAGGCAGAGGAAAGAGGTGTGACTCTCAGGCTTTTGGATGGGTAATGAATAGCAGTAAGCAGCACAATGTGACTATGGTAATGACTAGTGCTTTTGTGCCTTTCAAGACTTTTTGGTAAACTTCCAAAAGGAGGAAGATAATGTATTTTAAAATTTCAGTCTCTCTTATAAATACTGATTATATAAATTAGGTAAATTTGACCTGAATGATCAGATGAAGTTCCTGATTTTTATATGTATCAGTTTTTTTAACAGTTGAATCCATATAGTATTGCAAGAAGTAGTTAGTTGTGTGAGAAACACTATAGGTCAAAAGTATTTGGAAGCTGGGTCAGGTAGATGATTAAAAAGTGTACTTAATTCATTGATTGATGGCCTTACATCGTACTCTGGTGGGGGCCCAAGATCCTTACTTGTATGGACTCCATCCTGCCCGTGGCACTGTAGCAATAAGACAGTATGGGTGTAGACCACCTCACTCCTCCATACAGTGATACTTTAATTAAAAATCATTATTATTATTATTATTATTATTATTATTTATTTTCAAAGTGACAAGGTCTTACTCTGTTGCCCAAGCTGGAGTGTAGAGGTGTCATCATGGCTCACTGCAACCTCAAACTCCTAGGCTCAAGGGGTCCTCCTGCCTCAGCCTCCCGGGTAGCTGGGACTACAAGTGCATGCTACCCTGCCCAGCTAATTAAAAACAGGTTTTTTTTTTTTTTTTTTTTTTTTTTTTAATAGAGATGGGGTCTTGCTGTGTTCTCCAGACTTGTCTTGAACTCCTGGGCTTAAACGATCTTTCCATCTCAGCCTCCCAAACCACTGGGATTACAGGTGTGAGCTACCGTGCCTGGCCAAACTTTTTTTTCTTTCTTTTTTTTAACCTTTTCAATTTTAAAAAAGGGACAGAGAACACTGTGTTTTTATCATGTATACCACAATCTTTTGAAATTCATAATGGGTGTGGTGGCTCACACCATAATCCCAGCACTTTAGGAGGCCAAGGCAGGAGGATCTCTTGAGCCCCAGGAGTTCAAGACTAGCCTGGACAACATTGTGAGGACCCGTCTCTACAAAAAGTTGAAAGTTAGCTGGGCTTGCTGTCACACACTTACAGTTTCAGCTACTTGGGGGCTGAGGCAAGAGGATCTTTTGAACTTGGGGTTGGGGAGGTGGAGTTCAGGGCTGCAGTGAGCTATGATTATGCTGCTGTACTCCATCCTAGGCAACAAAGCACATATATATATATGTGATATGGGTCTTGCCTTGTTGCCCAGGATGTTGTGTGTGTGTGTGTGTGTGTATGTGTGTGTGTATGGTGAAATCTAGTGAATTAACAAATGCATTACCTCACAGTTACCATTTTTGTGGTAAGAGCACATAACATCTACTCTACATTTTTCAAGAATTATGTCATTTTTAACTCTAGTCATCTTGCTGTATGATTGATCTCTTGAAGTTTATTCTTCCTAACAGTAATTATGTATTCTTTGACCAATAATTCTCCAGCTTTTCCCCCCTTACTACCCCCACTTCTACTACTTTTTCTACTCTCTACTTTTATATGATCAACTTTTTTATATTGCACTGGGTAAAATCATGTGATAATTGTCTTTCTGTGCCTGGCTTGTTCACTTAACCTGATGTCATCCATGTTGTCATATATGGCAGGATTTTATTCTTTTTAATGGCTGAATAGTATTCCATTTGTGTATATGTACTCCATTTTCTTTATTCATCTTTTTTTGAGACGGAGTCTTACTGTGTCACCCAGGCTGGAGTAGTGCCATGGTCTTGGGTCACTGCAGCCTCTGCCTACCAGGCTCAAGAGATCCTCCCACCATAGCCTCCCAAGTAGCTGGGACTACAGGCACGTACCACCATGCCTGACTGATTTCTGTGGAGACGGGTTTTCACCATGTTGCCCAGGCTGGTCTCAAACTCCTGGACTCAAGCCATCCACCTGCCTCGGCCTCTCAAAGTGCTGGGATGCTGACATGAGCCACTCTGCCAGGCCCCATTCATCTGTTTCTGGACACTTATTTCATATCTTAGCTATTGGGAATAGTGCTGTGATGAACACGGAAGTGCAGACATCTCTTCAAAATAGTAGTGATTTCACTTTCTTTGGATATTTACCCAGTAGTGGGATTACTGTATCATATGGTGGTTATTTCTGTTTTTAATTTTTTTAGAAACCTTCATATTATTTTCAGTAATGGCTGTACTGGTTAAATTCCCACCAATAGTGCGTAAGGATTCATTTTTCTCCATATTCTCACCAGCACTTCTTGTCTTTTGCCCTTTTGATAATACTTATACTGACTGGGGTGAGATAATATTTCATTGTAGTTTTGATTTTCCTGATGATTAGTGATGTCGAACATTCTTTCATATACCTGTTGATATTCACATGTCTTTTAAGAAATGTCTATTCAGGTCTTTTGCCACTTATTTATTTTTATTTAATTTTTAAATTATAGAGATGGGGTCTCCATATGTTGCCCAGGTTAGTCTCAAACTCCTGGGCTCAAACGATTCTCCAGCCTTCACCTTCTAAAATGTTAAGATTACAGGCATGAGCCACTGTGCCTGGCCATTTTGCCCATTTTAAATATTAGGTTATTTGATTTTTTGTATTGAGTTGTCTAAGTTCTTTTGGATATTATTTATCAGATATATAATTTGCAAATATTTTCTCCTGTAGGTTATTGTTTTTCTTTGTTTATTTCTTTGCTGTGCAGAAGCTTTTGGTTTTGTGTAATACCACTTGTCTGGTTTTGCTTTCGTTGCTTGTGCTTTTTGAGGTCCTATCCAAAAAAAAAAAAAAAATCCTTGCCCAGACTGCTGTCAGGAAGTGTTCTCCTGGGTTTTCTTTTAGTAATTTCCTAGTTTTTACGCTTAAGTCTTTAATCCTTCTTTTTTTTGTTTAATTTTTGTATATGGTAGAAGATAAGGGTCTACTTTCATTCTTCTACGTGTGAATATTCAGTTTCCCCAAAACCATTTATTGAAGATACTGTTCTTTCTCCACTGCGTATTATTGGCACCTTTGTCAAAAATCAGTTGGCTGTAAATGTGTGGATTTACTTTTTTTTTTTTTTTTTGAGATGGAGTCTCGCTCTTGTCACCCAGGCTGGAGTGCAGTGGCACGATCTGGGCTCACTGCAAGCTCCGCCTCCTGGGTTCACGCCATTCTCCTGCCTCAGCCTCCCGAGTAGCTGGGACTACAGGTGCCTGCCACCTCGCCTGACTAGTTTTTTGTATTTTTTTAGTAGAGATGGGGTTTCACCGTGTTAGCCAGGATGGTCTCAATCTCCTGACCTCATGATGCACCCGTCTCCGCCTCCCAAAGTGCTGGGATTACAGGCTTGAGCCACCGCGCCCGGCCTGGATTTACTTTTGGGCTCTCTCTATGGTATCCCATTAGTGTTTGTGTGTGTGTGTAAGTGTGTGTGTTTTGAGACAGTTTTGCGTCATCATCCAGGCTGCAGTGGCAGGATCTCAGCTCACAGCATCCTCCGCCTCTGCCTCCTAGGTTCAAGCGATTCTCCTGCCTCAGCCTCCCAAGTACTGGGACTCCAGGCACATGGTACCACGCCTGACTAATTTTTGTATTTTTAGTAGAGACGGGGTTTCACCATGTTGGCCAGGCTGGTTTTGAACTCCTGACCTCATGATCTGCCCGCCTCAGCCTCCCAGAGTGTTAGGATTACAGGTGTGAGCCACCGCGCCTGGCAGGTCTTTGAGGACTTTCACAAAAAGTATTCTCATACTTTTCTTTTTCTTGAAAAGTAGAAATTTGGCTGGGCGCCTGGTTACTTGTTTTTGAAACAGGGACAATAATATGTACTGTACAAAATCGTCAGATTTAAATGATACTGAGTGTGCCAGCAATGTAGAGTTTAATATTAATACTCATTTTGTCACCTCTGATAAGAACATTTAACCACTTTTGGTCTCAATCTCTATGCATAAAACAAAGGGGATTGTATGAGTGAGACAGCTTTTCTTTAACTGTCCTATGATCAAAACAAGTTTTCCATGCTATTTAAAAGATACTTTAGGCCAGGTACTGTGGTTTATGCCTGTAATCCCAGCACTTTGGGAGGCTAAGGTGGGTGGATCACCTGAGGAGAGGGGTTCTAGACAAGCCAGGCCAACATGGCAAAACCCCGTCTCTTCTAAAAATGCAAAAATTAGCTGATCATAGTGGCATACGCCTGTAATCCCAGCTACTCAGGAAGCTGAGGTGGGAGAATCGCCTGAACCCGGGAGACGGAGGTTTTAGTGAACTGAGATCGCACCAGTGTACTTCCGCCTGGGCAACAGAGTGAGACTCCCTCTTAAAAAAAAAAAAAAAAAAAAGATACTACGATACTTTAATTTGATTTTGTATCTGTGTTGTCTTATTTCTCAGAAGGCAGGAGATACTTTCTTCTTTCGTTTCAGGGCCTAGTTCTTATTTTTTAAAAGGCTTCAAAGGATCTTAGCATTCAATCCAGTAAACCCAGTCATTGCTTGTTGGCGTTGAGTCTTAAGAGGCTTAAGTTGTAGGCCTAAGACCACTGGCACCCTAGAGGCAGAGTTGGGATGAGGACCCAGGTGCACTGTGAGTTAAAGGTTCCCCAAACCCTTTCTCTTTCTGTGAGTAAATGACGTTGGTTTAATGTTTAGCTCTGACTCATCTGAAATCTAAAGTGGAATGTTGGCAACATTAACAGCCACCATATAGGGTATGGCAAAGAGATTCCTGACACGTGAACTGCATCTGGTTCGGGAAGGTGTGGTGCATTCTTAAAACTGTGCATATCCTTGGTGGATTGAGTGCCCTGGAAGATATGTCCAGGAGATGCTTGTAAGATGATAGTGGGCCTGGCGCAGTGGCTCGTGCCTATAATCCCAGCACATAGGGTGTGCTAGACGGGCAAATAACTTGAGGTCAGGAGTTCAAGACCAGCCTGGCCAACATGGTGAAACCCAGCCTCAACCAATCCTCCCATCTATTTTGTCTCTACTAAAAATACCAAAATTAGCCTGGCATGGTGACATGTATCTGTAGTTCCAGCTACTCGGGAGGCTGAGGCTGGTGAATCGCAGGAGGCAGAGGTTGCAGTGAGCGGAGATAGCGCCACTGCACTCCAGTCTGGGCAACAGAGCAAGGCTCTGTCTTTAAAAAAAAAAAAAAATCATAGTGGCTTCTCAGTGGAACTTAGGTTTGTCTAACCTAGGATAACTTCTGCAGTGTCTGTGGATTCTTCTTTGCATACCTACCCGGGTAATGATATGATGATGGTGATGGTAGTAGGGAGAGGTGCAAAAACAGTAGCTCCTGGATTGCATGTCCTCCTCCTGTTGTGTGACTGGCGTGATACTACCCTGCTAGCCTTTCCTGTCCTGTAGCTTTCTTGATGAACACATGCCAGGTGTGGCCTACTTAGGTTTTGTGAATTTGTCTGGTTGAGTCTGAGTTGTTAGAGCAGTTCTTTTCAACGGATTGATTTGCTTGACGTGAGATCAAGGGGGTGAAAATCATACACAACACATTTTCATCCTCTTCGTGTGAAAATTACTTTCCTCTTCTGGACCCTATCTGGAAGAAGTATTCCTTAGACAATTTCTGGCTTCTTTTCTCTCATGAAGAGGAGGTAAGATTTTGCCCTCATACTTTTCTGCTTCCCAAAATATCCCTCCCTGTTCTCATTAAGTTCTGACCACTCCTTCCTCTCATCTCATTTAATTCTTACTCATATCTAGAATTGTGTTGTAGGTACAATAGTAGGCACAAGTCATAGACATACTGTCATTTATTCCTGTACTTTTGCAATAGAAGGTATTGAAAAAATACAGCTCAGTGTCTTTATAGTTCTAGCTTTATGCGTTTTCACAAGCATTTCTCCTTTGCCTCCTCTTTGTCTTCTGCTGAAGAATAGTGAACACAGGAGGGGGAAAAAACCATAAACAAAACCAAAACCAGGGGTTCTTAAGCATTTTAAGAAGTTCTGGTGTGTGTTTTGTTATTTTTACCTAGTCAGGCATTTTAAATTCCTAATGGTGGATATATAGCCCTAGATACATTGTAAGTATTTGCTGGATATTTACAAATTGAGTCTGTTGCCTAAACTGTAGAAGGGCTTAAGTCATTAGATTTTCTATTTTGGTGACATTTTTCTGTTTTTCTGTATCATGTGTCTTAGAAAAACTTGGAAGTTCTTTGCTGTTAATTTTGTAAGAATGTGTGTATGAAAATATTTTGACTCAGTAGACTCTGGGCAGCAGTTAAGGATGTCTTTGCTTTGGCATATTTTCTCTTCAGCATTTGATAGCTTTTATGATGGCCTCCATATACAACCTGCCATTTATAATGCACAATATATAGGAGGCATCAGGCACAAATAGATACTGCAGAGAAAAAATTAGAGTAATTAAAACAATGACGTATTTTGTGAATAAGAAAGTGTTCTAGGTGTGGCTTCCAGCAGTAAGCTGACAACACCAAGATAGAAGGCACATCTTCATACATCATTGCCTGTACACAGAACGTCGAGCATACAGGATAGCTTCCTGAGTATCTTGCTGTCTCTCAATTGAAACACAAACCAACTCTGGGTCTGACCGTCCTACTTTAATATTGCAACCCAGGGGTTCCTCTTTCCCTTTCTCTTCCCCCCAGCTTCCGAATCCCCTTACCTTGCTTGGACTTTTTCTTTTTTCATAGCATTTATGATTGTAACATTACACCTGTTAATCAAAAATCTGCTGGAATTTAAACTGTGAGAGGGCAGGGGTCTTTGTTTTATTTACTGATGTATTTTAGTAAGTTTTGTTCCTAGTGTTGGTGAATTAATAGTAACTTGATGTAAAGGGCTAACTTTTAATGTTAACAATCTCTAGTAGAAAGGTTAATTACAGTTTGTTTTTTCTTCCTTCTTCCTTTCTTTCCTCGCCTCTTGTTTCTTCCCATAGTTCTGTTGTCTGCTGCAGGACAAATCTTACAATCATTCCAAAATACAAAAATAGAACAACCTTCTGTTTAATCTTGGAGATGAACATAGGCTTTAAATTACATTTCTTCCCATTCTCTTAAAGGAGAGTCAAGCTTTCTTCATAGTTGGTATTTTCTTGAGTAACTAATGCATTTCTAATGGTGAGAGTTCATTTAGTGTGCAGATTCTTTGTTGCTGATTGAATCTTTGATTGCTTTGATACTGAATTTATGTTTGATTAAAAAATTGGGAAAAGGTATGAAATTGACAATTTTAAATGTAATTTTGTTTATAGATTTATTAACTTGTTTTTAAAAATTAATTACGAATATACAATTTACTTGTGTTTTTCCCCACATTTATCTGTGAATTACATTATGATTTAGGATTGTTAGAAAATGTGAAAAGAAAACATGTTTGATGATAACATTTTTGTCCCTATTATAGAAGGGATTTTTGGTATCCAGATATCCTTATCCCATCAAAAAGCTAAATTACAAGCTCATTTTCTGTTAATTTTTAAGATGGGCTTAACATTTCTTCTCATCACCACTTGGTGAACATTAGGGAGTATTGCCACAACGTATGGCCAGTGTTTTCTCTTTCTTCCTTCCTTCCATTTGCTCTGGCAAAGAGGATGCATTTCCAGGACCGCTGTCTGCTATCCCAGTGTCTTTATTGTCTGTTTCTTTGTTGTTTGCATTAAAAAAAAAAAAAGTTACTGTTGGTATTCTTTAAACTCATGGAAATTCATAATTCAAACAATTTTTTTGCTTAGGGAGTTGATTCTTTTTGTTGTCTTTTAATACTATACTATTTTTAACCTTTTTGCCCCCTTTTAAACTGTACATACAGTTATAATTAACTGATATTTATTAGTATTATTTCTATGCAAAAATGCCTTTAGGCATTCAATAGGATTATAAATCCTAGTTTATTTTCTTTACAATAAGCCAAACACTATGTTCATACTTGTTATCAAGCTGTCTAATACACTATATAGATGAAGACACTGAGGGCTTGCTTACGGTTGTATGGGTATGATGTGAAAGGAGCTGAGTTTTAAAACAGAACAGAAAGCCTTATTCTTTCCATTCTTACCCCACTGTCTTTTAAGTTTCTGAAGATGGCAGAGGAATGTTGAAGTTTAATGCTTAACATTTTCTTGTTGAACTTCATTATTATATATAGTGTCACATAAGATACTATGTTTGAATTCCTTAGAAAATTTCCTTTTCATAGAATGGTTATGTATTTTTAGTGGGCAGTGTTTAGTGTTTTTGCTTGGTCCGTTGACTTACTTGATTTAAAAAAAAAAAGTGTTTACCTCATTTAACCTAAAAGCTTCTTTGCTTTATCCTGAATCTGTAGAAATTTGGATGGTTCTGGGTATTGCTTTAGAGTCAACAAACTATGACCTGTGAACCATATCTGGTGTGTTATGTTTTTTTTTTTGAATAAATTTTTATTAGAAAGAGTAATGCCATTCATTTTTTAATGTATTGTCTATGGCTGCTTTGCTCCGTAATAGCAGAGTTGAGTACTAGTGACAGAGACCAAATGGCCTGCAAAATAAAAAAATATCTACTTGCCATAGTTTGCCTTAGACCGTTGCATGCTAATGGCTGAGAAGATGGAGTAGTTGTAATCAGTTAATCTCAGTTGGTGTTTTATTATCATAACTTGGGTGGTGGGCAGAGAGGGGAGCAGTTTTCTGTACTGAAATAAATATATAAGTGTGTGTGTATATATATATATAATGTTAAGAAAGGTAGTTTCCTTTCTTTCATGATCCCCGGATGGTGTTGTATCTGTGTGTGTGTGAACCAGAAGTGGCTCCTGAATGGGTCACGAAGATAACATAGCTTGTGTTTGCTGGTTCAAATGTATCATTTTAAGCTTGGTGAGCAAGTTGAATTGAAAGCATTTTGGCAAACCAACACCGGATGAGAACTTGGCATTCTCCAGAATTAAGAATATTCCACTAAAAAAAAAAACCCATACAACCTTGATTTCTTAAAGAAATGTATTTTTGGCAGCTGTTTTGATTGGAATGTGGTAGTTAAATGAACAATTCGTTTTAATTTACCGAAGGAAAAGCATTTGCTGATATTGTCTAGATTATGCCAACTTTCAAAATATGAAATCAGAGAAACTAAGTTTAAAGCATTTCTTCACGTGAATCTGTAAGGAAATGTTTTTAGTGAGGACACATAAGACTCTTTGAGTTCATCAGTAGTGGATAAATAGAAATATAACATTTCAGAATTCTGAACTTAAGGTCTAGTTTAATGTAAGTATATGTTTTTTCTTTCTGTCCAGTGTACTTCAGAATGACGTTTTCAGTTTAGTAATTATCTGCTGACCTTTTTTTTTTTTTTTTTTTTGAGAGGCCTATTGCGTTCTGTTACAAAGTAAATATTGAAGATGTTTAGTTGTGAAGTGTGTTTGAAGAACTGCTTCATTGAGAAGGTGTTCATTGTCACTGCGAGGTTATGCTACTCAGGATGACTACTATGTTTGGGCATACTCCAAATCTGTTGTAATTTAGAAGTTTTATAAATGATAATTTTTTTTTTTTTTTTTTTTTTAGTAGTAATGCTGTTGTGTTAACTCACAAAAAGACATAATGTAACTGGACTCAGTAGCCTTAGTAGCACACAGGACAGCAGAATCTGAATGGGCAGTTTGTGTCCTGCACAGAGGTAGACAGCCAAGGGAGAAGTGGGCACTGCAGTCCAGGCCATGCTGTTTCCCTGTTAATAGGCTGTCTTCACAGAGGAAGGAGCTTCCTTCATAACTATTTATTTATATTATTTAATATGTATTACGTCTTTTTCCTATGCTGGGCACTGATTAGCACTTTTTATTCCAGTCTCCTCACTTATTTTACAGATGAAAAAGCCAAGGCACTGAAAGAGGTTATCTTAGTTACTTAGGTCATCTAGTTACTAAGAGTCAGAGCCAGGGAGTCCCAACCCCTGTGTGGCTCCACAATTCCAGGCTCTTAACCTCCGATACCATATGGCTTCCTTTTTGTAATTTATTCTGCTAGAATCTAATTTGCACAAAGGTACCGCAGAAGCCAGTGCCGGTGCTGATAATTACACTTGAGTGCTAAGTTAGAAAGGGATGAGGCGCACATAGAACAAACTTCAGCTCATTTGCCTATGTGCCCACTAGAACTTCCTTGATGAATCACATATCCAGGTTTTGTTTGAACATTGTCACTGATTTGTGTGATGGTTTTGTTTTCTCTTATATTGAATAGGAAAAAAATACCTTTCTATAACTTCTCCCTACTACTTAAAATTTTGTCACACGTAGCTGAGGCTCATTTGGGCTTTATGTATTTTTATGCATTTTCTTCTTCTTTTTTTGTGATTATGTTTTGTAGTCTTTTTAGGCCTCTTTCTGTTTATGGTGTCTTCATTATCATTGTCCTTTTCTGTTCATTTTTGGGAGACAGATTGAGTTTATCTTTTGTTTGTCATCATTAATCTTAAAATTAGATTAATAAAGAAGTTAGTCTCACATAGTATTAACATATTTCTCCCTCTAGTTCTGAACACCTCTCACTTTGCAATCTAGTATTTGAAAGAAGTGACTCTCCTGCCTTAGATTAATAATTAGAACCTGACTAGTAAAATTTTCCGTCCTGTCCCCTCCCCTGTCACCCCCCCCCCCCCCCAGTGGTTCTCAGTCCCCACTGGAATCGTACACATGCGCACACACACCCACACACTGACACCCATACGCCCAGTGGTTCTCAACAACCCCCCAGGGTTGGTGGGGAGGATTTTAAATGCAAGTGATGTAGGTCCTACCCTAGACCAATTACATCCGAGTGAGGAGCTCACCACATCATAGTTAGGTTCTAATCTGGGGCATTTCTGTAGGACAGAGTTAATCAAAGACTTAGTCTTCTTGGCAGAGCTGCTGTTATTTTTACTGGAAATGTGTTGTTCAACTGAATGATTTTTGTGTTGTAGCCTAATTAGCTATTCAAATTCGTAATACCTTGAATCAGATATTCAAACCTTAGGAAGAGTGAGAAATCTAATAAGATGTAGGAATGTCATTTTTCTCTTCCAACTTAAGTGCCAGTGTACCCACCTGTGTGGTCTTAGGCAACAAAGCTTCATTTTTTTTTCACCCCCATGTATTATTTCTTAGATCCTCATTGCTATTTCTGCTGGTCCCCCACCCCGCGCCGCACACTTGTTTCTTCCAAACTACTTTTTTAACAAAGGGTTTAGCAGCTGTCAAACTTTGTGTAAACAAGAAAACAGTGTCTTATCTGTGGTATTTCAAAGACACTGTAAGTTACACCATTAATTTAATAACTTATTTTGGAGAAAACAGTTATATTTACACATTAATGCTGTACTCACTTAAAAAAAAAGTAACTTAAAATGATCCATACATTTTTATATTAGTTTTCAAGTATCCGTAAATTTGTAGTGTAAGCCTTTTCTCATGTTCAGCATCCCTATCACTGAAGGTTTGTGAACCGGAAGCTTTCGATGTGTAGGTGTTAGTGCCAAAATAATAAACTTGACTTATATTAGCATTAGAAACTGTTCAAAACAACCTTTAATTTTAAGAACTCTGTGAGTCATTGTAAGAGAGTTTTTGCTATTTTTAATTGCATTGCTTACCCAGTGATAGACAAATTTAGAAATACTTGATAGTTTTTTTGTTTTATTCTTGCACAATAGTTTATTTTTGTATAATCTTAACGTAAAATTCAATTACATGTGATGTTACCGGTGAAACTAACTCAACTAAGGTAACAATTAGGTGATTAGACACCAGTGCATGTTTAAATAGTTTTCTCCTTATGTGAGTATGTGATCTTGAGAATAGCTTATTTTTAAAAATGGAGTCAGATAAATTTTGAATCATTTTTCCCCAAATTGCTTAAGTAACAATTGGAAATGAAAACATAGGCAGTAATTGCAAAGCTGTGCATGATCTGACAGTGAGTCTGATCTCAGAGTCACTTAAGATATCCCTGCTGTTATAGCTCTTGCTTTTCACCTGCCTTACCTTCTGGCTGTCTGGAATATTATCTGTATGTGTAAATTCCATGGGAAATGAGGATGGGGTGAGGACAGTGGAGGATGTAATGCTTAAAGGCTTTGATGTATGCGTAGTATGTTGTTGGAGATAACATACTAACATTGCTTTTTGTAAAATGGATTAAGAAGATTCAGTTGAAACTCTGATTTACAAATATGTATTAATTTTTTCATTAGGAGGTAGTACTCTTTTTGTTTTTTCTTAATTGTGCCTTCAATCATGTGCTAAGCAATTTAATTTGAACTTTTTCTGTGATTTTTCCTGGGAGTTAATTTAATAAAAATCTTTCTAAGCAGAGTCAATTCTGGTAGGATTCTCATATATTTCTCTCTCTCTCTTTCTCCTTTTGTGTGTGTGTGTGTGTGTGTGTGTGTGTGTGTGTGTGTGTGTTGTTGTTTTGGGAGACAGAGTCTCGCTCTGTCACCCAGGCTGGAATGCAGTGGTGTGATCTCAGCTCACTGCAACCTCTGCCTCCTGGGTTCAAGTGATTCTCCTGCGTCAGCCTCCTGAGTAGCTGGAATTACAGGCATCTGCCACCACACTTGGCTAATTTTTGTATTTTCCCTAGAGATGAGGTTTCTCCATGTTCACCAGGCTGGTCTTAACTTTCTGACCTCAAGCGATCCACCCAAACCTTCTGACCTCAGGTGATCTCCCTGCTTTGGCCTTCCAAAGTGCTGGGATTATATTTTTCTCTTAATTCATGGGATGACTTTCCCAAATTCTGTACGTTAAAAATTTTTTTTTAAACTTTTTTTTATAAAGGATACCAGATATACTTCCTTGAACTTGTTACTGACCACTAGGTTCTAGATTAGAATGTGTTGCTACCTTAAGTAAGTATTTATTGTGTTTGTACCTTTGTCTAGGAAAAGGGCCCGTAATGTCCATTAGCTTTTCAAAGTTATCTATAAATTAAATAAATTTACTTCTAGACACTGCAGTGTAGTATTTTTGAAGAGCAGTCAAAATATATAATTTGCTGTTCTAGAATTTTTGCATCTTAAAAAAATCTTCCTAATTATGCGTAGGTGGCAGATCTTAGAAGATGTCTGCTAAGTCAACAGTGTCTTTCTATGCTAAAAGCCTTATTTAAAATTAATCATTTACTTTAGATAAAATGCTTTGAAATACATTTTTGGAAGCAAAGCTTTTTGTTTGGAGACAAAACACAAACCCTGCAGCCATTTATTTTATTACAAGAAGTAGAGTAAATAGATTCAGTTTATGTAGTACACAAAGGAAGTGATAGTTTTTACACCAATAATGTGATTGATCATGTACTTCTTGAGTTTTTTGTTAATGATGGAAGATCAACCTTTATTGGTCACCTTCTGGAAGTGGTATTAAAATTATTGATATAACCAGGTTCTCTCAAGCATTTTCAAAATAACAATCCACTGGTGAGTTTTTCCTTCCCAGTGTGATTTATTTGTGCAGTAATTCAGTCTCTACTGCATTTTATTTTCAAATATGTGTAAATTCATTCCTCAATATCTAGATATTTTAACATTTTATCAACATGTATATCTTAAGAACCATGTATGTTCAAGGCACTATTCTTAGTTCTGTTGGGAGACAGCAAGATGATTACATCAGTCTTGGGTCTCCAGAAATTTGATCAGAGAGGCATGATGAAAGAATAAGGCACTATGCAGTTGTGGAAAGGGAGATATGTTAGGCCGGGGCTCATTTTTCTCTCTCTGGATGGTGGGGTGGATAATTAATGGAGGAAGCTGATTTGGCCTGATCTTTGAAGGAGGGATATTGTGAGCAGAACCATAGTCAGAAGGACATTTCTGGTGAGGAATGAGGAATGTCATGGCAGCCAAAGAGTGCAGATAAGAGAGTCACAGTGATCTGCTGTGATGAGATTTGAGAATGTTGAGTAAAAGTAGAAATGTAGATAAGACAGGATATGCCTGTTTTGGACTTGAATTCCTTTAATACAAATAGTTTGAATACACATTGTCAGATTATCTTAAATGCACCTTAAGTTTTGTAATTCCTTTGTAAAGTATATCACTGTATCTTTTAAAATTTAGATATTTATTTTAATTACGAGATGTGCTTTATAAATGCATTGCATGATGGCTAGGACATAGGTCAATGAGTTGACTAGGAAAACATCTTAAGAGAGAAAAAATATGGCCCTGCATATGTTTCTAGAAATTTTCCAGATTAAATTGCATGTGCAATTGGTATACCATTTTTCATGTATTTATTCATCCTTCAAATCCTAGAATCACTTTTTAACCATGTCATCAACTATTAAATCACTATTGTGGTCTTTCTTCTTAAAGACTTGTAGTATTAATAGGAAAAGCTAAATGAATGAATGAAGACAAAGGTAGAGAAAAAAATTGCATCTAAAACCAAAGTTGTAAGAAACAAGAACATGGCAGAGCCAATACTTAAACTACAAGAATGAACTCTTCACTTACTATGATCTAATCATTTAATAGATGTATGAAAAAATTAGCCATTATCATGGCTGGGCATGGTGGCTCACGCCTGTAATCCCAGCACTTTGGGAGGCTGAGGTGGGCGGATCACCCAAGGTCGGGAGTTCGAGACCAGCCTGACCAACATGGAGAAACCCTGTCTCTACTAAAAAATACAGAATTAGCCGGCCATGGTGGTGCGTGCCTGTAGTCTCAGTTACTCAGGAGGCTGAGGCAGGAGAATCGCTTGAATCTGGGAGGCGAAGGTTACAGTAAGCTGAAATCGTGCCATTGCACTCCAGCCTGGGGGACAGAGCGAGACTCCATTTCAAAAAAGAAAGAAAGAAAGAAAGAAAATGGCATAGCCAATACTTAAACTATGAGAATGAACTCTTCACTTGCTATTATCTAATCATTTTATAGATGTCTGAAAAAATTAGCGATTATCAAGAAAGATATTTGAAATGTAGATTATTCCATGGGGTGCAGTGGCTCAGCCCTATAATCCCAGCACTTTGGGAGGCCGAGACGTGTGAATCGCTTGAGGTCAGGAGTTCGAGACTAGTCTGGCCAACATGGTGAAAACCCGTCTCTACTAAAAATACCAAAATTAGCCAGGTGTGGTGACTTGTACCTGTAGTCCCAGCTACTCGGGTGGCTGAGACCAGGAGAATCACTTGAACGCAGGAGGCGGAGGTTGCAGTGAGCTGATACTGTGCCACGGCACTTCAGCCTGGGTGACAGAGTGAGACTCTGTCTCAAAAAAAAAAAAAAAAAAGTGCAATATTCACTATTGGTATTGATGAGCTTTGCTCTACGATTAAGTTGTACCTTAAGATACTAGCTAATGATGTAAAACTGTCATTAAGACATTAAGGATGTAGAATGTTATGAACAAAAATATAGCACTGTAAGTACATTGTTTATCTGCCTTTTACTTATATTGGGAGTTTTTTTTGTTTGAGGCAGAGTCTCTATCACACAGACCGAAATGCAGGGGCATGGCCATCTCGGCTCACTGCAGCCTCTGCCTCCCAGACTCAAGCAACCCTCGTGCCCCAGCCTCCCGAGTAGCTGGGACCACGACCTGTGTGCCACCATGCCTGATTTTTTGTATATTTGGTAGAGATGAGGTTTTGCCATGCTGCCCAGGCTGGTTTCGAACTCCTGAGTTCAAGCGGCCCGCCTCGGCCTCCTGAAGTGTTAGGATTACAGGCATGAGTCACTGTGCCTGACCTCTTATATGTGTTTTAAAATATAAGTAGTACATGTTAATTATAAATAAATTGAATGCATGTATGCCAAAAATTTTTGTGACAAAAGTGCTCTGTTGATTTTTAGATAACCAGCAGCCTTACGTGACTGTAGCTCAAAAATTGACAAAAACTTTATATTGAAATAATCGATGTTCATAACAAACGACCTTGAGGTAAACAGATTCTAGTGGTATCTAGACATGATGTCTAAAGAACATTTCCTCAGTCCATGCTAGAAAAGACCTATCAAGTAGCTCACAAGTGCCTCTAGGCAACACACCTTGGGGGCTCATGCCCATGCCCTGTTTTGAAGCCGCAGGGATTGGTGGGATAGTGTAAGTGGCATAATCATCATTTGCTTAGTTATCTTCTTAACTTTACCTAATTGGTGTAGGAGCTAAACCTCCCATATATTATAGTAAACTCCTTTCGGTGGTGTCAGCTTGATTTTACTCTTTATGAAATTGTACTCCGTGACGGAAACTGTACTGGTCAGTGTTCCAACTAAGCGTCTGCTCTGACATGGTATGTGAAGTATAACTTTTTTTTTTTTTTTTTGAGATGAAGTCTTGCTGTTGTCCCCCAGGCTGGAGTGCAATGGCGTGGTCTTGGCTCACTGCAACCTCCGCCTTCTGGGTTCAAGCAATTCTCTTGCCTCAGCCTCCCGAGTAGCTGGGATTACAGGCGCCAGCCACCACGCACGGCTGATTTTTGTATTTTTAGTAGACAGGGTTTCACCATGTTGGCCAGGCTGGTCTCGAATTCCTGACCTCAGGTGATCCGCCTGCCTCGGCCTTCCAAAGTGCTGGGATTACAGGCGTGAGCCACTGCGCCCGGCCATGAAGTATAACTTTTTTATTTACACAGAGGGTTTGTGGAATATAATATGCCCTGACTTAGCATTTGAGAAAACTGGATAAGCCCTATAAAATACGTGAAGTCTAAAGAGATCGAAGTTAATACGTTTTGATTGAAATTGTTTCTAAACCAATGACATATTTTTCTTTATTATTAAACAGAATATAGAATGCAAGTTTATGTCATTCTTGGTGGCCCATGGTTTTAGATTATGAACATACTAATTGGACCTTAATACAGTAATATTTACGCGAGTTGAGTTGAATTGTGGTGAGACCACTTGTGTGCAGGTTAATCTCTTTGAGTCTCATTTTATTCACTATGCCAACCTCTTACGAACATTCTAAAGACTTGCCAAGTATTAAGCACTCAAAAGTTGCTGCTGTTGTTTATGATAACAATTACTTGGGGGAGAAAGAAATTCACGGTGGGGACTTTAAAGAATATTTCAAACATGTAACATTTGGTATGGAAAATCTTTTAAACTGAATTTGTTTTAGGGCACATTGAATACTTTACTTTCCTTTTCCTCAGCATCAACAACAGCAACTTGTGATTGGCGGTGACCGGATATTCAGTTGCACATCCCCACATCAATGCACTGCCAATGGTAAGACTCTCCAACTCCCAATGTCAGAGTGTTTATTATTCTCTTGTTTTTGGAATCTTTTGCGAATTTTGAAAGTTTCTCACAATTTGACAAAATACATGTGTTCCCAAGCTAAGTAAGTGTTTTTTTGTTTTTTTTTTTTTTAATTTTTATTCTTTTTAAATATATGTAGTTTAAGTTACTTAAAAGTAACTTTTGAATATTTGGTAAAGGAAAAATTGCTACTTTTGAAAATTTCTCTTTTCTTTCCTTTTCTTTCTTTTTCTTCCTGTCTTGAGATGGAGTTTCACTCTTGTCACCCAGACTGGAGTGCAGTGGCGTGATCTCGGCTCACTGTAACCTCCGCCTCCCGGGTTAAAGAGATTATCCTGCCTCAGCCTCCCAAGTAGCTGGGATTACAGACATGCGCCACCACGCCCAGCTAATTTTTTGTAGTTTTAGTAGGAGACAGGGTTTCACCATGTTGGCCAGACTGGTCTCAAACCCCTGACCTCAGGTGATCCGCCCGTCTGAGCTTCCCGAAGTGCTGGGATTACAGGTGCAAGCCACCGTGTCCAGCTGAAGATTTCTGTGTTCTGTAGTTTTAAAAACATCTTAGCTACAGTCATCAGGATGAAAAATACTGTTATATCGTGATGGTCTTGTGTTTTGTCAAATGAACTATATTTTGTGAATAGTACTTTCTTGTTAGAAATGCAACAGTGGCATTTTGCTCTTCTATTTTTGTCCATCATTTCACTAAAATAGATTGTTTTTGTGTATTGCATTTATCTTAGTATTTTTTAGTTATGTGCATTTAAATGGCTAGGATTCTACTATTGTAATTAATCATTTTAAGGAGAGTCATTCTTATCTATTTAAGAGGATTTTTAAGAAGTCTTTCACTGTAGAATATAAATGGCAATCATTTGATATAGCAGAAAGACTACTGGACTCTGTGAGAGCTGGCATTTGCTTTATTTCCTGAATATACTATGAATCTTTGACTTTTGGCAGGTACTCTTGTAAATCTTTGATGGAATTGGACTTAATTTCTAAGGTTTATTCTAGCTGTATGTCAAGTGCTTATCATTGTTAACTAGAAGTCAGAGTGATTCTCTCTTAAAATATAATTTCTTACCAAAATAATATTGTTGTTTATTTTGGGGATCGATAAATAGAAGAGAAATGAATTTTTACTTTTTTAAAGAATTAAATAATAACATCTTACATTTAAAAATATTTTCTGTAGTTCATTACCAACAATTTTATTTTTACTAAATTAAGGAGACAGAGAAACTGATTGAGGTTTATAGAATTTGGTGGGAAATGATGTATCAGTCTGAAAGAAAAACTATTAAAAGTTAAGAACCAGAATAAGTGGGTAAGATATTTGTGAAAATATTCCCAGAAATAATTCCTATTGGAGATGGATTGTTTTCAGTATGTTGATAGGAGGAGGATTTTCTCTGTCTAAACTCTTCTGAATTCCTGTTGGGAAAAAAAGGTTGACCTCTTCCTTTCCCTGTTCTTTTCCTCTCTCTGCATCCTCCTCACCCTCCTCCCTTTCCTCTCCTTCTCTCTCCTTTTTCTTTTCTCTCTCAGGGGTTGATAGGAGATGTTGAAGAAAATAATATATTCCCCACCCCCCAAGCCAAGCTTTACCTAGCACAAAGGATGACATGTTTTTTTGTTAATTTATAAAGCACTTGCTGGGGTCCTTGGGTTGCTCTGGTGACTCATTAACCACTAAATCTGCTGTTTCCCAGGGAGCGCTAGAGTTTCTCATGAAAGAAATACATCCATGGTAAATCAACTTTGGTATTTGGAGTGTCTGCTCTTCACTTTTTGTTCACATGAAGTTTTTGTTCAAATGAAGTTCACATTTGAAACCTGTTACTCTTCTTTGTTGTCGGATCCTTAGTATTTGTGGCACGTCTCCCTTGGCAATCAGACCAGTTGGGTATCTGAGATACAGGTGCCTATCCTTAAGTGAAAGTTTTTATGTGCTATTCACAGACTGTTTTTATAACTGCTCATAGACTGTTTTGTAAATTAGATCATCCCAAACATGTTTGTCAGTTTTGTTGAAAGTCTCTGAAATCATTTTAATATCATCACAGAAGTTTAAGTGTGTATGCATGTGTGTGTATGTATATATGTATGTATGTTAGTGTGTGTGAGAGATGAAGTAGACCAAGATTACAGCAAACTTACTGACAGTCTAGCTAAGGACACTGAAGCCATTTCTATATATTTGGCCAGATGTGCTAGTAAATTTATAGGTATTGGTTCAAAAATGGTGTGGTTTTCCCATGACCCTCAGAAATGCGATAACATTCTGGGTTGAACCTGTGCTGTGTAGTATGTCATATTTATTTTCTCTGAAAATGCCAGAATGCTTAGTGGGATTATATACAGTTACCTCTACCACCTCCCTACCTACCCTCAACAGTGTTTTTTTTTCTTTTACAATTTAAAAAAGTTGATATATAGTAGTTGTACTTATTTTACGGTGCATGCTTTGATACTTGTATAAATATAAAATGATCAAGTTAGGATAAATGGGATATCCATCTCCTCAAACATTTTTCTTTCCCTTGTTGATCATTGTTCTTGTTAAAATAATATGAGGGATTCATAATATCCTTTTTTGCCTTCACCCTTCTTTTACCTAGACACAAGTAATTTTAAATCTAATCGCACCTTATGGCCAGGTGCAGTGGCTCATGCCTGTAATACCAGCACTTTGGGGAGGCCGAGGCAGGTGGATCACTTGAGAGATCAGAAGTTCGAGACCAGCCTGGCCAATGTGGTGAAACCCCATCTCTACTAAAAATACAAAAATTAGCCAGGCATGGTGGCGCACACCTGTAATCTCAGCTACTTGGGAGGTTGAGGCAAGAGAATCCCTTGAACCTGGGAGGCGTAGGTTGCAGTAAGCCACTGCACTCCAGTCTGGGTGACTGAGACACCATCTCAAAAAAAAATTTTTTTTTTGCACCTTAAATCATAATTTATAGCTGCTTTCCTGTATCAAATGTTTCATAACTACTTTTTTGTAATTATCTCATATTGCATTAGTAGGACCCATTGGCCAGCAGGTGTATATTATTATTTTGACTTTTTATTTATTATTTTTTGAGACAGTCTCACCCTGTTGCCCAGGCTGAAGTGCAGTGGCGTGATCTGTGCTCACTGCAAAACCAAAACTGTATACCCATTAAACAGCACCCACCCTCTCCCACCCCCCTGCAAGTTCCCAACACCCCACTCTCCTCCCACCCCGTCCTCTGGCAACAACCCTTTTATTTGTTTCTGAGTTTGCTAGATACCTCATATAGGTAGCACCATATAGTATTTGTCTTTTTGAGATTGGCTGCTTTTGTTTAACGTAATGATCTGTATTGTAACCTGTGACATTATTTCCTTGCCTTTTTTAAGGCAAAATGAAATTCCATTGTATGTACATACCACGTTTTCTTTTTTTTTTTGTATTTTTTTTTTTATTTCAATCGGTTTTTGGGAAATAGGTGGTGATTGGTTACATGGATAAGTTCTTTAGTGGTGATTTCTGAGATTTTGGTGCACTCATCACTGGAGCAGTGTATACTGTGCCCAAAGTATAGTCTTTCATCCCTCTCCATCCCCCACCCTTCCCCCAGTCCACAAAGTCCATTGTATATTCTTATGCCGTTGCGTCCTCCTCATTGCTTAGCACCCACTTACCAGTGAGAACATGCAATGTTATGGTTTTCATTCCTGAGTTACTTCACTTAGAATAATGGTCTCTCATTCCATCCAGGTTGCTACGAATGCCATTATTCCATTCCTTCTTATGGCTGAATAGTATTCCATGGTGTATATACACATACCACAATTTCTTTATCCACTTGTTGATTGATGGGCTGTTTCCATAGTTTTGTAGTTGCAAATTGTGCTGCTATAATAAACATGCGTGTGCAAGTATCTGTTTCGTATAATGACTTCTTTTTCTCTGTAAGTAGATAGCCAGTAGTGGGATTACTTGATCAAATGGTAGTTCTACTTTTAGTTCTTTAAGGAATCTCCACACTGATGTCCTTAGTTGTTGTACTAGTTTACATTCCCACCAGCAGTGTAAGTGTTCCCTTTTCACCACATCCATGCCAACGTCTATTATTTTTTCATTTTTTGATTACAGCCATTCTTGCAGGAGTAAGGTGGCATCACATTGTGGTTTTGATTTGCATTTCTCTTATTTTTAGTGATACTGAGTATTTTTTCATGCGTTTGTTGGTCATTTATTTGTATTTCTTCTTTTGAGAATTGTCTATTCATGTCCTTAGCCCACTTTTTTAAAATGGGATTATTTGTTTTTTTCTTGCTGCTTTGAGTTCCTTGTAGATTCTGGATCTACAGAATCTTTGTTGGATGTATAGATTATGGAGATTTTCTCTCACTCTGTGAGTTGTCTGTTTTCTCTGCTGATTGTTTCTTTTGCCGTGCAGAAGCTTTTTAGTTAATAATTAAGTCCCATCTTAATTTATCTTTGTTTTTGTTGCATTTGCTTTGGGGTTCTTGGTCATGAAGTTGTTGCCCAAGCTAGTGTCTAGAAGGGTTTTTTCAATGTTATCTTCTAGAATTTTTATGGGTTCGGGTGTTAGATTTAACTCTTGGATCCATCTTGAGTTGATTTTTGTATAAGGTGAGAAATGAGGATACAGTTTCCTTCTTCTATGTGTGGCTTGCCAATTCTCGCAGCACCATTCATTGAATAGGGTGTCCTATCCCCACTTTGTGTTTTTGTTTGCTTGGTCGAAGATCAGTTGACTGTAAGTATTTGGCTTTATTTTTGGGTTCTCTGTTCTGTTCCATTGGCCTATATGCCTATTTTTATACCAGTACCATGCTGCT
The DNA here is from genome assembly GCF_047675955.1 of Chlorocebus sabaeus. NCBI lineage: Eukaryota > Metazoa > Chordata > Mammalia > Primates > Cercopithecidae > Chlorocebus > Chlorocebus sabaeus. The sequence continues at coordinate 12,591,876 of NC_132918.1, forward strand.
TTAGTGACTATGGCCTTATAGTATAGTTTGAGGTCAGGTAATGTTTATGACTCCAGATTGGTTATTTTGGCTTAGTCTTGCTTTGGCTATGTGGGCTCTTCTCTGATTCCATAGGATTTTAGGACTGTTTTTTGTATTTCTGTGAAGAATGTTGGCAGTATTTTGATGGGAATTGCATTGAATTTGTAGATTGCTTTTGGCAGTATGGTCATTTTCAAAATACTGATTCTACCCATCCATGAACTTGGGATGTGTTTCTATTTGTGTCATCTGTGATTCCTTTCAGCAGTGTTTTTTAGTTTTCCTTGCAGAGGTCTTTCATCTCCTTGGTTAGCTATATTCCTAAGTATTTTAATTTATTTTTGCAGCTATTACAATAGCTGTAAAAGGGAGTTCTTGATTTGATTCTCCACTTGGTCACTGTTGATGTGTATATTAATTTTGTATCTTGAAACTTTGCTGAATTCATTTTATCACTTCTAGGAGCTTTTTGGAGGAGTCTTTAGGGTTTTCTAGGTGTACAGTCATATTATCAGCAAACAGCAACAGTTTGCCTTCCTCTTTACTGATTTGGATGCCCTTGATGTCTTTTCTTGTCTGATTGCTCTGGCTAGGACTTCCAGTAAGTACTGTGTTGAATGGAAGTCATACCACATTTTCTTTATCCATTCATTTGTTGGTAGACATTTGGGTTGCTTCTACCTTTTGGCTATTATGAATAGTCTTGCTTTGAACATGGATGTGCAAATCTCTTTGACATGTTGATTTCAACTCTTTTTAGAACTGGAATTCTTTTTGGGATCTCAGAACAGGGATTGCTGGATCATATGGTAATTCTAGGGTTCCCCCCCGCCCCCTTGAAAAAGTTCTGTACTCTTTCCAGAGCAGCAGCACCATTTTACATCCCTACCAACAGTACAACAGGGTTCTACACACTGGACATTTGCTGTTTGTTTGCTAGTGCCTATCCTAATGGATGTGAGGTGTTGACAATAATTTAACACTACCAACTGTCTACTTAGCTTTGATTTTTCTGAACTGCTCCTAATATGTTTTTACAGAATCAACAAAACTTATACATTATGTTTGGTTACTGGGTATAGCTTATGCTTCTACCTATTTTTTCCCTTTTATTTGTCCTGTGAAGTTTTCTACATTCTGTATTTTATTTATTGGATTCCTATAGTATAAGGTTAATCTTTTCCTTATATTGGTGGTTGTAGCTAACGGCTTCATCTAATTAATTAAGATTAATCTTATCTTAATTTAGTTTTTTTTCCTTTATTATTTTGGAAAAATATATAAAGGTTGGGGTGGCAGAATATTTCACAGGTGGTACTAAATATAGATGGAATACCTCTAATCTGAAATGCTCCAACATCTGAAATCTTTTGAGCACTAACACAGCACTCAAAGGAAATGCTCATTGGAGCACTTTGGATTTCACATTTTCAGATTGGGAGTGCTAAACTGTTACACTGCAGATATTTCAAAATCTGAAAAACTTGTAGTCCCAATCATTTTAGATAAAGGACACTCACTGTATGCTTGCATAAAGAAGCACCTAATGTTTGTTTTTTATTCCTGACAGTAGGCGACATTAATGATCATTCCTAGAACCATTATTTCCATGAGGGCAAAGAAAATGTTGATATTCCAATTATGTCAAGCTTTTATTATATGTAACATTTCTATAAAGAGAAACTTTCCCTAACAGATATTTCATTACTCTGTGGCACAGATTGCACAAAGGCCTATGAAATGAATGATTCTTTCCTTTATTTACCAGTTTTCAAAGTACTGAGTTGTTTCCTGGAAGCCTTTCTAGGGTTCTTGAATACCTTTCTAAGTAACAAGTGAGGATTTTTTTGAGTTACTGTGAGCTTGTGGATTTAAGCATTTGATATGTTTTATTGCACTGTAGTTTGTATTCTTATTGATGTCATTCCCTTGACCAAAAGAGCCTTTTCAAGTTTACTTCTAAGTGTTTTTTGATTTGACTCTAGTATTCTCTCTCTGGTAGCTTCCTTGCTTTCTGACAAAACAAGATGTTGGCCAAAGCTCATCTTCTATGTGTCCTTCGTTGGTCCTCAGATAGCTATGTCTCTAAGAAGTCCTGATTCCTTTTAGTGAAAAAGAATATTTATATATTTATGTTATATAATATGCAATAGTTAATATGTAAACATAATAGAAAGTAATATATTAAACAAAAATAGAGTATAAAAAAATAGAGTACATGTACTTTATAAGTACTTTACATGTAAATATAAAAATAAACATAATATAAAATTATACATATTTTTACATTTATAAATGTATATTTAACCAGTATGAGTAGTGACTATTGTTTTCATTTTTCTTTTTTTGTCCACGTCTCAGTGGGATTACAGCTAAGTATTACGTTTTAAAGTAAGTCCTCATGTGTAATCCGCCCCCTGCCCACCACCAGTTTGATACATAGTTGGGTCAACTTGTCCCTTCCCTCCCCTATCTCCCCAATTCCTGCTCCTCTTCCCCTTTTCTTCTTCTCTTCCCCTCTCCCTCTTTTATTTTTCTCTCTTTTCTTCTTTTCTTTTCAACACTGTGTCATTCAGTCACCCAGGTAGGAGTGCAGTGGCGTGATCGTGATTCACTGCAGCCCTGCCCTTCTGGGCTCAATTGATTCTCCCACCTCCGCCTCCCAAAGTAGCTGGGACCACAGGTGCGTGCCACCATGCATGGCTAATTTTTTTTACTGTCATGTTATGTTATGTTATGTTATGTTATGTTATGTTATGTTATTTTTGAGACGGAGTCTCGCTCTGTCACCCGGCTGGAGTGCAGTGGCGCCATTTTGGCTCACTGCAAGCTCCGCCTCAATCGTTCAAGCAATTCTCTTGCCTCAGCCTCCTGAGTAACTGGGACTACAGGTGCATGCCACCATGCCCAGCTAATTTTTGCATTTTTAATAGAGATGGGGTTTCGCCATGTTGTTCAGGATGGTCTCTATCTCCTGACCTCGTGATTTACCCGCCTCAGTCTCCCAAAGTGTTTGGATTACAGGCATGAGCTACCGCACCTGGACAATTTTTTTTTTTTTTTTTTTTTTTTTAAAGTAGAAACAGTGTCTCCCTGTGTTGCCCAGGCTGGTCTTGAACTCCTGGGCTCAAGCAATCCTCCTGACCTCAACCTGCTAAAGTGCTGGGATTACAGGCCTGAGCCACTGTGCCGAAGCCAGGCCAGTTTGTTTCATTTTATTTTTAGTATTTAGAATTTAAAATATTTGTTTTAATTTTGTTTTATAATCCTAGGAAACATACCACTTCAAAGTGAGATACAGTCTTCCTCCTTTTGTAAGTAACCAAGTTACTTACAAAAATCAAACGATTTTTTATTTATCTTGCTCAAATGTAAACAAATACATATGTATTCTTAAATATTCTGGAGATCACTTCATAGCAGGACGTAGATATAGTCTTTATTCATTGTTTTACAGCTGCATTCTACTCTGTTACACAGATAGCTATTTCAAGAGTGGAAGTTTTTAGATAGGAGCATGAAATGTGGGTGTCAATTTGCCAAATTCCCTTCTGTAAAGCATTATGCCATCTTATGTTCCTTCCAGCAATATATGAGGTTCCCTTTTTCCCTTTGATATGTATTTGTCTTTTAATCTGATAGGTTAGAAATAGTATTTCACTATGGTTCTAATTTGCATATTTTCATTTATTTTATAGTTGTTTGCTAGTTTATTTTGGAACTGTTTGCATATGTTTTTCTTTGAACTGTTTCAAAGATCGATTCTTATTTTGCAGAAAAGTCTACCAACTATATTGATCAATCCCCTGAGCCCTTCTATTTCCTCTTGTTCTGATTGTATAGTCATTCCACAACTTCTAAAAATTAATTTGGTTTAACAACAGGACTCTTCCACAAAGAATGGAATGATGCTGAGCAGTTCTCGTAGGTTTGATTCCTGACTAACCAGACCCTTTGTTGGAAAGGTGGATCTAGAAAGTTCCTGTGGGGAAGCCAGAAAGGGAAAAGGAGGCTGATACCGAGTGCCTGAAAGACTAATATTTTTGTGCAGTTGGACTCAAATCATGTGGCAGCCTTGGGAGACAGTGTAGAACATGTCTGTTTTTCCATCCAAGGGGCAAAGAACCTGGGTTACTTTGTCAACTAACCCCCATTCCTTAGTCAGGGAGTTAGGCTTTGCAGAGGGCAGGGCAGCAGCTCCTGACCTGCTGTTTGGCCTCAGGGTGCTTTGCAGTAAAAAACTACCCAGCTGCTCGGGAAAGTTGAGTGATGAGGGAATGTGGGCTGGGCCTTGCCGGCCTCTTCTGCATCAATGAATATTCTAGTCTACTGGCAGTTACATTTCTCAGTGTAATTAGTAAATCACCTCTTTCACTCATAAACCACCCTGCTGTATTTTGTTAACATCTCTTATCTCAGAAGTTGATTATTCTTAACTGAAAGGAGTTATGACTTGCCAGACTGAAGACAAGACCTCAAGGAGTTGTGACCCTGCCAACAGGTTGCTGCCAGGAAAGAGTGTGGTGCATAGCGAGGAGTCGGTGATTATTACCTACTTATAAATGTAGCATCTGTAAATTAATTGGTTCTCTTTACTGTAGGAAAGTTTATTGTTACTATTTTCATTTTTAATCTTTTACCATCATGATTCGGAAGTGGCATTATTAAATGTGAAGAAAGAACGACATTGTCACATGATATCGTGTAAACCATTTTCATTTCGTTGAGAATGTATGCCTGTCTTTAGAGGCTGAAATAACTGAGCCTAAAATGGAAGCCGTGAAAGACTGTGGTATCACGTGAAAGGCAGAGAAAGCTTGGATTTTTACATGGATTTAATCTTTGTACAGGTTGAGCATTGGTTATCCTAAACACTTGGGACCATAGTATTTCAGATTTCATATTTACTTGGATTTCGGAATATTTGCATATCTGTAATGAGATATCTTGGGGATAGGATCCAAGTCTAAACACAAAGTTCATTTATGTTTCATATACTCCTTATATATGTAACCTGAGGGCAATTTTATACAGTATTTTAAATAATTTTGTGCATGAACCAGAATTTTGACTGTGACTTGTATGAGATCAAGTGTGGAATCTTCTGCTTGTGGCGTTATATCACTGCTCCAAAAATTGCAGATATTGGAACATTCTGGAGTTTGGATTTTTGGATTGGGGTGCTCAATTTATATTAACTGTAATATAGTGAATTAGTTCACTATTAATGGTGAATTAGTATTTTTATTTTACAATATTTTTCATGTTTCAAATAATTTTGCTGTCCTTCCTATAAATTCTCAGTGTAGGCACTATTCAACCAGGAATAAAATACTAGCTCTCTTATCTCGAGAAACACAGAGTAGTGTGAGAGCAAGGGCATACACCCACAATAGAGGGATAGATGTTTAACATGGTAATGTTAAAACAAAAGGTGTCCTATCACTGAATATTATCTGGCTGACTTTTAAGTTTCCTAATTTTCTTCAGGTGTACTATATTAAATTTGGTCTGACTAGATTTTGACTGTTCGTGGTTGGACAGCATGGTCCAATATAACCATAAAATAGGAAACTGAAGGCCATTTCTTATTTCAGTGGTGTATTGAAGCCATTTGAAGACTTCCCCCCTTCCCGTTCTTTTTTCTTTTCATTCATCCATCCATCCAGTGGATAATATTGCATGACTTAAACAAAAATTTTTGCTTGAGAGACAAATTAACATACTAAAGTTAGTTTGTAAAGGACAGGAACTTCTAGTTTTATACAGGTTCTGTTGGTTTGCTTCTTCAACTTCTGTCCTTTTTCTTAAGCCAGTTAATTTTAGTTATATCTTTTCATTTTAATCCTGGTTCATAGGAACAGATATCCTTCCCCATGCCTATTTTCTCTCTTTTCCTGTGATTTACTAGCACCCGTAAGGAGGGTCTTTAAAACAAAAAGGTTGGAATGCTAAAGTTCTTCCTTCACAATCCTCTATATATTAGGCATTCATTTCCTGTCAGGTGTTTATTTGGATCATTTTTTATTGCAACCTGATATTTTTTAAAAAGTGACTTAGAGCCTAAGGGCTTGTGATTATAGAACAGATTACATAGTAGAGGTACTTTAAACGTGTAAGGGAAAAATGCCCAAAACCATTTTGATTAGTTTAATTTTTTTTTTTTTTAAGTAAATGAATGAGTGAAAATCAACCCCAAAATGGAAGGGTTAGTATAGTTGACCCTTGAACAACACAGGTGTGGACTATGTGGGTTCACTTTTACTCGGTTTTTTAAAAATAAAAATTAGATCTAGTATGCCTGCCTTTCCTGCCTGTCCTTCCACCTCTTCTACCTCTCCCACCCCTCAGACAGCAAAACCAACTTCTCCTCAGCCTTGTGAAGAGGATGAGGACCTTCAGGATGATTCACTTCCATTTAATGAATGGTAAATATATTTTCCTTACGATTTTTTAAATAACCTTTTCTCTAACTTCTTTTATTGTAAGAATACAATATCTAATACCTACAACACGTAAGATGTGTGTGTTTTTGTTATTAGTAAGGCTTCTGGTCATAACTAGGTTGTTAGTAGTTAGGTTTTTGGGAGGTCAGAAGTTATATGTGGATTTTTGATTGGCTGGGTTGACACCCTTAACTCCTGCTTTGGACAAGGGTCAACTGTATATGTTCTGTCATAGAGAGGTAGTTATCTTACTTAAATATTGCTGTAACCATGTAAAGTTGTTAATATCTGTTTTATTGGTGAGAAATCCATTATTTTTCTTAAAAACAATTGCGTGTTCTAATTATAGTAGAGAGATGAAAATTTATTTCAGAAAACAGACTTCCATTGCTCCAACCCCATGCCATGTAACAGGGCAGATGCTTTCATTACCACCTGAACATACAGCTTGTGTATGTATGTATGTAAGACAGACTACTCATATTGAGACACCTTAGCCCTTGTTTGCTATTGGCTCCCCTCCCCCACCATGTCACTTCTATATTTAGACTTATCCAGTATGGTAACCACTGGAAATACGTAGCTGTTGAACACTTGGAAATACGACTAGTCAGAATTGAGATGTGCTGTAAATGTAAAATGCATGCTGGATTTTGAAGACTTAATTTTTTTTTTTAAGTAAAATATCTCAATTTAAAAATATTGATTATAAGAAATTATAATATTCCAGATATATTGGGTTACATAAAATAATATTAGAATAAATTCTGCCTGTTTCTTAACTTTTTCATGTGGCTACTAGATAATTTAAAACTTACGTGTGTGGACTTGGCCAGTGCTAATATCTGGGGAGACTGGAATGACTTTTTGAGGGTTCCTAAAATTAGATATTGGGACTATGTTACAAAGCTAAGTAAGTTCTATTGAGTTTAATCCTCATTTTACAAATGAAGAACTAATGTTTAGAGAAGTGATTCCATTACAGAACCAAGACTTGAACTGTATCTCCTCATTTGCACTCCAGCATTCTTTTAAATTTTGTGTAACACAGATTATATAGAGGTGAATCATGAGAGTTTTCAGTGGACCTCAGGCACCCATAGAATAATAGGGTTGAAAGCATCTTGATGATGACAGGTCTCTAGATTTTTTCCATTACTTTTGAGAGCTAAAGGCATTTGTTATTTTGGGAAAATTTTCTTTTATTAAAACTTAGAATTTTATTATCATCTATGTTGTAATCTCTTATTCAGGAAGATCAAATTTTTGCTATCATTTTTCTGTACTTCCTATTGTCTTAGAATTTTTTCCTATATTTTTTCAATCATAAAATTTCCATTTGGTTCTTTTTTTATAGTGTCTACTTCTGAGAACTTGTCTTTCCTGTCCCTTCACGGACATCTTTGTGAATTCTGACACCTGGATCATCTCAGGATTAATATCTGTTATTTTCTTTTCCTTTGAGAATGATCAGATTTTCTTCATCTGTACCATTCCTAGAGAATGTTGTTGTTTGAAAAATGAAAATGAAATTTTCATTTTTCATTTGAAAAATGTAAATGAAAGCAGGCAATTAACATCGATAGGCACAGACTCCCAAATTCTGTGACACCTGTGGGCAGTGGTTCCAACGTCGGTTCAGTTTTCAAAGTCTTTGCTAAGCTACTTTGAGTCTGCTTCCTGAATGAGCCTCTGAGGAGTTAGTATGGAACCTGAAGGTGATTTGTGCCTTCAGTTCTCAAGACCTTTGTAGTGCTTCTTTAGGTATGTTCCACATGCACATCTTGGGATGAATTTGGAACTTGTGTTGGTTCATAGGAAGAATTACAGGATCTACTTCTCCAGTTCTCTCTTAGGGATTTTTTCTTATGCTCTTCAGTTCCTGGAGGCCTCATTTCTGGTTTAGTTTGGCTTTTTTGATTGAAAGAAACTGGCTCAATCTAGCTGGTAAGCGTTGCAGGGAACACCAAAAAAGTAGGCCAATTACAGCGTTGAACAAGTGTGCTCAGAAGAATAGTAGAGAGTTATAATTCCACAAATGGAGTAGGGGCTCCTATGGAACAAATCCTCCCACAAATAGTAACTACAATCTCTGGACAACATATGAAAAACAAACATTATGAGGACACCCTAGAACAAACCTGAAACAAGTAGAAGCCAGACTGGATTGGAGTCTTATGAGAATGGCGTTGGAGTTTCCTGTTATTGACAGATCTTTGCCTGGGGACAAGTTCCCTTTGGCAGAGGAACTAGAGAATGGTTCAGAACTAACGCTGCATTGCAGAGTAATGGAGTCCAGCACGGGGAAGGAGGGAATCCAGGAAGAAAATACCCATAGAGGTGGAGTACCAAATTTGGTTTATAAACTCTGCTAAAATATGGGGTTGACCCCTAAACTGGAAACTATTCAGGTGTCTATAAACCAAGAAAATGGATTATCAAGTTGCTGTATGTGTACAATGGAATACTACTAAGCAATAGGAAGGAACCAAGGCGTTGATGTCTGCAGCAACTTGGATTAATCTCTAAAACATTATGCTGACTGAATGTAGTCTTACACAAAACAAGCCATCATATGTGATTCTATATATGTGATGTCCTAAAACCATACAGACCTCATCTATTGTGCATGTGGGGTAGGGCAGGCAAAACGAAGTTATGAAGGGGAAAGATGAAGAGGTTGGCAGGTGGTAGGAATGAGTGGTGAGGAAAGGGATTAAGTGGGGAAGTGCATGTGGCAGCTTTCTAAGGTGTTGGCAATGTTCTGTGTTCCGTTAGGGATTTACGTTACTCAGGTACATAACATTTGTCAAAACTTACTGAATGGTATAGCCAGTATACGTCCATTGTATTTTGTGTAAGTCTTTTCTTCTTTTCCCTTCCCTTCTCTTCTCCCTTCCCTTCCCTTCCCCCTTCCCTTCCCTTCCCTTCCCCCTTCCCTTCCCCCTTCCCTTCCCCCTTCCCTCCCCTTCCCCCCCTTCCCCTTCCCTTCCCTTCCCTTCCCTTCCCTTCCCCCTTCCCTTCCCTTCCCCCTTCCCTTCCCTTCCCCCTTCCCTTCCCTTCCCCCTTCCCTTCCCCCTTCCCTTCCCCCTTCCCTTCCCCCTTCCCTTCCCCCTTCCCTTCCCCCTTCCCTTCCCCCTTCCCTTCCCCCTTCCCTTCCCCCTTCCCTTCCCCCTTCCCTTCCCCCTTCCCTTCCCCCTTCCCTTCCCCCTTCCCTTCCCCCTTCCCTTCCCCCTTCCCTTCCCCCTTCCCTTCCCCCTTCTCCCTTCCCTTCCCTTCCCTTCCCCCTTCCCCCTTCCCCCTTCCCCCTTCCCCCTTCCCCCTTCCCCCTTCCCCCTTCCCCCTTCCCTTCCCCCTTCCCCCTTCCTCCTTCCCCCTTCCTCCTTCCCTCTCCCTTCCCTTCCCTTCCCTTCCTCCTTCCCTCTCCCTTCCCTTCCCTTCCTCCTTCCCTCTCCCTTCTCCTCTCCCTTCTCCATTCCTTTGCATTCCTTTCTGTTCCTCTCCCCCCACCCCCCCTTTTTTTTTTTGAGATGGAGTCTTGCCCTGTCACCCAGGCTAGAGTGCAATGCGGCAGTCTCGGTTCACTGCAACCTCCACTTCCCGGGTTCAAATGATTCTTCTGCCTCAGCCTCCCGAGTAGCTGGGATTACAGGTGCCCACCACTATGCCCAGCTAATTTTTATATTTTTAGTAAAGATGGGTTTCACCATGTTGACCAGGTTGGTCTTGAACTCCTGACCTCGTGATCCGCCTGCCTCAGCTTCCCAAAGTGCTGGGATTACAGGCATGAGCCACTGTGCTCGGCCAAGTTTTTCCTAAAAAATAAAAATAAAAAATAAAGAAAAAACATTACTTGATGGGCAAGTTGCAGTATTTATAGAAGTATACTGATGACTGTAAGTTCTTTGAATAGATGTATTAAAACAAATATGAGGAAATGTTAATTTTAAATTGTAGGTGGTAGCTATGTGGATATTGTTTTCATTTTTTTCTATATGTTTGAAAATTTTCATAGTAAAATGTTAAGAAAAAATGGAGACCAGTGGATGGTATTTCTCGAAGTCAGGTTCCTGTTAATATGTTGTTGTTGTTGTTTTAATGGCATTCATCAAAATTCATTTATTTAAATTTGAAAATAGTTTGAAGAGCTCATCGGTAACATTTTTCTGCTTGTGCATTAAGCTCTGACCTGCTTATGATGCAGAAGGATAGAGAAATATGAATAAATAAAAACACAAGACAAAACACACATACTAACTTGATCGTTTCAAAATGATGTAGCAAAGGCTAATTAAGGTCATTTCTAATACCTACATTTGGAGGGGATGGATACGCAATTAGACTATGCTCAGATTCAAGTATGATTAATGGGAGATGGAATTCATGGAATTACTAATTTCGAACACGTTTTCGAAAATGCTATGGGAGGAAATTATTTTATTTATTTATTTAGAGACGGAGTCTTGCTCTGTCATCGCCCAGGCTGGAGTGCAGTGGCACGATCTCGGTTCACTGCAATCTCCACCTCCCAGGTTCATGCCATTCTCCTGCCTCAGCCTCCCGAGTAGCTGGGACTACAGGTGTCTGCCACCACGCCTGGCTAATTTTTTGTATTTTTAGTAGAGATGGAGTGTCACCATGTTAGCCAGGATGGTCTTGATCTCTTGACATCATGATCTACCCACCTCGGCCTAAAGTACTGGGATTACAGGCGTGAGCCCCTGCGCCCGGCCACGGGAGGAAATTATTAAGAGTTTGTTTCCACTCTCTTAATTGACTAATAGTCATTTGTGGAGTATGGCTTAGGACACTCTTTTAAGTGTGTTGTATTTATTTAAAAAAAAAATGCTGTATGATTTTTATGGTGGAATTACTAGCGAGATTGGATTGATTAGAATTTATTTTAAAATATGATCTCTTTGGAGGCCGAGACAGATGGATCATGAGGTCAGGAAATCGAGACCATCCTGGCTAACACCGTGAAACCCCGTCTCTACTAAAAATACAAAAAATTAGCTGGTGTGGTGGCGGGTGCCTGTAGTCCCAGCTACTTGGGAGGCTGAGCAGGAGGATGGCGTCAACCTGGGAGGCGGAGCTTGCAGTGAGCCGAGATCATGCCACTGCACTCCAGCTTGGACGACACAGACTGTCTCAAAAAAAAATACACACACACACACACACACACACACACACACACACACTTTTATATATAATATATATAAAATTTCTATCTTAGAAATTTAGTAATGGTCTGTTAGGGAGTTGTTGGATTAAAAAGCACTGTGACAGGATTTTATGGTTCTTTCATAAAGTTTTGAGATACAAGTATAGTCGTATTAAAATTCAGTACTGTAACATCCAGTGTTATGCATAAATGTTATAAATACTGGTTCATTTTCTGGCCTCTGTTAATTTGCTGTTAGGAAAGTTATTCTAATAGCCTCAATTTTTAAATATATATATCAGATTAAATTATGAGTGGGGATGAGAAAAGTAAAATATTGATATTAAAATATAATTTGTAATTACAAGATATAAGATTTTTAAATTTATTTCATTTTCTCTCTGGTTTTTTTTTTGGAAGCACTTCAATTTTAAATTCATTTTAGAACATAACATGAAATTACTTGATGTTATAATGATTTGATATTTCTCTAGAAACCAAAAATTTGGACTTCATTTTTGGTCTTTTGTCTTTTTATCACTCCAAATGTATTGCAGTAATTTTTTTGTTTAAATCACCATTTGTATATATTATAACTTTATCAAAGTAAAACTGCTATGTTGTGCCTAGCCCTAGTCATTTTGTTATAAGAATTCCATATTACTGATATCTAAATGAGGCATTTTGGTCTTTGAGAAAATTGTGTTGTGTGCTAACTTTGGAGATGGTAGAATTACAATTGTGTGTTTATGCCTTCTAGATAGAAATTTAGTGGTGAACAATCGAGTGGGTTTCACACTGTGTACCAGCTAGTTATTTAAACATCAAATTCTCCTTAACTTCTAATTTTAGTACCAATGTCTTCCTAGAGGAGAATATTTTACCCAAACAGAAACAATAGTTCAGTTAGACTTAACTTTTTGCAGGAGCTCATTTACATCTATGTAATACTGACTAAAGACTATAACATATAATACTGTATATATTATACATAGTATTATATATACTATATTATACAGTACTGTAATTATACTGAATAAAGATAATACTATTGTAACAGAGATGAGGTCTTGTTATGTTGCCCAGGCTGGTGTAGAACTCCTGGGCTCAAGTGATCCTTCTCTCTCAGCCTGCCAGAGTGCTGGTATTAAAGGTGTGAGGCACCACAACCCACCTGTTATTAAATATCTGAATGTTTAAGTCTCTCTGAAAAAAATGATGGACAAGGTAAGGTAGATGGATAAAATTGCTGAAAACAGCTCATGATCAAAATGGAACCCTAAAGAGTTATCTGTATATCATTGCGATTTCTGTTATTTGCCATCATAATACCAAAATCAAAATGAAAAATACATTTAATGTAAATGAAAGTTTTGCTTCAGAGATTTCTATCTCAGAAACACATTGATATTACATCCATCTTAAGACTGGCCAAGAACAAGAGAGAAATCTTATTAATGATTCTGAATGTTGTGTTAGGAGGTACTGTGTATTGCCAAGGTGAACTGTTCAAATGACTAAGTAGTGGACTTGCATGTATGCCAAGTTATTTTATAATCACTTTAGGTAATTTGCATTTAAGAAAAACTTTAAAAAACAAGGTTTTTCCATTGCATGTTTCATCATATCTTTACATCCTTTAAAAGTAGATTTTTTAAGAGCTTCTTGATTGTAGAGATATGTTTACTGGTTCTCATATCCTTGAAGTGTTAAGTCTGCCAGGTAAGAATCTTAGCATCAACATAAGCAATGAAGTATAAAGGAATAAAGAAATATAAAGTAGAACATCAGTTGATCTTTGAACTTTAAGCTAGTTGTTAAATTTGTCAGACCCTGGAGAATTTCCTAGAACCAGGCAGTTAATTATATTTAGGAAATTAGTTAGAAAACCACAGATTTTGAGGTACCCAGGACCTATTGTTACCGATAGATGTTTGATTTCTTTCAGTATAGAAAACTTAAAACATGGAGACACTGTTTTTTAAAAAATGTTTCTGTGTGTCACTAAAAAAAAACTTTTTTTTTCCTTTCAGTTAGCTTTATTGTCAGAAGGAGAAGCCAGATTCTACTTTGAGAGAACCAGAAAAAAATATTATGAGTAGGGAAAATATGCTCATCAACACAGAAGGATATCACAAGCATACTTATTGTTTTATTGCATGTTAAATTTAAATAGTTTACTCTAATCATTTTTCTTGTCATTTTATTCTTTGTTCAGTTATTTAATCTGGGACAGTTATGGGCACTTTATCACTTAAAGTAAGTACTAGCTCAAAGGTGTGCTATTTTCCAGATTTACTTGGGCAGCCTGGCCAAAGGTGAATTAGGTCTTTTTGGGCCATAATTTGGGTTACTCGTTACTAATTCAGCTTAGATGATAATGATTAAGCCTGATCATGGTACTGAGGCTGATAAATTCTAAAAACCTTTCTAGTAGTTAAAAGATAGAAAGCAGTTGCTTTTTGCAATTTAAAATTTTGTTTATGTCCTTCTTATTGAGGACATAATTATGTCCTTATGAAAATTATTTTCAACCTTGTTCCCTACTGCTGTTTCCAGTGTTAACAGTTAAACCTTACTGTTAACAAACATCTTACATTTGATTGATTCTTCCTAAATTCATCTTTAGGATCACTCAGTGTTAAAGCTAGAGGGGTCCTTTCATATTATCTAATTCAGTACCCCCTTTTTACAGAAGAGGAAACTGAGGCCTTGGACTAGAACAAAGGTCTCCTGACTCAGTCCAGGACTCTTTCTGTTACATCTTGCTGCCTGATATTTGTCTTTGTGGAACTCAGCAACATCGCATACAGGGTGAGCTTTTTTTTTTTTTTGAAGGAACACATAAAGTGATTTGCTACCCTCATTAATTACTAGTCCTCTTTCTTGTCTAACTCTTTTTATTTTCCTTTTCTACCCATATTTATTTTAATCGATTATATAGACCCAAATACTTGTGACACGTTTTTATTTTGCTGCTACCTCTTCTTGATGTTTGACTATTATTTTTAAGAGTTAAACTTTCAGAGGATGTCTTACCAATGATGACTGCCATTTTATCAGGCACTGTAGCAACAACTGATTAAAATGTGTAACAGGAATTATTTGTAGAGTCTTATTTTTAGATTAAAAAAGTTAATTACAAATAAGTCGAAGAGTGTGGATGAGATCTAAGGAGCTATAATACTGGATACAAAAACTTTTTTTTTTTTTGGTGAAATACCAACATCCCAAGAAATAATCAGCCAACAGTGTGATATAACTGCTATTAAAATAGCCTATGCTATGAATGCATGGATTTATACACATTTATGTTTTAGGTTATTGCATTGTTTTCTTTATCAGTACTCAGGTTGGCTCCTGTATCCTTTTGACAAGTCCCTAGCAATTTTTGGTAATTTTCTTGCTTTCTGTTTTCACACGATATTGCAGGTTTATGTGGTTTTCAAGGGCAACTCAAGGACTTCTTTTTTTTTTTTTTTTGAGCCAGAGTCTCACTATGTTGCCCAGGCTGGAGTGCAGTGGTGCAATCTTGGCTCACTGCAAGCTCCACCTCCCAAGTTCATGCCATTCTCCTGCCTCAGCCTCCCGAGTAGCTGGGAACACACGTGCCCACCACCATGCCTGGCCAATTTTTTGTATTTTTAGTAGAGACAGGGTTTCACCGTGTTAGCCAGGATGGTCTCAATCTCCTGACCTCATGATCCACCAGCCTTTGCCTCCCGAAGTGCTGGGATTACAGGCGTGAGCCACCGTGCCCAGCCTTTCTCCAGTTCTTACAGTAAGTTCATGATTACAGGTTATAGGACCAAGGTGTCATTTTTACCCCTGCATTAGTCCAGGTTCTTCAGAGAGTGGAAAAAAATGTGTGTGTGAATTTACTGTGGGAATTGACTCACGTGCTAATGGAGTTTGAGAAGACCAACCTAGGTTGTCTACAAGCTTGGAGAAAACTGGGGAAGCCTGATTCGGTCTTACGTCTGAATGCTTCCTAACCAGGGAAGCCCGTGTTATAACACTCAGTCTGAGGACAAAGACCTAAGCACCTGGGGAGCTGCTGGTGTAAATCCTGGAGTCCAGAGACCAGAGAATATGGAGTTCTGAGGTCCAAGGGCAGAAGAGAGGTGTCCAAGCCCCATGAGGAGGAAGGTGGGAGGGGAAAAGAGGGAGAACTTGCCTTACCTTTGTCTTAACTATCACAACCCCTTACCTTCCGTTTAAAAAAAAAAAAATTATGAATGTTGCCTGTCAATTAATTTTGCATTTGTAAAAGATCAGGAAAATACAAAATCTAACAGCTTAATGAAAATCAACACCTTTTTTTTTTTTTTTTTTTTTTTTTGAGATGGAGTTTCGCTCTTGTTGCCCAAGCTGGAGTGCAATGGTGTGATCTCGGCTCACTGCAACCTACACTTCCTGGGTTCAAGCGATTCTCCTGCCTCAGCTTCCTGAGTCTGGGATTACAGGCGCACACCACCACATCTGTCTAAGTTTTGTATTTTTAATAGAGACTGGGTTTCACCGTATTGGCCAGTCTGGTCTTGAACTCCTGACCTCAGGTGATATGCCCGCCTCAGCTTCCCAAAAGTGTTGGGATTACAGCTGTGAGCCACCACCAGCCCTACGTATTCATTTTTTGAAAAATCTGTTGCTGGCCAGGCATGGTGGCTCACGTCTGTAATCCCACCATTTATTAAGGCTCAGGTGGATGATTGCTCTAGACCAGGAACTTGAGACAAGCCTGGGCAACACAGCATGACCCTGTCTCTAAGAAAATAATTATAACATTATTTTTGTAATTAAGGTGCACACGCCTGTAGTCCTAGCTATTTGGATGTATGAGGCAGGGGAATCCCTTGTGCCCAGGAGTTTGAGGTTGCAGTGAGCTTTGATTGCATGACTGCACTCCAGCCTGGGCCACAGAGTGAGATCCTGTCTCTTAAAAAGAAGTAAAAAATCTGTGGCTTTATGTCACTGAAATAACCATGGTATCAAACTTTGTAATTTTAGGGTAGACTAAGGCACCAATGCTTAACTGCTGTGAATGCCGGATAAATTAGTTGAGTTGGACAGAGTACCACTGTCGTAATCACACAGACACTTTACATCACATAGATAAATATTAAGGTTTTTGGAATTTTTTATTTAAAGTATTCATCAGCCATTTTAAAGCATCCCTTGTCACCTGTCAGTTAACTAATTGTGATTCAGATGAACTAAATCAGGGATCTATGATAGAAATATTTATTTGACTGTAGTTTTCCTGGAAAGATATCTGTGTGAAGACTTGTAGATACTGTTTTATTTTTTATTTTTAGTTACCTATTTTTTTTTGAGATGGAGTCTCGCTCTGTCGCCCAAGCTGGAGTGCAGTGGCACGATCTTGGCTTACTGCAACCTCTGCCTCCCAAATTCAAGCAGTTCTCCTGCCTCAGCCTCCCAAGTAGCTGGGACTACAGGCACTTGCCACCATGCCTGGCTAATTTTGTATTTTTAGGAGAGACGGGATTTCACTGTGTTAGCTAGGATGGTCTAGATCTCCTGACCTCGTGATCCGCCTGCCTTGGCCTCCCAAAGTGCTGCGATTGTAGGCATGAGCCACCATGCGCAGCTGACATTGTTTTATATTAATCAAGGCAAAAATTGCATGTAAATACTGCTTGACTTATACTTTATTTTTTTGAGATGGGGTCTCACTCTTTCGCCCCAGCTGGAGTGCAGTGGTGATATAATCATACCTCACTGCAGCCTCAAACTCCTGGGCCCATGCGATCCTCCCACATCATCCTCCCCAGTAGCTGGAACTACAGGTGCATGCCACCGTACCTGACTAATTAAAACCAATTTTTTTTTTTTTTTTTTTTTTTTTTGGTAGATACTGGGTCTCCCTATGTTGCCCAGAGCTCAAGTGATCCTCCCGCCTCGGCCCCCCAAAGTGCTAGAATGATGAGTGTGAACCATGCACTCAGCCGGATTATATTTTATATGCTGGAGCATGAGAGCTATGTTTTATTATTTATGAAAGCTTAAAAATATATTTGAATAATGTTTTAGGTGCCTTATAAGATACAGGCTGCTGATTTGTTTTGTTTTGTTAAAAAAGGCAAAAGATTTATTTATTCCGAAGAGAAACCAGAGCATGACAGAATGCTTTTTAAATGCTTATAATCTGGTAGTGGTTGAAAAAATATGCATATTAAAAGGTGACATCATAATAATGTTAACACTTAATAGGTTATAAGTGGCTTTTCCATGCATTCCCACCTGTGAGGTGTGTAAATTAGGTTTTATTCTCTTTCACAGTTGAAGAAACGGGGGCTCCGGGAAGTTAAAATGACTTGATGTAATGTCTTAATGTCAAAAGCCAGTAGCATTAAAAGGAAAATGTCAGCGTTCTGACTTCTGGTCTAATAATCTTTTTACTGTTGTCCAGTTTTGAGAAGAGTAATAAAACTGCACTTAGGGATACAGGAGGAAAGTAGCCAAACATCTTTAATGTTGATATTTGAATAGGTATCATAAAGATACAATATTTGAAGAAGAATAGACGAATTTCAACAAGTGCAGTTGAAACAGAACTAAAAGCAAAAAAGCGGAAGTTTGTGGGACATGTTAGAATGATACCAGTATACTCACTTGAAGAGTAAAGTGCATTTAAAGGTGGTACTGTATGGCTAGATAGGTACTTTGGAACCATAGAATGGAGAACTTAGGAGACTCTTAGGCTATTGTAATAATACAGGTGATAGGTACTGTAGAAAGAAAGACGTGGCTGTAATAGGTGTTGGATACACTTTAGAATGTACAGAGTTTTAAAGCCTCATTTGTATTATGTGAATATAAGTTTTTTTTCCCTTTCCTCAAGGACTCCATCTCACCAAACTCCCTAATTTTCAGATGAGATGTAAAGTAAAAGTTAAGTATTTTTCCTTTCTGAAAATTTTGTTTTATGATGGATTTAACATAATTTCTTACCTGCTTTATATTTTTAAAAAGTTTCAAGTTAATAATACTAATAAAACTATTATTATAAGATTAACAAAAGCAGTTTAAAATTTCTTTGTGGTTCTTTTCTGTCCTTAGATTATATTCCCTAGAGATGGGTGCAGCGAAAGCACTCTTGTAAGGTTTGTTTTCTTTGTTAGCAGACGGTTTTACTGTTTTACAGTATTAGAAGGTTCTTTGTCATTCATTTTGTATGTAGACAAGGTGGGTTGACTGGGGCTGTCTTCCAGTTGTCTGCTCATTTGGAGAGCCAAACTGTTGAAGCAGGCCCCACACAGGACATGCTCACTGAGCAAGAGAGCTGGCAGACACTTGTAATGTCTCTTAAATCTTCTGATTGGATATAGTGTACATCACATCTTCCGGAATTCCACTGGCCAAATTATGTCACATAGCCGAGGTCCATGTTGCCAGGAGGGGGATGAATAACTCTATTGCAGGGAAAAAGAACGCTTGAATTCTGAACCAGTAATACCTTCAGCCTCCTCCAGCCACTAAAATTGGTTGTTCCCATGTGTCAGTGCCATCATAGTTACCGTTATTAGTGTTAGTTTTGTTTTTGTTTTAAGGGGATTCTCTGATAACCAAGGTAGATGACTGGAGGTAAGAGGAAAAGGCTTTTGTTACCCTTGTCTATACCTGTCTTCTACAGCATGGAAGGGGCAAATGATAGAATCTGTATGTGTCATCCCAGGCTTTCTCAGCTTAGTGTAACTATTATAGATTGAATTTTATCCCCCTAAATTCATAAGTTGGAGTCCTAACCTCCAGTACCTCGGAATGTAATCTTATTTGGAAATAGGGTCCTTATAGAGTTACTCAAGCTAAAATGGGATCATTTAGGTAGATCGTAATACCTTATGATTGGAGTCCTTATGAAAAAGAGAAAATTTGGGCACATACAGAGGGAAAATAGTATGAAGACACAGGGAGAACATGGTGAAGTGACTAGAGTGATGCATCTACAAGCCAAGCTCTATGGTCTGAATTTGTCTCTCCAAAATTTATGTTGAAACCTGATCTCCATTGCAGTGGTATTAAGAGGTGGGGCTTTTTTGGAAGTAATTAAGACATAAGGGCTTTACCGTCAATGAATAGAATTGTGACCTTATAAAAGAAGTTGAAGGGAACCCCCAGGCTCCTTACACAGTATGAGGAGAACACAGCCAGAAGGCAGCATCTGTGAAGCAGAGAGCCTTCACTAGGCACTATATCTGCTGGCACCTTGATCTTGGGCTTCACAGCCTCCAGAACTGTGAGAAAAAACTTCCATCTGAGGTGTTTTGTTTTGTTTCGTTTTTCAGTAGCCCCAGTGTACTAAGACACCAAGGAAGCTAGGAGAGAGGCCTGAAACAGACCCCTCCTTAGCACCTTCAGAGGGGATGTGGCCCTGTGAACACCTTGATTTTGGACTTCTATAAGACAATACATTTCTTTTTTTTTTTTTTTTTTGAGACGGAGTCTGGCTCTGTCGCCCGGGCTGGAGTGCAGTGGCCAGATCTCAGCTCACTGCAAGCTCCGCCTCCCGGGTTTACGCCATTCTCCTGCCTCAGCCTCCCGAGTAGCTGGGACTACAGGCGCCCGCCACCTCGCCCGGCTAGTTTTTGTATTTTTTTTTAGTAGAGACGGGGTTTCACCGTGTTAGCCAGGATGGTCTCGATCTCCTGACCTCGTGATCCGCCCATCTCGGCCTCCCAAAGTGCTGGGATTACAGGCCTGAGCCACCGCGCCCGGCAAGACAATAAATTTCTGTTCTAAGCCTCTTAGTTTATGATACTTTATTGTCACACTAATTTAGAACTTTGCTAGAAAGCACCTTTAAATAGAAGTTTGGCAGCCAAGGCAGGAAGAAATGAGCTTGAGGTTAGCTTATTTTTTAACCTTTATTGCATAAATGAGTAGTCTAGCTGTTAAGTAGATGCAGGAGGAGGGGTCTGTCTGTTTAGACTGAGAAACATACCTTCAAATCTGTTATCTTTTTCAGCCTGAAAAAGTGAACTATACTTGAGTTAGTTCTTTCTAAGCTGGAAATCTGTATTGAACCACACAACACTAAATTTTATAGTTGATGAGTAGGGAAGTTTCAAAAGCTAGTAGATATTATGAATTGTGTCCCCACAAAGATATGTTGAGGTGCCAACTCCCAGTACCTGTGAATGTGACTTATTTGGAATGGAAATAAGATCTTTGTAAATCACGTTAAGATGATGTTTTTTTTTTTTTGTTTTTGTTTTTTGAGACGGAGTCTGGCTCTGTCGCCCGGGCTGGAGTGCAGTGGCCAGATCTCAGCTCACTGCAAACTCCGCCTCCCGGGTTCTCGCCATTCTTCTGCTTCAGCCTCCAGAGTAGCTGGGACTACAGGCGCCCGCCACCATGTCCTGCTAATTTTTTTGTGGTTTTAGTAGAGGTGGGGTTTCACCGTATTAACCAGGATGGTCTCTATCTCTTGACCTCGTGATCCGCCCACCTCAGCCTCCCAAAGTGCTGGGATTACAGGCGTGAGCCACTGCGCACAGTGGATTTCTATAATGTTACAGTGTTGAGGGCCTAGAACAGTGGCAGGTGTGTAGTGTAGTACTCAGTAAAACATTTGTTACATGCAGGATAGAAAAACTAAATTTAAGTAAAATGATTGCATCTTTACAAATAGAAGTCCATTTATAGAAGTGTAGTCTCAGAAAATTTAAAATTTTAATTCCTCTAATATGTTTTGGAGTTAGTAGATGCCATGTGTTATATCAAAACTAGAACTTTGGTACGCTAATGTTTATGGCTTTTTATTTTATTATTATTATTTTTTGAGACAGATTCTCACTCTGTCACCCAGGCTGGAGTGCAGTGGTGCAATCTTGGCTCACTGCAAGCTCTGCTTCCCGGGTTCACGTGTGTATGGCTCTTAAGTACCTTTTTTGTTTATTAAGTGTAAATGTATTGAATAATATGTATTCCAACATGAACACAACAGAAACCAAACTAAAGATTTAGGTTGTGTTAAAATATGACCAATACTGTGGGCTAAGGTCTCAAACATTTTGGTCTTAGGGCCTTGTTACAATCTTAATTTATTGATGGTCTCAAAGAGCTTTTGTTTATGTTATAGTTATCAATATTAACTGTATCAGATATTAAAATGGAAATTTTGTATTACTAATGCTTTTTTTTTTTTTTTTTGGAAATCCAACTCTCTTTGTCACCCAGGTTGGAGTGCAGTGGTCCTATCTTGGCTCACTGTAACCTCCATCTCCCGGGTTCAAGCAGTTCTCCTGCCCCAACCTCCCAGGTAGCTGAGATTACGGGTGCATGCCACCACACCCGGGTAATTTTTGTATTTTTAGTAGAGAGAGAGTTTCACCATGTTGGCCAGCCTGGTCTCCAACTCCTGACCTCAAGTGATCCACCCACCTCAGCTTCCCAAAGTGCTGGGATTGCAGGCGTGAGCCGCTGCACCTGGCCATGTATTCTTTAAAGTCGGTTTCATTTTATTCATTTGCAAAAAAATGTCTGCCAGATCCCCAGTCTGAATAACTATATTGTCATTTCTTCTCTGAAGTATAAACGTTGTTCCATGAAAAAAGTGGCTAGTGTAACTTGCAGTTCAAACAATTGCAGTGCTGTTTTTTGAGACAACCATTATTTTAGTATGCAACAGAAGTGCTCTATGTTTACTTAGCACTTTGTTGCATAGCATATTAAAAAGATGCGTATTTGAACATTAAGAATTTCATAATACTACTTTTTCTGCTTCATTCAAGGATATTCTTCAGGGATTTTTTTGTTTTGTTTTGAGTCCATAGTGGTGAAAAATACAATGACTACTAGTAATACCATCAGGTCTTGATTCGTAATACTAAGGTGTGAGCAGTTTTACCCACTATTGCTTTGTAACATTGGTGGTAACATTGGTGCAAATGCCAATGGAGTGAAAAATGCAAGTAATATCCTAGTAATACTATAAAAATAATTTTGACCTCACAGGTCCCTTAAAAAGTCTTGGGAACTCCAGGGGTCTATGGATCCCAATTACTTTGCTAAATAAAAAGTTGATCACATTTTGTCATGAGTATAACAAAATACCGTATCTTATTTTAAGTTTTGAACACCTTGAACAGCCTTAACAGTAAAGTACATTGCTATGTGTTTTTTAAGACAGAATCTTCTAAGAAGATACTATTTTATTAAGAAATATTAAGAGTTAACTTTGCAGTTAGACTGTAACTTGAGTGGGTAGGGCACTTACAGTCGGGCCTCAGTGTGGTTATGGAGTGATGTGCTTCTCCTCTCCGCAGTCCATGTGCCATGTGGGCTTTTTTGTTTGCTTGTTTTTTAAATAGTACGTTTTATATGACAGTACTGCCAACTGTTTTCTCCCACCCTGTGAAACTGACCTGTGAGACTTTCATGGTGGATTTCTCCTAGTTTTCAATAAAAGTTGGAAACCTGCTCCAATTTATGTCAATTATCTTTACTTCATTTTATTTTCCCTTTTCCTTCTTGGTTTACCTAGCTGGGTTGTGTGTGAGTGCACATATGTATGTGTCAATCTGTTAGCTGAGTACTGAAGTTAGTTTGCGTCTTCTTCACTTGATTTGAGCAAGTATTTATTGCCCTATGGGGGATGAATGTTGATCTCTTTCCGGTTTTTTTTTTTTTTTTTTTTAAACTATACCTCGATTCTTGATGTGTATCAATCACATATTTCTGCTGCCTGAACAATCTTTTGGACATTTTTACTCTTGACCTTCCAGAGAATTGACTGAGTGTAACCAATCCATGGACACATGTTTTGATTTACTTACTAGTCTGAGTTACTTAGGATTTTTTTTTCCCTCATGGGGAACCAAGGAATAACCACTTCTTCTTTCTAATATACTGTTTCATAAGCATTGCTATGGGTAGTATTTATTACTCTGGCCTCCTTTTCTCTTTGTTCTTCCCATACTATTTGAGTTTTAAACAGAGTTCCCATCTATTCAGGTGATTAACTGGCGATTAACTGTCCTTGAAAAGCTTTAGCATGTGTTCCACTCTTTAAGATTCTCAGAACATGTCTGTTCCAAAGCTAGAATGAGAAGTTTTAGTTGAGAAAGTTTCATTAGCTTTCTATTGTAATACTGATTCCTATTCAGACAAACTCAGTTTTTTATGCTAGTGAGAAGGACTGACTTCTTTATTTTAGTTTATTTTTATTTTTGTGTTTATTTTCATTTTTGAGACGGAGCCTCACTCAACTGCCCACGCTGTAGTGCAGTGATGCGATCTCAGCTCACTGCAGCTACCGTCTCCTGGGTTCAGGTGATTCTTCCATCTCAGCATCCCGAGTAACTGGGATTACAGGCACCCGGCATCATGCCCAGCTAATTTTTGTATTTTAGTAGAGGTGGGGTTTCACCATGTTGGCCAAACTGGTCTTGATCTCCTGACCCCAGGTGATCCACCCACCTCGGCCTCCCAAAGTGTTAGGGTTACAGGTGTGAGCCACCGCACCCAGCTGATTTTTATTTTTTATGTCTGACTTTCTGATTCATTCCCAGACTGACATTGCTTTACCTTAAGTTCTGTGACTGATTACTGCTCAATTGTTGAAATCCCAGCGCTTTGGGAGGCCAAGGTGGGCAGATCACGAGGTCAGGAGATCGAGACCATCCTGGCTAAAATGGTGAAACCCTTTCTCTACTAAAAAATACAAAAAATTAGCTGGGCGTGGTGGCGGGCACCTGTAGTCCCAGCTACTTGGGAGTCCTCAGCTACTGAGCCAGGAGAATGGCAAGAACCCGGGCGGCGGAGCGTGCAGTGAGCCGAGATCGCACTGCTGCACTCCAGCCTGGGTGACAGAGCAAAACTCCATCTCAAAAAAAAAAAAAAAAAAAAAAAAAAAAAGAAAAGAAAAAGAAAGAAAAAAAGAAAAGAAAATGTGTACCAGAAGTAGTATGACCTGTCTTATTATCTCTTAGTGTTTTCGTTTCTTGTCCTTCGTTTTCCTGTTAATGTACCTTGTCGGTAATTTATTCAGTTATTCTACACACATTATTTCCTAGGATAATGTATTTTTATGTTTTAGAAGGATCTTAGTTATAATCTGTGTAATTTCACTTTTATACATTTAGGAAGCTGAAGTCAATGTCTGGGCAATAAGGCAGCTCATCAGAGGTCTTTTGTGTATAAAAAGAAATAAATTTGTAGCTATTGACACTTGGACTTAAATCAAAGTTGACTCATATAATGGATGCTAGTTTACTGCTCTCAAGCCTCAAGAGCTTTGTTGAAACTTTTAAAAATTGCCTAATTGAGATTATGAATCAGTGTTCCCTATCATCAAATAAACAACAAATATTCTTGTTTTTTGAAAAAGCATTTTGTGAAAACCATTCTTACCTGTGGGCTGTACAAAAATAGGTGACAGGTTGGATTTGACATACAGGCTGTAGTTTGCAGATCCCTGGCTTAGATCACAATGGGAACCAATTTGATACTAGAAGTCTCAGTTAACTAATGAATAATTGATTTGGTGTGTTGTCTTCCTTCCTTCCTTCCTTCCTTCCTTCCTTCCTTCCTTCCTTCCTTCCTTCCTTCCTTCCTTCCTCCCTCCCTCCCCTTCCTCCCTCCCTCCCCTTCCTCCCTCCCCTTCCTCCCTCCCTCCCCTTCCTCCCTCCCCT
The DNA here is from genome assembly GCF_047675955.1 of Chlorocebus sabaeus. Taxonomy (NCBI): domain Eukaryota; kingdom Metazoa; phylum Chordata; class Mammalia; order Primates; family Cercopithecidae; genus Chlorocebus; species Chlorocebus sabaeus. Next base: position 12,617,165 of record NC_132918.1, read on the forward strand.
TCCTCCCTCCCTCCCCTTCCTCCCTCCCTCCCCTTCCTCCCTCCCTTCCCTTCCTTCCCTTCCTCTCCTTCCTCTCATTCCTCTCCTTCGTCTCCTTCCTCTCTTTCCTGCTTTTCCTTCTTTTCTTTCTTGTCTCTTTCTTCCCTCTTTCGCCCAGGCTGGACTGCAGTGGCACAATCTCGGCTCACTGCAGCCTCCACCTCCCAGGTTCAGGCAATTCTTGTTCCTCAGCCTCCCGAGTAGGTGGGATTACAGGCCCGTGCCACCACGTCTGGGTAATTTTTTTGTATTTTTTTGTGGAGATGGGGTTTCATCATGTTGATCAGGCTGGTCGCAAACTCCTGACCTCAGGTGATCTGCCCGCCTTGGCCTCCCAGAGTGCTGGGATTTGTAGGTGTGAGCCACCACGCCCAGATGGTGTACTGTTTTTTAATGTCTTTGTATGTTGGTATTTATAAAGGTTGATAGGTCCTAATAAACATCGTGTGCAATAGGTACTTAAATATTTCTTAATGAGATGAGCTTACTCTTTTCCCCTTTCCTAATTCTTGGAGATGTCTGTCTGAGATCTGACCCTGTTTTTGGTCTTCTAATGTATTTTTTAGGTCTATAAAAACGCTTTCTTAAAAATTACTCTATGACCTCATACTCTCGCGTGGCTTGCAAGGTTCCTGTATACAACTCTATAACTTAAACTGACTCAAGTCTTTGATATTTAGAAGTGGAGGGGACTGTCTGATTCTATTTTCTCATTTTATAGATGACACAGAGACCCAGAAAATTCGCATCACTTGTCTAAAATCATATAGGCCATCCGAGATGTTATTTTTAATTTACATCTGAGCTCTGGATTCCAATGAAAAAGAGAAGGAAAAGTAATTTAAGTTTGTCACTTCTAAGTTATAATTATGCTTAAGTTTTGGACTAAATTATGTTTGTAAGATAAAGTAATTTCGATTACACATTTGACTTTGGAGCGTGCAAAGGGTGTCCAGATCTCTTAAAAATGTGCTATAGGTAGGAGATTTAAGAAGATAATCTTACTTCTTTCTTTCTATCCATAACTCTTTCATCGTGTTTTTTTTAGTCATTTAAATTTAAAATAACGTAATTGGGGATCACAGTTGGGCCCTGGCTTCAAGAATGGAATCAGAAAAGAATATGCTGTCTGTCATGATTGAGGGTGACGTTTAAGGTAGTATTTAATGTGTAGAAGGACTAGGACAGGATTAAATATTTGGAGCAGTAGTTGTACAGCGAGTATATGCTGAACTCAGTTTTGTGATGCTGAAAATGCTGTACATATTCAGTTCACTGAATGAGTCATAGCTGGATTGCCTCAGTAGTCCTGTGTTTTTGTAATATTTGCTGAATTATTGTCTGTAAAGTTATGCAGTTAGATGATATTTCATGGTGAACATTTACAATATTAAGTGAAGTTTTGAATATAGCCACCAATTGGCTAAATATTAAGGCTAATTTTGTGTTTGCTTTTGGCTACTTTGATACAGCTGTGGTTTAAGTAGTTGATTGTCTATAAGTGATTGGAATTTTAAATAAAAGCTTTTATGAGTATACAGGCGATTTCTGAGAGGAGGAAAGTTACAAAGATCTAATTTTTGGGAGGATCTCAATTACTATTTAAGAATGAGTAAATATGATCAGGTAGAAGATACAAATAAATGCTTTGTGAATTTATGAAGTGTCTATTTTGAATATCCTGTTTATTTAATAACCTATGAGCTTTTTGAGGGCAGGACTTCATTTATGCATAATATACTCTTCATCAGGCCTGATACCTGGGTGGTAAAGTATAAAGATTGGATGAGTGTCTCAGGGCTGTTTGTTAACCTAGTTTAAAGACAGTTGTTCTAAAAGATACCATAATGGAGGAATTATAGTGGTAAGTCTTCTTTTGTACCCATTGAGATCCAATTCCTAGTATCTAGTACTCATGCAGGCAGGTGAAGACTGCATCACATTCTAGAGCATTCATCTGGCTATATAAATAAACCATAATGGACAAGTTCTGCAAAGCATTATTTAGTCCACTAATGAAGTAGTGGCATTTTCTCTGATTTCCCTCTTTGGCACATAGGCTTTTACGTTGTTTTACAAGTAGGCCTTTCAAGGTCTTTTTCCTTTAAAAAAACTTACTTTTAATTGCCGGAAACTGATACAGCACTATAATCAATTAAATAATCAGTTTATAGCGGTTTGGACAGATAACTTTCCTGCTCTCATTCACTATTTATTATGACTTAAAAATATACCAGCAGTATATATTTATTGAAGGAATTTTTATAAGCAATAATTTATCATTTTGATTTGTATTTTTCTTTGCCCTGGAATGCATTAGGTGATGTTGAAGCATCACTTATTACTAGTTTCAGCTGGGAAATTGATGGCCTTTGCTAATCAGAACCAGCATTGTGAAAAACCTTTGCAGGCGTCCAAGTTTTGGACTGAATGGTATTAGGGGAGAAGAATACTTTGTTTTCTTTGTCAGTGTATCTCACTTGGATTCCACCTAGCCCATCTCATTTTGGGAAATCCAAAAAATAAAATAGTTGCTAATTGTTCCCTGTGACAAACATATTCATGATAGATCAAATTATGATTTAATTTCCTGTAATTGTATCATGGTTGGGGTTGGATATTTTGTTTTTAAAGTCATTCAGTTCAGCGTGCCTTCAGAATTGAGTGAGTGCCTGCTGTGTGTGTTGAGCACAATACTGCACCTTACTGGTGGTTAGGCTAAAGTTGAGCAAGGTGTCCTCCAGAGCATTCACCGTCTAGTGTACTATAGTACTTCCAGACCAGTGCCCTGGGCCAGTATCCTCAAAGGAGTATTTGCCTGATCACTACATTAAGCATGTAGTAAACATTCAGGTTATATAAAATTAATTGTACTCTTTGAATTAACTTTTTTGGTGAAGAGGGTACCTTTTCTTTGGATGAAGATGTTATAGTTGTCACTCTTCCTTTGTAGTTTCCCATCTCGTAATTGACAGTACCAGCCATTCACTTGTCCAGAGAGAAACCTTTGATTCTTTCCTTTTCCTCAACTGTGCATCCAGTCAGTTACCATTGAGTCTACCTCCTCAATATTTTTGGAACCCCAGTGTTCCTCTGTGGCAGTCCGGGAGTTAGTCTTCTCCTGGATTACTGCAGTATCTTCCTAATTTGGCTCCCTAATTCCCCCTACTCCAATCTAGCTTCTTTATAGTCTGTGCTTCTCCCTGCTCTTCCTGAAACTGTTTAATGGATTTGTTTTCTCTTAGTGCCGCCTTGAAGGTCCTCCTGAATATAGTTTCTGCCTGCATTTCAAGCCTTACTGGCCTCTGTCCTCACTCAGCCCATCCACACCTGCTGCAGCTCATGGGATGCTTCTGTTTACTCCCTCCCTTCCCCGAGCACCCTTGTTTTCAGGCCCCTCCTTTAGTCTGAAGACCAAGGACACTTCTTCTCAGTATATTCCTAGACTGCTAACTTTAGTTAGGGCTTCTTCTGTGTGTGTCCACTAGAAAATTGTCATTGCCTCCCATTTGTCTGTCTCCCTGTGAGGTACAAGCTTGATGGGTAGTACTTAGTCACCACTTTCTCCACAATTTAGGGCAGTAGCAGTTTGTCACATAGTAGCCTACTCAAATGCTTGTTAATTTGTGATTTTTTTTTTTTTTTAATCTGTTAACTACTTCATAAAGAAATCCATGATGTCACAGGACAACCAGTATACTTCCACTTTAGATATTTCTTTATACTGAATAGATGTGAATGTATCGTTTTTAAAGAGGAATCGGCAAACTACATTGTGGACCAAATCTAGCTCGCTCTCCTTTTATAAGGATCACAAGAAGGGTCTTTACATTTTTATAAGAAGTGCTTAGGGAAAAAAAACCAAAAGAAGAAGAATATGATACAATGATATTATGAAATTCAGATTTCAGTGTCCATAAGTTGAGTTTCATTGGAACACAGCCATACTCGTTTATTTACATATTGTATGTTGCTGCTTTTGTACCACTCAGCGGAGTTGAGTAATTGTGACAGACTGTATGGTTGATAAAGCCTGAAATATTTATTGTCTGGCTCTTTATATAACAGTTTCCTGACCTCTCCTTTAAATCATTTCTGTGACTTGAGAACAAATACAGATATATTTATCTATATTAAATATACTTGAGTCATGCCTCAGTTATTCCCCCACTTCATGTTCAGGATTTAAGTATGTCCAGTAAGAGAGCATCATTTGAGTTTTGGGAACTGTATTCCAGCCCATCTCATACATACCTAGAGCTTTTTGAGGCTTGAACATTACAGATGAGATGTTGAGAAAATAGAGACTTCATATCCTCCCAAGTTTCGTAGACAAAAATGGAGTGGATAACTCATGGTTCTTCCCCACCCAATGGTCTTTTCCCAAGTAACTAATATTCTTTTTTAATGAAATCAGTCTTCTTGCAAATAACTAACATTTTTTGTTTTTAAAATTTACTTCTTTTTACAGTTAAGGATAAAAATTGAGCAACTCTTTTATGCTACTTGATAAAATCATTAAAATATTATGCTAAAGCCCTCTTAAAAAGGTTGTTTTATTTTTGCCAGTATGTTACTTTGAAGAAAAATAGCACCAGCCATGTTTTGGTTGTATTATCATTTTACGAACTATCGGAAGTGACTTTGTCAGGGTTTATTGTTAGGCAATGTAGAACCTTCGTTTTACATCATTTAATAAAATCAAATGGTTTTTACAACATTGTTTACATCTTGTTTAAAAATATTTTACTGAGAAAATAATTAACTTTGTTTTATTTTTAGGGTTATATCCTGTGTTGTGACCTCATGGTTTAAGTGGGAATAAAGATGAGTATAAGCAGTGATGAGGTCAACTTCTTGGTATATAGATACTTGCAAGAGTCAGGTGAGTACTTTTATAAAGTAAATAGGCCTCAAATTATTTTAATATTCTCAAAATAATCTTTTATGCATTTGAAATTTGTATCAGTCCAAACCGTTGAACTTTGTATGTTTCCTTAATGTCTGGACTGCCATTTTAAAGCTATGTTTTACTGCATGGTTTAACTCTCTGACTCTTTCAAATATGTTGGAAACAAGGCAATTATTTGTAAAAGTTCGGCTTTCACTGTTCAAAGACCATTTTTAAAATTTGTTATGAGGTGAGATTATTGCATATGTTTAGTAGGAACGTAAAAACTTTTAGCCTCCATCAGTTTGATAATGTGTATCCAGAATCCTCAATTAAATGTTGTTGGTCCTAATTGTAGTTCGTATTTTGGAAATTAAATTAACAGTATTTTCCTAGAATGCTTTCAAAATTATTATCCGAATTGATTAAGTGTATCCTTGTTCTGAATTGTTATTATTGTAATGGGAGTAATTATAAATAGAAATCATTGAAAGCAACTAATATTAAATCAATCAGTGATCTTCCAAGTTTTATTGATAGATAAAACAGAAGGAATACTGCAAGGGAAAATGTGGATGGATTAAGCAAAAATTTAAAAGTAGAAGAGGGAACATGGTTGGGTATGGGTGGAGGTATAGGATGATGAGAAAGGTTAATTGCAGTGGAAGTGCCGATTGCTACTAAAAAACAAAAGCATTTGGTGGTTTAAGATGTCATGGTCTAGAGATTGAATTTTAGAAATTATACTCTAAAGTTACTGTAATGTTTTAGTAAGGTGAGGTGCCCCGTAAAAAAGATAACTTTGGTAGTCGAGTGTGAGGGAGGATGGAAGGTTGAAGTAGAGGTCTGAGCTTGTAGAATATTGAGCCCTCAGTTTATGGTTTTGAGACTTGAATCATTTTTCTTGTGTGGCATAGTTAGTTGTCCTTTCCTATACAAGGAATACAAACATGGCTTTCTATCTGAGAGCCTGTTGCTTGCTGAGATTTTCCCAGTTGTTCTTCGGTGCTGAGCATTTTTTTGGGGTAGAGGTTCTCTATTCCCAAGCACGATCACTGCCGTTCTCTGAGGTGTAACAGCTGTGAAAGTGATGTCCAGAAGGACAGGGAGGGAAAGAGAGATTAGTATCCAAGCCCACAGAGAATAATTTATAATGAGCTTCGAAGTTAATAGCTCTTGTTTTGTTTTCTTTGTTTAAACTGGTAGACTCGTACTGAAGGCAGATCTAAAAGACGACTTCCAAAGAATGTTTTGAATAAGATAAAATGATTAATAAAGTGAAAAAGTAGTAACTAGTGATTGTTACATATGTAACTTGTAAACAAGTTTAACAATTTCAAATACTTGTGTTTGAAAATTGTTATGTAGTACTTTCAACCAAAATGGAAAAAAGTTTTTTGGTTAGAGCAAACTCTGCTTTCTGCTTTTAAATTTGATCACCTTTTAAGCCAGAGCTTTGAGACTTTTGGACACTGGAGCAAAAACCATGTGAAGGATCAGTAGATGGGAAGTATATTGTAAAGGCTTGTTGGTGTATGGTAAAGACAGCTATTTAGGTTGAACCATATAAAGTTACTGCTTTTGGAAGTTAGAAACAGTTGAATAGCTCAGCAGTACCTTGTGTTCAGTGGTGTTATTGAGAGCACTCATATTTTTCCTTTTCTAAACAAAAGTCCATAAATTGATACTTGATGTTCCTGTAAGAAAACAGTAAAAAGGAGCAATAAAATAATATTCTCGTTTAATTTCTGAATAAGTAGATTAAATTATATCAAAAGTGTATTTTTGTTTTGTTTTGTTTTGTTTTTGAGGTGGAGTTTCGCTCTTGTTGCTCAGGCACCTCCCGAATTCAAGTGATTCTCCTGCCTCAGCCTCCCGAGTAGCTGGGATTCCAGGCATGCACCACCACACCTGGCTAATTTTGTATTTTTAGTAGAGACAGAGTTTCTCCGTGTTGGTCAGGCTGATCCCAAACTCCCGACCTCAGGTGATCTGCCAGCCTCGGCCTCACACAGTGCTGGGATTACAGGCGTGAGCCACAGCACCTGGCCCAAAAGTCTTCTTCAACTTGCTTTTCTTCTTAGAGAAAAAACCCTTCTAAATTCCATATTTTAAGGTGTTTTATGTTGAAATAAACATAAAGCAAAAATTTAAAAAAATTTTTATGGTAGACTGATATATCAAGTTCTCCATGATTGTTTAGTATGTTCTTAGGTGTGCTTTGTATATTCTTTACAAAGTTTTAGACTTTATAGTATAGTGGCGATGCTAAATCACATTTCTAAAAATGTGAACACCAGTCCCTCGGTAAAAATTGTAACTTCATATTTACATTGTGATTTATAGGGAAAAATCAGACTCAACTGATGACATTTTGACTTATGGCAGTTTTCCCGGTACTGCAACTTGCCGTAAATTTAAGAACGGCTTATGTAAGAGTTCTGAAGTTTGATCCTCTGACTACCTGCATCAGAGTCACACTGAGTGGGGCCTGGGAATCTGCATTTTACAAATGCCCCAGGTGATTCTTTTGGCTTAATAAAGTTTGAAAGCCACTGGTCTATATTAGTTGTAGGACAATTAAAACTTGACAAGAAAATTGACAACAGGTATTTAGCATATTCACAATATCGTGACAGAAAAATTATGCTGAGTATTCAAGATAAAGTAGAAAGCATGGAGTGTACACCTGCTGCAGTCTGGGCTATGAGAACATATCCTAAAGAGGGGGCTGCCACCCAAAGTGTTTATTTGTGTTTGTGGGTCAGGTGGAATCATGAGGTAGCAGAAATCATGAGGCATTTTTATGTCTTAAAGGATGCCACGAGATACTTATTTGAAATTGCATCCAGAAATAGGATACAGAAGAGAGTTTGAGAATGTTATAGTTCTGTGAACGCAGCACAGGGTTCAGACAGAACCCGGAATCTCACCCATAACAAATGCTCATAGTAGCTTTAGATCTGGGCACTTGCCACTTATTCCGAAAGCTTTTTCTTGGTTCTGATCTCCAATTATACTAAAATATGACTATTTTTGCAATAGATCATAATTCAGAATCATCAAGTACAGTAATGTCTTCTCTGGGTTGTTTTGGGGATTCATCATATTTGTCACCACAACCTACAAATGATACTTAATGAGAATTAGTCATTCAACATCTAAGAAATACGATATAAATTACTCTTAGTTATAACTATGTTTCTTGAAAGAGCTAAAGTAATACTGAACAAACTGGAATCTTTATACTGCTGCTTTCCCTGCAATAGAGCACTGTATTGGATTAGGAGATAGCAGAAAAGGAACATTGTGGCAAAGAAAGGATTTGTGCAGAGACATTCAAAGGACTGGTTTGTGAAGACTTCCAAAAAGGAAAAATAAAATTTCCCCCGGCCTGTCTTATTATCTAAAGACTGTCCAAAAACACGTTGTGAAAGTTTTTATGTTTTGATAAATACGTGGTTTAGTAATACTGTTTTTCTGTAAGAACTTTTAACATTTGTTCTCTGCATATTGTTCAGTGTTGACTGTGGTATCTATCTCCAGAGGGAAAATCACTTAAATTGTTTTAAATGTTTTTTACTGTTGTCAATACTAGAAGATACTATCTGTTGAAAGTTTCCCTCCTCCTCCAAAATTACATAAATTCTCAGATTCATTTTTTTTCACTTACAAAATATGTTGCTGTGGAGAAGGGATTTACATTGTGATATTCAGCCTCAAATATTTGATGGACTTCTCTGTTTTAAATAAGCCATCCTTCGGATTCATCAAAACTAAAGAAAAATATATTTATTTTAGGGTTTTTATTAACTATTGTAACTTTTTATTTTTTTGCATTTTTATCACTAGAAAGTTCACCCTATGCAAATTTCTTTGGTCCTCACCATTCTGCCTGTTTATGAAGTAGACTTCCCTATTCAACAGATATTTCCTAGGGAATAAAATGATTTTTTTTCTCTTTATAAATGACTTGAAAATTGAGCGTATTTGATATATAGTACTGTAAGTAATGATTAACTTGATTCAAAAGTATTGTTCCTTTAATTAGTGTTTGCCCAAGGGCATTAATTTCATTGCCCTAATAACTTATCTAGCAACCATATGCAGATAAATACTTAGTGATACATGCTAAGTTGCATATAGTAGAACCTGATACAGTGTTAATTTTAGAGGCACTAAGGTGGTTTGGACCTTTTAATCTCTCCCCCACCTTTTGCGTCACCATCAACTCCTATGGTTATTTGCAGTTGTGGTTTATTTTTTTTTCTGAAGAAGTAGTTTCTGGCAATTATTTTTGAACTTTCTGACACCTGTCTTTCTTACAAGAAAACCTCTTTTCTATAAGAAGATGTCATTTTATCTTGCTTCAGTTGTATATTTGCTTCAGGGAAAGAATTATTGATACTAGATTTAACTATTACATGTCTAAGAGCTCTATAACTTCTCCATTTATATTGTACTTGACTGTTGGAAGCTATGAAACAGTCACATCTTATAATTGAAAGACTAACTGGAATTGCAAAGTCAAAATGTCCTTATTGCTAAAATGAGTAACTTTCTAGATAGTGATTCTGAATATTGTTACTTCTAAAAAATTTATTTAAAAAATAACTGATGTTGCATACTGTCTCCATTTATAGGAAAGATGATATATAAGAAGGAAATATATACAATCTGTATTAGGGTTCTCTAGAGGGACAGAACTAATAGGATATGTGTATATATGAAAGGAAGTTCATCAAGGAGAATTGACTCACGCAATCACACGGTAAAGTCTCACATAGGCCATCTGCAAGTTGAGGGGGATGGAGGCCAGTGGTGGATCAGTCTGAGTCCCAAAACCTCAAAAGGAGGGAAGCCGACAGTGCAGCCTTCCATCTGTGGCCAAAGGCCCGAGAACCCCTGGTAAACCACTGGTGTAAGTCCAAGAGTCCAAAAGCTGAAGAACTTGGAATCTGATGTTCGAGGTCAGGAAGCATCCAGCACAAGAGAAAAGATGAAGGCTGGAAGACTCAGCAAGTCTAGTCTTTTCTGTGTTCTTCTGCCTGCTTTATCCTAGTTGTGCTGGCAGCTGATTAGATGGTGCCCACCCAGATTGAGGGTGAGTCTGCCTCTCCCAGTCCACTGACTCAAATGTTCATCTCCTTTGGCAGTACTCTCATAATTTTATCAAGGAACAATAGTTTGTATCCTTCAATCCAGTAAAGTTGACAACTCAGTATTAACCAGGATGATATATAAGAAGGATGATGCATGTAGGCTTCAAGGGTTTGGTTTATGAAGGTTCTCCGGTTCTCCTTATCTCTCTTGCACCCTAGCTCCCTCCGTTTTTTTCCCCCTAACTTTTTCAACGGGATTTTCTGTCTCCTTAGAAATAAAGGCCTTGTACCATACCATTTTTTTTGAGATGGTGATTATTACTTCAAATGTTGTATTTGTTTGTAAGATCACAAGTCAGAACCATAGACAATTATTTTTTAATTTAGACAACGTGATCACAGTAGGCACAAACTAACCTTTATGTATAACATTAAAGCTCTGACCTGTACTGCCATGTAACGTATAGCTCTTTCATTCATTTTTTTTGTTTTATTGTAGCAGTTTCACATTAGCCCTGTAATGGCTAATGAATATTACAGTGCAGTTTCTTTGTTGACTCAGATAAATGTGACTGGGCCTTTCTGTCCTGAGTACCTTATGCCCAGTGCCATTTATAAACAGACATTACCAGTGGATTCAATGGAGTCAGGTTAAAGTGGTTGTCAGTAATGTGCTTCTAGGCATGAAGAACTGCACTGAAGAGAGCTCAGCGTCTGGTATGTCCACCTTCAGTCTGCCTTTCAGTTTTTATTAGTAGATGACCGGCTACAGACGTGCAAGTAGGTATATAGTTCTGTTTTATAATCAAATGTAATATAGAATAACCTTGATTTTACACACATGGTTGTATCCATGACTAATTAACAATAAACAGCAAGCAGTTGTCATAAATGCTGATAATTACAATTCTGTTGCTTTCCCCAGATAAGTTTTTCTCCTCTTTTTGTAAGCTGAATTGCCATTTTTTGCTGACACAGGAAATTCATATTACACAGTCCTGCTAACACACTTATCAAAGGACAATGGCCCTTTAATAGTTGTCAAACAGAGAATTTGTTCAATGTTAATTAGCATTTTTTTGTTTGTTTTTTAGGACTAGCCAGCATAGCGAGAGTATAAGGAAACATGTAAATTGCTTTTGACATTATTAATTTGTATAATTTTTTTGGAAAGCAATTTGGCAGTGATGAAAACCTTCTTTAAAATGCTTATATCCCCTTCAGCTTTTGAGGGAATCCATCCTAAGGAGAGAGAGAGAGAGAAAAAAAAAAAAACACATTGTACATGGCAAAAGCCTATACATATAGATATTTGAGGTAAGATTCTTTTAAAATAGTGATCATTGGAAAAGTTCAAAGGTCCAGCTATGACATGAATAATTTACTGGCTGAGTATTACGATGCTATTTAAATTATTTCAGAAAGTAAAGTATTATTGATTTAAAATGTTCATAGTTACGTGTATTTTTAAGGGCAAAATTAGGGCACGAAATTGTATGGCTAGTGTATAAGTACTAGGTCTAGCTCTTCAATGACAAAGATCCCCTGTGTCATTTTTTTCCCCATCCTGTTTACCTTTTCTAATATCTGGATCTGTAGGGCAGAGTTGGAGTCAAGGAAGCATTGGATGATGAGAACATGAGTATAATTTTACTAGGTTTTTCTGACTTGAAGCTTAAATAGGACCTTGGATCAATCAGATTTTCGTTTCAGATGCAGTATGTTGTGGTCATATTTAAGCTTTGCCTTTTTCACCAGTTTGTCTCATCTAATCATCCTGTACCATAACCTTGGTGTTCAGGGTCCATTTTCTTATTCTTGTATTGCCTATTTGCAAGGTAGAGTTGGCAGGCTCTATACGACTAACTCTCCTTTGAGAACACAGTCCCTAACATTCTTACAGAAAGCACTTCCTGAAACAAGCAATCTATAGAAAATGGCTGTTTTGTGATCTCATGCGTGCCACCCCACTCCCTACCAGCTGCCGTTGCTTGTCTCTGTCACTGAATGACTATATACTTCATGTGTTTCAGCCTTATTTCTTTCTGGAGTCTCTCTTCTACTCCCTAAATCTCAATACCCTAGTTAGTGTTTAGAGTACTTGATTACAGAGGCACTATCAGATTTGCTCTTACCCTTGGAAAGAAGGGATGCTATTTTAGATGGTCATGCCGGATTCTAACATTTAACAGATTTAGGTGGTCTCTTTTGCCTCCTATTATATAAATCAAAAGCTGTCCCTGGAAAAAGCCTTTTCTGCATGTATATTTACAGATAAATGGAAATAGCTTCTGGCACGAAACTAGTTCAAGTTTTAGATTTTTCCAAGGAAGACTTAAGTCATATGCTTTTTCTGGAGTCACAGATTTTTTTGATGTGCCAAAATACATTATAGTATAATTGCATTCTAATTTAAAAAATGTTTATTGAGTACTTGTTGACTCAGGTAACGTGCTAGTTTCCCAGAATTAAAGGATTACTAGACATAAACCCTTTTATCAGGATCCCAGTCTAGTAGTCACACAAAGGCAAACAACCATAGCCACAGAGGTGATAACCAGTGTGGTAAGTGCCACACCTAAAGAAATTTTAGGATCAGCATAGGAGAGACTGATTAGCCCTGGTATAGTGAAAGAGGATTTCACTTCCATTCGAGAGGAGAAAGGGCAAAGGAGCATATAAGGCTCAGAGGCGTGATATATAACACAGCATATTCAAATTATATCTATTTGCCACCACTGGAATTTATGGTGTAATGGGAGTGAGATGCGGGGTGTGTAGTATTGAGATGAGACTGGAGAAACAGAAGAGCCAGATTACAAAAGCAACTGTGTGCCATAGTTAGGCGTTTGACCTTTATTATGAAGGCCAAGGGGATCATTGAAAATTCTCAAGCAAGAAGTGGTATGACCAGTTTTTTGTTTTACAAGTAATAGTCTAGCTGTAGCTTGGCATATATACTGAATTGAGGAGGAGGGGAAAGAAATGTATATAGCAAAGTGTAATGGGGACTAAACACAGATCTAGCAGAAAAGGTAAGGTGATGAGCATATACAGATGGTAGAGTGGTAGGATTTGGAGTAGGATGGTAGGATTTGGTAAATTGTCAAATGCCAGGGACCGAGAAAGAACAGGGAGTTAGGAATGACTATGACTTTCAGGTGTAGTGAAATGAGATCAGAGGTTTCTAAGGAAAAGTAGTTTTAGGGAGGGGAAGAAGAAAAGTAATTTCAAACATCATAATTTTAAACTGCTATGTAATGCCATGGCTAGAAATAAATAAAATATTCTAGTTGAAAATAACATTTAAGCAGAGCGTTTAAGTGTGGAACTTCTCTAGGGTAAACATTAATGAGAAGTGCCAAAACAATGCTAATGACTACTTCAGGGATGTTTTGTTGCTATTTGAGAGCACCGTAAGTACGTCTGCAGTACCTTGAGATGCATGTAAGCACCTGTGATAGTTTTTCTCCTGGTCTGACAGAACAAATTCAGGGTATCTGCAACATTCCAGCCAGAAATTGGCACAGTTCCACCTGCAACTCTTAGGCTATTCTTGGACGTATTATTACTTTAAACTTAAACTCTATAAGCTAATTAAATAGAGTCTAAATTGAACAATTTTGACTATTTAAATTGCAGCCATGAATAAAGTGTATAGAAATCATGTACTTCACAGAAATTTATAAGCATTACATAAGTCAAGACACTTTGAAAACCTTGGCAGTAAATATGGCAGTAAGATGGCTCATTGTTTCATGCACTGTGTAACCACTTTCCAGGACCCTGAGTTGAAAACAAAAGTCGTCTTTTACTTTCTGTCAGGAAACAGGAGCTCACTCTCTCCCTTAGCTTTATCCTTGACCATATTTTAACTGTTCAAGAGGAGTAGTAGAGTCTCTGAATGAATTTGAATCTGTACTTTCTCATTTATTAGTTGTGTTTTTCCATTAGATTATAAAATAATAAACTTACATGTTTGTGCACAGTATCTAGCGTATGGTATAGGCCCTCCATAAATGATGTCTTCTGTCTCAAAGTTTTCTTAAATCTCTTAAGGTGCTTGGCTGTTTGGCTATTTTTACTATGGATGATTTACTGTGAATTTATTCAGGGAGGGGGTATATAATTGAAAACAGGAATCTCCAACCTCACTGCTTAAGGATTTTACTGCTGTGTCTCTCATTGTTTCTCCCCATCCTCCCTCATCCTTATTCTGTTTTCTATCTTGGTGATCTGAAATCTACTCATATTCGGGTAGTTGTGGGTTTCTTGATAGGGACAAATCAAAACGGTGCTTCTCCACCCCCTGCCCCATTGGTATCTTTCTTAGCTATCTCTGTGAGTTCAGATTAAGGTGAAAATTATAAATGCATTTAATTATGATCTTGCCTATGGGCAAAATCAGGGGCTAAAATCAAGGTCTTAGAGGGAACATTTTTCCACTTTCCTTTTCCACTGTGGGTTAGATGTTGTGAACATAATGGGTTAGGTGTTCCAAAGAGAGAAGGTAGGGGTTATGAGGAAAATCAACTTAGGTGTACTTTGACTATCAAATAACCAAATTTTCCTAGCCACATGCTGTTTGTGAGCCCACAGTATTTTATACTAGACTGTTTATCAGTACCACAAGGAATGTAAGAGTGGAAGCACAAAATCCAAAAAAGACACGTACTAAACACTGAAAAACTAGACAGTCTAGCCAACAGAGATACTATAGAGATTAAATCAGTTTAACCAAGACCCAAAATAAGCGCATATTTATTTCCTTTATTTAGTATGTGTTTATTAATATTCTGTATTACATGTACAATTTAATTGAATTGTTTAATATACTTTATAAAAATTACTACTTTAATGATAAATCGTGGTTATAATTTCAGTAAATAACCATCCTTGGTTTATCAGCTTATTAGAATTTTACCTTTGAATTTTGACTAGATATGCACAAAAAGCAAGGCCAGCATAAAGAGATTTTTATTAAGTAAGTGCTTTGGTTTTAAGTATTTCAAGTTAAAACTAAGTAATTGCTAATGGAGACCTATAAACCAGATATTCATTTGCTAGCTGTTCATTTCTTAAATATTTCATATAGATGAGTTATTACTAAGTGGCAAAGAATTGGTATTTTTTAAAGCACTTAATTCATACATAAAATGGTATTTAACCATTATGATTTTTTACTATTTAAATATATTTTTAATTAGTTTTTATTAGTTTTCCTAAGTAGTTTCAAAGAGCTCCAAAATACTGAATTTATCAGATGTTTGACAGTTTATATGTAGAAATTTAAATACTTCAGATTTTACCTGAGTGCTAGATTGCTTTAAAGACATTATTGAATTATAACTACATAGTAGTTAACAATTATGTGAAGTAAATGAAGATCATTCAGAATGAATGAATTCCTATTTAAAGCATATTATGTGTACCATTTTTGAGAAATGCTGAATACTTGAACTGGGATGGAAGAAAATTTGAAATAAAGTTCCTTAATTCTAGATGTAAAAAATATTAAAATATACTACAGAAATATTAAATGTAACAATCTATCTTGGCCTGATTTATCTTAAGTGAAGCAGTTGAATTACATGATTTCCAAAGACTTGTTTTACCTTTTAAGTTTGACGCTTTTTGTTAAGAAAAGTTGTGTACTATGACTACATTTTAGAAAATTTGAAGCTATATAATCAAGTATTTACTAGAAATTTTAAAGAGTGCATTAAGTAATTAAGAGAAAAAGAAAATACGTAAAGGCTGACATGTTTACACACACACACACACACACACACACACACACACACACACACGACCTTAGCATACTGGTCTGGGATTTTAAATGGGTAGAATGGGATTTCGTAAGATTATAGTGATCTTTTTTGTGTGTCATTTAGCATGTTGCCACTAAGAAAATAAATTCTCATGCCTTTTCTTTTGTTTTTAGGATTTTCTCATTCAGCATTTACCTTTGGTATAGAAAGCCATATCAGTCAGTCCAATATAAATGGTGCCCTCGTCCCACCTGCTGCATTGATTTCTATCATCCAGAAAGGTCTACAGTATGTAGAAGCAGAAGTTAGTATTAATGAGGTAAGGAAGACTTACTTCAAGTACTAATTTTTACTCTTAAATATGCCGTTAAGTCAGCTGTCTTGCTTGCTTATTCAGTATTCTGACTTTAGCTTCACAGGGGTAACAAAAGTGCAGACAGTTCATCCCTAATGTAGTAGTCAGGTTGCACCTGCAAGGTGTTGGCACCTAGTAGTTTGTTTGCCTTCATCTGTTTTTGTAAGTAAACACTAAGAAATAATTTTTATTAACAGCATTGTGCTGTGGAATGCTAAGATCATAATTATTGGCCTGAAAATTGTAAATTCTCACCTTATTTGAATACACCCTAATTTAAACCAGTTTATAGTTGAAGCCAACTCTGGATGGTACTGCCGATCTAAGGACTACATGTGAGTAGTTTGTTTGGCTTAGGTGTCAGCATACTGTGGCCCATTAGCCAAATGCTGCTCTCTGTTTTAGTAAATAAAATTTGATTGGAACACAGCCACACTCATTTACATATTGTCTATGGCTACTTTTGGCAGAATAGTGGTTGCGACAGAGACCTTATGGCCTGCAAAGCCTAAATTAATATTTACTGTCTACTCTTTTACAGGAAAAGGTTGTAAACCCCTGGTCTAGTTTCAAATGTTGTTTTTGTTTTTGGTTTTGTTTTGGGTGTGTGACGGAGTCTTGCTCTGTTGCCCAGGCTGGAGTGCAGTGGTGCGATCTCGGCTCACTGCAGCCTCCGCCTCTTGGGTTCAAGCTATTCTCCTGCGTCAGCCTCCTGAGCA
This sequence comes from Chlorocebus sabaeus, assembly GCF_047675955.1. NCBI lineage: Eukaryota > Metazoa > Chordata > Mammalia > Primates > Cercopithecidae > Chlorocebus > Chlorocebus sabaeus. The sequence goes on from NC_132918.1 coordinate 12,634,042, forward strand.
GCTGGGATTACAGGCACCCATCACCACACCCAGCCAATTTTTGTATTTCTGTAGAGACGGGGTTTCCCCATGTTGTCCAGGCTGGTCTTGACTCCTGACCTCAGGTAATCTGCCCACCTCGGCCTCCCAAAATGCTGGGATTACAGACGTGATCCACCATGCCCAGCCTAGTTTAAAATTTTTGTGTATAGTGTGGAGCTTTTCCCATTACTTTTATTTCAGAGATTAACATGTTCCACTTTTGCGAGTATTTTTTAAACTGAAGTATCCATGATTTCTGTATCAATGATTATTACTAGAGTTAGAAATTACATAATATACTAAAATGGATTTTTTTGTTTGTTTCCTCAGCTCTTTGAGTGAAAATCCACTAACACAAAACTAAATTTTTTCTTACAACGTGTGTAAATTTGACATAGCGCTTATTCCACAGTGTATCTGTGTTGGGTTTAGTATCTTTATAAAATTACTTATAAGTTAAAATACTTTCTCCCGTTCCTCAAATATTACGTTACAATTGCAGTTCAGAAACACTGCAAAAACGTGCTGTATTTTTGCAGCTCACATTACCCTACCATGACACTGTAGATTGTCACTGGTACGCGTTTACCAGTTTAAGTGAACCAGACTTCACAAATGCATGCTCCCAGCTAATTTGTACTCTTTGTATTTCTGACTTGCTCTGTGTTTGTGTCTCTTCTTGTGCTTACTTGGAGAACTCTTTATTAGGAACTTCCTAATATCAATAAGTGGAGCTTTGGAAATTTCAACAACTCCGTAATATTCAAGAGCACTATAGCTCATGAAGTCTATTTCTGCTTTAATATTTGAATCAAATCACAAGAAACTTTTTAACTCGAAGTTTTTAGTTTTTTAAAAGAGGTATTTACTATAATGGGGCACCAGGCCTTTGATCATTCTGTGAGCTATTCCATATTGTTTGTTGCTTTGACTAACAGAATTTCAGAATCTAATTAATAAACCTTTTTATCAGCTCGGCCTACATCTTATCCGTTTCATTTCAGCTCTATCTGTACAGCTCTATACTGTAATAATAGTGTGAACTAAATAAAAAGGAAAATTTAAGCAGTCATTTCCAGTTGCTGCTTGTAGTTTCTTTATTCCGTCCGGACTTCTTATATGAATTTAGAAAGTTCCTCAAAATGTTTTTCTAGGAGTGAAGATTTTCATTTCATTTCTGATTTTATATAAATACAAATAACTTTAAATATTGCCTTTGATTTTTCTTCTCTCACAATTTTCCAAATCCAGGATGGTACCTTGTTTGATGGTCGACCAATAGAGTCTCTGTCCCTGATAGATGCCGTAATGCCTGATGTAGTACAAACAAGACAACAAGCTTATAGAGATAAGCTTGCACAGCAACAGGCAGCAGCTGCCGCAGCTGCCGCAGCTGCAGCCAGCCAACAAGGATCTGCAAAAAATGGAGAAAACACAGCAAATGGGGAAGAGAATGGAGCACATACTATAGCAAGTGAGCTCAGACAAGAATTTTTTTTTTTTAATTACATGGTTTATTTTTTAAACTTTTAATTCGGGGTACATGTACAGATTTGTTAAATAGATGAACTCATGTCACAGGGGTTTGTTGTACAGACTATTTCATCACCCAGGTACTAAGCCTAGTGCCCAATAGTTATTTTTTCTGATCCTCCTCTTCCTCCCACCCTCCATCCCCCAGGAAGGTCCCAGGAGATAAGAATTTTTAAAAATTTATTCTCAGAGGAAATATATTTGCTTTAACAGAATGTCCCATCTTCTATGCCGAAATAATTTCATCTGTTATTTGCACCAACTTGTTTTCTTAACTTGTATCACACAGTTCAGATTTTTATTCCTAAAGCTCCAAAAAGCTAGATTTACTTTTATTTTCTTTTTAAAATATCTAGAAGCCCTTTTCCCATCATTAAATGAATTTTTGTATCTACATTTGATTTCTAAATGAAATTGTAATACTAGTTATCAACAAATACCATAGCGCTCTGACATTGAGATAAAAGGCAAGTCATGTTATATGAATGATATCAGCAACCCCTACTGGCAGAAACTCAGAATAGTACTGGTAGACATTATGTTTAGTTCAAACCATTTTATCGTTTTATCCATCTTTAGGTCTAATCATTTAAAGTCTGCATCCCACCCCCACCCCCATCCCTCTTAAAAAAAAAAGTATGGTCAGTACTTAATTAAAGGTACCAATTTATTTTCTATGTGACTAAGACTGTGTAGTCATGTTCAGCTTAACTTGATAACGTTAACACCGTATGTGATAAAGGAAGGTATTTGCTAGTTAAAAATTCACCCATCCGCCATGTTGTAATACTGCCTAACTGGAATTGCTTACTTGTTTTTCACGATGCAGATAATCATACTGATATGATGGAAGTGGATGGGGATGTTGAAATCCCTCCTAATAAAGCAGTTGTGTTGCGGGGCCATGAATCTGAAGTTTTCATCTGTGCCTGGAACCCTGTTAGTGATCTCCTAGCATCAGGGTGTGTTTCTCAAAGTGATACTAAAATGGCTTTTACAGATATCTTACTGAGCATTTTATAAACATATGCATTATTCAGGTTTTCTGTTGTTGCTTATTTGTGGCCATTTTGTCTCTGTAAATGTTTTATTCCTTCATGAAGTAATTGTAGAATTTTTAATTAAACTTACTGTTTCGAGAACGCTTGGGGGTCCCAACGTGTAGAATGGGAAAAATACTGGAAATGAAAATCTGTGATAGTTTAGTTTTTATTTGCCTTATTAATATTCAGATGTAAATATGTTGCCTTGATTCTGATAGTTGAGAATGTCATGAGGATTTAAAATACATTGCATACTTTTATAGGTCTGGAGACTCAACAGCAAGAATATGGAATCTTAGTGAGAACAGCACCAGTGGCTCTACACAGTTAGTACTTAGACATTGTATACGAGAAGGAGGGCAAGATGTTCCAAGCAACAAGGATGTCACATCTCTAGATTGGAATGTGAGTATCACTATATCCATAATGGATCTAATTACTAGTATACCTAACCCTCAGAGCCTCAGACTCATGGCAGGGTTTGTCTATTTGTTCAGAATTTGGGGTTTTATTAACTAATAACAACAAACTGGGAGTTGTCACCTGCCAGCCCTCTCCTCCACTGTGGTGTTAAAGACACAAACTTGCCTTAGACCAGGGTACAATGTCCAGCTCTTCAGTGTATCCCGCAGCATCTCCTTGGTTAAATTGTTACTGTTTACTCTGTACTTCGTTTTCCTTAAATGTCAAGTAGATCTGTGAAAATGGTACCTAAATATTTGAGATAATAGGCGAAAATTCTTACCATAATAACAAACAACATACTAAATCCATAACAACCAAGTTCTTAGTTGGGGGATAAAAGAATTCTATGTAGCAGAAAACATGTTCTTGTTTTTCTCTTTGTTCTGTGAACTGTTACAACTTTATTACCAATTTCCTTTTAGGGACCATTAGTCTAGATAATGTCTAAATTTTATTCCCACTGTAGGAATCTTCTAATTCTCTGATTCTATGTATGATTCAGCATCTTTCAGGACAACTTGACTACTCTGACTTACAAAAAACTTTCACTTCATTGTTGATAAATTGTCATCATTTAGTTGTAAATAATATCTCTTACCTCACCCTGCTAGCTCCCGCCCCGCCCCCAAACCTCTTAGATCTATTTCAGCATTGCAAAGAATATCTCACGATAGTAGTTCTTCCTCAGCAAATGAATGTTCTTTTCTCTTCTATTTAACAACCCTTTGTGGGCTTTCTAAAGGATCTTCTAATTCTTTTCCCAAGGAATGAGATCTATCTTTAAAATCATTATTCCCACTAAAGTTCTCAGTTTCTGTGACATGTTTTTTCAGAAATCATAACTGGGTATTTTTAGCATTTTCTTCCAAAATTGCCAGCAGCATGTTTACTCTTCCCCTCCGTATGACAATTCTAAAAATTCCAAAGGGGTTTAGCACATTGTAGTATTATTTACTTGTAGGATCAAGATAGAATTATTTTCTTAATATAGGCCCTTATTGTATCTTAGTTCAGACATCTTATAGCTTTCTTACGCTACCTGGCCCACTGGTCATGTTAATTTAATGAAATTTACAGTTTACACTGAAAAGGATGGTTAATGAATGAGTATTGGTTTGTTGAGCTTGGTAGTTCTGAACTGTATTTTATAGTTTTGAAAAGTGTGGGCTTTTTGAAAATGTGTTAATCACGGTGAGCTTGGAAAACATCATCCTCGATTAATGATTCTTTTCCGTGGCTAAAGCAAGAGAGCCTGTGAGATTTCTCATCTTTAAAGTATTCTTTTCCTAGTTGAGCAGTTCATGAACTAAAACATTTAGGGACTGATAGTTTAGAGGAAACTTAACATTGTGTAGAATCTGGAAATAAGCTTTTACTGTTGACTTCAACATGGCTCCCCTTCTTCTTCAGATAGAGCCCTAAGAGATTGCCATGTCTTAGCAGAACTGAGTCTGCAGTTCCCAGAACCAGCATTTGTTTTTGTTTGTCACTTAGCCATACTGCTAAAATGACTTGAGAGATGTGAAATAGGTGATCTTGTTTTGATTGCCCTTACCAAAACCCATCAAGAATATGTCAAGTAATGCAGGATTTCATTCTCCAGTAATGTTTAGTCATTCTAGCAATAGTCTGTTTACTATAATCTGTAACTTTTGCATTTGCATAGAGTTAGTTAGATCTGTCCTTTTATTACACCATTCATCGAGGCAAGGCGCATAGCAAGGGAATATAAGTTGAGAGAAATTTATATGGACTTTTCCTCCTGGTAAAGTAGGCAGTTATACTTACTTCATTAACTATAAAGTCAGCCTGCGCTCTTTTCTGGCTCTTTTGCTTGTGTTGCTCTTTTTATTGGCAAATATTTCATAGTGGGAAGAGATTAATAATAGAAAGGAACATTCAGATGTTTTAAGAATCCGATCATTTGAAACAATGATATTGTTTGGATCATACACACACACTTTGTTTTAGACAGTAAAGGATTTAGAGGAATGGCCATATAAAACCTTCTAATCACATTTTAAAGTTTTCCTTTTTTTACTTCTAATAAATCATTCTAAGATTATGAATTTGATGTTCGCCCCAATCCACCACCCTACCTTCATTCTTAGTTGTGTGAGTCTGTGAGAATACTTTGGGCATGCATGAGGCTCCCGGGGATGATGTAGATCCTGGTCCAGAGGTATTACTGTCAGTTGTTGAGCTTTGGATATAAGGCCCCCGTACAACACTAGCTTCACAACAGTGAAAGTGTTTCATAGGCCTTTAGTGGCACTCACAAGTAGGCAAAACTGGCAAGTTTTGAAGCAGAGAATGTCTTCATTCTCTTCTGTACCTGGGATTTAAACATGAGATACTTCAGCAACAATTAAATTATATACCGTATCTAGATTATATAATTAAAGAAATGTTTTTCTCTGGCAGAGTGAAGGTACACTTCTAGCAACTGGTTCCTATGATGGGTTTGCCAGAATATGGACTAAAGATGGTAAATGAAGCATTTTCCTTTTTATTTTGTTGTTGATCTGAAGTTAGAAAATTTAAAGTAATGATACTGTTTTTCTTTTGAATTTTAGGTAACCTTGCTAGCACCTTAGGGCAGCATAAAGGCCCTATATTTGCATTAAAATGGAATAAGAAAGGAAATTTCATCCTAAGTGCTGGAGTAGACAAGGTAAAAGCTCATTAAGTTCTGTAAAGGTGAATGTATTACAGGGTTTAATTGAAAGTAGTGTTTTGTGTTAGCTGCCAATCACATAAACATTCCTGTTTGGGAAATTCAAATATGAATTTATGATAGAAATACTTTCTTAGGTCTATCAGCTCTTTCCTGAATCTACTTATCAAAATGTTTTTATCCTTTTATCTATGTGAACACTTTTAATTTTAGCTGGAATTTGAGCCATAACCAATGTCATACCTCCTGCACTTTTTGCTTCCCTTCTGCAGTTTCTAGTTAGTCTCACCAGTGAACATGGCTCTGGAGTGAATCCATGGGAAATTCTAGAGCTGGTCTGTTAGCCAACTCCTGGTACTTAAGTGAAGCTAATATGAAATGCAGGATCTGTCTAGTCTTCATCTAACTTGGCTGGTGAATATAGATGAATTGGAAATATGACCTTCTTCCTCCTAAATAAGGGTTTAAGATTATCTTAATCCAGGAAGGGACATGATAATAATTGAGCGTGGTGTCAAAACAGGGAAGTGAAGGAAACTGGTTCACTCTTTATATTCAGAGAGCAATAAAAAAAGTGGCAAAAGGGGAAGAAAAGTGAAGTAGGCTGGGAAGGAGAGAGATTGAGTCCTGTTGATAGTCACTGCCACTATACAATACTTGAGGTTCTTGCTTTAAGTATTGCCAAAATTCAAAGCTGCCTTTTTGTGTAAATATGAGCCTTTAAAATCTTTCAATATTGAGAACTGATTGCATTGTTAACCAGGAACTTACTCTCTTAGTAAACATCTATACGAATCTTATGTTAATGTACTATTGCAATGGAGTTTTTAAAGCAAAATCTAATACAATGCCTCATGCTTTGTAGACTGCCAATAATTGTTATTTGAAGTAAGTTGACCGAGCAGAATCATCAGGGAAAAACCAAATTACTTAATAGTCGTTTGCTCCGAAAGTAGAGTATAGCCTTGTGGTACTATTTGGGATAAAGTGTTTAAAATTAAATCCACTCTGACGTTGCATATTGCTTTAATACAGTTAGGCATATAATTTACGCATCTATGATAAACTTCTTTGCATGAGTTTATTTTTCTTTTCCTTTTACTCTCAGACTACAATTATTTGGGATGCACATACTGGTGAAGCCAAGCAGCAGTTTCCTTTTCATTCAGGTAAATTTCTTATAATTTACGTGAAAGCTGGAGCTTGCTTCTGTTTTTCTAATAAAACTTTCAACAGCATATAATTTATTTTAAATGTTGAAATATCAAGTATCAGTCTTGTTACTAGTCCTTTCGAGAGTTGATGTTCCATGACATTCAGACTCTTAATTGTCAGAGGATCATCAGACGTTTTCTGTGAAATGCACCATAAATAAAGCATTTGCAGCCTGGTGCAATTAGGGGTGGCATTATTTAATGGAAAGAACATAGATTTTTGAATCAGAAAATCTAAGTTTGAATGTCAGTTCCACTCCACTTAAGAAGCATTAAGACTGAGAGAGTCACTTAACCTTTCTGAGCCTCCTTTTCACTGTCTGTGAATGAGGGATAATAATAATAATAATAATAATCCTATTTGTTATGGGGATAAGACTAAATGATATACATGAAAATACTGCATAGACTCCTGTAGGTTTAGGTATTGTCATTTTCTCATTTTGGATCGAGGTACCTGAGCATCTGTCTACCTGAAGTGAACAATAGACTTTCCCAATGTTATTGGAATGTTGGTGGCTTAGATGGATTTCTCTTTTAAGAAATACCCAGTCTGGTACTTTTATCTGATTAATCCGACCTCGAAAATAGTGCTCCGTCCTGCATGATATACAGCCACACACCCAGACATTCAGCTTGAGTAGAGAGCCAGGCATATTTTTGTGCCTGCGCTCCATTTCAGCCTAGAACCTTTGCACCGCTTTTCAGTGAGTTTCCCGACTGCAGGAACTAAATGATGTTAAACTGGAACAAGATACCCAGTGGTTTTAGTATTACCTGATTTAGCTGTCTCTCTGATTTTGTTGTGCTGGGAAAAATTTTAATTTGGAGACTGACTAAAATAATAACCCTGGTTCTTCTCAAATCTTTGATGACATCCTTTTACAGACAGCCAGTGGCACAGCATCAACTTTAAACTGGAAATTTGCAACTTCAGGCATTTTGCTTTTTTTCATTCTTTGTTTAGTGTGCCTAAACAAGCAAAATAAGGTGCAAAATGATTTTTCTGTAGTATCTGAATAAACAATAAACATCGTTAAACAATTCCATTTGATGAAAGCTCAGCACTCGAATAAGCATTTACACACATATTTGTTCACCTGTTGTACTTCCTTTTCACCTTTGCTTCTAGTTTTTAGAATTCTGTCAGGCTTCTGGCTGTTAATCATAAAAATTTCTCATACGTCCTAGGAGTAATGTAAAGTTGAAGTAAGTATGTTTATGGTACTGTTGCTGGGTACCATATGATTACTACCAACTTTGTGTTGGAGATGATGCTCTTTCTGTCCCCTTTAGTCCTAACTACAACCTGATGAGGTACATAGTATGAAAGTATTTTTATGAATAAATAAGCTTCAGTTTACCCATCGTATTTTTTCTTACCATACTTTTGCTTTTAAAAACAGTTTTATTGAAGTACAGTTGACATAAAATGAACTGTATATATTTTACTGGAACACTTTGATGTATTTTGACCTATGTATACACCATTGAAACTATTACCACACTCAGGATGATGAATATATCTGTTAACCTTCAGACATTTCTTGTTGTCCCATAGTAATACCTCTCTCCCATCCCCAGAGATTAGATTACATTATATGATTGGAATCATAAAGTACATACTCTTTTTTGGTCTGTCTTCATTCATTCTGCATAATTTTTAATTCCTGCAATATACAAAATATGTCTTATTCAACTGTTTATATTATCAGTAAGGCATCTAATCAACAGCTGGCTATTAGTTGGTAAGATTTTGGGGATTCAAAAAGCTATATGCAGATTTCCAACTGCACAGGGGTCTGGTGCTCCTAACACTCACATTATTCAAAGATTAATTGTATCATATGTTCAAAAAGCTAAGTAGAGACACAGAAGATGTCATTAAACTTCTAGAGGCAAAAACAACATGTGAGATGAAAAATGCCTCAATAGGATAAACCACAGATTTGATGCTGCGGAAGAAATGATTTACGACCTTGGAGGCTGCATAGAACCTATCCAAAAACAGAGAACATAGACTGGAAAAGAGGGTGGGGACAGAGCATCAATGAGTTGTGATACAACTTTGGACAGACTAATACCTAAGTAGTCAGAATCTTAGGTAAAAAGGTAGGGAAGAGGGGCAGAAAATAAAATGAAGTATTTAGCCCATTTAAAATATCACCTCAAGGTAGATGGTGACCAGTTAAAGGTGTGCACTGTAAATCCTGAAACCACCACTAAAAATAAAGAATTACAGGTAAGAACCCACCAAAGGAGAAGAAAATGTCATCATAAAAAATATCCAATTAATCCAGATGGAGGTAGAAATACAAAAAGAGGAAGAACGGAAGAGATAAACAGAAATACAGAAAATTTAAATGTAACCTTATGACAAAGCAAATTAAGTGTAAATGGCCTAAATATTAAAAGGCAGAGATTGTGAGATTAAATCAACAAGCAAGACTCAACTATATGCTGCCTATGTAAAATAGACTTCAAATAGAAAAACATCAATAGACTGAAAATAAAATGATGTGAAAATGTATACCATGCCATCACTAATCAAGAGACAGCTGAAATGGCTACGTTAATAGACAAACTAGATTTCAAGGCTCAGAAGATTTACAGGGAAAAAGGAGGTTATTAATACAATGTTAAACAGTCAATTCAAAACATTTTAAAATGACAATGCATTTAATACTTTCAAAATGTATGAAGCAAAAAATGATGGAGCTTCAAAGGAAATAGAAATTACTGGGCTTCCAATTACTATTGAATATTTCAATATTCTTCTCTCAGTAATTGATGGAATGAGAAGACAGGAAGAAGGAAGTAAGTCTGTAAACGATTTGAAGATTAGCTAGTAACTTGACCAACTAAATGACATTTATAACAACAATGGAATTAAATTAGAAGTCAGTATTAGAAACATCTCTGGAAGAGCCCAAATACCCAGGAACCCACACTTTTAAATAACTCATGGGCCAAAGAAGAAATCACAATTAAGTTAGAAAGTTTTATATTTGACTACAGATTTTATGAATTAATAATATACTAAAATCCATTGAATTGTATACTTTAAACAGGTGAATTGGTATGTGAATTATATGTCAATAAAGCTTTTTAAAAATGAAGTCAGTAATAAATGCATCCTTCTTCGCTCATAGGTTTGTTCCTTCTCTTTTAAAATTACGGAGGCTACATGGGTTAATGAAAGTAAATCAGAACGGGGTGGAGCAGACAAAAATTTTAACTTTAGCTCCAAGATTTTAAAAAATTGTGTAATTGGGAAAATTAAGTTTTCTTAGCCTCTTACATGTAAAATGAGACCGCTGTTAGTGAACACACCTGTCTCACTTGTCAGGTACATAAAAATTTTTTTTTAAATGTTAGACCTTTCTTTCTAAAAAGCTTGTACTATCAAGACTCATTTTAGGAATAAATACAAAGAGGTATGTGTTCGTTGATTATATCAGTCTGTAGGCACTGTATTTTATGAGGCAGGCATACCACAGAAGCATTAATCACACAACTTACGTTGCAACATTTCCCACATCTCAACAATCTTGATTTGGTTATGTAGTTTGCTTTTTTTTGGTTTTCTTTTTATGAACCTAATAGCTTATTTGTTTTAATGCTGTTTTTTTTGTTTGTTTATTTTAGCCTCGTCTCTAACATTTTGCAGGCTGCCCTGTATAAAATTAACACCTCTGGAACATCCTGACAGATACTTGGCCTTCTTAATAACATTTTAGTGTATCTTTAACCGTCTTCTAAATCAATTAGATTTTTCAGGCTTCCTTCCCTTCCCCATTTTTTGCACTTGTTAACAGTAGAAAGATTATTTACCGAAGAAACATTAAAATTTTTAGAATTGTATTTTAAGTAATATTTAATGTTAAAATGAAAGTGCATAGTAGTTACTGAATTAGCTTCCATGGAGGAAGATGGAGTGTAAACCAGACAGACACTCCAAGAAAGGGAATTTAATACAAAGAAATAGTTGCAAAGGTGTTGGGAAGAGTGAAAAACTAAGGAATAGGAGGTAACCCAGAGACTAATTGAAGGAAGTCTAAGACTCTAGAGGAGAAGGCAGGACGTGATTGTCCCGTAGGGACTGGGGTGTAGGGGATAGGCTGCCTGGCAATACTCAACACCCAGTCTGAAATGATGGCAGTCGTGCCTGTCGTCTTACTACTCCTGACTTTGGACTCCTCACTTTGAATTCCTGACAATGTCTTACATTGTATGAACCCACCTGGAAACCACTAGGCACAGGAACCTGGGAAATAACTTACAATAGCCCTCCTGGGTTTCTCATCCTAGCAGGGCAGAGTACAGAAAGGAACGAATGAAAGTTGACTGCCAAATGAACAGGACAGTCATCCACATTGCTGTCAGAAATGGTGATACACACAAACAGAGGCAGAGTTCACACATCATGCTGATAAAGTTGGCACATATTTTTGTTTGCTAGTTGATTTAGGTTGGGTTCTCCCAAAAGGCAGGCCCTGTGCCAAACATTTGAGTGACGTGACTTATTGCGGAAAACCTCTTAGGAGAAATAAGTGAAGAAATATGGGAAGCAGGATGGGGGAGTGGGAAGAAGCCAAGGAAGGAAGTGATCGCTGGTGAAGAAAGGCCCAGTCTCAGCCTGGTGCAGAGGGGAGCTTGCACCTCACAGTTTTTCTTACCTTGAACCACGGATGCTAGGTCTTTAGATCTCCCCTCCCTCCCTCCTTCCCCAAAACATACACAACACCAGCTTGGATACACATCTTCTAGGGAGGACACAGCAGCAGAGCAAGGCAGTTCTGTGAAGTTTGTCCCTGGCAGCCTTTAGCAGTGAAGCACTCAGCTGGGAATTGTACACAGCACAGGCAGAAAGACTTATGGGCACAAAAACCAAACACCAGCTAAAGCAGTGCTGCTTCATGACTAGTATAAAAGTGCAGCTTACAACTTGCTCAGCCTGACAGCTCTGAAGTGTGGTTTTTGATTGTGTTTACTTTGTTGGAAATTCTTATAATTTGAAATTTTGTATAAAAGGTGAATTTATGTTAATAATTTTATATGGCACTGTGTTTGTTAAAAAGTTGACTGAGGGAGGGTTAAATGTTTTAAATATAGTTATTCGAAATTTCATATACCCTCCATAGTAAGTTCCCATTAAATATTTTCTTTCCAATCTATTTCCTTTATGAACTTAACTCAATCCAAGTGGTGTCCTGATACCTAGTTTTTCATTATAGAAATATACCCAAAACTATTTTAATGTCTGGTCATATTACTACAGTTAGCTTCTTTGTTCTTTAGTACATAGTACTTTTAGATATGGGGCTTACCTGATTTGTCTTTCGCCAGGCAATGAAATCAGTTTCTCTTTCCTGTTATCCTTTGTCTTTTTTTTTTAAAAAAAGTCTCCGTATAGTTCCGATTAAAATTTCCTTTCTGAGTTCTGAATGCTTTAAATCTTCTTTTTGCATTCTTTTTACTTCTCCTATCCGTAGTTACAAGTTCTTATGCATGACATATCTCTTGGCTTGTAAGTTTAACTGCTGAAGCACCTGTTTATGTTTCATTTTTAACATAGCCAGTTACTGTTATACTTGGATATACGCAATGAGGGAGTTTGTGGCTTTGTTTTCCCTTTCCACAGACATCTCTAATCTCCTTTATTAAATGCTTTGTATTTCTACTAATTAATATATATAGCTAAACTTCTTGTTTTTGTTTTTTGAGACAAAGTCTTACTCTGTTGCCCAGGCTGGAGTGCAGTGGTGCAGTCCTGGCTCGCTGCAGCCTTGATCTCCCCAGGTCAAGCAGTCCCCCTGCCTCAGCCTTCCAATAGCTGGGACTGTAGGCATGGACCACTACACCTGCTTAATTTTTTATTTTATTTTATTTTTTAGAAATGAGGTCCCACTCTCTTGCCCAGGCTGGTCTCAAACATCTGGGCTCAGGTGATTCTCCTGCCTTCACTCCCAAAGTGCTGAGTCACCCCTGGCCACACAGCTCAACTTTAACCCTCTTGTTTTTCTCCTTTAAGTTTTTTCTTTAAATTAGGGTTGATAAACTTTCACTAAAGGACTTGAAAGTATTTTAGACATTGCAGGCCATAAGATCTCTGTTGCCACTAGTCAGCTCTGCCCTTGTAGTGAAAAAGCAGCCATAGATAATATGCAACTTAATGCATTTGTCTGGGTTTCAATAAAACTCTTATTTATGGACACTGAACTTTTAAATCTTACTTCACATTTGTATGTCTTCCTTTGATCCCCTCCTCCACCCTTGCAATATAAAAGCCATTCTTGGCTCATGTGCCATAGTTTGCCAACCCCTGCTTTAAATGCAGTGTCTTTGATATACTTCTGTTGCTTAACCCAGTTACTCACTATCATTACCATAATCTGTGTTGCTAATTACAGAGATCCTTTGCACCTTGCAGCAGGGGAAAAGGATGTTCAATAATTTCAGAGCTAAACTCGGACAAAGTATTAAATGCGAGCCTGGTTTGGGGCTTCAGAAGTTTTAAATTCGTTGATTTTAAGGGGCATTTGCTTTTAAGAGGTGTTTGACAAAAGTTGCTTAGAAGAAAATTATTTGGAAATCATATGCCGTATTCCATTTGTTAGTTGAGTAGATAATAGTGGGAATGATACATATTCAGTATAACACTTGTCTAACTCTTGGAATTTACAAAGTACCTCCACATACATTACCTCACCTGGTCTTCACCATGTGTACTAAGGATAAAGATAGTACAAGTTTAGTATCCCTTATCTAAGTGTTTGGGACCATGATTGTGTTGCACTTTTTCTTTATTTTTTTTCTGATTTTGGAATATTTGCATATACATAAGGCAATATCTTGGGGATGGGACCCAAGTCTGAACATGAAATTAATTTATGTTTTACATACACCTTATAGCCAGATGGTATCATTATATAGTATTTTCACTAGTTCTGTGCATGAAGTAAAGTTTGTATTAAGTATTTAATGTGTGGAATTTTCCACTTGTGGCATCATACTAGCATTCAAAAAGGTGCAGAGTTTGGAGCATTGTGGATTTTGAATATTCAGATTGGGGTACTCAACTTGTGTGTTAATCCTCACTGTAGATGAGGATATATCATGAGAGGTTAAGTGACTTGCTTGTGTCCACTAATTAGGCAGTGACACAACTGAGGCTTCTTGTCCATTGAGCACTCACAGATTTTAGAAATGAAAAGCATGATATCTTCATGTTTAATTTTATCATTTTATAAAAGAGAACCCAAGACCCAGTGCTAGTAATTTACGTAATTTACGGAGCCAGCTCTCAGGGACTTTCATCTCCCAGTTACTAGGCCAGTGTACTTTCTTTTAGGGTCTGCCTCACCTAGAAATAACTAAATTGAAATTTGTTAATATTGTTATATAGAGATACCTTTATTTTAATTTTTTCTTAATATCTTAAAAAGTATAAAGTAAAATGTTTAAGTGCCTATTAGTGTATTTTATTAGTCAACAATGGTTCAAAGCTAAAACTCTTGGATTTTAGTACATGTGGAATAAATGCAAACCTTACATTTGTTCTTTTGCAGCACCAGCATTGGATGTTGATTGGCAGAGCAACAACACCTTTGCTTCTTGTAGTACAGATATGTGCATTCATGTCTGTAAATTAGGACAAGACAGACCTATTAAAACATTCCAAGGACATACGGTAAGGAACCTTTTTTCCACGTTAAAGTGGTCGTGGTTAACAAGTAATGTTTCAGAGTAGTTGTAAAACATACATAGTTTTAAAGTATGTATGGTTAATATTCAAATAGCTACCCAGTCTATACAATGAAAATGTGAATATTCGCTGTTATTTTTAGAATGAAGTAAATGCTATCAAATGGGACCCAACTGGCAATCTCCTGGCCTCCTGTTCTGATGACATGACTTTAAAGGTAATTTGCTTAGTAGGGAGAAATGGGGTGGGGTGTCACACAGTATGGTTGCTCTGACTGTTTTAAGATCATTTAGAATGTGTCTCTTACATTGAGTATTTATGTCTGGATGAAAACTCCGACATTTTAAATGGCTAACCATTGGTTTTTAAGTTTTATACTTTCTTTTCTGAAATACATAAAACTATTTGAATGTAGCAAATTATATTAAAATGATGGCTTATGATACAATGGGACTTTTATGATACCCTGTTAGTTAGGGTTCTCCAGAGAGACAGAACCAATAAGAAGATGGATGGATGGATGGATGGATGGATGGATGGGTGGATGGATGGATGGATGGGTGGGTGGATATGTGGATAGATGGATGGATGAGAGATTTACTGTGAGAAATTGACTCACATGATTATGGAGGCTGAGAAGTCCCACAGTCTGCTGTCTACAAGCTGGAGACCATGAAAGATGGAGGTATGGTTCCATAGCCAGAGAAGGAGTGCCAATGGTGTAAGTCCCAGTCCAAGAACAGAAGACCAGTATACCAACTCAACAGTCAGGCTGAGGCAGAGAATTCTCACTTCCTTGGCGTTTTTGTTCTGTTTAGAGCCTCACTGGACTGAGTGATGCCGCCCACCCCACCCCCCCCCAACGCCCCCACCCCCACATTGGGGAGGGCGGCAGTCTGCTTTTCTCAGTCAGCTAAGTTAGCTTGTCTCAACTGGAAATACCCTCAGACACAGCCAGAAATAATATCTAACCAAATACCTGTACCCTGTGACTCAGTCAAGAAGACATATAAAATTAGCCATCACCAATAGTAAGAAAGGTCGTGCTATAAATTGTCTTCACCATTAGAAAGTCATATGTTGATTCAGTTAGAGGTTATTTGCAATTAAATTAATTTGCATATGTAAAGATTTGACTAATAAGTACTCAAGATCTTTGTAGCCTTCGTGGATTTGATTGAACTTCTTTGCGTTGTATTAATTTGATTTTGCTGTGGTATGAATATATATTACCATTGCTGGAAAACTGATATATAGCAGAGAATCTCTCAGTGAGGGAGCTTAGTTGACATACGAGCATCCACATCTCAACATGGATCTCTGTTTTTCTTGTTGTATGACTAAAAGCAAAACTGCTATCTTGCACCTAAGCAGATCTAAGCACACCAGATTCCTCAGTTGGGGAAAAAAGCATTTTGAGGTAAAGAACAACCTAATACTCATTTCCAAAATACATGAAGCTTTAAGCCCTCTTCTGTAACAGGTAACCTACTGAAAACAGTTTTATCCTTGACTTTGCAGTACCAAGGACTGCAGATGTGATGACACTTACAGATATGAAAATCTTGAGGGAAAACTGCTTTTCCTGCTACTATGAACAGATTAAATTTAACCTTGGGAAGCTTGTGAGGTTTTCTCCCTTAAGTATCTGCTATGTTTTTAGTTAGACAATTCTTAAGTCTGGGCTCCCTTACAAAATTGCTAATAGTAATACTTTTCTTAATGCTTTCATCTTTGGCTTTTCCTTATATGTACACGCATTAATGCTTACAACATGAAAAAATTTCTTCTGAAATTGTGTGTGACACATATGAGGAAATGACAGAAGGGTAATGTCCAGAGGGCCTTGTGCCACATATTGAGTTGAAGGTGGAGAAAAGTTAAAGCTAGAAATTGTCAGAGAGTTTTTCTTCATCCTAAGAATGTTTAAAGGTCACGAAGGATTTTAAAGCAAAAACTAGGATGGATGGATAATGTGTAATGGGCTGTTTTCTGAGGAGAGGGAATGCCAGATGGAATGAGGTGATGATGAGTCATGTGAGTGGAGGAGATAGGTGGGACTGATGCTTGGAGAACTATAAGCTCAAGATTAAAAACTGGGAATTCTTAGCAGATAGGTGGTCGTTAAAATCCTTGGGCATGGCCGGGCCTGGTGGCTCACTGTTAGGGTTCAATCAGTCTGGTGGGAAAAATATTAGAGACAGTTATAGAAATAGACACAAATCTTCTTGGAAGGCCGAGAAGTAGCTTCAGTAATCGATCTGGTTGAATGCAGCCTGGTTCCTTTACCTTGAGTTAAACAAATTAAAGTGGTAATAAAGAAAGGCAGAGTAGTTTACCTAGCTAGCTTGTTTACTTATATAATATTAAGACTAAGCTTTGATGTACCATGGGTGCTTAAGTGCTTTTTACTTGGGAAGTCCCCAATGTCAGTTACCCTCCAATGGTGTTGACTCAAGCCTGTATGAATTAATCTTACTGAATAAATGCGAGTCTCACCAGCTGATCAGGGCCATGGTTGCAACTGTTCACAGAACTCTCCAGGGAGTCTGTAAGTGGCTCGGACACCCTCAGCTGGACTGGCAAAACAGAATATCTGTGTGTTAGTGTACTTTATTTATCCATCGCTGGGTCAGGTTCTGCGGGGACCCCAGCAGCTGGTACCCCCATGAGAGGCACGTTGCCACAGCTCATACTTGTAATTAAAGCACTTTGGGAGGCCGAGGTGGGTGGTTCACCTGAGGTCAGGAGTTCAAGACCAGGTTGGTCAGTATGGTGAAACGCCATCTCTGTGAAAATACCAAATTTAGCCAAGCATGGTGGCAGGCGCCTGTAATCCCAGCTACTTGGAAGACTGAGGCAGAAGAATCACGTGAACCTGGGGGACGGAGGTTGCAGCGAGCCAAGATAGTTCTAGGCGACAGAGTGAGACTTGATCTCCAAAAAAAAAAAAAAAAAATGGGGCAGGGACAAAACTGTGTGGGTAGTGCAGAGAGTGAGAAAAGGGGGGAGCTAAAAGAGTAAGTCTTCAGAAACTCTAACAATTACCAAATCAAGAGGAATGAGCTTTCCAAAGGAAACTGAGAAGGAATGACAAGTGGAAAAAGAAAGTACGTAGAGAAAATTATTTCAAGGGAGGTAAGAGTTGAGAGTGGCTACAGTATGAAATTCCATCAGTTAGATCGAATGAAATCAGTTCTGAAAACATGTCGTTCAGATTTATTTTACTTGGGGTCGTAAATACACCAAAACACTGTGAAGCTTCATTATCTTGTAATGGTCATATCACGGAAATGTAAAGTTGAGCTAATTGTTTTCTTGGTTGGCCCTTGGGTTTGGGGTGTTGTATGTGTTTGTGTTAAGGAGATACTGTAGGACCTACCATATCTTTATTGAGTGATTTTTTTTTTCAGAAATACTCTTCGTGTTGATTTCTATTAATTTTTGCTCAAAAATAATAGACACTTGAAATCTATATACATAGGCCTATTTTCATCTCAGGAAAGGCTTATTCTCTACTTTGACTACTTTTGTCTACTTTTTTTCCCTACTTTTCGTCTTTTCATTTGAACTTTATTTCCTATGTTACTTTTTATGGTTCTCTGTGAGTCATCATTATTTGTAAGTTGGTTATTTATTTTCAGTTCTCCATTGTGAAATTTTCCTGATTCTAGAATTCTAAGAGCAGTTTATGATGTAGATCTTTTACTTAAAGGACAGTGTAAAAACTGGACCTTCAGCATTTTAGGATTTTTACCTTATCCAAAGTAATCTCAGAACAACTATAGTTAATTCAGTCTTCAAACTTCACAATAGTGAATATTTTTAAAGGGCTTAAAGCTTTTTTTTTTTTTTTTCACAGAGATGCAAATATTAAACATATTCTACATTTCAGTTTCTTTGTAATACTCTTTTCTATCATCGTTCTGGTTATATCACTCATATTTTAGACTGTCCATATAATATTTTAAGTGTCAAGATAATACCTTAAAAGTACTAATTGTATGGAAAAATAATTATATACATTTTTCTTTTGTGTTTAGATATGGAGTATGAAACAAGACAATTGTGTCCATGATTTGCAAGCACATAATAAAGAAATTTATACTATCAAATGGAGTCCAACAGGACCAGGAACTAATAATCCAAATGCCAACCTTATGTTAGCAAGGTGATACTTCTGTTTTATTCTTCCTTTTATGAGTTTTCTACAAATACAACTTCTAATAAATATGACAAATTTAGGGAAGGTTTCATCAAGTGGAAACTTTTTTTTTTCTTAATTGCAGTAGTTTTTGGTGTACAGGTGGTTTTGGGCTACAAGAATAAATTCTTTAGTGGTGGTTTCTGAGATTTTAGTGCACTGCTTTTGCAAGGAGTATAGTGTACCCAGTGTGTAGTCTTTTATCCCTCACCTTTCTCTCAGTCTCCCTACCCCTACCTCCAGTCCACAAAGTTCATTATATCATTCTTATACCTTTGTATCCTCATAGCTTAGCTCCCACTTACAAGTCAGAACATGATATTTGATTTTCCATTCCCGAGTTATTTCACTTAGAATGATGGCCTCTAGCTCTATCCAAGTTGCTGCAAAAGACAATATTTCATTCCTTTTTATGGCTAAGTAGTATTCTATTGTGTAGGTATACCACATTTTCTTTATCCACTTGTTAGCTGATGGGCACTTACGTTGGTTCCTTAAGGGGAATCTTTAAACACTGGGTTTTATTATTTCAAGTTATAATGATATTTTATATTGAAATAATCAAATATTGACTGATACCAAATATTGATTAAAATCCAAGCAATTGAGGCATAGCAAAATAAAGTGTCTTTAGTATCTTTAGAAAAAAGACAAACGGAAAAATGTGGTCACTTCAGTGTTCAAAACCATGCGAAACAGGGATTATTTAGAGAGAAAAGGAATACAGTAAATGAACACATTTATGTTTTCTACTCCTGAACTTGGAAGATTCCTTTAAGGGTTTTTTTTTGTTTTTGTTTTTGTTTTTTGTTTTTTTTTTTCCTTGTTTAGCTTTTAATTTCTAGAACACTTGCTCTTCTTTCTGAATTTCATTTATTTATTATTTTCTTGTCACTGATTTGAAGCTCATAGAATATTCTTCCCAACAGTCCAATCGGTCTGCTTCTCATAAAGAATTTTGGCTATTTTAGATGTGGCTGAATATGGAGGTTGGGGTGGGAGCAAGGCTGGAGGAGTATTTCCTTACTTATAAATTAACTTTCTTTCCCTCCCTTTTCAGTGCATCCTTTGATTCTACTGTTAGGTTGTGGGATGTAGACCGAGGGATCTGCATCCATACCTTGACAAAACACCAAGAGCCTGTGTACAGTGTAGCTTTCAGTCCTGATGGCAGGTATCTGGCAAGTGGTTCTTTTGACAAATGTGTACACATCTGGAACACACAGGTATGTCTCCATTATTTAAATGGTCAGGTATTCTTAAATTTAGGTAGAAGCATTTGCCTATACACTTTCCCCCACCATTTGCTTGTCATTCCTCTTGTGGCATTAATTGAATTCTTGGTTTTAGAGTAAGATAGAAACCAATTGAAGTTCTGTCTTTATGGAGACCGGAATTTTGAAATGGATTTAGATCGTTTGTTTTATTATTTATTATTGTATTCTTTTGTTTTTTTCCAACAGTTTTGTAGATATCAAATGTGAATGTTTAGGATGTATTTATTTACATAAATGACAGATTTTATTTTTCAAAATAGTTGTCTCTGAAGGAGCTATATATGAGCAGTAAACATCAAAGGACCAGATTTTGTGGCTGAATGCAATAATTTATAAGAAAGAAACTTACAGCTACATTACCTTTTCAGGTAGTATGTATAGTGTTTCAGAGATTCTTAAAAGTGGAGAAAACAGCCTGTTGCTTTCAATTTTTTAAATCTTCTCAGTGTTTTAGTTTTTATGCTCTATGTACTGTACTTTTTTAATAGCAGTCACTGGACTCACCCCTCCTTTCAGTTATCAGATCTTTGTTAGATGTAGTGCACACATAATAAGTTATTATGGTGTATTTCTCTTTGTGTAGGTGTCCGCCACCATAGTTCATCTCACTAATTAATTTTCATAACTTATTTTGAAGATTTAAAAATTATTTTATACATTCATACAGTTCAGAATAAACCTCAAACTTTATATAAAGGTATACACTGAGAAACTTTGTTCCCATTTCTGTCTTCCTCTCCTGCTGGTAACAATTTTTCTTAGTTTTTATTTTTTCCTAACTTCTTTTTATGAATAAAAGCATTGTGCTTTTTTCATTTTACACTACCACTGACAATATAAAATAATATTTCACCTCACAGTTCTATCCTTTGGTGATAAATGGTATTTCAGCATAGTTTTAAATTTGCATTTTCTTATGAATGACATTAGGAATTTTTTTTATGTATTTAAGCATACTTGTTAATTTTTCTGTGACTGACCATGTTTTTTTCCATTCTTTTCAACTGGGTTATTCATTGTCTTTGATTTCTAGCAGGACTTTATGGACTGAAAAACTAAACCCTTTGTAATGTGGTTGCAGATTTTTGCTAGTTGAACAAATGATTATTAAGCCTGAATCTTACATTACATTTTAATACAATTTTTAAATATTTATTTTTGTTTTTCTTTAAATAGAGACAGGATCTTTCTATGTTGCCGGGGCTGGCCTCGAACTCCTGGGCCCAAGGGACCCTCCCACCTCAGCTTCTCAAAGTGCTGGGATTACAGGCATGAGCCACCATGCTGGGGCTTCTAATAAAATTTTAGGCTGCATATGGTGGCTCACACCTGTAATCCCAGCACTTGGGGAGGCCAAGGTGGGCATTTCTCTTGAGGTCAGGCGTTCAAGACCAGCTGGTCAACATGTGAAACCCCATCTCTCCTAAAACTGCAAAAATTAGCCAGGCGTGATGACACAGTAGTCTCAGGTACTCGGGAGGTTGAGGCAGGAGAATCGCTTGAACCCAGAGGTGGAGGTTGCAGTGGGCCAAGATCGCACCACTACACTCCAGCCTGGGCAACAGAGTGAGACCCTGTCTAAAAAAAAATATTAAAAATAATTAAGTAAAAATGTTTTGCTTTAATTGTTGTTATTACTTCCTTACCTCTACTCCCATATTTTCTGTCTTCATGAATATATGCCTGTGTTGGATATATTCTGTAACTATAATATATATGCTTTAAAAACTTTTTCCTAAATTTTAGTTTAACTTTGTGTTTGTGGGAAGACACTAATCATGCACCCAACTAACCTTTTTTTTTTTTTTTTTTTTTTTTTTAAATATGAAGTCTCGCTCTTGTCCCCCAGGCTGGAGTGCGATGGCGCGATCTCGGCTTACTGCAACCTCTGCCTCCTGGGTTCCAGCGATTCTCCTGCCTCAGCCCCATGAGTAGCTGGGATTATAGGTGTCTGCCACCACACCCAGCTAGTTTTGGTATTTTTAGTAGAGATGGGGTTTCACCATGTTGGCCAGACTGGTCCTGAACTCCTGACCTCAGGTGATCCACCCGCCTCGTCCTCCCAGTATGCTGGGATTACAGGCATGAGCCACTGCACCCGGCCTCACCCAGCTAAACTTTTTAAACTGAGCAACAATTACAGAGCTGGTGAAAGTGAATCTAAATCTAAATAATATAATTTTGACATATATTCAAGTTAGTATTTGTTGATTTTCACTTTTAATAATTACACATTTCAAACAGAAAATAATATAACACTCATATGCCTACTGCTCAGATTTAATTGATAAGAACATGTTGCCACACTGTTGTAAATCTCTTCCTTCCTATTTTTACCTGATAAAATGTTGTAGATACAGATAAAGTGTTCATCTCCATTTTCCTCTTCCTTCCTAGAGGCTATAGCAATCCTGAAGAGAGTGCCTGTCATTCCCATGATAAATGATATATACTACTATTTTCTGTGGTAAAATTGTAATTAATCATGCTGTTGTGAATTTTCTATTGTATATCTTTTCAAGCTAGTGTTTTTTACCACTTTTTTGAACTATCACATTAATACTTGTATTTCTAGAATGATGATTTATTTAGACAATTCCATAGTGTTATATGAATATATTAATGTATTCATTATATATTATATACAATACATTAATATATTCATTAATATTGATATGATATGATAATAATATGAATATATTAATTTTCATATTTAATTTCCTATTGGGGGATTTAAAAATATACAACATTGCTGAAACATCCTTACACGTTTCCTTGTGCACATGAATGAAAGTTTCTTTTATGAGAATGCTTTTATATATGTATGTATACACACACACACACACACCGGTGCATGGCATATCCTGTAAGTGGAAATCATGGCCCATAGGGTATATTTATGTGCTTGTGCCAAACTGCTCTTCAGTGTGCACACACCCATTTACACTTCTAATCACAATATTTAGGATTTCCCATTTTCCTTTATCCTTAGTTATCAGACTGGTAAACATTTTTCCAATTACATGGATATGAAGCATTGTTTTTTTTTAAATTGCATTTTCTTGATTATCAATGAATTTAATAATCTTTTCAAATAGTTATACAGTTGGACTTCAGCATTTTAATTCACCACCACCACCATTTTTCAATTTTTTTATATTCTATACTGATTAGTGTTCATTATGCATTCTGGGTACTAATCCTTCCTGGTCATATGGATTCCAGTGATCTCCCAGTACCACCTTCTTTCATTTTCTTCGTGTGGAGTGTTTATCATGTACATGGTTTGTGGGGTTTTTTGGTTGTTGTTTTGTTTTCTCTTGAGATAGGGTCTCACTCTGTCACCTAGGCTGGAATGCAGTGGCAGATCAAGGCTCACTGCAGCCTTGACCTTCATGGGCTCAGGTAATCCTCCCACCCCAGCCTTTCAAGTATCTGGGATCACAGGTGCATGCCACCACACCCAGCTAATTTTTGTATTTTTTTTTGTAGAGACCGGATTTCGCCATGTTGCCCAGTCTGGCCTCAACCCCCTAGGCTCAAGGAAGCCACCTGCCTTGACCTTCCAAAGTAATCCTGGGATTACAGGCATGAGGCACCATGTGCAGATCACGTGGAAGTTTTTAATGTTAATGTTTAGATGCTATTTATCTTTATCTTTTTAAAATTAATTATTTTTAGAGATGGGGGTCTTGCTGTGTTACCCAGGCTGGACTCCTGAGCTCAAGAGATCTTTCACCTCAGCATCCTGTGTCTACTGGGTCTACAGGCATATGCCCTGTGCCTGGCTGGATCTTTCTTTTTTGATGGCTTTTTTTTTTTTTAAATAGCTTAATTCATTTTTCCTTAGAGATATCACTGAGGTCTGATATTTTTTCATGAAGTATCTAAGCTTTATTCCTTTACATTAATGTTTTTAGCCCCTTTGGAACTGATTTTTATATATGGTGTGAGGTACAGATATTTCCATTTGGGCAGTCAGTTGTCTTAGCACCATTCATTGTCCCCCTTCTGTTTTCATAATGCCACTTATTTCATACACCCAGTTCATGTATATGTGATTTGTTTATACCTTCTTTGTTATTCCATTTGTATATTTGCCTTATCTGAATCAATAGCATAGTTTTAACAATTCTCACTTTATAAATCCCTCTTGTTATTGTTCTTCAAAACTTTTTCTGTTCTTGCCTCTTTAGTCATCCATATTTCCAAAACAGCATACAATTTTGGGTTTTGTTTATAAGTGCCTTGAATTTATGGGTGAAATTAGGGAAAATTGTTACTGAGTTTTATCATCCATAAATATGTTATACCTCCATTTATTTGTCTTTTATTCCTTCAGTGAAGTTTTGTAATTTCTCTGAGGATCTTTTTTTCCTAATGTGTTTTGAGGTGCCTTATGGTTTTTATGTTACTGTGAATGACCTCTTTTAAAAAATATATTCCTTTTATATACTAGGTGTTGCTCACATTTAGAACATTTTCAGTGAACTCATTTAGTCCGTTGTGACAAAATCAATTTTAATGAAATTTGGGCATAGAACTGTAGAGTGCTAATGGAACATACAACAAGACATTTAAGGGCATTTGACCAACTGTTGACACTATTTTGTTTTCACTATTGTGTACCAAAAGTCTTACTTCTTCAAAGTTTGAAAATAGTAAAATAGTGGATTTTCAGTGCAGGAGAAAGTTATTATCCTATTGTTATATATACATCTAGGTTTTTTGTTTTCCCCTTTCTTGCATGATGAATTGCCTAAGCATTTGATGAGTAAATTGTAGAAGTCTTGTGCCAGCATACATACAAATTTGAGGTAGATGCCGACGATCCAGGCCATTGGCCTTTTTAAATGTCTTAGCTCTGCCTTGTTGACCATAATGTTTTGGTTCATTATAGCCCAGTTCAAGCTTAGAGATTGGTAAGTGCTTTTAAAAGAAAGTTGTTTGTTTTTTTCATCTCAAGTTGACTGTAGATTGAATGTCTGTAGGTTGACTATAGATTTTATTTTTTTATACCCCAGCAAACTTTAGATTTTGTTGGTTCTACTTTTTTCTCTTCTCATTAACGTAGATATTTAAAGCCTACTATACTTGAACTTAATCTCATAAATTGTGAGAAATTTTAAGTAAACAAAGCAGTTGAGCCTTCCCAGCCTGATAATCAGTAGCAATGTGTCAGTACCAGTGCATCTGTGATTCTGTGATTTGTGCCACGTTACAGGCTAAATTTGAAGAGGAAAACTTGGTCAAACATTCTTCCAGCTTAGTTGTCATCTTGGATAGGCTGAATGGGAGATATTTGCAAGGTGCATGATTTGTTGCCATGTTGTTTTAAGTAGATCTGCCACCTCTAGCTTGACTTCAGGTTACTGTAAAGCTGCAGAGGTCACTTTTCTGATTTGTCGGGGCAGAACACCTGAAGCACAGTTTTGAGTTTTCACAACAGGACCTCTGATCTTTGTCCTGCTATGTTGACTGGTTTCATAGAAGAATATGTTTTTGGACTGAGTTTTAATTCTTGAGTGGCAGCTGAATAATAAAATAACTTTGTTACATTTATGGTTCAGCTTAATTAATGATGACATTGTTAGTATTCCTGCGTGTGTTTTTTGTTTAAACTTATAACATCTTTCGAGAATAGTGTACATATCTGGCTGGGAACTGTGGTGCATGCTTATAAGCCCAACATTTTGGGAGGCTTGGGTGGGTGAATTGCTTGAGGACAAGAGTTCAAGACCAGCCTGGGCAACACGGTCATACCTTGTCTCTACAAATAATTTTTTAAAAAATCAGCTGGGCATGGTGGCATGCACCTGTAATCCTAGCTACTCAGGAGGTGGAGGCGGGAGGATCACTCTAGCCCAGGAGTTAGAAGGTGCAATGAGCTGTGATTGCACAACTGCATCCAGCCTGGGTAACAGAACAAGACTCTGTCCAAAAAAATTAAAAAGGAACATACATACATTATTTTAGC
The DNA here is from genome assembly GCF_047675955.1 of Chlorocebus sabaeus. Lineage (NCBI taxonomy): Eukaryota > Metazoa > Chordata > Mammalia > Primates > Cercopithecidae > Chlorocebus > Chlorocebus sabaeus. Next base: position 12,660,161 of record NC_132918.1, read on the forward strand.
TTTTGTTATAATCCCCTAGCTTAGGAACTGGTCAGTAAATATAGAGTGAATAACAGACTTACACTGGAATTATCTTTATTAGTTTGTTATACTTCCTCTTTAAGAAGTTCTGTCAAAGAAATTCTGAATTTATTTTGTTTCTTTAAATGTTAGCTAGACTCATGCGTCATTTAGCAACAACAAAAACTTATTTGATAGACTGAATGTTTACTTCTAGCTATTGTTGGCTATGTCATAGAGACCAGATACCTTAGCCAAGAATGGTTATCAACACTGGGGAAACTGAATATGTGTGTGAGTAATCTTTTGAGAATAGGCTGGTATCATCTTTTTATAATGGGATCGTATTACACTTCTAGAATTCCAGAACTTATTTTGTATAATTGAAGCTAAGTCCCTCCTTTGATTGCTAGAAATAAGGCCATGTAATATTTTTATTTCAGCATTTGGATTTATTACAATATGTATTATGATTTTTAAGATTTTGTTTTTCATTCTTTTAGACAGGTGCTCTAGTTCACAGCTATAGGGGAACAGGTGGAATTTTTGAAGTTTGCTGGAATGCAGCAGGAGACAAAGTTGGAGCCAGTGCATCAGATGGTTCAGTAAGTATAGTAAAGTGTTTCCAAAGAGGGTGTGGGTGGATATTCACATCAGAATGCAGCTTATTGTTAGTGATACCAAAGGTTTTTTTTTTTTTTTTTTTTTTTTTTTCAAAATAAATTTTAAGGTATGATGCTGATTTTTTTTTTCCTGAGGCTGTAAACTTCTCATGTGCGTTGGATTTAAATAATGTAAACCAAATTTAGGCTGTCCTTACCAAAAGAGTACCTTATAATCTAGAAATGGACGGTTATTTTTAATGTGAACCTTCATTTATGAAATTAGGTATACCAGAGTAACATTCTGAGAAGGATTGAAATTTTTAATGTGTATTTCTACCTTCTCTTCACAGAAGAGTTTTTTTTTTTAGCTCAGGGAAGGCAGGACTAGAGGTAGTTGGTTCCTGTGTTGAGGAATGTGTGATACTGAAAGATTTTCAAAATGAGGTTGGCCAAGTCTTTACAACAATGCAAATATGGCTTCCAAAGCTGTAGAAGTAACAGAAGATGGGAAAAGGGTAGCTATTTACTGACGCTGTAGCTGAATATAATACGTGATATCTTTCATTAGGGTCCAATAGATAGGAAATGGTTGTTTTGAGCATTTTCTCCTACCTTTTTAATCAACAGAGTATTAAAAATCCTAGCCATGGTTCTTCCCCCATAGTTTGAGCTCATGGTTGTTCTCTTGACCTGCTTAAACCTAATTTCTGTCAGTTAACTGCTCATTTCCATGATTATCATGCTTTACCAATTTTATAAACTTGGAACTAAGAAACATTTCAAATTGTACTATAGAAAAGTTAAACATAAAATGTACAATAAAATTCTGAATACACTGGTTGATTATTCTAATTTCTTACAGGTTTGTGTATTAGACCTTCGGAAATAGCGCTACTAGTTGGAAGCCATGGACCGACTATGAATGTGTACATAGCCAAAATGACTGTCCCTGACCCATGTACTGCTATAGTCCCACTTGAACCATGGCCAGTCCACTACAGCCAAATCTAAAAGAAATATATACATAAGTGTATATACACAAAATTGCACCCTGAAGATGACAGAGTTTTGTCACAGCTTGTGAATTCTGTTCACCAAGTGCTGGAATCTAATCTGCTGTGCCCCTAAAATAGCATTTAGAAGTTTTGGATATGAAAAACAGAAGAGAGAAAAATATACATTATAAAAGCAGAACATACATGTACCAGTTTTTGGATACTAAATGACAGCCTTGTTTCTCCCCTTTGAATCAGCAGACACCATGGATTATATTCTTTTTTCCCTTCAGTAGTGAGCAGTTTGTATGTACAGAGAAAATGGACTTACAGAAACTTGCAGCAGTAGTTTGTTCTTGCTTTAAAATTTTGTTTTTGGTTTAGATTTTGGATGCATGAAGTAAGGGAGTGAATCAGTTTCTTGTTTATATTTTTTTCACCTTTTAAACAACAAAAAATTCTTTAAAATATTTTAATGCATTCTTTTGAAGAGGTAGATGTTTGGTACATTTTATGGCTCCCAGAGCATATATTCAGTTGGTGCATGTTGTGGAAGGGGGAATTGGAAATTAAATGAAAACCTATGACTTTGGTCATGTCAATCTGTAAGACACATCAGTAAAAGGGTATTATGCTCTGTTGGTTTTGCTTTTTTGTTTTGCTTTTTTTTTTTTTTTTTTTTTTTTTTTTCTGTTTTGTTTTTTGGTGATGTGGCTTAAATGCAATAGTTTCTTTTTTGGGACATATTTCTGCCAATTAAAGACTAGAAGGGCACAATTTTTTTTTTAATTACCATAGAGAAGATACATTAAAAAAAAAATCTTCTGATGTTTTGTAGCCATAACTAAATTATGGTAAAAGTGTGCACTATTGTGAAAAGGAGCAAAGTAGTTTTGGGTTTTTTGTTGTTTGTTTGTTTTGCTTTGTTTTTTAAGAGATTAAAATGTTTCTGGATAAGGATTAGCTTCTCAAAGTGTCCATCATTCTGTGTAGAAGCTTAAATATGTAAATGTAACCAACCTCCAGTATTAAAAATCTCTCATGTTGTTTTCTTTATACAAAGCAAGATAACGGCATATAACACTGCCATTACATGGCAAAATGTTTGCTACCTTAGTTTAAAAAACAATCTCAAACAAAAGACTTGCTTCAAGGTGTTTTTAAATAGCAGTGATTCAGAATTTTTTTTATGAAAATATAATTGCACTAACCTTCTTCCTGCTGCTCTGATTCTGCATTTGTGGTACTTGTGACTACGTTTTTTCAAATATAGATCGATTTAAGCTGCTAATTTTTTTTTTTTCAGTAATCACTACTATATCATGTCTTTTACTCTGTTTGTAATATCAAGTATTTTCTTAAAGATATAGATATTAAATTAAACCTTGTGCTCATGCAAGTTAGAGTAACATATACAAATGATTGCATGAGGCCATGTTTATATGTGTGACTAATAAGGCTTGTCATGATTAACATTAGGTATGTCATTTCTGAAGAGAATAGTCATCAAATTTATATCTCAAAGATTTTAATTAAGGAATTGCTTATTGTTGAGCTTAGCAAATTAATAACACTATTTCTGTCACTAATTATTTTGAGGCCTTTTTAGTACTAAAATTTTAACCTGTGTTCTAAGTTTAGGTAGAAACTGATTTAACCCAAGTAATGCAGCTTTGATTTTCAGCATTTGTTGCTTTGCTATTTTTACAAAACAGCATTGATTGAAGCAAGTCTTCGTTTTACTAAGGTAGGGTAGCATTTGCTATTGGTAAAGAGAATAAATACACTTAATTTCACAATACATTGTTATATGTACCCCAGTTGTTGTTAGTGGGGACTATGATACTGTAATAATATTTTTAAAAATTTACATCCAGAGAGGCAGTCATTCACGATGGTTTTGTGCCAGCTCTTTTTAGGGTTTTGGATCACATTAGAGATATTTAGAACATATTACCATGTGACTTACGTAGGAAACCTAATATGCTGAATATCTGGCACTTGAATTCCTGCTTTTATTGCTGGAGGTCCACATCTGTGGTTGACCTCTGTTACTGTTTAAAAAAAATAAAAATAAAAAAAATCTGTGCAATAATTTTAAAATGTGCTCCCAGGAATAGACACAAATGTTTTGAGTATCTTTTAAGCTGCATTTTCCTTTAGCGATGCATTTGTCAATTGCACTGAATTTAAATCTGAAAGTCAGAGGTGATTATTGATAGTACTTTTGTATTTTGATATGGACAGTTTATTCATTTGCATACAGTTACTGACTTTTTCCCAGCTGATTAAAAGATAGTCAAGAAATTCTGCAATATAGCTGCCAAAATAGACAGCTACATTTTTATATTGTCATCTTTTCTGTTTTTTGTTTTTTTTTTTTCCTTTAGCTATTTTACTTAAGCATAGTAGCCACAATAGGACATATAAAAGATTATAAATACAGAGCTTTATTATCCTGACGTCTTGGGTCTTTTAAGTATACACTTTTCTGAAAGGTATCCATTTTGTAGGCTTGGGTTCTTCATGAGCATACGATTGTTTATTTTTGCTGCTGTTCTCAACATCATCATTGCCTGCTGATGTGCCACGATGCTGCTCCAATAGACAGAAATAAGATTGTCTCTAATTTGAGCAGTAACATGATTGCAAGAGACCAAGTTTCACAGCTTGTAAAGTTCTGTATTTGGGATTCTTGCTTATTTTTCCGCCTGTGTTTTTCTGAGAACTTATTCCTGATGATCAATTGAATCCAGTAGTTTTTCTATGCTATTTGTTGTTGTATAAGCTACTGTAAGAAACTTATAAGGAAAAATAGAAAGGAAAACTTGAATGAATACTCATTGATTAAAATGGAATAAAGAAAGAGCAGCTGCCACTTTTAAACAACATAAAGGAATATCTTTTTTTTTTTTTTTTTTTTCCCTCCGTGTAGGAAATCGCATAAGTTCTTATATTTGTTCCAATTCCTATTTCCTGCCATTGACCAGGTAATATTGACTTTCAAATGACTTTTAGAAGTGGTAACTCTTAATTTCCTAATAGATGTTAGAGTGTATTGAATTCTGTTTTAATTATTCTCTAGGTAAGTATGTTTTAGGATTAAATACCTTTTACAGATACTGAAAGTGCCTCCTTTTGTGGTGTAAAAAACAAATTATGGTGCAAAAAGTAATCACTAGATTGAATTACATGAAGGTTTTTTGCTTTTTGACATAAGAAAATGTCAAGAGAAAGGCCAAAGATTTGTACTTTTTCACTTACAAAGCACTCCTTTTTCCCTTAAACTCCTTTCTGTCAAATTAGATTTAATGAGAGAGTACTATTTTTAAGGAGCTATCTGTTTATGTAGAATGATTTTGTTAAGAGTGATGTAAACTATTATTGAGTAGAGGCCTAAAGAGGACTGTGCATTTTTGCTATTTAAAGGAATCACAAATGATCATACTTAAGTGAGCAAAAATGACAAGTTTTACTAGATAAGTAGAGAAACAAATCTCAAATGCAGTGCTACAATTTTCATTATCTTAAGCACATTGTACATTTCTACAGAACCTGTGATTATTGTCGCATGCTAAGGATGGTACTTGCATATGGTGAATTACTGTTGACAGTTTCCGCAGAAATCCTATTTCAGTGGACCAACATTGTGGCATGGCAGCAAATGCCAACATTTTGTGGAATAGCAGCAAATCTACAAGAGACCCTGGTTGGTTTTTCGTTGTATTTTCTTTGTTTTTTCCCCCCTCTCCTGAATCAGCAGGGATGGAAGGAGGGTAGGGAAGTTATGAATTACTCCTTCCAGTAGTAGCTCTGAAGTGTCACATTTAATATCAGTTTTTTTGAAACATGATTCTAGGTAAATGTAGAAGAGAGAAAAAAGAGGAAGTGTTCACTTTTTTAATACACTGATTTAGAAATTTGATGTCTTATATCAGTAGTTCTGAGGTATTGATAGCTTTCTTTATTTCTGCCTTTACGTTGACAGTGTTGAAGCAGGGTGAATTAACTAGGGCATATATTTTTGTTTTTAAGTAAGTTGTTTCATGATGTTTTCTTTGGAATTTCTGGATAAGTTCAGGAAAACATTCTGCATGTTGTATCTAGTCTGATGTACTTATCCATCTCATTACAAACAAAAACACGCAGACTGCATTTTGTAGCTCTGTAATCCTTGAATACAGAAGTAAATTTTCTTCTTTCCTGACTTTGACATTGTAGCTATACTGTTTCCATTTTTATTTTTACAAATCCTTTGGGTCTAATTCTGTGAGCCTACCTATAGCACTGGATTAAAATGTCTGCATCATTTCTTTAGTTATCCAGTTAACTTTAAAACTGTTGTAAAAGTGTAAACCAGCCCATGACAGTTTTTTGTACATGTTAAAGAACTTCATTGTTCAGTTTTCATGATTATTGTATAAGGAAGACTGATATAGATGTTCTATGCTGTCCTGGACCATGTTAATTACACTTACGATGTATTTTGGTTCCACATCACAATGATTTGTCCCCAGTGACCCTTTTATCCTTTCTAGGCACATTTTTTTTGTTGTTGTTGTTGCAGTTCCCCTTTGCATTGTATTGCTTTGACAACTGTAATTTGAATCAGATCTGAAAGAGGTCCAGAATAAAATATATTTTGATATTATGTTGGCTGTGTACATATATAAAACCTTTGATATCTATGTAGTTTGTATAGCCTATTTACTAGTCAAGTAAAGAGAGAGGGATGGTATTCTTGTTCACAGTTTCTTGTTTACATTTTAATTGCTTTTACTTCTCCAGTGTTCTATTGTAGAATAAACCTTTTTGCTCCGAGTTAGCCTTCATAACCTATAACATGTTCATTCTCTCCCATACTGGTATTACTGATTATAACTGCCATCAGAACCCAAACCACTGTTTTTCATAAACATATTGTTTCCCAAGATATATACTTTAAAGTAAGACCATAATAAAATTACAAATTTTACTATTTTTATTACTTCTTGCAGGAGATAAGATTTTTTTAAATGAAGGGGTTATTTACTTTTTTTATTAAAGTATAATAGAGCATCTAATCAGCTAAGGGATTGTAATTTTTAATTCTTTTGAAAAATCAGTATTGCATTTAAAAGACGTTATTTCACATAAACTAAAAGAGACCTTAGATACATTTGTTTGCTTAGCCACACGGTTGAGCACAAAACAATGTGTAGATGTGTTGAAGATTAGGACACGAGGCTCAGCTTCCTCAGTGACCTTTTTGTGCTTCACAACAAGCCAATTATAGTTGAATCATTTTCTCTCTTAGCTAGTTGTTATTACAAACTTTATAAGAAAAACAACTAGACACCTTCTAGTTTTAATTAATACCAACTCCTTTAGAGTGAGAGACTTTTTTTAAAAGAATCATTGAGCATATTTTCTCTTTCGTTTTTTAAGAACTTATACTCTCCAGGTCTTCTGTTTTTCCTGTTTATTTCCTTAAACAGAAATAAATGAAAGCATAGTTTTATGTTTTATTAGAAATAAGCCACTGCAGTTGTTAGAACTGACATGCTTTCATTTTCAAGAGGTTATCTTTTATTGCATGGCATAGATTGTTAATAATATCCCACATTGTATACTTTTCCAAAAAGGGTTGGATTCCTAAGGATTAGAATCCTTATAAACTTGAGGGAAAGCTGAAATTAATTCGAACAATAATAGAAGGGATTATTTTTAATTTTAGTTATACTTTACAATGGATTAGATTTATTACCTAGTATAATCCATAGCAGATCAGATCAAAGTTTACTGTTTTACCAGTATATTCATTTGAAACAACACAGTGGAGGAAAAGACACTATAGATGGTAGTTTTATGGTGCTTTTCTCTACTGTACCTAAAGTGCTTTGTCATCAGTGAAATGTTAACCCTATGCTACTTTTTCTGCATGCTGCTTAAATGTCATCTCAATGATTAATTGTCCTAACTTGTAATATTTTTGTATTAAATTTTTTTAGGAGTTCCTTGTAATTTCTTTACAATTTAAAAATATATTAAACACAAAGTGTTTAGTAAAGTACAGAAGACAATTACTATTGTTTCTTGGTTGTTGGATTTGTATGATCCATTGGGCAGACAATTTATATTTTAGGAACTAAGACCAGTGGGGTGGAATCTATACCAAAAAAGGTATCACAATCCTATTTTTTTAAAAAAAAAAACTTTCTAACATACTAATCTAATGTCAGAACAAGCTGCCTTAAGAGATGCTATGCTGCCAGAAAGCTCTAAAGCATAGGTTGGATGGCCACGGGTCCGGGCTACTTCAGAGAAAACAAGCACTGCCGGAGCACCTCAAATAGACTGTTGCATTAAAAAATCTAGTCACATTGAACGTCACAGTCAGAAATCAGACTTTTAAAAACAGGATCAGCTTCCAGGATCTCTCACATTCAATATAGGGGATTTTGAAAAATCTACACATTACTGAAACAAGACCTTTTCCATAGGCTTTTATTGGTTTAATTTACATACACTTGCTGGACCGGGTCAATTATCTGATTTTCCAACTTGGGTCCATGAGGAACAGTGCTTCCCCGTAGAGAGGGGGGAATAGCTAAAACTCCTGGCACAATGAAGAGCTGCCATTTGGGATGGCCTAGAGTCATCAGGTAATTCAGTTAAGTTTAATATGACATAAAACTTGTTGAAATACTTTAGTGTGTTGGGAATAAACTGAAGTTGGACAGATTTGTTGTTGAAGTAAATGAAGTCTGATAAATCAAGAGTCGGTTAGCGGTAAGTTCATTCTACTTCTTAAATGATGTTGGTTAACTTGGAGTGTGCATTAGAATCTTTCTTGCCTTGTCCTACCCGTTGTCCTACCCATTGACTAATATGGTAGCACAAGGTAAGTGTGCTTCTTTTCATATGCTTCTTTGGTTTTGTGTCATAGATAATGTGGGAGGCGGTTGTCACTGGCATGTGGTATATTTACTGTAGAGCACATGCTGGTTAAAGAATTTTAAATACAAGGTATAAATAATAAACTTTCATTTTCAAACTCCCAACCAAGTCCTTAGTGGTATCTACTGTTAACAACTTGACATATGTCCTTCTAAACATTTTCAGTACAAACTTTAAACAGAAAAATACAGATGAGATCGTAATCATTGAATTCAGAAACTCACTTTTTCACAGAAATTATCAGGGAACATTGTCCTTTCCACTATGTATAAGTATTTCCCTAAGTATAAGTAGTTCACTAAGTATAAGTATTATACTACAGTATAAGTATTTCCCTATACCGTAGATGCAGAATATACCGTATGGTTTAATAGAGCATGAATTCGGCCTGACTACCTGGGATGAATCCAGACTAGCTGCTTAGCCTAAGGAGTTGCTGTCCTGGTTTCCTTGTCTGTAAAATGGGGATAATGATAGTTACTTATCTCATTGATGGGTTATGAGGATTACGAAGTTAGTATATCTGAAGCCCTTAGAGAATGGTGCCTGGTTGTATAAAGCACAGTATGTATTACCAAACATTTTTATTTCTAATCTGGTCAGATTTTATTGTACACCAAGATTTAGCCCCCTATAATGTAAATTTACTTTTTCACCGTTTACTATTACAAACAATGGAGCAATAAAATATTCATATTTACAGGACAAATACAACAGTCAATTCTGATGTACACCGTTTAATACACACTTCAAAGGTTCTTTAAAACTCACTTCCCTTGGCCGGGTATGGTGGCTCACGCCTGTAATCCCAGCAATTTGGGAAGCCGAGGTGGGTGGAGTATGAGGTCAAGAGTTCGAGACCAGCCTGACCAACATGATGAAACCCCGTCTCTACTGAAAATACAAAAATTAGCCAGGCTTGGTGGTGCCTGCCTGTAATTCCAGCTTCTCAGGAGGCGGAGGCAGGAGAATCACTTGAGTGGAGGTTGCAGTGAGCCGAGATGGCACCATTGCACTCCAGCCTGGGTGACAGAGCGAGACTATCTCAAAGACAACAACAACAACAACAAAAAACCTTGCCTTCCAGCCATTTTCTAGCACTAAACATATTATTTCAAAAGGATCCACTTAAGAATTTGTAGAAGGGAGATTTTCTCTGAAGAATGCTTTGTATATTTACAGGAAAGAGACTAGACCTGTAAGTAACAATCTTACTGCAGAAAACAACTAAATTTTTAAGCCTATCTTCTTTAGCATTTAATGACTAAATACTAATGATGTGATGAAGATTTTGTTAAACATGGATGAAAATTTTTCGACTGTACACACAATGTACAGGCTAAATCCAATTATAAACTCTATGGAACTACCAGACTTTTAAGAGCACATGTTAATATTGCTGGAAGCCAGATTGCTGGTCTGTTTGCTAAATTAGCAGACATTTGAATTTTTTTGTAGGGCTTTTTAAATTTTAAGACCACTTTCACCCATTTTGCCTTTCCGAGTCCTGAGTCCTCTTTTTTTTTGATTCAGCAAATATTTGTTGAGTAATGTTTTCTAAGAAGTGTGTCTGGCACTGGATGTATGGTAGTGAGGAATAAAAAGGCTCTCTCCTTGTGAAATGTAACTACAACAGAAGATAGTTTATTAAGCGCTGCATCAGAAAGAATTGAGTTGAAGCCTGTTGGGTGCCGTGGCTCACGCTTATAATCCCAGGCCTAGCATGAGGCTGGCGGCTCACCTTGGGTCAGGAGTTCGAGATCAGTCTGACCGACATGGAGAAACCCCATCTCTACTAAAAGTACAGAATTAGCTGGGCATGGTGGTGCATTTCTGTAATCCCAGCAGAATAGCTTGAACCTGAGGGGCGGAGGTTGCGGTGAGCCAAGATTGCGCCATTGCACTCCAGCCTGGGCAACAAGAGCAACACTCCATTTCAAAAAACAAAAAAGAGTGGGTTGAAGCATCTGAAGTTACTTTTTCTGAGCCAGAAACTGCCAAACACAGTTTGAAATCGTTCAACCTAATCCCAGGTACTGTGTTTGCAAATGGCACGGGGTACCTAACAACTTGAGTTTTGATCCCTCACTCTATGTCCCACGACACCCTCTTTGTGATCCACATTACAGTTGTAATTACATGTTTTATGTCTGTCTTCTAGTGGTCACTATTATAATTTTAAGTAGTATGTATTTACATCTTCAGTTACTACTTTGAGCAGTGTCCATTTTTTTTTTTTAATACTTTTAAGTTCTAGGGTACATGTGCACAATGTGCAGGTTTGTTACATATGTATACATGTGTCATGTTGGTGTACTGCACCCATTAACTCGTCATTTACATTAGGTATATCTGCTAATGCTATTTCTCCCCACTACCCCCTCCCCACAATAGGACCCGGTGTGTAATGTTCCCCTTCCTGTGTCAAAGTGATCTCATTGTTCAATTCCCACCAATGAGTGAGAACATGCGGTATTTGGTTTTCTGTTCTTGCGATAGTTTGTTGAGAATGATGGTTTCCAGCTGCATCCATGTCCCTACAAAGGACACGAACTCATCTTTTTTTATGGCTGCATAGTATTCCATGGTGTATATGTGCCACATTTTCTTAATCCAGTCTGTCACTGATGGACATTTGGGTTGATTCCAAGTCTTTGCTATTGTGAATAGTACCGCAATAAATGTGTCTTTATAGCAGCATGACTTATAATCCTTTGGGTATATCCCCAGTAATTTTATGACTGGGTCAAATGGTATTTCTAGTTCTAGGTCCTTGAGGAATCGCCACACTGTTTTCGACAATGGTTGAACTAGTTTACAGTCCCACCAACAGTGTAAGTGTTCCTATTTCTCCACATCCTCTCCAGCACCTGTTGTTTCCTGATTTTTTAATGATTGCCATTCTAACTGGCATGAGAGGGTATCTCATTGTGGTTTTGATTTGCATTTCTCTGATGGCGAGTGGTGATGAGCAGTTTTTGATGTGTCTGTTGGCTGCATGAATGTCTTCTTTTGAGAAGTGTCTATTCATATCCTTTGCCTACTTTTTGATGGGGTTGTTTTTTTCTTGTAAATTTGAGTTCTTTATAGGTTCTGGATATTAGCCCTTGGTCAGATGAGTAGATTGCAAAAATTTTCTCCCATTCTGTAGGTTGCCTTTTCACTCTGATGGTAGTTTTTTTTTTTGCTGTGCAGAAGCTCTTTAGTTTAATTAGATCTCATTTGTCAATTTTGGCTTTTGTTGCCATTGCTTTTGGTGTTTTAGAAATGAAGTCCTTGCCCATGCCTGTGTCCTGAATGGTATTACCTAGGTTTTCTTCTAGGGTTTTTATGGTTTTAGGTCTAACATTTAAGTGTCTAATTCATCTTGAATTAATTTTCATATAAGGAGTAAGGAAAGGATCCAGTTTCAGCTTTCTACTTATGGCTAGCCAATTTTCCCAGCACCATTTATTAAATAGGGAATCCTTTCCCCAATTCTTTTTTTTGTCAGGGTTGTCAAAGATCAGATGGTTGTAGATGTGTGCTCTTATTTCTGAGGGCTCTGTTCTGTTCCATTGATCTATATCTCTGTTTTGGTAGCAGTACCATGCTGTTTTGGTTACTGTGGCCTTGTAGTATAGTTTGAAGTTAGGTAGCATGATGCCTCCAGCTTTGTTCTTTTGGCTTAAGATTGTCTTGGCAATGCGGGGTCTTTTTTGGTTCCATATGAGCTTTAAAGCAGTTTTTTTCCAATTCTGTGAAGAAAGTCATTGGTAGCTTAATGGGGATGGCATTGAATCCATAAATTACCTTGGGCACTATGGCCATTTTCACAATATTGATTCTTCCTATCCATGAGCGTGGTATGTTCTTCCATTTGTTTGTGTCCTTTTTTATTTCACTGAGCAGTGGTTTGCAGTTCTCCTTGAAGAGGTCCTTTACATCCCTTGTAAGTTTGATTCCTAGGTATTTTATTCTCTTTGAAGCTATTGTGAGTGGGAGTTCATTCATGATTTGGCTCTCTGTCTGTTACTGCTGTATAAGAATGCTTGTGATTTTGCACATTGATTTTGTATCCTGAGACTTTTCTGAAGTTGCTTATCAGCTTAAGGAGATTTTGGGCTGAGACAATGGGGTTTTCTAAACATACAATCATGTCGTCTGCAAACAGGGACAATTTGACTTCTTCTTTTCCTAACTGAATACGCTTTATTTCTTTCTCTTGCCTGATTGCCCTAGCCAGAACTTCCAACACTATGTTGAATAGGAGTGGTGAGAGAGGGCATCCCTGTCTTGTGCCAGTTTTCAAAGGGAATGCTTCCAGATTTTGCCCATTCAGTATGATATTGGCTGTGGGTTTGTCATAAATAGCTCTTATTATTTTGAGATACGTTCCGTCAATACTGAATTTATTGAGAGGTTTTAGCATGAAGGGCTGTTGAATTTTGTCAAAGGCCTTTTCTGCATCTATTGAGATAATCATGTGGTTTTTGTCTTTGGTTCTGTTTATATGCTGGATTATGTTTATTGATTTGCGTATGTTGAACCAGCCTTGCATCCCAGGGATGAAACCCACTTGATCATGGTGGATAAGCTTTTTGATGTGCTGCTGGATTCAGTTTGCCAGTATTTTACTGAGGATTTTTGCATCGATGTTGATCAAGGATATTGGTCTAAAATTCTCTTTTTTTGTTGTATCTCTGCCAGGCTTTGGTATCAGAATGATGTTGGCCTCGTAAAATGAGTTAGGGAGGATTCCCTCTTTTTCTATTGATTGGAGTAATTTCAGAAGGAATGGTACCAACTCCTCCTTGTACCTCTGGTAGAATTCAGCTGTGAATCCATCTGGTCCTGGACTTGTTTTGGTTGGTAGACTATTAATTATTGCCTCAATTTCAGATCCTGCTATTGGTCTATTCAGGGATTCAACTTCTTCCTGGTTTAGTCCTGGGAGAGTGTTAAGTGTCCAGGCAATTATCCATTTCTTCTAGGTTTTCTCGTTTATTTGTGTAGAGGTGTTTACAGTATTCTCTGATGGTAGTTTGTATTTCTGTGGGGTCAGTGGTGACATCCCCTTTATCATTTTTTATTGCGTCTATTTGATTCTTCTCTCTTTTCTTCTTTATTAGTCTTGCTAGCATTCTATCAATTTTGTTGATCTTTTCAAAAAACCAACTCCTGGATTCATTGATTTTTTGGAGGGTTTTTTGTGTCTCTATCTCCTTCAGTTCTGCTCTGATCTTAGTTATTTCTTGCCTTCTGGTAGCTTCTGAATGTGTTTGCTCTTGCTTCTCTAGTTCTTTTAATTGTGATGTTACGGTGTCAATTTTAGATCTTTCCAGCTTTCTCTTGCAGGCATTTAGTGCTATAAATTTCCCTCTACACACTGCTTTAAGTGTGTCCCAGAGATTCTGGTATGTTGTATCTTTGTTCTCATTGGTTTCAAAGAACATCTTTATTTCTGCCTTCATTTCGTTATGTACCCAGTAGTCATTCTGGAGCAGGTTGTTCAGTTTCCATGTAGTTGAGCGGTTTTGATTGTCTTAGTCCTGAGTTCTAGTTTGATTGCACTGTGGTCTGAGAGACAGCTTGTTATAATTTCTGTTCTTTTACATTTGCTGAGGAGTGCTTTACTTCCAATTATGTGGTCAATTTTGGAATAAGTGTGATGTGGTGCTGAGAAGAATGTATATTCTGTTGATTTGGGGTGGAAAGTTCTGTAGATGTCTGTTAGGTCCGCTTGGTACAGAGTTGAGTTCAATTCCTGGATATCCTTGTTAACTTTCTGTCTCATTGATCTGTCTAATGTTGACAGTGGGGTGTTAAAGTCTCCTGTTATTATTGTATGGGAGTCTCTTTGTAAGTCTCTAAGGACATGCTTTATGAATCTGGGTGCTCCTGTATTGGCTGCGTATATATTTAGGATAATTAGCTCTTCCTGATGAATTGATCCCTTTACCATTATGTAATGTCTTTGTCTCATTTGATCTTTGATAGTTTAAAAGTCTGTTTTATCAGAGACTAGTATTGCAACCCCTGCTTTTTTTTGTTCTCCTTTTGCTTGGTAGATCTTCTTCCATCCCTTTATTTTGAGCCTATGTGTGTCTCTGCATGTGAGATGGGTGTCCTGAATACAGCAAACTGATGGGTCTTGACTTTATCCAATTTGCCAGTCTGTGTCTTTTAATTGGACAATTTAGTCCATTTACATTTAAGGTTAATATTGTTATGTGTGAACTTGATCCTGTCATTATCATATTAGCTGGTTATTTTGCTCGTTAGTTGATGCAGTTTCTTCCTAGCATCGATGGACTTTACATTTTGACATGTTTTTGCAATGGTTGGTACCTGTTGTTTCTTTCCATGTTTAGTGCTTCCTTCAGGGTCTCTTGTAGGGCAGGCCTGGTGGTGACAAAATCTCTAACCATCTGCTTGTCTATAAAGGATTTTATTTCTCCTTCACTTATGAAACTTAGTTTGGCTGGATATGAAATTCTGGGTTGAAAATTGTTTTCTTTAAGAATGTTGAATATTGGCCCCCACTCTCCTCTGGCTTATAGAGTTTCTGCTGAGAGATCTGCTGTTAGTCTGATGGGCTTCCCTTTGTGGGTAACCCGACCTTTCTCTCTGGCTGCCCTTAACATTTTTTCCTTCATTTCAAGTTTGGTGAATCTGACAATTATGTGTCTTGGAGTTGCTCTTCTCGAGGACTATCTTTGTGGCGTTCTCTGTATTTCCTGAATTTGAATGTTGGTCTGCCTTACTACGTTGGGGAAGTTCTCCTGGATGATATCCTGCAGAGTGTTTTCCAACTTGGTTCCATTTTCCCCGTCACTTTCAGGCACACCAATCAGACGTAGATTTGGTCTTTTCACATAATCCCATATTTCTTGGAGGCTTTGTTCATTTCTCTTTACTCTTTTTTCTCTACACTTGTCGCTTCATTTCATTCATTTGATCTTCAATCACTGATACTCTTTCTTCCAGTTGATGGAGTCGGTTACTGAAGCTTGTGCATTTTTCATGTAGTTCTCGTGTTATAGATTTCATCTCTATCAGTTCTTTTAAAGACTTCTCTACATTGGTTATACTAGTTAGCCATTCATCAAATCTTTTTTCAAGGTTTTTAATTTCTTTGCGCTGGTTACATAGTTCCTCCTTTAGCTCTGAGAAGTTTGATCAGCTGAAGCCTTCTTCTCTCAACTCGTCAAAGTCATTCTCCATCCAGCTTTGTTCCGTTGCTGGTGATGAGCTGCGTTCCTTTGGAGGGGGCGATGAACTCTGATTTTTTTGAATTTCCAGCTTTTCTGCACTGCTGTTTCCCCATCTTTGTGGTTTTATCTGCCTTTGGTCTTTGATGATGGTGATGTACTGATGGGGTTTTGGTGTGGATGTCCTTTCTGTTTGTTAGTTTTCCTTCTAACAGTCAGGACCCTCAGCTGCAGGTCTGTTAGAGTTTGCTTGAGGTCTGTTCCAGACCCTGTTTACCTGGGTATCAACAGCGGAGGCTGCAGAAGATAGAATATTGCTGAACAGTGAGTGTTGCTGTCTGATTCTTGCTCTGGAAGCTTCGTCTCGGGTGTACCTAGCCGTGTGAGGTGTCGGTCTGCACCTAGTGGAGGGTGTCTCCCAGTTTGGCTACTCAGGGGTCAGGGACCCACTCAAGCAGGCAGTCTGTCCGTTCTCAGATCTCAACCTGTGTTAGGAGATCCACTGCTCTCTTCAAAGCTGTCAGTCAGGGACATTTACCTCTGCTGAGGTATGCCCTGTTCCCAGAGATGGAGTCTACAGAGGCAGGCCGGCCTGCTTGAGCTGTGGTGGGCTCCACCCAATTCGAGCTTCCCTGTGGCTTTGTTTACCTACTTAAGCCTCAGCAATGGCGGGCACCCCTCCACCGGTCTCGCTGTCGCCTTGTAGTTAGATCTCAGACTGTTGTGCTAGCAATGAGGGAGGCTCCGTGGGCGTGTGACCTTTGGGGCCAGGTGTGGGATATAATCTCCTGGTGTGCTGTTTGCTAAGACCCTTGGTAAAGCACAGTATTAGGGTGGGAGTCACCCGGTTTTCCAGGTGCTGTGTGTCTCAATTTCCTTTGGCTAGGAAATGGAATTCCCTTCCCCCTTGCCCTTTCCAGGTGAGGTGATGCCTCGCCCTGCTTCAGCTCTTGCTGGTCGGGCTGCACCCACGGACCAGCACCAAGTATCCAACATGCCCCAGTGAGATGAACCTGATACCTCGGTTGGAAATGCAGAAATCACCCATCTTCTCTGTCGCTCAAGCTGGGAGCTGGAGGCAGGAACTGTTCCTATTTGGCCATCTTGGGCATGCCCCGCCATTGATTTCTTAACCATGAAGGGTAAAGAAATGAAGCACTTCATGCTTCCTCTGAAGAGGTTCACTTTGATTTTTACTTTTTAAACTCAATTGGCGTATTTTTGCTATTACTGTTGTTAAATTCAGCAACTCAGATGTTGGAATACATTGTGCCAGCCACCATCCCTATCCTCAAACTCTCATCCCTGTGAAGTTTCCAAAGAAACAGTATGTTAATCAGAGTACCTCTTCGTTAATTAGCTACATGAGCCACTCCTGTCATGCTGTTCAACTTTCTAGAGAGAGGCTGGTTTGGTTTTAGATTTAGGGCTTTACCAATCAAAAGCGTAGCCCATTTAGCTTCATCTGGAAACTATAGAAACCATCTCAGGTTTCATACAAGATCCTAATCAGAAGCTGCCTTGACAAGATCTCCTGGGGAATTGTATGCACATGAGAAGAACTAGTTTAACATCTAAGTCAAAATAGAGGATCTTCTGCTTCTCTCTCCTCCACATGTATCCTGAATTCCTTGAGACTAGCAACAAATCTTGAAACTACCATAAATAACAGTTTTTACTAGGGGTAGAGGAAGAAGTCCCCAGAGGGAACACAGCTTACTGATTCCGACATGGAGTGGGAAAATGCCTAGAGTATTAAGTGGCTTTAAAGGGGTCTCATGAATGATAGTAATCTTGCCCATATTAATAATGTCACTATCAGCATCTAAGTCTCTGACCAACTGATCACATTAACCAGATGATCTTGGGTGAGATACCCTCTCTCTGCTTGTGTCCTTGACAGTAAATTGGAGATTCATAATTACCTGCCTCATATTGTGAAGAATAAATGAGACAGTGCATATATTTATTAGTCCCATGCTTAGTACATAGCAATGCATGTGATGTATAACCGTTTTCATCCCTGGTCGTGGAGGATGCTAGGATGACGTGAGGAGCAGAATGTCCCATTCCCTTGTGGTGGTCTGTAGCCACAACTGTTAATGCTCAGTTTTATATTGCAGTAAATTCATCGCTGACTTTGAGATCACAGCTACTTCATTCCTGAGTTCTTCATTTGGAACCATCTTTTTGTTGAATAGACTTCATTTTCAGATAGGGCTAGTGAGCTCTGCCTTCCTTGAATCCCTGCATATTTGAGACTTCTGGTCTTGCCTTACACAAAAATGAATACTTGACACAACTGTGTTATTTTGGGTCACATTTTATTCCCCTTATAACTCAGGTGGTTAATACTAAAGTGTAAGTCAAGGACTCCCAACAGGAGAGTCAGTGGTATTCTACCCATGGCCTACGGAAGCAGAATGTAGGCAGAATGAGGAGCCGAAATCTGCACTTTATGCCTGCCCTCCAACATTGCTAATGCGCGCTAATACTAGGGAGCCACTGCTGTGCTGTCCCGCTGTCTGCCAGTCACTACTGCTGTGGAGATGTTTGAGCCCAACAGAGCTTTTTCCTCCGCATAAATTTTTTATACCTAGATTGCCAAGGATTCTTCGGCCTTGAAATTCAGTAATTTCTCAGAATATGCCTAGGCATTGATCACTTCTGAAGCTGTCTAAAGCAGTAAAGCCTTTGTTCATGGTTTCTGTTTGTTTGTTTGTTTGTTTTAAATTCCTAAGAGCTTGCTTATAATTCTGAGTATGTCGTTGTTGTTGTTGTTGTTGTTGTTGCTGCTGCTGTTGTTGTTTTTCGGTTTTTCGGAGTCTCTGTCTGTCTCCCAGGCTGGAGTGCAGAGGTGCAATCTCTGCTCACTGCAACTTCTGCCTCCTGGGTTCAAGCAGTTATTCTGCCTCAGCCTTCCAAGTAGCTGGGCCTAGAGGCCTGCGCCACGACGCCTGGCTAATTTTTGTGTTTTAATAGAGATGGGGTTTCACCATGTTGGCCAGGCTAGTCTCAAACTCCTGACCTCAAGCAATCCACCTGCCTCAACTTCCAAAAGTGCTGGTACTACAGGTGTAAGCCACCCTGCCCAGCCTCTGAGTATGTCTTTCGGTAACACTTTGTTGACTCTACTGCAGGCCCAGCTGAAGTGAGTAACCATGAACGCACAGTGGCACCAAGTTGCACCATTGGGATTTTTTCCCCCACTAGTGCTTACGAGGCATGGGGAAGTGGATGTCTTAAATGGTCCCAAGACTAGCAGAAATCCTAGCTGTGGAGCATTTAACAGTCGACATTTTGCAAGGGAGGTACTCTTAAGTACTTTGTGGGATGGGGGGCAGTACCTCTAGTCAGTGAGGATATTCCTGGAATAGGTATGCATAACGTTTGTAAGTTCAAGTTTCTTGTCTGTCTGGAAGGATTTCCATGTCTAGAAGGAACCAACTGTGGCCTAGCTGAAAGGCAAGGGCAGCTGGCTGAAGTCTGAACTTAAGTATGTCTAGCGTGTAGACTTCCTGGGTAAGACTGGAAGCTCTGCTGCAATGGGAGGGCCTATGAAAAGGGTTATAAAGTTAAGGATGCTCGAAGTTGAGATTTTTGTGGTGCTGGGTTGGTTTGTGGCATGCTGTTAGATAGAGGCAGCAGAGGACTCGGGGTGGTCTTACAGGAATTGTGGATTTCCGTAGCAGAGGAAGCCTTGTCTCTTCTTCACATTCAATTACATTCTTTGAAATTCATGGATCTCCTGTAAGGTTTCTTCTCCCTTTTATTCATGCATTTGCCTCTTCCTGGAGTACCTTCTTCCCTCTTCATTTGCCTCACCCTCAATCAAGTGAGTGCCTCAGACCAGTACCTTCCTACTTTTTGCCCACTTCTTTATGTTTCTGCCTCCAATCTGAGCAAGGTGCCCATTTCCCCCTCAGCTCTGTTTATAGAATTGCTTCTTGTGCTAGCTACTCTTTTTTTTTTTTTTTGGAGACAACAGTCTTGCAATGTCACCCAGGCTGAAGTACAGTGGCACAATCTCAGCTCACTGCAAACTCCGCCTTCCGGGTTCACACCATTCTTCTGCCTCAGCCTCCCGAGTAGCTGGGACTACAGGCGTCCGCCACCACGCCCGGCTAAGTTTTTTGTATTTTTAGTAGAGACGGGGTTTCACGGGATGGTCTCCATCTCCTGAACTCGTGATCCGCCCGTCTTGGCCTCCCAAAGTGCTGGGATTACAGGTGTGAGCCACCACGCCCAGCCCAGCTACTCTTTATTTGAGTTCCTGAGGGGTAAAGACTGTCATACTTAACCTCTGGATCCCCAGAGCCTAGCACATTGCCTAGAAAATTGTAGATGTTTGATTAATTAATTTGAGGTGTTGCCAAGAAGGGGGAAGGTTGCTATCAAGGGGATGGATGATAAAACACCATATAATTAGGCACTCTTGGAAAGTACATTGTAAACATGAGAAGGTGGCATACTGTAGTGAAAAAAAGCATCACTTTTTTTCTTAGGGATGTTAGCCTGAACAAGTTACTTTACAGCTGAACATCAATTTCTTATTAGTAAGAAAATATTTGTGTAAGATATCTTGCTTTTGAGATGGTTTTAAGGATTAGCAATTATGTAAATCCACAGTGACTGAATAAATTAGCTTTTTATACATGGCGTGATGATTATTATAGTTTTACGTTTATAAACATGCCAGAATAAACTTTTGACAGGGTGATTTGTTGAAAACAATTTGTTGTAATTGGATTTACAAAGCAGTACTATTATGGATAGGAATGTAGAAGTAGTTTATTGAACAAACCGTTCTTAATTTTAAATTATTATGGAACATCTTAAAATATATAATTGTTTTTTGCATGCAACCTAGCTGGGTGATAATGGGGTGTGGGTGTGTGTGTGTGTGTGTGTGTAGTAATCAGTTCCTTTGTGTTACTTTATCTGCAGTCTTTTCCCTCTTGCCCTTAACATCTATCAATTGTTTTTTTGTATTGTCAAGAATTAGAAAATGCTCTTTTAAAAGCAACTCTGTGCCAAACATCCATTTTGTAATCTATTATTTATAGAAAAACAGCAGAAACTGCATCAATATTAAGAACCAAGGTTTTAAAGGCATAGCATTTCACATTTTCTTTTGGCTCCTGTTTCAATTATCTCACGAGGCTTCAATTTTTAAAACATTAGTCAAGGTCAAAACAGCACTCTACTTTTCTGTTTGTGTTTGACCATTGTTTTTCTGGCATAGACCTTTTGTTCTACGTAATTCTTATTTCTTATGGTATTAATATATGTTATAGAAAATTTCCAAGTAAAAACATTTGGAGTGTATGTGTCCACACACGTGTGTGAGAGAAAATTACAGGTGTAAATTTTTTCTAGCTTTGAGCAGAATTGTTAGGTGCTACTAAATCTAGGCAAATAAGCCATTTCTGTGAGAAATGGGGCATTCTAGAGACAGCCTAGGTGGAGCAGGTAGCATAAGTGAGAAAGAAAACGTTATATTGTCACTGAGATGTTACAGTTATTATTGTAGCATAACCTAGCTAATACCAATCGATATACTCTCCATTCCAAAGCTGACCCACCAGGATGTTCTCTCCACATAATGTTCTATACAGCTACATAATGTTCCAGACACTTTACTATGCATTTATAAGGAAACCAATACGTTTTGTTTTAACATAAAAGAGATGATACTAAACATGTTTTTGTGTGACTTGATTTCATTTAGTGTATTGAAACAGTTTTCCATGTATTTATTTAAAAAGCTTTGAGCTCTAACATAAAATATACATTTAAATTGTGCAATTTCATATGTTTTGGCATATGTATATGCCTGTGAAACAGTCACACTTAATGAACATATCTGTCTGTGAAACGATTACACTGAAGAAAATGAACATATCTTTGCCGGGCGCGGTGGCTCGTGCCTGTAATCCCAGCACTTTGGGAGGCCGAGGCAGGTGGATGATGAGGTCAGGAGATCGAGACCATCCTGGCCAACATGGTGAAACCCTGTCTCTCCTACATACAAAAATTAGCTGAGCATGGTGGCAGGTGCCTGTAATCCCAGCTACTCAGGAGGCTGAGGCAGGAGAATCACTTGAACTCTAGGGAGTTGGAGGTTGCGGTGAACCAAGATCACGCTACTGCACTCCATTCTGGCAACAGAGTGAGACGGAGTTTCGCTCTTGTTGCCCAGGCTGGAGTGCAATGGCGTCATCTCGGCTCACCACAACCTCTGCCTCCCTGGTTCAAGCGATCCTCCTGCCTCAGCCTCCCCAGTAGCTGGGAGTACAGGCATATGCCACCACGCCTGGCTAATTTTGTATTTTTAGTACAGACAGGGTTTTTCCATGTTGGTCAGGTTGGTCTTGAACTCCCGACCTCAGGTGATCCACCTGCCTCAGCCTCCCAAATTGCTGGGATTACAGGCATGAGCCAGCACGCCCGGCCAAAACCATATCTTTTATCTAGCTTTGAGCAGAATTCTTAGGTGCTACTTCACAGTCTGCTCAGTTCAGCCTCCATCCTTGACTCCCATCTGCCACAGAAGGCCCAGCCAGCGTCTCAGTCCTACTCCACTCCAGCACTATAGTTGTAGCAGTTTTCCTGCTCATCCACGTCTACCCTTTAGTGGAAAATAACCTATCAATCCAAACCTTTACATTATGTCTGGGGACGATTACCACCTTATTTACAGCAATCTGTGTTCTAACACAAAATGATATCAAAAAAAAATGTAGCATCCTCCACCTCAAGCCAGCTAGGCCTTATACTCATCACAATTGGCATTAATCAGCCACACCTAGCATTCCTTCACGTAATGTGGAGCAATAGACACTGGAGACTCGGAAGGCTGGGGGTGGGTGAGGGAGGAGAAATTACTTAATTACTTAATGAGTACAATGTTGGGGTGATTGTTACACTAAAACACCAGACTTTCTCACTACAAAATACATTCACACATCACAACTGCTCTTCTACCCCTTAAATTTATAAAAATAAACATATGTCACCTTTAAAAGTTTCCTGTTGCCTTTTGGGAATGAATTCCTCTGTCCCAACCCTACCTGTCCTGCCTCACTGTTCTCAGACAACCACTGGTTTGCTTTCTGTCACTGTAGGTGGGTTGATGTTTTCCAGAACTTTATGAAAATGGAATCATAGTTTACTCTTCTGGGAGGGAACAGTCTGGCTTCTTTCACTCAGTGTAATTATTTGGAGATTGATCCATGTTTCGTCCATCATTCCTTTTAGAAATGAACTACTGTTTGCTAAATATTTTGTTGTATGGATGTACTGTAAATCATTTAACCAATAACCTGTTGATCAACTTTTGGATTGTTCCTACTTTTTGGGCCCTTACTGATAATGTTGCTGTGAAGATTCATGTACAGGTCTTATTTGTGTACAGGATATGCCCTTTCTTTCATTTCTCCTGGGTAAATAGCTAGAAGGAAATACTATGTGTATGTTTATTTTCTCAAGAAACTTGTCAAACCCTTTTTTTTTTTTTTTTTTTTTTTTGGTGGAGATGGCTTTTTGTCGCCCAGGCTGAGTGTGAAGGCACAGTCGCAGCCTCTACCTCCCCAGCTCAAGCGTTTCTCCCACCTCAGCCTCCTGAGTAGCTAAGACTACAGGCACGAGCCATCACACTCAGCTAATTTTTTTTTTGTAGAGATGAAGTCTTGCTGTGTTGCCCATTCTTGTCTAGAACTTCTGGACTCAAGCCTTCTGCCTCTTCCTCCTAAAGTGTTGGTATTATAGGCGTGAGCCACTGCGCCCAGTCTTGCCAAATTGTTTTCTAAAGTTGTTGTACTACATACTATTTTACATTTTTCAACCAACAATATATGACAGTTCTTGTTGATCTGTGTCTTCACCAACTTGGTATGATCAGTCTTGAGAAAAGCATGTCTGTTATAAATCTAAAATTATTCAAAGAGTTGCAAAGATAGTACAGTAAGTTCCCTTATGTCCTTTAGCCAACATCGCCTGGTAGTAATAATGTTTGGTATACTGATCAAAACTAAGAAATTAACATTGGCGCAATACTCTTAACAAAGCTGGAATTTATTCAGATTTTTCCAGCTTCTCACCAATGTCCTTTTTCTGTCCCAGGATCCAGTTCAGAATATCACATTGCATGGGGTCATTATGTTTTCTTTGTCTCTTTTCCATTTGTGACACTTTCTCAGTCTCTTCTGTTTTTTATGTCCTTGTCAATTTTGAAGAAGTCTGGTCAAGTATTTTATAGAATGTTCCTCAAGTTAAGTTTATCTGATGTTTTCTCATGTTCAGACAGGTGTTAGGGGTTTGAGGGAAGACTCAGACTTTAAATATCCTTCTCATCACATCATTACAGGAGGTGCATAACATGGTTTATTATTGGTGACTTTGATCATTTGGCAAATGTAGTGTCTGCAGGATTTCTCCACTATAAAGTTACTGTTTTTCTTTTTCCATACTCTGTTCATTAGAAGATGATTTTTGAATTCCAGCCCATATTCAAGGGAGAGAAATTGAGCTCTACCTGTTGAGGGTAAGCGTATCAAACATCTATGGATGTATGTTAAAACCACGACAGTAATTAATACATATTTTGGGAGGATAGTTTGAGGCTCTACAGATAACCTGTTTCTCCTTCAAGCATGGCTCTCTAATTTTCACATTCATAAGTGAATGTTACCAGCATCAATTATTACTGTGGAGTTTTAATCATAATTTTATATTTTCCTGTTCCCTTTTACATTTTTAGAGGCAAGGTTTTGCTCAGTTGCCCAGGTTGTGCAGGGGCACAACTGTAGCTCACTGTAGCCTCCAACTCCTGGACTCAAATGATCCTCCAGGCTCAGCCTCCTGTGTAGCTCAGACTACTGGCATGCACCACCATGGTCTCCCTGTGTTGCTTAGGCTAGGCTGGTCTCCAACTCCTGGCCTCAAGCAATACTTCCACCTTGGCCTCTGAAAATGCTGGAATTACAAGTGTAAGCCTCTCTGTCTGGCTTTACATTTATTGTTTGTCATTCTTTCATAAGGAAGATTTATCCCCTCATTCATTTTTTTTTTTTTTTCAGTCATTTATATCAATGCAAAGTTTGGGAATCCCCAAGGCCACCCTCACTTCTGACACCAACTGCAAACTCTGGGGTCCCAAGACTACCCTCCAGTTCCATACTTCTCTAGAAGTGTGTACAGAACTCAGCAAAGCCATTATACTCATGGTTATGGTTTCTTACAGCAAAAGGATACAGATTAAAATCACCCAAGGAAGGAGGCACAAAGGGCAAAGGCCAAGAGACAACAAGTGCAGAGTTTCCAGTCATCTTCTCCCAGTGGAGTTATGTGGGCAGTGCTTACCCCTCCTAGTAATTGTGTGGCAACACACATGGTACTGCCAAGTAGGGAAGCTCTTTCAAGCCTTGGCGTACACATTTTATTTGGGCTGGGTCACATATATGTGTGCGTTTCCAGCCTCTCCTCAGGTCAGAGATTGAGCCTGATACCCAATGGCTTATGGCAGCCCTCGACAATTCACCTTGTTAACATAGATTACATGCCAGGTCCCAACCCCTCCAGGTAAAAAAAAAGACACTCTTATTGGGCAGGGTATTCAAGGGCTAAGAGGGTACTTCCCAGGAGCTGGAGGCAAAGGGTGAAACTTTCTTTAGGCAAGGCTAACTCTTTACTGAACTATCAGGATAGAGTCATGGATATTTATTTTTTTCTAGAGGTTAGAATCTAGTCCTAAAGTTAGGATACTTATTTTGTTGCTCACATCATAACTTCTTTAGCCATTGGGAATTCTTTCAGGTTGACTCCTGTATCCTTTTGCCATGCCACTGTCCTTTTTTAAAAGCACTTTGTTACTTTCTGGCATTTGAAAATATTCCACGCTCATCTAGTATTTTCCAGGCCTCAGTCATAGATAAGCCATTTCTTTAAAGACCTTAGATTCTTTAATTGGAGAATGGTATTTAGACACCAAGATCCAGGCTTTAGGTGTGTTCATTGCTCCCGAGGTATCATTGCTTCTAGGTCCCCTCATATATTTATGTATACTTATATATTTATGTATACTTGACCTATATATACTCACATATCTCTATTTCTCTGTTTCATAAATATGCATTCTTGTGATATTGCAAACACTAATCCTATGCCACACAGTTCATTCTAGCCTTCCACCCGGCTTACCTGTCACTTCTTTCTTGTAACTTGGCTCTCATTTTCTACAGTTTATTATTTGTTCAACTCTAGTATACATTTAATATAGCTTCAGAGCTACTAACCTATGCTTGTGTCAAAAACAAATTTACTGGAGTACAGTCTTTTTCATATAATATAATACGATCTTTCTGTACTAGGCCATTCTTGCATTGCTATAAAGAAATACCAGAGACTGGGTAATTTATAAAGAAAAGAGCTTTAATTGGCTCATGATTCTGCAGGTTGTACAGGAAGCATGGTGCTCTGGCATCTGCCTAGCTTCTGGGAAGGCCTCAAGGAGCTTTAACTCATGGCAGAAAGTGAAGTGAGGCAGGCACTTCACATTGTGAAAGCAAGAGCAAGGCAGGGGTTGCGGGGAGGGACCCCACAGTTTTACACAACTAGATATCATGTGAACTGAGAGAGCTCATTTATCACCAAATTGATGGTACCAAGTCATTCATGATGGATCTGCCCCCATGAGCCAAACACTTCCCACTAGGCCCTACTTCCAACATTGGGGAATTACATTTCAATGTGAGATTTGGGCAGGGACAAATATACAAACTATTTCCTTCTGTCCCTGGCACCCTTAAATCTCCTGTCTTTCTCACATCACAAAATACAATAATCTCTTCTCAACAGTCCCCTAAAGTCTGATTTCAACATTGACTCCAAAGTCCAAAGTCTCATCTGAAGATGAGTTCCTTCCACCTATGACCCTGTGATAACTTATTTACTCCCAAGATACAAGATACAGTGGGGGTATAGGCATTGGGTAAACATTCCCATTCCAAAAGGGAGAAATTGGCAAAAAAAAAAAAAAAAAAAAAAAAAGTGTTACAGTCCCCATGCAAGTTCAAAACCCATCAAAGCAGTCACTAAATCTTAAAGCTCCAAAATAGCCTCCTTTGACTCCAAGGCACACTGGTGCAAGAAGTAGGCTCCCAAGGCCTTGAGCAGCTCAGCTGTGGCCTTGCAGGGTTCAACCCCGCAGCTGCTGTCACAGGCTGAGTGCCTGAGGCTTTTCCAGGCAGAGGATCAAGCTACCAGTGGATCTACCATTCTAGGGGCTGGATGATGGTGGCCCCTTTCCCACAGCTCCACTAGGTAGTACTGTAGTGGGCATTTGGTGTGGAGACTCCAACCCCACGTTTCCTCCCCACACTACCCTAGTAGAGGTTCTCTGTGAGGGCTCTAACCCTGCAGCAGTCTTCTGCCTGGACATCCATCCTTTCCCATACATTTTTTAAATTTAGGGGAAAGGTACCAAGCCTCCCTCACTCCTGCTGTCTGTGTGCCTACAGACTTAACACTATGTGAAAACTGCTAAGGTTTATGGCTTTCACCCTGTGAAGTGGTGCCCTAAGTTGCATCTGCACCTCTTTGAGTGCAGGCTGGAGCTGGAGTGGCCAGGATGTGGAAGCAGTGTTCTGAAGCTACACAGGGCAGTGGGGGTCCCAGGCCTAGCCAAGAAAAGCATTCAGTCCTCCTAGCCCTCAGGGCCTATGATGGGAGGGCTGCCTGAGAGATCTCTGAAATGCGTTTAAGGCCTCTTCCCCATCGTCTTGGAAATTAGCACTTGGCTCCCTTTTATTTATGCCGATATCACTAGCAAGTGGTTGCTCCACAGCCTGCTTGAATTCCTCTGCTGAAAAAGATTTTTCTTTCTCTGCCATATGTCCAGGCTGCAAATTCTTCAAACTTTTATGCTCTGCTTCCCTTTTAAATATAGATTTCCACTTTTCATCATTTATTTGCTCCCACATATGAGTATAGGCTGTTAGAAGCAGCCAGGCCACACTTGAACACTTTGCTGCTAAGAAATTTCTTCTGCCATATACCTTAAATCATCACTCTGAAGTTTCAACTTCCACAGATTCCTAGAGCAGGGGCACAATGCAGCCAAGTCCTTTGGTAAGGAATAATGTGTGACCTTTGCCCCAGTTCCCAATAATTTCTGATTTCCATCTGAGACCTTGTCAGTCTGGACTTTACTGTCCATATCACTATCTGCATTTTGGTCACAATCATTTAGCCAATTTCTAAGAAGTTTGAAACTTTCCCTCATCTTCCTGTCATTTGAGCCCTCCAAATTCTAACAACCTCTGCCCATTACCCAGTTCCAAACCAGTATTAAGTTACTTAGATTAGTACCTTTTCTTCTCACCCCTTCAAAGAGGTTATGTCATGTAATTGTAATGTAATTGAATTCATTCTTCAGTCTGGATTTCATTCTGACATTTTAGTTGAATTACTTTTTAATTTGCATGTAGTAAAATTTACTCTTTGTGGTATAGATTTTGAAGGGTTTTGACAAATGCATACAGTCATTTACACATCAACCACCAAAATACCATAGAGAAATAGTTCCATCGCTGTAAAAATTCCTGTGTGTAGCCACTTTGTAATCATCACCACTCTTTCAACCCTCAAACAATTATTGGTCTATTTTCCACATAGTTTTGCCTTTTATATGTTGTCATATAAATGAGACAATGTATAGTTTTTTAAGTCTGGCTTTTTTTCCATTTCTAAAATGGATTCATGATTCATTCATTTTGCTAGATGAATCAAAATTTATTTTTATTGCTAATTACTTCTCCATTGTATGGGTATATCACAATTTATCTATTTACTTGTTGAACATTTTGGTAGTTTCCAGTATTTGGCAGTTATGGATAAAGTGGCTATAAATATTTATGCATAGGTTTTTGTGCAACCAAAAGTTTTCAGTTTACTTGGGTAAATGCATAGGAATGGGATTGAGAGGGAGGTTGTATAGTAGGTATAACTAACTTTATAGGAAACAGCCAAACTGGCAAAGTAGCAGTACCATTTTTTTCATTCTCATCACAATTTAATGGGAGTCTGTTGCTCCACATCCTTGATAATATTTGTAATTGTCAGGTTTTTTTAGTCCATTCTAATAGGTGTGTAGTGGTAGCTCAATGTGGTTTTAATTTGCATTTTCCTAATGATTAATAATGTTAAGTTTTCATGTCTTTACTTCCCAGCCATATATCTTCTATGGTGCAGTGTCTGTCCAGAACTTTTGCACATTTTTAAATCAGAATTTTTTCTTTTTTCTTTTTATTGAGCTTTGATAGTTCTTTATATATTCTGGATACAAGTCCTTTATCAGATACTTTTGTTTTTATTTGTTTGTTTTGTTTTTTTTGAGATGGAGTCTCAACTCTGTTGCTCAGGCTGATGTGCAGTGATGTGATCTTGGCTCCCTGCAACCTCTACCTCCTGGGTTCAAGTGATTTTCCTGCCTCCGCCTCCCAAGAAGCTGGCACTACAGGCATGTGCCACCACGCCTGGCTAATTTTTGTGTTTTGGGTAGAAATTGGGTTTCGCCATATTGACCAGGCTAGTCTCAAACCCCCGACCTCAAGTGATCCACCTGCCTCAGCCTCCCAAAGTGCTGGGATTACAGGTGTGAGCCACTGCGCCCAGCCTGGTTTTTTTTAATGGTGTTTAAAAAAATTATTTTATTTTATTTAGAGACAAGGTCTTGCTCTGTTGCCCAGTCTGGTGTGCAGCAGAGTGGCCATAGCTCACTGCAACCTGGAAGGCAACACTTGCACATGAGTGATCCTCCTGCCTCAACCTCCTGAGTAGCTGGGACTACTGGTGCATGATACCACACCTGGCCAATTTTGTAATATTTTGTAGAATTGGGGTCTCACTATATTGCCCAGGCTGATCTTGAACTCCTGACCTCAAGCAATCCTCCTGCTGTGGCCTCCCAGGTTGCTGGGGTTACAGGTGTGACTCACCATGCCCAGCCTTAAAGGTGTCTTTCGAAGAGCTTAATTTTGATGAAGTCCAGTTTATCATTTTTAAAGCAATCAACATTTGGTGTTATATCTAAAATATTTTGCCTAACCAAAGTTCACAAAAGTTTTCTCTTATGTGACTTATGGATTTCAGTTTTACTATTAGGTCTGGGATTCATTTTAAGTTAATTTTTGCATATGTTGCAAGATATGGCTCAAAGTTCATTTCTTTGCACCTGGATATCCAATTCTTCCAGCACCATTTGTTGAAAAGACTCCCTTCTCCACTGAATTGCCTTTGCACTTACTTTGTCAGATTTATACTTAAATATTTTATATTTTTTAGTATAGGCAAATTACAATTCTAAAATTACAATTTCCAGTTTTTCACTGCTGGTACATAGAAATACAATTTATTTTTGTATATCGACCTATTCTGCTGCCTTGCTAAATGTACTTATTTGTTCTGATAGCTCTTTTAGGGTTTCTTTTATTTATTTAGTTAGTTATTTATTATGTTTTTTTTTTTTTTTTTTGAGACGGAGTCTTGCTCTGTCGCCGGGCTGGAGTGCAGTGGCCGGATCTCAGCTCACTGCAAGCTCCGCCTCCCGGGTTTACGCCATTCTCCTGCCTCAGCCTCCCGAGTAGCGGGGACTACAGGCGCCCGCCACCTCGCCCGGCTAGTTTTTTGTGTTTTTAGTAGAGACGGGGTTTCACTGTGTTAGCCAGGATGGTCTCGATCTCCTGACCTCGTGATCCGCCCGTCTCGGCCTCCCAAAGTGCTGGGATTACAGGCTTGAGCCACCGCGCCCGGCCTATTATGTTTTAAGTTCTAGGGTACATGTGCACAATGTGCAGGTTTGTTACATATGTATACATGTGCCATGTTGGTGTGCTGCACCCATTAACTTATCATTTACCTTAGGTATTTCTTTTCTTTTGGAAGTTTCTATACAGATAATAATGTCATCTGTTGATAGACATGGTCTTATTTCTTTCTATAATCTGCATGACATTTAAAACACTTTTTTTTTTTTGGTCATGTTGTACTGAATAGGACTTCTAGCATAATGTTGCATGGAAACGGTCAGAGCTGATATCTTTATGTTTTTTTCTGATCCTGAAGGACAAACATTCATTCTTTTGCCATAAGGTATGATGTTACCTGTAAGTTTTCTCTAGATGCTTTTTGTGAAGTTGAGGAAATATTGTTTCTAGTTTGTTGAATATTTTATTATGGATAAACGTTGAATTATAAACGCTTTTCTAACGTACATCGAGATAATCATATAATTTTTCTTCTTTAGTCTGTTGATGTAGTGAAGTATATTGACTAATTTGAAAGTGGAACCAAGCTTATATTCCTGGGATAAACCCCACTTGGCCATGATGTACTGTCATTTTTATATGTTTCTGGATTAATTTGCTAATGTTTTGTTCCAGGTTCATGAGGAATGATGTGAAGTTTTATTTATTTACTTTGTAATGTCTTTGGTATCGGGATAAGGCTGGCTTCATAAACTGACTTGGGTAGTGATCCTTCCTTTTTTACCCTCTGGAGGGTTGTGTGTACTGTAATTAGTATTAGTTCTTCCTTAAATACTTGGGAGAAATCACTGATGAAGCCATCTCAGACTAGATTTTGTTCTGTTGGAATGTTTTTACCATGAATCTGTGTCTTTAGAAGATTTAGATTATTCATGTTTTCTATTCTTTCATAGTTTGTGCCTTGGAAGGAATTTGTCAGTTTGCCCAACTTTTTGAATTTATGAGCTAAGGTTATTTGTAATATTAAAGACATTATCTTTTTAATGTCTTTAGGGTCTAATAGCTGCTTTTTCAATACGAAATTGGTATGATGTCCTTCCAATATTGGTAATTTGTGTCATCTCTTTAAAACATTTTTCAGACTGCTAGAGGTTTATTTATCCATTTTATTGCATTTTTCAAAGAACCAGCTTTTGGGTTATTTTCTCTATTGTTTTCTATTTTCAATTTGATTAAGTTTTTGGTCTTAATTATTTCATTTCTTCTGCTTGCTTTTGGTTACATTTGCATTTTTTTCTAGTTTCTTAAGGTTTTAGCTTCAATCTTTGATTGGAGGCTCTTTTTTTTTTTTTTTTTTTGGTTTTGGTTTTAATGCTATAAGTTTCTTTTCTTTTCTTCCCCCCCACCCCCCACCCCCCACCCCCCCCCTTTTTTTTTTTTAGGTAGAATCTCCCTCTGTTGCCCAGGCTGGATTGCAGTGGTGTCATCTCAGCTCACTGCAGCCTCCGCCTCCTGGGTTCAAGCAATTTTCATGCCTCAGCTTCCTAAGAATTTAAGCGATTCTCATGCCTCAGCCTCATGGGTAGCTGGGACTACAGGAGTGCACCACTATGCCTGACTAATCTTTGTATTTTTAGTAGAGACAGGGTTATGCCATGTTGGCCAGGCTGGTCTTGAACTCTTGACCTCGGGTGATCTGCCTGCCTTGGCCTCCCAAAATGCTGGAATTACAGATGTGAGCCATTGCACCCAGCCTACATTGCCTTCTAAAGACTGCTTTAGCTATATCATACAGATATTGATAAGTTGTGTTTTTATTTCCATTCAGTTTAAACATATTTTATAATTTTCTTTGTAACTTTTTGCCTAATGGCTCTTTTTGTAATGTGGGTTTTTTTTTCACATTTATTTATTTTTTTAATTTTTAAAATTTTGTTTAATTAAAAAAAGAGAGAGAGACAGCATGGTACTGATATAAAAATAGGCATACAGACCAATGGAACAGAATAGAGAACCCAGAAATAAAACCCAAATACTTAACAGCCAACTGATCTTCCACAAAGCAAACAAAAACATGAAGTGGGGAAAGGACACCCTTTTCAACAAATGGTGCTGGGATAATTGACTAGCCACATGTAGGAGAATGAAACTGGATCTTCATCTCTCACCTTATACAAAAAAAAGCAACTCAAGATGGATTAAAGACTTAAATCTAAGACCTGAAACTATAAAAATTCTAGATGATAACATTGTAAAAACCCTTCTAGACATTGGCTTAGGCAAGGATTTCGTGAGCAAAGACTCAAAAGCAAATGCAATAAAAACAAAGCTAAATAGCTGGGACTTAATTAAACTAAAGAGCTTTTGCAGGACTAAAGAGCTTTTGCAGGACAAAAGGAACAGTTAGTAGAGTAAACAGACAACCCACAGAGTGGGAGAAAAATCTTCACAATCTATATGTCTGATATAGGACTAATATCCAGAATCTACAATGAACTCAAATCATAAGAAACAAACAATCCCATCGAGAAGTTGGCTAAGGACATGAATAGACAATTCTCAAAAGAAGATATACAAATGGCCAACAAACATATGAAAAAATGTTCAGTATCACTAATGATCGAGAAAATGCAAATCAAAACCACAATGTGATACCACCTTACTCCTCCAAGAATGGCCATAATAAAAAAATCAAAAACCGGTAGATGTTGGTGTGGATATGGTGATCAGGGAACACTTCTACACTGCTGGTGGGAATGTAAACTAGTACAGTCACTATGGAAAACACTGTGGAGATCCCTTAAAGAACTAAAAGTAGAACTACCATTTGATCCAGCAATCCCACTTCAGGGTATCTACCCAGAGGAAAAGAAGTCATTATATGAAAAGGATACTTGCACACACATTTTTATAGTAGCACAATTCGCAAATGCAAAATTGTGGAACCAACCCAAATGCCCATCAATCAACGAGCAGATAAAGAAACTGTGATATATATATGATGGAATACCTGCTCAGCCATAAAAAGGAATGAATTAACAGCATTTGCAGCAACCTGGATGAGATTGGAGACTATTATTCTAAGTGAAGTGACTCAGGAATGGAAAACCAAACATTGTATGTTCTCACTGATATATAGGAGGTAAGCTATGAGGATGCAAAGGGGTAAGAATGATACAATGGACTTTGGGGACTTAGGGGGAAGTTTAGGAGGGGGGCGTGGGATAAAAGACTACAAATAGGGTGCAGTGTATATTGCTTGGGTGATGCATGCACCAAAATCTCACAAATCACCACTAAAGAAATTACTCCTGTAACCAAACACAACCTGTACCCCAATAACCTATGGAAAAATTTAAAAGTTTTAAAACTTCTATTAATTTTAAAAATTTTGTTTAATTAAAAAAAAAATAGAGACAGGGTCTCCCTATGTTGCCTGGACTGTCTTGAACTCCTGGGCTTAAGGGATCCTCCTCCCTTGGCCTCCTAAAGTGCTAGGATTACAGGCTTGAGCCACCAGGCCCAGCCATAATGTGTTGTTTGACTTTGAGATATTTGATTGTTTTCTAGAGAGTTCAGTTTTTGATCTCTCACTTAATTTTGTTAGGTTTAGAGAACATACTTAGTATGGATGCAGTTATTTTGACTTTATCGAGGTTTGTTTTATTACCCAGAATATAGTGTATCTTGGTGAATTTTCCATATGTACTAGTAAGAATGTGTATTCTCCTGTTGTTGGAATGCTCTGTATCAGTTAGGTCACGTGGCTGACATCTAGCTGATTTTCCATCTACTTATGCTATTGATTAATCTGAGAAGAGTGTTAACATGTTTGAGTGAAAGTCTGGATTTGTCTATTTCCCCTTTCAGTTCTATCATTTTTTGCCTCATGAAGGCCTTTTGTTCAGCACATACATAGTTAGGATTCATAGATCCTATGCAACAAGTAAGTCCTTTCGGCCTCTATATCCTTCAGACTCATTTCAAAATCTCTAGCTCATGATAAAAAACCATTGGTGTATGAGAAAGAATATGTAAGTTGGATTGATCCAGAAGCCCTGGCCCACTGCTGCTTCTTTGCCACTTAGTAACTGTGGCAGAATCTTTTGCCTTCTCTCATTTTCCTCATCTGAAAATAATTAGGATTATAATGCTTACAAGATTCATATGAGAATAAATACAAAGTAGACTTGGAAAATACTTGTTACAAAGGCACGATTAAATATTTGTTGAACTTAGTACTTGCAGACACTGCCTGCTCTCTCCTCCTCATCACGGCTCTCTCTACCCTCCTCTGCTGTGCCAGGGAGCCTGCAATTTCTGTTTCTCAGACTCTCTTGTTATCTGTATTCCTGGTAATTCTGCTAAAAGTAGAGGTAGCAGTGGGAGAATGGAATATTGGAAGGAGACAGAGCCAGTCCATTTTTTTTTTTTTTTTTTTTTTTTACAATCTACTGTCTCAGGCAATGGTGCAGCCACAGTAGAGATTTCATATATGAAAATGCTGAGACTGAAACTCAGGTGTTCTCACTACAAATTTTGCAGTGTTTCCCCAATATCCCATGTATTGATTTTCTATGACTGCTGTAACAAATTACCGCAAACTTACTGGCTTAAAATAACCCAAATACATACTGTTCGATAGTTCAGAAACCCAAATGGGTCACACTGGGCTAAAATCAAGACCAGACTTATTTACTCTTGCTAAATATGTCAAAGCCAACTAATTGACGAAGTATAATTTAAGCTTCGTCTTTTATTATATTCTACAGCTGAAAATCCAAGGCTGGACTAAGAAATCAGCAGGGCTGTATTTCTTTCTCCAGTCCCTAGGCGAGAGTCCATTTCCTTGCCCTTTCACTTCTAGAGGCTGCCCACATTCCTTGGCTCATGACTTCTCCCTCTGCATAGTTACCAAAGTTGAGTCCAGTCCTTCTCATACTGCCATATCTCTGGTTCTCCCTCTGTCTACTACCTCTGTCTTAACTTTAAAGGACCCATTATTTACATTAGGCCTACCTGGATAATCCAAGATAATCTGCCTTTTTTTTTTTTTTTTTTTGAGACGGAGTCTCCTTTTGTCTGTTGCCCAGGCTGGAGTGCAGTGGCACGATCTCAGCTCACTGCAAGCTCCGCCTCCCGGGTTCCCGCCATTCTCCTGCCTCAGCCTCCCGAGTAGCTGGGATTACAGGCGCCCGCAGCACGCCCGGTTAATATTTTGTATTTTTAGTAGAGACGGGGTTTCACCGTGTTAGCCAGGATGGTCTCCATCTCCTGACCTCGTGATCCGCCCGCCTCGGCCTCCCAAAGTGCTGGGATTACAGGGGTGAGCCACTGCGCCCGGCCAATCTGCCTGTTTCAAGTTCAGTTGACAAGCAACCTTACTTAGTGTTTCCCTTAGCCATGTAGTATACTGTGGAGTCTAAAGCCGCTCCATCTTGGATGCTAATTCTCCATGTTGGCTTCTGATTAACCCCAGTTCCAGGAAGGCCTCTAAGGTTTCCAGTGTATCTGTACCTTGTGTAAGGGCAGGTACTTAATATAAATCAGGCCCTTAGATCAAACAACCTTGATGTTAGTTTATTTCAATTGTTCTACACATTTCTTCTAACTTACTCTTAACTTACAAAAGTCTGGGGGATAATGGTATGGGCATCCACTATCTTATCTCACCACTGCCTGAGACACAAATATCGCTTCTATTCATAAGTCCCTATTAAATGTTTCTTTCTAAGAAACTAGATTTGTCAGCCACTTTCTTCAGCCTGTCAGCTTCCTTGGGCTTTGGCATAGGTCTGCACATACCATAATCACAGGTTCCAAGGAT
This sequence comes from Chlorocebus sabaeus, assembly GCF_047675955.1. Taxonomy (NCBI): domain Eukaryota; kingdom Metazoa; phylum Chordata; class Mammalia; order Primates; family Cercopithecidae; genus Chlorocebus; species Chlorocebus sabaeus. The sequence continues at coordinate 12,696,485 of NC_132918.1, forward strand.
TAAGATGTGGACATATTTAGGCAGATGGGTCATAATTCTGATCCCACACCCCACTGTCTCTTTTTTTAAGCTTTTTTTTTTTTTTTTTTTTTTTTTGAGACAGAGTCTCACTCCATCACCAGGCTGGAGCGATCTCAACTCACTGCAACCTCTGCTTCGTGGGCTCAAGCAATTCTCCTGCCTCAGCCTCCCGAGTAGCTGGGATTATAGGCGTGCGCCACCATATCCAGCTAATTTTTGTATTTTTAGTAGAGATAGGGTTTCACTATGTTGGCCAGGTTGGTCTCCATCTCGTGACCTTGTGATCCACCTGCCTCGGCCTCCCAAAGTGCTGGGATTACAGGCGTGAGCCACCGCGCCCGGCCCACTGTATCTCTTTTTAAAATAGCTATTTAAAGAAGATGAAATATTGGGCGGATGCGGTGCCTCACGCCTGTAATCCCAGCACTTTGGGAGGCTGAGGCAGGTGGATCACCTGAGGTCAGGAGTTTGAAACCAGCCTGACTGACATGGTAAAACCCTGTCTCTACTAAAAGTACAAAATTACCAGGGCATGGTGGCACATGTCTGTAATCTCAGTTACTCAGGAGACTGAGACAAGAGAATTGCTTGAACCTGGGAGGCGGAGGTTGCAGTGAGCCAAGATCACGCCACTGTGCTCCAGCCTGGACAACAGGAACAAAACTCCATCTCAAATAATAATAATAATAATAATGATAATAAAAGATGAAATATTGAAGAATACAGGGTTAGAAGTCACTCTTGCTACAACTACTAAGCAACTATTGTTATTGCTGGATGACATTAAATGATAATGAGCTATGCCCACTTTTTCGTTACATTCTGGCTAGCAATGTTTTCATTGTCTTAGGAAAGCCATATGGCAGAGCAGAAAGCAGAAATATTCTCTAAGTCTTTCTGAGTTTTGCTACTCAAAATCTCAAGTCCTTAGGAGGACTTGGTGGATTTTTTTGACATGGTAAGAATGTGACAAAGTAACATGAAGGTAGGAAGATTTTCTTCAGACATTAGGTCTGCTGGCAACGGCTGGGGAATACTTTGGAAGAGATACTAAAAGAGGTTGTGGGTTCCAAGATCAGAGAAGACTGTTTCCTGCTTCCAGGCAATACCACTGTGAGGAATGACAGTAAGTTGTGTCTAGTCAGATGGGACTTTAGAGCTAAGCAAAAGATTTCATGTCTCAAGAACAGCTTAGAAGTAGCAGAGACTCCACAGTCCTAAAAAGGCCATAAATTCAGGAAAGATGTTCTAACTGGTTGCACCAATAAAAGATTATCCAGAAAAACACAGCCCTGGAGCTCTGGTACCACCCAAGGGAGGGGGGCAATGGAAACCTCATAAAGTCCTAAAGCATTTGTAAAATCTGACCTAGTAGAATAGGATAGGCTGAAGGGTAGCTCAAAGTCTGAAATTAAGTTTTATCAAGAAATCAAAGATAATTCTATATCTTTAACACTTTAATTTGTTGAATGGCACTCACACCTGGTACTTTGTACTTAATTTACCTGAAAGTAATTTTTTTCTGCTGAGTTCACAAAGTAAATTGTTTCCATGTTCAACAGTGTCGATGAAGAGTAAGAATAATATTCCTCTTAGCAATCCTGTGACAAATGAAACTGACTTAAAAATCTTCAACTGCAAAATGTAAGTCCAAATGTACATTATGTGGTAATCAGTTGGTTGTGACACATTTTAGGTGGAGGAAATAGTCGTCAGGAAGATCCAGGGAGATTTCATCTAAACCTGCTTAAAAATCTCCCCCTTAAAGTCTAATATTGTGACTTGATAACATTTTTATGAATGCTTTACTTTCCCTTAAAAGAAATTCTCTAAAATTGCTTTTTGATAGGCAATGACAGCATTTTAAACAAATAGCCTGAGATGGTGTTGCTTCCTTTTCAATACTGTGTTCCAAAATGAAATTAGAGTTCTTCAGAGTAAAGATTATTTCTTGAATATCAAATTTAACTGAGGGAAAGTAGAAAACATCTTGGTAAATCTCAACTGAATGATTTGGGATTCCTCTGTACTAAGGAAGTAAGCTGATAAAGAAGGTGCTGTCTATAGGCAAATATTTTAAATGAAGCCTTTGGATGCCACAGCCATTACAAATACAGGTGCTCCATAACTTTTGAAGGTGACACCTCTGGATAAACCCACTGCAAGTTGAAAATATCATAAGTAAAAAATGCACTCAATACACCTAACCTACCAAATATCATAGCCTAGCCTACCTTAAACATACTTAGAACACTTACATGAGATGTAGATGGGCAAAATCATCTGGCAACACAGTACACCATACAGTATCCATTGCTAACCCTCCTGATCACATGACTGACCAGGGGCTGTGGCTCACTGCCACAGGTGTTGAATGAACAACTTCCTGAATAAATGATGAATGAACAAATTAGACTAGCTTTGTATCACTTATACGTAAAAAAGTACCTGGTACGTGGGTTGGTACTAAGCCTTTAGGTTCAGCAAAGGAAAGAACAGATAAATGAATAAACTAAACATGGCAACTCATGTGAGTAAGCAAGGCTAGGTCTTTGCTATCTTTATGAGACTGAAATTGCTGTATGCTCAAAGCAGCCGTTCACACCTGCACCAGTGGGGCATGTTTTGACCCATTTACCGGGCAGTGGTCTCTAAAGGAATGAAGTGAAAAGGAAGGAACGTTTGGATTTGAGTCAAGGTAGCTTTGTGCATTTCACCAAACTTCTCAGAAACTACCCTAATTTGTGGTGTGAGAACCACAATACTGACTTCATAGGGTTGCGTTGGGGATTAACCAGATTTATACACTGGGTATGCCACACTCTGCAGATGTTAAATACTGTTATTTGTTTGAGAAAAACAAAAGTTCTGGGATTATGATGTTGTGTATCTTTTCAGAAAAAATAAACATATGAAAGTATCTAACGGTTTTGTTCTTGAAACTGATATTTAATTAATTTGGATCAATTGATTGATTTACTGGGTTGTATTTCCTAGGGGTTACTGTTATGCAAATTCAGTAGAATTGTGTGTTCCCATAAATCCACATAATGTCATTGTCAGTCTCCCTTTATTACTCTAAGCTATCTCTTACTCAAAGTCACTTAGCCAACTTCCTTAAAACTTTGATAATGGAAGAAAAGATGAATCATGGTTATCATCAAGATAGGCTAACCTAGTTGCTTTTGGGACTTCAAACCATTTTCCATTAGTAGTTTCTCTGGGCATTGACTAAGACAATGAGAACAGTAAATTACAAAATAATGACAATGCACTAAGGATAAAATTAAAAATAGATTTTACATAAATATTTGAGATAGGAATGTAATTGAGACATCAAGATTGTGAGTTTAAAGACCTAAGAAGAGTTCATGCTAAAAATTTTGAAGTATTTTGATGAGAAAGTTAAGATGATAAGTTATATTCTAATGATCTTCAATCATCTTGGCAGAAGAATTTTAGAATTGAGAGGGAATATATAGATAATATTTAAACACAATTGCAGCATTTTTTTTTTCCATGGATGGAAAGACTGAGCCAAGAGAGGATAAGTAACCTATCCAAAGTTGAACAACGGAAAGTAAATAAATGAAGAACAGGGCGGGTCTCTGCTCCCTGTTCCCAAAGAACTTTCTCCCTGTCTCATTTCCTCTCAAGCCCAGAAAAGTCTGCAGCAGATCTGGAAGGAAAGTCCTTATCTTCCTCCATTGTTCCTCCATTTCTCTAGCAGAAGCTACTGAAGACTGAACTTTCTTTTCTACCCTTTACTTCCTTAGCAAACTCTCTAAATTCTGTAAGGGGTTTAAGACTTTTGGCTTAAAGAATTCTCCCCTGAAACAATGAATATGCAGCTGACCTGACAACACATTTAGAGGGTGAATGGTGAGAAAACAATGGGGGCTGGAGGAGAATTTTGGGAAGCCTCTAAATGTTCCCAGGCAATGCCCAGCCAAAAACTATATGCCATTCATTACTGAATGTAGGGACATAGCCCTAAGTAAATGAGCAATTAAAACACATCCTTACTTCTCCAAATCCTAGAATGTATCACAGGATGTTATAATTATTCTCTTAGTTTTACTCCAGTATTTATTTTTGTTCTGCTTATCTCCCTTATTACTTTCTCCAAGATCCTTCAAATGTTTCCACCCCAGACTTAACTATTTGGACAAAGTATGTATTCAAATTGGAGTGTTAAAAATAATGGAGCTGTGGCTGGGTGTGGTGGCTCCTGCCTGTAATCCTAGCACTTTGAGAGACTAAGGCAGGCAGGTGGATCATTGGAGGTCAGGAGTTCAAAACCAATGTGACCAACATAGTGAAACCCGTCTCTACTAAAAATACAAAAATTAGCTGGGAGTGATGGTGGGCACCTGTAATCCCAGATACTCAGGAGGCTAAGGCAGGAGAATTGCTTGAACCCAGGAGGCAGAGATTGCAGGTGCCTCCCAAGGTGAGCAAAGATCATGCCATTGCACTCCAGCATGGGCAACAGAGACTCCGTTAAAAATAAATAAATAAATAAATAAATAAATAAATAAATAAATAAAGAAAGAGCTGAGGCAAGCAAAGCAAAACTCTGTTCCTTCTTTCCGTCACCTAAGAATATGCATAGATTTATTTACCTTTTCTGTGAAAGAACACCCTCATTACAACCCCTGATATGGGATAATATTAACTTATATTAGAGGAAAATGATATCTCTTTCCATACTTTCTTTTCTGGCATTATTATTTTACTGTTTTCCAGAAAGGACAAAGTAAACAGCTATAAATACTCACATGCACTTAGAAGTACATTTCATTTCTTTTTAAATTACACATTTTGTTATTTTTAATTATCAAGTTCAATATTGCAGCATATGAAGTTCTTGGGGTTTTTTTTTTGTAGAAAATATCATTGTCACTTAACATCCTTCATTTGTCTGTTCATTCATGCAGTCTCACTCTGGCAGCTGTTGGAGGCAGATCCTTCCTTGGGAGGTACTTGCATCATGTTTATGTGCATATTAATGAAACTACAACTTTCCTATTCTAACCTAAACACTTTGCTGCTACTTCAGCTGATTATGGCCCTGGATAACTGCCACAGTGAATCCCATATTTAGTGGAAACAAAATATATTGATGACAAACATGTTTCTTATCAAAAGTCAAAAAGATGGATCTGAATTCAGATTGCGCAGTAAAAACAAGTATGTAAACTCATTATACAGCAAAGATGCAAATTTACTGAGCCTGGGAAAAATGATGAGGACAGCTTCAAATCTGAAGGAAGAGGCAGCGTCAGGCCTCATTATTATAAAAGCTTGGCTAGAAAATAGATTTTTCAGGACATGCTTGTGTGGAGGTGAATATTAAATCATAGAGTCCCCCGGGAGGTGGCAGAGCGCGTGAGTGCCCGGTGAATGTGGTGGAGCAGCTAATGGGCTGGAATCACTGAGATCATGATTGTCATTCCTCATTGTGCTTCCATGCCAGTTCTGCCTAATCAGATGATTAAACCAGTAATTTAAGGCCATAGATTTTCTCTTTATATGGTCTACATGGCTTTACAGTTAAAAAAATGATTTCGTTTTGACATATTATGTACCTAATCTGTTATGTGTTCTATGCATATGGATGTCTTAGCCCAAACCAATTCTCTGGGACTACACTCAGGGAGAAAGAGAACACATAGGCGAACCCCTAACTTTCTTGGAAGTCCTACTTGAAAAGTGACTTCTGTGATAGGTTAAATTGCCTCCCCCAGAAGTATCCATGTCTTAACTCTTAAAACCCATGAATGTTAACCTTAGATGACTAAATCTTTGCAGATGTGATAAAGTTAAAGATCTTGAGATGAGAAGATTATCCTGCATTACCTGGGTGGGCCCAAAGTGCCATCACATACATCCCCTTATAAAAGGGAGGCAAGGAAGATGTGACTAGACAGAAGAGGAGAAGGCAATGTGACCATAGAAAAAGAGAATGGAGTGATGTGGCCACAAGCCAAGGATTGCAGCAGCTACCAGAAGCTGAAAGAGACAAGAAACGGATTCTACCCAGGGGCCTCTAGAGCAGAGGTCCCCAACCGCCAGGGCTGCACAACAGGAGGTGAGCAGCACGCCAGGGAGTGAAACTTCATCTGTATTTACAGCTGCTCCCTATTGCTCGCATTAAGGCCTAAGCTCTGCCTCCTGTCATATCAGCGGAGGTACTCATAGGAGGCAAACCTTATTGTGAACTGCACATGTGAACTTGCACACTTCTTATGAGAATCTAATGCCTGATGATCTGTCACTGTCTCCCATCATCAGATGGGACCGTCTAGTTGCCAGAAAACAAACTCAGGGCTCCCACTGATTCTACATTATGGTGAGTTGTATAATTATTTCATTATATATTATAATAATAATAGAAATAAAGTGCACAGTAAATGTAATGCACTTGAATCATCCTGAAACCATCCCCCTGTCCCCAGTCTGTGGAGAAATTGTTTTCCACGAAACTTGTCCCTGGTGGCAAAAAAATTGGGGAGTGCTACATCTAGAGGATGTACAATCATGTTGACATCTTGATCTCAGCTCAGTGAAAGTGACTTTGGACTTCTAGCATTCAGAACCATGAGATAATATATTTCTGTTGTTTTAAGCCATCAGATTTGTGTTCATTTGTTACAGCAGCAGTAGAAAACTAATACAGCTTCTGGTTGGGCATGGTGGATCACTCCTGTAATCCCAGCACTTTGGGAGGCCAAGGCAGATGGCTCATCAAGGTCAGGAGTTTGAGACCAGCCTGGTCAACATGGTGAAACTCTGTCTCTACTAAATACAAAAATTAGCTGGGTGTGGTAGCATGCACCTGTAGTCCCAGCTACTCAGGAGACTAAGGCAGGAGAATCACTTGAACCCAGGAAGCAGAGATTGCAGTGAGCCGAGATTGCGCCACTGCACTCCAGTCTGGGTGACAAGAGCAAAACTGCATCTCAAAACAAACAAACAAACAAAAATCTGAAGGTGTAAAGAAGTAAATCTCTAGGTTTGAGTAGTAAAACTGTACATATACTTGGCTTATTTAAAGTCTTTGTTGTTGTTGTTGTTGTTGAAATGAGGTCTCACTCTGTCACCCAGTCTTGAGTGCAGTGGCACCATCACTAATCACTGTAGCCTCAACCTCCCCAGGCTGAGGTGAGCTTCCCACCTCAACCTGCCAAGTAGCTGGGACTACAGGTGCATACCACCATGCCCGATTATGTTTTTGAATTTTTAGTAGAGACAGGGTTTTGCCATATTGCCCAGGCTGGTCTCAAGCTCCTGGCCTCAAGTGATCCACCTACTTCGGCCTCCCAAAGGGCTAGGATTACAGAAATGAGCCAGCATGCCCAGCCTAAAGTCTGTTATCTCCTGTTTGGTTTTTGAATTGGTCTCTCTATCTCATTCTGCCTTTCTTATCTAATCACCAAAAGGGTGAAGTTCCACCTCCATAGCGGGACAATCACTCTAAAATTTAGCCCTGTCTGCTTTCCTATCTGCCACTACTCACCAGCACAGAAACTTCTCTGCTGCTAACCAGAAGTGGTGACTGTCCCAGGGCACAATGTGCTGTTTTGTTTCATTCTGTTTTGCTGCTCAGTCTTTTTCATCTGCCACTTTTTCTACCTTCAAGGCCATTTTCTCTTAACTCTGCTTACCCATACTCCTCATCCTTCAAGGACCCGATCAAATGCCACTTTTATACCACTCCAATGTTGAGTAATTTATCGGAAACCTGATAGCAATGAACTGTACTGCATATTTTTATGTTGCCAAATGGTGCGAATCTTTTCATGTGTGAATTCCATATTTTCATTTGGCATAGAGATGAAGGTTTAAAGTTTGTGCTGTCATGTTGCTTAAGATTGATGTTCAGTAAATACTGTATGATAAATTAATAATGCACAGCAACCACTTGAACAGTCTAAGATGGTTTGCTGAGTGCTCAGTAGCTAAATCAAGCATGTTCTAAGTAGTATTGTTTGGCTAAAATGTTGAGTAGTTGGTCTCATAGGATGCAGCATCCACATTCTGACTAAAGGAGATTTCCTTCGCATTAAAGTTTTTTTTAATTAATATAAGCTGAGTCTGACATTGAGTTTACTTAATAAAATGATTTGATGTCCAAGTGCAGTGGCTCACACTTGTAATCCCAGTACCTTGGCAGGCTAATCCCTTTAGCCCAAGCATTCTAAACCAGCCTGGGCAACATGGTGAACCTCCGTCTCTAATAAAGATTACAAAATTTAGCTAGGTGTGGTGGTACATGCCTGTGATCCCAGCTACTCGGGAGGCTGAGGTGAGAGAATCATCTGAGCTTGAGAAGTGACTGCACCACTGCACTCCAGCCTGGGTGACAGAGGCTCAAAAAAAAAAAAAAAAAAAAAAAGTTTTTGTAACAAAATGATCATATATAAGATAAAATACAACTCAGACTGTATGAAATATGCCAATGTAGTTTTATCTTTGTCTGATTGGGGCCATAGCGTCCAGACCGCCCTTTGGGTGCGACTTTGAATTCACCGAAGGAAATGGAAGTTATCACTGTTAATCATCATGGGAAGAGGTAAATTCTGGGATAGCAACAGGTGGGGACTAATAAGGGAAGGGCTTCCTTACATGGGAATGAAGTGGACCCAAATTTCTAGGCCTGAAGAAGCCTGGAGTGATTTTAGGGATGGGACTAATGTATGTATATATATTTTTTGCCCTAAGTTATTACAGATACAATTGGAAGAATTTACAGCTTTCTTACAGGATTTTGTCAGTTTTCCTAACTCCTTCTGAGGGACCAGTACCCAAATAATACTCCCTGGCATTTCCTCTGTTCCTCCCATTACTCTTACAGCACTAATTTAGTAATCACAGGACATGGGCAAATTTGATATGTACAACTGATAACTACTTTCTAGCTAAAAGAGCAGCTGCTACTTCTGGACTTTGTTTTCCTCCATCTTCCCATAGGTTGGTACATTGGTGTTATGTTTACCCAGCTCCACCATAAAGGACAAGGCAGAGCGATAGATGCAAAGAACATGGGGTTTCTGAATGAACTCCTGGAAAAGAGCTACCGCACCAGCTTAGGCCTGCTAAGCTGTTACATGAGAGAAAAATAGAAATCAGTCTTTTTTTTTTTTTTTTTTTTGAGACTGAGTCTGGCTCTGTTGCCCAGACTGGAGTGCAATGGCACAATCTTGGCTTATTGCAACCTCTGTCTTCCAGGTCCAAGTGATTCTCCCACCTCAGCCTCCCGAGTAGCTGGGATTATAGGCACCTGTCATCATGCCCAGCTAATTTTTGTATTTTTAGTAGAGACAGCGTTTCACCATGTTGGTCAGGCTGGTCTTGAACTCCTAACCTCAGGTGATCCACCCCCCTCGGCCTCTCAAAGTGTTGGGATTACAGGTGTGAGCCACTGCACCTGGCCTTTTTTTTTTCTTTTTTTTAAGATTGAATCTTGCTCTGTTGCCTAGGCTGAAGTAAAGTGGCATGATCTCGGCTAAAATCCAGCAGCTGGGATTACAGGCAGTGCCACCACACCCAGCTAATTTTTGTATTTTTAGTAGAGATGAGGTTTCACCATGTTGGCCAGGCTGGTCTCAAACTCCTGACCCCGAGTGATCCGCCCTCCAAAGTGAATCTTTTTGAAGTCACATATTTTTGGTGTTTTTGTTTTAGCGATGTCATTATTATTCCAGCTAATACAGATATTGGTACCTAACATTATAAAAGCCTTCCCTATGTGGCATTGCTTGAGATATTGACAATTAAAAAATAGATGTTGCAGACATTGGAAAGCTGATGAAGCTTGTAATGTCAAGGCAATATTTGGTAAAATTGTCATCTGCAATTACTTGGAAAGAAGGCCACATGTCTAATTGTGAGCCCTAGGGAAAGCAGTCAAAAAGCCAGAATATTTGTATGTTGGCTGCTCTTTGCTGCTTTCCATGGGTTATTATAACAAAGATATGAGCCCAGGCAAAAACTGACCAATTTGCGAGAATAGCTGGAAAAAAGGAGAACCACGTGGTTCAACTACTCGGAATCCCGCGAAGGTGGGAGATAAGGTGTTACTAAGAGTGTTCTTCAGTGGCCTCTCATCAAAAGATTCCCAATCAAACCAGGGTGTTAGAGTCAGCAAAAAAGATCAGATTGAGCCTGTTGTGTCAGATAGCCTCAAGGGAATTGCCTGTGAAGTGGGAAGAGAGTGATGGTTAAACTCTGAAGCCAGAAAATAAGGAGAGTTTAAGAAGTATGACCAGTAAAGATACTGTGGGTGGTTATTGACACATTAAATCAGACCCGAATCCAATAGACTAGAAACCTACCATGTATTTGGGTAAATGTTATTGCCAAGCAAACCACAGTTCTGTTATTGTTCAACCTAATACAATCCTCAGGCTTTTAAAACTGCACTAGTAGGAAGTAGTGTGAAAGGAGCGGGGCATCCCTGAAGGAAGGCATAAGGAAGGAATGTTTCCAGACTCAGATGAGGGCACGGAGAACAAGGGGCAAGGCAGAACCACTCCAAGGTAAAGCCACAGACTTAGGTGACAGTGGACAAGGAACTTCCTCCCAGAACCCAGAACAAAATACTAACCCCAAGGACAGTACTCCACACGCGGGGCAAGGCCCTTTTTAACCTCCACTCCTGTTCTGAAACTTGCCTCAGTCTCTTTTTCTGCTTTATTCCCCTCAGTTGAATTCTTTCTTCTGAGGAGGCAAGGACTGAAATTGCTTCAGACCCATGGGGATACCGGCAGGATCTCTTCCACCTCTAGCAGGCAAAACTCCATCACTAATGACCAGCGGCTGATGCGTATTTTGTTTCTCCTTTTTTCCGAGAAACTTTTTTCTGCTGTGTGTATCCAGTCTCATCCACCAATGTTTATTGAAGATATGGGTACAAGGATGGGTGGAGGCAGGGGAACGGTTGGGGAGGGAATGGGTTGGTAACTTGTTCACTGGGAGACACATCCAGGTTTGGTGCAGGTGGCTGCATATTGCCCAGATATTTTGGACTTAAAGTTGGGTGCAATAGCCGGATGGGACCCTGGGCTATCAATTTTAGGGGAGAAGTTGAGTGTGTTCTGTGTGAGGGAGAGAAAGGGAATGCACAGTACAGTTATTTGAGTGATCAGAGTGTGTTAGGAAACTGCTTATTCTCCAGCTTTCTTTCCAGCTGGATGTGGACTTATGACAAATTTTGGCAAATAGGAAGTGAGCCAGGCTAGGCTCAATGACTGATGCCTGTAATCCCTGCACTTTGGGAGGCTGGGGTGGGTGGATTGCTTGAGCTCAGGAGTTCGATACCAGCCTGGGCAACATGAAGAAACCCTGTCTCTACAAAAAATACAAAGATTAGCTGGGTGTGGTGGCACACGCCTGTAATCCCAGCTACTGGACGGGCCGAGGTGGGAGGATTGCTTGAACCAAGAGGGTGGAGGTTGCAGTGAGCCGAGATTGTGCCACTGCTCTCCAGCCTGGGCAACAGAGTAAGACTCTGTCTCAAAACAACAACAACAACAACAACAACAACAACAACAACAACAACAACAACAAAAGAAAGAGAAAAGAGCCAAACTGATATGTATACTATGTATACCACTGAGGTACTTCCTACTTAAAAGACAAATATCTGTCTTTGGATTTTGGCTGTAATATGGATGTCATGACAATTTAGCTTTAACAATATAGGTGAGGACAACATCCTTGGGGATGGTGAAGCAATGAGAAGGAAGCTATGTCCCTGACCTGTATAAGTTCCTCCAGCTCATACTGTGAGCCAGAACTTTCTATCTTATTTAAGTCACTGTATTTTGGGGACTGTTTGTTACAGCAGCTTGATCTTCATCCCAGCTCAATATACCTCTTATTGGCTTCCTGTATAAATATTAACTGTTATGGATTGCACAAGGCTAGTTTTTTTACTGTGCTAAAGAGTTAGATGTCTCAGTTGATTAAGACATGGACAATTTTCTTGTAATGTTACCTGAGTGGCAACTGCCACAGTTACAGAAAATTGGTGATCATTCTTGGACATGACTTTGGGAGTGTTGGGGTAAAAGAGAGTATTGAAGCGGTAAAGCCCCTGTAATCCCTCTTGCCATGATTCTCATGTTTGGACCCTATCTCAAAATAATAATAATAATAATTATACATCACTTAAATCCTGCTTATTCTGGCTCTCTCTTTGGTTAAAGTCCCCTCACAAATGTCTATACTGTCCTTCGCAAGGAGATGTCCCAATAATGAAATCATAGGGAAGTCAGTGGGATCTATCAAAACAACTCCTGTTAGAGGTGGAAGAGATCCTGCCGGTATCCCCATGGGTCTGAAGCAATTTCAGTCCTTGCCTCCTCAGAAGAAAGAATTCGACTGAGGGGAATAAAGCAGAAAAAGAGACTGAGGCAAGTTTCTGAACAGGAGTGGAGGTTTATTTAAAAAGACTGGCCGGGCGCGGTGGCTCACGCCTGTAATCCCAGCACTTTGGGAGGCCGAGGCGGGCAGATCACGAGGTCAGGAGATAGAGACCATCCTGGCTAACACCGTGAAACCCCGTCTCTACTAAAAATACAAAAAACTTAGCCGGGCGAGGTGGCGGGCACCTGTAGTCCCATTTACTCGGGAGGCTGAGGAAGGAGAATGGCGTAAACCCGGGAGGCGGGCTTGCAGTGAGCCGAGATCCCGCCACTGCACTCCATCCTGGGCAGCAGAGCGAGATTCCATCTCAAATAAATAAATAAACAAATAAATAAATAAATAATGAAGGCTTTATAACAGGAAAGAAAGGAAAATTCGCTTGGAAGAGACCCAAGCCAGTGCCTGAAGGTCCGAGAGAGAAGAAAAGAGATTAAAAAAGACGCCTTTAACCGCCATCCTAAAGCTTCCTAAGCCGGCTTCTTTCCCTGGGCTCTTCCCATAGGGATGGCTTCCCGCATGCGCAGGCATTCCTAACCTTTGGAACTGAGCATGTGCAGTGTGCTTAGGCACTTACACGCATGCCCATCTGAGACTTTTTTCCTTTTCCTGGTGGTCGTTGCCCGAGAACATCATACTTCACCATTTTGTCTCCTAACATGAATGAGTGCCCACGAAACTGCTTCTCCCTGGGGCCTACATTCAATTCACACTTTTAATGTTAACAGGTATGTACGCTCAGGAGATTGCCTCTCCCTGGCTGCTGAATTACCATTTTTAGAGAGGCAGTGCCATCATTGCAAACCATCCCCCGACATTCCTAGTGGATTGGGGAGAACGCTGGCCTGCCCCACTCATGCCTGTCTATCTACCTATAACATTCCCAGTTTCACTTCTCCTCTTCCTCTGAATGCCTCCAGCACCTTATTCTTACCTTTGTTCTTAAGTATGAGAATATGACATTAGTGAAAGCTCCTTTGCAAAAATTGTAATAATGAGAATATTATGATAGTGAAAGAGATCTAATCTAACCAACTCCCATCTTGCCTTTAACCTGCAAACTGCATTTAATTATTCCTGGTGTTGGGCCACTCTCAGTTTGGGAGACATTTATAGTTTAAATGATAATAGCACTTCCCCCAAACTAAACTGCCTTTGTAAAGCTAATAAAAGACTACCAGGTTGGGAGCAGGAGTGGAGCCTGAATATGCTAATGGATCAATGTCACAGGATTTGCAACTTTTCCAATTACTCCTGCAAATAACATCACTATTGTAGAACCTAAGGTTGGCTTTTTGAGATATCTTTTTGGATTTTTGCATTTCTGATGACCAATGGCTCCACCTAGACCTGCCAAATGGTCCTGTGTCCCCACCCAGCAGAGGACTCACATCCCTGTGACTGCATCCCCAACCAATCAGCAGCACCCATTCTGTGGCTGACCAAACTGTCCTTGAAAATCCTGGGCCAGGCTTGGTGGTTCACACCTGTAATCCTAGCACTTTGGGAGGCTGAAGCGGGTGCGTCACTGGAGCCCAGGAGTTTGAGACCAGCCTGGGCAACATGGTGATACTCCATCTCTACAAAAATACTAAAAATTAGCTGGGTGTGGTGGCTGTAGTCCCAGCTACTTGGGAGGCCGAAGTTGGGGAGGGTCATCTGAGCCCAGAGAGGTTGAGGCTGCCGTGAGCCATGATCATGCCACTATGCTTCAACCAGGGTGCTCTCACTCCAGAGTGAGGCCCTGTTTCAAAAAAAAAAAAAAAAAAAACAGAACAAAAATAAGAGGAAGAAGAAAAAGAAAAACCCTAGCCTCTGAATTTTCAGGGGAGGCTTATTTGAGTAATGGTAAAACTCCAGTCTCCCATTCAGCCAGCTCTGCATGAATTAAACTCTTTCTCTATTGCAATTCCCCTGTCTTAATAAATTGACCCAGATAGGGCCGGTGAACCCAATGGGCAGTTACATTAATTTTTCTCCATTTGCCAGATCTCCTTGAGTGTGTGATAACAGTGACCGGGAATGACTTCTAGACTCATCTCATACCACGTTTTTGTAGGTGAGTACCCTTTAATCCTCACCCTGATTGTGAAAGAAAATCGTTAAGTATCAAAAGTTTTCTAATTGTGTTTCTAATTGGTCTAATTTTCTGACTACCCCTTTGAAAGAAGACTCCAGTGATCAGATTTATAAAGAATGACTTCAAATTTCAGGTGTTCCTGTTAGCTTGGATTTTCCCCTTGCTGAGATTTTTAGAACAGGGCTATTTTTCTTTAATGTGACCAGACCTCCCTTTGGTGCTTATGAGTATTTTACTCCTGTCCTCCTGACAGCAACTCCTTGCCTATCCCTGCCCTTTTTTTTTTTTTTTTTTTTTTTTTTGAGACGGAGTCTCGCTTTCTCACCAGGCTGGAGTTCAGTGGCACAATCTTGGCTCACTGCAACTTCCACCTCTCGGGTTCAAGTGATTCTTCTGCCTCAGCCTGCCTAGTAGCTGGGACTACAGGCACCTGCCATCACACCCAGCTAATTTTTTGTATTTTTAGTAGAGATGGGGTTTCACCATGTTGGCTAGGATGGTCTCAATCTCTTGACCTCATGATCCACCTGCATTGGCCTCCCAAAGTGCTGGGATTACAGGTGTGAGCCACCACACCCGGCCCCTGCTTTTGTTTTATCACTCTCGTTTTAGTGACAAGTATTTGTAGTGGTACCGACTCCTCATGTGTTCAAAAGAACATTCCCTTCTTACTTTTCTTTTTTCCTTTTCAAATGTATACATAACCTGTATGATTATTTGGTATTATGCTACCTATCTTTGGATAACATAATGTAATTTTTTTATGCTCACATGCAAATAAGCATTATCCAATAATAAAAAGTGGGAGATGTACTTGAATCAAAAGCTGTGATAATTATACAATCTTTAAATTAATTAATGAGCCAAAGGCAGCTAAACATTAGCATTTAGAAAGATCTCTACTGCATTAGCTACTAATGAGTTCATTGAGATCCATCACGTAACCCATTTTGGAAGGCATAGGCTGTATTTAATAATATTCAATCAAATCTAATATTAAAATTATGAACACAAGGCATTGTTGAGTGTGAAATTACCATAGAATTTTAATTGTTAAACATATTTCTTGTTGGTACTCCTAGATGAATCATAATTTGATGAGGAAGTGGGGAATCTGTATACAGTGGGCCATTTACTGAATAATAAGGAATTCTAGGGTGTCCTGATTCAGGCTGATCATTCACATACAAATTCAAAATTCATTTTTGTCTCAGCTGCTTTAGAGGTTCTGCTGCCCCCAGGCAGGAAAAGAAGGGTGCTCATTTTGACTTCTTTTCCCTCTGTTCTATGAGTTTTTTTTTTTTTTTTTTTTTAAGATGGAGTCTCACTCTGTTGCCTGGGTTGGAGTGCAGTGGCACAATCTTGGTTCACTGCAACCTCTGCCTCCTGGGTTCAAGTGATTCTCATGCCTCAGCCTCCCAAGTAGCTGGGATTGCAGGTGCCCGCCACCATGCCTGGCTAATTTTTGTATTTTTTAGTAGAGACGGGGTTTCACCATGTTGGCCAGACTGGTCTCGAATTCCTGACCTCAGGTGATCCACCCACCTCAGCCTCCCAAAGTGCTGGGGTTACAGGCGTGAGTCATCATACCCAGCCTTGAGTGGATTTTCATTATTAATACATATGTTATTAATTAAGGTAACATCAGTTTCTGCAGTACATACAGTTTCTTTCTCATTCCCTAAACAGTTCAATCTGTTTCCAGTGAGGCAGTCTCCTCACCTCTGAGAATTGATTCAGGACTTCAGCATTCTTTTCTTTCATTTTGTAGCTCTACCATGTTCAATATATGGTTTCCAATATTACCCTGGGCTTTGACATCCAGAGAGGAGAGTGTGGAGAAAGCAATGCCATCTTTTTCACCATCTCAGCCAGGAAGTGACACATATCCTTTCTACTTACATTCCGTTAGTAGGCACATGTCACATGGCCCCACCTTGATGTGAGGGGTTGGGCAAGAGCTATTCCCTGGTTGGACGACTGCTCCATTAACAGCTCTACACTATGGTCAAGTCCAACAGAAGATAAAGGTAAAAAATTAAACAAGAAACAAACAATACACTATAGAAAAGGAGCCCTAATACTTGTTGGCTGCTTACTGTGTTTGCCACACATGCCTTTACATTTTTGTGTACCACTCCCTCAGAAATGATGTTCTTTCCAGAATCCCTAGCTTAACACAGTGATCCATTGAAGGAGCTTAGAAGACTTGATTGGAATCAGTATTCACTGGACAAACATAATGGGCTGTTGAGATGTAGCTCACAGGACAAATGTTTTATAAAATGTTTTTTACAGTAGGCCCCTGTCTTTATGGTAACATCTTATATAATCCCCTTACTTTAGATAACTTTTTTTGTAACCATAAACAATAGCCAAAAATAAGCAAGGAGAGAGAGTATGATTTGCAGGAAAGTTGAGAGTTGAGGCTGCACAAGGGCACATCCGTAGGTTATTTGTCCTCTGTAATCACCAGTATCTTGGCAGATCCTTGATAAGCACATGGTATTCACTATTTGAAAGTCCCGATCTGAATTTGGACCACGTGGAGGAGGCTCCAGGTGACTTGGGTCTCAGCCATGTCCATCGTCTAAGTAACAAGCATGAGATAAGCATGCAAGTCATATAAATGCAAGGTAACAAACAGGATAAAGGTGGAGGGCTCAGCATTAATTACTATTCTATGATTACGATAATTTTATTTTATAAGATAAAAGGGCATGTAGTTTATTATTCAAAGCATTAGCCCGTGTAAGGGAAGCAGTGAAAGCTCTATCTAAGGTACCAAGAGGACGATGTCTGACTGCCCTGTTTTGTGTATCTTCTAATCTCCCATTGCTCCATTCTATAGCCAGAGTGACCTGTGTGCATTACCTGTTGGCGTGGCTTCATTTTTATCTGGTTTAAAAAAATGTGTCCATGTTTCTCAGTTATCTTAGAGGCTGTTTTCAGTTGAGTAAGATTGAGGCTTTAGAAATGAAATGGAGTCAAGGTTGCCACATGACACTTAGGGCTGTACTTATAGGGGGTGGCATTTGATAGGGGCAGGATGGAGAACTCTCTGAAAATAGATAACAGCTACATGTATTGAATCCTCCCAATGTGCAGTTAGTACCTGCCTCACATTGTATCTGCACTATTCCCTTTAATCCTCACAAGGAAGAAGAGACAGGTTCAGAGAGGTAACCTGCTCATGGTCACCCAGCTAGTAAGAAAAGGAGCCACGGTATAAACCGACTCTGTCTGATTCCTAATCACAGACTCCAAGCTGAGAGTGAAAAGGTCTTTCTAGAGAAAGGTGCTAGAGAAACCTGAGAGTAGATAACGATAGAAATATCAAACTATAACCGTGTTAATTAAAGATTTCTGGATCATCCTGCACCACGGCCTTGACTGTCATTAAACCAGCAGCCCCTTTACCAATGAGGACTCACTGCCATTCATATCCATCATGGTGACCTTTCCTGGTGGTACTTAGAGCTATTTGTAAAATAAACACAAGCTAAAAAGTAATCAGTTTTCTGGTGGTTTAATGTGTAAATATTCTTTTCATTGTCAACTGATCCCTACATGCGACAGTATATGAGAGAGCAGTGAGCCAAGATTTCCCCAGCCTTCACAATTACAATGTTAATGGCCAATTAAGGGTATATGCTCAAAGTTTTCTTTCATAACCCCACTGGAAGAATAAAAGCATATATTCTAGGACGCTGGCATAAACCCATCCGTAATGCAGGGCGCCGGCCATGGTGACTATCTTGCAAGTGATGAATGGCAGTGATGTTCAGGGAGCTACTCCAGCGTTGCTATTTATTTTGAAAGTGCGCAGGGCAGTCAGGTTTCACAACTCATTAGAAGTATTGGGTTGTTACAGTAAATACCAATAAAAGGTACAACCACTCTAGGGAACTGGTGGGTTTTATAAAAAGATCCTTTGTGTTGTATACTATATGTCAGGTTGCCTCAAAGTGATAGTTTATGTATCAGTGAGAAAGGCAAATTATTTCTGTAGTAAAAGGGAGTTTAATTTATAATACCATTAGAAGGAAATGATAGAAATATCACACTATAACCATTTTAAAGATTTCTGTTTTTTTTTTTTTTTTGAGGCAGAGTTTCGCTCTTGTTGCCCAGGCTGGAATGCAATTGCGCGATCTCACTGCAACCTCCGCCTCCTGGTTTCAAGCAATTCTCCTGCCTCAGCCTCACAAGTAGCTGGGATTACAGGCGTGCGCCACCATGACCAGCTAATTTTGGTATTTTTAATAGAGACGGGGTTTCACCATGTTGGTCAGGCTGGTCTTGAACTCCTGACCTCAGGTGATCTGCCACAGCAGCCGGCCAAAAATTTGTTTGTTTGATGTGTGTTCTTTTGCTTCTGAAAGTGTTGGCCAGTATTTGGCCTCTGCCAAACAGTTCTACCAATTTGGGGAACATTTACATTCTCCAATTGCTTCTCAACTGTTTTCAATCTCACCCGCAAATACTCAATTTGGTGAAATCCTTGCGAAAATTAAATTAATTAGGATTACTTTACTAGCGGTAGGTTAATTGTAAAATCAAATACACTCTCTCCATCCCCCCAAAACTTATAAAGGATATATAATAGGAGAGTGTTTGCTCTCCTCTAATGATGATTCAGGGACTTAGGCTTCCATTGTGCAGCCTCACCATCTATTCAGCTGCAGTGTCCAATACAGTGACTACATTTTTAAAAACTTATTTATTTATTTATTTGAGATGGAGTTTCGCTCTTGTCACCCAGGCTGGAGTGCAATGGTGTGATCTTGGCTCACTGCAACCTCTGCCTCCCAGGTTTAGGCGATTCTCGTGCCTCAGCCTCCCGAGTAACTGGGATTTACAGGGATGCACCACCATGTCCGGCTAGTTCAGTATTTTTAGTAGAGACGGGATTTCACCATGTTGGCCGGGCTTGTCTCAAACTCCTGAGCTCAGGTGATCCACCTCCTCGGCCTCCCAAAGTGCTGGGATTAGAGGCATGAGTCACTGCACCCGGCCAGTAACTACATTTTAATTTAAATTATATTAAGTTAAATAATATTAAAAACTCAATTCCTCAGTTGTGCTTTACATATTTCAAGTGTTCATATGTGGCTGATGGATACCATATGAGATAGGGCAAGTATAAAATATGTTCACGATCTCAAAAAGTCCATTGGACAGCCTTGTCTTCTTACTCCACCTAGCCAAAGGGGAAAGAGAGTGTGGAGGGGTCAGGCCTTTCACCAGAAAGCTGTGGCCTGGACATGGCATACATCACTTCTGCTCACATTTTGTTGGTGGAAATAATTCTTTTGAACTTCTATTCAAGGGGCCCTGGGTGGCACAAATTCTATTCTGTTTACAAGAGGAAATGAATTTTGTTTATAGGCATTTCTACTACATTAGATCAATTTAATAATCCAAATGTGGCCTAGAGAAGAAAAGCCTTTGGAAATAGACAGATTTAGATTCAGGTTCTGCTTCTGCACCTTCCAAACTGTTTGACCTTGGGTAATTCAGATATCCCGACCTAACCTCCTTGTTTTTATTTATTTTTATTTAAAAAATTTATTTTTACTTATTTAATTTTAATTAATTAATTAATTTTAGCGACAGGGTCTTGGTCTTGTGCTGTTACCCAGGCTGGAGTGCAGCGGCATGATCATAGCTCAGTGTGGCCTTGAACTCTTGGGCTCCAGCAATCCTCCTACCTCAGTCTCCTGAGTAGCTAGGACTACAGGCCATGTGGCACACTACCCAGCTAATTAAAAAAAGTTTCTTGGTAAAGGCAGGGTCTTGCTATGTTGCTCAAGCTGATCTTGAACTCCTGGCCTCAAGTGATCCTCCTGCCTCAACCTCTCAAAGCACTGGGATTCAGATGTGAGCTACTGCGCCTGTCCAACTTCCTCATTTTTATAAGACAACAGTGGTGATATCTAATTCCTAGGACCTTTGTTAGGTTGGAACGCATGTAAAAATGCAAATGTGCTTTAAAGTTCAAATACACACACACACACACACACACACACACACAGTCATGTGCGGCATAATGATGTTTCAGTCAACAATGAAGCACATAGTGGTCCCAAAGATACAATAGAGCTTAAAAATTCCTGTCGCCTACTGACATCATAGCTGTCCTAACATCACAGCATAATGCACTACTCACATATCCGTGATGATACTGGTGTAAACAAACCAACTGATGGCCTGGCACAATGGCTCACACCTATAATCCCAGCACTTTGGGAGGCCAAGACGGGAGGATCACTCGAGCTCAGGAGTTTGAGACCAGCCTGGGCAACACAGTGAGACCTCATCTCTATTTACATAAGAATGTAAATATTTTTTTAAAAACAAACTGCACTGCCAGTCATATAAAAGTGTAGCACATACAATTATGTATAGTGCATAACACTTGATACTAAACAACTGTGTTACTGGTTTATGTATTTATAATATCTTTTTTTTTTTTTTTTAGATGGGGTCTCCCTCTGTGGCCCAGGCTGGAGTGCAGTGGCGCAATCTCGATTCACTGCAAGCTCCACCTCCCAAGTTCACACCATTCTCCTGCCTCAGCCTCCCTAGTAGCTGGGACTACAGGCGCCCGCCATCACGCCTGGCTAATGTTTTGTATTTTTAGTAGAGACAGGATTTCACCGTGTTAGCCAGGATGGTCTCGATCTTCTGACCTTGTGATCTACCTGCCTGGGCCTCCCAAAGTGCCGGGATTACAGGCGTGAGCCACTGCATCTGGCCTGTATTTATAATACCTTATGCTTCTGTTGTTTTAGAGTATACTTCTTCTACTTATAAAAGCCTGAAAAACAGCTTCAGGCAGTTCCTTCAGGAAGCATTCCAGAAGAAGGCATTCTGTTCACATTTTGTTGGTGGAAATAATTCTTTGAACTTCTATTCAAGGGCCCCTGGGTGACAAAAATTCTATTCTGTGTATAACAGGAATTGAATTTTAGCAGGCAGCTAGGTATTTCTACCATATTAGATAAACGTAATAATCCAAATGTAGCCTAGAGAAAAGCCTTTGGAAATAGCAGACTTGGATTCAAGTTCTGCTTCTGCACCTTCCAAACTGTTTGATGTTGGGTAATTCAGATACCCTGATTCAACCTCCTTGTTTTTATTTATTTTATTTTAGCTCCATGAGTGCTATTGACCCTGAAGACCTTCCAATGGGACAAAATGTGGAGGTGGAAGACAGTGATATTGATGATTCTGACCCTACGTAGGCCTTAGTTAATGTGTGTGTTTGTGTCTTTGTTTTTAACAAAAACATTTCAAAAGTGAAAAGACAATTTTAAAGTTTTTAAATAAGAAAGCTTATAGAATAAGGATATAAAAATACTTTTGTGCAGCTATACAATGTGTGTGTTTTAAGCTAAGTGTCATTATAAAAGAGTCAAAAAGTTTAAAGAATAAAAAATTTATAAAGTAAAAAAGTTACAGTATGCTATGGTTCATTTATTACTAAAGAAAGAAAATTTTTCTTTTTTTTTTGAAACAGAGTCTCGCTCCAGTAGCCCTGGCTGGAGTGCAGTGGTGTGATCTCGGCTCACTGCAAGCTCCGCCTCCCACGTTCAAGCGTTTCTCCTGCCTCAGCCTCCCGAGTAGCTGGGATTACAGGCATACACCACCTCGCCTGGGTAATTTTATATTTTTAGTAGAGATGGGATTTCTCCATGTTGGTCAGGCGGGTCTCAAACTCCCGACCTCAGGTGGTCCACCTGCCTCAGCCTCCCAAAGTGCTGGGATTACAGGTGTGAGCTACTGTGCCTGGCCAAAAACTATTTTTAAAATTAAATTTAGTGTAGCCTAAGTGTAGAGTGTTTATAAAGTCTACAGTAGTGTGCAGTGATGTCCTAGGGCTTCCCATTTCTTTACCCCTCACTGACTCACACAGAGCAACTTCTAGTCCTGCAAACTCCACTTATGGTGAGTGCCCAATACATGTGTGACATATTTTATCTTTTTTTTTTTTTTTGAAATGGAGTTTCACTCTTGTTGCCCAGGCTAAAGTACAGTGGCACGATCTTGGTTCACTGCGACCTCCACCTCCTGGGTTCAAGTGATTCTCCTGCCTCAGCCCTCCCGATTAGCTGGGATTACAAGTGCCTGCCACCACACCTGGCTAATTTTTGTATTTTTAGTAGAGATGGGGTTTCATCATATTGGCCAGGCTGGTCTTGAATTCCTGACCTCAGGTGATCCACCTGCCTTGGCCTCCCAAAGTGCTGGGATTACAGGAATGAGCCACCATGCCCGGCCCACATTTTATCTTTTATACTGTATTTTTACTGTGCCTTTTCCATGTTTAGATATGTTTAGATGCAACTTAGCACTGTGTTACAACTGCCTATAGTATTTAGTATGGTAATATGTCGTACAGGTCTGTAACATAGGAGCAGTAGGCTGTTCCGTACAGCTTAGTTGTGTAGTGGGCTCTATCATCTAGGTTTGTGTGAGTACATTATGATGTTCACATAGTGATGAAATTGACTAACAGTACATTTCTTAGAACACCATTGTTAAGTAACACATAACTCTCTGTGTGTGTTTATGTATATACACTTATGTGATAAATTGCATCATTGACCTCAACTCTTTATCCCTCCCTGAAATCTTGCCTTTTTCTACACCGCTTTTTGGTATAGTTTCCTGCCTCTTGAATCTAGGCTAACTTTGTGACTTGTTTTAGCCAACAGGATGAAGGAAATGTTATTGTGCCAGTTCTGAGCCTAGGCCTTAGGAAAGTTTGTGGGTTTCTGCCATCACAATGAAAAAAACCCGCTTGGGCTAGCCTGCTGGTCTCAGAAGGAGGCTGATGGACCAGAGCTGTCCCAGTTGGCCCCTCTTAGTTCAGCCAATCCTCAGCGGATGCATAAGCTAAACAAATGCCTGTTATTGTATCTCGATGAGTATCGTAGTTGCTTGTGGTACATCCTAGTGATATTAAATCACCGCAACTACAACTTGAAAAAGTTTTAACATTTTAATTAATATAATTTACCTAAAATATAATAGTAAAAGCCAGTAAAGAAAACGTTTGGCTGGCTTTAAAATACACACACACTATATATGTATGTATACACACACATGCACACACACACAAACACACACATATATGTATATAATTTTTATTTACATTTCCTGGTACTTTTACTACTGTGACTTGAAAAGGAGAGCTCTTGATGTAGTCAGTAGCAACAACAAATGAGATGAGATAAAATGATAAAAGAATAATTATGTGATCAATGCTTTTAAGTAAGAGTAGACAAACTTTGTGTAAAGGGCAAGATAGTAAGTATTTTTGACTTTGCACCTACTCAGCTTTGCTTTTGTAGTGTGAAAGCAGCCACAGACAGTATGTAAACAAGTGAGTGTAACTGTGTTCCAATAAAACTTTATTTATAAAAACAGGCAGCAAACCAAATCCACAAGCCATAGTTTGTAGACCCCTTTTCTTAGGTATACTAATTATTGGTATGGAGATAAATAAACTTAGATCCATGCCTCATTCCATATACTGTAAACAAAGAGGATGTGATGTTATAAAAAGGATACAAAGTTGTAAGACATGAAAAAGAATTGTTACACAGATTGTGAAGGGCAACAGGGCTAGAGCCTTTGTTGAATTGAATGAGACCCTCTAGTCTTTTGCCTAATACTTAGCACAGGGCATGCCTTAGGACTGTGAATTTTTGTTAGAGCAATAGAAAACTATTATAAACAAGGCTGATGGGTTTAATTATATTAAAAAGGCCTCAAATTTCTGCTCTATAAAAATCAATTAAACTAAGATAGAAGGGAAAATAATATAAAAGAGTAGACCTACTCTGTAAGTATATCTCACTACTACTTCACCAGCCTGGGGTACTTTTAAGTTCATATCACACTATCAATAAATTCTTTATTTTATCTTTTGAAGTCTCTTCATCCATGGGTTTATTTAGTCCAGGATATCATTCTTTGATGTGCTGGGTTGTTGGAGAAAAACTGGAAAAATCTAACAAGTATCCAGTAAGCCCTGATGTTGCTATCACAAGGGGTCACGTGAGGCCCTGGGGATTCTGTTGTTTGGCTGCTCTTCTTGGCAAATGGTATCCAGCCCACCCAGTGTCTAATGTGTCAAGATATTCCATTGTTGATGGCACCATAGCTTAGACAAGCTCCCTTTGTACTGGTCACAACCACCCTTGCCACAGAGCTGCTGCCAACACGGTTGTGGGAAAGGGAAACATCAGAGGGCTTCTGGGAGTAATGCCCTCCCCAGTCTGCCTCTCGGGGCCATGTTATTTCCATTATCTCCTCCTCATTCCTAAAGTCTGTTTGAGGACTTCCCACCTCCACTCCCTCCGGTAATTCTTCTGTTCCTATAGTCTCCTGTTTGCTTCTCAAGGCTACTTATGTATATTTTTTAGCAGTCTCATATATGTGGTTAAGGCATTACTATTAATAACATGTAAAATGACTAAAAATATATACAGATAATATTTAGTGTCTACTGAACAAATGATTAAAGAATATGAACAAATATTTACAAATGAAAAAATGCAAATCTTTCTTGTCCCCTGCAGGATAAAATACAATTTCTGGCCCTTCCTCTCTAGTTCAGCTTTCTAAGTAACCTCTCTGCTTTGAGGAGCTTAGGAGAAAGAGATGAGTTGATATTCCTGCCAAAAGAGGAAATTTGAAAACAATAAAAGCCATAGGCTTCCAGCCAGAGATAAGCTAGTAGCTAAGAATCTTTGACTAAAATATTCATTTTGTAGAAAGAAATTTAAGTACTAGTTCTAATAAAGGCCCAGAGAAATAAACTTTGGAGGTAGGACTTACCAAATGGACCATAAACAGATTGGGAAATATAACT
Source organism: Chlorocebus sabaeus (assembly GCF_047675955.1). NCBI lineage: Eukaryota > Metazoa > Chordata > Mammalia > Primates > Cercopithecidae > Chlorocebus > Chlorocebus sabaeus. Next base: position 12,721,906 of record NC_132918.1, read on the forward strand.
TTAAAAACCTATACAAAATGGTAGTTGTGCTCAGTGGTTTTAATAAACAGCCACTTTCTCCTGTTATGGCACTAGTTATAAATTTTCTTTTGTATTAAAGAAGAAAATACAAATAAGTGGGGAGGTTAAGGGTCTGGGCTCTGAAGTCAGACAAGCTGTGTTAAATCCCTGCCCTGCCACATAACAGTGTGACCTTGGGTAAGTATTTTTAACCTCTCTAAACCTTAGGTTCCTCATTTGAAGAGAGGGAAAATAATCGTAGCTCTCTCAGGGGGTTTCTGTGACCATTGAATGAGCTCATGCTTGTAAAGTGCTTAACATTCATAGCAAACAATTAATATCACTTATTACTTTTGTTACCCATAATCCTTCTACTCAGATATCACTGCTGTTAACGTTTTGATGTACAGGAGGGGTCCTCATTAATTGAATATTTATTACCTAAGTCACAGCAGTTACAAACTTGTTAGAATATAGCAGCATAAAAGTATTAGCTCATTAACTGACTAATTATAAAATATCTGCTCTTAGACATACCTTCCTGCTTAATCCTTGTGTCCAGCCCACCCAGTGTATCAACATCTGATGTTTCAATGCAAACACAAGGCAAATTGAAATATGAAACTGCAAATCTTACACAAAATGCAGGATTTCATGTAAGCAATGCTGGGAGTCTTATCATTGAGAAATGAGAATCTGGCAGAGTTAGACCAGTTAACAAGTGAAGAACAGAAAATCAGCTGTGATAGTGGCATGAGAGGCCCCTTGAAAGAGAATGATTTGAATATTAAAGGATAAAGAGAGGCTCTTGGGAAAATTGATGAAACTCTCAAACATTTCTGCAAAAGAGACTCTTTACCCTGGCTTTTTGGACAGGAGCTAATTTTGCCAGATGCTTTTCTTAGACTCCACTTCTTTCCTGTAGTTGCATCTTGCTAGGCCCATGACCATCAAGGTGTAACTGGCTGGGCCTGATGGGTCATGCCTGTAATCTCAGCGCTTTGGGAGGCTGAAGTGGGCAGATCACTTGAGCTTAGGAGTTCGGAACCAGCCTGGGCAACATGGTGAAACCGCATCTCTACAAGAAACACACAAATTAGCCAGGTGCGGTGACATGTGCCTGTAGTTCCAGCTACTTGGGAGGCTGAGGTGGGAGAATTACTTGAGCCTTTGAGGCTGAGGCTTGGGGAGCCATATTCGTGCCAATGTACTACAGCCTGGGTGAGAAAGTGAGACCCTGTTTAAAAAAAAAAGTGTAACCTTTAGGGTGGATTCTCCAACATAAACAAATCCTGTAAATATTGCTTTTGAAGAAATTGTGGTCTACACTGATGCCCTTTTGTCTTTCCTGACAGGGGTCTTATGTAACAAAGAGGATTGTTGAGTCTGCAGAAACATAACCTACTTACAGAAAGATCAGATCTCTTGGCCTTTCTGCAGCTGCTACAGGGTTTTTGGTAGCACGCCTCTCATTTCTGGTAGTAGATCCTATTGAGAAGCTGATGAAGGTTAATTATCCCCCTTCCAGAAAAATGAACATTTGTACCTAGCATGAAAATTTTCATACAGCTTGAAGGGAATTCCAGTGAAATCCATTTACAGATCATAGGTTAATAATCCATGTTTTAATTATTACATTTTAATACCTGAAAATATTTATGTATGGCAGACACATCTGACAGCAATAACTGAAGTATACCCTGAGAATGACCCTGTATCGCAGATGCACCTGACAGCAATAACGTAAACAGCTGAGAATCACCCTGTGGTCAAAGAAGAATGTATGTTTGGAGTTCTGAGCTAAGGAATCTGGGAGTGGCCAACCCAGAGATTCACTCCTTACCTGTAAGGAATAGCTGAACCCCTGGTCCATCCCATGGAATACAGGCCATACAGGGCGTTGAGGCCCTTTGTTTTGGGTTAAATGAGAGTTGCCAGGTGGAGTTTGCTGGGGGAGGGTGCTAAGTGAAAATGCTATATAAACTGCATTCCTTTTTTAAGCAGTTGTAGTTCTCCTGTCCCGCCTACTGGCACTGAACTGCCCTGTGTGTAAACCCTATGTCTTGTTTGCTGGCTCCAGGTCTTTTCTTTGGCCTCTTGAACATGGTACTATCCTTATTGAAATTGGTAGGGGACCAGCATGACAATTATGCATTTATAACCTTAGAATTCAGTGAGCTTTAATGCAATAAATACATATTGAACATTTGCCCTTTGCTTATATCTGTAGAGGGTAAAGAAGAAATACTGGACATAGCTCCTGGGTTTCAGCTAAACTAAGGGAACAGCCAGAGGATGCAGATAGGACATAGTGAAATAGAAAGCCACCATCAGTCCATGTAGCCAGAGAGTTACCCAAAAATGTCATCTGCAAGAGGTATTAGGAAGAGCCTATAACATAGGGAGGTGAGGGAGATGCCCCAAGAAAAGTTTCTGTGCTCCTCAAGGTCAGGATATGGGAAAAGTATGCAGATAAGAAACATAGACTCAAAGAAGAAAGGAGCTTGAGTGAAAGCCCTCTTACGTGTTCTCATCTGGGGCCATACTGATGTCGGTTTATTAATTGAACTCACCAGGCAGTCTGTTCGTCCATCAGCTCATTCTAGGCACCTGTATGGTGATTACCCTGTCATGAGCACTTAGCAAGGTAGATGCTTGTTAAGTGCACTTAAGTAAGTTCTTATTTACTTAAGAACTGAGAATGAGTGATCTACACAATGAAAAACGTGAAGTTATTTATTAAGCAACACACCCATATCCATATTCATATGTACCATATGTACAGGATTTAAAAAGCACTTACAGGTATGGCTCCTGGTTAGTGCTGCTGTTTTCATGAATTTCTCCTCACTAGAATATTGTGGGAGCCATCAGCCAGGTGGAACTTTCTGCACAAGTTCTTGAAGGTGCGACTCTCCTTACTACAAATTCAGTATGCAAAACACCTACTGTAAACAAAATTATCTTCTGTCCTGGGGCTGGCGGGGTCTGATAGGCTATTGTTGGTTTTAGCAGGAAATGGATTGACACCTAGAAGAATCTTCCATGTGACTTCCTTTCTTTTACTATCTACTACTTAGTTCGATTCCTATAGTTCTAGAAATAAGAAGGTTTAAAACTATTATTTACTCTATCAAAGTAATTATTTTGCTAGACATATTTCTTATGTTTAGGGTGGGATGTTGGAGATTGTGATGGGTTTTTCTGCCTTCTTTTCACTGTAGTAGCAAGAATTAAAAGGATTCAGCTTGCTGCCTTGCCAAAATTTTGCAGTTTAGCTATTTAATCTTCAGTACAAATGAATCCCACCTGCAGATTCACACAGACACACCTGGGTTGGCTGAAATAAAAAAGACTGAGAGGAACTGAGAGACAAGACAAACATACAATTAGAAGCCAATACAGATTAGTACATGACCAAGTGCTCAGCTGTATCGTAAGTTAATATGAACAGAGTCATGCTGTAGAGAGACGTGGGTGCTGTTAGAGGTCTGGGTGGCAGTCACCTGAGTTTGAAGCATACATTGGATGGACTGTGGGAAAGAGAATACGAGAAGCCAGAGGGTGACCATCATTCAAAGTAGCAGAATTATGTGTTTCCTACAAAGGCAGCATGACGCAGAGCAAAGCACATGGGGATTATAATGCATTCATTTGACAAATATTTATTGGGAGCTTACTATGTACTGGGCCCTGTTCTAGGATCTAGACACAGATGAGTGAATCAAACAAAGTCCCTGCTCACATGCTAGGATAAGAAGACTTGTGTTTGAGCCTGGCTCTACTAATTATTATCTTGTTCATACTACTTTACCTCTTTAAGCCTCAGATTCTTGTCTATATGGTTGAATTATTCTAATTCCCTCCCAGTTCTGTTAAGGGTAGGCTATCCCAGATAATGTAATCAAGCCATTTAAGAAGCTATAACATTCAATGCCAATTTTAGCTCCTATTCCAATTGGTGAATGACAGGATGTATGGTTTTTATCTTTTTTGGGTGGTCCTGACTTAAAATGTGAAATTTTGGAAGAAGAGAAAAGTTGTTAAATGGCTAGTAAAATATAATAAGGTGCAGGTGCTGAGCTAACTGGCCTCTCCTCTGCCTGAAAGCTATGTCCAGGAATACAGCCTTTGCCCAGGGAAGAATTAGAGGAGAGTGAGCAAAATGAAGGTAGACCAGTGGCTCAACATACGACAGCTGAATTTGATGAATGAAACACCAAAGAAAAAATAGCTGTACTAGTTTATGAGGGAAATATGCCAAGTTAGGGCAAAGATATCACTCAAGTGCAAATGTAAGCACCTGATGTGCTATATGCTCTTGGATGATGTTGTAGACAATGTATTTTTAGAAAGTTCATCATGAATGGAGCAGTGTTTCCTGAAGTCCACAGCGTTTAAGATCAACCACAAATACTGTATTTCTTCATAAGAACTTACTTAGACTTGAAAGCTATGGATTGCTTTCCTTTATGTCTTTAAAATGTTTCTATATGGTTTGTTGGTTGTAGTGACCTAAATACCTTCATCAAGCCACAATTAAGTCCTTGGGACTAAGCCATGTGCCTCTGTGGGAGGTAATTATGAAAGCTAGATTAATTTGCCATTGAATTATTTATGTAAGCATAAATATTGCAGAGGCAATTAAACCTCAGGTATTTCTTTAGGTGCGGATAAATCAATTTGCATTGTGTGCCGCTAGTTTATTTCAGGAGAAATGTTTGACAGGAAATGGAAATCTTCATCAAAAGACAAAAATACCCCAAGAACCCATCTCTCCATTAGTTTTCTTTGCTCTCTAAACATACCCTGTAAAGTAATTTTGTGTGTTATTGTAATCCTTTCCAACTGCCAGAGATAATAAGTCAAAAGACATTGAGAGTTCTCTCTTGTCAATACCAGGAAGTCAATCTTCTGTCTATTCCAGTATAATTTAGCGCAGTGAGAATCAACTGATTTCACAGATATTAACTTTATCGAATATACAAACGAAAGTGTTATAGGAAAAATAATTTCTCAGTGAATGACAGAGATAACTTAGCAATCAGGAAATGCAATCTCCTTTTGGTCTCAAAACTTACTCAAAGGCTGGAGCTCGCCTGGAATCCACCCCCCTTATCCCCCCACAAAGCAGTGATTTACAGAAATGAAACCTGTGGGATACATATTATGCAAACGCTCTGGGGAAGTGAATCATAGCACATCCAAACCAAAATTGATGGAGCTGCCGTGAAACTAAGTTATTAAATTTGTGGTGAAGGGGAAAATGCAGAAGGTAACACTTTTAACAGTATCTCCTATATAAAACCAATCAGCTATTTCTAAAGAAGTTGTTACTGGAAGCCGTTGCATCCTCTGCCCTTCTAACCCCATTGTGTTCTTCCAGTCTCTATCTTAAGTTTCTCTCATCAGACTAGTCAAGATTTCAGATCCTTTACATTTACCCTGGCACTAGATTCAGAGCTGCGTTTTGTATTTTGTCTTTTTTTGGAAAAACTTAATTTTAAAAATAATTTTTAATTGAGCAGTACAATTGCATATATTTATTGTGTACACCATGATGTCTCGATATATCCATCTACTATGGAATGGCTCACTCAAGCTAATCAACATATGCATTACCTCATAGCCTTATCATTTTTTTGTATGTGTGGTGAGAACACTTAAAATCTACTCTCTCTGTGATTTTGAGTATATGATACATTGTTATTAACCATAGTCACCATGTTGTACCATAAATCTCTTGAATTTGTCCCTCCAGTCTAACTAAAATTTTGTATGATTTGAACAACAACGCGCCAATCCCCACCCCTATGCTGCAGCCCCTGGTAGCCACCATTCTACTCTCTGCTTCTATGAACTGTCATTTTTTAGATTCTGCATATAAATGCGATGACGCAGTATTTGTCTTTCTGTGCCTGGCTTATTTCACTTAACGCAATGTCCTCAAGAAACCTTGAGGTTTCTATGTTGTTTCAAATGACAGGATTTTCTTCTTTTTTAAAGGCTGGGTAGTATTCCATTGTGTACATACATACCACATTTTCTTTATTCATTCATCCATTGATGAATATTTAGGTTGATTCCTAAGTCCTTGTATATATATAGTATACACACATATGTGTGTGTGTATATATATGTGTGTGTGTGTGTATGTATATATATTATATAAGGCCACCAATACCAGATCACAGACCTCATTCAAAGCCACCCTGGTTTTACTGAATTCAGGAGCTATTTCCGAGAGCAGCTGAACATCTGGCAAATCTAAATTATCTTTATCTGGGTCTTTTCTGTGGTGGACGCACTGCAGTATCCTAAGTAAAGAAGTTGAAAGATTAACAGACTGTAATTGAGATTAACCACATTCATCTATCAAAGCACATTAAAATGGAAGCTACAGGAGGGTAGGGGCTTCTCTTCTACTGATTCAATGATGAAAATAATTTTGATTCAAATTACTATTCTGCACAATGTGAACAATAAATGATGAAGGAGTTAAAAATATACCATTTGGCACATCGATTATTTTGAAATAAAGGCACTTGAAAAACAGCAGGTGCAAGAAGACCATTCTGACCTCTTTTTTGTTTCTTAAAAGCAGGAGATGAAATTCTGTTGTGAAAGATGTCCTCCCTATTAAATAACATTCTAATCTTCAATAATGGAAAAGTTGAGGCTGAAGGACATCTATATAACACAGACTTTGTTACACTAACCCTTACCTTCTTGACCACTTCTCTGCCCAATTAACTATTCTAGCTCAAGCTCTTTTGCCTTATCATATATTCAGAATTTACTACTCTTTGTCCCATTCTGTATATAAATGTTTGACTCAAACTGGTTCTTTGGGTCTTCATTTCCTTATGAGTGCTCCTGTGCAGTGTGAAACCTGTTTTATAAAAAAGTTGTTGGCCAGGTGCGGTGGCTCACGCCTGCAATCCCAGCACTTTGGTAGGCTAAGGTAGGCAGATCACCTGAGGTCAGGAGTTCAAGACTCACCCTGGCCAGCATAGTGAAACTCTGTCTCTACTAAAACTTAGCCAGGCATGGTGGCGTGTGCCTGTAGTCCCACCTATTTGGGAGGCTGAAGCAGGAGAATTGCTTGAACCTGGGAGGCAGAGGTTGCAGTGAGCCGAGATTGCGCCATTGCACTCCAACCTCGGTGACAGAGTGAGGTTCCATCTCAAAATAAATAAATAAATGTTAAAATGAAAAATTAAAATAAATAAATAAATAAGCTGGGTGTTCTTCTGTTGATCTGTCTTATGACAATTTAAATTCAGGCCTAAGTAGGACCCTGAAAGAATGGAGGTGGGATTTTGCCTCTTCTGCAATGACCAATTCAGAGGTGCTGGGCTGCATTGTTAGTGGGGGGTGTACAAGGAAAAGACTAGCATGTGGTAGCAGCAAGCTCAAAGTGTCGGCCATTTTAAAGACTCCGTGGAAAGCCGGAATACAAGGTTTGATTCCACTCTAGTCCATCCTCTGCAACATAGAGAGTGGCTGTGTTGAAACACAAGTTTGTTCGTATCATTTCTTGGCTTAAAACACACCTTTAGCTTCTCATTGCCCTTGGAATAAGCAATCATATCCTTAATATGAACCTGCAAGGTCCTGCATGACCTGGTCCCTGTCTGTCTGTTCAGATTGATTTAGTGACGTGTGCTACAGCCATGCAGCGTTTCCTTGAAAGCACCATGCTTTCTCCTGTTCCTGGCATTGCACATGCTAATTTATGTGCCTGGATGCAGTGCTCCCAAGTCCCCCCAGTCCCATCAACTCCTACCTATTCTTCAGCACACACTTTATTTCTTAGGGAAAATTTCTCAGATGTTCATGATGTGAGGAGACAGTTCTGTGGATTTCTCTCATTTCGCATTCATCTGAGCCTCCTGAACGAAGGACATACTTGAATAGCAAATACTCTTGGAGGCTAGAGATGGTGTTTTCCTAGAGACATTTAGAATATACCTTCCTGGAGCCATTTGCTCACATTCCAGAGTAGTGATGATGTTTCCTCCTCTTCCCCAGAGATTTGATTACATTACTCTCTCTTTCTCTCCAGAGAAGTATATGAGCAGATGAACAGCCTTATAAGAGTCAATCTTCTAAAATTGAGGGTTCCTCTCCTGTGGTGCACCTTACTGCATGAGCAGGTAACGTTGGTCCCTCATCCACAGCCCTGTGGAGATGGGGGCGTGGAGGAGCTATACAAGAGACTGTCCTGGCTGCTGTTTTGGTATAACAAACTATCCATGTTTCTGACCCAGGAGTCTTGTATCTTCTGTCATTATATGTATGTAAAATTGGCAGGCTATTTTGTTAACTTGCGAGCTGGATAAAATTTCAGGTCCTTTACAGTTTCTGATTTAACATATAACTGATCACATCTCCTTTATCATAGAGTGCCAAGGCCACCCATTTATGGCATATATCACAATTTTACATGTTTTCTTTGATTATTTGATTAATGTTTATCTCTTCCAGTAGAAGGGTGGCATGTTGCCATGTTTTCTCTCTGTTGTTTCCCTTTACCCTAAAATAGTGCCCAGCATTCAGTAGTCACTCAAGTATTTATTTGTTGAAAGTGGAGGAAGAGATTAATTCTAATATAGAAGGCGAGGAAAGGCTTCACAGAGAAGAAGACATTTGATGTGGGCCTTGCAGTGTAAAATAGACAGTTGGAAACAAGGCATGTGCATTTCTGGTGGTGAAAATAGAGCAAAGTCAGGGGATGGAGTGGTGTGGGTCTGTACCACCAGTTCCTTGTGGCTTGGATGTGAACAGTGTGTGGTGGACCATAATGAAAACATGAGTCATTTTTTTTGGTAACTATGAACCCCATTTCTGAGTAAATAAAGTATAGAAAACTCTGAAGTTTACTGGAAATGAGAGATTGACATGTCTATGGAGATTTAATTTTAGTAAGGCCAAATAGAATCAAGAAGGGAAGGACTTATGATTTTAAGGGTTAAGTTCTTTTTTTTTTTTTTTTGACACTGCTAGTGAGGAAATAGATGTATGTCTTAAATCATTTGTTTCTTTTTCTTTGGGGTTGATGGAATAAGGAGAAAAATGTTCACGGAAGTACTCTTTCTTCTTTTGAATTTCTAAACTGAACTTAGTATTGGTTGATCTCAAGGCATTTTAGAACCCTAAGAAGCAAAAAACATATTGTGACCCCAAACAAAACAAAATAACAAATGATAGAAGAAACAACGTTAACTCTAGTTTCTCAGTGAGAAAGTGGAGAGGGGCTCTCTGCAGACCATGGCTTTCCTACGGACAGTCCCTGCTCTGTTCTTGAATATTTCCCTGGGATCTAGGGTTCTTCACAGAAAAATGGTTCTGCTGTACTCCCCAGGGCATCATGGGACAGCTATGCAGTAGCTCCTCCAGGCATAAAATTAATGTGCAGATTGAGCTTAATTTGAACATCTCTGACTGAATTAAGATTGCTTTTGTGTCTTTTTTATTTGTTCGCCTAATTCAGAAATGGAACTGGGCATTAGCAAATTATCTTTCAGAGATTCTTTTAAGGAAAAAAGTATAAGAATATGAAATCATGTCTCAAAAACCTACAAGGAAATCTTTTCTCAGAGATTGTCCTCAGTAATAATATGTACAAAAATCATCTTTAATCAGGCTGCCACGAGTAAACTCAGTTCCTTTTTAATATTATAGGGGCCTTGTTAATTCTTGAATTCTACTGTATTTAGTTATAATCTCTAGGATTTTTTAACTCACATAATTCTGCTGCTTGTCTTTTTAGGAAATGGCCACATATAGATAGCTATGCCTCCTGAAAGTGTGGGTGACTGTATATAACTTTTCCATTTCTTTTTTCCGCTGGTGTTGCTATGAGTGTGCCTGACTTGATTCTAACAATGTTCCCTGCCCACCCTTTCTCTTCTGTTGTCAATTATCTTCTTTGGGAGGAGCCTCCAGATGGAACAAGCCGGTTAGAGTCGTGTGTAAAGTGTATGCAGATCAAGTATGAGTGATGGCCTCGGGAGCTCTGTCAGTCAGGATCAGGCTGGCCTGCACATCAGAGAAAAACCCATACTAACACCCACTTAAACAAGACAGATGTTTGCTTCTCACATAAAATACATGTGGAAGTAAGGCATTTAGGGCTGGCATGGGGTGTTGGCAGATTTTAGGTTTTTTTTTTTTTTTTTGAGATGGAGTCTTGCTCTGTCGCCCAGGCTGGAGTGCAGTGGCACGATCTCAGCTCACTACAACCTCCGCCTCCCAGGTTCAAGTGATTCTCTTGCCTCAGCCTCTTGAGTAGCTGGGATTATAGGTGTACGCCACCACACTCAGCTAATTTTTTTACTTTCAGTAGAGATGGGGCTTCACTATGTTGGCCAGGCTGGTGTCGAACTCCCGAATCTTGTGATGTGCCCACCTTGGCCTCCAAAAGTGCTGGGATTACAGGCATAAGTCACTGTTCCCAGCCTTTTTTGTCTGTTTGTTTATTTGTTTTTTGACTGAGTCACACTCTATTGCCCAGGCTGGAGTGTAATCGCACGTTCTCAGCTCACTGCAAACTCTGCCTCCCAGATTCAAGCGATTCTCCTGCCTCAGCCTCCCGAGTAGCTGGGATTACAGGCACACCACCATGCCTGGCTAATTTTTGTATTTTTAGTAGAGACAGGGTTTCACCATATTGACTGGGCTGGTCTCGAACACCTGACCTCAGGTGATCCGCCCACTTTGGCCTCCCAAAATGCTCGGATTATAGGCGTGAGCCATCGTGCCCGATCAGATTTTATATTTTTTAAATGGCTGTAACAAGATCTTCTGCTTTTCCTGAACTATGATCTTGCCATTCCCTGTCCTCCCTTTTCCCAGAAGTGAGTGTGAGACCTCATCCTTGAACCTGTCTTTGGAGAGCAGATCACAAAGGGCTTTATATGGCAGCTAGATTCCGAGATCAGAAACAAGCAGATGTTGTAAGGCATCTGACGAAGTCCAGGCCACATTGGGAAGCCAAGTGTTCTGAGTTAGAGCAGCAGTTGAGATCCCAGCCATATAATAAGCATTAACCTCTGCATATGTGAGTGACGAAGTCTTCAAATGACTCCAGCCCCATATGAGAAGCACTGAGCAAGAGCTCCCTAGACAACACTTGGAATCATGAAACAGAATTATAGTAAATTATTGCTATTGTTTTATGCCAGTGCATTTTAGGTGGTTTGTTAATCAGAAATACAAGATTGGAATAGGGGCTCAAGAAATTTATTAGTGACCCAGGCTCCTTCCAGTTGTCTTCTTTGTTATCTCTGGTGTGCAACTTTCATCTTCATGTATTAAGATGCTTCTGGTGCTCCAGCCACCACATCTGCGTTCCAGGCAGCAGAATGGGATTATGAAAGAAGAAAAGTGTACTTCCTCCCTCTTAGGGAAACTTCCTGAAAGTCCTATACAACATTTCTAGAATTTAGTGGCCAGGATTTAGTCACATGGTCACTCAGGAGCAGGGGATGCTGAAAAATGGATCTTTTATTTTGGACCATAATATACCCAGCTACACACTGCACTGTTTGAGGAGGAAAAGAAGCACAGCTGTGGAATTAGTCAACTGTTAGTTTCTGCACTGAGGGCTTTCTCGGGAGCCAAGGGCATGAGCTTTCGTGCCCATAATCCAGCACTATTTTACCGCATTCTTGATATCTGCAAGTAATGGTTAGATGACTTTTATGTGCGGTTTTTATGGTAACTGGAAGTTCAGTCTTCTCCTTCTGGTATTTCTGGGTTGGTATATGGTAATTAAAAAGCAATGCCTGATAACGCTCCTTGAAACTTCCTATGAAAATAGCCACAAATGACCACAAAAATGCTAGCACAAAAGCTATAAACCAAGGAGGAAACAGAGTTGAATCTATATAGACCGCGTTTTTACTGAAACATGGTTGGGATTAGATTTTGAAAAGCACTCTATGGCTTTATATCCTCCACTCACTGACCCAGAATATTACGGCGCGAGAAAACGGTGACTGAGGTCAATGTTCACATTTAAACGTGGGACTCTGCGTCCTCTCCAGTCAATGAATCAGGTAACTGCCTTTTATTTGCAAGACAATTATCTGCTGAACCAGTATATTTATATTATGTTCCCTAGGTCTCCCGTCCGCCCCCCATGACTTTTTCCCTCTGACATCCATTGAGAGGCCCATGTCGAGAGTATAACGTCCAGGATTCAATGTGGCTGGCATAATAAGGGAGAGGACGGGGCTGGGTGCAGTGGTTCACGCTTGTAATCCCAGCACTCTGGGAGGCCGAGGCGGGTGGATCACAAGGTCAGGAGTTCGAGACCAGCCTGGCCAATATGGTGAAACCCCATCTCTACTAAAAATACAAAAATTAGCAAGTGTGGTGATGTGTGCCTGTAGTCCCAGCTACTCAGGAGGCTGAGGCAGGAGAATAGTGTGAACCCAGGAGGTGGAGGTTGCAGTGAGCTGAGATTGCGCCACTGTGCTCCAGCCTGGGCAACAGAGCAAGACTCCGTCTCAGGAAAATAACAACAAAAAAAAACAAAAAAAAAAAAAAGAGGAAGAGAGAGGACGGGTCATGAGGAGGTGCATTCTGGGATGTCTCATTACTTTAGGAAAGGCCCTTATAGGCATAGCTGAGAACAGGAAGAGAGGCCAGACCAGAGAGAGCTGAGATGGGTGGTGGGTGGTGGGCATGGCTCTTTATGAACAACTCTTTGCTAAAAACTCAGAATGCATCTGGAAGAGTCCCCTAGATTAATGCCCAGAGGCTCTACTGCAGGACGAGAAGCTGGGCTTACTAACCTTATCTCTAGGTCTAGACTAATAGAGGAAAGTATCTAGTCCCCCAGTGCTCAGGAAGGTGATAAAGGACCCCCTCAACTTCCCCGGCTCAGTGTGCAGAGAGGCAGAGAGAGCTCATCTTATTCAGAGAGCAGTAAACAAAATTTCCCTAAACTTAATCAGATGGAAAAAATCTACAAACAAAAACCTTACCCAACTGATATCAATATTTATTTATTTCTTAAAGGATAAAGATGAAGAAAAAGAAACCTTATGAGTACTTCTCAAGGCCATTAAAGATTCTGTGTAATCCGTTGCCATCCCACAAGTACACCTACAGGCCTGTGTGATGAGAACTGATGTTCAGCATGAGAACTCACAGACACTGCAAGATTTTCAATCATCAAATATTCAATTATGTTCTCTGTGTTCTGTTTACTAAAGCAGGGAAGCAGACATATAAAAAATGGTTTTCCATAATGGGAATTGGTTTTAGTTTCACAGATACCGTACTCTCCTGGTTGTATTTGTTTGCTAGTGTAATTTAAGCCCTTACCAGCCAGCATCTAAGACAATGTAGAAAATATTGAACATTTGCTTTTAGATGATCTGAAAGCAGAATAACATAAAATGAGTATTTTAGTTTTAACCACTCACTCTACAGTATCTACTTCCAGCCTTACAATCATCCATCCATCTATCCACTTATTGTTATTGTGTACACTAGCTTTTAACATAGATCAATAGAAATTAACTGTGATAGAATTTACTGCATTATGATTCACTTTATGTGTAACATTCAAACATTTCTACTTAACGATGATAAGAAGGGTGATGAAGTAGATACTTACCATTTGCTAGCTATTGTCCTAGATGGTTTGCATGTTTATGTGCTTTTAATCCCAACAGAACTATGAAGTAGGTATTATTAATTGCCCTCATTTGATAAGTAAGGAGAATTGAAGTTACTGAAACAAAGCCCTACAGTTAAGAAGGGGTGGAACTGGGACTTGAACACAGGACTGTGACTTTAAGGACTACTACCTTTTCTACATACTAGCTATAATCCTTCAGTTTTGAAAATTTTTAGTTAATAATTACAGTTAGTGTGCATATTATACTTTATGTTTTGTAAAGGATATATCGTCTGCCTCTACTTCTCTCACCATCCCCAGGAGTATGTGTTAGTGGTCTTGGCCTCATGCATAGGTATCTTCATGTCAAATCTGGTGTTCTTTCCACTGTGGGAAATCATAGCAAATGCTGTTAGAGCTCACCCTGTCCATTCCAGTCTCACCATTTCATCGTAGACCAGCTGAAGTCAACTGCCAATCTCACATCCCATTCACTGAAGGCTTTTCCTGGCTGCTGGAGCCAATCTACCTACATGCTCAGCAGACCTAAATTGCCAGGTTATTATTATCATTATTTTTTGAAACGGAGTCTCACTTTGTCACCAGGCTGGAGTGCAGTGGCATGATCTCGGCTCACTGCAACCTCCACCTCTCAGTTCAAGCAATTCTCTTGCCTCAGCTTCCCGAGTAGCTGGGACTACAGGCGCGCACCACCACGCCCAGCTAATTTTTGTATTGTTAGTAGAGACGGGGTTTCACCATGTTGGCCAGGATGGTCTCGATCTCTTGACCTCGTGATCCGCCCACCTTGGCCTCCCAAAGTGCTGGGATTACGGGCATGAGGCACTCTGCCTGGCCAAATTGCCGGGTTATTAACACCCTCCTGTTTTCCCCTACAGCACCCCTCGACCAATCACTAATGGCTATCAGTGTATACATACCCTAGCTCCCTCACCCTGGGTGGGATAATTCTGACTGTGTGTTTTTCACCCAGGTTTTTCTCCCTAGCAGCATTGCGATCCAATTGCTCAAGTATCGCAAGGACAGAAAACCAAACACCGCATGTTCTCACTCATAGGCAGGAATTGAACAATGAGAACACTTGGGCACAGGGTGGGGAACATCACACACCGGGGCCTGTCATGGGGTCGGGGGAGGGGGGAGGGGTAGCATTAGGAGATATGCCTAATGTAAATGACGAGTTAATGGGTGCAGCACACCACCATGTCACATGTATACATATTTAACAAACCTCCACCTTGTGCACATGTACCCTAGAACTTAAAGTATAATACAAAAAATAAAAATAAAAAAAAAGATCCAATTGCTCACAGGCGTAACCCACTTGATGACACATCCTTTATTATCTGTCTTCTCCTCCCCGTCTCAGGTCCCCATGCCCCTACTTGTGTTTTCCTTCACCTATCAAATAAATTACTGGCACTCAAATTCTTTGTGTCAAGCTCTGCTTATGGAAGAATCCAAACAAAGATGACTGCATTGTGTGACGGTCCTTATACCTGATACCTCAGGGCTCTGTTATTTTCTCTGTTTTCTCCCGAACCACACTGAAAGCAGTATGAATACACAGCTTTTCCTTCATGATCCCTAGGCTCTTGTGTGTTTTGGATTCCAGTGGGCTGTTCATGAGATTGGCCAGCCGATTCCATGGTCTACTGTGAGAGACCTCTGGGGCCAGGGCTGCACTCATGATTCAAAGCTACTATGGATTTTGGTGTACTCATGTGGCCCTTACCAATGAATCATTCATTCTGACTCTGAATTGCATGCTCTCTTGAGATACTTGACTGTCTCTTTGAGTGTAGGTTTGGTCACCCATTCAAAGTGGTGGCTGTCTTGAAAGCAGCAGCTGTCTCACCTTGATTTCTCCTGGCGCTGCATGCTTTGCAGGTACTTCTCATGTGCTTGTGTTTTGAAGTATATATACTGTTTTCGATTTGTAAATTATTCTACACATGCAATGTGTTTCTCTTTAATATCTATGTCACAGCTGGAATAGTTGTTTATTTATTACCTTTAAAAAGTTAGGTTGAATTTCTGTTTTTTTTTTTTCTTTTTTAAATTATTATACTTTAAGTTGTAGGGTACATGTGCATAATGTGCAGGTTTGTTACATATGTATACTTGTGCCATGTTGGTGTGCTGCACCCATCAACTCGTCAGCACCCATCAACTCATCATTTACATCAGGTATAACTCCCAATGCAATCCCCCACCCCCACATAATAGGCCCCGGTGTGTGATGTTCCCCTTCCCGAGTCCAAGTGATCTCATTGTTCAGTTCCCACCTATGAGTGAGAACATGCGGTGTTTGGTTTTCTGTTCTTGCGATAGTTTGCTGAGAATGATGGTTTCCAGCTGCATCCATGTCCCTACAAAGGACACAAACTCATCCTATTTTATGGCTGCATAGTATTCCATGGTGTATATGTGCCACATTTTCTTAATCCAGTCTGTCACTGATGGACATTTGGGTTGATTCCAAGTCTTTGCTATTGTGAATAGTGCCGCAATGAACATGCGTGTGCATGTGTCTTTATAGCAGCATGATTTATAATCCTTTGGGTATATACCCAGTAATGGGATGGCTGGGTCATATGGTACTTCTAGTTCTAGATCCTTGAGGAATCGCCATACTGTTTTCCATAGTGGTTGAACTAGTTTACAATCCCACCAACAGTGTAAAAGTGTTCCTATTTCTCCACATCCTCTCCAGCACCTGTTGTTTCCTGACTTTTTAATGATTGCCATTCTAACTGGTGTGAGATGGTATCTCATTGTGGTTTTGATTTGCATTTCTCTGATGACCGGTGATGACGAGCATTTTTTCATGTGTCTGTAGGCTGTATGCATGTCTTCTTTTGAGAAATGCCTGTTCATATCCTTTGCCCACTTTTTGATGGGTTTTTTTGTTTTTTTCTTGTAAATTTGTTTGAGTTCTTTGTAGGTTCTGGATATTAGCCCTTTGTCAGATGGGTAGATTGCAAAAATTATCTCCCATTCTGTAGGTTGCCTGTTCACACTGATGGTAGTTTCTTTTGCTGTGCAGAAGCTCTTTCGTTTAATTAGATCCCATTTGTCAATTTTGGCTTTTGTTGTCGTTGCTTTTGGTGTTTTAGACATGAAGCCTTTGCCCATGCCTATGTCCTGAATGGTATTACCTAGATTTTCTTCTAGGGTTTTTATGGTATTAGGTCTAACATTTAAGTCTCTAATCCATCTTGAATTAATTTTTGTATAAGGAGTAAGGAAAAGATCCAGTTTCAGCTTTCTACTTATGGCTAGCCAATTTTCCCAGCACCATTTATGAAATAGGGAATCCTTTCCCCATTTCTTGTTTTTCGCAGGTTTATCAAAGATCAGATGACTGATCTTATTATTCTACACACGCAATGTGTTTCCCTTTAATATCTATGCCACAGCTGGAATAGTTGTTTATTTATTACATTAAAAAAAGTTAGGTTGAATTTCTTTAATTCCAACTTTGTGTTAGAACTAAATTCAGATTGAAGTTTATCTTGGCACTACTTAGGGAAAAAGAGGGCCTGTTAAGTTACCATTGACATAAACTAGCTTGTATAGGAAAGATTTATCTACTTAAGAGAAGCTTTTCTTTTATTGCTTAAGCTACTATTGCACATTTACAAGGTGAGCAGATCAGAGACTTATACTTTGTTACAGTAATTACAAATCATTCTTTTCTATCTCTAACCCAGAACTTTTACCAGGTAACATTGGTGTTTGAATGAATGAACACAGGAGGATTCATTCACTGGCTGGGGTGTATGAAACGTCTCCGCAGTCCCTTCGGTGTCACCCTGGGCTGCCCTACTGGAATCTGGACTCTGTCTTGTCATTTTATCTGTGTGTTCTCAGAGAAGAAGGGAGTACTGGTTAAGCATGAAACTTCCCGTCACACCCATGGGTGGTGTAATAGACACTTTCTGGGTGACCGCCCAGCTCACAGTAATTCAACCTGCCCTGACCCACAGACATGGACTCCCAGCGGCTGTGTCTGGTCCAATATGACCTTATTTTCTCGGCAGTGGCTAAATTTGTTCAGTGGTATCCTATGAATGTAAACTGGGCCACTTACATCTCTCTCCTGGGAATTTTGGAATTTTGAGCTTAAAACACTGGACCAGGGAGTCATAAAGATTGAGGGGCGTTAATTCTAACATTCCAGAAGAGTAGTTCTCAGTCCCTGGCTATGCACTAAAATCAGCTGGAAAGCTTTTAAAATATACTTATTCAAGGGATCTACCCCTTGAGATTCTGATGTAATTTGTCTGAGTGGAGCCAGTGCATTACTTTTTATTTATTTATTTTTTTACAGTTACCTGTGTGATTCTATTATGTAATCAAGGTTGAAAATCAATGCTCTACAGGAAATTACCCTTCAAACCCCTGGAGCTTTACGAACTCCTTCCCATGTCCTTCCAATAAATTCATTCTCCCCCTTTCCCCTCTCATATCTCTCTGAATCTAGCCAGAGTTTGTATTTATTCCTTATTACTAGAAGAACCTTAATACTGATGATGTTGGTGTCAGGATTATCATCTTTGGAGTTCCTTGTGTTTATGGAAGCATGCTGATTAGCCACATGAATCTCCATTTTGTTATTATGCATCTTAGTTTTTAAAAATTGCTATTTGGGCCAGGCATGGTGGCTCATGCCTGTAATCCCAGCAGTTTGGGAAGCTGAGGCAGGCAGATCACTTGAGGTAAGGAGTTTGAGACCAGCCTGGCCAACATGGTGAAACCCTGTCTTTACTAAAAATAAAAAAAATTAGCCGGGCATGGTGGCATGTGTCTGTAATCCCAGCTGCTTGGGAGGCTGAGGTGGGAGAATCATCTGAACCTGGGAGGTGGAGGTTGCAGTGAGCCGAGATTGAGCCACTGTACTCCAGCCTGGGGAACACAGCAAGACTCTGTCTCAAAATAAATACAATACAATACAATACAATACAATTGCTATTTGGGGTTTTCTAATATTTTCCTTTTCCTTTTTTAAAAGAATTAATGAAGACATTGAATAGATGATAGTGCAAACTATAATTTCATTTGAAGACAAATATATGCACATGTTTCCAACAAGTTATCTAGCAGTTACTACAAACAGCTCCAAGGACCTTAGAATTATATTTTAAAACTCTATGGCTGCAATTTAATTCTAACAATCTGACTTGCTCTCAAGAGAATATCGTCAATTTCAAATAAGAGTCACAAACTCCAAAAGACCAGTGGAGCGGGAATGAGGAGTGGGCAAGAGAAGTATACACAGGGTTGAAGAGAAATACAGCTCTTTAGGAAACCAAAATCAGATGCATTATTACAGCTAAGGGCAAGGAAAGGTCTATGACTTTTAAAACATGGCTTTTCTTCCAGTACCACACAAGTCTTACAGAGAAACGTGGGACAAGTTGACTGACTTAAAAGGACAGAGATTACATTTTCAGACACCTTCATCTGCAAACAAGTGGCCCTTTCCACTGAGGATTCAGCAGCGAAGTTATTATATCTAGCCCAGAAGCTAAATGTTGAATGTGCAAGTACAGTTTATTTGATAGAATTCAACATCATAAACAGCAGGCACCTGCTGCTTTGCTTACTGCCCCCAGCCCCGGCCAATTTTCCCCTCCCCCCGTGCAGACTCTGTAGGGGGAGCAGTGATGCAGCCCTACTGCTTTGAAGTGAGACTAGTTCTTCTAATTCCGCTATGAGCTCATTCTTGTCAGACTCTTCCAGACCCTACAGGTCTTGAAATTGTTAAAATCTCCTCTGCAAGTTCTTGCTGGTCAGCAACGTCCTGCATTAACTCTTCGACTTGACCCATGTCCTCGTAGCAGGCAGTCCTCACAGGTTTGGCAGCATAGCCCATGTTTACGAGCTCTTCTGTGTTGGGGCTGGTGTTGGAGTTGTCCTGGGCCTCCCGCTGGAGCTTGATGGTTAGCGATGTGCTGTCCATTGGCATCAGGTGCTTCTCATACCTCTTCTTGAGCCTTGGGTGCCAGGAAGGCTGCACTTTGTGTTTCTTTGCCACTGTCAGCTCCTGCTCAATCTTCTCCAGGAACTCAGGCTTCTGGCTTCCCATCTCTTCTGTGTCCTGCAGCTGCTGGATGGCCTCCTGGGGGTCAGGCTGCCCCTGTAAGTCTTACTCCCTCCTACCCCAAACGGCTTCCTGGATACCTGAACACTGATTTGGTTGTTGTTCCAGTGTCTGCTTCCAGCCCCCTCCGATATTTCTTAAAGAATATTTCATTTCTTTAAGGTTTTCAGGTACTCATTCTCTTCCTTTGTTTTTGCTTCATATTTTTATGCCTGTGTAATTCTTGTCTTACTGGCCAGATTGTAGTTTTTGGGAGTGAGCAGTAAGAATGGAATGCCTTGAAGTTGCATTGGGTGAGCTGGAGGTTAAATTTATTTTCTTTACTCTGTAAGGCCCCAATTTGTGTGTGTGTGTATTTTAGTAAGAATGCAGTGCCAGCCTCACACCGTAATATACTGTAAAATGTCTCATTTACCTGCGCTCTTTTTTGACTGTTTTTCCTTTTCCTTTTTTGCACCTATTTGCTCCACATGATTCCAAAGAGATGAGAAACAATTTATTTGAGCCTTTGTATTGCTTATTGTCAGTCTGAAAAACAATTGCCAATAAACTGTATTGATTCATATCATTAAACAGAGACTCACACATACACACGCAATAAAATTTTAGTGTGACCAAATTGCAAAATATGTCTTCAGCATGGTTGCTTTGTCAGTGACCAGCTGAGCCTGCTGATACAGGACTCAGCATACGTATGCTCCTCGGCTGTACTGACCAGCTGGCATATGGCACCATGCTGGCACAGGGTCCTGTCAGTCAGCCCCACAGGCATGCCATTCACCCAGAATTAGAACCAAAGGGAAGATCTTTTCTTTGCAAACTGTTAGCAGAAGTGACCTTTCCCAATGGCTTAGGATAATTTTGCAAGTGTGAAGGAGAGCCATTTATTAGCATAAGTTATTCAATAGCCTTATTTAAGGCTAGAACCCAGTGATTTTTAACTGAAAATATTGGCTGTGAACTGCTGGAAGGTGTAATAATATTATTCCTGTCTTGAAATTCCATTACACAGGATTGAGTCAAATAGCATCTGTAAGTCACCTGAATTTCTCTCCTGGCCAGCTGCACTTTTGATTTTGAATCATTGTGCTGCCTTGGATCCAAGGAGAGGCCCACTGTTGTTTTCACCTCTAGCCCTTGTCATCCTCTCTAGTTCTGTTTTAATGATGAGGGATGGTAAATTGGGCTGGGAATTAAGAGATGAATATTTGGATTATATTTCTACCACAAGGAGTTGCATGACCTGTGATTAGATAGGCTGGGATTTAATGGTAATTCACTGAAAAATTGCCATACCAGTTATCACCATGTCACCCAAAGATGTCCAGCATTTAGGATGTATCATTCCTTTAATACTCACAACAAATGAAACAAAATACACTCAAGGCCAAATCCACATCTGGTTGGGAATCCTAGTATCCCTGTGGTGGGGGTAGGGTTAAACTGTTCCTAGCACATTTCTCTTTGGTTTCCTACTCTTGATTTCCTGCTTCTGTTAAATTCTTATTCCCTGTTTGCATCTCACCTCCTGGTCATTTTTTTTTCCCTTCTATTTTTGTCATTAACTCCATATATGGAAGACAACTTTGTCTTTAATTTTCCACCAATTTTCTTTTACCCAAGACAGTGTATCTTGCAGATTTTTACTGAAAGTCTGGCATAAAGTGTGTGTATGTGTGTGTGTGTGTGTATGTGTGTGTGTGTGGGTGTGGGGGTGTGTGGGTGTGTGTGGGTGTGTGTGTGTGTGTGTGTGTGGGGGGGGGTGTGTGGGGGTGTGTGTGTGTGTGTGTGTGTGTGTGGGTGTGTGTGGGTGTGTGTGTGGGGGTGTGTGGGGGTGTGTGTGTGTGTGTGGGTGTGTGTGGGGGGGTGTGTGTGGGTGTGTGTGTGGGGGTGTGTGGGGGTGTGTGTGGGTGTGTGTGTATGTGTGTGTGGGGGTGTGTGTGTATGTGTGTGTGTGGGTGTGTGTAGGGGTGTGTGTGTGTGGGTGTGTGTGTATGTGTGTGTGTGTGGGTGGCTGGTGGTGCTAGAGGTTGAATTGTGTATTCCCCCAACCCCAAATTCATGTTTGATGTTTTAATCTTCAGTACCCCAGAATGAGACTGCATTTAGAGATGAAGTGTCTTTAAAGAGGTAATTGAAGTTAAATGAAATAATTGATATGGGCCCTAATTCAATATGACATGTGTCCTTATAAGAAGAGGAGATTAGGACATGGACACACACAGAAAAAGAACATGTGGAGACCCAGGAAAAAGCCATCTCCAAGCCAAAGAGAGAGGTCCCAGAAGAAACTCACCTTGCCAACACCTTGATCTTAGGCTTCTGGCCTCCAGATTTGTGGTGTTTAAGTCGCTCAGTCTGTGGTAATCTGTTATGGCAGCTCTAGCTGACTAATACAGCGGGGTGATCTCAGAATAGAACACTGCATGGGAAACAATTTAACATTGAAGAGTAGCCATCTTTATTTTAAAGATCTTTTGGCTTCTGTCACCAATGAAAATTTCTCATGGTCAGTTTTTCTTTTTAAGATCTGGTCTTTTTTTTTTTTCTTTCTTTTTTCTTTTTTTCATATTGTCAGTGTTTTTCTTTTCCTTACTCCTTATGTCTTCTGCATTCTACCTCTAAGGAGGAAGAACTCTAAAATATGTCAAGGAGGAATGGGATTTTTTGGGAAACTCGTAGCTAGATGGGGGGAAATGGAGGAGTTCAGACGCATGCTTGGGGGACAGACAGGACTGGCAGTTCACATCCTGGCTCTACTACCTCCCAGCTGTGGATTTGGGATAGATTACTGAACCTTTCCATTCATCTGCTCCTTATCCATAAGTTGTTGTGTTGGCACCTACCTGACCTTAAAACAGTGCATATAGAACACTTAGCAGAGTGCTGAGCTCAACAAATACAAACTGCTATCATTAATGCATATAGAACACTTAGCAGAGTGCTGAGCTCAACAAATACAAACTGCTATCATTAAGTCACCATCCCACCAAGGGGTGCATTCATGGGTGGAGGAAAAGGCTGATAAGTCGATGAAGGTGCCCAACCAGCCCATGAGTAAATACGAACCACGATCACATTTCCTTCAGTATACCAATGGGGAAGGCAGACCCTTCTCTTTGAATGAATGCCATCTCTCTCTCCCTTTTTTAAATGAGGTCTGCTCTCTTCACTTCTTGGTATGCCTCCTGTTCAGGTGCCATCAGGTTCTTTGAGGGCCTGGTAGCACCAAGGTGGGCCAAGACAAAGGAGCCACTGAATGAATGTCTTAAGTTTGCCTACAGAACAGATCAAGATGTCCTTTTGCCTCACAGATGCTCCACCCAACTTACAAGGTAGAAGAAGAGAAAGGAGTTTGGGGCAGATATTTTAGTTAATAATAAATAATGTTTGTGTGTATATGCGTGCATATTGTAGGTGACCTGGTGTGGTTGTAAACAATAGGATAAGATTGAAGAATACAGAAATCTGACCCTTGTCACTTTTACCATAACCAAAGTAAATCCTTTGTTGTTATTTGGGCATAAGTAGAAACAACTTATTCTAACTACACTGCTGGCATCAGCTCATTTCAAGACAGACCAGCCTGGATCATTGCAACCCCCATGGCTGGGTTCGCCTTATTTGTGTCTCAAGAATCGTGGGTAAAACTATCAAAAAGAAGCCAGCAGCCAGAGTCACCTCCCTTAAAGATGTGCAATCCAAGAAGATGACACCTCAATTACCTAGGGCAAGAGAATTCCCAAGTTACACCAGTCTGCGGCCATTAGAGATGTAAGCTGTGCAACAATGTCGATCAATTCTGGCATTTAATCTTGATTTCATCTCCTTTGAAAGCTTTCCCTTTTATATGTAATTAATAAAAGGCATTGAGGAGAAAATGCCATTCAGGCCTTGACTTTTTGCCTAATGTGAATCCTTACAATTTCTCACACAGAGCTTTTAGGGGGTAGTTATTAATTACACACATTATAGATTATACAATCAATATGCCTGAATTCATCTAAATTATCCCATAATTTGATCACACAGTAACTCAGTTAACAAGGCAGAAATAACTTTTAAATTAAGTCTAATTACCATCCTAACCACCAGATGTCAGTTTTTAAATGCAGGTCACAGATCAAAAGGCTTTTTTTTTTTTTTTTTTTTTTTTTTTTTTTACAATTGTAGGGGAGGGAATGGTGCCTGGTGAAGGAAGTTCAGCAGTCATGGTGCATGACTTCCTGGGGAGTATGCTGAGGAATTACAGCAGAGTGGCAGGGCCTTCATTTTGGTTCAAACAATGCAGACTAGAGGATGGAGTTTGTGTACTTCATATAATAGTCATACTCTGGGGTGACACTGACCGGTGTATGCCTGGGCCCCAGAAACCGTTATAAGAGTTCCTAATATGTGCTGGGTTGAACTGAATATCCCGTGGAAGTGCTGCTTTACAGGTGACAGAAGTGGAGGCGCAGTGTCTGTATAGGTCAGCAAGGTTTCCCCTGCCTCTCTCTATCTCTTTCTCTCAGCAGTGTGATCACACACAGAATGGCAAGCAACCCCGGGACTTTCTCACTTTCCAACAGAGTCCCTCAATCCAATTACACAGTACAATTCTAAAAGCTGACTCTGCTATTGTTTCTCAAATATGTCCAGATATTAACATTTCAGTGGCTAATGAGCAGTGCTATCTTTTTCTTTTTCTTTTTGAAACAAGGACTTACTCTGTCACCTAGGCTGGAGTACAGTGGCACAGGAACATGGCTTCCTGCAGCCTTGATCTCTCTGGGATCAAGCGATACTCCCGCCTTAGCCTCCTGAGTAGCTGGGACCACAGTCACACTACGCTGTCCAGCTAATTTTTTGTAGAGATGGGGGTCTCACCTTGTTGTCCAGGCTGGTCTCGGAGTCCTGGGCAGCACGCATCATCCTCCCAAAGTGCTAGGATTACAAGCATGAGCCACCACGCCTGGCTTATCATTTTTACTGTCATAATTCTATCTGATAAGTAGATAATGTACTCTGTGAAAGTGCCTCCTTCCCCACCCCCTCTATTGGATTGATACAGCTATCGTCATTTGCATGAAAAAAGATGTAGCCTTGCCATAAACATTTTGTTTTGCTAAGTTGGCCCTCATGGATAAATGGATGCGTAGCCTGACTTTCAGGTTCACTGGGATGTTTTGAAAAGCCACTGCATTTCAAAGATGCAGGGTAGTGTGGTGAACAAAAGCATTTGTGGTCTTTGAAGTTGCAGGGAACTGTGTTTTAGTCAAGATTTACTACTAGTAGTACCATTAGTACTACTACTACTAATTATTATTATTTACCTTGGGCAATATGAGTTGAGGGTAACATGTAGATTATAACACCTCTTTCCTAGAGTTATTATGAAGATTATATGAAATATTGCCACTAAAGTGCTGCACTTGGTAAGTCACCTGTTGAAATGCTGTTCGGGGAACGCTGCTGAAACTCCCTTTACTTGTGAGATTTAAGAAAACTGGCTGAAATCAGTTGGAAGCAATATGGCCAGCCCAAGTCTGTACAGAATGAGCTTGTTGATGTCACAGCCCGAATTTCCACCGTGTTTTATACTAACTCCCGCTGAATTTGCACGTGATCCACGAGGTAGCATGAAGAGATAACTGCGCATGGCCGAGGACTTTCTAGACCTCTCCCTTCCTTCCACCATCACCTAGTAAACTCAGAACACACCCCCTGAAGCTTTTCTAATAAAATGACTGCCTTAGAGCCAGCAAGGGGAGACAGATTTGAACTGCGCTCCTGTCTCCTTGTTAGTTGACCTACAATAAAAACTTTTGTTTTCTCAAAAACCCAGTGTCATGGTATTCACGTCTAGTGCATCAGGCAGCAAGCCCCTTTTGCTGGGTAATAACAGGAACTTGCAACTATCACACCATCAAGCATCACCATCAACATCGTCCGCCATCACAATCAGTCTTGTCTTCTCAGTCCCATGAGCAAATTAAGTCAATTCCTGAATCACTCCTTCTTCATTTTGTTCCATCTTTTAAACCAGCAGCCCCCAAACTTTTGGGCACTAGGGACTGGCTTCATGGAAGACAATTTTTCCATGGATGGGGGGTGGGTTGTGGGGAAGGGATGGTTTGGAATGAAACTGTTCCCCCTGAGATTATCAGGCATTAGTTAGATTCTCATAAGGAGCAGGCAACGAAAATTCCTCACATGTGCAGTTCACAGTAGGGTTCGAGCGCCTAGGATCTAATGCGGTTGCTGATCCGACAGGAGGTGGAGCTCAAGTGATAGATAATGCTGGCTGGCTCACCC
Source organism: Chlorocebus sabaeus (assembly GCF_047675955.1). Classification (NCBI taxonomy): domain Eukaryota; kingdom Metazoa; phylum Chordata; class Mammalia; order Primates; family Cercopithecidae; genus Chlorocebus; species Chlorocebus sabaeus. The sequence continues at coordinate 12,747,972 of NC_132918.1, forward strand.
GCTGCTCCTCTCCTGCTGTGTGACCCAGTTCCTAACAAGCCAGTTCCTAACAGGGCCTGGGCCTGCTGCGCAGAGGTTGGGGATCCCTGTTCTAAGCCATACGTGTTCTTCTAGCTATAGAAGAACCTCACCCTTACTGCAGGAATATGCCTCTGTTCCAGTCTACGGTTGCTTAGCAACTGTGGTGTTTCCTTTCCTTTCCCTTCCCTTCCCTTCCCTTCCCTTCCCTTCCCTTCCCTTCCCTTCCCTTCCCTTCCCTTCCCTTTCCTTCCCCTTCCCCTTCCCCTTCCCCTTCCCCTCCCCTCCCCTTCCTTCTCTTTCTCTCTCTCTTTCTTTCTTTCTTTCTTTCTTTCTTTCTTTCTTTCTTTCTTTCTTTCTTTCTTTCTTTCTTTCTTTCTTTCTTCCTTCCTTCCTTCCTTCCTTCCTTCCTTCCTTCCTTCCTTTCCTTTCCTTTTCCTTCCTTCCTTCCTTCCTTCCTTTCTTTCTTTCTTCCTTCCTTCCTTCTTTCCTTCCTTCCTTCCTTTCTTCCTTCTTTCCTTCCTTCCTTCCTTCCTTCCTTCCTTCCTTCCTTCCTTTCTTTTCCTTCCTTCCTTCCTTCCTTCCTTTCTTTCTTTCTTTCTTTCTTTCTTTCTTTCTTTCTTTCTTTCTTTCTTTCTTTCTTTCTTTCTTTCTTTCTTTCTTTCTTTCTTTCTCTCTCTCTCTTTTTCTTTCTTTCTTTCTCTCTCTCTCTCTCTCTTCCTCCCTCCCTCCCTCCCTCCCTCCCCTCCCTTCCTTCCTTCCTTCCTTCCTTCCTTCCTTCCTTCCTTCCTTCCTTCCTTCCTTCCTTCCTTTTCTCTTTCTTTCTTCTTTCTTTTTTTTGAGATGGAGTCTCACTCTGTCACCAGTGGCTTACTGCTACCTCCACCTCCCGGGTTCAAGCGATTCTCCTGCCTCAGCCTCCCTAATAGCTGGGAGTACAGGCGTGCGACACCACACCCAGCTAATTTTCGTATTTTTAGTAGAGACGAGGTTTTGCCATGTTGACCAAGCTGGTCTTGAACTCCTGATCTCAGGTGATCCACCCTCCTCGGCCTCCCACAGTGCTGGGATTACAGGCGTGAGCCACCGAGCCTGGCCGTTTCTTTTTTTAAAGCTCTGGGAAGTCTTTTATTTTTATTTCTAAATTATTGCAATAGGTTTTTTTGGGAACATTATATCATTCTTTTTGTTCATTTTTTGTTTTGAGACAGAGTCTCACTCTGTCACACTCCCGCTGGAGTGCAGCGGCGCAATCTGCTACCTTCACCTCCAGGGTTCGAGAGATTTTCATGCCTCAGCCTCCCAAGTAGCTGGGATTACAGGTGTGCATCACCATGCCTGGCTACTTTTTGTATTTTTAGTACACAGGGTTTCACAGTGTTGTCCAGGCTGGTCTCAAACTCCTGGCCTCAAGTAATTCTCCCACCTAAGCCTCCCAAAGTGCTGAGATTACAGGCATGAGCCACCACACCAGCTGAGAGTCCATTATATCGTTCTTTGCCTTTGCATCCTTACAGCGTAGCTCCCACTTGTAAGTGAGAACATACAATGTTTGGTTTTCCACTTCTGAGTTACTTAGCATAATGGTCTCCAGCTCCATCCAGGTTGCTGTGAATGCCATTGTTTCATTCCTTTTTATGGTTGAGTAGTATTCCATGGCATATACATACCACATTTTCTTTATCCACTCCTTGATTGATGGGCATTTGGGCTGCCTCCATATTTTTGCAATTGTGAATTGTGCTGCTATAATGTGCGTGTGCAAGTGTCTTTTTCATACAATGACTTCTTTTCCTCTGGGTAGATACCCAGCAGTGGAGTTGCTGGATCAAATGGTAGTTCTACTTTTAGTTCTTTAAGGAATCTCCATACTGTTTTCCATAGTGGTTGTACAAGTTTACATCCCTACCAGCCATGTAAAAGTGTTCCCTTTTCACCACATCCATGCCAACGTCTATTATTTTTTGATTATGGCCATTTTTGTAGGAGTAAGGTGGTTTCGTATTGTGGTTTTGATTTGCATTTCCGTGATAATTAGTAATGTTGAGCATTTTTTCATAAGTTTGTTATCCATTTGTATTTATTCTTTGGATAATTGTCTATTCATGTCCTTAGCCCATTTTTTGATGGGATTATTTGTTTTTTTTTCTTGCTTATTTGTTTGAACTCCTTGTAGATTCTGGATATTAGTCCTTTGTCAGATAAATAGTTTGCAAATATTTTCTCCCACTCTGTCGTTGTCTGTTTACTCTGCTGATTATTTCTTTTGCTGTGCAGAAACTTTTTAGTTTAATTCAGTTCCATCTATTTATCTTTGTTTTTGTTGCGTTCGCTTTTGGGTTCTTGGACATGAAGTCTTTGCCTAAACCAATGTCCAGAAGATTTTTTTCCAATGTTATCTTCTAGGATTTCCATAGTCTTAGGTCTTAGATTTAAGTCTTTGATCCATCTTGAGTTGACTTTTGTATGAGGTGAGAGATGAGGATCCAGTTTCATTCCTCTACATGTGGCTTGCCAATTATCACAGCTGCTGCCCTACTTTCTGACTTTTTCTTATATCTGCCTTTTCTCCCCAACGAAGGCTCTGGAAGGCAGCCTTATATTTGTCTTTGTCAGCTCCTTACCTAGTAAAGTCTATATAATAGGAGATTATATATAATGATGAATAAAAACATGTGCAAATTGTTATGCATATTCATTTGACTATGTAGGTTCATATGGATTCACAGACAAAAATGTAAAGTTGGGAAAGATCTTTGAACCCATTGATTTCATCTTGTATTTAATAGATGGGGAAACTGAGACCCAGAGAAACAATAGACACTGAGAGAGTTTTACTGTATGTTCCTGTTGTCATATATGTATATGTGTGTGTGTGTATATATGTATATATGTGTATATGTATATATGTGTGTATATGTGTGTGTGTGTATACATATATATATTTGAGACAGGCTCTTACTGTGTTGCCCAGGCTGGAGTTCAGAGGTGTGGTCATGACTCACTGCAGCTTCAAACTCCTGGGCTCAAGCAGTCCTCCTGCCTGGGCTTCCCAGAGTTCTGGGATTACAGGCGTGAGCCACCACAGCCTGGCCTACGTTTTGTCAAATTTGTATCATGTTTAGCGAAAGTTTTAGGTTAATATAGACCTAAGTATGTAACATTTCTTTTGAAGCACGTTGGATTCTTTTTTTTTTTTTTTGAGACAGAGTCTCTCTCTTGTTGCCCAGACTGGAGTGCAGTGGCGCAATCTTGGCTCACCACAACCTCTGCCTCCCAGGTTCAAGCAATTCTCCTGCCTCAGCCTCCTTAGTAGCTGGGATTACAGGCATGCGCCACCAGGGCCGGCTCATTTTTGTACTTTTAGTAGAGATGGAGTTTTGCCATGTTGGCCAGGCTGGTCTTGATTTCCTCAGGTGATCCGCCCGCCTAGGCCTCCCACAGTGTTGGGATTACAGGCGTCAGACACTGTGCCTGGCTTGGATTCTTTGTATGTGTACTGTTAGAAAGTATTCCCTTAAGAAGTTATTTTAGGGACTTTTAAAAGAAAAATCAGGAACAATTCAATGTACTGATGTTTGTTTTCTCAGACCAGACTACTATATTTATGTGTGGTCATTAGCATAGGAGATTTTAGCTGCCTACCCTCCCTCTATTTTGTCCTTTTTAACATACCTGGATTTCATTCAGGTCTCCTCCCCTCCTTCATGCAGCCCATGGGGCTGAGAGGAGCTGACCTCATTTGTCTGCAGGGACGGATCTTCTGATCTGAGACTCTAAGCCAATGAGTTTAATCTTAAGAGTCAGCCCATTCAAGAAAAGAGGTGTTTTCGTATTTTGAGCAATGAGTCAAGAGAAATTGTTTGTCAGGGCTTTATGGGAAAGATCCTCCTCTCTCCTCTAGGATCTTTCTGGGAACCATTCTCTCTCCCTCCCACTGAGTGTGAATGAGAACACTATGAGTACAGATTTCTACTGCAAACATCCTAAAGACACAGGAAGAGCCAGCCTAAAGATGAAACAACAATGTGGATAGCAGAACATGACAAGAAAAGAACATAGACTTTTCTTGATATTTTTGTGCTGCCAGATTAGCAACAAAACTACCAATGGACTTCATTTTACATGCGACGGTAGGACTCTTTAACGTGTAAGTTGGTTTCAGTGGATTCTGTTGCTTGCCTAATATTCTAGCAGAAACACTCGTGGGTAGATATTTTCCTGCAAGTACAAAATGGTTCCCTGGCAGGCAACAAAATGTAGTATCAGCTGTAATATAAATTAAAACCCTTGCAAAACCCTCCAGAGAGTTCTGAACTATCCAAGTGCTTCAGAGTGTGGTTAGAGATTTTTAGAATAGTGACTCAAATATCACACCACAACTGCTAACAACCTCAGGGACCTGTTACTATCTGAATGCTGAAGCTTTACAGACAACAACTCAAAGCCAGTACTCGGTGGAACTGCAGGATTTATGTTTTTAAAATTTTTTTATAGATTTAGGGGATACAGGTGCATTTTATTAAATGGATATATTGTGTAGTGGCAAAATCTGAACTTTCAGTGTTACCATCACCCAAATAGTGTAAATTGTACCTTATATGTCATTTCTCACCCCTCATTCCCCTTCAACCCTCCCACCTTTTGGAGTCTCCGATGTCTATTCCACTTTGTATGTCCATGTGTACAAGTAGTTTACCTCCAACTTATAAATGAGAACATGAAGTATTTAACTTGTTTCCCTTGCAGTTCAATCCACATTGCTGCAAAAGAGAGGATTTCATTGTTTTTTATGGCTGAGTAGTGGAATTGGAGGATTTTGTAAATTAGATGTAGACTGGAGGATGAGGACAAGGATGATGGAGAAGGAAGAGCTCTTGGCACACATCCTGAAAATACAGCTCCTTAATGTCTTTAAATTTCTGACAAAACTCAGTTGTGTTTAGCTCGGAAACTTTATTTATTTATTTATTTATCTATTTATTTATTTATTTATTTAGTTTGTCAATTGATATATCATATTCGTACATACTTTGGGGGTACAAGTGATATTTTGATAGATGTATCTAATATGTAATGAGCAAATCAGGGAAATGGGGACATTCATCATCTCAAACACTTATCTTTTTTTGTGTTGGAAACATTACAGTTCTGTTCTAGCTATTTTGAAAGATACAATAAATTATTGTTAACTATGATTTCCCTACTGTGCCATCAAATACTAGAACTTATTCTTTCTATTTAACTGTATTTTTGTACCCATTAGCCAACTTCACTTCATCCCCTACTCCCTTCCCTTCCGCCAGCCTCTGGTAATAACCCTCTCTACCTCCATGAGATCCACTTAGTTTAGCTCCCACGTAGGAGTGAGAACATGTGATATTTGTCTTTCTGTTCTTGGCTTATTTCACCTAGTGTAATGAGCTCCAGTTCTATCCCTGTTGCTACAAATGACAGAATTTCATTCATTTTTATGATTGAATAGTATTCCACCATGTATATACACGACATTTTCTTTTTTCATTTGTTTATTTTCATTTTTTATTTTACTTTAAGTTCTGGGATACATGTACAGAACGTGCAGGTTTGTTACATGGGTATACATGTGCCATGGTGGTTTGATGCACCTATCAACCCATCATCTAGGTTTTAAGCTCCGCATGCATTAGGTATTTGTCCGAATGTTCTCCCTCTCCTTGTCTCCCACCCCCTGGCAGGCCCCAGTGCATACTGTTCCCCTCCCTGTGTCCATGTGTTCTCATTGTTCAGCTCCCGCTTATGAGTTAGAACATGTGGGTACACCACATTTTCTTTATCCATTCATCTGTTGATGGACACTTAGGGTCATTCTGTATTATGGTTATTGTGAATCATGCTGCAATAAATGTGAAAATGCAAATATATTTTTGATATACTAATTTTCTTCTTTTGAGACAGGGTCTCTCTCTGTTGCCCAGGCTGGAGTGCAGTGGTGTGATCATGGCTCACTGCAACCTCTGCTTCCCGGGCTCGCTCAATCCTCCTACGTCAGCCTCCTGAGTAGCTGGGACTACAAGCATGCACCACCATGCCTGGCTAATTTTTTGTCCTGGACTCAAGTGACCCGCCTGCCTTTGCCTCCCGAAGTGCTGAGATTACAGACATGAGCTACCATGCCCATCCCTGATACACAGATTTTTAAAAAGTATATACCCATCAGTGAGAGTGTTGGATTACATAGCAGTTCTATTTGTAGTTTTTTGAGGAAACTTCATACTATCTTGCATAATGACTGTACTACTTTATATTCCCAAGATTATGAAATTGAATAATAATTATTATCAGATTTAGTATTATGCACTTACTCTGTGCCAAATACTGTATAAATATTTGTGCTTTCAATTGTCTGAACTGCCTTGATGTTATGCCTATTTGGTAGATGAGCAATCTAATGCTTAAAGAAATTAAGAAATATGGCAAAAATCCAAGTTATAGAGGACAGAGAAGGGAGCCACAGTTTCAATTCATGTCTTTTCGTTTTTGAAATTTGGGCTACTAGCCAATATGCGATATTATCTTAAAACCATATTATTCTGCTCATTTATCCTTTAATTCAACTATACAATGAATATTCGTAAAGTGCCAGGCACTGTTCTAGGCCCAGTAGAATGTTGTTGGTCTTGAGATTACATTCTAGTAGGGGAGGATAATCTCTGAAAAAAAATGTGAACCAAATATATATGAACAAACATATGTATTTATATACATATAAGATGCATTTATAATGTGAGATATAATGACAAAAGCGAAAACTATTTTGGTGTGGTCTCCTTACAAAAATATTAACATCCGGAGTGACAAGCTGTACACCTAACGACGGGTGCATTTCCGCTATAGAACACCTCGACATGGTTGCTTTTTGTCAGATGTTGCAATCTTTAATGCTTGCCAGTAGGTGGCGTCCATGCCTTATAAACATTAGAGACACAAACCTGGTAGGCACAGCTTACAATGAGACTTAAGTTCTTTGATTTTATAATGCTAGATCTTCCTATGCTATCTAATTATCTCTGTTGAATGGGTTGGGTATATGAAAGACTTAATCAGTACAATTTGAAATACAGGTAATGTGGCTGTGTAATTTTCAGTGACAATTTATATAACTTTTATTTTAAGGTAGTCCTAAAAGTGTACCACATTTTGTTGAAGCCTATGGATTGTATTTATATTCATGATGAACAATCGACTGAGTGATGAAAATAGGCTTAGGGAAGTGCAGCATTCTGCTAAATTATATGGTCAGAGCACAGTTAGAGTTGAGAATCTAATAAAGGTTTTTGAAGAGGAAAATGTGATTGAAAAATAAAACCTATTCCTAGAAATTGATATGCCTTTTAATCAAGCTTGCAAAGTTGTTCTGCTATTCTGCATGAAATCTTTGCTATTTTAAAGGAAGGAGAACATTACAGTATGCTGGATTTAGAAAAATGATACAAATATTTCGAGCTTTGATTAAAGATCTTTTGATAATATCCCTACCATGATCCTCGTCTTTAAAGTTAGGTTGTTGGGTTAAAATGTGTAAATTTGTAGTGTAGGGCCATTACTGTGTCTTTTCAAGTCACACTGTTTTTTTTTTTTTTTTTTTCAGTAAGGAGTTGAGATGTAGTGTTGGATGAAACCTGAGGTTTTAAGGTGAACATCATTTTAAAAGGTATGTCTATATCTTGCATCATTTACTAAAGGTAAAGCCACTGGGCCCTCACTTTTTTTTTTTTTTAACTTGCTAATACGTTTGCTAATCCATTGCACTACTGTACTTGCTGAGAATGTTATTTGCTTTCTGTCAGATTTACCTTCTGCATTGCAGGGTAACACCTTATTTTAAAAATCTCAGATCCCTTTTAGTTGCAGTGTTGAACAGCTGTCAGCCAATAGGTATTTACAAAAGATATTCCACTGGTGTCTGCAGCAGCCAATGAATTAATGACTCAGTTGCTTTTAAGCTAAAGGCTTGAGAAGTCTAGTGCTTTCTGTTCTCCTACATCTAATTTGGGAAAAGCTGTATTTTGAAAAATTATCAGAAATAAGTAAAGGAAATGCCAGCTTCATCTGAGTTTGAACTGCTAGGCTAGCATTTTGCTGTTAAATTACTCTGAAGTTAATGTGGATACATTTCTTATTTACTTTCTTTGTCTCTCTGGGTGGGTGCCTATTAGGCCAGGTAAAAATAAAATGCCAGTCATCTTGAGTTAAATTTCATTTATGAAATTAAAACCTCCCCTTTTTCTGTTTTCTTGGAGGAGAGTATTAGGAAATTTTCAGTCCCCAAAAGGATGCTAAATCTCTCAGATCCTTTCTAGGATGTTCAGCAACTCATTTCTCTATAGCTGATTCTTTCTTAAATTGGATTTAATCCAACTGTTCAGTGTGCTAAATTCTTTTAAGCAAAATCATGTCCAGTGCTTTCTTCTTCTATCCTAACTATGCCACAGAGATAAAAAGAAGTCTAGAATTTTTACCTCATATATACTTTTTGTAGCCCAGCATTAGGTTTTCTTTTTCTGAGAAATCAAAGAAAAATGAAGTAACCAATCAACTAAGAATAACAACCTGATTTTACCTGAGATGAGAGGAACTAAAATTGGTAAATTTATCTATAGCAAAACAAAATCTTTCTTTGATTTTGGTTTAATAGTGTTACTGAAGATTTTAACCTAATGATACTTTGGTAAGAAATCTTTTAGAGCATGAAAACTGTCAGCTTAGAATTCTTTGCTTAAAAAAGAAACTATCATCAGAGTGAACAGGCAACCTACAGAATGGGAGAAAATTTTTGCAAACTACTCATCTGAAAAAAGTTTAATATCCAGAATTTACAAGGAATTTAAACAAATTTACTAGAAAAAAAAAAAAAACAAAAACCAAACAATGCCATCAAAAAGTGGGCAAAGGATATGAAGAGACACTTCTCAAAAGAAGACATTTATGCAGCCAACAAACATATAAAAGAAAGCTCAACATCACTGATCATCAGAGAAATGCAAATCAAAACTACAGTGAGATACTATCTCATGCCAGTCCAGAATGGCGATTATTAAAAAGTCAGGAAACAACAGATGCAGGAGAGGCTGTGGAGAAATGGGAACACTTTTATACCGTTGGTGAGAATGTAAATTAGTTCAACCATTGTGGAAGACAGTGTGGTGCTTCCTCAAGGATCTGGAACCAGAAATACCATTTGACCCATCAATCCCATTACTGGGTATATACCCAAAAGATTATAAATCATCCTACTATAAAGATACATGCACATGTATGTTGTTGCAGCACTATTTACAATAGCAAAGACGTGTAACCAACCCAAATGCCCATCAGTGATAGACTGGATAAAGAAAATGTAGTACATATATACCATGGAATACTATGCTGTCATAATAAGGAATGAGATCATGTCCTTTGCAGGGACGTGGATGAAGCTAGAAGCCATCACCCTTAGCAAACTAACACAGGAACAGAAAACCAAACACTGTATGTTCTCACTTATAAGTGGGAGCTGAACAATGTGAACACATGGAAACAGAGAGGGGAACAACACACACAAGGGCCTGTTGGGGGTGGGGGGTGAGAGGTGAGGGGAGGGAACTAGAGTACAGGTCAATAGGTGCAGCAAGCCACCATGGCACTCGTATATCTATGTAACAAACCTGCACGTTCTGCAAATGCATCCCATTTTATTTTTAGAAGAAAAAAAGAATTATTTGCTTAAGCCAATTCACTGCTGAGCACAGAACTCGATCTGTGAGAGTCAGGCACAGAGTTCCTCCAAAAAGTCTGGGTCAGGTGCATAGTCATGCCATCTTGCCTACATTTTAGGGACTAGGGACAACGCTTTATCTATTTCTTTGAATTTTTTTTCCCTTTCACTTTGTGTTTTTGTTGGAGTACTGGTTGATAAGTTTCTCTACAATTCTTGTTAGTTCTCTGTTCATATATGTCTGCAGAACATTTAAAAAAAATAAATACTTCATTCTTCTCTGCAAACAAAATGGGTCAGGGTGGGGTTTTCGATAGAGGAGAATCTGAGAGATTAACAGTAAGTCACTTGTATAATATGGCATTTGAACAGAGTGACAGCTAGCAGGTGTAGTTCCTCCTCTCTGCCTTTACTAAGTGAATCTTTCTTGGAATGGTAAAATGGAGAAAAAAAAATCAACATTGTTTACAGCTTGAAAGAAAACCTTTCACAAAACCTTTGAAAAGTGGGGACCCAGTGCAGCTTTCTGAAGCCTCTGAGAAAAGACAGCATGGCTCACTGCTTCTAAATTAGATCACAAATTTTCTGGCTGATGGCAGCATCTTAGTGCACACCCTGAAGGCAAAGATCTGAACAAATTACATTTTAATATCTTAGGTTCATTTATCTCTGCTGAGATCACATAGAAGCAAAGAAATACACATACATGGAAATCCAATAGGCCCAAGGGACTGGCAGCAGTGCTGTACACGGGAAGAGAGGAACGATTAAAGTGAAAGTAAACCTCTCTGCCTCTGCAGCAGATGACATCCCCTGCCTAACGCACACCATCATGCTGACGGCACATACCTCTCTGGTAAAAGAGGGCAAAATAGATTTAAGAACTAAACTTGGCCTATTGAGATGTTCATGCAGTTAACTGTACAAACCCTCACTTTGTTTTTTACCCCATGCCTAGCGAAAATGCTAATTTTGACATAAGGTTTAAAGGAACATTTATTTATTTATTTATTTATTTATTTATTTATTTATGGGGAGAATGTAAGAACATTGGAGGATAACAGCAGAGAAAGGTGACATAAGATGTAACTATTCTGGGGAAGACTGTGTGCTGGGCTAAGGAGTTCCAACTTGATGCAATTGATTTTGTGAATCAGGAAAGTTTTGAGAGTAAAAATGATGACTATGGCAGAGGTGTGTATCACACATGGAGATGGTGAAAAGGAGACACATTATTTAGGACATTGTCGCAATACTCAAAGCAGAGAGGTGGGAACTAGAAGAAGGGCAACAAAGATAGGAATGAAGATAAGAAAAGTGATAAAAGGGTGATCATGAATTTTCAGGCTTGGCAACTGCTTGGAAGCAGCAACCAGCGTGAGGAGTCACGATAATGTAAGTAAGATTTTGAGATGCGGTCACTATCACTATCAGATTGGTGGCATTCCTGATAGGATCCCTAGGAATAGAAACACCTTTGGGAGGAGATGTGAAGTCAGTTTTCAATCAGGAGGATGAGGTTCCCGTGAGAGATGCAGATGGAATTGTCCATGAAGATACTGAAAATGTGAAAGAGCTGTTTGGGGAGGGGAGAAATGGGGCATAAAAGGTAGATTTTCTTGGAACGTTTATGCTTCATCTAAGAATTCATTTTTTCATTTTATTATTCAATATATATGTGTTGGTGTCTTAACTTTGTTTTACAAATGAGCCTGATAAACATTCCATTAGCTGAAAAACTCTTAAATATATGAGTGGATATTTATATTTGTTTGGTTTAATATGAGAATATGTTTTAATATTAGTTATAGTCAAGTAACATCAACACTTCTGGACATTACTGCCTCTTGTTCTACCATGGACCCCAGGGAGTATGCAAATTAGCATTTGTTTTAGTGGTCACCTGTTAGAAATAAAGCTCAAAGTCACAAATGAAATGAATGCTCCGATAGCTGATTTCTCAGCGAGGCAAAGTCTACTTCTGCAGAAGGGTGCTGCTCGTTAGTTTGGTCACCATGAGAGGACTCTGAACAAAGGAAAGCAGTGGCTTTATCTTTAATGCATTGGGCTCCTACTGCTGTGTCCAGTTTCCATTGGCTAGAGTTGGACTGCACAATCTAAGCTGAACCCAGTTGGCTAACTTGAGAAGTGCAGGGATGCATTTACACTGGTGAGAAAACAGTTTTGGTGGGGCGGGCAGGAGGCACGGTGGGGGGAGCATTACGATGGGAAGGGTAGTTTACAGAGTGAGTGGTAGATGTGGAATGTGGGCTCTATAGATAAAGACCGAGTGGAAGGTTGTTTCCCAGGGCAAGGGAACACAGAGAGTAAGGGAGTCTGGCCTTGAAAGCAGGGAACAATGGACAAGGAAACTTAACCGAGTTAACCCTTTGGAGAAGAATATCTTACTGTATTTAATATCACCTTTAGAAATAAAAGAGATTGTCAGAAAAGAGAAAGAAGGACAAAGGGCTATTGTGACACATTAGGGATACACTTATATTTAAGAGGAAGAGGAAGATAAACTCAAGAGGTTGATGAGAAAATTCAGAGAATTAATATTGCTGGTACTCAGGGAGGAGGTGGTCAAGCATGCATGATCAGCACAGTCCAATACACCAGAGAAGGCTCTAAGAATGAAGACAGGGTCTTTAGATCAGGGAGACAGGGCTATGGAGAGAGAAATTCTAGTAGAACAAAGGGTGGAAATTCGATCCCAATGATTAAGAAATAAGTGGATAATAAAATAGAGGAAGGTGAGTTTAGGATGAAAAGATTTGCACGTTTGCAGGCTGATGAAAACTAAGTCGTTTAAAAGGAAAGATGGAAAATTCAAGTGTGAGAGAGAACTCTGTTCTAAGGGTGACAGGACTGATTGGAAGGAAAGGTTGAAGCCCTGATGAATCTACAGATGCTAAATATAATACTAGATTCTCTTTCTCTCCCTTATTTGCAGCAGAACTACAAGGAATTCAGTGACTAAAAGAAAAAATAATCTGTTTTGTAAAGTAATGACAAATCTGAGTTAGATCAAAGGCAGGAGCCAGGAAAGCTGCAAGAGTCGTGCGTGGGGTGCTGGGTCTGCTTAGATGGTCTGGGTGCCTGCTGGTGAAGAGCAAAGCATCCCAGAAGCTCCCTTCTTGCCAATCTGGATAATGTGTCTGGTGTAATGCAATAAGCAGCTCTGCTTCATTTGTATCACCCAGTGGATTATTTTAGGCCATACAAGCATGCTAATTTAATTATTTCTGCCCTTGCTTAGAGATGTTCTCTAATATTCTTGGGCTGAAAAACCATAATGGAAAGTATGGGTTAGATTGACATTTGCCTTTGCTAAAGTGCCAGGATTCCAGAATTCACATCCTTTTCCTGGAGAAAACAAAAACCTGCCTGCCAAGTTTGCTAAATGTGCACCAAACAGTCTTCTATCCATTAGAGGCTGGGCATATGTTTCTTTTGCCAATTTGGCCAAAGCAAGCAAATACACTTCTTTTCCAAGCTGAAGATAATGAGAACACTTTACCCAGTCCCCTAGAGGAGCAGTTTAGCATGTCAACTTGCTACTCTTACGTGTACATCTCATCAAACATCAGTGTTAATTATAACTGATTAGGATGAGTTGGATTTGTTGACAGAATATCTAATGTAACTAATCAACTCCAATATTTTTCAAAGTTAATTTTGTAAATGTATTCCAACTGAAGCACCACGGGGTAAGAATTCTTCTTGTTTACAGCTCTTTATCTATCAAAAAATAGGAAAAAATAAACTGTTGGACTGTATCTCTCTTAAATTTCTTAGACTTGTGCCTGAGAAAAGGAAAAAAAGGAATTCCTGGAGGCACAGACCAGTCTGTGGAAGATGGTGGTGAGGTCATTTGTGCGTGTGTAACAATGGACACAATTGTTCTCAGATACTATGTATCTTGGCATTGATTGCCCAAAAATTCCTTATTTGAAGCAATGGGTCTCATGTAAGGTCACTTCCTAAAAGTGTCATGTCTAAAAAAGTAAACTCAAAATCTGTTTCTCCTTGGGTGAATTAGCCAACATCTAATTCATCTCCCTGTGTTGAATGTACATGCATCAAGATGTTGCAATACTGATGTTGAGACTTTTGAACTGACAAGTGACACTTCCATATTTATGAAACCAGAGCCGTATCTTGAACATAAACAGCTTCCCTTAGCAAATGTACATATTCTGCTCTGACAAAGTAATAGAAAATTAAATTAACCTTTTTTTTTTTTGAGTTCTTCCCAAAGTCACCTTCATACTTTTCTTAGAGATGTGTTTTTCATTTTCACAATCTTTCCACCCTAAGGTACTATTTAAATATGTATTCCACTTGGTCATTCTGGGATTTGAGTAAAAACTTGTGCTTTTTTTGTCATTAGAAATGCCATACCCCAGTTTTCAATGGCAGGAGATTTTGCCAAGGCAAGTATCCTTGATTAATTGGCATTTAGTAGTAATTTATATTAAAGAACATTCAAGATATTATTTGTTGGATAGTTCATTTTTCCTAATTTCTACACCTCAAATGATTTCTCACATATGTATATGTGTATATATATACACACACACTTGGGATATATATATATACATTTTGGGGATATATATATATGTGTATATGTATGTATATATATTTGGATAAATGGTCTCATATACAGAGATCCAACTTCATGACCTTAAAAGTTATCATCAAAATGCTTATTTCATATATACTCATATAGGATACAGAAAGGCTAAGGATTTCTGTAAACTTCAGAGGTTTGACTAAAGTTGGTAAGAAGGCTATAAAATATGTGAATGTAACCTTTGCCTATTTCCATGTAAATCATTTAGTTTCAGAATGTTTGCCCTGGAATGAGTGAAGGTTTGTATTTCCTTCTTGTCAAATTGCCTGTGAACTGGGAGTGAAAGAATGATGTTTGCAAATGTCAATTTTAATGCCTGTCTGCTGGATCCCAGGCAGCTGCTTTTATATATTTTAACATTTCGAAGCCTCTGAAGGTTTGTGACTGTGAGCAGTACATAGGGTGGCCTTAAAAAAAATTTGATGATAGTGTATAGTGATTGCAGAAGGAAAAATGTGAAGACCAATGCCATTCCAGTTTTACTTAACACTAGAAAGCAAGCAAAATAAGGGAATTAATGCCCTCATGTTACTATTAAATCATTTCCAGGTTAAGTGTTGTTGTTGAGGTATTTTTCTTACCAGCATCATCACACGTCTTTTCCCCACTCCTGTGTTTACAACAGGACTGGCTGACATTTGAGATGTAATTTCTTCCAGGAAACTTAGAAACTTTGGGTTATGATGGTGATCTCAATAGGAATACATTCTACCCAAGAATGACTATGTTAACCTGGTAAAAATAAGCTGTTGCTCTCACAGCAGCAGATGATAGAGGAAGGGTTAAAATTCTTGCCACAATGATGCCTACTCCTCCAAGAAAAAATTCTAATCTGCTTTGCATACATTTAACTTCAATAAAACTTGCATTGGGGAATAAATTTTATGAATGTGAGAGAAATAAAATGACTAGATTCAATTTTAATATAGTAAAAATAACTTTTTGAGTGTTTACTCTTAGTAGAAATTGTTCTAGATACTTTCCATGTGTTATCTCATTTGATCCTCATAGCAGTTCAACATAGAAGGAATGTTTGTTCTTCCCTTGCTCCAGAGGACTAAACCCGAGGCACTCTCTCTGAAAGTTTGAGTCTACTTGGAGTGAATACAAATGAATTTAAAACTATTCTGAAAGTTTACTGAGCAAAGATCATGCTTAAGCTCAGTTCTTTCCTTTAGCTACATTAGGGATTCCTTCAATCTAGAAACCTCTGTCTCCTGGAGCTGATTCTTTTTTTTTTTTTTTTTTTTTGTGAGACAAGGTCTCGCTCTATCGCCTAGGCTGGAGTGCAGTGGCATGATTTTGGCTCACTGCAACCTCCACCTCCTGGGTTCAAGCAATTCCCATGCTCCAGCCTCTCAAGTAGCTGGGATTACAGGCATGCACCACCATGCCCAGCTAATTTTTGTATGTTTAGTGGAGATGGGGTTTTGCTCTGTTGACCAGGCTAGTCTCGAACTCCTGGCCTCAGGTGATCTGCCTGCCTTGGTCTCCCAAAGTGCTGGGATTACAGGTGTGAGCCACTGTGCCTGGCTGAGCTGATTCTTCTTGGTATCAGCCCTCCTGGGTCCTGACCAACTCTTTCTCCAGAGATCCAGATTCTCTGAAGTTAATTAATAGCTCCTTCTATCACTATGAGAGGGAGGATAATACAGCTATGAATGATGGTTTCAGCCTTCTAATGGGCAGGTGGCTAGTGTGTAATCTGCCGGTGGATTAGATTCATTGGAGATTTCAACAGGGAGGTTGTAGGATGGTATGGCAACCCTTATAATATCCATCAGCTCCCCATTCTTTGGTATGTGATATCTACTGCAATGATAGCTTCAAGTTCAAAGCAGACTACCACCTTTAAGACTCTCTTATCTAAACAATCTGAAGCTTCCCCTGCTGGGTGTCTTGAGAGGAATGGTGTTGAGTCTTTGGGTAGATACAGATTGCATAGGGAAAGTAAATACAGTGCAAGTGAGCATGACTTGATGGGAATGAAGCTCCAAATAATAGAGCAGAGCAGAATAGTAGCAGTGGTCAAGGATATACTGCATGAAGGCTGCAAATGTAACAAGCAATACCTGCAGTATAGAGAGGAGGAAGGATGTCAGCTGGTAAGGATTTCCAACTAGGGCAGCAAAGCCCAGACAGGGAGTAAATTCAGAGGGGAGTTCCCAAATTTTCAGTGATGTATGAAAAACAACTAAAAGCAAAATAGAGATACTGGCCTAGATATCACTGCTTGGGAAGGATTTATTTTCTGTTTGAGAGAGAATAGTGGTCAAAACTAAAATCACATTTGTTTGCTTTATTTAACTGAAGGATTCAATGCAGTTAATAATTTAGCAATTAGACACAATAAGTTTTTCTTAAAGAAATCTTTTTGGGTTCTATATGTTGAGTAAAAACCATAGCTAGCTACTACAAATTATATCAGATTTATTTGAATCTGACCAATGTCTCTTTAGTTATTGGACCAGTGTGTAGCCTGGGAAGGACTTTCCTTGATCTTGTGTCCTTGGTTCCCTTCCCCGCTGAAGAGAGGAAAAAAGGTCCTGAAAATGTAGTAAAACACCACCAGAGAGTTGGGTTATTTTCCAATATTGAACATGGAAAACTGCAAGATGCTGTTTAGACAAGATTGTATTCTATTTGCTTGAGTTGGGGCAGAGAAATTTGCTGGAGGTGTGTTTGTTTCATGTAGCTGTTGGAATCTTTGGCTTACACTACTTAATTTCATAGCTGTCACTTTGTCTCATGGGAATGTGGTATTTCCAGTAATTTGCAAGAATATGTGAACTAATCATTGCCAGATCTTATGGCAGGGATGAAATTTACGTGTATGATCAGAGTATTCCACTTGAAACACTTAACCCGTTAGGACTAGAATACTTTTTCTTTTCTTTTCTTTTTTTTTTTTGAGATGGAGTCTCACTCTGTTGCCCAAGCTGGAGTGCAGTGGTGCAATCTCAGCTCACTGCAAGCTCTGCCTTCTGGGTTCACGCCATTCTCCTGCATTAGGACTAGAATACTAAATAATCAGTTTAAATATGCTTTGTTGGCTATCAGTTTATTTTATAAACTGCTTTAAAACTTCATGTGAAATATATATATTTAAAGACACAACATACTAAAGAAATAAATAGTAGGAAAACCCAAATGCAAACTCTAAGATTCTGTTTACAGATAAGCTTTAGCAAAAATATTTATTTTTTCCCCTCCTATTTACATTCTGTGCTCTACTTAAGTACTCAAAATATTCATGAGTTTAGAACAGTGGGTGCCTGTTATACGGTTTTTTTATGAAGTGCATTTGTTATGCAAATTGTTATAGTGAACCATCCTTCATGAGCTATTTATGTTCATTTTAATAGGAGAAGAAGTACCCTGTCTCATTCCATATAAATTCCTCTTTACAGTCTATCAAATGCAGAAGGATGCTTGAGATTAAATAAATGTGTTACTAATATTAGCGAATGTCTGATGCTTGAAATATTTAAGAGATTTTTGGACATTTTTAATTACACTCCCCTAATTGCTCTGGGAATTGACAAAGAGGATGAATGATAGGTAGTGCTTCAGGTAGTTGTCTCCATGGTCCCTTGTTCCACTCATAAGGATGACTTATTTTATAAGGAGATACAGGTCAGTAAGCAGAAAAGAGAAGCATTAAAAAGGAGGTGGCTCTCTAAGAGACAGTGATGCAAGCATTCATTTCTCCATTTAAGATTTGTAAACTTTGCTAGAGACACAAAGTAGACATGGTTCCTACCTTCAAAACGCTGACAGTCTAGTCAGGGAGTTAGGTGTGTGATAGAATGCATTCTTCTTGCCATCTACCCTTAACTTTAGATCTTTGTACAGAAAATATGTTCTTTGCCCCCATAGATTCTCCATGCCTGCCAAGAGCCTTTGGTCATGTCAGGCCAGTGCCTAACTCTTTGGTTATCCAGATACATAAAAAGGGCAGAGGGTGAAAACTGTGGGGCTTAACAGGAAAAGGGAATGCCCTGAGTTACAGGAACTAAACAGATGTATTTGATTAAACGTTGGGAGAGAACAGAGAGTGGGCATGAGGTAAAGCTAAGTTGGGTGAAGAGTTTTGTTTGTGTTTGTGGTGGGTGATGCAGAGCATTTAAAAAGGGGCAGGCTTCAGAGAAGCCAGAGAGAGAGAGGCTATGAGAGAAATGTGGAGGAGAGAGAAATGGAATTGAGAAGTGGTGCCCTTTCTTTTAAGTTAGAATCCCTTTTAACGCTGTTAGAAGAGTACAAGTAAAGTGTGGAGTTCTATTTCAGTTTTTTTGTTTTTCTTTTTTCGTTTGTTTTTGGTTGCTGGACTCTGATTTTATGTATTCAACTGGGCCATGTAGTACCCTGGCTTTGCTTGGGGTTATATCCAAAATTTCATTTATGTGGGGCCAGGAACTGGCAGAAATTACTGTCTTTTGTAGGTCAGTAATACTGAAATTACTGTCTTTTGTAGGTCAGTAATACTGCAAGGGTAGGATGAAGTGGGAAGATTTGTATTGTGTGTGTGTTTCTGTGTGTGGGCACGACTCTCACCCTTTCTCTACTGTTCTGTTACCAAGGTCTCTAAATTGGTCTTCCTGCCTTCAGAGTTACCTTCAAAAAACAAATCCAGTTATGATGTTTTTTCCTGCTTAAACTCTCTGTTCCCCACAGGATATGGCCAAACCTCTGAGTAGAACCAACAAACCCTTCAATTTCATGCCCAATCAACATACTAACCACAATTTCTGACCTCTCTTTTAATAAGCACTCAGGTTGCAGTTCCTTTGAACTTACTGCCCCCTAAACTCACTTCACCAGTTTTTACTCTTGGACCCTAGTCCCTGATAATGCTGTAAAGCTTCTAGAATGATCATTGGTTTTAGAATTGAGGATCATACTTCTTTGCTCTTGTCTTGCTGTCTGGTTTTATAATGACAGACCAGGCATGCCAGACTGTGGGTTTAACTTTATCCTGACCTAGATTAATTTCCTGGACACTGTAACTAGCTGTATCGTTACGCTAAGAAACCTCCCTGTCCAAGGAAACTTGGTGAGTGTAATAAGTTTTACTGAATATCATTTGGAGAATAAAATGTGAGCTTTATATTTTCCCAGAATTTAAAAACCTATTTGGGAATGCTGACACATTGCAGACCAACCCTCTTGTGGCAGTGGTATCCTCCCAGAATCCCTCTCTTCTCTGTGTTAGTGGTTGTATAAGGAAGTGCCTGGACAGGTGACCTTGGTTCTAGGGTGTATGGCATTCCTGCATTTCTTCTTCTTAAAACTGTTACTTTTTTCCAGACACGAAAAAGGATCAGCTAGCCCAGTGCTTGGCATCTATAGATGCTGCTATGTTATGCTGTTTCTTTTTGTCCATTTCGAGTTGTTGGAAGAGTGGCAGCACCTCTTCCTATGAGAGGGAAGGTCATTTCTTTGGATTTCTGAAAACTTTACTAAATCTGGTCCCATCAGTGGATGGTGGTGGTGATAGCATAAATGTGACACATGTGTTAGGGTTATAGCAATTCTCACTGGCCTTACAAATTGATTTTTACATCCTCTTGCACTTAGCTTGCAAACAGGAAGCAATTCCTTCACTTTAATAACCCAGGTGGATAGTTGCTTGCTATGGGGCTCAGGAAGACAGTTTATATAAAACCAGAGACAGGTTTGGGTTGGACACCCATCAAGCAACAACATCATGCTTCCAGCATAGGAACTGGTTCCACTGTAGTTTTTGGTTTAAAAATATTTGTTTCTTCATTATAAGGGAATTTTCTAGAGTTGCATTTTAAATATTGGAGTTTCAGCTTGATAAGCTCATAACGAGTAACCTGTCCTTTAGATCGGTGATTCTCCCTTTCGGGGGCTTGTCAGATAGTACGACAGGTTGAACACATAGTAGGGCCTGTGAAGTTGTCTGTAGTAGCGTAATTCTCTTTTTCAGTGTAAATGAATAATAAGGCAATACTGGTACTATATTTCTGATAAAATAACTTGAAGCAATATGAGTACTAGTTGTGGGATACTTAACATTTCTAGTTCAGGTGGTGATGTTGACTTTGTTTTTTGAGATAACAGTCTTCTAAACAATGGATAATTTTAATTATGCAGGAGAGAGAGGGCGTCGGGAGAGAAAGATACTGTGTGAATGAGCATGGTGGGAAGGTCATGCTCATGGATTCGTTTTTTAGTTTATTTTCTCCTAATGACAACACACCATAGAAGTCTTTTTATTTGAGTAGCATTGAGATTGAAAAGGAAAAACAGGATTTCAAGTTAAATATACCTGAGATTAAATCGAAGCTCTGTCATTTACTGGCTTTCAGACCTTTGTTAGAAAAACTTCTTGAGTGTCTGTTTACATACCTATAAAATATAAGAAAAATATACTTCTTGAAGGAGAGCTGTGAACTTCACATTAAATAATGTATATTTGCTATTTAGCCCCATCTTGTCACAGGCAGGTGATCAGAAAATGTTTGGTGAATGAATGAGTGCAACTGTAACTGAGCTGAGCTGCTGCATAGGTTATAGACTGTATGTGTGAACAACATATGGCCATTTGCTGAGCATCTCTTAAGTGTCTCATACTCTGGGCTAAGCACTGGGGCTACTGATGTGTTAAGTCTCAGGCACGGCCTCAAGGAAGTCATAGTCTACTGTGGAAGCCAAGACCCCACACTAAAGGTCGTAGGATCATGCAATAGGGACAATGCTGTGGGGCATAACAGGAGTTATGGGAGTGATGGGGGGCCTATGTGGGAGAGCTTCCTGAAGGGAGTGACCTTTGAGCTGTCTATGGACCGGCAACTGTGAATTACTTTAATGTATCAAATATGAAAGTAATAAAGAAAGTGGAAACAAGGAAAGGCTCTTAGGACCTGAACACACATCTGGTTTCCCAGTTTTGGATGGAAGGTTTTATTTTTGAGACGGAGTCTCACTCTGTCACCAGGCTGGAGTGCAGTGACCACAATCTCGGCTCACTGTAACCTCTGCTTCCTGTGTCCAAGCGATTCTCCTGCCTCAGCCTCCCAAGTAGCTGGGATTACAGACACCTGTCACTGTGCCTGGCTAATTTTTTTGCATTTTTAGTAGATACGGGATTTCACCATATTGGCCAGGCTGGTCTTGAATTCCTGACCTTGTGATTTGCCTGCCTCAGCCTCCCAAAGTGTTGGGATTATAGGTGTGAGCCACTGTGCCCGGCTGGAAGTTTTATGGATCAAAACATTTTCGTTTTTCATGGAGTTCCTGAATTCTCCTTACTGTCCCTCTATCAGCACAGGAAGATCCAAGGAGGAGAGGGGAGATTGTAGGGCACACCATTGTAAAGCTGTGACTCCTAAGCTCTATGTTCTGGATGGCCTCATCAGGGAGGCGGTGGTGTATTGGTGGTTTTCTATGCGTGGGGAAGCCTTGCTGTTGATTTCAAGGAAGTGAAAGCAAGGAAAGGGTGGGCAAATTGACAGTGATGACACTCACTGCTTTAGAGGTGAGTGTGACTGGTATATCCTCATGTAGCTACATGGCATTGATAGTCAATGCGCACTATGCTCCTGCAGGTCGGTGGGAGAGCATCTGAGATAGCAAGATGGCAGCCACACTGGATAATGAAGGCTCCTCCAGGCTATGTCCTGTATCCCAATGATTCCTGCCTCTCTCCAAACTGCTCTCTTCCAACACCCCCTGGCAAGGATATATTCTCTGGGAAATCCACTTGCACCAAAAAAAAAAAATACAATTATTTCTGTCAACAGAATGCAAGTCATTCCTTTGCATTCCTGGGTGGGTGGAATCTCTGAGGCTTCAATTACCAAAACTACGAAAACAGCATCTTTTTAAGATTTCCTTAGAGTACATGCTGCACAGGGAGAAGAAGATGCTTTGTGAAAATTGGGCATTAAAATTGCCTTGAAAATACGTTTATAATTGCATATAAAACAAAAAGAGCATGTGAGCTGTGTGGTTTTATTTTTAATTATCTGTTTTTTAGTAAACATCCCACTAAGATTTCAAGAAATAAAATCTCACATATGAAATCTCACAAATAAAATATGAGACATAATAAAATCAGATGATATAATATATATGAAAAATGGGACAAGAGGAATATAAATAGAAAATATATACAGTCTTGTAAAACTAACGTTGTGCTCTTTTATGAAATATCTCTAGAATATTATAAGCAAACAAGTTTTAAAACTTAGAAATGTAGTCTATTATTTTATCTTAGATTTCGTGTCTAAACATTAACATATTTATATTTCTTTTTAGTTTTATTAATCCAATGAAGCAGCCTTCACCTAATTCCCACAGCCTAAATGTAGTCTACAGATGCTATCTTTTCATAAAGAAAAAATAAATTTATATTTCATGGTATGGCTATATTATTTTCAATGAGAGGAGTTTTATTGTATTGGATTTTTTTATTCCTGTGTAGCAAAACAGTCTCAAAATCGATAAAACAGCAGAACAAATAATGAATAATATGTAGAAAAGTAGGTCACTTGGCATTAATTCATAGAGAAAATAGGTCTGCTCAAACACAGGTCTGAGAGGCGTAATTAGTGGTAGTCACTCTGTGAATGCTGGAAGGAGCTGTGACTGATTGCTGTCCTCCTTCTTTTTCCTCCTGTACTTCCTGGATTCTTGTGTCAGCAAACACTGAAAAAGCAAATAAAAGAGTTGTTTCAGCAGTTCTGAGAGACAAGGCCAAATGAAGGTCTGGGGTTAATGGTGACTGAATTTCCGAGTCCCCTCAAACGATGACAAGCACTGCAACAAAGTGTATATGGAAGCCAGCTCCCTTCCCTGGAGCAGCTTCACTTGGGGAAATGCAACTTAAAATATAAAAATAGGAGGGCCAGTCCAATAATCATGGCTTCCATGTTTGTTGCTGACATTTATATACAGTAGCCCCTCCTTATCTGACGGGGATATAGTCCAAGGCCTCCCCCAGTTCCAGGACTCCCTAGTGGATTCCAAGATCCAGCCCAGTGGATGCCTGAAACCATAGAGAGGACCAAACCATATATAGGTCACACACACACACACACACAGGATGCTTTCTTGGTCTGGTAACCGAGACAGCTACTAAGAGACTAACAGTTGGAGTGTTTACAGTGGATACGCTGGACAAAGGGATGATTCTTGTTCCAGGTGGGATTGAGTAGGAGGGCATGAGATCTCATCATGTGACTCAGAATGGCGCACAATTTAAAACTTATGAATTGTTTATTTCTGGGATTTTCCATTTAATATTTTCAGACTGGTTGGCCTCAGGTAACTGAAACCACACAAAGGAACACTTCAGAGAAGGGGGCCTCCCGTATCTCAGGCCAGTGTAACTGCTACTTGTTGGTCTCATTAGAATACTTCTCCATAAGCTTGCCTGTGGCCTTGAGACAACCATGCTGGCCATTTATGATAGTGGTGGTGAAGGATTTTTATTTATGGAATTCCTGATATCTAAGTCAGCATATCTAGGACAGAGGTAGCACACTTGTAGTTCCAAGATATATTTTGTTTAGGTTGCATAATATTTTTAAAATTTTTGAATTATTCTTCAATATTTAAAAACCAGGAGGTTTCCTGTTAAAAAAATCCCCGCAATTTCTGGATTTTCTTAACAGATCAGAAAATCTGGCAATGGGTCCATATTCTTTCCAGCTAGAGCTAAACAGCAGTAGTACTTGCTATTTTTTGTTTGTTTGTTTTTGTTTTTTTTTTGGAGATGGAGTTTCATTCTTGTCCCCCAGGCTGGAGTGCATTGGCGTGATCTCTGCTCGCTGCCACCTCCACCTCCCGGTTCAAGCAATTCTGTCTCAGCCTCCTGAGTAACTGGGATTACAGGTGCCCGCCACCACGCCCGGCTAATTTTTGTATTTTTAGTAGAGACAGGGTTCACCATGTTGGCCAGGCTGGTCCTGAACTCCTGACCTCAGGTAATCCACCTGCCTCAGCCTCCCAAAGTGCTGGGATTACAGGCATGAGCCCAATAGTACTTGTTAAATCCCTACCCAGGTGTGTGGTTTCTGGCTTGCTAGAATCTGCCCTGCTCCCTGAGATGTGACTTCCTACCCATTTCTTTCCTTTATATTGTCTACTTTTGTGCTTTTGGACCAGTGAGCATCAAAATGGCTGCATACTAGAATCACCTGGAGAACTTTTGGGCCTCAGCTGCACCCACCCCCACTAGCCTTGATTAAATTGATCTGGAATGGGGTATTTTAAATAGCATCTATGGTGATTTTAATGTTCAGCCAAAATTGAGAAACTATGGTCCAGGGAGTATAGACAGCAGGCACTGGTCATTTTCTCATGATTTTCCCAGTTGAGCCATTGCTTGACCTTGTGATCTTTATTAAGGAAATTGTAAGTTTCTTCATTCTCCCAAGGAGAATTGATCTAATGTTTTCTTACTTTAAATTTCATAGCACTTGGGAATTCACTGGGGCTCATGAAATTCACAGATTGTGTTGGGGGCAGAAGATGAATCAAGGATCTTGCCTTTCAAGCATTTACAAATGCTGAGGATCACAGTTTTAATGTTCAGATTTCTCCTCTTATAAAACACAATGTGGAGAGTTGTAGTTTACTACCCTTGAGATCTCTGTCTCTCTCTTTCTCTCTGGTGGTGTGCAAGGTAGGGATTTTTTGGCAAAGCCGAAGGGGATGCATCTGTAGAATGTGTCACAAGGTCCACCTTTTTAATGCCCATAAAAAGACAGGATGACAATTTAAAGCCTCATCTGTCACAAGCGTTTTCAGTCTTGCCATGATTTATGAAACACTTGTAAATTGCCATCACGCCAGCCCATAACATCCTGGCAGTTGCTTCAAAAGCAAAACACTCACCCAAAAATATGACCTGTAGGTGGGATAAAAGTTTCAGAAAGGGAGTGTTGTTTAATAGGTGCTATTATCACCAGCTTACAAGGGAAAGCTTTTTTAGTAAGAAATGTTTCTTTCCCACCCACAGGACTGGTTCCCTGCACAAAGCGTGGTGAGGGAGAGTTCCGGCTTGTAGTTTTCTGTAGATCCTACGAGCGAGCTAGAGTTCAGGAACGATGTGTCAGAAAGAAAAGGCAAGAGGAGAATTGAAGTTCTCATTAGAAATGCACTATCCAAGGTTCTGTTCTCTATGCTCTACACTTCGCCTGCAGACATTCATTCCAGTAGCCCCGTGCGAGAAGACGGAAAGCTTTGCACAAGTCAGGATGGGTCAGTTTGACATGTGTGTAATGGACTGACAGGTTTAGGATGATAAAAAAGTAAAAATGTATGTGTGTATGTGTGAAAGAGAGAGAGAGAGAGAGAGAAAGGGAGAGAGAGAGAGTGTGCTAGAGAACAGTTAGGGCTGTGTCCAATTGATTTTTGTACCAAAACTTTCAGGTTAAAACACAGTGACTTCTTTAATAAACCTTGTTGACAGAGAACCATACTCTTGGAATGTCAGAAGAAACTTAACAATTAAGATTCCTAAAGTGCTCTTTGGACATGGATTTGCTATCATCTTAGACTTAGATGGAATCAGATGTAGAGAATTTACCTCAGCTGTATTTACAATGGAGTGATCTGTTGTAAGGGGCAGGGGTGTGTGTGTGTGTGTGTGTGTGTGCATGTGTGTGTGTGTGTGCATGTGTGTGTGTAAAGACCAGAGATCCAGAATTTTAAGGCAAGATGTTGCTGCTTACAAGAATTACAGAAAGAAAGCAGGGAGTGCACGAACCAGGGGCCAGGAACTGCCTTGGCCCAGTTTTTTAACACGTCAAAATGACAGGTTTTCTTTTATACTCAATCAGTCCTTCAAGCTCAGCCTTGTGGTCAGCTGGGGAGAAGGAGCCTTATGGCACTGAGGTAGGAAAAAGCAGACAAAAAGACACTGAACAGGGGAAGGGAAGGCAAACTTATAATAAGTTGCCAGACTTCCAAAAATCTATTTGAAAGGGGCATATTTAAAAGGAGTTCTGATAATATACATTTGAAAGGATGCCAAATATACATTTGAAAAGAGGTCGGATATACATTTGAAAACAAAGGGAGGTACAGTATTTGTTCTGGAGAACAAAGAGGATTATGACATTGAAATTCTATAAAGGGGTCATGATTGTACAAGGAGTAAAATCTTAAAGATATTTTTGGTAAGTTGACTTTTTAACAAGATAAGACATTCTCTGCATTATGGAAGAGCTGATTTCTTCTCATACTCTATCTTAATCATCTTGGTATTCCCCTTCATGTAGTCCGACCCAGAGTAAGTGCTCAAAGAATACATTTTGATAAATGATGTTTCACTCATGGGCAGCAAGAAGTTAGACTTAATCAAGAGAGCACTTAATTATTTGATGCAAACCACTGTGGGAGAGCAATTTTGTTTTATCCTCTGACAATGTTGAACTTTATCTGAGCCCTGTGATTCCAGAAAGCACTGACAGTTAAGATATGCCAGCATATGTTTGTGTCCTGAAAATGGCTATTCTTAAAGAAAAATTGCACTGGACGAAATTAAATAGGCAAGGAAGGCTTTATTCAAGACTATTGCAGCAGAGGTCAAGACTATTGCAATAGGGGAGAGAGATTGAGCTCAACTCTGAGTACAACAGAAACGGCTGGGAATCCATAGCCAGCAGGCAGGGTGAGAAAGTCAGTGGATGGAAAATTACTAAGAGGAGCTTGGTTAGGTATGAAGAGTGGGGAATTCTTGTTGAACTGGTTTGGCAGGATTTTTGCTGAATTGGGTCAGCAGGCCAAGTTTCAGGCCTAGTTGAGAAGAGGGTTCAGAGGAGCCTGACTAAAGTTTGATTGAGGAGGGAGTCCTTGTCACCGCAAAGAACCATGCTACCCTTGTCTATTCTTGGGTAAAACCCACCCCAGCCTTCCTCATGTGTAAGACTCACAGATGCTGAGCTTGCTTATCTGCCTCCATGAAGCTGTGCACTCCTTTCATTGTCTGAGATCTTCCTCATTAATAAGTATTCTCTTTATCGCAACAACCTGAATAAAATCATCTCCTTGGTTGACTGGTGCAATTTGTCTTTCACAAATGTCTCGGGCAGGAGTGGAATCCTGACCTTTGGAACCCTGTTCACTCCACCCAGGTAACAAGGCTTCTTGGAGCACTTTGTGCTGTTTCTGACTAGTGTTTGGGCACTCCATAGTGAGTCAGACTGCCTATCCCAAATTGAATCCTAAATGATACCTTTGTCTATAAAACTGACATTTGAGATTTCCAGAGGGTCCCTGGAAAATCACAAATAATTAGTTTTTTCACCTTTAAAAAGAGAGGCACTAGAAATAATTAGGTTTATGTGATATGTTACTATTGACAAGTTGCTTGGGAAGAGCTGTCAAATCAGAAGAGGGGCTTTGCCTTCTCTAGGTTGTTTGTAAGAGTAAAATATTAACACAAATATTTAGGAAATTATATGCTTTTAGAGAAGTTCCTAGAGAATTGTCAATTCCCTTGCTATCCATGATGTTCCTATTTATTAATATCTGACTCCTGATACTGCTTTGCTTGATAATAGACAACAGCAGTATAGTATTATCAGTCATAGTGTAGCAGGACAAGCCACAGACAAAACTCCTCAGACACCGAGTTAAAGAAGGAAGAGGTTTATTCGGCCGGGAACATTGACAGGACTCCTGTCTCAAGAGCCGAGCTCCCCGAGTGAGCAATTCCTGTCCGTTTTAAGGGCTCACAACTCTAAGGGGGTTCATGTGAGGGGGTTGTGATCGATTGAGCAAGCAGGGCATATGTGACTGGGGGCTGCGTGCACTGGTAATCAGAATAGAACAGAACAGGACAGGGATTTTTACAATGCCTTTCCATATAATGTCTGGAATCTATAGATAACATAACTGGCTAGGTCAGGGGTCGATCTTTAACTACCAGGTTTAGGTCAGGCAGGCCCAGGCCTGGTTTTGGGTCTGGTTCCTTGGTTTTGGGTCTGGTTCCTAGGCGCTGGGCTACCTGCCTTTAGCTTCGCTTCTCTTTCTTTTTCTGAGTATAAAACAATATGAGAGGGTCTGTCTCCCTTCTCTCATTTCCCGCCTTTGAGACTTTCACTTTTTATTAGTGGGAGTTCTCATTCTTATTTTCGCTACTTATGTCTTCCTGTGCAATAGATTGATAATGATTCTTATGGTACACTTGTGCTGATACATAACATGAAGTGACATTGAGAGACTGGACTATATGCTCAGCTAATTGCAAAAACAAATTTCTTGTTTTTCCTGGAATTTTTGGTACTGGCACATTCAGCTCATCATAGAAGGTTTGAAATAATGACTCAGGAGAGCGTTTATAAACTTTTCCTCAAACCATGATATTTACTTGAAGATCCAGTCCAACTCCATCAATTTCTAAGGTTACACATTCCCCTTTTTTCTAGCGAGGATTAAGGGGGTTGGTTATTACTAGTTCTAAGGGGTTACACTGACCACTGGTATAGAAAGGGTCTCTTTTCCCTTGCTGAAGGTGGACAGGATTTTTTCATTTTTTATCTAAGTACTAAATGACACAGGACCAGTATCCACATTTATTTTTACACAGTCCTAATTCACAATAAATATACTTATTTTCTGCCATATAGCCTCTTTCCTAATTAAGAGAACCACATCCTATTTTTAACTTATTACTATTAATGACAGCACAGGCATCAAATTTCAAGGTGACTTGTTTGGGCACCTCTTTTTTTTTCTGTTTTGGCGAACACTTTACTTGCATTGTTTATGAGCCTCCACCAGTCTTCAGTTTTTAATTTTACTTTAAAAACTGTGGTCATGGGAGGCTCAGATGGGTCATAACACACATCAGGTTGGTCATTTCCTGGGCTACATACCTTGTATAGAATAACATTATACAAACACTTTTTTTTTTTAGAGTTCTAATACACTTATAATAACTGTAAAATAATAGGACTGTAGCAACCTTTTGTCCTACCTCAGTGACTTGATGTATACACTGGGAATAGTCCTCAGTCTCAGGAAGGTCAGTTGAAGTCCTTACTGCCCAAGTCCAAATTTTAAGGAAAATGAGTCCCACGATGAGTTTCCTCATGCTTTGGCCATGCGTGGACCAGTCAACTTCTGGGTGTGACTGGAGCAGGGCTTGTCATCTTCTTCAGAGTCACTTTGCAGGGGTTGGCGAAGCTGCTTCTATCAACGTGCAGCTCCTAGTCTACTGATGTTTAAGGATGATCTCAGAGGTTGGGCCCGCTAGAATAAACTGAGTCTAACACCTCTACACAGTTATGTTTAACTGGGCTCTCTGATACCGGGAGCAAGGTAGCGGAGTTTAGGGTGTTGTAAACTTCAATGGTTCTGCGGAGTTTTTCACAGAGCAAGCTTTGGTATCTAGTTAGTCTAGCATTCATTAGCTAATAATGTCCTTTGGTATTTATTAAAGTTACCACAGCATGGGGGGCCTTTATATTCAGAGTTTGCCTAAGGGTTAGTTTATCTGCTTCTTGTGCTAACAGGCCCATTGCTGCCAGAGCCCTTAAACATGGGGGCCAGCCTTTGGAAACCCTGCCTAGTTGTTTTGAGAGATAGGCCACTGGCCTTGGCCAGAGCCCTACAGTCTGGGTTAAAACTCTAACTGCCATATGTATATATATGTTTTTTCTGACACAAAGGGTGTAGCGGGTTTTGTCAGGTCAGGTGGCCGCAGGGCTGGGGCTGACATGAGTTTTTTTTTAACTCATGAAAAGCTCGTTGCTGTTGGTTGTAATAGGTGTAGTTTGTCTAATCTACATTTTTATTAACTGTCACCTACTAAAATATTGACTGAAATCTTGTAGCTATTTGATTTCAAGTTTTACATTGATCTGGTATTCTTTGCGGGGCTCCAGTTGTATCTAAATAGATGTGAGAGTTGAAAGACCCATAAGGGGATTCTCTCACTTTACGATGTCTTATTTTTTTTTCTCCCTCTAGTTGATGAAATGCCAGGGTGAAAGGGATAGCCAAATGGACTAAAGCACAAGTGCCACTCTAGTTATTCAGCAGAATGCCCAGTAATCCATGACAGTACCACCACATATCTGCTCGGAGATGAACAAGGGCTGATTGATTGATAAGCTCTTGAAAATTCTAGCTCATTACATCCTTTCAGGTCTCCAAGGAATGCTGTTTCCTCCTTGTCATGAGAGACATGAAGTGAACTTAGTGTTGGGAGATGGAGGCTGGATGGCCCTTGGGGTCTGACCCGCAGGGTGCCAGACTTCGGGATATAGCACAGAGAGAGAGCTTGGCACGACTTATTACTCCAGGCTGTAGAATCCTGGAAAAGAGCTACCATGCAGCCTGTGCCTGGTCGACTGGAGGACCACCTTAGTGGAAGGGGGACAGTCTGGGCCTCTGGCCTGATATGTGCACAAGCATAACAATTGCTTTTGTTTAACGTGCAGATGGAATATTTGATCCTTTTTAACCAGGCATTTGCATCTTGGTATCCTGTCTTAATTGCTAAAGTTTGTTTTAAGTCTTTAACTTCTATGATCCTTCTAGTAAAATGAATGTATGATTTTAGGAAATTACAAAAACCGGTTGGGGCAGTCCATCCTTGCTCTTTAGTGGTCCACAGAATGTTGGACCAACTATGGCTGAAAGCTCTACACTGGGGGGCAAGACTCCTCGTTGGCACTGCGGTCTTTATTGAAATCTCCCTGGATTAAATGGTCCTGGTTTACTAATGCCCAGTCTGAGGAGAGTCAGGAGGGATAGAAGTACTTTTCTGAAGTAGAAAGCTGTCTTTGACTTGGCAAGTCCCTACAGGGTGTAACAAGGCAAGCATTAAATGCAATAGTTTGAGGCAAAATTGACTTGGTTATGTTAATAACTGGATGACTAGCAATAGCATGAGGAAAGAAGAAAGAGTAATAGAATAGACGAAAAGAGTTAAATTTTTCTTAGCTTTAGTTTGGTAGGGTTTTCCCCTGGGACTATGGCCCTCGACTCTGGAGGGGGTGGCGCTTTCTTGACTCGGTTGTGATAAGTCCATCCTTTTTTGCTGTACGAACAGCAGTCTTGGTGGTTAGCAGCACAAGGTAGGGTCCTTCTCAGGCTGGCTCGAGTTTTTCTTCTTTCCACCCTTTGATGAGAACATGATCTTCAGGCTGGTGCTGGTTTACTGGAAATTCTAGGGGTGGTACATGTGCTAAAAGACTTGTAGTTTTTGAGGGAAAGGAAAGTGGAAGATAAACCAAGTATATAATTTTTAAGAAACTGACCTTTTGTTTTAAATGTGGGGACCTTGGCAGTGGACTTTATAGTCCTTAGTGCCTTGTTACTGAAAAATTTCCTTTAGCACCTATTTTTATTAGTTTTTAAACCAAAGAAGCCAAACACCATTTTATATTTGACAATGCTTCCTGTATGATTTTTATACCAGATAAGCTACATTTTACCTTTGTATTAGTATGTTATTAATGTTAAACCTAATTTTAATAAAACCTTGTAGACATATTTATCCACTTTTTAATGTTTGAGCATAAGGTCAGATTTTATAGACTCTTCTTAACCTTTTATAATTTTTGCTAAAGAGCAGGTTGGTGCTTTAAGAAAACCTGCTATGCTTTTATTTTAATGTCCAGTTTACAGAAAAACTGGATGGGTACCTCTTTAATGTTAGCCAATGTTTACACACAGAATTTTCTTTCCAATTAACATTTCAAAACTTGATTAAACCTTTAAAACAAAATCTACATATTTTTAACCTTTTAATGTAGGTAAAAATTTATATTCTTATGCCTCCTTATAATTCTTTTATCAAAGGTATATTTTACTTTCCTTACACACCTTGCACATAAACTGTTTTTTTTTAAATAACGTTTTTCTTTTTCACGACTTTCACAGACAATTCTTCGACATGCTTCAACTTTCTGACTTATTACGAATATTTCCTTCTTTAACCAACCAGTTAATTTATTTCAGGACAAGAATTTACTGTAGAATACTCTTTTTACATAAATTCCACCCCCCTTTTTTTCCTTAGGATACTTCTGAACTGGTGAGGTGTGCTCACAATGAGGTTTCCTCTAAAAGTTATTTATTTATTTATTTTTTTACTTTTTTTCTGTTAACAAAGCAGTTGCCGCTACAGATGGAATGCATTTGGGCCATCCATAGGTTACTGGGTTAAGGATTTTTGATAGGAAGGCCTCAGTGCTTTAGGGATACGCCCTTGTTTACACTGACAACAAAGTGGTATTGGAGTGTTATAGGGTTACCGAGAATACCTTCAGTTATCAATTACAGCTTTTAAATTTACCTTGGCTTTTAAAGGAATAGGGTATACTTTTTTTTTTTTCTTAAGCACTTGTATATATCTCTTGTTGTCTCTTTGACTTTGTCTCTCTCTCTTTCACTTTTCTTTTTCCTCTGTCTCTTTCTCTCTCTCTCTTCCTTTCTCTCTTTCTCTCTCTCCCCTTGACTCCTTCTTTTGAAATTTTTCGACATAGTTCCTAGTAGGGTGGGCTTATTTGTGCCTGACCCGTGCTTCTTCAAGATAAAACACCACGCTCACACCACACGCACACCACAAAACGAAGAACGGGTAAAAAGGGCACACACACACTTTTGCAGTTTACACCAAACCAAAATCAAAACCAAAAGCAGAGTATCCAAAAATCCCAGCCAAGTCAAAACCAAAACCAAAGTATCAAGCAATCCAAGTCAAGTCAAAAACAAAAACCAAAGTGCCGGTACAGGCACACTGTGGGTGATCAGGCCACGCTTCCACTCAAATGAAGTAGGCAAGTTCCAAAGACTCGTCTTACCAAGTTTCAGATGTCCGGACTCCAAGTATCAGTTCCTTACCGGTGTTCAGCCACTGCGTTGATCCTCCAGGGGGCGTGCCACACGCTGCTTTGGCGAGGCGTCCCACCAGGGCAAATGCCTACCCGGGAGCGCTCTCTGGATCCGGGAGCACTCTCAGGATCCGCCTCGCTCTGGCTGGTTGGAACCCCCCGCAGGGATGTTCCACAGGGCAGGTTTAAGCCGCCTAAGGAGCTGTCTCCACCATCCGCCATTCACCTCGCTTCCCGGTCAGGGAACCAAGAAATGTAGCAGGACAAGCTGCAGACAAAACTCCTCAGACACCCGAGTTAAAGAAGGAAGAGGTTTATTCGGCCGGCCGGGAACATCGACAGGACTCCTGTCTCAAGAGCTGAGCTGCCCGAGTGAGCAATTCCTGTCCCTTTTAAGGACTCACAACTCTAAGGGGGTCTGTGTGAGAGGGTCGTGATCAATGGAGCAAGCAGGGGGTACGTGACTGGGTGCTGCATGCACCGATAATCAGAACGAAACAGAACAGGACAGGGATTTTTACAATGCCTTTCCATATGTCTGGAATCTATAGATAACATAACTGGTTAGGTCAGGGGTCGATCTTTAACTACCAGGCTTAGGTCAGGCAGGCCCAGGCCTGGTTTCGGGTCTGGTTCCTAGGCGCCGGGCTACCTGCCTTTAGTTTCAGTTCTCTTTCCTTTTCGGAGTATAAAACAATATAAAACAATTTGAGGGGGTCTGTCTCTCCTCTCAATAGATTCAGTTACTTTTTAAATGTTAACTTGGGTGCAACTTTACTGCTTTAATTTGAATCTAACATCTTCCAGGCCAGCAGATTTCAACTGAGAATTTACATCACTTGTCTCTGCAGTTTTATAAAAATGCAGAGGTTTACACCACACTCAAGACTTGCCGAATCTCTTTACGTGATACTCTTGATATATCCTTGATATAGTCTTATGTGTGCTTTTCATATTCATGATATGTCATGTCTCTGAATTATTATATGTCAAGATTTTTTTTCTCTGTAAAGATTACGTTACTCTTTTTTTTTTTTTGAGGTAGACTCTCGCTTTGTCACCCAGGCTGTAGTGCAGTGGTGTGATCTCAGCTCACTGCAACCTCCAACTCCTGGGTTCAAGCAATTCTTCTGCCTCAGCCTCCTGAGTAGCTGGGACTACAGGCAAGTGCTACCACGCCCAGCTAATTTTTGTATATTTAGTAGATACAGGGTTTCTCCATATTGGCCAGACTGGTCTCAAACTCCTGACCTTGTGATCCACCCGCCTCGGCCTCCCAAAGTGCTGGGATTACAGGCATGAGCCACAGTACCTGACCATGTTAATCTATTTTTATAAATTAGATGTAATATCCACTTTTCTTTGAAAATTAGGTTAAACAGTATGTTTATAGATATTATTTTATTTTTTGCAAGAGAGTCTTGCTCTGTTGCCCAGGCTGGAGTGTAGTGGTGTGAGCTTAGCTCCCTGCAACCTCTGCCTCCCGGGTTCAAGTGATTCTCCTGCCTCAGGCTCCTGAGTGTCTGGGACTACAAATGTGCACCACTATGGCCCAGCTAATTTTTGTATTTTTAGTAGAGATGGAGTTTTGCCATGTTGGCCAGGCTGATCTTAAACTCCTGGCCTCAGCTCGATTCAAAAGTGCTGGGATTACAGGCGTGAAGCACCACGCGTGGCCCAAGACATTTTTTAGATTGACTATTTTCTTTTTTCCATGCCTCAGAAGTAACATATGCCACAGAAGTAACCTATGCCACAGAAGTAACCATGCCACAGAGGTAATTTTTAATTCTTTCATTTTACTTCAATATCTGGCTACAATTCTGAAAACTGACATTTCCAATTTTCCTCCTTCCTGTCTGTCTGACTCAGCATTACTGAGAACTAAAACCTGACTGCCCAGATCCCTGTTGAGAACTGTTGTCTTGCAGGGGGCCCTTTCCCATACTCTCTGAGGAAGCCCTGCCAGTCGAAACCTGTCAGCTTGAAGAAGTCACCACAGCAGCCGACCACGCATGTGTTACATTTCTCCATGGACAAGCTGCTGACTGGGTCACTAAGGAAGCCTAGTGAAGTGATTAGGTCATGTATGCCATTTTATGAGAGGTAACTAAAACTGGTGACTAAATAATGTCACCAAAAGACCTCAACTAGCTAGCACTGCTGTATAACTGAAAGACCTTCCTCCACCAATCTCTTAGAATCCACCAGAGTGGTTATTCTCAGAGTTAAACTCCTCCTGGCTCTTTGCTTTACTACAACTTTTTATGTAAGTTTTTTTTTTTGTTTTGTTTTTTGTTTTCTTTTTTCCATGTTAGGGATCTCTCTTTTAAGATGTCTGATCTCCAGGAACTCGAAACCACCGACCTTTGATGCCACCTCTCAACAGATGGCTCAGCTAGCTTTACAGGAACAACATCCATAGGAATCCTCAAGAGACTATTTCTTAGGCCCTATTTCATCTCACTGTGGAGGTTATAATTGCCTATGTGTTGTTCAGCAATTAATTATATTCTTTTTGATATTTAATATTTGTTTATCATGAGGATGGATATTAAATGAAAATAAATGAATACAGACATTTCAATTAGGGGAAAAGAAGGCAGATTAAGGCTGCATCCTAAATATATATGTATAATGTCATCCAAATATCTCTGCAAGATTATATATTCTGTGTCTGATGAGACAGAATAATTTTTTCCTCTGAAATCATGAGATCACTTAAACTATAAGGATTCATACATATATACAGTAGGTATATATGTATATACTAAGTAAATGTCAAATGACAACTATATTAAACACTGTGCTGGGTGTTAGTGTGCAACCAGATGGACAGGTTTAATTTCTAGTGGTGAAGACAGATGATAAGCAAGTGGTTAGAAGGTAAATAGGAAAATTACAAAGGATGATTTTCAGAAGAAAGAAACAGGATGATGGGGTGTAATGAAGAATAAGAGGAGTAGTTAGGATGGTCATGGAAGACTTTGTGGGGAAGTGACCCAGGCTGAGGTCAGAAGGTTGCACATGAGCCAGCCACGCATGCTAAAGGGAGCCCATGAGCCAGCCATGCATGGTACAGGGAGAGGAGCATTTCCACCTCTTCTCGATATCTATTCGGCATACTTGCCGGATTAAACAATGCTTTCCATTGCTTAGTAAGCATTTTTTGTCTGATGTGATTAGCAGGCTACTCTCAAGTGTACATTTACCTGCCCAAATCTATTTGTGCTGTTTTAACCCATATCTGTTTATAATGGTTGTGTTATTATAAGTATGCAAACTGATGAAATATGACTTTGAAAAAGGGTCATTTCTGTGAAAATTAACTTTATTTAAAGTTTTTTTTCTTTTTTCTTTTTTTTCTTTGAAACAGGGTCTCACTTTGTTGCCCAGGCTGGAGCTCACTGCAGCCTTGACCTCCCAGGCTCCAGTGATGCTTTCACCTCAGCCCCCTGAGTAGCTGGGATTACAGGTGCATGCCACCACATCTGGCTAATTTTTTATGTTTTTTTAAATAGAGATGGGGTTTTGCTGTGTTGCTCAGGTTGGTCTCAAACTCCTGAGCTTAAGCAGTCCAACTGTCTTGGCCTCCCAAAATTCTGGGATTACAGGCGTGAGTCATTGATGAAAATTAACTTTAACGCTGTGGAAAAATTTTTCAAAAGTCAACTTGCTAAATATTTCCCATCAGACTAGGTGTAGATAAGACAATTGCCAGAGCTGGAATAAAATTATAAAAGTATGGGAGGATTTTGAACTTAGATTACTTGATAAGTGTCTCTATGTTTTCTCTCCAATTAAAGAAATTGAAACTGGAGATGTTTACAGTACATGAAGTGCAGTACCTAAAGACAGACAATGCAAAACTGTATAAAAAGCCCCCTACAGCCCCCAAAGTGAGTGTTGGCCCTTAACAAGTGACTGGTAGAAGAGTATACATTCATGTTTTAGGTTTAAAGAAAATGTGTAATCTATATGTTTTTTTTTTTTTAATGTTTTACCATTAAAGTGGTAAAAAAAAAGTTAAAGCTTTTTTCTTTAACAAAACCTGTGACCCAATTAGGTCAAATAAAGAAGACGTCTACTATATTACTTTCCTCACAAAAATAAGATCATACTATTCATATTTTTTTTTGTAAACTTTTTCCTATTTGCTATACTCTGAATGCTTCCCTGTGACAACAAATATGTCTGTAATATAGTTTTAGATGCGATTTCATTTCATTATGTGACTGCACCATAATTTTTTTGCTATTTCTCATGGTCAGATACTTATAGGGTTTGAAGTTGTCACTCCAGTGATCATCCTTATATACATGTAATTGCACACATCTTTAATAATTTTCTTAGGATAAATTCCTAGAGGGCAAATTTCTGTGTTGAAGGTAGGCACATTTTTAAGGCCTTCGATATTTATGAACAAATTATCCTCCAGTAAGGTGAATTGTCACATTCTTTGCAGTGAATATTTCCAAAATTCTCTGAATGTTTCTGAGACAATTTGATGATTAGACAATAGAGAATGCTGTTAAAGATTATGTCCACAGAGAGAGCTACTGAATTCAGGCCACTGGAAGGACAGAATGAAACAATAAAACAGCATAGCCTCTAATACATACACAGTAAAATCACCGTCATCTGATGAAAAGCTTGTTTTTGCCAGTTAAAGTCCTTATTTTGAGTGAAAAATAAAAAGGAATAGAATCTCTGAGCCATTTTGTCATAGTGGTCTGCTACTCTTTCTTGTGAGAGTATTTTTTGGCCACCTGCACCTTTAAATTTAAAGGCTGCACATCAGAGAATGGGCAGCAACCTTGTTTGAAGGAGCAATCTTCTTCGTCAGCACACCTTGGTTCTCTTTTTGATGATGTCTGTACAAAATTTGTAACTTCCTTTTCTTTAATTACTATATAGTCACTTTAAATGTCATTCTTTGAAATGTCTGTTAGACAAAAATAATTGCATTAGTTACAAACAGCTAGACACAGCACAAGCCCAGAATGATACAGCAGTTGGATTTCACACCTTTCCCTTACATATCTGTCCCTAGATGTCTTTTGAGCTTATAATTAGGTTTCCAGGGCTTTCTTTCTCATTAGTGGCCCTGGTACTGTCAAAACCCCCATTGAGAGTGAGATTTATTTAAGGTAGAAATTAAATTCCAATATATAGAGAAGAGCCAGGAATTCCCGCCGCATCATCCAGTGATAATGGCATCTTTTGCAACTCTGTGCCCTGAAACGATTCAATAAGAGCCTCTTTATTTTTCCAAACTCAACTAGTGACTTTGAGATTTAAAATTCTCTATGTCAGTTGTAATTAATTTATTATTTACTTACTCCATAACTTTGGATATCAATGCTGGGCCATTTTCTGGAGCAGAATCTCTTAAGCGCTATGGAAAGGGAGGATCCTGCCACTTTTGAGAACACTTTCCTCTAGGTTAGGGAAGAGGACCCAGAGATGGAGTCCTGAGCTTAATGGGCTGTAGGTAAGTGGAGAGGGGGACATTAGGTTTTGTGGAAGCACATAGGAGTGACCTAATTTCAGGGCATCAGAGCAGGCTCTACAGAGGAGGTGACCCTTTTCCCCAGCCTTGAAAGATGAGTAAGAATGATCAAGGCAGAGAATGTGGGCAGAAAGAGCCTGAGAGGTAGAGGAGGGCTGGGTGTTTTGGAGGAACTGCCATAGGGATGACCAGGTGGAAGGGTTGTTTAAGGAGAGAAAGCAAGTGACTGTTTGTGAAAAGATCTGAGGGGATCACGCAGGATTCTCTTTCCAGGATTCTCTTTTGCGTTTACCAGCTCCACCATCCACCTGCCGTTAGCTTCATCAAATAGTCACTTTAGAAATGGTAAAGTCTTTCTTGTTTTCAGGGATCCTTGTGAAATGGAGACCAATACTGGGAGGAATGAAGGGGAAGAGAAGTATTGTTGAGTTTCCCGTGGGGACCCAAATTCTGTTGTAGTTGCTATACACATATGATCCCATTTAATTCTCACAACAACTAATTCTAGTCTTGCATATCACCATCATTTATTGGATAAGGAAACAGAAGCTTATTTGCTGAGCAGTTGTCAGAGGTCATATACCTGATAAATCATCTAAGGACAGCGCTTTCAAAATTTTCAGCAAAGACATTAACAGGGATGACAGACTACATTGATGTGTGGGGTATGGGTAGAAAGTAGGGTCTTGGAGAGTGACTAATGACAGTACTGGTGGAGATGGAGTATCAGGTAAAGAGAGGAGAAGTAGAGGAAAGCCAAAAGAACTTCTCACAAATTTCCCAAGTGCTTTTGCTCATCTACCTCTTATTCGTTTATAAACATTGATTGAACATCTTCTATGAGACAGGTGATGAGCCAGGCATTGGAAAGACAAGGGCAAGCTGTGGTAGGATTGTTACTCTTGGAGAATTCACAGTCTTGTGAAGATAGGAACTGAGGTGCCTTACAGTTCACTGTGGAAATGCTAAAAAGGAGGTCAACCAACTCCTTTCATGTTTGTGGAAGTAATAACTACTTGAAAAAATCAGGAAATAATACTGAGATGGGTCTCAAAGAATTATGAGGAGATTGTTTTTTGCAGGGAGAGGAAATGGGGAAAGGCACTAGAGGCAGAAGTGGCAAGGGTGAAGGCATCCATTTGCAAAGGGAAATGTTGTATGTGCAGAATAGTGCATTCAGTGTGAGCAAGAGGGAGCAGGGAAATGGAATAGGAAATAAAACTGGGGATCTAGGCTGGGGCCAGATTGTGAAGGGCCTCAGGAGTCACTCCAAGCAGTGAACTCGATCCTGTAAGGTTTTTAAGAAGTGAGTGAGAATGATGGTAACTCTAGTAGCAGTTTGGAGGACAGAGCTAAGGAGGGAAGAGACCGTTGCCATGGCCATGGAGTGCCGTTGAGGGTATGAGTATGCAATTTTAAATAATCCTTTGTATTTCTTTAGATTTCTAAAAATCATAAGAGGAATTCATGCTCATTATAGAACATTCAAATGAATATGTGGACATGCACATAATATAAAAAGGGGAAAGTTCACCTCTTCCATAAAAGTAACCTCAGCTTACTGATTATGAATCCTTTCCAGACAGTTTGCTTTTCCTACTCACACACACAAAGACACACACACACACATACACACACACACACTCATACATGAATATCCCCATACTTATTTGTGCAAGGTGGACATTGATCCTATCTTCCTAGGGCTCACAGGTGTCTACTGAACTCTCAGCCATGAGTCTGATGATCAGGACAGTGATGTGGGATGGAGATATGGATT
Organism: Chlorocebus sabaeus; assembly: GCF_047675955.1. Taxonomy (NCBI): domain Eukaryota; kingdom Metazoa; phylum Chordata; class Mammalia; order Primates; family Cercopithecidae; genus Chlorocebus; species Chlorocebus sabaeus. Next base: position 12,788,484 of record NC_132918.1, read on the forward strand.
TGGGAGCCATCCCTATTTAACATATAGAAAGTAAATGTGATACACAGGGGGAATTCATAGTGTGGGAAGGGCGGAGGGCAAAAGATAGAGAATTGAGAAATACTACATTTAAGGGGTTGGCAAGGAAAGATAGGAGCATAGAGAAAGAGAGAGACTGGAGAGTAGGAGGAACATCAGGAAAGTATGATATTATCAATGTCCAAAGAAAAGGAATTTTAAAGAGGGCTCATGTGATCATTAGTGTTAACTACTGCTGAGAGGTCAAGTCAGTGAAGGACTGAAGACTGTCCGTTGGATTTCACAACAAAGAATTTCTGAACTCTGTCTTGGTTTCAGCCCTCACCATCACTAGCCTGGATGTCTACAGTAGCGTCTTAGCTGGGCTGCTGGTCTCTGATTGATTCTTCACATTGCTGCCAAAATGACCTTTCTAAAATGAAACCCTGTCAGCCCTCTTCTAAAAATACCATGATGGTCTCCCAGTGCTACAAGATGAGGCCTAAACCTCTTTAGAATGGCATGAACTTCTTAGTTCTCATCTTCTCCACTCTCCATTACTTCCAACACACTTTAAGCTTCAGTAGTGCTGAATAGTTTATACTTCTCTGAAAACATTGTGAGTTTTCACTCCTCTGTGTTCACAATGTTATGTCTGCCAGGAATGCCCTTCCTCCTTTATCTGCCTAGCAAATTCCTATTCTGTCTTCGAAACCCAACTCAGACATCACCTCCTCTGGGAAGCTATCTTTAATTCTCCTAGCCTGACCTTGTCCTCCAACTTTTCTTCCTTTTGTTGCATATTTCACACAGTATTATGAATTTTGACTACATTTCTGTCTTATTTACTGAATTGTAAGTTTCCTGAAGGCAAGAAATGTATCTTTTTAAAACTTTTACTTTAGGTTCAGAGGTACATGTGTAGATTTATTTTATAGGTAAATTCATGTCACAGGGGTTTGCTGTACAGATTATTTTGTCACCTAGGTACTAGTACCCAATAGCTATTTTTTCTCATTCTCTCCTTCCTCCCACCCTCCACCCTCTAGAAGACCCCAGTGTCTGTTGTTTCCTTCTTTGTGTCCATGCATTATCATTCAGCTCCCACTTATGAATGAGAGCATGTGGTATTCGGTTTTCTGTTCCAGTGTTAGTTTGCTAACGATGATGGCCTCCAGCTCCATCCATGTTCCTGCAAAGGACATAATCTCATTTTGTTATGGCTATGTAGTATTCCATTGTGTTTATGTACCACATTTTCTTTATCCAATTTGTCATCGATGGGCATTTAGATTGATTTCTTGTCTTCTTTTTGTGTGTATGAATAGTGCTGCAATGAACATATGTGTGCATGTGTCTTTATAGTAGAAAGATTTATATTCCTTTGGGTATACGCACAGATATGAGATTGCTGGGTCGAATGAACCTCTTTCTTATACCATATACAAAAATCAACTCAAGATGGATAAAAGATTTAAATGTAAAACCCAAAACTATAAAAACCCTGGAAGACAACCTAGGCAGTGCCATTCTGGATATAGGAACTGGCAAGGATTTCATGACAAAGATGCCAAAAGCAATCACAACAAAAGCAAAAATTGGCAAATGGGATCTAATTAAATTTAAGAGATTCTACACAGCAAAAGAAACTATCAACGGAGTTTGATCTCAATACAACCTACAGACAACCTACAGAATGGGAGAAAATATTTGCAAACTGTGCATCAGACAAATATCTAATATCCAGCATCTATAAATAACTTTAACAAATTTACAAGAAAAAACAAAAACAAAAAACCATTAAAAAGTGGGCAAAAGATATGAACAGACATTTTTCAAAATAAATATACATGTGATCAAAAAGCATTTGAAGAAAATCTCAATATCACTGATCATTAGAGAAATGCAAATCAAAACTACAATGAGATACCATCTCACACCAGTGGGAATGGCTACTATGAAAAAGTGAAAAAATAATAGATGCTCGCCAGGTGGTGGAGAAAAGGGAACACTTACACACTGTTGGTGGGAGTGTAAATTTGTTCAACCATTGTGGAAAGCAGTGTGGCGATTCCTAAAAGAGCTAAAAAGGGGAAATGTATCTTATTCATGTCTGTGTCTTCAACACTTGGCATAGTACTTGGTGCACAGCAGGTTTCTCAAGGATTGTTTTGAGGGAATTTATCCTCAAACAATTAAATAGTATCTTTTATTTATTTATTTATTTTTAGAAACAGGGTCTCTCTGTCTCCTAGGCTACAATGCAGTGGTGAAATAATGGCTCACTGCTGCCTTGAACTCCTGGGCTCAAGTGATCCTCCTACCTCAGCCTCCTGAGTAGCTGACACTGCTGGTGTGTGCCACCACACCTGGTTAAATTTTAAAATTTTGTAGAGACAGGGTCTTGCTATGTTGACAAGGCTGGTCTTGAACTCCTGGCCTCAAGTGACCCTTCTGCCTTGGATTCCTAAAGTGCTAGGATTAGAGGCATGAACCACCATGCCTGGCCAATATCTTTAAAAGTAGAGTTATTTATTTTTATGATTTTTCAGATGAGGAATTTGAGACCAAGATTTATAATTCATACAAAATAAAAACTAGAGGGAAGCTTAAATATCGTTTAGTTGAGACCTGTCATTTTGCAAATCAATAAACTCAAGTTCAGAGGGTGACTTGTCCCAGATCAGTCAGGGAGTCAGAGACCCAGCTGCGGATCAGAATCCAGTCTTCTGGTTCTCACTAGGGTGCTTTTCAAATAGCCACTTGCCTGGTTGTCAGGTGGCATGGCTACCAGTTATATCCCTTTTCTTCTGAAAAGCCAGGCTGACAGGGTTGATAAATTAGTAGTTGATTCTGATACTGATGGAAAACAGGTTCTGTAAGCTTATTTTTATTATGATATGGAGGAACTGTAGTTCATTGGGAAACAAATCCCTTCACTAACTTGGCTGGGAAAAGGGCCTTTTTGCCTTTTCTCCCATTCCTCTTCCTGCTGTGTGGAATGCTTTTGTAATGGTTGGAACTCTGCCAGACATCTTGGACTATGAGGTAACCTTGAAAACTGAAGCCATTTGCCAAGTTTTTGGAACAGAGATTAGCCTACATCTCTGATGTCACTGGGAACAGTCAATATGAAATCTGCACTGTTTCCATCTGGACTTCTTTTGTTTGAGAGTGTCATACAATAAACTTTCAATTTGCTTGAGCAACTATTATTTGGCTTTTATTTTTCCATGCAATTGACTCTATCCTAACAGAAACATTCATACTTCTATTTTTATTTTCCGCAGAGCAATCTCAACAATGCTACCTGCTTCTATTTTCATTTGAATTATATACCTGATGTAGATCCTCTTCTAAACATTTACATTTCACTTAGCTCTGACAGGCAATCCGTCACTTTGCTGGGATGAAGCCAATCTCCTAAAAAAACCCCCCAAAACCCCCAAACATTAGAAAGCAAGTTGTTTCAGCAACTTAATGCTTGAGGCTCTGACACATTAACTCCAACTGACAGAATAAACTGTTACACATTTAAGCACCTTTTTACCTTAAGTGAATTTCGTCAGACATGGAGCCTCTAACACGTTCAAGAGGGAGCCAGGGAGAATCCTTCTGACATCCTTTCTCAATGTTAAGAAAAGAAAGAATGTATAAACTATAAACCTATGTGATGAAAGAAAAGTGTCATTAGGGCTAAGGATGAATCTCCCAGAGACATTTTTCTTTTCTTGACATGGATGTAGGTTATTTCCCTTACTACCTTTGCTTAGTGTAAAATGTCCATTCCTGTAACATGTGAAAGAGTCCTCATTGTTGCGTTGGCTACCAGGCGTAAGGATCCGTAGAATACCGTAGCCATCTTCGGTTGCTTTCTTATGGACTCTCCTCCTCTCTTGCTTCTAACAAGCTTTCTTTTGTAAGGCAATGTGGTTTGTGTCATAAAATATAAACTTAATTAAGCTCTGTGAGGTGCTGCATTCCTTGTGGAAAAGGGAAAATGGATGAACTATAATAAAGAAGAATTGGTCGAGGCAAACATCTGTGCTATTTTTCACTGGCATTTCTGGAAATTAAGCTATTAAATCAGGAGAGCAGGTCAGGCTGGTTTGATATTTATTTTTCATTCCTTGACTGCAAAATAACAGGCTTAACTTATAATGACATAAAATCAACACCTACTGTGTTCCATTCATTAATTCTGTCATTCTATCAAAAACATCTCCCAGGTTTGTCTAATGTGAGTTTTTTTTTCCTTCATAAAAGCCCAAAGCATATTAGTCATAATGCCATTATATTCTAGAAGCTTTAAAACGATTTCTATAATTCCTCTTATGCCCTGCCGAGGACTTTCTAGTAAGATAACAAAGCTGAGTACATTAGAAAGCTCTGTGTCTTATAAAAATGTATTGGCATTTTTTTCAAAAACTCTGGTGGTCTTTTACCAGTTCTCAGTATTTTCAGAACATTGTAAACAATTTACTAAAGGCATAAACTATCTAAATGCTCTGAGACATATTAATTCAGATCTTATTTATTTCAGCTTAAACTTTGTAAGAGCTTGTTTCAAAATCATGTTTTCCAAAGTTTTCATTATTTTCCAGTTGGGTAAGTTGGTTTTCTCTGCCATTTAAAACATTTTTATGTATTAGATTTGTCTTGTTCTCAAAATATTTTCTGTCTTAGAGGATGGAGATATTTCAACTTTTTCTCTTTTCCTTAATTTTATGCAAAGCTTCCTTTCATTTCCTTTACTTAAATCATACAACCATCTTAAGAAAAACAGTACAGATTATTGGCCTATTTATTTTGACACTGAAATGAGAATTGTACACAGTTGCCTAACAGCCCATCTTTTTTCTAGATTGAAAGCTTTCTGACATTGGAGATGTATTTATGTCTCTGAGCCCATTTCCCGCATCCAGCCAATGCTCCATTTGTTGAATTGAGTTGAAAACAACGGAACCAGAAAACAGAACTTCTTGACTTGTGCTCACCAAGATCATGTTTATGTAAAATTAGTTTGACTTAATAATTTTTTAAAAAAAATTGCCTTCACTAAAGCCAGACATTTTGTGGTTATACAAATACAATATTATGAGTTTATTTGACTTCCTACTCTTGAGTTTTTCATATGAAGAGGTTCAAATCAGTGAAAGAACGTCTCAGGTATTTGGTCAACCGCTCCACACTCTACTTTACAAATGTCTCCTTGTCTTGATTGTGAAGTCCCTGTGATCAGGGAAGATCATGTTTATCTCTGTAGCCCCTGTATCCCATGCAGAGTGCATCTGAGCACCAAACATTTGTTGAATAATAAATGACCAACAAATGTAGATTAAACTAACAAATGGATGCTATGTTATTGGGGAAGTATAAGACTAATTACCAAATTCATTTTTGACTGTTTAGAAAGGCATTCTTTTTGCTTGTTGTCTTGGTATTTTATATATTACCTTTCCTCAGTACTTTGTGTATTTTTTTTCAAAGTAAGGAAGACTAGAATATTACAGACCAAAGCCTGAGGGGGAGAGAAGTAATGGAAAAAGAAGCCAACCTTTTAAAAGCTGGTGATAGGCAAACAGAAGGTAGGCTCTATGTTTTCTCCACAAGAGTGTTTCAGATGAACTCAGACTACTGATATCCTAGAAAAGACTGACTACAAAAGCCTTGGAAATAGAAGGATCTGGGTGGCCAATGGCCATGTGAACTTTGGCTCCTGCCTGAGGCCGAGGTGCCAGGAGGGGAGCTCTCTCTGGCTCCAAATACTCTCAGAGTAGGGTTACCTGATAGGGAAGATGAAGCTTATTCTCTATTTCTGTCAGAATGACTGGTGTAGTTGTATATGTTTGTTAGATGGTGCCTATCTTAGAGTTCATAGATGGAATTTTTTGAGGTAAGGATATTAAATAGATGTTTAATTGAAGCTACTTTGAAATAATTATGAAATCCTTTTTTTTTTTTTTTTTTTCTTTGTGGCAGAGTCTCGCTCTGTCACCTAGGCTGGAGTGCAATGGTGTGATCTCAGCTCACTGCAAGCTCCACCTCCCGGGTTCACGCCATTCTCCTGCCTCAGCCTCCAGAGTAACTGGGACTACAGGTGTCCACCACCATGCCCGGCTAATATTTTTTTTGTATTTTTAGTAGAGACAGGGTTGAAATACATTTTTAAGAACAGAAATTCACTGACTGTAACAATATCCCCTGCAAATTTTTACTTATAATTTACAATTAAATTATAACTTCAAAGCACCTGGGATGAAATTATTTTCTATGTAACTGATGGCACTCAATAAGCCATGATGTTATGGGCTTGGACTCCTCTACCTCCTTTGGGAAAGTGAAGGTGTCCTGTCACTGTTAAGTTCAATGAGAAGTGAGCAGGTGTGATACTTGGGCATTTTCACCTCTGAAGGCTCCCAGAGGTCTCTGGGCTGACCTGGTAACCTGAGGCACTGTTTGCAAAGCTGATTGCAACAGTTTCTCCTCTCCTTATGTGTATGTGCTTTGTTGATGTGACTTGATGCTGCTCTCATTGAGAGATGCACTCTCATTCCCCACCCCTTGAGTCTGGGCTTGCCTTGGGACTCTGATCAGCAGAAGGTGGTATCACGAGAATTCCAAACATAGGCGTTAAAGTTCCAGTCCTCACTCCCTTAGAATGCTTACCTATAATTGCCATTTGGTGAAATTTGATGTAACTGACAGGAAGATGAGAGGTCATATAAAGCAGAGACAGTCAGTCTAGCTAAGTCCCCAGATCCATTAGCCAACAGCCAGCAACAGCTGCCAGCCATGTAGAGTAGCCCAGTTTAGACCACCTGGCACCACTGTGGCCAGATACCTGTAGCTGCAGAAATGGCCCAGGCAAAACCAACAGAAGAGCTGCCCAGCTGAGCCCAGGCCAAATTGCTGTTCCATAGAATCACGAGCACACACACTCCTCGTTTTAAACCAGTAACCTTTGAGGTAATTTGTTATATGTCAGTGGGTAACTATATACCTTAGAAAAGGACCCTTTCCTGCATTTGAACAGTTCAGGATATCCCTTCAGACTGCTTTTAGCACTCTGCCAACCCTGCTTGTCCCCACTCCCGTGATGCTCCCTTTGATTTACACTTGCTTTGTGGCTCTCTTCCTCTGGCCTCTTTAGACTTGAGGCTTGGTTTGGAGAGTTTGTTTTGATTCATGACTCCAGGCTCATCCTGGGATGCTGGGCCTCCTGGTTGTCCTTTGGCCCCACGCTTTTTAGCCTGAAGGCCAAGCCAGCTGTAATGTGGTTATCAGGATCCTGGCCCTGTGGTGTCATCCAGGGACCCTGATTCATCAGGAGGGGACTTCAGAGGCAATAGTTCTTGAATAAAGTCTGGCTCACAGGGTCATGGAGCCTCAGTGAGAGCTGTCCTTGTGTTTACCATAGCCTATCTGTACCCAGATCATACTCATGCTCACTGTTTTATTGATTGTTCAAAAGAGGCAAATCTAATCACATTCCCAATCTCTTCGAAGTACCCCACTGCTCTTAAACCCAAATTCTTTTCTCCCAGCTCACAAAGCCCGGCATGTTTTCTTTCCACCTGATTCAGTCATCTCCTCTCTCTCCACTGATGTCCCCACGTGCTCTGTGCTTCAGAGTGGACTCATTTCATATTCTTGAATGTGTCTTGCTAATTACCCCTGCCTTTGTTTCTGTCTCTGTCTGGAAAATTCTTCCTCTCTTTTCTCTTCTTATTCTTCCCTTTCTCTGTTTGAAAGTTATTTTTTATTTTGTCACATTATGACATAAATTTAAAGAGCCAAATAGTTCTCTAAGAAGTTTTGTAAAAATCAGTGATCTTCTGCCCACTTCATCCATTCCCTGCCCCCAGAGCTAACTGTTTTCAACTCTTTTGGCTATTTCTTTTGGTATTGGTAGCTGTATGTCTAAATGACATGATTATGTTTTTACTACTTGTTCTTTTTTCAGTGTTAGACATCATCTATTGATTTCCCACTAAGGAAGAGGAAACTTGAGTTTCCTTCTCCCCTTCTTACCTACATATGTAAATATATACACATGAACACATATGTTTCTAATATAGTAATATTATAAATTTGGAGTTATTCACAGCTGAGTCATGTGGTAGGCTGGGATAACTTTATCTTCTTTGCATAAATCCTCTGATTTGCTTAATAATTATCATGTTTGTTTTCTTGCTTAATTCTCTTTCTCTGTAACACCGACTTATTCCCAAACTCTCCTTCAGAAGGGTGACTCTCTCTTCAGTGCATTCAAACTCTTAAGATTTTTTTCCCTCAAAGTCCCATGGAAATTATGTCCTTCAGTTCTTAAGAACATTTTTTGAGTTATTTACTGGATAATTCCATCTCTTCTTTTTCTCTTTCTGAAAAGTTTATTAGTCGGATGTTGGACCTTTGAACTGATTTTCTAATTTTTAAAAATTGATTTACCTCCTATTTTCTAACCCTTCATGTGTTTGTTGTGCTTTCTAAAGACACCCTGAGGTATATTTTCTTACATTTCCATAGTTTAAAAAAGAGATTTCCACTATCATTTTAAATTTCTATTATAGGAATGTTAAAAATGTTGCTCTGTAAATATTTCATGTTTTTCTTTTTTTGGAGATGGAGTCTTGCTCTGTCACCCAGGCTGGAGTACAGTGGCTAGATCTCGACTCACTGTAAACTCTGCTTCCCAGGTTCATGCTATGCTCCTGCCTCAGCCTCCTGAGTAGCTGGGATTACAGGCATGCGCCACCACACCTGGCTAATTTTTGTATTTTTAGTAGAGATGGGGTTTCACCACGTTGACCAGGCTGGTCTCAAACTTCTGACCTCAACTGATCCCCCTGCCTCAGCCTCCCAAATTGCTGGGATTACAGGCGTGAGCCACTGCACTCAGCAGTATTTCATGTTTTTTGGACACAAAATTCATTCAATATTCAACAAACACTTATTTATGTAATTTTTATTAGAGATGGGGTTTTGCTATGTTGACCAGACGAGACTACAGGCATGTGCCACTGTGCCCGACAACAAATATTTATTTAGTGTCCATGTTGTGAGTTGAATTGTGTCCCCTGCCACAAATTCATATGTTGAAGTTCTAACCCCTGTATCTCAGATGTGATCTTATTCAGAAATAGTGTCTTTATAGAGGGAATCAGGTTTAAAAAAGATTATTGGGATTGATTCTAATCCAATATGACTGGCGTACTTAATAAGAAGGAGAAATTTAGACACAGAGACAGACACAGAGGAAAAGTAAGGTGAAGATACAGAGGAGAGCACTAATGAGATGAAGGTGGAGGTTGGAATGATGCCTCTACAAACCAAGGAGCACCAAAGATTGCCAGAAAACCACCAGAAGATAGGAGACAGATGAAAAAGATTATCCTGCACAACCCTCCATAGGAACCAATCCTTCCAACACCTTGATTGCAAATTTCTAGCCTCTAGATCTATGAGACAAGAAATATAATGTTTGGCCACTTTATTTTTGGTACTTGATTACAGCAGCCCTAGGAAACTAATACAGCCTACTATTTATTAGGCAATGTTCAGGTGCTTGGAATATATCATTCAACAAAATACAGTTTTTAACCTCATTCTAGTGGAGAGTAATGGACCAGGAGCCATAAATACCTGTTAGAATGTAATAGATGTTGTGGCTAAAAGGAAGAGTATAGCAGGGAAAGGGGTATTGGAAGTGTGTGTGTGTGTGTGTGTGTGTGTGTGTGTGTGGTGGGTGAGGATGGGGGGACACTGAAGGTAAGCAGCATTGAGAAAGTAACACTTGACCAAAGACAAAGATAATGAAGGAGTTATCCAAAGGTGGTTTGTGGGAACAGTGTTCCAGGAAGGGGAACAGTGTCTTGGTAAAGGGAACAGCTAAAGTCAAGTCCCTAAGGCAGTGTGCCTTGTGTGTTGGAGAAGCCAGGAAGTTAGCCTGGCTGCAACAGAGTGAGTGAGAGGGAGTCAAAAGATGTGACATTCTGAAAGTGGGATGTGATGTGGTGTGGGTGGGCCAGATCATCTTTTGGATGAGGGAGTGAGATTAATTTATGTTTTAAAAGGATCACTGGTTGCCGTGTAGTAGGACAGGATTGGCTATGGGAGTATGTCAGAAAGAAAGGAGTCAAGGATGAATTCAAGGTTTGTAGCTTGGGCAAATGAAAAAATGGAAGTCTCTATTGTTTCTTCTCTTATTTTGTTGAAGATGTCAAAAAAATTTTGGTGAAATTGACTTCTTCTCTGTTTGCAGCCTCAGTTTCTTCTAGTTTGCTTTTTTTTTTTTTCCCTTGAGACAGGGTCTTCCTCTTTTGCCCAGGCTAGAGTGCAGAGGCACAATCTTGGCTCACTGCAGACTTGACCTCCTCGGCTCAAGCAATCCTCCCACCTCAGCCTCTCAATTAGCTAGGACTACAGGTGTGTGCCACCATGCCTGGCTAATTTTAAAATTTTTTGTAGAGATGGGGTTTTGCCATGTTGCTCAGGATGATCTTGAACTCCTGGGCTCAAGGAATCCTGCCCTGTCCTCCCAAAGGGCTGGAATTACAGGTGCAAGCCACCATGGGCTGCCCTAGTTTGCTTTTTTGAATTATTTGTTTGCTTTAGAATAGATATCTGCCTTCCATTTTAGATGATTTCTTACAATGTCCAATAATTCTTGACTGTTTGCATTTAGGAGTGGGGCACAAAAAACCTATTTGGAAGGTTTATGTACATGTGGAAGGTGGGACATGTTTGTTAATTGTGGTCTTCACTGTATGGAAACCTTTTTAGGCCATGTGGTTAGGTAACCCCCCAGCTATAGACCATTCTTGTATTTTGTCTTCAGTTATTCAGGTTCCTTAGAAAAGAACTTTCCAGTCATAGAGAACAGAATGCAAGTCTGTCAAGGTTGCTAAGTAGTTTAAGAGAGTTAAGACTCTTAACAGTCAGTGTGAGACTTATTTCCAGTACGGTTCCTTTTTGCCTTGGGCTGTACCTTGTGTCTTCAGTCCAAGGACCTGTTCTACCCTCTCCAAAAGAAAAGCCTTAAGCGCCTTGCCACGGTAGGTGATGGGCAGGTGCCAGGCTGCGCAGTGTGGAGGAAGAGATTGAGTTCCCTCTTAGAGTTTCAATCAGTGCACTGGTTTTAAAGCCATCTTCACCACTGCTTTCTGAGGTACCAGGTGTCATGAGTTCTATAGCACTGAGGGGTTCAGCAGCACAAATGATGTTGCTTTGTGATTCTTCTCTCTGCCGGTTGAGAGTCAGTTTTCTCAACTCAGCTAAGGCATTTTCCATTTGTCAGTCTGCTTTCCAAATTCCCAGAGTTTTTGTTGGCATCTTCTTTCCCATCCTCTTTGCCCTTGTAGACTTATGTGTCTTTTATTTTAAAAATTCTCTTACTTTCATTTTAGTGGATTTTGCCATTGTTAACCAGATGTTCTCTTCTTCTTCTCTGGGTTAGCCACTGTGGGTCCTTCCGTGCTCAGCTCAGATGCTACTTCTGTCAGGAAGTCTTGAAGTTTGAGGTAGGTGCACCACTGCTGTTTCCATAGTTTTCTGTATTTCCCTATACGTGTTCTTTTCACATAGTGTTGGAACTGCCTGGTTACTACCTGTTTCCTCCGCAGACTATAATCTCTATATGGGCAGGGGTGATGTCTGTCTTATTCAACATTATATCCCTGGAACCTAACATAGTTTCTAACACATAATAGAGATTCTAAAACATTTATTGACTCATTGCTTAAATACTCCTTAACAACATCCATAGCACTTTGAACTCTAACTATCCTTCTTGTTGAGAGAGCCTGCTGCTATTTGCTATTTTCTTTGATGGCACACACCACACCCCCAGGAGTGTCTGCCTCACAGACCTATCACGAGACTCTTTGAACTTAACACAAGAAGCACATTTCCAACAAACCTGCTGGGAAGAGAATAACACTTTGGTGGAGAGCTTTCCTGCAGCTGTGTGACAAGTCTCCGATGTGCTCTTCTGTTCCATCTCTTCTCCCACCGGATTCCTTATCTCAAACACTCTTTGAACAGTCATCAAAAACCCTAAATCTTCTTCTCAGTGTGCTATCTATAGATTAGTAAGTCAGCCACCTCCAGCACATCAGGTTTTCAAACCCTGGCATCTCAGCTTATCGATTTGGATCTTCTGACAAAATGCACCACAACTGTGTTTTCATTTTGTGCCATAGAAAATGCCTTTGCTAAGGAAACCCTTTCGTTAAAACTAGCTTCAGGCATCTGGGAACTCACATCCTGGAGCACTATGGATCAAAGGGAGAATCGTGCACTTGAAAAGTCCAGCTTTCTTAATTAATTATAAATTCCTCAATTAGGAAAAGATTTTGACATGGTAAAAAAACTACGATTTCACAAAAGTTAGTTCTTCTTTCCCCCTGGCCCCAAGACTGTTCTAGACTTTCTTTGAAAGGAATATTGTCCCCCAACTTTTCTTCTATGTTCACTTTGTAACCATACAATTCTATGGTAGAGGAGAAATAAATACATCTGCAGCACAGATATAGTAAAATGAGGTATTAGGACCCAAGTAGATATAGGAAGTAGAAAACTGTGATACACATGGGAAGTAATACTGTCTTCCTGACTTCCCTGACTCCATCCTGCTACTTCCCGTTCTGGATTAGTCAGCTACACTAGTCTCCAGTCCAGCCTGGTACTTCTCTGTAGCACTCACAGCACGTGTTATCATGGTTCAGTGCCTGTCGTCCTCGACAGCTGTGACTCCCACAAGGGCAAGCACTATGTCTGTCTTGTTCACTGCTGTGCTCCAGTGGCTAGAACAGAATTTAGCACTTAGGAGGCACTTAAAAACTTTCTTAAAAAAATGTAAGGATGAATAAATTATGATACGGTGAGGAAGATTACTTGCAAAGATGGCTGTAGCAGTTCTTCATGCTGCTTTGTGATGGGACTTTGCTACTCTGCTTTGAAAGGTGAAGTCTGTGCCCTCCACACCATGAATCTGGGCTGGCTCGTGACTTACTTTGACCAATAGAATGTGGCAGAGTGACATTTTGTGACATTTGAGGTGAAGTTTTAACAGGACTTGTAGATTCTTTTTTCATTGTCTTGAAAACAATCCACCATTGAGGAAGCCCAGATAAAAGGCTGGCTCGGTGGAGGAGAACTGAGGTGCCAAGCGAAAAAAGTCGCCAACTGCCGCATACAGAAATGAGGCTTTCCAGATCAAACCAGCCCTGGTCAACCAGTCACCCGGTCACAAACATGAGTAAGCCCAGGTGGAGCAGAGGTGAGCTATTCCAACTAAGTCCTGCCCACATCGCTGACCGTAAGAATGTGAGCAAGCAAATGATCAGTTTATACCAATAACTTTTGGGAGTGATTTATTATGTAACAATTATTAATACAGAAGGATCTTCAGGTTTTGCTCAATAGGGGAGTTTCCCTCCTGACTCGAATTAGAGAATCTGTAAAATTCAACACTCCATGGCTTCATCGTAGACCCAAAGGTAAAAGCCATTTCTGGGTAAGTTAAAGCAGCCATAGGCAATTTATATAGAGCAAATCAAACTGAATTCCAGAATAACAGATCTGGCACACAGAATGATAAAATATAGTTGATGAATAGTTCATTTTTAAAGAAAATGATATGTATGAATTCACCTCAATTATAGAAGGGATGCATAGTAATTATAGAAAATTTGGAAAAGTCATGTCATTATACAGAAATAATAGAATTACATAAAAATTCAAAAATATGAATATTATTACTTATATAATGCATTACTACTATTATCACTCCTATTAATAGTAATATATGTTAGTGGCTTCTGTGCCCTAGATCTTCCAAACTGGCTTAGTAATGTCCTTTCTATTCGGAAACAGGAGACTTCATTTATTCCAATCTTCTTTTGCTTGTCTTATAATCAAGTTTTCAGATGTCTACATGTTAGATTGGCATATGTCTTCTTAGGTTTATGCTTATTAGCTTTAAGCAGATTTTTATAGTTACTATAAGATTATTTAAAAAGTTAGATATGACAGTTGCTGTATCAATTATCTATTATTGATAATATTTTTACATAGTTTTAAAATTGGAGTTTTGACATATACTTTGATCAAATAGTTTGGTAGAATGTTTTAAAATTTCTAAATGTGTGGACTTTTTATTACTAATTACTGCTACTATATTATTGTTAGTAATTTATTACAGTCAGGGAAAGTGAGTTACAATTTTTACTTGTTTTTTTTTCAAAGTGTATAACATGATGACTTGATTTACATCTACATTATGTAATAATTACAATAAAATTAATTAACACATCCATCACCACTCATGGTGTGCATTAGATCCCCAGAACTGGTTTAACTGAAAGTTTGTAACCTTTTTTTTAAAAAAATTATTTTTTATTTCAATAGGTTTTTGGGGAATGGGTGGTGTTTGGTTGCATGAATAAGTTCTTTAGTGGTGATTTCTGAGATTTTGGTGCACCCATCATCTAAACAGTGTACACTATACCCAATGTGTAGCCTTTTATCCCTCAACCCCCTCCCACGCTTTCACCCAGGTCCCCAAAGTCCATTGTATAATTCTTATGCCTTTGTGTCCTCATAGCTTAGCTCCCACTTATGAATGGAAACATGAGATGCTTGATTTTCCATTCCTGAGTTATTTCACTAAGAATAATAGTCTTCGATTCCATCCAGGTTGCTGTGAATGCCATTATTTCATTCCTTTTTATGGCTCAGTAGCCCATGGTATATATACTACATTTTCTTTCTCCACTCATTGATTGATAGGCATTTGGGCTGGTTCCATATTTTTGCAATTGCAAATTGTGTTGCTATAAACATGCGTGTGCAAGTATCCTTTTTTGTATGACTTCTTTTCCTCTGGGTAGATACCTAGTAGTGGAATTGCTGGATCAAATGGAGGATCTACTTTCAATTCTTTAAGGGATCTCCACACTGTTTTCCATAGTGGCTGTACTAGTTTACATTCCCACCAGCAGTGTAAAAGTGTTCCCATTTTTACCACATCTGTGCCAACATCTATTATTTTTTGATTATGGCCATTCTTGCAGGAGTAAGGTAGTATCACATTGTGGTTTTGATTTGCATTTCCCTGATCATTAGTGATGTTGAGCATTTTTCCATATGCTTGTTGGCCGTTTGTGTATCTTCCTTTGAGAATTGTCTATTCACGTCCTTAACCCACTTTTTGATGGGATGGTTTGCTTTTCTCTTACTGATTTGTTTGAGTTCCTTGTAGATTCTGGATGTTAGTCCTTTGTCAGATGTATAGACTGTGAAGATTTTTTTCCCACTCTGTGGGTTGTCTTTTTACTCTGAAGATTGTGTCTTTTGCTGTATAGAAACTTTTTAGTTTAATTAAGTTCCATCTATTTACCTTTGTTTTTGTTGCATTTGCTTTTGGGTTCTTGGTTATGAAGTCTTCCCCTAAGCCAACGTCCAGAAGGGTTTCTCCAATGTTATCTTCTAGAATTTTTATGGTTTCAGGTCTTAGATTTAAATCTTTGATCCATCTTGAGTTGAGTATAAAGTTGAGTATAAAGTTGAGTTGTATAAAGTCAGAGATGAGGGTCCAATTTCATTCTTTTACATGTGGATTGCCAATTGTACCAGCACCATTTGTTGAATAGGGTGTCCTTTTCCCAGTTTATGTTTTTGTTTGCTTTGTTGAAGATCAGTTGGCTATAAGTATTTGGGTTTATTTCTGAGTTCTCTATTCTGTTCCATTGGTCTATGTGCCTATTTTTACGCTAGTACCATGCTGTTTTGGTGACTATGGCCTTATAGCATAGTTTGAAGTCAAGTAATGTGATGCCCCCAGATTAATTCTTTTGGCTTAGTCTTGCTTTGTCTATGTAGGCTCTTTTTGGATTCATATGAATTTTAGAATTGTTTTTTCTAGTTCTGTGAAGAATGATAGTGGTATTTTGATGAAAATTGCATTGGATTTGTAGATTGCTTTTAGCAGTATGGCAATTTTCACAATATTGATTCAACCCATCCCTGAGTATGGGATGTGTTTCCATTCGTTTGTGTCATCTATGATTTCTTTCAGGAGCGTTTTGTAGTTTTCCTTGCAGAAGTTTATTATTCTGCTTTCATGCTGCTGATAAAGACATCCAAGACTGGGCAATTTACAAAAGCAAGAGGTTTAACAGACTTACAGTTCCACATGGCTGGGGAGGCCTCACAATCAGGGTGGAAGGCAAGGAGAAACAAGCCACATCTTACATGGATAACAGCAGGCAAAAAAGAAAGCTTGTGCAGGGAAATTCCCCTTTTTAAAACCATCAGATCTCATGAGATTTATTCACTATCATGAGAATAGCATGGGAAAAACCTGCACCCATGATTCAGTTACTTCCTACAACACCTGGGAATTGTGGGAGTTACAATTCAAGATGAGATTTGTGTAGGGACACAGCCAAACCATATCATTCCGCCCCTCCAAAATCTCATGTCCCCACACTTCAAAACCAATCATGCCTTCCCAATAGTCCCCCAAAGTCTTAACTCATTTCAGCATTAACTCAAAAGTCCATAGTCCAAAGTCTCATCTGAGACAAGGCAAATCCCTTCCACCTATGAGCCTATAAAATCAAAAGCAAGTCAGTTACTTTCTAGATACAATGGGGGTACAGGTAGTGAGTAAATGCCGCTATTCCAAATGGGAGAAATTGGCCAAAACAAAGGGGCTACAGGCTCCATTCCTGTCCAAAATCCAGTGGGGCAGTCAAATCTTAAAGCTCTAAAATGATCTCCTTTGATTCCATGTCTCATAACCAGGTCACACTGGTGCAAGTAGTGGGCTCCCCCAGCCTTGGGCAGTTCCATTTCTGTGGCTTTGCAGGACATAGTTCCCCTCCTGGCTGCTTTCACAGGCTGGCATTGAGTGTTTGCAGCTTTTCCAGGCACACAGTGCAAGCTGTCGGTGGATCTACTATTCTGGGGTCTGAAGGATGGTAACCCTCTTCTCACAGCTGCACTAGGCAGTGCCCCAATAGGGGTTCTGGGGACTCTGACCCCACATTTCCCTTCCGCACTGCCTTAGCAGAGGTTCTCCATAAGGGCCCTGCCCCTGCAGCAAACTTCTGCCTGGGCATCCAGGCATTTCCATACATCCTCTGAAATCTAGGTAGAGGTTCCCAAACCTCGATTTTTGACTTCTGTGTACATGCAGGCTCAACACCACATGGAAGCTGCCAAGGCATGGGGCTTCCACCCTCTGAAGCAACAGCCCAAGCTGTACCTTGGTCCCTTTTAGTCATGGCTGGAATGGCTGGGACTCAGGGCACTAAGTCACTAGGATGCACACAGCAGAGGGTCCCTGAACCCAGCCCACAGAACTATTTTTTTCCTCTAAACCTCTGGGCCTGTGATGGGAGGGGCTGCTGCAAAGGTCTCTGACATGCCCTGGAGACATTTTCCCATTGTACTGGTGATTAACATTGGCTCCTCATTACTTATGCAAATTCCTGCAGCTGCCTTGAATTTCTCCTCAGAAAATGGGATTTTCTTTACTATCACATTGCCAGGCAGCAAATTTTCCAAACTTGTGTGCTTCGTTTCCTTCTTAAAACTGAATGCCTTTAATAGTACCCAAGTAACCTCTTGAATGCTTTGCTGCTTAGAAATTTCTTCTACTAGATACCCTAAATTATCTCTCTGAAGTTCAAATTTTCACAAATCTGTAGGGCAGGGACAAAATGCTGCCAGTCTCTTTGCTAGAACATAACAAGAGTCACCTTCACTTCAGTTCCTAACAAGTCTCTCACCTTCATCTGAGACCACCTCAGCCTGGATTTCATTGTCCATATCATTATCGACATTTTGGTGAAAGCCACTCAACAAGTCTCTAAGGAGTTCCAAACTTTCCCACATTTTCCTGTCTTCTTCTGAATCCTCCAAACTGTTCCAACCTCTCCCTGTTACCCAGTTCCAAAGTCGCTTCCACATTTTTGGGTATCTTTTTGGCAGCACCCCACTATTGGTACCAATTTACTGTATTAGTCTGTTTTCATGCTGCTGATAAAGAAGTACCCAAGACTGGGAAATTTACAAAAGAAAGAGGTTTAATGAACTTACAGTTCCAGATGGCTGGGGAGGCCTCAAAATCATGGTGGAAGGTAAGGAGGAGCAAGTCACATCTTACGTGGATGGCAGCAGGTAAAGAGAGGTTTTAAAAAGGGAATCCCCCCTTTTTGAAACCATCAGATCTCATGAGACTTATTCACTATCATGAGAATAGCCCAGGAAAAACCTTCCCCCATGATTCAATTACCTCCATTGGGTCCCTCCTACAACAGGTGGGAATTATGAGAGTTACAGTTCAAGATGAAATTTGGGTGGGGACACAGCCAAACCATATCAAGAGTTCTTTCACCTCCTTGGTTAGGTATATTCCTGAGTATTTCTTTTTTTTGCAGCTATTATAAAAGAGGTTGAATTCTTGATTTGATTCTCAACTTGGTTGCTGTGGGTGTGTAGCAGAGCTACTGATTTATGTACATTAATTTTGTATTCTGAAACCTTGCTGCATTCATTTACCAGTTCTAGGAGCTTTTTGGATGTGTCTTTAGGGTTTTCTAGGTATACGATCATATCATCAGCAAACAGCGACAGTTGGACTTTCTCTTTACTGATTTGGATGCCTTTTATTTCTTTCTCTTGCTTGATTGCTCTGACTAGGACTTCCAGTACTACGTTGAATAGAAGTGGTGAAAGTGGACGTCCTTGTCATGCTCCAGTTTTCAGGGGAAATGCTTTTAACTTTTCCCCATTCAGTATAATGTTGACTCTTGGTTTATCATGGATGGCTTTTATTACTTTAAAGTATGTCTGTTGTATGCCAATTTTGCTGAAGGCTTTAATCATAAAGGGATGCTGGATTTTGTTAAATGCTTTTTCTGCATCTATTGAAATAATCATGTGATTTTTGTTTTAAATTCTGTTTATGTGGTGTATCACATTTATTGACTTGCAGATGTTAAACCATCCCTGCATTCCTGGTATGAAACCCACTTGATCATGGTGGATTATCTTTTAGTATGCTGTTGGATTCAGTTAGCTAGTATTTTGTTGAGGATTTCTGCATCTATGTTCATCAGGGATATTGATCTGTAGTTTTCTTCTTTTGTTATGTCCTTCCCTGATTTTCATATTAGGCTGATACTTGCTTCATAGAATGATTTAGGGTCGATTCCCACTTTCTCTATCATGTGGAATAGTGTCAATAGAATTGATACTGATTCTTCTTTGAATGTCTAAAAGAATTCAGCAGCGAATCCATCTGGTCCTGTACTTTTTTTGTGGGTAATTTTTCAAATTATCATTTCAATCTCACTGCTTGTTACTGGTCTGTTCAGGTTTTCTATATTGTCCTGGCTTAATCTAGGAGGGTTGTTTATTTCTAGGAATTTATCCATCTCCTCTTGGTTTTTAGTTTATGTGCATGAAGATGTTCATAGTATCCTTGGATAATCTTTTGTATTTCTGTGGTATCAGTAGTAATATTTTCCTTTTTGTTTCTAAATGAGCTTATTTGGATCTTTTCTCTTCTTTTCTTGGTTAATCTCACTAATAGTCTGTAATTTTATTTACCTTTTCAAAGAACCAGCTCTTTGTTTCATTTATCTGTTTTTTTTGTTTTTTGTTGTTGTTTTTTTTGCTTCAATTTCATTTAGTTCTGCTCTGATCTTCATTATTTATTTTCTTCTGCTAGGTTTGGCTTTGGATTGTTCTTGCTTCTCCATTTCTGTGAAGTGTGACCTCAGATTGTTTATTTGTACTCTTTCAGACTTTTTGATGTAGGCACTTAATGCTATGAACTTTCCTCTTAGCACCGCTTTTGCTGTATCCCAGCAGTTTTGCTAGGTTGTGTCACTATTATTGTTCGCTCAAAGAATTTTTAAATTTCCATCTTGATTTTGTTGTTCAAGAGCAGGTTATTTAATTTTCATGTATTTGCATGATTTTGAGTGTTCCTTTTGGAGCTGATTTTCAATTTTATTCCACTGTGGTTTGAGAGAGTACTTGATGTACTTTTCATTTTCTAAAATTTACTGAGCCTTGTTCTGTGGCCTATCATATGGTCTATCTTGGAAAATATTCCATGCTTCAATGAATAGAGTGTATATTCTTCAGTTGTTGGGTAGAATGTTCTGTAAATATCTGTTAAATTCATTTATTGTAGGGTATAGTTTAAGCCCATTGCTTCTTTATTGACTTTCTGTCTTGATGACCTGTCTAGTGCTGGTCAGTGGAGTATTTAAGTCCCCTGCTATTATTGTGTTGCCATCTATCTAATTTCTTAGGTCTGGTAGTAATTATTTTTTTTTAATTTGAAAGCTCCAATGTTAGGTGCGTATATATTGAGGACTGTGATACTTTCCTGTTGGACTGGTCCTTTCATCATTATACAATGTCCCCCCCCCCCTTTTTTTTAACTGCTGTTGCTTTAAACGTTGTTTTGTCTGATATAAGAATAGATACTCCTGTGTGCTTTTGGTGTTCATTTGCATGGAATTTCTTTTTTCATCCCTTTACCTGAAGTTTATGTGAGTCCTTATGTGTTATGTGAGTCCCTGAAGACAACAGAAACTTGGTTGGTGGATTTTTAAAAAAATTATTATCATTATACTTTAAGTTCTGTGATACATGTGTAGAACGTGCAGGATTGTTACATAGGTACACATGTGCCATGGTGGTTGCTGCACCCATCAATCTGTCATCTACATTAGGTATTTCTCCTAATGCTATCCCTCCCCTAGTCCCCCACTCTCCATCAGGCCCTGGTGTGTGATGTTCCCCTCCCTGTGTCCATGTGTTCTCATTGTTCAACTCTGACTTATGAGTGACAACATGCAGTGTTTGGTTTTCTGTTCTTGTGTTAGTTAGCGGAGCATGATGGTTTCCAGCTTCATCCATGTCCCTGCAAAGAACATGAACTCATTCTTTTTTATGGCTGCATAGTATTCCATGTTGTATATGTGGCACAGTTTCTTTATCTAGTTTATCATTGATGGGTATTTGGGTTGGTTCCAAGTCTTTGCTATTGTGAACAGTGCTGCAATAAACATACATGTGCATGTGTCTTTATAGTAGAATGATTTATAATCCTTTGGGTATATACCCAGTAATGAGAATGCTGGGTCAAATGGTATTTCTGGTTCTAGATCCTTGAGGAATCACCACACTGTCTTCCACAATGTTTGAACTAATTTACACTCCCATGGTTGGTGGGTTTTTATCCATTCTGTCATTCTGTATCTTTTAATTTGAGCATTTAGGTCATTCACATTCAACATTGGTATTGAGATGTGAGGAACTGTTTTATTAATTGTGCTATTTGTTGCCTGAATACCTTGTTTTTTTAAATTGTGTTATTGTAATATAGGTCCGTGAAATTTATACTTTAAGTAGGTTCTATTTTGGTGTATTTTGAGGATTTGTTTCAAGATTTAGAGCTTCTTCTAGCAGTTCTTGTAGTGCTCGGTTGGTAGTGGTGAATTCACTCAACACTTGTTTGTCTGGAAAAGACTATGTTTATGAAGCTTAGTTTCATTGGATACAACATTCTTGATTGATAATTGTTTTGTTTAAGGAGGTTAAAGATAGGACTCCAATCCCTTCTAGCTTGTAGTGTTTCTGCTGATAATTCTGCTGTTAATCTGATATGTTTTTCTTTATAGGTTACCTGATGCTTTTGCCTCACAGCTCTTAAGATTCTTTCCTTAGTCTTGACTTGAGATAACTACCTGATAACTCTGTGCCCAGATGATGATCTTTTTGTGATGAATTTCCCAGGTGTTCTTTGAACTTCTTGTATTTGAATTTCTAGATCTCTAGAAAGACCAGGGAAGTTTTCCTTAATTATTCCCTCAAATATGTTTTTGAAACTTTCAGATTTCTCATCTCACTCAGGAACACCAATTATTCTTAGGGTTGGGCCCTTAACATAGTTCTAAACTTCTTTGAGGCTTTGTTCATTTTTTAATTCTTTTCCTTTGTCTTTGATGGATTGGGTTAATTTGAAAGCCTTGTGTTTCAGCTCTGAAGCTCTTTCTTCTGCTTGTTCAATTCTATTGCTGAGACTTTCTAGTGTATTTTGCATTTCTCTAAGTGTGTCTTTGATTCCCAGAAGTTGTGATTTTTTTTAAAATTTATGCCGTTTTACTGAATAATTTTCCTTTCATATCCTGCATCATGTTTTTGATTTCTTTAAGTTGGACTTCACTTTTCTCTGATTAGCTTAATAATTGACCTTCTGAATTCTTTTTCTGGCAATCAGAGATTTCATCTTGGTTTGGATCCATTGCTGTTGAGCTATAGTGATCTTTTGGAGGTGTTAAAGAACCTTGTTTTGTCATATTAACAGAATTGTGTTTCTGATTCTTTCTCATTTTGGTAGACTATGTCAGAGGGGAGATCTGGGACTCAAGGGCTGTTGGTCAGAATCTTTTTGTCCCACGGGGTGCTTGCTTGATGTGGTGTTCTCTGCTTTCTCTCAGGAATGGGGCTTCCTGAGAGCTGAACTGCAGTGATTGTTTTTGTTCTTCTGGGTCTAGACACCCAGTGGAGCTACTAGGCTCCAGGCTGGTGCAGAGGAGTGTCTGCAAAGTCCTGTGATGTGATCCATCTTCAGGTCTTCCAGCCATGGATAACAGCACCTGTTCTGGTGGAGACAGCAGTGGAATGAAGTGAACCATCTGAGGGTCCTTGGTTGTATTTTTGTTAAGTGTGCTGGTTTTGTGTTGGTTGGCCACATCAGCTGTGGTACTATAGGGAGGACACAAACTTGTCCTAGGGTTTTCCGGTTATGTATTCAGGTTTCTCAGGTGGTGGGCAAGGCCATAGAACTCCCAAGTGATTATGTCCTTTGTCTTCCACAACCAGGGTGGGTAGAAAAAGACTACCAGGCTGGGGCAAGGATAGGCGTGTCTGAACTCAGCCTCTTCTTGGGCGGGGCTTGCTGTGGCTGCTGTGAGGGATGGGAGTGTGGTTTCCAGGCCAATGGAGATACATTCCCAGGGAGATTATGGCTGCCTCTGCTGAGTCATACAAGTCACCAGGGAAGTGGGGGAAAACTGGCAGTCATAGATCTCCCCCTGCTCCCATGCAGCCTACAGTCCTAAAGGCAGGGGAACTGTTTTCCCCAACAGTTTCCAGGCAGCCAGTGACCAGGGCTGAGAATTTGCTCAGGACCACAACCCTCCCAGCTGAGAAAGCAAGCAGCCTCACAGTTTTTTGGCATCTCAGGGAGCCTGTAGCAGTGATCTAGTTCCTTCAAAGGGTCTGTTGATTCTCTCAGCTTTCCTGGCATGTTCTTGCAGTAGTTTTTGGAGCAAAAGTTCATGATGTGAGTCTCCACATGCTGCTCTGTTTGTTGGAGTGGGAGCTACAAGCGGATAGGATCTGCCATCTTCTGCCAATCCCCGTTTTATTTGTTTTACCTTTTTGTGTTGTTTCTTTTCCTTGTACTTTGGTTCAGAATTAACTTTTGCATATATTACACTGATTGGTTCTTAAGATAAATTCTCTCTAAGAGAATTCTCTATGCACAGTGTGATATATTTGTATTTTTTACATCTTGTTATTCAAAATCATTTTAACAATTGTCTATGTATTTTAAAAAATTTTATCAATCAAAATCTGACTGAGAAATGTTAGGATCCTACTACAATGGGGAGATGCAGAGAGTTTTAATTCTGATCAGTATGGGTTCTGAATCAGACAGTTTGGGCTGTATTACTTAGTTTGTGCTAGTCTAAGAAATTACCATAAACTGGGGGACTTATATACAACAAACACTTATTTCTCACAGTTCTGGAGACTGGGAAGTTTAAGTTCAAGGTACTCATAGAATCAGTGTTTGGTGAGGGCTAATTTCATGCTTAATAAGCTGTGCTTTCTCACTGTGGTTTCACATGGTAGAAGTGGGTAGGTGTTTCTCTCTGGCCTCCCTTATAACGGCACCAATCCCATTCCTGAGGGCTCTGCCTTCACAACCCCATTACCTTCCAAGGACTCCATGTCCTAACTCCATCATCTTAAGGATGAAGATTTGAACATATGCGTTTTTGGGAAACATAAACATTCAGACCATACTAGGCCCACATCCCAGCTCTGTAAATGCCTGCCTCTGTGGCTGTCCTAGCCTCATTTTTCTAACTGAAAAAACCCTAGTTGATACTAGGACATGGGTTTATTCAATTTTTATGAGTATTAAATAAGATAATCTATGTGACAATCTTGGCATAGTCTGATATATAGTGAGAACCTTACTAGTAAACGTTTGCTGTTATATCTTTATTCTGCCCACTGTATTCCTCACAAAACTAGCTTTGAATGTTATGTTTTTTGTTATATTTTGATTGTGTACCTTGTGTTAATACAAAACTACTCTTTTCCCTTTTAATCCTTTTTTGCTTTGAATTCTTCTTTGTAGGAAATGAAAATTGCTGCATTTTAAATTCGGCTGATAAATCTGTTTTTTGTTTAGTTATTAAATTTTTAATTTTTATGGGTACATGAGATATTTTGATACAAGCATATCAATCAGAAATGACAAAGGAGATGTTACCACTGAACCTACAGAAATACAGTCATCAAAGACTACAAACACCTCTATGCACACAAACTAGAAAATCTAGAAGAGGTGGATATATTCCTGGACACATGCACCCTCCCAAGACTGAATCAGGAAGAAATTGATTCCCTGAACAGACCAATAATGAGTTCTGTACTTCAATCAGTAATAAATAGCCTACCAACCAAAAAAAGTCCAAGACCGGATGTATTCACAGCCAAATCCTACAAGATGTACAAAGAAGAGCTGGTATCATTACTACTGAAAGTATTCAAAAAAATTGTCATTTCCGATTGTATTCACTTAGATCTTCTCTCTTTTCTCCTTTACTTTTCTAGCTAGCTGCCTATCTATCTTATTCATTTTTTCAAAAGCAAACTCCTTGATTTGTTGATCTTTTGGATTTTTTATTGTGTATGAATTTCCTTCAGTGCAGCTCTGATATTGGTTATTTCTCTTCTGCTAGTGTTGGGGTTTGTTTGCTCTTGATTCTCTAGTTTTTTTAGTTGTGATGTTAGGTTGTTAATTTGAGATCTTTCTAACTTTTCGATGTGAGTGTTTAGTGTTATAGATTTCCCTTTTAACAATGCCTTAGCTGTGCCCCAGAGATTCTGTATGTTATATCTTTGTTCTCATTAGTTTTAAAGAACTTCTTAATTTCTGCCTTAAATTTCATTATTTACCTAAAGTCATTCAGGAGCAGGTTCTTTAGTTTCCATGTAGTTGCATGGTTTGGAGCAATTTTTTTTAGTATTGATTCTTATTTTTATTGTCTTGTGGTCTGGGAGTGTGCTTGGTATGATTTTGGTTTTTTTGCATTTGCTGAGAATTATTTAGTGTCTCATTGGGTGGTCGATTTTAGAGTATGTCCCATGTGGTGATGAGAGTAATGTATACTCCATTGTTTTTGGATGGAGAGTTCTGTAGAGGCCTATCAGATCCATTTGGTCTAATATTAAGTTTAGGTCTTGAATATCTTTGTTAATTTTCTGCCTTGGTGTTCTGTCTAATATTCTCAGTGGAGTGTTGAAGTCTCCCACTATTGTGTGGGAGTCTAAATCTCTTCATAGGTCTCTAAAAACTTGCTTTATCAATGTGGGCACTTCTGTGTTGGTGCATATATATTTATAATCATTTGGTCTTCTTGTTGAATTGAACTCTTTACCATTATGTAATGCCCTTTTTGTCTTTTTTGATCTTTGTTGGTTTAATGTCTTTTTTTCCTGAAATTATGATTTAAACTCCTGCTTTTTTCTAATTTCCATTTGCTTGGTAGCTTTTCCTCCATTCCTTTATTTTGAGCCTATGGGCGTCATTGCATGTGAGATGGGTCCCTTGAAGACAGTATATATACCATTGGATCTTGCTTTTTTAATCTAGCTTGGCACACTGTGCCTTTTAAATGGGGATTTGGCCCACTTACATTCAAGGTTGGTATTGATATATGTGGATTTGATCCTGTCATTGTATTGTTACCTGGGTATTATGCTGGTTTGTTTGTGTGTTGCTTTATAGTATCACTAGTCTGTGTGTTTTCATGTATTTTTGTATTGGCTAGTAATGGTCTTTCCTTTCCACATTTAATGCTTGTTTCAAGATCTCTTCTAAGGTAGGTCTGGTAGTAACAAGCTCCCTTAGCATTTGCTTACCTGAAAGGGATCTTATTTCTCCTTTGCTGAGGAAGCTTGGTTTGTCTAGATATGAAATTCTTGGTTGAAGACTTTTTTCTTTAAGAATGTTGAACTAGGCCTCCAATCTCTTATGGCTTATAAGGCTTCTGCTGAGAGGTCTGCTGTTAGCCTTATGGCATTCCCTTTGCAGGTGACCTGCCTTTTCTCTCTAGCTTCTTTTAACACTCTTTCATTTGTTATGACCTTGGAAAATCTGATCATTATGTGTCTTAAGGATGATCTTCTGTAGAATCTCGCAGGGATTGATTCTCTGTACTTTCTGAATTTGGCTGCGGCTTCTCTAGCAAAGTTGGGGAAGTTTTCATGGATGACATTCTAAAATACGTTTTCCAAGTTGTTTGCTTTCTCCCCCTCCTTTTCAGGGATATCAATGTTCACAGACTTGTCCTCTTTACATAATCCTGTATTTCTTGGAGGTTTTATTAATTTCTTTTCATTTTTTTCTTTATTTTTGTCTGACCATCTTATGTCAGAGAGCCAGTCTTCAAGTTTTGAGGTTCTCCCCTCAGCCTGGTCTATTCTGCTGTTAATACTTGCTATTGCATTGTGAAATTCTTGTACTGTGTTTTTCAGGTGTATGAGATCGATTAGGCTCTTTTTTTTATACTGTCTATTTTGTCTGTCATTTCCTGTATTGTTTTATTGTGATTCTTAGTTTTCTTGGATTGAGTTTTGTTGTTCTTTTGAATCCCAATCATCTTTGTTTCTATCTATATTCTGAATTCTGTTTCTGTCATTTCTGCCATCTCAGCCTGGTTAGGAACCCTTGTTGGAGAACTACTAT
Organism: Chlorocebus sabaeus; assembly: GCF_047675955.1. Taxonomy (NCBI): domain Eukaryota; kingdom Metazoa; phylum Chordata; class Mammalia; order Primates; family Cercopithecidae; genus Chlorocebus; species Chlorocebus sabaeus. Next base: position 12,815,569 of record NC_132918.1, read on the forward strand.
GATCGTTTGGAGGACATTCACTCTGGTCATTTGAGTTACTGAGGTTCTTGCATTGGTTCTTATTCATCTCTGCATGTGGATGTTCCTTTAACTGCAGTGTAGATTGAGTATGGTCAGTAAACTTCTTTTCTGAATAATTTCACAGGGCTGAGGCTTTGTGCATGGTATTTATTTGTAGCTGACTTGTCTTTAGTTTCACAGGGGGTGATGTTAGCCAGGTATTTTTGGTGTTGAAGCGTTGAGGTGTGATACAGCAGGTGGCATTTAGGCATAGTGGTCAGTTGGTGGGCTCTTGCTCCATTGTGTGGCTCCCCTGTATTTCCTCACAGTTGCAGATATGCTCCCTCTCGATGCTCTGAGAGTGTGGGCTTCTTTTTCACTTGAGGGTTGGCTATAGATCACGGCTTGGCACTCCCTGGCTGCCCTCCCAAACCTCCCTGGGATGGAGCTCCTAGAATGCAGGGTGGGCTAACATCTTTGCTGTTTGATGGCCTTAACTGCTATTGCCTTTGGGCTTGGGAATCCAGGATGACTAGGGACTGGGGTGCTCTGTCAACACAGCATAGTTGCTCTATGGTGAGGCTGCCAGATTGCATTTTCACACAGGCCCCAGTTCCTGTTTCTCTTCATTGGGCAGAATCTCACAACCAAAGTCTACAACCACCCCACTGGTGTTTTTGGACCAGTAACAGGTCCATACCACCCTGAGATAGAACTCCCAGAGGGAGGGGTGGGCCTCCATCTCTGCTGTTTCATAGCCATAGCCATTGTTGCCTTTGGGGTTTGGAGAGTCTGAGGCAATGGGGGGTTGGAGCAGACCCCCAATACAGCACAACTGCTGTGCAAAAAAGTGGCCAGACTGCTTTTTTATGTCGCTTCTTGATACTGTTTCTCTAGGACTGGTCCCTGGTGCTTTATTTATTTCATTTGGTGAGGTAATGTTTTCCTGGTTGTTCTTGATGCTTGTGGATATTCACTCGTGTCTGGAAATGGAAGAATTAGGTATTTACTGTAGTCTTCACATTCTGGTCTTGTTTGTATTTGTCCTTCTTGGGAAGGCTTTCCAGGTATTTGAAGGGACTTGGATGCTGTGATCTAAGTCATATCTGCATTGGGCTGCACCCCAAGCCTGGTCACACTGTAGTTATTGCAGACTCATAGAGGTACTGTCTTGGTGGTCTGGGGTAAGATCTGGAAGAATTCTCTGGATTACCAGGCAGAGACTCTTGTTCTCTTCCTTTATTTTCTCCCAAATAAATGGAGTCTTTCTGTGCTGAGCCATGTGGAGCTCGGGGTGTGGTGACACAAGCACCCCTGTGGCCACCACCACTGGGATGTGCTGAAGTCAGAACAGCACTGGATCTCACCCAAGGTCAGCTGTAACCACTCCCTGGCTACTCCTTCTGTTCACTAAAACCATAGGGCTCTATAATCAGCAGATGGTGAATTCAGCCAAGCTTGTGTCCTTTCCTTCAGGCCAATGAGTTTCCCCAGGCCCCCGGTGGGTTCAGAGATGCCATCCAGGAGCCAGGGACTGGAGTCAAATACATTAGAAATCTACCTGGTGTTCTGTTTCACTGTGGCTAAGCTGACACTCACAAATGAGACAAAGCCCTTCCTACTCTTACCTACCATTTCCACAGGTAGAGGAGCCTCTCCCCATAGCCACCACCGCCCAAGGCCCAGGGACAGTACTGTCAGCCTACCACCAATGTTCACTGAAGGCCCAAGGACTCTTCAATCAGCTTGTGATGAATGCTGCCAGACCTGGGACTCACCCTTCAGGTCAGTGCAGTCTCCTCTGGCCCAGAGCAGGTCCAGCAATGCCATCTAAGAGACATGGTTTGGAATTGGGGTCCCCAAGAGTGCTCCACCCCATTTGGTGCTCTGTCCGTTTGTTGCTTTACCCCACTGTGACCCAGCTGGTACCAAGGTGCAAGACAAAGTCCCCTTTACTTTTTCCCTCCCTGCTTTCCTCAAGCAGATCTCTCCCCATATCCTCTACAGCTGGGAATGTGCTGTGTCTTACCTGAAGCTAGCACATCTTAGAGTCTCACCCAAGGCCCACAGCATACTATCTGGGTATCGTGCTGGTAATTTAGGCCCCAAGGGCTCTTTCATGAGCAGGTGATGAATCCTGTCAGTATTAGGTCTCTCCCTTCAAGGCAGCAGGTTTTCTTCTGACTTGGGGTGTGTCTAGAAATGTCATCTGGGAGCAAGGGCCTAGTATGGGAGGCTCACATCTCTGCTTGGTGCCCTATCCTACTGTGGCTGAGCTGGTATCCACAGTGAAAGACAAAGTCCTCTTTACTTTTCTCTCTCCTCTTCTCAAGCAGAAGGAAGTAGTCATTTTTATTTCTGTGAGCTGTGCTGCCTATGGTTGGGGGATGGGTGGTGTGAACACTCTTTTATCTTCCACAGCTGGTATCTCACTAGGTTGCTTGTCCCCAGGTCTGCTGGCTCTAAGCCAAACAAAGCACAAGGAGTTGACTAGAAGTTGCAGTCCTTGTGGCCTAGAGTTCTTTTCATTTTTATTGAGGACCCCAGAGTACTTTAGCCCATGGCGACAAGACTTGTTGAAACTCACGTTCCAACCTCTGGTACAGGTGATTCCCCTCTGGCTAAGTCTCATCTAAATGCTCTCTCTGAGGGTGAGGGTGGGCATCAGCTGAGTTCAGCTCAGTTTTGCTTTCAGCTGTGACAAAACAGCACTGAATTCAATGCAAAGTCTTAAAACTGCTGGGTCCTCCCTCCCCCAAGCTCACAGCTTCTTTCTCCTCGTCAAAATGGCCTCTGTGCCTCGTGGGGACGCATCGGGGATTCAAGACTGTCTTTTCTTCCCTCTTCAGTGCCTCTCTCAGGTATATGAAGTTATAAGCAGATACTGTGATTGCTCACTTGACTTTTCATTCTTATAAATCTGTCTGTGTGTAGATAGTTGTTAAATTTTGGGCTCCTGTGAAGGGGAGCCATTGGTGGAGGCTTGTATTTGGGCATCTTGCTCTGTTGTTCCAGGAGCACATCATTTTATTTCCGTGTGTTTGTATAGTTTCCAAAGTTCCTCTTGTTATTGATTTCTAGTTTTATTTTATTGTAGTCAGAGAAGATGCCTTCTGTTGTTTTAACTTCTAAAATGCTTTAAGACTTGTTTTGTGACCTAACTTATATGGCCTTTTCTTGAGAATGACCGAAATGCTGAGAAGAAGAATGTGTATTCAGAAGCTATTGGATAAAATATTTTGTAAATATCTAGGTCCATTTGGTCTACAGCACAGATTTAAGCTGATGTTTATTTGTTGATTTTCTGCCTGGAAGATCTGTCCAATGCTGAAAGTGGGGTGTTGAAGTCTCCAGCTATTATTGTATTGGGTTTTTTTTTTCTTTTTTTTTTTTTTTTAACGGAGTCTTGCACTGTCACCCAGGCTGGAATGCAATGGCACTATCTTGTCTTGCTGCAACCTCTGCCTCCTGGGTTCAAGCAATTCTCCTGCCTCAGCCTCTTAAGTAGCTGGGATTACAAGCACCCGCCATCATGCCCTGATAATTTTTTGTATTTCTAGTAGAGACGGGGTTTCACCATGTTGGCCAGGCAGGTCTCGAACTCCTGACTTTGTGATCCACCTGCCTCGGCCTCCCAAAGTGCTGGGATTGCAAGTGTGAGCCTCCACACCTGGCCTTGTATTGGGTTCCATCTCTCTCTTTAGCTCTAACATTTGCTTTATGTTGGGTACTCTAATGTTGGGTCCATATATATTTACAATTGTTGTATTCTCTTACTGAATGGGCCCCTTCGTCGTTATATAATGACCCTTTTATCTCATTTTATAGTTTTTGTCTTAAAATCTGTTTTGTCTGATATAAGTATAGCTGTTCTTTCTCTTTTTTTGGTTTCCATTTGCATAAAATATCTTCTTCCATCCTTTTACTTTTAGTCGATGTGTGTCTTTATAGGTAAAGTGTGTTTCTTCTAGGTAACAGATCACTGGGTATTGTTTTCTTTATCCATTCATCCACTCTACATGTTTTTATTAGAGATTTAATCCATTTATGTTCCGTGTTATTATTAATAAGGGCTTACTACTGCTATTTTGTTATTTGTTTTCTGGTTGTTTTGTAGTCTTTCTTTCTTTCCTGTGTTCCTTTTTGGGAAGGCAATTTTCTCTGATTGTATGTTTCAATTTCTTTTTATTTTTTGTGTATCTGTTGCATGTTGCTTTATTTGAAGTTACAATGAGGCTTGCAAATAACATCCTATAACCCATTATTTTACACTGATGACAACATAACACTGATTGCAAAATAAAATAACAAACAAGCAAAGAGGAAACTGAAAAAGAACTGTACGTTTTAACTTTATCCTCTGCTTTTTAAGTTTTTATTGTTTCTATTTATATCTTATACTGTCTTGAACAATTATTTTAGTCATTACTTTTGATAGGTTTATTTTTAGTCTTTCTACTCAAGATATGAGTTGTTTATACACAATTTCAGTGTTACGTTATTCTGTGTTTGTGCGCTTACTACTACCAGTAAATTTTGTACCATCAAGTAATTTCTTGTTGCTTAATCAATTCTGCTGATGAGAGACTCTGATAGATTCTTCAATATGTCAATTGAATTTTCAGCTCCAGAATTTCTGCTCGATTCTTTTAAATTATTTCAATCAGTTTGTTAAAATTTATCTGATAGTATTCTGAATTCCTTCTCCATGTTATCTTGGATTTCACCAAGCTTCCTCGAAACAGCTATTTTGAATTCTCTGCCTGAAAGATCACATATTTCTGTCACTCCAGGATTGGTCACTGGTGCCTTATTTAATTCATTTGGTGAGGTCATGTTTTCCTGGAAGGTGTTGATGCCTGTGGATTTGCACCAATGTCTGGGCATTGAGGAGTCAGGTTTTTATTGTAATCGTCACAGTCTTGGCTTGTTTGTACTCATCCTTCTAGGGAAGGCTTTCCAAGTATTCAAGGGGTATTAAGTGTTGTTATCTAAGTCTTTGGTCATTGCAGGCATATATGCATTAAGGGGAATCCCAATCCTAGTAATGCTATGACTCCTGCAGATCTGTGTAGGTAACACCTTTTTGGTCTTGAGTAAGACCCAGGAGAATTGCTTGGATTACCAAGTGGAGTCTCTTGTTCTCTTCCCTTACTTTTCCCCAAACCACCAGAGTCTCTCTCTCCATGCTGAACTTCTTGGAACTGGGGGAGAGTTGACACCAGTACCTCTGTGGCTACCATTTCAGGACTGTGTTAGGGCAGACTAAGAGCCAGAACAGCACTAGGTATTGCCTTAAGCCTGTGGCAACCACTGTCAAGTTACCACTGATGTTTCCTCAAGGCTCAAGGGTTCTACAATCAGCAGGTGGCAAATCCAGCCAGGTTTGTATCTTTCCCTTCAGGGTGGCAAGCTTTTCCCTATCCATGGTAGGGTCCAGAAATGCAGTCTGGGAGCTTATGGTAAATACTGCCAGGCCTGGGTTTTTCCCTTCAGGGCAATGGGGTCCCCTCTGCCCTAAGGTGGGTCCATAAATGCCCCTCTAATGAGCCAAGGCTTGGAATCAGGGTTCTGAGTTCACTTAGTGCTCTACCCCACTGTGGCTAAGATGGTACCAAGCTGCAAGACAAAGTCCTCTTTACTCTTCTCTCTTCTTTCCTCAAGCCAGTGGAGTCTCTCTCCATGGTCACCGCAGCTGGCAGTGTGCTGGGTCACACCCGAAACCACAACAGCATTGAGGTTCACCCAAGGCCCATAGCAAGTATTGCCTGGCAACCACTAATGTTTATTCAAGACTCAAGGGCTCTTTAGTCAACAGCAGGTGATGAATCCTGCCAGGACTGGGTTTTTCCCTTCAAGGCAGCTGGTTCCCATCTGGTCCAGGTTGTGTCTGGAAATGTTGTCTGGGAGCTAGGGACAGAAATCAGGGCCTGAGGACTTTGCGTGGTGCCTTATTCTACTATGGCTGAGCTAATATCCAAGATGCAAGACAAAATCCTCTTCCTTTCCTTTCTTCAACCTGAAGGAAGGAGTCTCTCCCACAACTGCAAGCTGTACTGCCTCAGGTTAGGGGAGGAGTGACATAAACACTGCCTTGGCTGCCCCAGTTAGTTTCTGACTATGTTGCATGCACCCCAAGTCTACTGGCTCTGAGCCTAGCACAGCACCAGGACTTGCCCAGACATTGCAGTTCTTGTGGCCTAGACTGCCTTTCAAGTTTATTTAGACCCTAAAAATCTTTAGCCTGCAATAGTGGGGGTTAGCCAGAACCCAGTTTCTGATTTCTGGGATAGGCTGGCCTAAATTCTCCCTCTGTGGGCACCAGCTGAATTCTGCCTTGTGTTGCTTTCCACTGTGACGGAGCAACGCTGAGTTCCAATTGCAAAGTTCCACTGCATTCTCCCTCCGGCAAGCACTCAGATCCTCTCTCCACTCCATGTAGTCACTACTGGGGGATGGGGAATGGGTGGTGTCAGCAATTCAAGACTGATTACTTTTCCCTCTTCAGCGTCCCTCTCCTTGATGTGATGTTAAAAACCAGGTGTTGCGAGTGCTTTGCTTATTTTTTGTTCTTATGAAGGTGTTTCTTGTGTGAATAGTTGTTTAATTTGGTGTTCCGGGGTTGGGGTAGGGGATGATCACTAATTTCTTTTCCTGTTAGCAATGCATGAGAGTTCTCATTTTATTCTATTAGTTGAATACTTGGTATTTTTAGAGTTTTTAAAATTTTGTTTATTAAACAAGTGTGAAATAGGATCTTAATACTGTAATTTACCAGTGTGATTGAGTGTTTCTCATATGTTCACAGGTGATTTGAGCTTTTCTTTGTATTCCTTGCTCATTAAAAAATATTTTTCTTAATGATTCATAAAAACTCTTTGAATATCTTTCTAATACCTTCATACACACAAAATAATTATGATTATATATGTTTTTCAAGTTACAATCACCTCCTCTAAATCCTGTAGATTTAATAATAATATTATCAAGCACTATTATTTTTCAGATAAGACTTCTGAGTCCTCCATGATATTTTGCCTCATGTTTGCCTTTATAATTCACCATTGTTCCCCTCCAGAATATATATAGGAGATAATTTCATCTCAGCCGTTTACATATGTTTTTCTTTGATATCTTTGATTACTTCTTTTGTCTCTTTTGATCTCATGTCTTCTTTCCTCTGCAAGTTTTATTCTTTTTATTATACTTTAAGTTCTAGGGTACATGTGCACAGCGTGCAGGTTTGTTACATATGTATACATGTGCCATGTTGGTGTGCTGCACCCATTAACTCGTCATTTACATTAGGAATATCTCCTAATGCTATCCCTCCCTCCTTCCCCCCACCCCATGACAGGACCCAGTGTGTGATATTCCCCACCTTATGTCCAAGTGTTCTCTTTGTTCATTTCCCACCTATGAGTGAGAACATGCGGTGTTTGGTTTTCTGTCCTTGCGACAGTTTGCTCAGAATGATGGTTTCCAGCTTCATCCATGTCCCTACAAAGGACATGAACTCATCCTTTTTCATGGCTGCATAGTATTCCATGGTGTATATGTGCCACATTTTCTTAATCCAGTCTATCATTGATGGATGTATGGGTTGGTTCCAAGTCTTTGCTATTGTGAATAGTGCCACAATAAACATATGTGTGCATGTGTCTTTATAGCAGCATGATTTATAATCCTTTGGATATATACCCAGTAATGGGATGGCTGGGTCAACTTGTATTTCTAGTTCTAGAACCTTGAGGAATCACCACACTGTCTTCCACAATGGTTGAACTAGTTTACACTCCATCCAACAGTGTAAAAGTGTCCTTATTTCTCCACATCCTCTCCAACACCTGTTGTTTACTGACTTTTTAATGATTGCCATTCTAAATGGTGTGAGATGGTATCTCATTGTGGTTTTGATTTGCATTTCTCTGATGACCAGTGATGACGAGCATGTTTTCATGTGTCTGTTGGCTGCATAAATGTCTTATTTTGAGAAATGTCTGTTCATATCTTTTGCCCACTTTTTGATGAGGTTGTTTGGTTTTTTTTGGTAAATTTGTTTAAGATCTTTGTAGATTCTGGATATTAGTCCTTTGTCAGATAGATAGATTGCAAAAATGTTCTCCCGTTTTGTAGGTTGACTGTTCACTCTGATGGTAGTTTCTTTTGCTGTGCAGAAGCTCTTTAGTTTAATTAGATCCCATTTGTCTACTTTGGTTTTTGTTGCCATTGCTTTTGGTGTTTTAGTCATGAAGTCCTTGCCCATGCCTATTTCCTAAATGGTATTGCCTAGGTTTTCTTCTAGGGTTTTTATGGTTTTAGATCTTACATTTAAGTCTTTAATACATCTTGAATTAATTTTTGTATAAAGTATAAGGAAGGGATCCAGTTTCAGCTTTCTATATATGGCTAGCCCATTTTCCCAGCAACATTTATTAAATAGGGAATCCTTTCCCCATTTCTTGTTTTTGTCAGGTTTGTCAAAGGTCAGATGGTTGTAGATGTGTGGTGTTATTTCTGAGGGCTCTGTTCTGTTCCATTGGTCTATATCTCTGTTTTGGTGCCAGTACCATGCTGTTTTGGTTACTGTAGCCTGTAGTATAGTTTGAAGTCAGGTAGAGTGATGCCTCCAGCTTTGTTCTTTATGCTTAGGATTGCCTTGGCAATGCGGACTCTTTTTTGGTTCCATATGAACTTTAAAGTAGTTTTTTCCAATTCTGTGAAGAAAGTCATTGGTAGCTCGATGGGAATGGCATTGAATCTATAAAGTACCTTGGGCAGTATGGCCATTTTCACGATATTGATTCTTCCTATTCATGACATAGAATGTTCTTCCATTTGTGACCTCTTTTATTTCATTGAGCAGTGGTTTGTAGTTCTCCTTGAAGCGGTCCTTCATATCCTTTGTAAGTGGGATTCCTAGGTATTTTATTGTCTTTGAAGCAATTCTGAATGGGAGTTCACTCATGATTTGGCTGTCTGTCTGTTATTGGTGTATAGGAATGCTTGCGATTTTTGCACGTTGATTTTGTATCCTGAGACTTTGCTGAAGTTGCCTATCAGCTTAAGGAGATTTTGGGCTGAGACGATGGGGTTTTCTAAATATACAATCATGTCATCTGCAAACAAGGACAGTTTGACTTCCTCTTTTCCTAATTGAATACCCTTTATTTCTTTCTCTTGCCTGATTGTCCTGGCCAGAACTTCCAACACTATGTTGAATACTGCCTTGTGCCAGTTTTCAAAGGGAATGTTTCCAGGTTTTGTTCATTCAGTATGATGTTGGCTGTGGGTTTGTCATAAATAGCTCTTGTTATTTTGAGAGATGTCCCATCAATACCTAGTTTATTGAGAGGTTTAGCATGAAGGGCTGCTGAATTTTGTCGAAGGCCTTTTCTGCATCTATTGAGATAATCATGTGGTTTTTGTCTTTGTTTCTGTTTATATGATGGATTACGTTTATTGATTTGGTATGTTGAACCAGGCTTGCATTCCAGGGATGAAACCAACTTGATCGTGGTGGATAAACCTTTTTATGTGCTGCTGGATTTGGTTTGCCAGTATTTTATTGAGGATTTTTGCATTGATGTTCATCAGGAATATTCGTGTAAAATTCTCTTTTTTGGTGTGTCTCTGCCAGGCTTTGGTATCAGGATGATGCTGGCCTCATAAAATGAGTTAGGGAGGATTCTTTCTTTTTCTGTTTATTGGAATAGTTTCAGAAGGAATGGTACCAGCTCCTCTTTTACCTCTGATAGAATTCGGCTGTGAATCCTTCTGGTCCTGGACTTTTTTTGGTTGGTAGGCTACTAATTACTGCCTCTATTTCAGAGCCTGTTATTGGTCTGTTGAGGGATTCAACTTCTTCCTGGTTTAGTCTTTAAAGAGTATATGTGCCCAGAAATTTGTCCATTTATTCTAGATTTTCTAGTTTATTTGTGTAGAGGTGTTTATAGTATTCTCTGATGGTAGTTTGTATTTCTGTGGGATTGGTGGTGATATCCTCTTTATCCTTTTTTAATGCATCTATTTGATTCTTCTCTTTTTTCTTCTTTATTAGACTTGCTAGTGGTCTATCAATGTTGTTGATCTTTTCAAAAAACCAGCTCCTGGATTCATTGATTTTTTTTGAGGGTTTTTTTATGTCTCTATCTCCTTCAATTCTGCTCTGATCTTAGTTATTTCTTGCCTTCTGCTAGCTTTTGAATGTGTTTGCTCTTGCTTCTCTAGTTCTTTTAATTGTGATGTTAGGGTGTTGATTTTAGATCTTTCCTGCTATCTCTTGTGGACATTTAGTGACAAAAATTTCCCTCTACACACTGCTTTAAATGTGTCCCAGAGATTCTGGTATGATGTGTCTTTATTCTCATTGGTTTCGAAGAACATCTTTATTTTTGCCTTCCTTTCATTAGGTACCCAGTAGTCATTCAGGAGCAGGTTGTTCAGTTTCCATTGTAGTTGTGTGGTTTTGAGTGAGTTTCTTAATCCTGAGTTCTAATTTGATTGCACTGTGGTCTGAGAGGCAGTTTGTTATAATTTCTGTTCTTTTACATTTGCTGAGAGGTGCTTTACTTCGAACTGTGTGGTCAATTTTGGAATAAGTGCGATGTGGTGCTGAGAAGAATGTGTATTCTATTGATTTGGGGTGGAGAGTTCTGTAGATGTCTATTAGGTCTGCTGGGTGCAGAGCTAAGTTCAATTCTTGGATATCCTTGTTAACTTTCTGTCTCATTGATCTGTCTACTGTTGACAGTGGGGTGTTAAAATCTCCCATTATTATTGTATGGGCGTCTAAGTCTTCTTGTAGGTCTCTAAGAATTTGCTTTATGAATCTGGGTGCTCCTGTATTGGGTGCATATATATTTAGGATTGTTACCTCTTCTTGTTGAATTGATCTCTTTACCATTATGTAATGGCCTTCTTTGTCTCTTTTGATCTTTGTTGGTTTAAAGTGTGTTTTATCAGAGACTAGCATTGCAACCCCTGCTTTTTTTTTTTTTTTCCATTTGCTTGGTAGAGCTTCCTCCATTCCTTTATTTTGAGCCTCTGTGTGTCTCTGCACATGAGATGGGTCTCCTGAATACAGCAAACTGATGGGTCTTGACTCTTTATCCAATTTGCCAGTCTGTGTCTTTTAAATGGAGCACTTAGCCCATTTACATTTAAAGTTAATATTGTTATATGTGAATTTGATCCTGTCATTATGTTGTTAGCTGATTATTTTGCTCGTTAGTTGATGCAGTTTCTTCCTAGCATCAATGTTCTTTACAATTTGACGTGTTTTTGCAGTAGCTGGTACCGGTTGTTCCTTTCCATGTTTATGCTTCTTCAGGAGCACTTGTAAGGCAGGCCTGGTGGTGACCAAATGTCTCAGCATTTGCTTGTCTGTAAAGAATTTTATTTCTCCCTCACTTATGAAGCTTTGTTTGGCTGGACATGAAATTCTGGGTTGAAAATTCTTTTCTTTAAGAATGTTGACTATTGACCGCCACTCTCTGCTGGCTTGTAGAGTTTCTGCTGAGAGATCTGCTGTTAGTCTGATGGGCTTCCCTTTCTGGGTAACCTGACCTTTCTCTCTGGCTGCCCTTAACATTTTCCCCTTCATTTCAGCTTTGGTGAATCTGACAATTATGTGTCTTGTGGGTGCTGTTCTTCAGGAGTATCTTTGTGGCGTTCTCTGTATTTCCTGAATTTGAATGTTGGCCTGCCTTGCTAGATTGGGGAAGTTCTCCTGGGTAATATCCTGAAGAGCGTTTTCCAAGTTGGTTCCATTTTCCCTGTCACTTTCAGGTACATCAATCGGATGTAGATTTCATATAGTCCCATATTTCTTGGAGGCTTTGTTCGTTTCTTTTTACTGTTTTTTCTGTAAACTTCTCTTCTCACTTCATTTCATTCATTTGCTCTTCAATCACTGATACCCTTTCTTCCACTTGAGTGAATCAGCTACTGAAGCTTCTGCATGCGTCATGTAGTTCTTGTGCCATGGTTTTCAGCTCCATCAGGTCATTTAAGGTCTTCTCTACACTGTTTGTTCTAGTTAGTCATTCGTCTAATCTTTTTTCAAGGTTTTTAGTTTCTTTGCAATGGGTTCAAACATCCTCCTTTAGCTCAGAGATGTTTGCTATTGCCAATGTTCTGAAGCCTACTTCTGTCGACTTGTCAAAGTCATTCTCCGTCCAGGTTTGTTCCATTGCTGGTGAGGAGCTGTGTTTCTTTGGAGGAGAAGAGGTGCTCTGATTTTTAGAATTTTCAGCTTTTCTGCTCTGGTTTCTCCCCATCTTTGTGGGAGAGTTTTACCTACCTTTGGTCTTTGATTATGGTGACCTACAAATGGGGTTTTGGTGTGGATGTCTTTTTGTTGATATTGATGCTATTCCTTTCTGTTTGTTAGTTTTCCTTCTAACAGTCAGTACCCTCAGCTACAGGTCTGTTGGAGTTTGCTGGAGGTCCACTCCAGACCCTGTTTGCCTGGGTATCACCAGTGGAGGCTGCAGAACAGTAAATACTGCAGAACAGCAAATGTTGCTGCCTGATCCTTTCCCTGGAAGATTCGTCTGAGAGGGGCACCGGGCTGTGTGAGGTGTCACTCGGCCCCTACTGGCAGGTGTCTCCCAGTTAGGCTACTCGGGGGCAGGGACCCACTTGAGGAGGCAGTCTGTCCATTCTCAGATCTCAAACACTGTGCTGGGAGAACCCCTACTCTCTTCAAAGCTGTCAGACAGGGACGTTTAAGTCTGCAGAAGTTTCTGCTGTCTTTTGTTCAGCTATGCCCTGCCCCCAGAGGTGGAGTCTACAAAGTCAGGCAGGCCTCGTTGAGCTGCAGTGGGTTCCACCCAGTTTGAGCTTCCCAGCTGCTTTGTTTACCTAGTCAAGCTTCAGCAATGGCAGACGCCTTTCCCCCAGCCTTGCTGCTGCCTTGCAGTTTGATCTCGGACTGCTGTGCTAGCAGTGAGCAAGGCTCTGTGGGCGTGGGACCCTCTGAGCCAGGCATGGGATATAATCTCCTGGTGTGCCGTTTGCTAAGACCATTGGAAAAGCACAGTATTCGGGTGGGAGTGTCCTGATTTTCCAGGTACTGTTTGTCAAGGCTCCCCTTGGCTAGGAAAGGGAATTCCCTGACCCCTTGCACTTCCCAGGTGAGGCAATGCCTTGCCCTGCTTCAGCTCACACTCCATGGGCTGCACCCACTGTCCGACAAGCCCCAGTGAGATGAACCCGGTACCTCAGTTGGAAATGCAGAAATCACCCATCTTCTGCGTCACTCATGCTGGGAGCTGTAGACTGGAGCTGTTCTTATTCAGCCATCTTGGAACTGACCCACTCCTCTGCAAGTTTTATGTTCTTTATTTTTATTTTTATCTGTTATATGCCTGTGTATATATTGCAATAGCCTCTTTGATTTGTTCTCTATGACATCAATTTTATATTCTGCCATGTAAATTTGTTCTTTATTTTTGAATCACATTTAATTTTTATTTTGTATTTTTATATATTTATAGACTCCTTCATTATCTATTGCAGTTACATTTTTCTCTCAAATGAATTAACTGTAATGTCTTTACTGTTCATACTATGCATGTATTTTGATATTCCATTGAAAATGTCAATAGTCTTTTCAGTTTTGCTTCGGTTTTTCTAATGTGTTTTTTTCAGAGGTATGCATTACTTTTGTGTGTTTGGGGTGGTGTTCCTTTAATCTCTAGTATTTTATTTCTACAGATCTTATGGATTTGTGTATCCTTATGTGTAAATCAAAAGAAACTCTCCCAGGCCCAGTATTTGCCAACAGAGAAGATGTAACTGTCTTGGTCCCACCGTAGGTCCAATTGGGTATTGTTAAATACCATTCAGAAATCTATGGCTGGAAAGTAGACTGCTGTGCTAAATTCTAGTTCCATGTATGTTATTAGTAGGCATTTAACTCATGCAGTTATTCTGGTTGAGGGAGGATCTCCTACTCTCAGTACCTGACTTATGACAATTTGAAGCAAGGTAGTACATGAAAAGCTGTAAGTCCTGCTAGTCACTGCTAACATGGCTCTTCCTGTCTCTCCTCCTATTTCTTAACTTTATGTGCTGGTTTTTATTCCCCAAGACACAATGTAGCATCATATATCTATATGATAGTACATGTTGATTTCTGAATTGTGCTGTCTGTATGAAGGTAGAAAGAGAAATATTAATTACGGATGGGGAAGCAAGTGTACTGGCCACTTCAAAAGCATTACTCATTGCTTGCAACTGATTTGTACTCTGGGACCTTGAGTTACAGGACAGGCAGATAGTGACTTCCTGTCGTTGTCAAGGGTGTTTGATATACTCTGGGTCAGTATCAAATCTTGGATTTTCCCATTGATTTTGGTTCTGAATTTTACTCTATAAGTCATGTGGCTTGTGCAAGTATTTTTCAGAGAGGCAGTTAATTGACTGACATTCTTAGGTTTTCCATGTAAATATTTTTATTTTTCTTTTAATTTCATGTATATTTTTAGTGGGACTTTAAGAGAAGTTGAACCAGAGTCTACAATCCAGATGTTGTTTAAAATTAAAGTCAAAACATTCTATAAGCTTTAATAATTGTACTGTACTGATTTAGGACAGATTAGTTTAGGGTTTATAACAGCCTGGGACAAAGGTGGGTTTTAGTGAAAGGCAAAATCATGTAACAAGGAGAGCTGAAAAGATGCTGGAAAGAACCAAGGCACAGATGTTTTTCTTAGTCATTCTGGGCCAAGTGTTTAATCAATTTCTTAGTAGTAATTTGGAAGTTAATGTCGGATTTACCTGTAAATATGCCAATCAGGTCAATTTATGGTTAATGTGGATTTTAAAAGTGTGAGATCATGTTTGGGTTCAGTCAGAGACTGAGAGCCACTCCAGTTAGGAATGGCCACTATGGTGTAAATGTGCTCTGTATTTACAACAACAGTAGTACTTTATTGGTAGTTTAAATACGGCATGTATATTGTCATTATGTCATTTCAGGTCCTTTTTTTTTTTTTTTTTTTTTTTTTTTCTTTTTGTGGAGAACGGGGTCTCGCTATATTACCCAGGCAGGTCTCGATCAGGTCCTTTGAGAGCAGATGTTAACATGAAATTATATATGAATGAGTTTTTTTGGGGAAACGTCAGTAGAAGGTCATCGGGAGGGAACAAGATTTGCTTGGTAGTGCCTTTAGACAATGCTTCAGGTTTGGGACTTGTGAAACATGAGAGGAAAGGACGGATTGGGTAGGAGGAGTCTCAGACTGCAGTGTATTTCTGAGAAAGTTTTGAGCAGGCTGACAGGAAGTCCTCAGCAAAGACTTCCCACTAGACGAGTCCTATTTTAGACAGTAATGGGCCGGCTTCAGTGGCCCCCATCAGGCTTTCATTGGCTGGGAGCACCTAGGGGAAGTATAGCCTTGGCATGAACACAGCAGTGGATCCTAAGGATGGCAGCTGGAGGCGTCAGTCATATATAAATATTTGCCATTTATAGAGTGTGTCCTATAGTTTATATATTTTAATAATCTATGCAACTAACTTGTAAGTTAAATTGTATTGTCTGTATTTTATAAGTAAAGAAACTTCAATTTGGAGAGAACAAATAATATAAGATCAAACAATCATTAAGTGATGATGCCAGAATTTAAGTATAGGTCTATAGTTACATATGATAATTCTTTTGGTTGAAGGCAATAAAAACTATACTTCTAAGAGAAGACGTTTATTTTTAGGATATAGTCACAGTTGTCACACAGGACCCAATGGCTGACAGTGCCCAGGATACCCTAGAAGCAGGGATTGGCATGCCATTAAGGCTGTTTCTCTTTTTCTCACTTCTGCTCCTCTCAGTCGATCTGATTAAGTCTTTTCTCTTGCTATAGAGCTGATTTTATATGCGTATGGCAAAAGAGTGACTGCCCACAACTGTTGAGTTCAAAAGAGCTTCAAAGACTCAAGCTGGAATAACTTTCTCAGAAAAGGGGTTTCTAGGATAAGGTAGCCGCTTCTAGACTGGGAAAATTGTTTGGAGGGCTGAAATCTAGTGAAGAGATTCTGAGGGGTGAGGTGAAGGAGAGTTTACCACTGCAATTATCATGCGAATGGCTGGGAAAGAGGAAAGAAGTTACCAGAAAAGGAGGCATTGGATATAACACTCAATAGGTATACACAATAAGATTCAATGAGGTTAACCTTAAATATAATTGTAGTGAAATATCTGAGTGTGTGTGTGTGTACAGATATATATACACACACATATATACGTGTATATATACACACATATATACGTGTATATATACACACACAGATATTATACACACAGAATATATATTTATTCCACCTTTTGTTCCTTTTGATTGCTTGTATCCTTAAAATTACTAGTAAACCATGTTACTGGTGAGATCTCTGATTTAGGTGAGTCTGATTAAAATCTGATCTCTTTGGTTAGCTCAATCCCATAGCAAACAACTGAAATCCTTATAAGACATTTTTCTTCTTTATAATTGTCTCCCCTTCTGCATTGCTGGAGGATGTAATCATGGGCTGAATTGTGTCTCCCCCAAAATTCACAAGTTGAAGTCCTAACCCTTAGTACCTGAGAATGAGATAATATTTGGAGGTAGGGTATTTAAAGAGGTAGTTAAAATAAAGTCACTAAGGTAGATCCTAATCTAATATGACTGTTACCCTTATAAGAAGAGCAGACTAGGACACAGACACACAGAGAAGACCATGTGAGGACATAGTAAGAAGATAGCCATCTATAAGCCAAGAAGAGATGCCTTAGAGGAAACCCACGCTGCCAACTCTTTGATCTTGGAGTTCTAGCCTCCAGAATTTTGAAAAAATAAATTTATGTTGTTTAAGCTACCCAGTCTATGGTATTTTTTATGGTAGCCCTAGCAAACTAATCAGATGGGAAGGGGGATCGTGTCTCCTTTTCCTTTTTGTTCACTCATGGAATCCATGCAGGACCCAGTCTTACTGTTTTGTGTGACCTTCCTTCCAGGGTTTTCTTTGGGACTCTAAATTTTTTATCCCATTGATACGTTGAACATTTTTGTAACTTGAACATTCCCTTGGATCATTTCCTCCATCTCAAATGGATTATCAAGGAATAATTCATTTGGAATGACTGGAGGAAGTCTTATGAATAATTTTTCTCTCTATTGTAGCATTTCATTTATGCTGCTAGAAGCTATAGGTCAAACCTTGTACCTATGATAAATGGAGTAAATTACTTTGATGACATTTTGGGAATATTATAAAAAATGAAAAAAGGCTACATAATATGTACCTGGAAGCCTAAGGGTATTTATTTTGCTTTGTGAGTATTACTGGGGATTCTGAGCAGTTTTACTTGATTTAATTAACTTGCCTTTTCTATTTTTTAAAAAAATTTTCTGGAAGCATTGCAAATTGCAAGCTTTCTAGTATTCTCAATAGATTCTACTCTGTTTATTAGATAGGTACATGGAGATTCTACTATCATTTTAAATGGAGAAGTTCCCTAGGGCAAATTTTAGGATTTTGAACCATCTCACTTAATGCCTTAGTTTGGAAAATGTCTATGACTTTTTCTGCAAATAGAACAGAGGGGAACCACTCTACTATTATGTTTAAAGGACATGGGGGAATCTAAATATTAAATTTTAATCTAATTCTTCCCCTGCTTGCTAATTTGCACAATGTTTGAGCTATCTGAAGGCATTCTTAGAAATGGATATTTGACATGGTATTCTAATTTTTCAAGCAGCTTTGCAATGAAAGTGTGCCAGGCAGCATCATTCCTTTATTGGCCCCCACTTCCATTATCTGGGTCCAGATGAGGACACAACCAAGAAAAGGAGCTGCAGAGCTCATGTTAAACCTATTCATAAATAATATACCTATCCACTCCCTACCCCCTGCTTATATTTTTACAGAAATACCATGCAGTCAATTATGTTTAAAGTCTTTCTAAAGCTGTGGGGAGACATTCTATCCTATTGACTATGAGAAGTCCAGAGCAAACAGAGAAAAGGGGAAAAAGGAAGTGGTTGAGAAAGTGTTTTGTAGATGTACTTTTTTTTTGTAATTAATATTACTTAAAAAGATTAGAGAATGTTTGAACTGATGAGGACTCAAGTCATTAAGTACCAAGCTTTGAACAGAAAATGGCAGAGATAGAGGAAAGGGTACATGTTTTTGACTTCCTTGAAGGCGGTATTCAAAGGAGCCTATAGGCAGTGAGTTAAAGGAGTTTAAGAAATATTTCCTAAGGGAAACTATGAAGGTCTTTATTTCCTGTAAAAATCTACAATGTGTACACTTCTGAGCCTGCAAGATGTTTGTCTTCCTGCCAGAAGCCCTGACCAATTATGTGAGCTGTCAATTCTCTTCCTAGGTCACCTCAGTAGATGTTTACCTGTCACCTATGAGCTGCCAGGCCTCAGGCCTGTGTCAACATGGTCTAGATAAGAGACTGCATCACGATGAATAAGAATTTTTCCTTCCCTTAAAAAGTTGATGTTCCTATTAAAGGAGGACACATGGAGGCACAAGGCTTTCTAAACTCTAACTGATTAGAGATGATGAGTGATTTCTAGTCAGAAGGTAAGAAATAAAGACTAAAGGGAGAACAAAAGAAAGTTTTAATAAAGAGTGAAAGATAAATACTACCAGCAAGTGGAAGATTCTGACACAGGAGAAAGCAAGGAATATTACTTGAGCTTGATTTATACTATGTGTATGGGACCCTTCCCAGAAGAGGAGAATTTGGATCTTAGGAAGAAATGGTAGCAGCTCATACTCCACAGACCGAGTGGCACAATTACTAAGTCCTAGTTTATATAGGTAAGCCTGTTACAAGGTCAAGGAAGGAGATGCTTAATGGTGTTTGGTATCTTCTTTTTCAGGCTACAGAGTTAGCTGTATATGGAGTTAGTTGTAGGTAGATTTAATGTAGTAAATTGGACAGTGTTCTGTTTTCCTAGAGCAGGTATGTGAGAACTGACAGAGTTGTCACAAGTCTATCAAATTGCACCAATCATTTTGTTGATTCATGAGAGGTTGACTATGTTCATCAGAGAAGATTCATGGTAACAATGGTGTAGAAGTCTTAAAAGAAATGGCATAACTTGGGTAAACTTATTGCCTTAGGACGAAAGCTTAGATACATATTAAAATTACATTTGCTTACTTGAATCCACCCATTACAGGATGGGGAAATTGTCTATTTTTACTATTCTAATCCTTACCAGACCACATTGTACAAAGTGTTTTCTCAACAGATGTCTGTTGAAAAAATATAAGAACGGGGAAAATGTTGATGTTGAGTGGATGTTGCATTTGAAATAGAATTTAGATTTTTGAGCTATAACTTAAGACCCCAGAATGATAGGATTTTGGTTAAGGTAGGAACACAGTTCAAAATTATTTGAGTGAAATTTAACTGAAAATAAAGAGGAAGAAGATAAGTAATAAAATACACTGGTGTAGAGCATGATTTTGCAGAGTGCAAATAGTAGGAGGGAATGTAGGAGATGCTTATTGATTTACATGGAAAATCAGTAATGGTACTAAAAGCCAAAATTATAGCCTCCAACACATGTACCACTGTAGAACATTAGAAATGAACAAGATATTCAGCAATTTTAATTTATGGCAACAGGTTTATATATATTCATAGTTATCATCGAGATTAATTGAGATGTGATTCAAAATTAAAAGATGGTGATGGTATCTTTTTAAAGAGGGCATTTTGTGAAAATAAATTACAGAAATAGTTATATTTATATATCAAGGGGCCATAAACCAGTGTAGAAACTCATGATCCAAGGTTATAGCTGAGGAAAATAGAAATGGAAATTTGAAATTGTTGGGAGAGTGTTCTTCAAGCTTTCCGGCCAGAAGGAAGAAAGAGATGATATACTTTTGACAGAGATCTGAAAGATGACCCTGTGCCAAGCCAAAATCATGACTGAGGGATTTCATTTAAGACATCTCCTAAAATCTCAACCTGCAAAAAATCCGAGTGTGTGTAAGCTCATGACATTCTTTGACAAGTTGTTAATCTCCTGAAAGACAGGACATTAGGGAAATAGTTCCTTTTGGTCTGACTCTGAAATATAGGATATATTTATTAGCAAAGTGAGAGGAACAGAACTCCATTTTAGAGTTCGTCATAATCATTGAGGGGAAGCCTGGCATGGTTGACCATGTGCTACAGACTTCAAGAGGGTCAATGTAGAAAATATCAAGGAAAACATAGGCATGATTTCATGGCATTCTACATTAAAGGGAAGATGCCAACAGGTTTGGGAAGCTGTTAGAAATGCAGTTTTGATTCTGCATACTGTAAATCATTTATCTCATAAAAATTAGGGGAAATTTTGCTGGCACAGTGGTGCACACTCAGCTACTCAGGAGACTGAGGTGGGAGTATCCATCCCTTGAGGCCAGCCTAAGCAACACAGCAAGACCCTGTCTCTTAAAAAAAAAAAAAAATTAGTGGGGATTGTTTACTCAGATTTTTGAGAGATATGTGATAAAAAAAAGTACAAATTAATGACGAAAAATCCTAGAATGGTCCACGTGTGTAAGAATAATGTCCATAAAGTTGAAGGGTACTCAAGTTTGTGAAAAGTGCCACTGACAATAAAATAGGATTTCTTCATTATATTCAGAACAAGAAACAGATTGAGGAAGAGGCAGAGTAACAACAGTTGGGAAGAAGATACAGTTTTGTAAATTGCCCTGTAAATTTCCTTGTATCATCTTTGTAAAAATTGATCTTCATATTAAAAAGAGTGGGGCAAACATTGAAATGAAGAATGCAAACTCAAAACAAAAAAGATGAGGGAGCATTAGCAGTTCAGAGTTCAAATCTTCTGAATGACAGGTTACTCAGAAATTTCAAATGAATTAACTGAATGTCTATTTGTTATTGCAGAGAAATTGTGGAGACTGGGAAAGATGTGGGGGACAAAAGTCAAGCAATTATCAAAAAATTTTGTAAGAGAAGGGTGGTATCTGCAAACAAAATGCCCAATTCTGTCAATACTTAGCCATAATTATTGTTGATCTATGGGAAACTCTCCTCACCTTTTTGTTAGTAATTTTAACACAATCTCAGATATGTAATTTTACCCCTACATATGTCAGTATTCATATAAAACATAAAAAGAATATTTTCATACATAACCACAATACCAGCAAAAGTGACTTATTAAACAGATTTGTGATTTACCAAAATGATGATTGAAACATGGAAAGAATTGACATACATTCATACTATAGTTACTTTATTTCTATCTTGGGTAGGATTTCTGGCCTTATTAAGGAAATGCAGGCAAAATGATATTATGTATCTAAACTTCATTAAGGAATTTGATAAGGTATCCCTAATTTGTGAGCAAGATAGAGACATTTTGACTCCAATATTTGATTGAAAACATAGATTCCTGTTCAATTGAAAGGAGGTTTTTTAAGCCTTGTAATTTTTGATATCTTTGACGACTTGAAAGAAAATATACAAAGTCTGCCCATTCAACTTGTGAATAAAAAAATTAACGAAAAAATCTTTACTAGCTAGAGAATGGATTGAATTCGTTATGCTGAAATTTAACAGGGATGGATATATGATCCCTGTTTTGTTTCCAGAAATTTTGCTCCAAGAGGCAGAAAGTTTGAATTGACAGTAAGCACACCATTGACCAAAGATGTGATGAGGCTTTCAAAGAAAAGAAAATGTGACTTGAAGTTGTATGAATACACATAGGTGTCTAGAAAGAGATTGTTTATAGTTCTGTTCCTTCCCTGTCCCAGTGGTCCATTTTAAAAGGATTTAGCCAAATTGAGTGGCCAAGAGATATAAAAAAGGATGACCAATATGGGTAAGCCATGCCATGTAAACAATCTGTTAAAAGAACTGGGAATAAATAGTCTGAAAATGAGAATGTGATAACCACCTTCTAACATTTGAAGGCCTGTCTTGTGAATATATAATTAGACTTTCTATATAAACTTGAGTGCTAGCATTGTAACCAGTAATAGAACTTTCAGAGAGACAGATTTTGGCTCAAGATATAGAAGAATTTTCTAATGGTCAAAGCCATCTGAAATGGAATGTGTGTATTTTTTTTTTAAAGCCATTGGAAGTGTTCCAAAATAGAGGCATCATTTCTTGGGATATTATAGCAGTTATCCAAGCTTTGAATGATTAGTTAACATTTGTCTTTCATGCCTGAATTTTTAGCATTCTGTGAAGCTGTTTTCAGCTTACTTGACTTCAAAGTGGCCAATTTTCCAGTAATCCAATCCACAGATAATTATGTTTTAACCCCAAAGGGCTTAATAGAGATCTTGCCTTATAACTTAATAGAGATCTTGTCTACCTTCTTTTCATCCTAGCCTTTTGCCTGATTCATATTCAGGTAGCCTCTGCCATCCTGTCTTCCTAGAATATTACTTCTTCTTTCAAACTCAAGCTCCTTTTTTGGCACAAGTATCCAGATTACCTGTAGCTTTCTAAGTTCTGGTTGTGGCCTGATTGATAAGTTCTTTGACATTTAATTGGCAGGAGATTGGTACAGACCCTCAATAAGGCCCAATGAGTATTCCATTTCTTTCTTTTCTCAGTTATGACCAGCTATAGAACTTTCACTGAAAACTCAGTCTTTATATATGTACAATCTTACAGTATGGTCATAATTTAGCTCTAGACATCACATCTTCACAGTTACATTACAGTTTCCTCACAAATACATACATTTTGAAGTCCACTTGGCTTGTGGAATGGTTTGAGGTAGTGGTGGCAAACATAAGTAGAGATGAGCAGGCATGTGAGAAGACAAAGCTAAAGACAAAGATTTGGGAGAATTTGTGTAATGAATGGGTTGGTTAAAGAATATGTACAGAGAGAATTATGGGAATTTCAGCTGTAGGGGTGAGTGTCCTTTCCTGATATTTCTCTAAATATGTTCTGA
Organism: Chlorocebus sabaeus; assembly: GCF_047675955.1. Lineage (NCBI taxonomy): Eukaryota > Metazoa > Chordata > Mammalia > Primates > Cercopithecidae > Chlorocebus > Chlorocebus sabaeus. The sequence continues at coordinate 12,838,527 of NC_132918.1, forward strand.
TACTAGACAAGAAACTTAAATTTATTCCACACTAAGACCAAACATTAATATTAAGGGAAAAATAAAGGAAAATGGTGTTTATATTTTTTTGTGTCACGGCCTATGCTAGGTACTTTATATTATCTCTTTCAATCCCCATAACAATTCTTGGAGGCAGATGAGATAAGATGCAGGTAAGAGAACAGTGTAGGAGGTTGAGTACTGAGCCAACTTTACATATCTAGCAAGGTGTAGAGCAACAATTCATGTTTACATATATTGCCTTTTCTGTAATACCACACTGCATGCTCTGTTGTGTGGTAGACATGGGGGCCAGGGTGTGGTCTCAAGACATAACAAGGGGCAATGAGGCTGCGACTATCTTTTCGTTGTTTTAAGTAACAAATGTTATTTGTTTCTAATAAAAGTTTGCAAGATTAGTACATTGGATTTCTAGAATCCCTGTGAGTTCAAAGCAGACAGTTCACTTTAAGAAGCCATATGACACATGCAAATTTTTCAGCCATCAAATACATTGAGCAGGTAGCTCAAGGCATTCTGTAACACACAAAAAAGCAGAGATTGTTCTTCTGTGATCCCATAACTGCCCCAGGGAACCAATGTGGTGAATTTGCTTAACCTCAAGTGTTTCAGGTGACAAGATTAAATCAATATGGGAAAAGGTTTCTTGACCTCCAAGTACTGTGAGTTCAGTGGGATTTGCTTGAGAGGAGTGCAGCTCCAGGCTCAAGGCTGTGGGAAGCCTTTGGCATCTGGTGGCACAGTTGGTGGAGGTCTGTGATAATGCAATACCCATCCAATTCCCTTATCTCCTGATTACACTGCTTTTTAGAAGATATCCCTAGGGTAAATCTCTTCAATCGATTTTGCTGTCAGGAGTAAGTTCCAGTTCACATAGGAAAGGAAGATTAGTACCTCACTGGTTAAGTGCTTTAGCAATTTGCCCTACATGTTAAATTATGGACTTTATCAGCTCAGAGCTGCTTAATTTCCAGAGCAGGGCGAAAATGATACCATTTGGACCAACCGCTGATCTTCACATTTCAGTCATTGGAGAGTTTGGCAGTTTGAACTTGTCTGTAGGTTTAGTAAAATCCTCCAAGTCCTAGGACTGATTTTTCAGTGTCTCTGGCAGTCCCTGTCTGTCAATAAATTGCTTGGTCACATTACTGTGAATTGTCGTAGAGTCTGCCCCCATCATCTGTTCTAATTTCTTTAAGTGGCTATATGGATTTGCTGAAAATGGTAATAATGGTGTTAGTGTTGATTTTCAGTTTGTGTGGTTGTGTGACCAAAGCAAAAACAGTCACACTGCCGTGATGGGTGACAGAAAAAAACAGTCCAGATCAACGTCAAAAAGTTGGAAGAAATCACAGTGCCATTCCCAAAACGCCACTCTTATCTATTAGAGGGGAGGCAATATTTTATTCCCTCCAGTCTTTGTTATCCTCAGTCAATCCTCACTGAAACTTCTAAAAACAAAAATCCCCTTCTCTTCTTTGTAAATTATTTCACCCTTTCTTAAATCTCCTAACAAATTCAGTTACATGATTAACTGGACATCTATTTTGCAAATCAGTTAGTTAGAATGAATAAGATTTCTAGTGAATCTTCTTATTGGCTATTGGAAGAGGTTTGATGGTGACCTCCCACTGTGTTACTCTTACCTCTAAGAACTTTAAAAAAAGTAGATGAGGGTTTTGAGCACAGAATAATCTTTTCATTTCTCTGTACTACAGAGTAGTGGATTTCACTCCTGGACTTGGTTCTGATCTCCTTGACTTCTAATCATTTTCTCTTTTCCTATATAGACCTTTACTTGGCCCACAGCCTCTCTGACTTCTCTGTCTTCCCCATAGCTGCCAGTTGAATGACATCTGGAAGGGGACTTGGCATGCCTACAGAGACCAGCAATGTGTACATGGACATAGGAAGTATAGGGTATTCCTTTATGTCAGTGTTGAGGATTCAGAAAGAATTCTGGAAGAAACATTTTTAAACTGTAACCTGAAGGATGGATGCATAAGCACCACCCAGCTAGAAATAAAGGACAGGTACAAAGATCCACAAACCGGAAAGACTAATGTGAGGAGGGAGCTCCAAGTGACTGATTATGGCTGCAGTGTAAGGTGAAGAGTGAAAGGAGGAAGAAGTGAAGTTGAGGTAGCCAGAGCCAGATTACGAAGGGCCTTAACCAGTTTTAGTTTACTTAGCTCGGGAGTTTGTATATATTTTGAAGAAGCAGTGGCATAAGTTCTTGGTTCTTCAGAACATTTTCAGTTCTAATTCCAGTGAGTTACATCCACATCTCAAACAGGTATTGCTCTTTACCAAGCAAAGATCTTTCCTGCCCTAGATGGGTGGAGAATAATCCTTCATACTATCTTTCATTGAGCGAGAGTCAATCTGGAGCACATTTAGCCTGAAACCTACATCTTAGGATGAATCATTCTTAGGATTAGTCATCTTTGAAAAATTACATTTTTATATTTGTGGCGCCACCTATACTTAATTACTAAACCGCTTGACTGATCATTTCAAAATTTAAAATCTGACTCTGTCTCCCTCCCTACCTAAAACCATTTAATGGCCTCTCCTTACCACTGGCTGCTGGCTCCTCCATGGTGTGGTTCCCTGACACCGCTCCAGCTTCATATGCTTGCTCTTCCTTCAGGCTCAGAGCCCATGCCTTGCTGTCCTCCTTCGGGCCCTTGTCCCTCCTGCCCTAGAGAATTTGCACCTGGTTATCCCTGTTTTGTAATGTTGTTTCATTTCATTTCTCACTCAACTAACTTTCATTTCCTGATCAGATCTCAGTCACATCATCGCTTCCTCAGGGGCTCTTTCCCCACCCTTCTCTCTGATTAGGCTGGAGTCCTTTATTACACTTACCTTAGTGCTTGCCGATAGGCCTGCATCCCAGGAGTCAAGACAGACCCTACAATTGGCTGGATCACTCCAGCACTCCACTTCTCCCTTTGGTATGTATTTCTGGAAATTGCTGGGTAATGGAATAATCAACCATAAATATTGTCTTCACTGCTTCCTGGAACAGCCCTTCACTACTCTTTTGTGTTGTGGCCTCCTCTGCTGTCTTCTGTTTCATGCAACGACTCATAGGTCTACCTCAACATCTTCAACCACTACTCTCATTCTTTTTTTTTTTTTTTTTGATATTTTTCTGGAAATTTTAGTTTCATTTATTTAATTGTTTTATAACATGATAGTTTATATCCCTTTTTGGGGGAGCATAGGGGGTTATGCTCAGTGGAGTATCAAAGGGTCATAACAGTCTGAGAAACAGAATAAAAATAATAGGTAGTTTTCTTTATTTCTCATTTCTCCTGACATTAGTAACTCTCTCGGTGGAAGTCCCACATATTTAGAAATTACATTAACATATTAAGGTCATTGTGGTGCTAGTCAATAAATTATACTTTCATCGTACTAAAATAGTACCTGAATGGCCATTCCAATGGACTTTCAGAGACAGGAAAGTATAGCAAGGCAATGTTACTTGGAATTAGGGAAAAGAGCTCTACTGGGGAGTTAGATCACCTGGGTTTAAAAGTTGATGCCAAAATCTACTATATGACCTTGGGAAAATTAAATATGCTATAGATTCAGGCTTCTCATATATAAAATGGTAATAAAAATACAACATAGGGATCTTTCGATTATTAATGAGACAATCCATGGAAGCACTTAGCATAAATGCCTGTCACATAATATTTACTTTATAAGCTATAGCTCTTATTGTTCCTTAGAATTATAATAATATATTAATAATAACAATAGCTAATGAGTTTGGCACTGTTTTAGGCTCTTTCTCAAATATTTTTTTACTTTATTTTTATTTTTTATTATACTTTAAGTTCTAGGGTACATGTGCATAACATGCAGGTTTGTTACATATGTATACTTGTGCCATGTTGCTGTGCTGCACCCATCAACTCGTCAGCACCCATCAACTCGTCATTTACATCAGGTATAACTCCCAGTGCAATCCCTCTCCCCTCCTCCCTCCCCATAATAGGCCTTAGTGTGTGATGTTCCCCTTCCCGAGTCCAAGTGATCTCATTGTTCAGTTCCCACCTATGAGTGAGAACATGCGGTGTTTGGTTTTCTGTTCTTGCGATAGTTTGCTGAGAATGATGGTTTCCAGCTGCATCCATGTCCCTACAAAGAACACAAACTCATCCTTTTTTATGGCTGCATAGTATTCCGTGGTGTATATGTGCCACATTTTCTTAATCCAGTCTGTCACTGATGGACATTTGGGTTGATTCCAAGTCTTTGCTATTGTGAAGAGTGCCGCAGTGAACATACGTGTGCATGTGTCTTTATAGCAGCATGATTTATACTCCTTTGGCTATATACCCAGTAATAGGATGGCTGGGTCATATGGTACTTCTAGTTCTAGATCCTTGAGGAATCGCCATACTGTTTTCCATAATGGTTGAACTAGTTTACAATCCCACCAACAGTGTAAAAGTGTTCCTATTTCTCCACATCCTCTCCAGCACCTGTTGTTTCCTGACTTTTTAATGATTGCCATTCTAACTGGTGTGAGATGGTATCTCATTGTGGTTTTGATTTGCATTTCTCTGATGACCGGTGATGACGAGCATTTTTTCATGTGTCTGTTGGCTGTATGCATGTCTTCTTTTGAGAAATGTCTGTTCATATCCTTTGCCCACTTTTTGATGGGGTTGTTTGTTTTTTTTCTTGTAAATTTGTTTGAGTTCTTTGTAGGTTCTGGATATTAGCCCTTTGTCAGATGAATAGATTGCAAAAATTTTCTCCCATTCTGTAGGTTGCCTGTTCACTCTGATGGTAGTTTCTTTTGCTGTGCAGAAGCTCTTTCATTTAATTAGATCCCATTTGTCAATTTTGGCTTTTGTTGCCATTGCTTTTGGTGTTTTAGACATGAAGCCTTTGCCCATGCCTATGTCCTGAATGGTATTACCTAGGTTTTCTTCTAGGATCTTTATGATATTAGGTCTAACATTTAAGTCTCTAATCCATCTTGAATTAATTTTCCTATAAGGAGTAAGGAAAGGATCCAGTTTCAGCTTTCTACTTATGGCTAGCCAATTTTCCCAGCAGTATTTATCAAATAGGGAATTCTTTCCCCATTTCTTGTTTTTGTCAGGTTTGTCAAAGATCAGATGGCTGTAGATGTGTGGTATTATTTCTGAGGACTCTGTTCTGTTCCATTGGTGTATATATCTTTTTTGGTACTAGTACCATGCTGTTTTGGTTACTGTTGCCTTGTAGTATAGTTTGAAGTCAGGTAGCGTGATGTCTCCAGCTTTGTTCTTTTGACTTAGGATTGTCTTGGCAATGCGGGCTCTTTTTTGGTTCCATTTGAACTTTAAAGCAGTTTTTTCCAATTCTGTGAAGAAACTCATTGGTAGCTTGATGGGGATGGCATTGAATCTGTAAATTACCTTGGGCAATATGGCCATTTTCACGATATTGATTCTTCCTATCCATGAACCACTGCTCTCATTCTTTTTTGCATTTTTCTCTTCCTTCTCTCTCTCTTCATCTAGGTATTCCCCAGGCCCTGCCATTATTCCTCTTCTTTTCTTCCCATCTAACTTCTCCTGGGCTATTGTGTCTACCTTCAGGACCTTTACTGCTCCTTAGGCACCAGTGAGCCTCAGATTTATAACATCTCCTATCCTCTACCTCTTATTTGGACTCCACTTGCGTTTTTCTAACAAATGACTAAACTTTTCACTTTGATAAGTTGAAGACCCCTCACCTTACAGTCTATATGCCTCATGTTGATCTCAACGTTTCTTCTCCCATTATCATTGCTCCTTCACCCCTATTCCCCAAGATACCTTGGAATTGGTTTTGACATTTCCCTCTTTCTAATTCCTTTACTTTCATTTGTATCCTCATCTGGTCATGTGCTGTGGGGTCTACATCTTAAATGTCTCTGAAATCTATCTTCTCTCTCTCTATCTGTCTCCAAGAGGATATCTCCCTACTTTTCCTGCTTTAAACCTCATCTCCAGTTTATTCACTTCCAGTTCATCTATAATATTGTCTCCGGAGTTAGCATTTCAAAGCAAACAGACATTTGATCATGCAACTCTGGTTAAAAACTTTGTTCATTATGTATTTTCTATAAGATGACATTTAAGAGCCTTGGGATTGCCGTTCAACATTCAGGTCATCTGTTGGTGTCTTGCCCATCAGTCATTCACTCTGGTTAATCTGTTCTATCCCATTATCTACACACTTGCTGGCCTCTGATTTTACTTGTGTTGATTCTTCTGCCGTAAGTTTCCTCTTTTTCCTTCTCTGCTCCTGTAACTTCTTCAATCTTCAAATGTTACCTTGTTTGAAAAATTTCCTTGGAACTCCCTAGCAAGAATTAGTGACTTGCCCCTCCTTGGCATTGCCGCAGTATTTTGTATGGATATACCTCTGTAGCACTTACAATAAACAAATTATATACATATGTGCATATATACAGTTTTAGTTATTTTTATTCATTCTGTGGTACTCTCACTAAGTAGAAACATCATGAAAATAGAGGTAGTGACTTATTCATCTTTGCATCTCTAGAGCTTAGTACAATGCTTGCATTTAGACCACATGGTAGAGATTATAAATATTTTTGTAAAATTGAATTTAACAAATGATCCTGTGTGTTGGATGACTGTTTTGCTGTTTAGAACATGGGCAGAAATTGCTGAAAAAAGGGAAATACAAAGAAACAATGTGTTTTTTTCAGATAGTCAATGTTGAGTGAATAGTTTGCTAAAATATTAGAAGGTGATAACATGACTGATATATATTTGAATTAATATAAACATATTTATATTAATAATCTCTCTTTTAGAAAAGAAGAAATAGAGCCTCAGAGAGGTTGGATATAGAATCTAGTCCTTTGCTTTTTTAGCCTTTCAAGTTGTCTGCAGATAAGAGAGAAGGGGCAGAGCAATGAATACTGTATCATTAGGCTGAAGCAGAAGGAAGCTGTCATGGTAATTGGGACAGGTGCATTGGGAGACATACCAGTTTTAGAGAAGATAAATTAATTCACAATAGTGCAGTTATGTCACAGCCTGGCAAAATGTCAGTACAAATCAGTAATGGAGTCATTTCAGAAGTTACCTTGCAGTTTGAAATGAGGCATTTACTTATAATTTCAGTTTATGATGTTTTCTATTGAATGACAAAAATTAGTATTCAGTAATAATGCATTTTTGAGGGGTAAACTCAGTATATACTTGGCTCATTGGCACTCTGATGGGAAATTTTACTGCACTCTGTGTCAAGGGTTAGGCAATAAAAGCATTTCATTCTGAAGTTAAAATCCATTTCAGTCAAATAGATTGCAAATAATTATATTGGACGACCAACTCACAATTTCCAGTTTTAGAAAATGTAGAATTGTAAATGAAATTTGAGTTAGAATCGAAGTTTAAATAATGATGTGCATAAAATGCTACAATTGAAAAAAAAAACTTTACATGCATTTAATTTGCCTGGAGGAAACTGGGGCCCTGAAAAGTCAAGAGATTTGTTTAAAGCCAAGTGAATCAATGGCCAAGCCTTGGTCAAACCCAAGTGAACTGATTCCAAATCCAACATCCTTTCCAATCATAACAATCCTGACTCATCCAGAGGAATAAAAGTACGCTTCTAAAATTTTCTTTTTTTTAAACTGGAGAAAAAACATACAAATTTATTTAACATTCTCCCAGAGAGGATCACAGAATAATTGTCCCCTAAAATTTTCTTATGTCACACCAGTGGCTTTGATTTTGAGCTAATCTGAAGGGTTATCCCTTCAGATTTTTTTTTTGTTGATAGTTTTTATCTAGTTATTCTTGGATTTAGGAGCATTTATTTAAATAGCCACATTTCTCTTTAATATTAGGGCATTCATAAAATAATCAGTAAATGTGGAGAAAAGAGTATTGTGTATTTTTTTCCAGAAAGTGTATAGAAACTTGCCTCATCAATTTAAGAAACACTTTAAACACTTTCTTGATTTTTCCAAAAGTAACCAACATAAGACGATCCTTACAACCTGCTAGAACAAAGTATTTCCTATTTCAAGCAGTTTAATTAGATATATGTTTGTACTTTGTTTTTTTAAAAATGATGTTTGATGTGGAAGAGTAGGTCCATGTCTCCTCTTGCAACCTCTAGAACTTTCCTTGATGAAGTGCTGCTTATTTGAGTATTAGCATGAGCTCTTTTACTTTTAGTGAAGGGAAGTAGGAACTGGTGAGAAAGGGAGAGGTAGAGGTCAAGGAGCCGGTGACTGAGAATCAACTTTCAGAGTCTTCAACTCTCCTCACCTAATATACTCAGGGTACTGAATTGATTACAAAGGCTTTTGCATATTTATGCTGTTTTATTTTTATGACAGCTATCAGAATTATTATGGACATCATTTTATAGTGAAAACTGAAGCTTAGAGATGCTGCTTGACTTTCCCCATTTGATACATCCAGCATACTGTAGAGATGGGACCTGGCCAAGTTCTGAAGACTCCCAGCCCAGAATTCTTTCCTTCCTTTTCAGTTGTCTCATTTCTAGTGTGGGGATCTTCTCAAGGTAATAACATTTCAGTTTCTCATGGTGTTTCTCTGCAGCATTTTAATCAGACACGTGGTCACTGGGACTGAAATGTCAATAATTTAGTCTTCTAAAGGAGATTTAATGTAACTCTTTTGTTTGGGTTATTCTAGGATTTTGGTAACCTTCCAATAGGATAATTTCAAAGATGTTTGTGGAAATGAAATAATCTTTACAAAAACAATGTGTCAGAGCTTTCCAATGAGAATTCGAGTTTCTTAAGAGCAGGGGTTATACTGTCTTGTTTCTTTGAATCTAATTGATTTCCAACCCCACGATATTTACTAACATAATATTCTACCCAAATAGAGAGGTCTTTGGATATTAATTCTCCAGTGATACAAATCTTCAAACTTTCACATAACTCCAAGACTTTATATTTCTGTGGGTGTATACAATGGAAAAGACTTTATGATGTTATACTGTTATTCCATTTCAGACACTCAACTATAATTACATGCAGGAATACTGACTGGGTGCAGTGGCTCATGCCTATAATCCCAGCACTTTGGGAGGCTGAGATGGGCAGATAACCTGAGGTCAGGAGTTTGATACCAGCCTGGCGAACATGGTAAAACCCCTCTCTACTAAAAATGCAAAAATTAGCCGGGCATGATGGCATGCACTTGTAATCCCAGCTACTGGGAAGGCTAAGGCAGGAGAATTGCTTTAACCCAGGAGGTGGAGGTTGCAGTGAGCTGAGATTGTGCTACTGCAATCCAGCTTGGGAGACAGAGCGAGATCCTGTCTCCAAAAAAAAAAAAAAAAAAAAAAAAAGGAAAAAAATACTATAGATGCAATTTCCCTTCCAAAATTCCCACATTTTTCTCTACACTTAATCCAATCTTAATGTTATGAATAATTGAATTGCAAATGTAATTCAATACATGTAAATGACAGCTCTGTGTGTGTGTGTGTGAATATGGTTTGTGTATGTACTTGTGTCCTAATTCTACATACTAACTTCCCAACACACACAAAATAGCAACCTCAGCCACACAAACTATTGGTTCATCATCTGATGCATGCATATGAGAAAGCAGCATGACCTCCTCTCTGTCTTCTCCTCCTCCTCCTCCTTCTTCCCCTCCTCCTCCTCCTCCTTCTTCTTTCCCTCCTCCTCCTCCTTCTTCTTCTTTCCCTCCTCTTCCTCCTCCTCCTTCTTCTCCTCTTCCTCCTCCTCCTTCTCCTTCTTTTTTAAAGAGAAAAAAAACTATTTTAAAGATATACATTTGAAAATTTTTAAATCCACAGGAAAATGGAAAGGGCAAGAAAAGCAAACCCCTTATCTGTTAACATGTTGTCACATCCACTTTTTCTCTCTCTCATTCTGTCTCCCAATCTTTTTCTCTCTCTCCAAACTTTGAGACTGTGTGAATATCTACATACCTTTCTCTCTTCATCTGTGGAAAAATCACATTCAAACTACTCTCCTCAAGTAACCTGTCTTTCATTGGTAATACCATTCACGTACATTTTTCTTTTGCTAAACAATTGAAAATAGATTACAGACATCATATTTTACCTCTAAATACTTCAGCCTGACATGCATCTTTCCAAACGGAGGTGTTCGCTACAACTAAGAAAATCAACATTAATTCAATATTGCTCGTACCCAGATTGCCTTAATCATGCCCCAAATGTCCACAATAGTTTTTTATATTGTGTCACATTACATTATATCATTATTATTGTTGTTTTAGCTCTGAAATCCAAAGGAGATGCGTTTATTTCATTCACATTTTCTCTTTAGTCTCTCCTAAACCAGAACAGATTTATCAGCTCCTTCTATTTTTCATGACACTGAATGTTTTGAAAAGTGCAATAAAGTTGTCATGCAGAACATCTCATGGTACATGTTTTGTCTGTTTCCTGACTGGATGCAAGTCAAACATTTTCAGCAAGAACGCTGTGGAGATGTTGTTAGGCACTCCTCACTGCATCGCAGGAGGTCTTTGTATTCTTACTGTCTGGTGATTCTGAGCTCGATCCCTTGATCCGCACAGTGACCACCAGGGCTCTCCCTTTTAGATGCATGTTATCCTCTTTGTAATAAATCAGAAATCTATGGGTGTGGTCCATGTGACTATCAAAATAATTTTCTTTCCATCTGTGGAAAAATGCTATTCTTCTTTGTGATCTTTTATTAACTCCACTCTATGTAATATCCTTTTACTACCTCTACCTTGTGCCATATTCTTCTTAAATTTGCTGTCTTGGGAGTCTCTAGGACAACTCCAGTTTTGATAATTCACTAGGTCTTACAGAACTTAGAATGGTTTTATACTCATGGTTTAGGGAAAGGAGATAGATTAAAATTAGCAAATGGAAAAGATGCATAGGGTACAGTTCAGAAGAAACCAGCCTCAAACTTCCTGTTGTTCTCTCCTAGTGGAATCATATGCAACTCTTAATTTTCCAAGGGACTATGGAAGATGACATGTATGATATGTGACCTACCAGGGAAGCTCACTGGAGCCTTGGCGTTCAGGGTGCCCATGCCATCCTGCCCAGAGACCAAACTATTATAGCATGACCCAGGACTCCAGGGGAACAAAAATAGGCACTCTCCATAAAATGCATCGTTAGCATAAATTATCTGGTGTGGTCCAAGACCTCATATATACAAAGAATCTAATCAGGCAGGATATTCCAAGTGCTTATGGTTTATTTCCCAGGAACCAACTAAGGGCCAATCCTTTCTATTGAATGCACAGGGTTTGAGCACCACAGACATGCTGAGTTAACCTTTTATTGTACATTTATACAACTACCATCATTTTTAAAAAATGAATAGTTATCTCAGAAAAGGTTTCCTTCCTTATGTCTTTTGACCTTCCTTTTTCTATTGTATTTATGAGTCCTCAAAATATCACTAATTAAAACTGAAAATCTGTGTGTAATGTTAGTGGCACATTCATCTCTTGGAAAATGGGTGTAATAATTTTCTGAAAAAGAAATTGACACAAAAATGAATCAGTACCGTGATTTCTAATATTCTGTTGAGAAGCTTAACAATGATTTCTAAATTTTCACCATCTGATTAAACTCATTTGTCCCCTCAAGGACCAGCATTCACAGTAAGTTAATTTTTTCTTATTTAATTTGTTTCTATTTTGTATAATCACTATTTTCTTAATGTGATTTTTAAATTTCTTTTTTTAATGCAATTTTGTGGCATTTCTACTCTAGTACAACTTAAGTAATGTTTTTGAGGTGACAGAAACTCAGTCACCATTTAGAACACTGATGTTCTATACAAATACAATCAAGGCCACAACCAATCTACTGCAAGTTTACTTTGGGAGTACAGTTTGCTTATAGTTTTAGGATTGTTTGTATTTTGTTGGTGTCTAAAGCAAAGTTCATCATTTTTGTCCAATTTACAGATTTTTTTTACATAGATATGCAAACCATTTGTTAAATAAGGCTTAGTTCTTAATCTACTTAATTTTTAGAGTGCTAAAAGGTTATTTCATTCAATGATTGTTGTATTAGCATTCTCTAGAAGGACAGGATTAATAGAATAGATGTATATATGAAAGGGAGTTTATTAAGGAGTATTGATTCACAGGGTCACAAGGTGAAGTCCCACAATAGGCCATCTGCAAGCTGAGGAACAAGGGAGCCAGCCCGAGTCCCAAAATCTTAAAAGTAGGGAAGCCGACGGTGCAGCCTTCAGTCTGTGGCCAAAGGCCTGAGAACCCCTGCCTGGCAAACCACTGGTGTAAGTCTAAGAGTCCAGAAGCTGAAGACCTTGGAGTCTGATGCTCAAGGGCAGGAAGTATCCAGCGGGGGAGGAAGATGAAGCCTGGAAGAATGGTTTTCTGTTTAACTCTAGACTATTTTATAGATTTTTAAGTCATGTTAGTAGCCACAGTTCTTACACACAATAGACTTTACTATGGCTTGTTTAGCTAGTAAAGTATTTATTGAGAGAAACAAATAGAGACCTCAGAGTTTCATGGAGAAGCCTCAAAGGTTCATTGAGAAAAGACACACTCAAGTAGGAGGAACTATAACCAGAACCACAGTGCAGGGACAAGCAACCAACAGAGCTGATGCCTTTGCCAGGAGGGTAAAGCTGCTATTCAAGAAGTCACCACCATAGCCTGTAATCCCAGCACTTTGGGAGGCCCAGGTGGGTGGATCACGAGGTCAGGAGATCGAGACCATCCTGGCTAACACGGTGAAACCCCGTCTCTACTAAAAATACAAAAAATTAGCTGGGCTTGGTGGCGGGCACCTGTAGTCCCAGCTACTCAGGAGGCTGAGGCAGGAGAATGGTGTGAACCCGGGAGGTAGAGCTTGCAATGAGTAGAGATCGCGCCACTGCACTCCAGCCTGGGCGACAGAGCGAGACTCCGTCTCAAAAAAAAAAAAAAAAAAAAAAAGTCACCACCATAGTTATTGACACCAGAACCCGCTGAATGTGCCAGGCTCTACTCCAGGAAAATAGGTGTCCTGCATCTCGCCTTGCTTGCCTCATGTAAACCCATTTCAAGTCAAAGTCTTAATGAGTGCTTTTCTCTCCAAGTGACCCAGTTTCAAATCAAGGTCTTGCACCAATCCCTGATTGGTGGAAATTGAATAACACATCGAATGCTAGCTGTGAGAGTTTGGGAAATATAATTATACAGCTTGCCTGCTTTGGCATGCTAGAAGGGGGTTGAAACAGGTGCTGAAACCGCAAATCCACCTGTCATAGGAGAGAGGGCTGTGAGGAGTGGCCAATGCACTTGTATCTCTCCATTTTTCTCATGCATCAAATCAGATGCTCTATTGAAAAGTTTATATATGACCAGTAGAGCACTTTACATCTAACAGCAAATGCTGTCTTCCTCTTCTATCTGTTATGACCTGAACAGAGAGTAGTTTCCTAAAATGTATGTGACTCCAACTGTACTTTCATTTCACTTCTACTGGTGTGGGATTTTCTGTTCTCTCTGAACAATATAAAGATTTCTGGGATCACCACTAAAGCAGTTATTTTAGAGATGGGAGGAGGGGGCATAGGTGATAGAGATGCTGAGAAAAATACACTGGAGGCTACGAAGTTAGGTTTAAAAAAGCTGTCTGAGGAGAACGAAGTGCTTTATGCTGCACCACAAGCCTTTGGAATTCTGAAGTCTTTAATTCTCCTTGCCAAAATTTTGCATACTTTCCTTCACTCTTTAATGGAAATAAATGAATTATTTAGATTTTTATTCTTACGTTTCTACCTCCCAGTAGGTGAAACCGTGGTGATGTTCTGCCTAATTTATAGCTCGCTAACTCCTGAACTATACCCTTCCCTTATATGTGTGAAAACACTAGAAGGAATTTCCTCTGTTTTCAAGTGTGGTTAAGTCTTGATCCCTTGAGGAAAGGTCTTACTTGTTGTCTTTAATATTGAAGAGTTTTGGCAGCTTACTTAAATTCCCTAGTTACCAATTTTTACTCTGTAGTAGCTGAAATGCCCTGGAACTAAGTTGGTCACTAGGGGACGGTTCAGAGAAATGAGTACAATTTCTGTACTACCAGGAGACCATTAGTAAATATATGTATTAAGCATTATAATGTATTCAATAAAATATCCAAGAAATTTTGGGGGCTAGAATAACATGTTTTTCTTGGATTCCATTTCTGGGCCTAAAAGTTTTTCATAACTAAAAATACAAATCAGCATGCCAGTTTTGGCAGATTTATCTCCAGCCGTTGTTTATATAAGAAACATGCATCCAACTGAGTCTCACAAATAGACTTGAAGTAATTTAGTTTAGAGCACAACATTCCATTTAACCAAAAGTGCTGCTGTGACGGGAAGATGTTACCCTTTTTCCAAGCGTTCCCCTGCTGACACTGATGCTCTTGTAGCTGTGAGCCCAGTAATGCCTTTTCAGCCCAGCTGCAGACATTAGAACTGACTTCTCAAATGAGCTTGATTATTCAAGTAGAATTATGTGCTCAACTATAATTCATTTTATTGTGTAACCTTTAGAAAAAAATGTAGCATATGAATGAAGAGGCATATTATTTGAAAAAAATTTTGTACCAGAAGGACTAAGAGAATGTGACAAGCATATTAGAGTAAACCACAACCTTATTCAAGGTTTTATTTGTAAATATTATTGCACAGATATTGCCATGTAAATGACGTAGTCAAAAGGAACTCACGTGTGTTTGCATGTTTAACAGCTGGGCCTGTGGGTATCCTTTGGCCTTTAAAAATTAAGACTACTTTTGAGATAAGTCAGGTATTTTTAAACATTTTGTCACCACCTATTAAACTTATCACTTCTTTAAGAAGGTAAATAAAGACTTTTGTTGTCTCCAAAAGTGGTATGCTTTATTTTGCTTTGGAGTCATTATTCAGGTAGTCTCTCATATAGGTGATTTAGATGTGCCTGGGTAATCTGGCATTTGCTTTTCTCTATGTACTGTGTGGGTAGCAAAGGTGTTCTCAAAATATGAGCCCAGAATATCATTCAAATTTATTTCTAGTTATCCATAAGTGGTTGAATATTTAAATTAAGTCCTTTTTGTTCATTCTGTCCCCCACCTAAGAGAAAAGATAATATGTCATGTTTATTAGTAGGTGAATATTAATGAGTGTCCAAACAGGGTGTATTTTGAACAATGGTGTGTTTGGATATTTAATGGAGTTTTATAATGTTGAGGTATTTGCTTGGGCAAATATAAAGACATTACAAAGCTATAGTGATTAAAGTAGTGTGGCATTGGCAGAAATTTAAATAACTAGACCAGTGGAAGAGAATAAAAAATGCTTAAACAAATCCATGCAAATAGAGAAATATGTAAGGCAGACATGGTGTTTTAGTCAGGGCTCTCCAGAGAAATAGAACCAATAGGATATGTGTGTGTGTGTGTGTGTGTGTGTGTGTGTGTGTGTGTGTATATATATATAAAACCTATGGTCTACTCTCATATGCATGTCACACTCTCTCAGTCCTTCTGGTATACAATTTTTATATATTTTCCATATATATATATATAAAAATTTATTATGGAATTTGGCTCATGTGGTTATGGAGGCCAAAATTTTCTACAATATGCCATCTGCACACTGTAGAACCAGGAAAGCTGGTGGTGTAATTCCATTTGAGTCTGAAGGCCTGGGAACCAGGAGAGCTGATGGTGTAATGTCCTGTTTGAGGACGAAAGTCTGAGATCCCAGAAGTTCACTGGTGTAAGCCCAGGCCTGAAAGCCAGGAGCTCTGATGTCCAATGCCAGGAGAAGAATAATGTCCCAGCTCAAGGAGAGAAAGAGAATTTGCCCTTCTTCCACCTTTTTCTTCTATCCAGGCTCTTGATTCATTGATAATACCCACCCATGATTGTGAGGGAAATCTTTACTCAGTCTACTGATTCAAATGCTAATCTTTTCCAGAAACACTCTCACAGACATACCCAGAAACAATGTTTAACTAGCTACCTGTATATCAAATTAATACATAAAATTAATCATCAGACATGGCTTTGCCAATCAGTGGCAGGTGGAGGGGAATGGAATGTTCAGGAATTATGCAGAGTAATTATTTGGAAAAATCAAAATGAATACCCATCTCACACTACAACAAACATATATCAGCTGGACTTCAGTATGAAAAGTAAACTTTGCTATTGTGAATAATGGTGTAATAGACATAGGGGAGTGTAGATATCTTTTTGACATACAGATTTTATTTTCTTTGAATATGTACTCAAAAGTGTGATTGCTGGATCATATGGTAGTTCCATTTGTGATATTTTTAGGAAACTCTCTACTGGTTTCCATAATGTCTAGAACAGATTACATTCCCATCAACAGTGTGCAAAGATTCTCTTTTCTCTACATCCTCACCAATACTTGTTATCTTTTGTCTTTATGATAATAGCCATTCTAACAGGTATGAGATGATGTCTCATTGTGGCTTTAATTTGCATTTCTCTAATGATCATCTGTTGGCTGTTCATATGCCTTCTTTGAGAAATGTCTATTCAAGTCCTTTGCCCATTTAAAAATCAAATTATTTGTTTTCTTGCTACTTAGTTCTTTGAGTTCCTTATATATTTTTGAATATCAATTCCTTGTCAGATGTATGATTTGCAAATCTTTTCTCCCATTCTGCAGGTTTGCTTCTTACTCTATTGATTGTTTCCTTTGCTGTGCAGAAGCTTTTGGGTTTAAAGCAATCTCATTTGTCTATTTTTGCCTTTGTTGCTTGTGCTTTTTTGCCTTTGTTGCTCGTGCTTTAGGGTTATATCCACAAAGTCTTTGCCAAGGCCAGTGTCAAGAAGGTTTCCGCTTATGTTTTCTTCTCGTAGTTTTAGAGTTTCAGTTCTCATGTTTAAGTTTTTAATCCACTTTGAGGTGATTTTTGTATATGGTGACAGTAAGAGACCAATTTCATTCTTCTGCACATGGCTATCCAGTTTGTCCAACACTATTGAAGAGGTCATCCTTTCCCCACTGCGTGTTCTTG
Source organism: Chlorocebus sabaeus (assembly GCF_047675955.1). NCBI lineage: Eukaryota > Metazoa > Chordata > Mammalia > Primates > Cercopithecidae > Chlorocebus > Chlorocebus sabaeus. Next base: position 12,855,608 of record NC_132918.1, read on the forward strand.
GCAGCTTTGTTGAAGACCAGTTGATCATAAATATGTGAATTTATTTCTGGATTCTCTTTTCTGTTCCACTGGTCTATATATCTATCTTTATGTGTGTACCATGCTGTTTTGATTTCTATAGTTTTTAGCCAAAATAGAGAATTAACGTAGGTGTTCATCAGTGGATAAATTTTAAAAAGCGGTATATATATATATACACACACACACACATTTCACAATGCATGCACATATCAAAACATTACATTGAACAGCATATGTATAATTTAAAAATTGTTAATTAAACCATAATAAAGTTGAAAGAGAAAAATCATATTTAATGAATAATGACATTGGAAATGCTTATACAATAAAATTAAATAAAAGTAACAGACTAAGAAGCTGATTTCAATTTTATTAAAAATATACAAACATAGAAACAAACTGAAAGCAATATACTTAAAGGTTAACAGTTATTGCTTGTTTCAGTCCATTTTCACACTGCTGATAAAGATATACCTGAGACTGGGTAGTTTATAAAGAAAAAGAGTTTTAATGTACTCACAGTGTCATGTGGCTGGAGAGGCCTTACAAGCATGGTAGAAGGCGAAGGCATGTCTCACATGGCAATAGGAGAGAATGAGAACCACGCGAAAGGGGTTCCCCTTATAAAACCATCAGATCTCGTGAGACTTCTTCACTACCACAATAACAATATGGGGGAACCGTCCCCATGATTCAGTTATCTCCCACCAGATCCCTCCCACAACATGTGGGAATTATGGAAGCTGCAATTCAAGATGCAATTTCGGTGGGGAACAACAAAACCATATCATTACCTCTGTGTTATTTTCTAAATTCTTAAAAATAAGCATATATTTGTTTATACATTGATATATATACATTATGTATGAAGAAAAAATATGATGGATAAAATTTAAAATTTAGTAGAAAATGTAGGAGAATGTCTTTATAACCTTGGAGTAGGAAAGAATTACTTAAGGAGACAAAAATACAAAGCATAAAGGAAAGTATTGATAAATTTAGCTTCATTAAAGCAAAGTCTTTCTTTTCATTAGAAGACACCATAAAGAAAGTGACAATCCACAAACTAGGAGAAAATATTTACAAAGAAAAATATTGGAAAGAACTGTATATGTATTAATAGAATATACAAAGTATTATTTAAATCAATTATAAAAGACAGCACAATAAAGAAATGGACAAAAGGCATGAGCAGGCATTTCACAGAAGAAGATTCAAAATGACCTATAAATACACAAAATGATGCACAATCTCATTAGTAATCAGAGAAATGCAAATTAAGCCATAATGTGATCAGCCTTATACCCATCAGGACTTTTCAGATGAATATAGATGCTATTGTGAGCAATAGAGTAGAAGTATGTTAAAAGCAATGTTAAATTCGTAACAGCTTTTTTATTCTATATTTCACAGTCAATTTTTAAAAAATGTTATGATGCATTATTTAAAAAGTACAATTATCATTCAAATAATGTAATTTTTTTTACTTTATAAAGTGACTTTTATATTTAGCAAGACTGGGAAACATTGCCCTAGGCCAATTTGTAGCCCAATTTTACCTACAACATATAAGGAAGACGAATTGGTTCAAGTTCTATATCTAGTTAGTTAATGAACAAGGACTTGAACCCAGGTCTCTTCTAGTGTGGCTGATAGTTCCACCACTGCAGAACAGAAAAACGTCTTAACTCTTTTGTGTGGTTGAAGACACTTGTTACAATCTTTTCCCAATTAGTGCTTCTAGTCTTAACAACCATTAATTTTACACTCCATTTCTGGCTTGGCCCAGTTAACCGCTCCTTGGTTGGTTGAATGCAACTTTTATTTTTCTCCTGGGTATCTCTATTTAAATTCTACTTGCCCTTCAGGATCCAGTTTTGGCCCTCCCTTCCTGGTGTCACCTGCTTGAAACTCCCCAACCAGAGTAACTCCTCTCACCTTCTGAACTCTCATAGACATTTATTTATTTATTTATTTATTTATTTATTTATTTATTTATTATTTTTATTTTTTGAGACAGAGTCTTGCTCTGTTGCCCAGGCTGGAGTGCAGTGGCACAATCTTGGCTCACTGCAACCTCCGTCTCCTGTGTTCAGGCAATTCTCCTAGATCAGACTCCCGAGTAGCTGGGATTACAGGCACCCGCCACCATGCCCAGCTAATTTTTGCATTTTTAGTAGAGATGGGGTTTCACCACATTGACCAGGCTGGTCTCAAACTCCTGACCTCAGGTGATCCACCACCTTGGCCTCCCAAAGTGCTGGGATTACAGGCATGAGCCACTGCGCGCGACCTCTCATAGACATTTCTAAGTCTTTCTTAAGGCAACTATTCATGTGACATTATGCATGATGTACTACTTGATTTTTGTTATTTTGAAAACTGTTTATTGAGTCTTTATTATGTTTTAAGGACTTAGGATTCATTGGTACACAAGAAACACATAGTCTTCTGTTTTGGATTTGACAACCTAATAAATTTGATTTTTTTTTCCTGCAATTATCCTGTTTGTTTCCTCTAAGTGTTTGCAAATGCCTAATGGAGAGAGACTTTGTCTCTGTCCTAGAATATTGTCTGGTGTTGAATAGGCTCAAGAAATGTATGTCAGATGATCTTCTCAAGAAAAGAGGCAGTTCTTTTTCTTTTACACAGTACCTGCCCTATTTTCCCCTGAAGATTCCCTGATTTTGTGAGATTAATGTGGCTTCCTTTGGGTGAAAATTTTTGGTGGTTCAGCTAAAAATGCAGCACTGACTTAGTACTTTGACATTATGTTGAATTATCCACCAATCCTAACCTTCGTTATTGCAAAGGAAGGAATGGGAGAAAACAAAAAGTTGGTTATGAATGGTGCTTTGTATCAAAGAAATGCAAAGTCCGACAGGAGGAAGAGGGAAGTGGCATCTTCTTGCCATGCAACGATCCTAAAAATAAAACCAGTAAGAGCAGTGCAGTCAGAGTGGGAAGGTTTTATTGGAATGGCCCTTTGCATTAGAGGTCATAATATTAGTGATCAGCCAAATAGTGTGTTCAGTGGCATAGATTATTGTGTTGGTAAGGAAAATATTTAGTACATTTAGTGTTAAAAATCTCTGGTAATGTAGATAAAAACTTTGTTTTGATTTCTGTATATTCTGAGGTTCTTATATTTTTCATGGTGCAAATATATTGGAAGTTATTCCAGAGAGTGTCATTTGTTCATTTGTGGCCTCCAAAGGTACTGGAACTTGCTTGTTGGTAATGGTTTCTGGTACCCAATACTTGAATTATTGTAAAAGTAAACAATGTGATGCGGAAGAGTTTCTGTCATCTTTTATGTTATAGTCACTGAAAGTAAAGTTACCGGATTTGCGTGTAGTCTAATGGAGGTGATGTTAACTTAGGTAGTGAAAGGGCAGATGCCTGGTTGATACCATTTCATGAAAAATTGGAAAGTCTGTCATTACATATTTCCCCCTCACTTATTTGCTGACACCTCGAAGATATGTTTATTACTTGCTTACTTTTTAAACAGAAATTCAAGTGTGATATTTAACAGTTATATAGGAAAGGCTTGGACTGTGGGTGCATTCGAGGAAGGCACCAAATGTTTAAAAATGGAAGAGGCAAGGAAACTTGACTCTTGAATTCTGTCCTGTGTCTTATAAAGGGCTGTTTGATGGCAAAGCCCTGAAACGCATACTGGTTTTGTAAAAACAAATGAGATGTGTAATGATCATATCAGGTTAAATGGGGGTATCCATCACCTCAGGCATTCATCATTTCTTTGTTGTGAACATCCTAATTGCACTCCCTCAGTTATTTTAAAATATACAACACATTATTGCTGGTTGTAGTTATTGTGTGGTGCTATCAAATAATAGATCTTATTAATTGTATATAACTATATTTTTATACCCATTAATCATCCCCATATGCCTGTATCAAAATATCTCATGTACCCCATAAATATAGATACCTACTATGTATTCATAAACATTAAAAATTAAAAAATTTCAAAAAGCCAATTAAGATCTTTTTTTTTTTTTTTTTAAAAAGAGAATACATCAGAAAGATATGGTGACCTCTTTTAAAATTCAGGGGCAGAAAGTGAATTTGGCATCCATTTGCTATGGTAGCTTCAGGGAGAACATTGATAATCAGTGCAGAGGTGAGATAACTGGTTTTGTTACGACCCAGGGTCCAGAAGTTCATGTGGGACTCCAGGGAGACCGTACGTCCAGGTTGCCTGGGTCAGACCTAGATTTTTTTTTTTAAATTTTATTTTTCTATAGGTTATTGGAGTACAGGTGGTGTTTGGTTACATGAGTAAGTTCTTTAGTGGTGATTTGTGACATTTTGGTGTACTCATCACCCAAGCAATATACACTGCACCCTATTTGTAGTCTTTTATCCCTCACCCCCCTGCCACCCTTCCCCCCAAGTCCCCAAAGTCCATTGTATCATTCTTATGCCTTTGCCAGACCTAGATTATGTCTTTTATCCTTGAAGTGTTACAAATTAGCCGTTCCTTTTTACTTTCAAAGATGTCCTGGTGTAGATGATAGAAAGTCTCCAAAAGATATCAGGTCCTAATTCCTGGAACCTGTAAATGTTAACTTATAGGGAAAAAAGGTCTTTGTAGATGTGATTATGAAAAATCTTGATATGGAGAGATTATCCTGGATTCTCCCAGTGGGCTCTAAAGGCAATTATGTATCTCCTTGTAAGAGAGAGGCAGAGGAAGGCTTGGTAGGCAGAGATGGGAGCCATATGGCCACAAGATAAGGAATGCTGGCAGCTACCAGAAGCTTAAAGAGGTAAGAGACTAATTTTCTCCTAGAGCTTCCAAACAGAGGGTGGCCCTGCTGCCGCCATGATTTTGGCCCAGGGGTCACCTCTGGAAATGTGGGAGAATGAGTTTTTGCTGTTTTAAGTCACCAAATTTGTGGAATTTGTTATGGCAAGCCTAGGCAACTAACACACCAAGCTTAGAAGACAAATTGTGTGGTTACTCTTCTTATAAAGGGCCAGTCCCAGAACCTGGACAGTTACTGAATTGGATGCAGCACCGTTACCATATCTTATTCGTTGTAGGCTGGTATAGACTGTTTTTCTCTCTGGGCCTCTTCGTTCTTTTCTCTCTTTGCAGACAAACTTTTCTCTACCTAATTTGCCAGATCTCCCTGACAAGGCTCCAAATACACATGAATCTGGAAAGTTCTGTGTCTCAATCTAACCCATTTTCGCAGTCAATTCTAATTCCCTAGGAAGGCGTATGGTGCCTTCCTTGAACGTACTCACAGTTTAAGCCTTTCCTATATAACTATTAAATGGGATTGGCACAGAGCTGTCTCTAGACTAGTTCTTTATGTGTTAGTTGAGTTTTCTTTATCTAATCAGGTGTAATAGTGGTGGAGAGGCTCACATACTAGAAATATGCTTCAGTGGCCCATTTATTTGACGGTGTGTATGAGTGGTGAGTAGCTCAAGAGAACAAAGCTTGGCCTAAGAAGACCTCTCTAAAAGTGTTCACTTGTTAAAAAAGCAATTAACCCAGTAAATATTAGGCTTTCTAATACTCATAAATATTTATTGCTGCAGTGAAGAGAAAATTTTAGATCAAAAAGAAAGGTTTTAATTAGAAATTCCTAGGTGGTATTTTTTCCTTACATATTTCATGTCTGAAGTTTTCTGAAAATACCAATTGCCTTGATATCTTCTTTGAATGTCATACCAATCACATAATCTTCCTCTTGTAAAATTAAAAAGGATTTCTTTGAAGTTTGTATTGTTCTGTTTGCTTTATATTATCTCATCATCATTCAATCTGAATCTTATCTGAACATTATAATGTATTGAGAAATATATTGACTATAATCTGTTGAGAAATATATTGACTCTACTGAGAAATATGTTGAATAAGTGAATTTCAGAAATTCCTAAACTATATTGTTCAGATGTTCCTGAACAATATAGCCTTTGAGACAATATTGATATTAACTTCTTTTCTTAGTAAGTGGTTAATAAACAAAATGTATTCTTGTTCAGGTCCTCCTTGCAACCTTCTCCATGTGCTGAATAAATAGGCGTGCCTGTCTCTTTTCAATACAGTTGTGAAATGTAGCCAGCATGGTAACACATTGCATATCTTTGCATCTTATCTTCCCTTGCCTTCCTTCCATCTTTTCTTCACTCTCACCATTTTGGGTTTCTGCTTTCCAAATAAAGTGTTAGCATTTTAATTCTTGCCTCAGAGATCCCAGGATTTCCAGAGGAGCAAGGCCAAGCAAATACCTAATATGTTTCCTGTCATTAAGAGAAGTTATTGCCTTGGATTCTATTTTTTAACTTTAAGTTACACTTTCTTTATATATATTTTTCTGATATATCAGAATCCAGTGGTAGATTTTTATGCTGTATATCAGTGACTGGGAAAATCAAACAAATAACCGAAATCATCTACGTATAGTTAATCAGAACTTATGACAAAAAAGAAAGAAAGAAAGAAAACAATAGTAACAGCAAAAAAAAAAAAAAAAAAAAGAAAAAAAAAAAAAAGAAAAAAAAAGCCTCGATTCATAGATGCTTGGATTTTAATAGAAAATGGTCTTATGAGCTAAGAAGACATACATCCAAAAAGTTGTCTAGGCTGCTCTGTCTATGGAGTAGCCATTCTTTTATTCCTTTACTTTCTTAATACATTTGCTTTCACTTTGCACTTCGGACTCACCTTGAATTATTTCTTCCACGAGATCCAAGAACCCTCTCTTGGGGTCTGGATCAGGTCCTCTTTCCTGTAACGTATTTCTGGAGACCACAGAAGGGACCATGGTGCAGAAACCCTGACCTGACGGCTAACTTAGAATAAGTGTTGGGGTCCTGTGACGTATTTCTGGCAGCCACAGAATTGACTATACTGCGGAAACCCCGACCCAAAGCTTAACTTTGGGTAAGTGTTGGGGTCTGGTAACATCTTTCTCGTGAAGCACAAAAGGGACAATATTGAGGAGGCCCCCTGACCCAAAGGAAACAGACTGGAGCACTGATTGAGTGACTTTGGGTAAGTGATAGGATATCTGGGTACAGAATGGGATTGGGTTAGAGGCCCAACTTAGGGGATTTAGAGTCTCTCATAAGACAGAGTGGGTTAGAGACCCCTCTTAATAGAAGGCAACGATGTTTGACCCATCTCAGGTTAGAGGCCCGACTTAGGAGGGTTAGAGTCCCTTCTAAGATTTAGGAGGTTAGAGGTCCGTCTCAGTAAAGTCCCTCTAAGAACAGGTTCAGCACTACGGGAAGTTAATTCTCTTTGGATTAATCTGCCTCGCACTCTTTGCTGATGGCCGTGGGTGACAGGGTTAGGCATGTACAAGATCGTGGGACAAGGGGAGCTTTTTCCTTTCTAAAAAGGGAAACTTGACAGCTGGTGGGACTGCTGGAAAAAATCCCTTCATGACAACAGCCGCAGCCACCTGAACTTTTCAGTGTCGCTGCAATGGAGGGGCTTTCTCTGGCCTCCCTGATCATTTCGCCTTCCCCACCCTGCCACAGGCGATACTTTCCTTCTCTACTTTTTCTTTCTCTTTCTTATCTTTTCTATTGCTCAGGGTGACCATCTTGCCCGGAGACTACATGTTGAAACTCCAAGTTGGAGGTTCGTTTAAAGATGAAGGGGTCCATATGTGGGCAAATTTAACTTGCCAGTTTGATATTGGGTGCTAAGCAGAGTGGCTAATGTCTGTGTTTTATCAGACGTATTTTGCTGTAGCCAGAATGAAAAATAATAATTTTTCTTTATGATGTGGCTTGGCCCCCAGGGCGATGGTGCTGCAGGCAGGATCACTAGGGCTGGTCAGGGAAAGGGAACCCAGAAGCCTGGCATGCCGGCAAAAGGGTAACAATTTCTTACCAGTCAGATTTCTGGCTTCTCTCTCTCTCTGTGTGCAAATGGTTGAATGAATGGTAAAAAAGAAAAAAATAAAATAAAATCAGTGTTTATTTCCTCTGTAAAGTTTTGATTAATGCAAAAAAGAATTCTAAGGCTAGTTTTAAGCTGGTGTATTTTGTGCTATGATTTTCTTTTTCTGTGTTGAGGGGTACTTTAGGATAAAACACGGACTTGGAACACCTGTAAGCCCGCTTTTCAAGACGATCCAGCAATCTTGTCAGTAACAAGCTTGACTGCAGGTCCCTGAAACAAACAAAAAAACTGGATGAAGTCTCCACTTTGTTTTAGGTCCTTGAGAACTTGACCTTTTAATCACGTGGCAGTACTGTCTCTTCGTCTCTGCCTTTCAGGGAACAGGAATTTTAGGGTTCATGTCATAGCTCTAAAAATTACATTAAATAATTAAAAGCCTTTGCATGCTCAAAATTAACTACTCTAGACTCTTTCTGGGAAAGGAGCTAAAGATTGTCCCATGCTGTATCTCAGTAGTTAGGGCTTGTGCACTTTCACAGCGGTGGTCCGGGTTCAATTCCCCACCTAGGAAATAAGTCGTTTCTGGTTTAATATCTGCATGACTTTGTCTATTCTGTTCTCCTCCACAGACTGTCTTAAATTTTCCTTTCTCTAAGCACCTAGAAGGTTACCTCTGGTAAATCTCAGAAACTAGAATATTGGCCGCTTGGCTTGGCTAAAGTCGGGTAATAAGAGATCTGACAGGATTTCTTTCTTTCTTTTTTTTTTTTTTTTTAAAGAGCACTATGGTTAAAAGTCCACTTGATTAAAAGTGGATAAACAAGCTATATATATTTAAAAGGCCTTTATGTTTTTCTCTTCTTGGAACTTGTTTTTCTGGAAAAAGGTTTTTTCTTCTCAGTTGACTGAATTTTTCTCTATTTTTATTGTCTTGCCACTTTATTTTTTATTTTTTATTTTTTTTTTTGATTTTAGACGGAGCCTTGCTCTGTTGCCCAGGCTGGAGTGTAGTGCCACCATCTTGGCTCACTGCAAGCTCTACCTCCCGGGTTCACGCCATTCTCCTGCTCAGCCTCCCAAGTAGCTGGGACTACAGGCTCCCGCGACCACGCCCGGCTAATTTTTTTGTATTTTTAGAAGAGATGGGGTTTCACCATGTTAGCCAGGATGGTCTTGATCTCCTGACCTCGTGATCCGCCTGCCTCAGCCTCCCAAAGTGCTGGGATTACATGTCTTGCCACTCTTAATGCACATATGAGAGGCCCTGAGATAACTTCTGGTAGCCTGGGACTCTTTAGGAAAAACAGAAGAGGCGCCACAGACCCCATTTTGGAAAAAAGAAAACAACTCTGTTTTCCTTATGAAACCCCAGGAATTGAAAGCAGATAGTTCCCTCTCAAAATCAAAGGCTCTGTTCTTTTTTGCACTGCATTAGCTGACGGTTTTGAGTTTTGGGGGTATCAGAAATTACTTTGCATTATAAGAGAGCTTTGGTGTGTAATAACTAGGTAGGAAATATACTTTAATATATATATATACTATTAGCTATTCCTTACAGATGGCTAATAGTAGTTATGGAGGGATACTTGACTCTTTGCACACTTGGATCAGAGAAGCATGCCCTTGGCCACCTGGAAGATAAGGAAACATACTCACCCCCCACTGGGAGATGTGACTCCCATTAGGGATGGGCTGATGACAAAATGGGCTGATTGGCTTTGGGCTGCCTTGCAATGAAATGCAGAGTAGAAGCACTGCACTGTCTGCTCCTGAGTATTTCCCTCCTTTTGGGGATCCAGGATCCAGTGTAAAATGGCTCCCTTAATTTTGGGGATCCGTCTTTGCCTTCAGCTGCTTACTTGGCCCTAGAGACGCAAGCTTTCCTGGCCCTGTTCCTCCATCGGCTCCACCCTGGAGCCAGTAATCCACTTAAACTGGCAATGAAAAGTCTTCCAAGTGCTGAATCTTCTGTCTGTCTGTGTATTTATATGTGTTGTAGGTTTATATATAAAAGAGCTCTAATTAATTGGCTTAGAAAAATATGCACTTAAATCAAATATTTTGTCAGAAAAAAGCTTTAATACCTTTTTGTTCATGTGACTTTAGTAATCTTTTGGAAATAAAGACACTTTTAAAGATTATTGGTAAAAGAAAATGTCTTGAAAATGTAGACATTTGGCCTAAATTAAGGTCAGATATCAGATTTGCTAAATGCTTTAAGGTCAAACTGTTTCTTTGACTTTTGAAAACTGTTCGATTTACCTACCCTGGAGACATTAGATTCCAGATAAGGCCTGGGGACACGTGGAGTTAGCCATGCCCCCTAGCTATGCGGGAGAGTCATCCGCTATCTGCAGTTCTGCCTGGCATGTCCTAGGCTAGGCTCTACACCTGGTACATAATTAAAATTGCTTACTAACCAGGGTTTTCACCAAAAGTAAAAGCCGCTAAAAGTTAACATTGTAGCATGTAATTGAGACTATTGAGGAAATAGGTTTACATGTAAGGTGTATAAGGAAAATAGAATGTACTTTTGGTAAAAGATTATAAAAAGGGATGGGAATGTGTATTTTTTTGCCTGAAGGGTTAAAGAGTTGTTGTAAGTTAGAATAAAGCCAAAGGTTTGAACAGTTGTGGAAGGTTTGTGAAAAATTAATTCTAAAAGAGATTCTGTGTGTGGACATTGGCTAAAGTTAAAGGGATATTTTTCAGTGTTTCTGTACATTAAACATTGGAATAAAAGCACAAGTTTTTCTTAGAGCACTGATCTGCTCCTTCACAAAAATACGTAAAGGCTTATAAAAGGTTTATAAAAATCTTATGGTTAAACATTAAAGTTGGGTAAATATGTCTATAAGGTTTTATTAAAATTGGGTTTAACATTAATGGTACATAATGTAAAGGTGAAATTTGACTTATTTGGTATAAAAATCATACAGGAAGCATTATCAAATATGACAGTGTTTTGTTTTCCTTGGACTATATTTGCATAAATGTGTTAGTGGCATGTGTTCCAAAGTTATGGGAAACTCCTATAATTCTACTATGACTTAGTATATGTTATTAACAATTATAATAGTTATGTCAAATTTTGTGTGCCACAGAAGTAACCAAATTTCCTTATCAATTTTGGCTTTAATAGTGGCCGTTCTAAAACTTTTTATCATCCGTAGACAATTGTTGTCTTGTTATAATCCTCTTTAGAAGGTGGTTTATAATCAACTATAGAACTCTAGTGGGTATTCTTAAATGCAGATTTTTCTAATAACTTTGGAGATTGTGACATCAGAATAAAGGGAAAAACTTACAGAACTCTAATAGCGAGCTAAAATGTTCATAACTATCAAGCAGGAGTTAACTACATGGACTAAACTGAAGAAGTCTAATTTTTTTTTACTTTGCTTAAAATGCTGCTGATCCTTTGTTTTGGTTTTCAGAGGCAAGAAAACTTTTCTTTTGAACTATTTACAGCTTTTAGCAATTGAGTGAAGTATCCTCCTGTGAACAAAATTTGGAGCATATTTGTTTCTCTCTACCGGATTTCTCCAAAATTTAGAAACAGTGAATATTCTTAATTTATGGCAATGTAGTTATTTGCATTAGTGCAATAAGAATCTGTTTTCTTTTGTAACAGGACATAATTGGAGAAATTAGTTATTTTACCAAGGCTTTGGCTGGAATGTGTGCTTTCCTTTAAGGAATCAAACTTGACTTGTAGAACCAATAAAAGCCTTTTGGGGAACTGGCCTCATACCTTGCCTACACAGTCCCTGTACAGGGTTTCTGACCTGTGGTAAGTAGAGAATGTCACTTTCTCACAGGTCCAGGAGCCCCAAGTTATCTTAGGATCTCAAAAGGAGAGGAATTTACCCAACTCATAGGTATTTGGGGGTACAAATCCATGGCAGAGCTTGGGTTTAAAAAACCTTATCTGAGATTCTTTATGAAACAGAGTTCCATCAAAACCAATTAAAAAGCCTATGTGAAACATAATTATTATTGCTGTACTTTATACAAATAATCAGGCCAAATATAATAAAGCAAATCAGTCTTACTATAATTTGTCTTTAGTAAAAATGGGAAACTGGAGATAGAAATATTTCAAGAACTGTGGTACACTTATTATTCAATTCTAGTCTCATTAGTTGTTTTTAAGTTCATTTCTGCAATTTAGGCTAACCCTGCTTATTCCTGTGAACCAACCAGTGATCTCTGACTGCTGCTCAGAAGGAACAAGAGGGATGGGTAATGTAAAAATCTGGATCAGTATTCTAATTCTGGGCACATTACAGTCAACTAACAACCCCATATCAGCTTAGTTCCAATAGTTGCCCATTTCAGGAAAAGTCTTCTAATTTAGTTTACTTGGAATAACTTTACTTATTTTGCTTTACTCTTGTGGAATATATTGCTGTTATACTCTTTGTGTAGGAATACAAAACAAGTTTACTGAATGCTTTCTTAAACTAAACACTTATTAGTCTTCTATGTATCACCTCTTGTTGAATTAATGATCCATGTATTATGGAAGCATGAGTTGTATGGGAAACAATGAGTTTTATAACATTAAGACTTTGTTAACTAAGACAACAAATAAAGTTCACTTGAATCTTTTCAACGTGAGAACTGTCGCTATTTTCCTGGTCTGGTAATTACATGTAGGGCTCTGTATGCTCAGTTAAAGCCTAAGATGTCAGTGTGCACACCAAGGAAGTGTAATGTTTTGAGTGGTCAATCCCAAAACACTAAATTATTATCTGGAGCTGCCAGGCAGTCTACTCAGAGATTCTATTTTCCGTGAGCATGGCCAGTCTTTTGTGCTTGAAACTCTTGTAGATTGTACTGGGTGTCAATTTACTTCTACAGAAAATCATTCACATTGATCTTCTGGGGTCAGGGGGAAGGCTAGAATTTGAGGATAGTCTTTAGCTTTGCTTGTTGCTGAGTTGGCTTTAAATGACTTATACACACCTGTGGAGAATGTGATATCTATCATTTTATGTATAAGAAAATTTATTAGTAATGTATCATTGAATGTTTGTTTTATGCCCTGCTCATCTTAAAGTAACTTCTGTATCACTTTCTCTTTATAAATATTTTTCCTTTATTCTTTTTTAAATATGCTTTGATTAGCTTTGGAAAATACTCCTGTAAAGTTTATTTAATCAGAACATAGTCAATAAATCGTTAAGAAGAAAGTAATATAATTGTTGATGTCATAGAATGAGTGGTAGAATAAAAATTTGACCATTTATTGTCTAATGCTCATTTTGACACTAATTTATTGCATGATTTTGGAAAAGTTGATTTAACTCTTTGGAGAATAATTTCTTTATCTGACAATAGGCATTATAGGACCTGATCTATTTTCTTCACAGATTGGTGGGAAGATCAATGGGATAATGGATATGGGTGATCTTTGAAATTTAAAAAGTATTTGTCACATGCAATAAAGTAGAAGCACAGAATACTAGAGATGAGAGAAACCACACAGTTCTTTAATCTCAACTGTATTGGTAATTACATTAAATATAAATCATTTAAATACTCAATTTTAAAGCTAAATTGACAGACTACATAAAAAAGCAAGACTCAAATATATATACATTCTAAAGAACCTAAGCTAAATGTAAACACACAGAGCAATTAAATGTAATGGACTAAAAAAACCCATGTAAATTCTAAGAAAGCCAAGATGATAATATTAATATCAAAGTAAAATTCTAAACATGAAATATTATTAGGGATAAGGAGGAACAGTTTATAATGATAAAAATTTTATTCATGAAGAAGACATAGCAATCCTAAGTAATATCAGAGCTGAAAAATATATGAAACAAAAACATACAGAATTCAAAAAAGGTGACAAAGAATTACAGTTCGTAATGTCAACACTCTTATCCCAGTAATTGATAAAATGAAAAGACTTAAACTCAATAAAAACATATAAGATTTAGACAATACTGTCCACTAAATCTATTTGACATTTATATTCCACACCACAACAGAAGAATACACATTTTTAAAAAACGTATGTGGGCATTCAGATAGATTATATGTTAGACCATTAAAACATGTCTCAATAAATTTTAAAGGATTGGAGTCATGCAATATAGGCTCTCAGATCTCAGTGGAATTATGTTAGAAATAGTAATATATATATAAAATCCCCAAATATTTGGAAATTAACATACTTCTAAACAACCCATGATTAAAGTAAAAAAATGGAGAAAATTTGAAAATATTTTGAACTGAAAAAAATAAAACATAATATAGCAAAATTTGTAAAATGTACCTACAGCAGTACATAAAGTAGTTACTGTTTATCTCAGGAAATTATAAATGAAAAAATCAATCAACGTAATTCACCATATTAACATTAGTAATGAGGAAAATTCACATGATCAACTTAATAGATGCAGAAAAAAGACATTTGAAAAAACTAAACAACCATTTGATAGATCATGACAAATTAGGAACTGAAGAGAATTTTCTCAACCTAATAAAGGGCTGGCATCATATTTAATGGTGAAAGATGGAATGCTTTCCTCCTACCATCAGGAACAAGACAAGAACGTCTGTTCTGATCACTCTGTTCAGTATTGCACTAGAGGTCCTAGTCATATAATAAGGCAAGGCAAAGACATAAAATATCTTCATATTGGAAAGAAGGCAGTAAATCTGCCTTTACTAAATGATGACATTGCATACATAGATAATCCTAAGTGATTATGTATGCAATGTCATCATTTAGTAAAGGCAGATTTAGTAAGGCAGCAAGGTCACAAAATACAAGGTAAGTGTACTCAGATAATTATATTTCTATATGCTAGACATGATCTATTTAAAAAAAAAAACCCATTAGCAAAAGCATTCAGAAACATGAAATTATTAGGGGAAAATTTAACAAAATATGTAAAAACCTATGTATTGTAGACCATAAAACATTGATGAAATAATTTAAGAAAATAGGCTGAGCACAGTGGCTTACACCTGTAATCCCAGCACTTGGGGAGGCCAAAGCAGGAGGATTGCTGGATTGCTTGAATTTGGGAGTTTGAGACCAGCCTAGGCAACATAGCAAGACCTCGTCTCTCCTAAAAAAAAAAAAAGAAAAAAGAAAAGAAAAAAGAAAATACAAATAAATTAAGATTTCTATCTCGTCCATGGATTAAAACATTCATATTGTTATCAATTTTCTCCAAATTGATATACAGCATAGATTCAATGCAATTCCCACTAGTATCCCAGCAAGCTTGTTTTTAGTTCAATTTAGTCATGCTGCATGTATACATATTTTAAAACCACATATTGTACATGGCAAATATATGCAACTTTTATTTGTTAATTAAAAATAAAGTTTAAAAATAAAAATGTTTCTAGAATTGGACAAGTTGATTCTAAAATTTATACAGCAATTCAAAAGATTTAGAACAGCCAAAATGATTCTGAAAAAGAACAAAATTGTAGAACTTACCCTACCTGTTTTCAAGGATTTCTATAATTCCACAATAATCACCATCATATAGTATTGGCATAAGGTGAGATACAAATTAGTGGAACACAATAGAGTTGAGAAATAAACCACAAATACATGGCCAATTAATTTTCAACAAAGGTGCTAAATCAATCCAACAAGAAAGGAAAGTATGTTCAATAAATGTTGCTGGAGCAACTGGATATTAATATTACCAAAAATAAATTGTCAATTCTTGTCTCACAGTATACACAAATGTAACTTGAAATTAATTGTAGAACTAAATGTAAAAGCCACAACTCTAAAACTAGGAAAAATATAGAAATCTTTGTGACTTTAGGATATATTATTTCTTAACTAGAATACAGAAAACACAAACCATGGAAAAGTTGTCAAATTGAAATTCATCAAAATGAAAAATGTATCTAAGAACCAAACAGTAAATATTTTAGGTTTTGTGGGCGTAATCATCTTCGTTGCTTCTACTCAACTTTGCCAATGCAGTGCAATAGGCGCTGTAGACTATAATGAGTGGATGTGGTTGTGTTTCTATAAACCTTTATTTACAAAAACAGGCAGCATGCAGGGTTTGGCTCATGGGGCTAGTGGGCCAACACCTGTACTAGCTGGACAGAAGCTCTAGCATGACATTCAGCAATGTTAACAAAAGACCATGAGATTTGTGGAGGAAAAAGGGAGAGCTTTATTTTCTATGAAAAGCAATCTGCAGATTGGGGAGGCATAGCCTTCAATACAAGTGAAGGTGTGCTCTCCAAAGAATAAAGGCAGAGTTTGGCTTAAGCAGGAAAACTTCCTGCCCCAGGTCTCAATCATGTTCTTTTTTTTTTTTTTTTGAGACAGAGTCTTGCTCTGTCGCCCAGGCTGGAGTGCAGTGGTGGGATCTCGGCTCACTGCAACATCCACCTCCCAGGTTCACGCCATTCTCCTGCCTCAACCTCCCGAGTAATGGGGACTACAGGTGCCTGCCACCACGCCCAGCTAATTTTTTGTATTTTTAGTAGAGATGGAGTTTCACCATGTTGGCCAGAATGGTCTTGATCTCTTAACCTTGTGATCTGCCTGCCTTGGCCTCCCAAAGTGCTGTGATTACAGGCGTGAGCCACCACCGGCAGTCAATCATGTTCTTTCATGTAGACATTCAAGCTTATTTCATTCTGATTGGTCCAGATAGTCGAACTCTGATTGGGTGACTTTGCAATCCTAAAACCAGAAGTCTGTCAGATGTTCCTTCCAAAAGGCTGGGCTGGAGTTGGGGGTTCTCTCATGGCTTTTCTTGGCTCCAGTCACAAGAACTATTCTGAGGGTGTAAAACAGGATATTTGTCAAAAGCTACCTTTTCTAAGAACAGAGAGCGTGTGATTCTTCCCTCACCCCACCATGGCTGTTTCTGTTATCTAAATTTAGTGGTCTCCATTAGCCACAGGGAGCTCTTGTGTGAAGAGCTGGGGGAGCTTATTTACAGTTTTATTTCAGAACAAGATAAATGATGTCCCCTAAATAATAATGTGACTTAATGGTAGAGGCAGGACTAAATCCCAATTTCTTTCCAGCTTAT
Organism: Chlorocebus sabaeus; assembly: GCF_047675955.1. Lineage (NCBI taxonomy): Eukaryota > Metazoa > Chordata > Mammalia > Primates > Cercopithecidae > Chlorocebus > Chlorocebus sabaeus. The sequence continues at coordinate 12,872,585 of NC_132918.1, forward strand.
GTTTTTACTACTAAAGTTGAAAACAAGATTCTCTTTTTAGAGTGTAACTATGCTGTTATGAAATTATGAGTACTCAAGAATTAGCTCATAATGTTGTCTTTTTTTACTTTTATTTTATATTTTGATTAATGCCTTTCTCTTGTTAGAAGAAGGAAAGAATGAAAAGTGAGTGATTTTGTTTTCATTTTCTCCATGTGTTATTTGAAAGCTTATTCTCATTGTACCATCAGCCACAAGAAGATATGAAAAATGACTTTATATTCATGTGGCGTTTTATTTAAATCTGTCAAAAACAGAATCATGGCAGTTATTCATTTATATTTTGACATGATTATTGTTGAGAAAATCACCAATCTAAGTTATTACATGAAAGGAAACATGATAGGCATGCATTACAGAATCTTTTTCATAAAGTGAAGATTTAAAGAGAGAAAACAAAAAGAGAATCAATGTATGTTTGCTTTGTGTTGCTTTAATTTAAAAACCTGTCATGTTAAAACAAAGTAAAAATGCAGGAACTATAGTTTTAGGTAGGGCAAATTCTATTTATTGAGACAAGAATATACCAGATACTATGTGAGGTATTTTACTTATATATCTCGTTTTATCTTCACAGCATCACTTGCAGATAAGTCTAATTGTCCTCACTGTATGGAAGAAGAAACTGATATTCTAGGAAGTTTAGTAATGATATAGATTTAATGCAGCTGGGAAGGGTGTGGACTTATTAAGTCAAAACTAGGTCTGTTAGATAGTAAAATCTGTGCTTTGAAGATTGTGCATCTGGGAAAGAAAATGAAAAACTCTAGGAAATTCTTAGATCCCATTAGTAATTGTGGTCACAACACTTAAAAATGAATCCAGAATATACAATTATACCCAAAACACTTGCAAAGTCTTTTCTTTCGTATTATGGTGAATTACAGAGACTCTAGAATTCTTTATGTCTGTATTCAAGAGGAAGATAAAATGAAGAAACCAAGTGCAATTCTAAGACATATGTGCCCTGAACCATTCTTTATTTGAATAAAACATAGATCCAGGCATTCATTAGCCCCCTGCAAACGTTGAGATAGATGCTTTGAAGTAACACCTTCTCCCTATTTGTTTTCATTATTTTAACCTAGACTTCTGGATAGCCTTGTAGCCTTGGTAACAAGTAAACTGTTTCACTAGAGGCAGATGGATTTCTAAGAGATTTTGGTGGTTTTTATTATTAAGTTAGAAAAGCTCATGAAATCTTTGCTGGGGCTGAGAGAATGGAATTATCTGATTATTAGTATTAGGTCAACCCTGACTTAAAGTCCCTACTGATGTCTTTGCCGAAAACTTGGAAACAGCAGTTTTCTCTCCAGGCCTCAATATCTCTTAGGAACTGTTATAAAATGGCATAACTCATCTGGAAAAAGAAAAACAGAAAAGGAAGGAAACACCTTTCCATTTGAAAATATGGTGTGTACGTTTGTAAATAAAGATGGTCTAGGAACAGAGTTTTTAATTATGCTTCCACAGGAAGTTTGACAGCAACGTTTCTTGCTTTCTTACTTTCTTTTTTCTGGGAAGTTTAGGGCAAGGAGGACATGAAATTGATAATGCCTTGAGCTGGGCAATGGGTTTTCCCAGAAGAAATAATGCAAAGCCGTCAAATGAATGACAGTTTCTAAAGTCTGCACAACCAACTCTTGACAGATGGAGCACTGCAGAGGCCATGTGACACGGGAATTTCCAAATTTCCACTCTAATTTCATTTGCTTTTTAAAAACTTTGGCAGCTGAAGTTGCAGCGGCTGACCTCTAACTGCTACCCTGGGGAAACAGGAGGCCGTGTAACGGGCTCTGTGTGAACAAAGGCTGTAGATGGCGCTGGAGAACACAGGTTCCACTAGGGGTGGTGGAGAAGGCCCTGTCCGGATGTGTACCCGCCAGGACAGAGGGGCTGCCGGCCCTTGCTTTGCATCTTTGAGGAGGCAGCCTGGTGTAGTCAGATATCCCCACATCTGAGTCTTAGTTTTACCACTGACAGCTGTGTGACTTGGGTCAGCTTTTCAACGTCAAGCTTTTTTCCTCATCTGTAAAAATCCTAACTTGTGGGGTTGTCATGAAGATTAAGGCTAATATATATGAAAATATTTAGTGCAGTACTCAGCACAGATTAGATCCCAATAAAGGCCCTAATTATGTAACCAAATGAAATTTTTGTCATATTTTTTATTTCTAGAAATTCAGTTTCCCTCTTGTTTACCAGAGGCACATGCCATGGTGCTAGCACAGTGCTGGGAATTAGAAGATGGGAAGGTGGGCTAGGCACGGTGACTCACGCGTAAAAGTGTAATTCCAGCACTTTGGGAGGCCGAGTGGGGGTGTTTCACCTGAGGTCAGGAGTTCAAGACTAACCTGACCAACGTGGAGAAACCCCATCTCTACTAAAAATACAAAATTAGCCGGGCGTGGTGGCGCATGCCTGTAATCCCAGTTACTTGGGAGGCTGAGACAGGAGAATCGCTTGAACTTGGGAGGCAGAGGTTGTGGTGAGCCCAGATCGCGCCATTGCACTCGAGCCTGGGCAACAAAAGTGAAACTGTCTCAAAAAAAAAAAAAAAAAAAAAAAGAAGAAGACAGGGTGAAACTTCAGCTCTGCTCTCATTGCATAGTCTAGAAGAGGAGACAGTAAATGTAGGACTTCAGGTAAAGTAAAATAAATAACAGAATGAGGGGAACCTTTCAATATTTAAAATGATGGAAGTTCATGTGTAGATAATTTAAGCTTAAGATTATAGGAACTCTGACACTATTTCCGTGTATTAGGTGGGCAGGATGTATTCCCTCCCTCCTCATTTGAACACCTCTCAACAGTTTTGGGTTGTCTTAAAGTCCTACTAATAAATGACCCATGAGTGTTGCAATAGTTCAGAAAATGGTGAGGCTTCTGTGGACTGGAGAAGTCAAGGAAAGCTAGGACTTGACCAAGCATTGAGGGTGGGTTTTGATGTTTGAAGTGGAGAAGACTTGCATGAAGGCCAGATGCTGGGATAAGGCTGGGGTAAGGCTGAGTGTGGCTGTAGCCTGTAGGTAATGAGCCACCATCCAGGTGGGGTGGAGGAAGAAGGTTAATTGGAGCAGCTGGTAAGGAGGTAGAGTAGGGAGATTTAGTCTGAGCTTTGGATGTTCCTGAGAACTGGACAGAGGAATCCAGATTTGTTTTATGAGCATTCAAAAGCTATTACGATTAGCCAGTCGTGATGGTGTGTGCCTGTAATCCCAGCTACTCAGGAGGCTGAGACAGGAGAATTGCTTGAACCTGGGAGGCTGAGGTTGCAGTGAGCCAAGATCGAGCCACTGCACTACAGCCTGGGCGACAGAGCAAGATTGTCTTAAAAAAAAAAAAAAAGCTATTATGGTTTTCTGAGCACAGGGCTGGCATGGTGATAGTAGATTCATAAAAACTGGTTCAACAGCAATGAGCCTGACAGTTTAGCTCAAGAGTGACTCTGGAGCTGGGGATGCCAGATCAGATGCTAAAGCACATTACTGAGCATCTTGAATTTAAAGAGCTCTTTAGAACATTAACTTTATATTTTTTCTTAATTTAATTTTCATTTTGAACTATAAATCTAGCACTAATAAAGAGAACTGAACATTTTTGCTCTCTCAGGGCATTATATGGAATCCCAGCAAATGAAATCTAATTTCTACCTAACCTGCTACCTAATACCATTTGAGACTCCCAAGTCATATTTCTGCTCCTCTGCACTTGATCTGACACAGTGACAACAATATTTTTTAAAGCTGCTTTAGCCACCTCGGGAAGAGTGTATTTGACCTGGCACTCAAATGCTCTGAAGTTTGAGAGACTGGGGGAAGACAAAGATTGCCGGAATGTCCATCTCAGTAAACATGAAGAGTCTGCACCATTTAAATGTTCACTCATATATGACTCTGTGATTATCAAAACTAACTTGGATTATACATTTGGAGAGTTCTCTTGAAACTTACAGACTCAGAAAATGTGTAAGCTCTTAACTTTGAATGTTTTCCTTATTAAAAGTTGAGCTGATACTACCAATCTAAGTGCTGGATTGGACCACAGAGAAGTGGTTGATCCCCAGTGCTTAAGGTTAGGAAATTAGAAATCCAATTATAAATGTCCAGTAAGCCTGGGTGGAGCCTGGCCAGAATCTTTATGTTCACTGCTGCTGGTTTGAAACCGATTCTCTTGATCTGGTTCCATGACCAGAGGCTAAGGCGGAGCAGGGTTGTAATGGCTCCTCGCAAAAAGCAACCCCAATGAATTAAAAACAATTTTTTCTTTGGTTTCAGTAGTGAAATAGTGAACCTGGAAAGTCTATGTGTGATGAAGACACAAAAGAGTTGTTGAGACGAGGAAGTCTCTGTGGCAGGCCCGGGTTCATAGTGTGTCTGTGAAGCAGGAAAACCTGTGTACAGGTTTTGGGGTGAGTGGTTGACTTGCCTTCAGACTTCTCTCCTTCCCTCAGCCTCCTGTTTACTCCCAACAACTTAGCACATTTTTTTTTTTTTTTTTCCCTGAAAAATCTTTTCTGGCTTAACTACAGGCTAATTGTTGGTGATGAAAATGAGGAGAACTATAAAAAAGAAAGGCAGGACTCCTGACCCATAGCTTCCTGGTACATATGGTGCAAGCCACCCTCTAGTGACCTATGTCTAACCGTGTACTAAACCTTTTAACATTTAATTTTATAGTTATAAAATAATATGTTTTTGGTAAAATATCTAGAAACTATAGAAAGGATATAATGAAAGAAATAAAATATCATAATTCTGACATCCAGATATACCTATTGGTGTACTTTCAGTATATTGCATGTTTGGAATTGTGCTATATAAATTCTACACCTGCCCTTTTACTGAACATTTTTTTTTTTTTTTTGGGAGCATGGCTGCATACCATTCTATTATTTTAAAAAGTAAGATTTTAATGGCTGCAGAGTAGTTTGTTGAAATACCATGAAGTTTTGTAAGTATCACTAGGCTTTAATAGATTAGTTCATCTCTATTCTTCTAGAGAGTCAGGAATTCTTCACTGTGCCTTGTCATTGAATACATCTGCAGGAACTTATGATCATCATTTCCAGTGGGGGTGACTGAAACTCCCTTATGCCTGGGTGGAGACATTTTGGCGTTTTGTTTCGTGGTACAATGTGACAGATAAGGAACAACCAGAAGAGCCTTCTGTTGGAGGTATGAGAACTACCTAAGGCCAAATATGCTGCATGGAACATTTCATTATCCTGCTTAGATTCTCTCTTCCCTTGTTCTGATTTATCCTCACAATGTGACCTTATCCTCTGGCCACAGTCTATAGTTCCAGATTTGGGTACCTGGCCCAAACTGGGCCAATTCGCGTTTTGTCCTAAGACTTTGGACTAAAACTGAGAAATATCTTAAGTTATTGATAACTAAAGCTGGAAGATGCGCTGCCTCAGAGTTGTTGGTGGCTAAGTTAATGGTCATCTGGAAAGAGAAGTAAGAAGGCAGTTGAGAGAGAGTGAGGGTAACTGAGTAAGCAAGCAGGAAAGAGAGAGAAATGAAACAGATATGCTGGAGGTAGCAACGATGAGCTATGAGAAATGGAGAGAGAACTGCTGGCACTTAAATAACTGATTTGAGCTGCTCCATAGACTTTGGATTTCATGAGTACCAAGAATCCTTATTACTAAATGTTCCTTTCCTCTCTTTATTTGGCTCAAGTTGGTTTTCTGTCACTTGAAATCAAAGTCATCCTAATCCTTACCCTGATGGTAATTTAAAAACTGCCAGACTCCAAATTCTGTTTCTGCCTGCCCTTTTCCTTGGAAACATCCTCATCTGGATTCTTCTGTTATTTCTTGGATTAATTTATAAAAACTTTTTTTTAATTTCTCTGTTTTAGAGAAGCAGCTAAGGAAATAAACAAAACAGAGGCACAGGGGAAATAAAAATACCTTTAGAGCAGGGATACTAGATCTGTGAGATTTTAAAATAATTAAAAATTTTTATGCTGTTTTCATGATGTTGAATATGAACTTGCCAACCTTTTACAGATGCAGAGAATGTTGTTTGCCAGTTTAGCCGAGCAAATTGCCCAAGTCTCTGAAGCACACTGAGGCCTCAAAATCATACCTCCTTAGTTAGTAAATGTGGTACTGTATTGTATAATGAAGTCCTTTAAGTATACTGCAAAGAGTATACTTAACTTATTTAACAAATTCTGCTTTTTAAAAAATGTTCTGACGTTGTGAGTACCTACTATGTGCAAATCAGTGTCCCAGATGAGCTGAAGGATATAAAGGAACTTCAAGCAAAAGTGTATTGTGCTCTTAAACACATATACAAGAAAAAAACAACCCCACTAAAAAGTGGGCAAAGGACATGAACAGATACTTTTCTAAAGAATACGTAAATGTGGCCAATAAGAATATGAAAAAAAGCTCAACATCACTGATCATTAGAGAAATGCAAATCAAAACTATAATGAGAAACCTTCTCACACCAGTCAGAAAGGCCCTTATTCAAAACTCAAAATAACAGATGCTGGTGAGATTGTAGAGAAAAATGATTGCTTGTACACTGTTGGTGGGACTGTAAATTAGTTCAACCATTGTGGAAAGCATTGTGGCAATTTATCAAAGAGCTAAAGATAGAACTACCATTTGATTCAGTAATCCCATCACTGGGTATATACCCAAAGGAATATAAATCATTCTGTCATAAAGACACATGCACATGTGTGTTCATTGCCACACTATTCACAATAGCAAAGACGTGGAATCAACCTAAATATCCATCAGTGGTAGACTGGACAAAGAAAATGTGGAACATATATGCCATGGAATACTATGCAGCCATAAAAAGAATGAGATCACGTGCTTTGCAGGAATGTGGATGGAACTGGAGGCCATCATCCTTAGTAAACTAATGCAGGAACAGAAAACTAAATACCACACATTCTCACTTATAAGTAGAAGCCAAACAATGAGAACCACATGGACACATAGAGGGGAACAATAGACACTGGGGCCTATCAGAGGGCGGAAGGTGGTGGGAGGAGGGAGAGGATCAGGAAAAATAATTAATGGGTACTAGGCTTAATACCTGGGTGATGAAAAAATCTGTACAACAGACTCCCATAACATAAGTTTACCTATATAACAAACCTGCCCACGTACCCCTGAACTTAAAAGTTAAAAAAAGAAAAAAGAAAAAAATGCGTTGTCCTTAAGAAAGGAATACTCTTTTGTTAATGATGTGTTTGTTCATGCATGCACCCCTGCTTGTGCTACTTTACATCTATTATTTTTTCCTTGCAACGACCCTTCATGGCCTATTGGTAGAACAGAAAACCCATGCTTATCTAGGTTAAGAAATGTACACAGTTGCAGCTATATGCCCTGTTTCAGCTCAGCTCTGTGTGTCTTCAAAGACCATGCTTTTCACACAATTGTAGACTTTCACTGCCTCATGCTATGCCTCGTGTCTAGTTAGGAAATAAAACATATGCACATACAAATGTAGGCAGCACAAGAAGACGCCATGCTCAGAACTCAGGTAAAAAATATGGAAAACAAATAACACAGACATCCAGAGTCGAGTAAGTCCTCTCGGGGGGTAGCCATGGATGCCTATATGTGCAAGGTGGGGCTTGAATTGGTCTGTAACATAGGAAGTGGGCTTAGACACTAGAGAAAAGTGCGTGGAATTCTCTTAAGCAATAGAGTCTGCTGGAAATGTTAAGAGGAGATGGTGGCTCCCAGGAATTATGTCAGTCTCACAGTTAGTTATTTATTGGGCTAGCCAGGGAGAGACCACTAGTTACTTTTGCAGGGCTAGTAAAACTAACTGCTGATTGACTTATTTAATCATCTGCTTGAGTACCCTGGGAGATTAGGACAGGCTGGTGAAACCCACACAAACCTTTAGTTCTTATCTACAAAGTGAATTTGCCTCTTCACAGTGAATTACATTTGCCATTTTCCTGTACATCCTATTTCAAATGGGAAAAATGAAGGTATTTAAGTATAATAATTGCAATTTCATTTCATAGGGTGCTTTCAGGACCAAAGCTCATCACATGTTTTTACTTCTTGCTTTGCCCCTAAAGACAATGTAAAGATTCAAATTCATAGACCTTAGTCAGGCCAAATACTTGGCTTTGAATACATGGTAAATTTGCATTGAAAATGACAGAAGAAAATAACATAAAGAGGATTTGCTGTTTTGGTTGTCAATCTCATTGGGTATATATGGCATAGACTTTCTGTGATAACTGTTCTAGAATGAACTGTTATATAGATAATTCAAGGTGGATCCAAACAGAGGAATTGTGCTTTGCATAGGCTCTTTTTTGTTCCCACTTCTGAGATCCAGAAGCCTTTAAGATAATATTTTTGATAAAATCTCCAATGTGTTAATGAGCAATGACCTAAATTTTAGGTCCCTGGTAATTGACACACATGGGATTTATTTTATGCAGTAGCACATTGAGGTTCTGTATAAAGTAGATAATCAAACATTAAACCATTGGTGTAAAACCCACAGCATAAAGCATGAATATTCAGCTTCTTGATTCTGCATTGTCCAAAGCCTGGCATGTAACAGGGGCTCATCAAGTGTTAGAGTCTCCTCAAATATATATTATTTGCACCACTCATTTGCCAGTTTGTTACTGGCTGCATTCTGCCCTCATTTATCCTGTTTTCTTTTGTTACATTGAGGCAGTATGGTATAATAGTTAACATATGCTGGCTTAGAATCCTGACTCTGACCCTTATGTGCTATATGTGATTTACCTAATCTCTCTATACCTCATTTACCTTATTTATAAGATGAATTTAATAATAGCATTTACCTTGCAGGGTTTTTGTGTCAATTTAATAACTCCACACATGTAATGTGCAAAAGTGGCTGGTATCTAGTGGATAATCAATAACTGTTAAATATATTTTTTAATACTTTATGTAGAAAAGTGATCCTATAATCTTGTCTCTTTCACCAGTTTGTGGGTTCCTTGACCATGGAAATTAATACCTTATTTTACTCAGTATTCTTTACAGTTTTTGGCATAAAAATAATTTTTGAAACATGTCTAATATATGTGTACATTTATATATCATGTATATGCACTATGTCTGTGTATAGTATTAAATTATACATGGTAAGTTGAAAACAGATATTTGGCTATTTGTCATCTGCATGAAAAATTTGTCATTGAATATGAGCTCCTATTGGAGGAGAATGTGATAGGTCTACTTCAAACTTATCTGGTGGGATTTTAGGGCAAGTTGGCACCCAGCCTGAGGCTAACAAAATAAAGTTAGACTTGAAAGCTCTTTAATATCTATATTAGTGCTTGCTTATTTGGGGAATAAAAGAATGCCTGTGTTTCTCCCATTTTGTAGATTGTGTACTCTCTTAATAATTTCTTTTGCTGTGCAGAAGCTCTTAAGTTTAATTAGTTCCCATTTGTCAATTTTTGCTTTTGTTGTGATTGCTTTGGGCATCTTTGTCGGGAAATCTTTGCCTGCTCCTATGTCCAGGATGGTATTGCCTAGTCTGTCTTCTAGGGTTATTACAGTTTTAGGTTTTACATTTAAGTCTTTAATCCTTTGTATATGGTGCAAGGAAGGGGTCCAGTTTTAATCTTCTGCATATGGCTAGCCAGTTATCACAGCACCATTTATTGAATAAGGAGTCCTTTTTCCATTGCTTGTTTTTGTCAGCTTTGTTAAAGATCAGATTGTCATAGGTGTGTGGCCTTATTTCTGTGCTTTCTACTCCATTCCATAGTCTATGTGTCTGTTTTTGTACCAGTACCATGCTATTTTGGTTACTATAGCTCTGTAATATAGTTTGAAGTTGGGTCATGTGTTATCTCTGTCTTTGTTCTTTCTGCTTAGCTTGCCTTGGCTATTTGGAATATCTTTTTTGGTTCCATTTGAATTTTAAAATAGTTTTCTTTTTTCTTGTTTTCTGAAGAACATCATTGGTAATTTGATAAGAATAGCATTGAATCTGTAATTTGCTTTGGGCAGTATGGCCATTTTAATGATATTGATTCTTCCTATCTATGATCATGGAATATTTTTTTCATTTATTTGTGTTATCTTTGATTTCTTTGAGCAGTGTTTGTAATTCTCATTGTAAAGATCTTTCACCTCCCTGGTTAGCTGTATTCCTAGATATTTTATTCTTTTTGTGGCTATTGTGAATGGGATTGTGTTTCTGATTTGACTCTTGGCCTGGCTGCTATGTAAGAATGCTAGTGAGTTTTGTACGTTGATTTTGCATCTTGAAACTTTGCTAATGTTATCAGCTGAAGGAGCTTTTGGGCTAAGACTGTGAGGTTTTTTAGGTATAGAATCATGTCATCTGCAAACAGGAATAGTTAGACTTCCTCTCTTCCTATTTAGATGCCATTTATTTCTTTCTTTTGCCTGATTGGTCTAACCAGGACTTCCAAATACTATGTTGAATAGGAGTGGTAAGAGAGGGCATCCTTATCTTGTGCCAGTTTTCAAGGGGAATGCTTTGAGCTTTTGACCATTCAGTTTGATGTTGGCTTCGGGTTTATTATAGATGGCTCTTATTACTTTGAGGTAATGTTCCTTCAATACCTAGTTTATTGAGAGTTTTTAACATGGAGGGATGTTAAATTTTATTGAAATCCTTTTTTGCATCTATTGAGATAATCATGTGGTTTTTGTCTTTAGTTCCGTTTCTTTGATTAATCACATTTATTGATTTGTGTATGTCAAACCCCCCTTGCATCCCGGGGATGAAGCATACTTGATCATGGTGGATTCACTTTTTGATGTGCTGTTGGATTTGATTTGTAAGTATTTTGTTGAGGATTTTTGCATCAATGTTTATCAAGGATATTGGCCTGCAGTTCTCTTTTTTGTTGTGTCTCTGCCAGGTTTTTGTGTCAGGATGATGCTGGCCTCATAGAATGAGTTGGGAAGGAGTCCCTCCTCTTCAATTTTTTGGAGTTGTTTTAGTAGTAATGGTACTCGTTCTTCTTTGTACATCTGGTAGAATTTGGCTGTGACTCCATCTGGTCCTGGGCTTTTTTTTAGTTGGTAGGCATTTATTATGGTTTCAATTTTGGAACTCATTATTGATCTGTTTAGGGAATCAATTTCTTCCTGGTTCAGTCTTGGGAGGTTGTATGTGTCCAGAAATGTATCCATCTCTTCTAGATTTTTTAGTTTGTGTGCATAGAGGTGTTCACAGTAGTTACTGATGGTTATTTTTATTTCAGTGGGATCAGTGATAACATCTCCTTTGTTATTTCTAATTGTATTTATTTGAATATTCTCTCTTTTATTAGTCTAGCTATCAGCCCATCTATCTTATTAATTGTTTCAGAAACCAACTCCTGGATTTATGGATCTTTTGAATAGCTTTTTGTGTTTCAGTTTCTTTCAGTACAGCTCTGATTTTGGTTATTTCTTATCTTCTGCTAGTTTTGGGGTTGCTTTGCTCTTGCTTCTCTAATTCTTTCAGTTGTAGTGTTAGATTGTTAATTTGAGATCTTTGTAATGTTTTGGTATGGGCATTTAGTGCTATAAATTTCTCTTCTAATACTGTGTTAGCTGTGTAAAAGAGAATCTGGTATGTTGTGTCTTTGTTCTCACTAGCTTCTTGATTTCATTATTTACCCAAAAGTCATTCAGAGAATGTTGTTTAATTTCCGTGTAATTGCATGGTCTTGAGTGATTTTTTAAGTCTTAACTTCTATTTTTATTGCAGTGTAGTCCAAGTGTATATTTGATATGATTTTGATTCTTTTGCATTTTGCTAAGGATTATTTTATGTCCAAGTGTGTGGTTGATTTTAGAGGCTGTGTTATGTAGTGATGAGAAGAATATATATTCTGCTTCTGGGTGGAGAGTTCTGTAGAGGTCTATTAGATCCATTTGGTCCAATGTATAGTTCAGGTCCTAACTATCTTTGTTAATTTTCTGCTTTGATGATCTGTCTGATAATGTAAGTGGAATGTTGAGGTCTCCCACTATTATTGTGTGGGAGTCTGAGACTCTTCATAGGTCTCCAAGAACTTGCTTTATGAATATGGATGCTCCTGTGTAGAGTACATATACATTTAGAATCATTAGATCTTCTTGTTGAATTCAAACCTTTACCATCATGTCATGCCCATTGTTGTCTTTTTTTGATCTTTGCTGGATTAAAGTCTGTTTTGTCGGAAACTAGATTTGCAACTCTTACTTTTTTGTGATTTCCATTTGCTTGGTAGATTTTCCTTCATCCCTTTATTTTGAGCCTATGGGTGTTTTTGCATGTGAGATGGTCTTATGAAGACAGCACACTGTTAGGTCTTGCTTTTTTTATCCAGCTTGCCACTCTGTGCCTTTTAAATGGGGCATTTAGCTCATTTACATTCAAGATTAATATTGATATGGGTAAATTTGATCTTGTCATTTTGTTGTTAGCTGGTTATTATGCTGGCTTGTTTGTGTAGTTGTTTCATAGTATCAGTGATCAGTGTACTTAAGTATGTTTTTATATTGCCTGGTAATGGTCTTTCCTTTCCATATTTAGTGCTGCTTTCAATAACTCTTGTAAGGTAAATCTGGTGGCAACAAACTCCTTCAGAATTTGCTCATTTGGAAAGGATCTTACCTTTGCTGAGGAAGCTTAGTTTGTCTGGATATTAAATTCTTGGTTGAAGATTTTTTTTCTTTAAGAATGTTGAACAAGAGAAGAACATCTCTTCTTCCTTGTATGGTTCTGTTGACAGGTCCACTGTTAGCCTGATGAGGTTCCCTTTGTAGGTGACCTGCCCTTTCTTTTAGCTGCCTTTAACATTTTTTCTTTCATTTCTACCTTGGAAAAAATCTTAGGGATGATCTTTATGTCTTAGGGATGTTCTGTGTCTTAGGGATGATCTTCTTGTGTAAAATCTTGTGGGGGTTCTCTATATTTTCTAAATTTGACTGCTGGCTTCTCTAGCAAGGTTGGGAAAGTTTTCCTGGATGATATTCTGAACTGTTTTCCAAGTTGTTTGCTTTTTCTCTGTTCCTTTCAGAGAAGCCAATGATTTGGCCTCTTTATATAAAACCACTTTTCTTTAAGGTTTTGTTCATTTGTTTTCATTCTTTTATGTTTACCTTTATCTAAGTGTCTTATGTCAGAGAGCCAGTCTTCAAGTTCTGAGATTCTTTCCCCAGTTAGTTAGTTTGTTTGTTTGTTTCTTTCTTTCCTTCTTCCATTCCTTCTTTCTTCCTTTCCTTCCTCCCCTCCCCTCCCCTCCCCTCCCCTCCCCTCCCCTCTCCTCTCCTCTCCTCTCCTCTCCTCTCCTCTCCTCTCCTCTCCTCTCCTCTCCTCTCCTCTCCTCCCCTCTCCTCTCCTCTCCTTTTCCTTTCCTTTCCTTTTCCTTTCCTTTCCTTTCCTTTCCTTTCCTTTCTTCTTTCTTGTCTGGCTCTGTTCCCCAGACTAGAGTGCAGTGGCACAAACTTGGCTCACTGCAATCTCTGCTTCCCAGGCTCAACACATCCTCCCACCTCAGCTTCCCAAGTAACTGGGACCACAGGCATGTGCCACCATTTCTGGCTAATTTTGGAAATTTGTGTAGAGAGAAGGTCTTACTTTGTTGCCCAGGCTGGTCATGAACTCCTGAGCTGAAGCAGTCCAACTGCTTCAGCCTCTCAGAGTACTGGAATTACAGGTGTGAGCCACCACACCTGGCCTATTCTGCTGTTAATACTTGCGATAGAATTGTGAAATTCTTATAGTGTGTTTTTCAGCTTTATGAGGGGAGTTTTTTTTAAATACTTATTTCATCTATCAGTTTCTGTATTTTTTAAAATCATGATTCTTAGTTTATTTGGATTGGGTTTTGCCCTTTTCCTGAATCTTGATGATCTTCATTCCTATCTGTATTCTGAATTCTGTTTCTGGGGTCATTTCAACCAACTCGAGCTGATTAAGAACCCTTGTTGGAGAACTAGTTCAGTCATTTGGAGGACATAAGACACTCTGGCCATATGATTTGCCAGAGTTCTTGTGCTGGTTCTTTCTCATTTCTGTGTGTGGATGCTCCTAGAAGGAAATTTTCTGCCCCTCTCCTTTTTCACCCATTTCCTCCTTCATCTCTTTCCACCTCCTCTTCTAGATATTTTTTTAGTTTTTTTTTTTTTGTTTGTTTTTACTCTTTTCATTTGTATCGGAATTTGAATTTCTATAGCAGAAAAACACCTTGAAAATCATCAGTTAATTTTCCACTGATCTACAAGGAAACAGAGACTCAGAAAATCAGAATCACTTGTTCATGATTTTGTATTTAGCTTGTCTCAGAATATAGCTGATAAGTTTTATCTTTTGTCTCCTCTTTCTCATTTATTTTGGTGGGCAAGTGATCCAGAGAATCAATTAATATAACATGACTTTGAGAACACATTCAACTGGTTAGGCTGGTCTGTTTTCTTCCTGCTTTCTGTTCTTATGATTAATGCCATGTGGATTCAGTGAGCCTGTGTTCAGGAGTTCTTCTTGTTTATTCCTTACTTGGTCTCTGGCCTTCACTGTGGCCTTTCCATAGCATCTTTGCCTGCCAGCCTGCTGGGCCTGTTTCATGTGCTAGGAACTGCCATGGTGGCAGGAATGTAACAACCTCTTAGTTACTTCTGTTGTAGTTAAAAGGAAGAAAATAATAAAAGCCGAGGTGAAAGCATTAAAGCTTACATGAACTGAACTACTTTCAGTTCAAGTCCTCTGACTCTAAGTGCCATTTCTTATGCTTGTGCTTCATTATGTAAATGCCCAAAACTGCTTTCATAGCAGCTTCAAGCCAGCAAGTGGGTGATGGTGCTGGAGAAAAAGCAAAATTAAATTAACAGATTATGTTTCAACCACATGTTTGTACAAATCTAATTCCTGTGAATTCAAATGTTTTACTGCATTCTCAAAGGAGCACCCAGAATGTTGGAATTTCATCTCTGTTTCCTTAAAATCCAATTTTCTTCCATAAAACTTCCCAGAACATACCCTATCAAAATAATTTCTTCCCTGTCCTGAACACTTTCAGAGTTTGTGGATACTCTTCCTAAGTTGTTTCACATTGAGAGAATCACTGTATGTGATCACATAATTTGTACAAACTAGACTCATTTAAGGATGGTGTTTGACTCAGCGTTGTATCCCATAAACACACAGCACAGTGATTTGCATATAATAAGTACTCAATACACATGTAAAAAGTGTGAATTTTATAAACCACTTGGTCAGGTGTATCAAAATACCTTCTTTATTTTCATATAACTGAAGTTAATTTCTGTGTTAAGGATCACTTAGCCCCATGGCAGAAATTTAATTGTACATAACTCAGGTTAATGTCAGTCACTTCTAGGTTTTCTTGGTCAACTCATTTTTCTCTACTCATCTTCCTCTAAGAAGCTAGAAACTTGATGGAGCAGGTGATGTAGTGCTATTCTGATAATGGGAAATGGACTTTGTCCTCTATGTTTTGCATAGTTATAAAAAGCTAAGCACCTTGTTTGCTGAGATTGACAATGCTCCCATAGCAGTTATAGTTTTAGCACTTCCTCTGGTATGAATATTTGTGTCCCCCAGAATTCATATGTCGCTTCCTAATCCCTGATGTGATGGTATTAGAAGGTGGAGTATGTGAGAGGTGATTAGGTTATGAAGGTAGAGCCCTTGTGAATGGGATTATGCCCTTATAAGGAGTTGAAGAGACTAATTCTCCCTTTCACCTTGTGAGGAAAAGTTAGAGGACACCATCTATGAATCAGAAAGTGGGTCCAGATACCAAATCTGTGCATACCTTGATCTAAGACTTCCCAGCCTCCACAAATTTTGAGAAATAGATTTGTGTTGTTGTAAAGTACCCAGTTCATGGTGTTTTGTCATAGCAGTCTGAATGGATAAGATAATTACTATATAGTAATTCTGCCTCATTGTCACCAAGTCTACTTTTCTAATATTTTTTCCCAGAAGTACAATGATGAACATCAATGAATGTATTTTTTTCAGAAAGAAATAAGAAATCTCAATAATCACTCAGTCATGTCAAATTATAAATTATAGCCAGAATTCACTGAGACACTAAGCTGAGTCACAAAATTATACTTTTTACCTTAAAGTATATTTATCAAAAATTATAGGTAGATTTATGTTCTCACTTGTCACACAGATTTTGGCTGTTCATCTATATGGGCTGTATCTCTTTCAGCCCTATTCTAGCCTAGATACAATCCCAGCTTTTATTTATTTATTTATTTATTTATTTATTTATTTATTTATTTTTTTACCGTCTTTAATAAGGAACTCAATTACACAAAACCACGTGCAATTTTTGGAAATTTACTGAAGATTTTTGGAGTTAAGATCAGGGATAAAATTCACAGTTCATATCTTTTTATTCCTTGTCTCACATCTGCAGATAGGCTGAGATTTGGTTGATCAAAGCTGGAATCAGCAGGGCTTGACTCCAAACTACTGATTAGGGCAAGGGCAACTCTGTATTTGTCTTTTCCTTTGGTCCAACAGGAGAGTCAGTGAAGGCTCTTCTCATGTTGGTAGCAGAAGTGAGAAGAAGGGCAAGTAGAAATATGGAATGTCTCTTAAAGTCTGGATTCACAACAGGGACCTACTCATTTCGGTCCATATTCTCTTGGACAAAGCAAGAGGCCAACATCAGTAGACCAGGAAAACGTACTGTCCAAAATCCTGTTGTTAAAAAGTGAGAATAGAAAGAGGGGTAAAGAATTTTGAGAATGTAATACAATCTCTTAGAGAGGAATTCATTAGATTAAGTACAAAGCAAAGACTTTTACAAGGTGCTCTTTAATCAAAATTCATACTTAATTTTTGCATTTGTTCTATATGTTATACTCTACTAATTTCTACCTTAAGTTGTTAGGTTCTGATGTATTGCCTCAAATATCAAGTTATAATAATGAGGTGATACTTAGTAACTGATAGATGTGAGAGTTAAAAATTCTGCCCTAGTTATCTGGAGCTTCATTTGTTTCAGGTTGCTCACATAGTCCCCATTTTTCACTTTCAATTGCTATCTGCTGTACATTTCCATCAATTATAGAAATACGTATCTGTGTGTGTGTTTCTGTTTGTGTACATACCTACATATAAACTAAAACATCCTGTTCTCTCCTTTTTCTGTTGCTTAAGGAAAACACTGTTGGTACTAGATCCATGAAATAGCCATACAGGTTGAGTAGGAATTCTGCTTTATTTTCTTGTTTGATTGCTGGTCTGAAAGAGCGAGGAGGATTTTGATGTTATGGGATGTTGCCTTTTAATACCAAACAAATTGTTGTCCTGCTGATAAACCCAGTAAGTCCCTGAGACCTCACAGACTATGAGATCTCTTTTATCATTTATAATTGACACAGATTTTTAAATGTATACACACACATATATGTACATACACCCACAGATATACCTTATTGTACAATCTGGGTAAATGACAGGAGTCCTATATGCTGATTTATAGATAGATTGAGTTTTTATATTTTAAAAATTACATTGAAAAAGCAAACTTTTTTGTATAAATGTGTGGGGTGTGTAATTTTATAGCATGCATAAATTGCATAGTGGTGAAGTTAGGACTTTTAGGATATCACCCAAATAATGTACATTGTACCCATGAAGTCATCTTTCATCATCCACCCTCCTCCCATTTCCTTACCCTTCCATGTCTCTGTTGTCCATCATTCCACAGTCTGTATCCATGTGTACACACACATAATTTAGCTCTACTAATAAGTGAAATCATGTGGCATTTGTTGGGAAAGCAAACATTTCTTAACAGTAGCATCATCAGCTTTCTCTTTATCTCCTTCCAGAAAAATGCCTAACATTCAAAGAAATCAAGCATAAGTCATGCTGGAAACAATAATTCTCATGTTCAGTGTGTCATACCCATCTTTGAATTTGTTCAAAGGCCTCCACTTGTTTAGATGTAGAGTCGATTATCCTGAGCGTTGACTCCAGGTCAGTTCTTCTAGTGTGAGAGTCTCCAGAACTTAACAATTTGCCTGCATATAAATTTAGTTTATTCATTCATTAAATTTTTCAACGCATACCTATTGAGTACCTCCTTTTTTTTTTTTTTTTAAAAAAAAACATAGTTATGTACTAGGTGTTACAATATTAAAGAAAGCATTGTGGGCTCTTATGTCCCCGTGGAAAAGTTGACTCAAAAGTAAACACATGCATACTTATAAAGAAACAATAGATCCTACTTCACAGTCTACATGCAGTAGCTTGAAGCAACACCTCTAGAAGAGTTGAAGTCTTCCCTGCCTCCCTGTTTAACATTCTATACTGCCTTGCAGGAGAAGATAAAAGAGATTTATTGCAGCTGTGATTCCGTGAGGAGGGGCATCTGAAAGCTGGTCGTGGGATTTTTTTTTTTTTTTTGGTAGTGAATTCTGAGGAGTAGTTTCATCTGGTCAGAATGTATTGAGTATAAAACGTAAGACAATTTATTCATTCAATAAATATTTACTTAGTGACTATGGTGAGCTAGATATCATTAACAATCCTAAGATACCCAGTGAACAGAACAAAAGCCCCTGACTTTACAGAATTTACATGCTTATGGGAGAAGACAGACTATCAGCAATACATATAAATAAGGGTATAACAAAGCATGTTGGAAGATAATCTTCAAGGAATTATTTATCACACACCTCTTTGGGATTACATAATATCTCAAGGAATCACATAAAAATTGGAATCATTTTCAATTGTCTGGTTTCGCTAGATTGCAGTTTCGTTTAATCATTGTGACAGAGAATGGACCCTGAAGTGCTCCAGTCATATCCAGGTACACACTTTATAATGCTTCCTTTTTTTACGTATCCTCTTCTCCTAACTCTATTACAAGCTCCTTGATGGCAGAAATGATTTCAGTTTTTGTATTTCCAGAACCCTTCACAATAGATGTTAAGTAAAAACTGGTGTTATTTATAACGAGCGTGGAAGGATGAGTGGGCTCATAGGTGTAATGGACACAGATGAACCAAGGTGTGAAAAGGGAGGAAAAGAGATAGTACGGAGTACTTGAGAGACAGCAAGAAACTTAGTGAAAGTTTGAACTGTAGCTTGAAAAGTTCATGATTATTTTTTGTAGTTTAGGAAGAAGAACAAGTGAAGTGACTATTTTATAGATGGGAGAAATTAAGAAGGAACTGGAAAGCTATCTACTTAATGTCACAATGACCCCAGGACTTGGTTCCCCCTTCTTTCTATGAACGGGCCAGTCACCTCAGTTTATCTATCACTGTGCAAAGTTGATCATGAACAACCTATCTGCAAGGTTTAGAGTTTGTTTACAAGTTATGCCTTACAGAACAGGTTTTATACAAAGAAGCTTGTGCCATTGAAGCCCCTGAAACAAAATCTAAGACATTGCTTGCTGTCAGTGTCACTCAGGCTTGGGTTTAGTAAAACCCATCTCCCAGGAATGACTCTTGCCAAATAGTGGTGTCCTGAGGCCTGAATTAAATAAATTCTTCTCACTCCTGGCTCTTCAATTGTTTAACTTTGCTAGGGATTTCTTAGCATGAGGAATGTTTAACTAATAGTAGGGGAGGTAGGAAACAATTCCTGTTTTTCTTGAGCACTCTGGGGCCCTGCAGCATGGAGACACTGTAGAAAGGGAAGGGGACATTATTATTATAATGAGTGAGGGTGTGGAGGGATACAAGTCGGTTTGCATATCGTTATGATGAAAAGATAATTAGTGAAACATCTGTAGCCTGGGCAATTCATCTAGCAGTGATTACACAGAAGCTGGCAGGAAGGCAATATGGTGTATTATACAGGATCCTGGAGGACCACTAAACAGAGACTGTAGCACTTCTGTGGGAGAAGGAGGAAGTGAGACAACTTGCTATGCAAGACAAATAGTGAAAGGAGCCTAAGAAAATGGCATTACAAAAGCATTGCTCTTCTCTTGAATGGAAGTATTAAAAATGCAAAAAGCTTAGAGCACATATTTTGCTTCATTTTAGTTTCAGTTTGAATACGTTTAGGACTATTCCTCAAGCACCTGGTCCTTCCTGCCTTTCCCACTGCCCTCCCTACTGGGGAAAGCAAAAGGCCAAAACAAAACATGGAGCACGTTGATTGGAAACAGTTCCAACAATCAGATCAGAATAAATGAAGGCATAGCAAAGTGAAGTCCTCTCTAAACATGTAATGGAACAAAAGTGGTCATTTGGGAACAGCAGGAAAGATTGAATTTGTGAGCAGAATGAAGAGAAGGTGGAATTCATAAGGAGAGTACACAGAACTTATTTCAAAGTAAGTATTTTCCTGGTAAAATAATTTTGGAAGTTACAGCAGAGATAACCCGGACATTCCCAAGTTCTTCTGCCTTTGTGAAGTAAAGATGAAATGGGGCGAAGGGCCAGGTTGCTTTTCTCTTAAATACCAGCTCATATAGGCCAGGCTTTGTCCTCCATGACCACAGGAGCTCTATTCTTGCCTTAAGTATTTCTGAAAATCACTGGGGAGCACTGACATGTTCCACAAATCTACACTGGATGTGCTGGTTTCTTTCTCCAGGGACTTGCTCTGGGCCTCTCCACTGATGACTTCTGGCCCATTCTCTTTTGCTACAGCTCTTTTCATGCATTTTGTATCCTAAGAGGGCCCATTTTGTTTTTAATAATGCTTTACTGAAGGCTTGAAGACACCATGAGGAGATTACAGTGCATCATGCTGGGTATCATTTTTCTTAGCCTTTTAGCTGGTCCCGTTCATAGGAGGTCCCCCTGTTGGCTGTCTGGCTCCTTAGACAGTTCTGACACCATTCTTTCTCCTTACTCTTCATGTTTCTGTTACTAGAAAGGGGCCCTGAGTCATGTATCTAGACTGGTTTTTTTCCTCTAACCTATCCAGAAGGAGCAACACTCAATTAAATCACAACAATCTCTTGAACAATGTACTTTGCCTACGGTAAAATCAAACATTTTCTGCATTAAATAGATTTTTTAACATCTTGTTATGAATCTCCTACGTTTGGAATAAATTCACTAGTTCAAGAATTCCCTCAAACTGTAGGTAGGTTGTTGCCTTTCCCTGGCTGACCATAAGGGCTCATCAGTGTTGTCAAGCTTTTTAAGAAGAAAATATATTTCAGCATCTATCCTGAAACGCAAAATTGTTTTCTCTCACTCTGAAAACTCCAGGTCCAACAGTGCTGAGATCCAGATAGGATTTCCTGGGATTGGAAGACATGGTTGCATTTTTAAAGCCAGTTTATTCAAACAACAATTTTAATAGTTCTATTCTCCAGTAGAACAGAATAGTTCTATTCTCCACCGAGTGGTGATGGTTACTAGAACTTAAATTTCTACCATACAGGCCGTTCTTGTCTTCACCACACTCCATTGCAGCAGATACTAAAGCCACAAAACTGAAAGGTACCTGCTCTTGGAGTTCAGAAGCTGGATTCTGTCACTTATTAGCTGTGTGACTATGAACAGCTCGCTGAATGTTACCCGTGCAACTATGCTGTGATTGGGTGACTATGAACATGTCTTTAAATCTTGTTTCAAGAATTGTCCAACATCTACATTGTATGACTATGTTGTTAGATTTCACTTGCCCTATTCATTTGGAAATTTCTATACAGATGAAGACCATAGATCACGGGTGACAAGGTTCTTATGTTTTGCCATCTTAAGCAATTTCGTAGTAAGAGAAACTTGGGAAACTTATAGAAAACTTCAGCTGATAAACAGGTAATCAATTTCTGGCTTCCCAGTGAAGTTAAAATTCTTCTGATGGCATCTATCCATGAAATGCTGTGTGAGATACTGTATTTGTGAGTATATCTTTAGATACCCAGAATCATTTGGTGGTATTGTAGAAAGAATTTTGATTATCCTTTGAAAGGCATATTGGATTATCCCACTACAATGCACACTCTTGCATAATATTTACATAACTAGCATCTGTTATAAAATTAACTATGTCACAAAGAAGATAGTTCTCGCTCAGTAAGATATAAGAATTTGTTTTCTTAAAGAAAACAGGTAAACAGAAAATAGGTATATGTAAGATATACAAGCTGATTTAGTTTTATCTGCTAAGATGGAGAAAAATAATATAAATAACAATAAGAATGGCAATTCCATTTTCTGAACATGTAGCAGGTACCTGGCAAGGTGCAAAGTAATTTACCTGTGATATCTTATGTAATCCTAACAATGATTTTGGAGATGTGGGAGGAAACTTGGTAACCTCTTGCTTCTTGTGGGAACACTCCCTACCTTTCTCTTTCTTAGCTTCCTCATGCTTTTAGAACCAGTTTCTGCGTCTAACATATAATAACTATGTGTGGTTATAACAACGAATGGTTGGCATTTATTGAATAAATAAGTGCTTGGATGAGCGAGGCCTGATTATGTTAATGTGAATGGAGGGACACTGTTATTGCGCCAAAGTGTATTTAAAATTTATATTTGCTTGGGTTTTGTTTTTAATTTTTGTTATTTTTTCTATTTTAAGATGGGGTCTCACTCTGTCACCCAGGCTGGAGTGCTGTGGCGCAGTCTCAGCTCAGTGCAATCTCTGCCTCCTGTGCTCAAGCCATCTTCCTGCCTCAGCCTCTGGAGTAGCTGGGACCACAGGCACAGGCCACCATGCCTTGCTAATTTTTTTTTTTTTTTTTTTGTATTTTTGGTAGAGACGGGGTTTCACCATGGTTTCACCACCATCCCAGGCTGGTCTTAAACTCCTGAGCTCAAGCTATCCATCTGTCTCAGCTTCCCAAGAGATTACAGGCGTGAGCCACTGTGCCTGCCCTAAAATTTATATTTGAACCCAGCTCTGTGCCTGCTGGCAGCCCAGACTAAAACAGAGGCAGAGCCAATGGTGAATTTCTATCAGTGCTTCTTATTTACTGAGAAGTTAGTGTGTGCTAAGCCCTGTGTTCATGAATTTAAATACCAGGTCACATATTGATTACTCAGTATGCACTAACATTTTCTTTTCCTTTCCCTCCCTCCCTCCCTCCCTCCCTCCCTCCCTCCCTTCCTTCCTTCCTTCCTTCCTCCCTCCCTCCCTTCCGTCCTTCCTTCCGTCCTGTCTCCCTCTCTTTCTCTTTTTCTCTTTCTTTCTTCCTTCCTTCCTTCCTTCCTTCCTTCCTTCCTTCCTTCCTTCCTTCCTTCCTTCCTTCCTTCCCTCTCTTTCTTTCTTTCTTACTTTCTTTTTCTCTCTCTCTCTTTCCTTCTTTCCTTTTTTCTTTTTAATGTTTTTTGAGACAGAGTCTTGCTTTGTCACCCAGGCTGGTGTGCAGTGGCACAGCCTCGACTCAGTACAACCTGCACCTCCCGAGCTCAAGCAATGCTCCCACTTCAGCCTCCCAAGTACCTGGGACCACAGGCATACACCACCACACCTAGCTAATTTTTGTATTTTCTGTAGAGCCGGAGTCTTGCTATGTTTCCCAGGCTGATCTGGAACTCTTGGTCTCAAGCAGTCCACCCACCTTGACCTCCCAAAGTGCTAGGATTACAAGCGAGTGAGCCACCTTGCCAGGCCTAACATTTTCTTAAGTACATTATATATAAAATAGATGAAAGACAGGATGCCTAGTTACATTTGAATTTCTGATAAAAACAAATAATTTTGGTATACTTGTGAAACAAACTGTTTTTCATCTGAAATTCAAATTTGATTGTCTTGCAGTTTTATTTGCTAAATCTGGCAACCGTACTTATATGCATTATCTTACTTAATAATTCATCAGTCCCAAGAGGCTCATTTTAAAAATGGCAGCATTGAGGTATAGAAAGGTTGTGTAACTTGTCTGAGGTTACACAGCTAGTAAGTGGTAAACCAGGATGGAAATCCAGATAGACTGGCTTCAGAAACCATACCTTTAACCACAATACTATGATCCCAACACCCTTGTGAGGTAAGTATATTATCCCCACTTGTATTTATACAACAGGTATCAGAATTAGAGAACCCAATGAACTTGTGCCATGTTCTGTAGCTAATGAGTTGTGATTCGAATTGAGGGATGCCTGTCTTCAGAGTCAGGGATTTTAATCCCTCTCTTTAAAGATAAAATCATATAACTGGAATTTTTTAAGGTCAGAGACCAATGAAGTTTTTCAGTTGTTAATATTTTCTTCCAGGGTAATGTAGGACAAAGGATGATGAAAAATAAATGCCTAGGGAAGGCCCATTGCCATTTGGTGTCAACAGATTATATAGAGTGTCGCCAAGATTCCTTTTAGAGTAAGAATTTATTTCACTATTTTTAATAGCTTAAGTGTTGGCATTAGAATATTTCTGTAGCTAGAGGATGTGAGCTGTGGAGAAGCTGATTCATCTTTCAGCATTTTACCTTATGCACATGTCAGCTCAGAGGATTTATTAAACATTTATTAAATAGCCTAGAGACCTTCCTCATGATTGTGGTGAAAGTATATCCTAAATATTGCCCTCGTCTTCTCTACTTGATCCTTAGAATTAATAATGACATGTTTCAGTCCTAAAGAAACATATGCAAGGCTGTCCTTTAAATTTATTTATTCTGATTATATCTCGTCTGATTCTATTTTAACACAGTGGCTCAGGACAAATCTAAGATACAGTACAAATATTGGCTTGTCAGTAAAGAGAATTTCTTAAATAAGTAAATCAGACTTATTTTAACTTTTAAAAATGTGTTTGAATCAAACAAAAATAAGTGAAACGGATATGTTTTCAATGACAGGCATTGAAATTGTGCTCTCAGAATTAAATTAGCCTCACCTCCCTGTTATTTGAGACAGTTGGCCATTTGTGTGAAATTCAAGTAATTATGTGCTCCAGTGCTTTTTGGAAGGAAGGATGCAGAGAGAGAAAAATACCAGTCTGGGCCACCTATAGACAATAACCCAACTTTGGTCTGATCATTCAGAAGGAACTAAAAATGCTGTTACCATCACACACCTCATGGGTGACTGGGTGACCTTTGAATCTACTTTTGGTCCTATATTATGAGCTTGAAAATGATTCACTTCTAGGGCATGGGAAATGTCTGTTTAAATGCTTTTGAAGGGTCACCACATAAGACCAAAGTTTTTCTTAGGAGGCTCATGATAGTCTTTAGTTACACGGAATATAAGTGGATGCTTCACTGCTCTATCATGGTTCATTTGACTTAACAACCACAATACTTCACATGTTTTCACATGTCATAGAGGAATAAGATGTTTATATTTGTTGACTCATTTCATTTTCATAAATTATACCTGCCTTATGCAGGGGGAGGAGGCTTGGCTTCTTCAGCTCGTGTGTGGTATTTTATCTGAGAGGTGGCAACCTGTTGTCAGGACCCCCTTTATTTGCTGAGAGCTTTCTTTTAATAAATTCTGCTCACCTTTCAATGTGCCCATGTGCCTAATTTTTTGTGGTCGTAAAACAAGAATCTGGATTTAGCTGAACCAAGAAACAAAAAAATCTTGCATCGTAGTGACCTGCTTTCAAATACATTAGCTGTGTGCTCGCAGCCAAGTTACTTAGCCTCTTTTAACCTCAGTTGACCTTATTTTTTTATTTTTATTTTTTATACTTTAAGTTCTAGGGTACATGTGCACAACGTGCAGGTTTGTTACATATGTATACATGTGTTATATTTGTGTGCTGCACCCATTAACTCGTCATTAACATTATGTATATCTCCTAATGCTATCCCTCCCCCCCCACCTTATTTTTAATCTAACACTTAACACACAGAGTTTTAAATAACTTGGTATTTAGTAGGGTCTCAATAAATATTCACTTTTCTTTCTTTACTAAACTTGTTCTTAAAACATCAAAATATCTTGGTTCTTAGGTTGGAGAAGGAACTAAGGTTTGGTTTGATAAGGCTACATGGAAGGAATGAGTGAGGTAGTTTAAGAATATGCAGGATTCAATAGGGAATTTTAAAATGTGGTCTATGATGGAATCAAGGAATTTAGGGTAGGGAAAATATAATGAGGGAGCAGACCCATTTGACCGAAGGGAAGGGTTCCGTAAATGCATAATAAGAGCTCTGATTAGAAAAGCAGTAGGGGCTGGGTTAAGGATCACTTGCCTGTTTGGCCAGGAGAATGGACTTTATCTTATACATGCATTAAAGAGTTTTGAGGAGACAGCAATGTGATTGAGATCAAGAAATTCAGCCTAATGGCAGTTAGTGGAATGTGTTGGGGGAATAGAAAGAGAAGAGAGCAATTGCCAAAGTCTAGGAATAAGGTCTAAGGCTTGGACTAGTGTGTTGGTAATGAGATTAAAAAGGAAGAGATTAAGACCAAACATGATATGGTATTGGAAGAGATAGAATTTGGTGATTACGTGGGACAGTGAGGCAAAATAAAAAATTAAGAGAGAACCCAAGGTATTGAGCTTGGTGTAAATTCAAGAATGGAAAGTTTAAGGTTTAGGAAGGGCAATACATTTACTTTTAAATATGTGAACAATGTGATGGTAGGACATCTGGGTGGCTCCATGTAGTTTTGTTGGTTATCCTGAAGCATTTGTAGTTTCCCAAACACCACACTATCTCTTTTTCTCCAGGCTGTTGGCTGTGTCCTTTCCTCCACTCATTGCTAGCTAATTTCTGCATGTCTTCATGTCTTACTTTTTTTTTTTTTTTTTTGAGATGAAATCTTGCTCCGTCTCCCAGGCTGGAGTGCAGTAGTGTGATCTCGGCTCACTGCAGGCAACCTCTGCCTCCCAGGTTCAAGCGATTCTCCTGCCACAGCCTCCCTAGTAGCTAGGATTACAGGTGCGTGCCACCACACCTGGCTAATTTTTGTATTTTTAGTAGAGATGGGGTTTTGTCATGTTGGCCAGGTTGGTCTCGAACTCCTAACCTCAGGTGACCTGCCCACCTCGGCCTCCCAAAGTGCTGTGATTATAGGTGTGAGCCACCGTACCCTCTGCATGTCTTTCAAGACTCAATTTAGGATGCATGAGAAAATCTTCCATGCCCCTACTTCCCAGCTAGGTTTAAATGTGCCTCCTGTGGGATCCAATAAAGTTCTAATTAAACCTCCACCAGAATATTCATCACCCTATGTTACAATGACTTGTTTACTTGTCTTTCTCCTTCAGAGGACTGGGAACTTCCTAGTCTACTACTCCCAAGCAGAGTTAATATTACATAGAAGACAATTAATGAATTACATATTGAATGATTGAACTCAAGTAGAAATATCTAGTAAGTTGTTATAAATGTGAGCAGTAAGGGAATTGTTCTTCTTTTTCTCTCTGTGTTCATAGCAGGTACAAATGCAGGTCTCTGCAATTGAATATTTAGTCTTACGTGTCAATTTTTCTGAATGCTTCCTTGACTTAACACCAGGCCTATTATTTTAGCAACCCTTCGGAAAAGATTCCATGCTTAATCAAAACCTGTTTGAACAATTCTCTGGATGGAGGGCATTTTAATTCTTATCCATTTCTTTCTACGACCAAGAATCAATGGAACAGCCAGAGAGCAGATTTTCTTGCGTTCTCACTGCTCCTTGAAGTACAAACCAATTTTCCAGCTTCCACATATTCTAGCAAATAATTGTTTGGTTCTGAAATAAAACTTTTTATTACAGCAACAGTGATAGGATACCAGTCGGACAATAAAAATCAAGTCTGAATGCAGGGAATGTGAGTGCATCAGGCTGGCAGGATTCCTGGAGGTTGTGAATGGAGCCAGTGACTGCTCGAAGGTCCAAGTGCAATCATAAATGATTTCCATAAATAGTGCTACCGAGGCTTTGCTGTCTTGTGTGCTTTATTGAATAAAAGAGAAGAGGCTCCTATCCTTGGAGGGAAATGGACTTCTTTTGATGTTGCTAACAAAGAGGAGCCCATTGGCAGTGCACACTGTGACATTTGCTTTGGGTTTTAAAAACACAGCACAAGCCGGTTGAAAAATTGAAATTCTGTATGGCAACTGCCTGTGACACATGTAAGGCAAGTTATCCTAGCTCATTAACAATGTGACAAAGATAAAAGAAGAGCTCATCACTACCACCTAGGCAAAACAATATATTGGCCGATGAGCAATATCATAAAAGGAAGAAATTTATTAGAAAGCAAAAGATTGAGGTGAAACAGAGTATGGGCTTTGAAGATAGACCTGAATTGTGATTTTCTGTGTTTTGGCTTTTAATCTTTACAATAGGAATGATACAGATCTTTCTATGGATTCATAAGGATTAAGCCAGAAAATATGCTCAATAGAGAATGTATTTCTGGCAAAGACAGGGTGCATTTCTTAACACTTATTGATGGTCTATGTTAAATAGGCTACTTGCTTCACTATGGAGTTCATCTGTTAAAAGCAATTAAAGGGTTAAGACTAGTGTATACTCTATTTTAGGTGCTATCAACTTTATCCCTACAATTATTAACATAAACCCCCCAGCCACACCCTTTGTTTTTATGGATATAAGTAGTGTGACCAATTCACTCATACACAAATGACCTGTGAAGACAGTGGTGGAAAGTGGTGGAAAGACAGAGAAAATGGATCTTTTCATTGCTGTGCATGCAGGGAGGAAAACAACTTTAAAATTGCAGCCATGGTAGTCTGAGTCTTTTCAACTCTGCTTAGCCCCACCTCAGACTCTGTGTGTGTGTGTGTGTGTGTGTGTGTGTGTGTGCACGTGCATGTGCATATGCATCTGTGCACATGCATGCCCCATACTCTATAGAGAAAGAGTGTACTGGAGAGCAAAAGAGGAATTTGAAAGTTTGGAGACTCCTCAACCTAAATATGTTAAGAAAGCAACAAATTTCTCTATTATTTGTGCCTATGTCCTATTTGTCTAGATTTTAGGGAAGCTTCTGAAAGACATTGAATAAGACAGAATCTGACAACCACAAAGAATACCTATGCATTTGCTAGGTAGCTTCAAGGACAGTCTTAATTTTCAGTTCATTTTAGAGTTTAGGTCAAATAGATTGTATTTGTTTGATTGGACATACTAGTCAATGTAATATGAGGATGGGGAGAACTAGCTAGAATAATTGCTTATGAAAGTCCAGATATAGTGTCAAGGAATGAGAGACAAGGTGTTTCTGGAGACTACCAGGAACCAGGTGTTCATGAGAATCCTCCTGATCCTTGCAGAAATGACTCAAGTATGGCCAGGAGATCCAGATAGCAAATGGAATTAAAGTTTTATATGAGGTATCAAAATGTGGAAATGGCAAAGAGCAGCATGGGGTGGGAAACAGACAGGAGAAAAAGGGCATTGAAATATTAGGACCAAACATCCACCTTTATACCATCAAAAGATTCTAGGACCAATAGGATGTAAGTAGAACCCTGTTAGCAGTTAAGAATCATGAAGTATTTCTAGGCATATAGGCAGAGAATAAAGAAATAAAAAGCTTTGAAAATGAATGGAAGGGGGCCTCATGGTAGTGGGAAGACAGTATTTAAAAGACAGACAGATCTCAGTCCAAATGCAGCTTCTACCCCTTAGTAGCTGATAATTTATTCACATATTTAAACCTCATTGTCCTCATTTATGAAGTGGTAAATATTAACAACTACTCTTCAGGGCTTTTGTAAAGATAAAATAAGTAAAAGGTTGCAAACCATATATGACTGTCTATGGCATACAATAGGGCTTAAAATGGTAGCTGTTGCTATTATATTTTACAGTACTAATTAAAAAGAATTTTAAATTCTGGATAAGATAGAGGGCACCTTGTGTTTAATTCTCACTTGAATTTAAAGTAACTTTCCCTAAGCCCCTGTGAGATGATGGGGTTAAAATTTCATAGCGTATCCTCTGAAAGGATGCTTTACTGACGCAGGTGAATGCATTTCTGAGGAGCCTTCTATTTTCTGAGATGAAAGAAGCATTGAATTCAGATAACGCAATTGGACATGTCTGTTTTTGATTGTTGATAAATATTTCATTTTACATTTTAAATTCATATGGGCCACAAAATCATTGAAGATGAAAAAGAATGCAAGACTAGGCCATCCTTTTGCAGGATTGTTTCTTAGAACGTACTTGTTCTCGTTTTGTTCAATTGAGATTGAAGTACCTTGGCAGCTGGACCCTGACAGCTACTTCACAGCTGTAGAGAGCACACTATGTGGGTGAATTTCTTTTTCCCCAGTGAGAGAGTCTAAAATATCCTCCTTCTAGGATGAACTAAAAAACAATCATTACTTACCTAGCTGCAGGCTTGATTTTTTATCTCAAAAATATCATATTTGGGCTACCAATGTTACATGTCTACATGTCTTGCATTAGAATGAAGAGATGTGTAGCTGTTTCATTATATTTTATACTTTATGGCAAAGTACTACCACATCTTGGAGCTAATTACAGGGTGGGATTTTAATATAGACATGAAAATGACATTTGATGAGGAGAATTCAGAAAGCAAGTGAAAATGGCTAAAAGCACAAATGTTTACATGATTGTATTACTGTCCCTGATGTAGTCAGTTTCTGTAGGGTTGAGCCTTCCTCTCTCTAAATTTCAATTATATTATTAGCAGTGGGCCATCTTCACAGTAATTGGTACAATCACTTTATCTAATGGAGTATTTTTCATCTAATTGACTCCAGATTTATCATACAAATGTCAAAGCCAAGTTTTCCTATAATAACCTATTATCTCTGCAGTTCTGGCTCAGTGTACCCAACAAGAAATGACATAATGATCATTTTTGGGCAAGTGAAGGAGAGCAACTTAATTTTGTTACCTCTGATGAAAAAGGACAGCCACTTTGGTAAAAGAAGAAACTTTTAATATGCTCACTTAATTTGGCAGCATTTCTAATTCACAAGATTTCACTTTGTCCTACTCTGTACATAGGATGAATATTCTTGTTAAGAGAGGTGAGAGCATTAAGGAGGCAGTAGGATAGACAGGAACAAGGAATAGGACTAGGAGCGGGAGGTCTGGATGCAGCTCTGAAGCTGGATGATTTTGAACAAATCAACTCGTCTCCCTGGTTCTCATATATCAAATGAGAAGACAAGAATCATTGTTTCACAAACTTTGGTCATTTATGTACCCCCTTCAAGGCCTTTGCACTTTTATATACTAACTGTCCACTTTTTAACCTACTATATTTCGTTGTCTCAACTGACTCATAAAATATATATATATTTGAAAAGGAAACTTAAAATAACAAACACAAAAGCAGTCCGCTTATAATAAATGTAACCCTGAAATGAATAATTAAAAACCAAGTTAAAGGAGATACATTTGGGGACCAACAGTGAAAATCATATCAAGAATGATATTTCCATGATTGTATGATCACTTATGCAGTTTGCAATTTATACCACTAGCAGAATGCATAACACACTTAGAGAAACATTGGAATGGATAATTTTTGGGGTCCTTTTCTGCACTAAAAGTCCGTGATTGAGTTAAGGAAAGGCCCTTCTGGTATACATTTCAAAAGTACATTTCATCCTGTCTCAGAAATCTTTCTGAATCATTTATATGGAAAATGGGATATTCCTAGTCAAAAGGTGAATTATAACATACTACCTTGTTCTCCAGAGGAACCATAGAAAACATGGAGACTCATGGAAATGTAAAAATGAGAGATTAAATAGAAAAATAATATTATTTTTCTCTACAGAATATTAAATTTAATAAACTTAATAGGATACTAATTAAGACAAGAGTATAAAGTATAATATTATTTAGGTTATGCTTTTAAAATTGGCAATACCTTTGTCTATCTTAGGTCTGTGTACCAAGTTATTATATAGCTATGCTCATATAGAGAATGCACTTTTTTGCATGGTCTAAAAAGATTCAGATGAGTGTTGAATTAGAAGAAGGGATATGAGGAATCAGTGGAGGAAGGAATCCCACATTTATAGATGGAAGTGGGAAGTTCAAGATTCCTGGGTGATTTTGGCATAATTCCTCTGTAATTTCTTCATCTTGTCAATTTAGTTGTAAGCAGAATCACTGTATATCTAGTACTTGATTAGGTCCCTGGCTTCTAGCTGTTACTCTGAGTATTGTTTATAAAACACAGAGGAAAAAACCCCTGTTAAATCTATTGCTCTCTACCACTGGAAATAAAGGAACTTATAAAGAAAAGAACAAAAGAATTGTCTTCAGGGGCCAAATGAGGAATTTCCCATTTCCTTCTATTTTGTCTGCAACTGCAACCTGATGCTACAGAAAAAAGAACAAAGAAGGGAAACAGAAAGAAAGGAACAAAGAAAGGAAAAGACGGAAATTTGCCTATTTGCAGCTTTATCCACTGAAGTTCCTGACTAGAGACTTTTAGAAAAAAATACAGTGGAATTTTCTGAGTAATTACAAAAGTGATAAATTTACTAATAATAGATTTTACAGAAAAGAGAGATTGAAAGGCTTTTTCAAGTATAAGAAATACGTTTAGAATGGAAACAAGTGAAGAAGAACTTGATTATATTCAAGTTAGCAGTTTATAGCACTTATTACTGAAACCACATACTTTGACACATAAACACATACTTGCATTGTTCGTTTAATATTTTATGCCTATTTATTTTATTTAATATCACACTATTTAAAGTTGCTTGAGGACATAGATTGGATTCAGAGCAAGGCTTCATTGTAAACTCATGCATTGAAATTTCTCTTAGCTAAAAACACATAGCGGTAACATATTAACATTTAAAAAGAAAAAACTTTTAAAAGCCATAAATACATCTGTCTGGGTGGTCTAGGTTAGACTGCTGTAGAAAACAACACCAAAACCTCACTGGCTTAAAACAGAAAGATTTATTTGTTATTCACACTATATTCCCAGTGTGTGTTGATTCAGGGCTTTGCTCCATGATCTCCTCACCTTGACATCCAGGGGGATGGTAGGACTACTACTTGGAGCATTGCTAGTTGCTATGGCAGAGGGAAGAGGGCATGATGAATCATACACTAGCTCTTTACAGCTTCTACCTAAAGGAGACGCATGCCACATCCACTCATATTTTATTTACCAAAGCAAATCACAAGGCCATGTCCAAGGTAGAGAAGTAAAATCTTACCAAGTGCCTGGAAGGAAAAGTGGAACTATTTGTTAGATGGAAATTATTATTATTATTGTTATTATTATCATTATAGCCATGTTGAAATCAACACCACCTTGGCCCCAAAATTGAACAGAAATAAAAGGTGGTGTGCAGAGAATAGTTCTGAACTCCAGGGCCACAGGTAGAGAGAGTTAGCTAGGTGTTCAATTCTTTTGGGGTAAAAATGTCCACAAAAGCTATAAATGAGTGCTTAGGGGAGCAAAAGATCCCTGATACAGCCTAGTAGCTAGGATTTGAGATAAGCCACTGACTAGCTCAGTGACCCTGTCAATGATAACCCTCTTCAGGGATCAGGAATCCTATTGGATTGCCCGAGGGTCCCCTGAAGAATTGACCGAAGCAATAACCAGACATCTAGTCAGAGGTAGGTAAACATACAGAGTGAGGAAAAATACTCATATGCAAGATGAGTCTCCGAACCAAAGTTTCAACTTACTCACAGAAAATAAATGCTATGACAGCCATGAAAATTATCAAATAGAAAATAAACTCACCCTACTTGTAAAAGAACAAATTATTGTCTAAAAAAGTTTTTGTTTATTTAGGAGCTCCAACAAGATAAAAGAAAGCATAACATTTAAAAATAAAGCAGAGAAATAATGAACATGATTGGGCAGAAATGAAAAAAGACCATGTGGATATGAAGAAGAACCACTTTGAAATTTCACGAATGAAAAAATTAATCATTCAAATAAAAAACCCCAACATTTAGTATAAACTCAAGACTGGATACAGTTGAAAAATAATTGACTAATTAGAAGATAGCATTGAAAAATGTACCCAGAACATAGCACCATGATATAGAAAGATTTTTTAAAAAATATGAAAGAGTAGATAAGGGATATGGAAGCATAATTGAGAGACTTTAATATATGTTTAATAGGCTTTCAAAATAAGACACTAGAGGGAGTGGCAGAAAAAATATGAAAATAGCTGAAAATGTATCAGTATTATAAAAAAGTCAGTGTTCTCGGATAAAAGTGCATTTTGAGATCTAAGCAGAATAAATAAAAAAACCCTCAAATCTATGGACATTGTAATGAACTTGCAGATGTAGATAAATTGAAAATCTTAACGGCTGTCAGTGAGAAAAACAGATTACTTCAAAAAATGAAAATTAGACTAATAAGATACAACAATAAAAGACGCCAGAGGACAGTGTAGTCATATCTTCACATGTCTGAGGAGAACATAAATGTTAGTCTGAGAGTCAATATCTAGCTGCATTATCATTCAATACAGAGGGAGAAATAAAGACATTTACAGACCTATAAAGACTAAGAGTGCATTTGCTACCTGTGAGCCATTATTAGAAGACCTATTCAAGATGATATTTCAATAAGAATAAATTAATCTGGAAGGAAAGAGATTTATATTTTTAAAAAAGAGGGAAAGGGTCATAGTCCAGAAACATATTAACGTCTTTGTCAGGAAGATGACAGTATTTTAAGATTCAAGGGTAATAACAAAAAAAAACCAAAAGCACAATTTAGAAATTCTGTATCAGTAGGGCGAAAAAGAAAGGAAACATTATAAAAGAGAACACCTGTACCTTGGTTTATTTCAATCTCTCTCTTCTTCTTCTCCCCAAACATATATCATAAGAACTGAAAAAAACTTGCTAGATTAAATCAAATGTGAATTATGTTGAAATATATGAAAAAAATTGGAGTTGAAAATTGAGCTAACCATTATGTCAGGATCTGTCCTACTTTTTTTTTTTTTTTCCCCGAGATGGAGTCTTGCTCTGTCTCCCAGACTGGAGTGCAGTGGTGTAATCTTGGCTCACTGCAACCTCTGTCTCCTGGGTTCAAGCGATTCTCCTGCCTCAGACTCCCAAGTAGCTGGGATTACAGGTGCTCTTTGCCACCACGCCTGGCTAATTTTTGTGTTTTCAGTAAAGACAAGGTTTCACCATGTTGGCCAGGCTGGTCTCGAACTCCAGACCTCGTGATCCACCTGCCTTGGCCTCCCAAGATGTTGGGATTACAGGCACGAGCCACCGCTCCTGGCCAATCTGTTCTATTTTTTAGATACCCAAGATAAATACAGAAAAGCATAAATTATGTGACACTAGAAGCTAATTCAAATTTTTTTTGTCCTTAACCTTAGGGAAAATAAGAAAAACCACAAGAAAATAATTAGTATGTATTGAAAGCAGTAATTAGATTCAGGTCAATATAGGTTTTATCTAGTCACCTATAATTTTGACATTTCCATTTACCTCACTCTACTATGATAACCTGGCTACAAAATGCCAACTTTTAGGGAGAACAATTGTCAAAAGTTCAATCATCATTAACGCACGTAATGTACAAGGATAAAAATTGAATTCATATTTTGATAAATGTTTTTAGAGATAAGTTTTTGAAAGTCTAAAATAACAGGAAAAAAGTGTGGCTCTTAAATGTAATAAAAGCTTCCATTTAGTGTTAGTAACAAAGCATTTTTGGCATCATAGAGCTCATGCCAGAAAGCTGAGTTCTGATTTCAAGTTTTTGCTCGGTGACCAAGCAGCTATGTGAGTCGACAGAACTCATTTAGCTCATCAGGGTCTCCATATGCTTATGTCTAACATGAGGGGTTCAATTAGCTGAGCTCTGAGGTCCCTTGACGATTTCTTCTTCTTCTTCTTCTTTTTTTTTTTTTATTATACTTTAAGTTCTAGGGTACATGTACACAACGTGCAGTTTTGTTGCATATGTATATATGTGCCATGTTGGTGTGCCGCACCCATTAACTCGTCATTTACATTAGGTATATCTCCTAATGCTATCTCTCCCCACTACCCCCTCCCCACAATAGGACCCAGTGTGTGATGTTCCTCTTCCTGTGTCCAAGTGATCTCATTGTTCATTTCCCACCTATGAGTGAGAACATGTGGTGTTTGGTTTTCTGTTCTTGCGATAGTTTGCTGAGAATGATGGTTTCCAGCTGCATCCATGTTCCTACAAAGGACACGAACTCATCCTTTTTTATGGCTGCATAGTATTCCATGGTGTATATGTGCCACATTTTCTTAATCCAGTCTGTCACTGATGGACATTTGGGTTGATTCCAAGTCCTTGCTATTGTGAGAAGTGCTGCAATGAACATACGTGTGCATGTGTCTTTATAGCAGCATGATTTAGAATCCTTTGGGTATATCCCCAGTAATGGAATGGCTGGATCAAATGGTATTTCTAGTTCTAGATCCTTGAGGAATCACCACACTGTTTTCCACAATGGTTGAACTAGTTTACAGTCGCACCAATAGTATAAAAGTGTTCCTATTTCTCCACATCCTCTCCAGCACTTGTTTCCTGACTTTTTAATGATTGCCAATCTAAGTGATGTGAGATGGTATCTCATTGTGGTTTTGATTTGCATTTCTCTGATGGTGAGTGATGATGAGCATTTTTTCATGTGTCTGTTGGCTGTATGAATGTCTTCTTTTGAGAAGTGTCTGTTCATACCCCTTGCCCACTTTTTGATGGGGTTCTTTGTTTTTTTCTTGTAAATTTGTTTGAGTTCTTTGTAGGTTCTGGATATTAGCCCTTTGTCAGATGAGTAGATTCCAAACATTTTCTCCCATTCTGTAGGTTGCCTGTTCACTCTGATGGTAGTTTCTTTTGTTGTGCAGAAGCTCTTTAGTTTAATTAGATCCCATTTGTCAATTTGGGCTTTTGTTGCTGTTGCTTTTGGTGTTTTAGACATGAAGTCCTTGCCTATGCCTATGTCATGAATGGTATCACCTAGGTTTTCTTCTAGGGTTTTTCGGGTATTAGGTCTAACATTTAAGTCTCTAGTCCACCTTGAATTAATTTTCGTATAAGGAGTAAGGAAAGGGTCCAGTTTCAGTTTTCTACTTATGGTTAGCCAATTTTCCCAGCACCATTTATTAAATAGGGAATCCTTTCCCCATTTCTTGTTTTTCTGAGGTTTGTCAAAGATCAGATTGCTGTAGATGTGTGGTATTATTTCTGAGGACTCTGTTCTGTTCCGTTGGTCTATATCTCTGTTTTGGTACCAGTACCGTGCTGTTTTGGTTACTGTTGCCTTGTAGTATAGTTTGAAGTCAGGTAGCCTGATGACTCCAGCTTTGTTCTTTTGACTTAGGATTATCTTGGCAATGCGGGGTCTTTTTTGGTTCTAAATGAACTTTAAAGCAGTTTTTTCCAATTTTGTGAAGAAACTCATTGGTAGTTTGATGGGGATCGCATTGAATCTGTAAATTACCTTGGACAGTATGGCCATTTTCACAATATTGATTCTTCCTATCCATGAGCATCGTATGTTCTTCCATTTGTTTGTGTCCTCTTTTATTTCACTGAGCAGTGGTTTGTAGTTCTCCTTGAAGAGGTCCTTTACATCCCTTGTAAGTTGGATTCCTAGGTATTGTATTCTCTTTGAAGCAATTGTGAATGGAAGTTCATTCATGATTTGGCTCTCTGTTTGTCTGTTACTGGTGTATAAGAATGCTTGTGATTTTTGCACATTAATTTTGTATCCTGAAACTTTGCTGAAGTTTCTTATCAGCTTAAGGAGATTTTGGGCTGAGACAATGGGGTTTTCTAAATATACAATCATGTCATCTGCAAACAGGGACAATTTGACTTCTTCTTTTCCTAACTGAATACCCTTGATTTCTTTCTCTTGCCTGATTGCCCTAGCCAGAACTTCCAACACTATGTTGAATAGGAGTGGTGAGAGAGAGCATCCCTGTCTTGTGCCAGTTTTCAAAGGGAATGCTTCCAGATTTTTCCCATTCAGTATGATATTGGCTGTGGGTTTGTCATAAATAGCTCTTATTATTTTGAGATATGTTCTATCAATACCGAATTTATTGAGAGTTTTTAGCATGAAGGGCTGTTGAATTTTGTCAAAGGCCTTTTCTTTATCTATTGAGATAATCATGTGTTTTTTGTCTTTGGTTCTTTTTATATGCTGGATTATGTTTATTGATGTGCGTATGTTGAACCAGCCTTGCATCCCAGGGATGAAGCCCACTTGATCATGGTGGATAAGCTTTGTGATCCCTTTATTTTGAGTCTATGTGTGTCTCTGCATGTGAGATGGGTCTCCTGAATACAGCAAACTGATGGGTCTTGTCTCTATCCTATTTGCCAGTCTGTGTCTTTTAATTGGTCCATTTACATTTAAGATTAATATTGTTATGTGTGAACTTGATCCTGTCATTATGATATTAGCTGGTTATTTTGCCCGTTAGTTGATGCAGTTTCTTCCTAGCCTTGATGTTCTTTACATTTTGGCATGTTTTTGCAATGGCTGGTACCGGTTGTTCCTTTCCATGTTTAGTGCTTCCTTCAGGGTCTCTTGTAAGGCAGGCCTGGTGGTGACAAAATCTCTAAGCATTTGCTTATCTGTAAAGGATTTTATTTCTCCTTCACTTCTGAAACTTAGTTTGGCTGGATATGAAATTCTGGGTTTAAAATTCTTTTATTTAAGAAGGTTGAATATTGGCCCCCACTCTCTTCTGGCTTGTAGAGTTTCTGCCAAGAGGTCTGCTGTTAGTCTGATGGGCTTCCCTTTGTGGGTAACCCGACATTTCTCTCTGGCTGCCCTGAAGATTTTTTCCTTCATTTCAACTTTGGTGAATCTGGCAATTATGTGTCTTAGAATTGCTCTTCTCGAGGAGTATCTTTTTGGCCTTCTCTGTATTTCCTGAATTTGAATGTTGGCCTGCCCTACTAGGTTGGGGAAGTTCTCCTGGATGATATCCTGATGAGTGTTTTCCAACTTGGTTCCATTTTCCCCGTCACTTTCAGGCACACCAATCAGACGTAGATTTGGTATTTTCACAGAATCCCATGTTTCTTAGAGGCTTTGTTCATTTCTTTTTACTCTTTTTTCTCTAAATTTCTCTTCTCTCTTCATTTCATTCATTTGATCATCAATTGCTGATTCTGTTTCTTCCAGTTGATCGAGTCGGTTACTGAAGCTTGTGCATTTGTCACGTATTTCTCGTGTCATGGTTTTCATCTCTATCAGTTCGTTTATGGTCTTCTCTGCGTTAATTATTCTAGTTATTCATTCTTCCATTCTTTTTTCAAGGTTTTTAGTTTCTTTGCGCTGGGTACCTAGTTCATTCTTTAGCTCTGAAAGGTTTGATTGACTGAAGTCTTCTTCTCTCAACTTGTCAAAGTCGTTCTCTATCCAGCTTTGTTCCATTGCTGGTGATGAGCTATGTTCCTTTGGAGGGGGAGATGTGCTCTGATTTTTTGAATTTCCAGCTTTTCTGCCCTGCTTTTTCCCTATCTTTGTGGTTTTATCTGCCTTTGGTCTTTGATGATGGTGATGTACTGATGAGGTTTTGGTGTCAGTATCCTTTCTGTTTGTTAGTTTTCCTTCTAACAGTCAGGATCCTCAGCTGCAGGTCTGTTGGAGTTTGCTTGAGGTCTACTCCAGACCCTGTTTGCCTGGGTTTCAGCAGTGGGGGCTGCAGAGGATACAATATTGCTGAACAGCGAGTGTTGCTGTCTGATTCTTGCTATGGAAGCTTCGTCTCACAGGTATACCCAGCTGTGTGAGGTGTGAGGTGTTGGTCTGCACCTAGTGGGAGATGTCTTCCAGTTAGTCTACTCAGGGGTCAGGGACCCACTTGAGCAGGCAGTCTGTCCATTCTCAGATCTCAACTCGGTGCTGGGAGAACCACTACTCTCTTCAAAGCTGTCAGACAGGGACATTTACATCTGCAGAGGTTTCTGCTGCTTTTGGTTTAGCTATGCCCTGCCCCCAGAGGTGGAGTCTATAGAGGCAGGCAGGCCTCCTTGAGCTGTGGTGGGCTTCACCCAATTCGAGCTTTCCAGGGTCTTTGTTTACCTACTTAAGCCTCAGCAATGGTGGGTGCCCCTCCCCCAGCCTTGCTGCTGCCTTGCAGTTAGATCTCAGACTGCTATGCTAGCAATGAGGGAGGCTACGTGGGCATGGGACCCTCTGGGCCAGGTGTGGGATATAATCTCCTGGTGTGCCATTTGCTAAGACCCTTGGTAAAGCACAGTATTAGGGTGGGAGTTACCTGATTTTCCAGGTGTTGCGTGTCTGTTTCCCTTGGCTAGGAAAAGGAATTCCCTTCCCTCTTGTGCTTTTCAGGTGAGGTGATGCTGTGCCCTGCTTCAGCTCTCACTGGGCTGTACCTGCTGACCAGCACCGACTGTCTGACATGCCCCAGTGAGGCAAATCCGGTACCTGAGTTGAAAATGCAGAAATCATCTGTCTTCTGTGTCGCTCAGGCTGGGAGCTGGAGACTGGAGCTGTTCCTATTCGGCCACTTGGGCGCCGCCTCTGAATCATCTTGATGTTAGTGGATGTTCATTGATGTCTAGGTATTGAAGAGTCATGTATTTATCGTAATCTTCACAGTCTGGGCTTGTCTGTACTGATCCTTCTTTGGAAGGCTTTCCAAGTATTAAAAGGGAATTGAGTGTTGTTATCTAAGTCTTCGGTTATTGTAGCCATATGTGCATTAGAGGGCATCCCAAGCCTTGTAACACTGTGACTTTTGTAGACTCACAGAATGACCACCTTGGCAGTGTTGGATATGATCCAGGAGGATTCCTTGGATTACCAGTCAGAAACTCTTGTTCTCTTTCCTTCTTTTTCCCTAAACAAAGTCTCTCTCTCTCTCTCTCTCTCTCTGCTGAGCTGTCTGGTGCTGGGGGAGTGGCAACTCAAGTATCTGTGACCACCACAACTGGGACTGTGCTGGTTCAGACCCAAAGCCAGTACAGCTCTCGGTCTCGCCCAAGGCCTGTTGTATCAATTGCTTGACTACTGCCTATGTTAGATTAAGTTCCTAGGGCTCTATAATGAGCAGGTTGTGAAGCCAGCTAGGCTTGTGTCTTTCCCTTCAGGGCAGTGAGTTCCCCTTAGTCCCAGGTGGGTCCAGAGATGAGTCAGAAACCTTACTAATCTTCCCGGTGCTATTCTATTACAGCTGAGCTTGCACCCAAGTCACAAGACAAAGTCCTTTCCACTCTTCCCTCCTCTTTCCATAAGCAGAGGTGTCTTTCCGCATGGCCACCACTGCCCCAGGCCCATGACAGGTACCTCCTGGCTACCACCAATATTCACTCAAGGCCACGTGCTCTTCAGTTAGCTTGTGGTTTGGGAATCTGCCTTCAGGGCACTTGGTTCCTCTCTGACCTGGGTCAAGCCCAGAAATGCCATCCAAGGACCAAGGCCTGGGTTTGGGGAGTACCAGAGCCCACTTGCTTCACTACCCCACTGTGGCTGAGCTGGTACCTGAGTTGCAAGGCAGAGTACCCTTTTATCTTTCCTCTCCTTTTCTCAAGCAGGAGTCTCTCCCCATCTCTACCACACCTTGGAATGTGTTGAGTTACACCTGATGCCAGCAAGTCTCCGAGTCTCACCTACCTCCCACGGTATATACTACCTTGTTACTACTGCTGATAATTCAGGGCCCAAAGAATCTTTACTCAGCAGGTGATAATGCTACCAGGACTGGGTCCTTCCTTTCAAGGTAACAGGTCCTTCTGGGCCAGGGTATGTCCAGAAATGTCATCTGGGAGCTAGGGCTTGAAATGGGGGCCTCAGGACTCCACCTGGTACCCTATCCTACTGTGGCTTAGCTGGTACCTAAGTCAGAAGACAATGTCCTCTTCATGAAATCTCCTTTCCTCCCTCCTCAAGTAGAAGGAAGGATTCTCTCCTGGAGCTGTGAACTGTTGCTTGGAGCTCGGGGAGGGGTGGTGCAAGCACATCTTGATCACCCTGGCTGGTATCTCACTAGATTGCATGTCCCCTAAGTCTACTGATTCCGAGTTCAGCACAGCATCTGGATTTGCCCAGGAATTACAGTCCTTGTGGCTTAGACTGCCTTTTGAGTTTATTTAGGACCCAAGAGCCCTTGACTTGCAGTACTGAGGCTTGCCAAAACTCAGATTCTGACCACTGAGATTGGTGATCCCCTCTGGCTAGGGCTGGTCTAAATGCTCCCTCTATGTGTGCTGGCTGAGTTCTGCCCTGTGTTGCTTTCCACTTTGGCAGGGTAGCACTGAGTTACAATGCAAATTCCCATAATCATTGCACTCTTCTTCCCCTAAGCACACAGATTCTCTCTCCATGCATGCAGCTGCTACCCAGGATAGGAGTGGGGTTAGGGGATAGGGGAGGGGTGACATTGGCAATTCGAGACTTTCTTTCCTACTCTCTTCAGTGTCTTTCTCAGTGATAGAAAGTTAAAACCATGAGTGGTCACTCATATAATTTTTGGTTCCTATGAAGGTGCTTTTGTTATGCCCAGACCGTTTGTTCCCCAAAGAAGACCACCAGAGTCCAGTGTCAAAGCCAAGCGGCAAGGATCTTTACTACAAGTTCGAACCT
This sequence comes from Chlorocebus sabaeus, assembly GCF_047675955.1. Classification (NCBI taxonomy): domain Eukaryota; kingdom Metazoa; phylum Chordata; class Mammalia; order Primates; family Cercopithecidae; genus Chlorocebus; species Chlorocebus sabaeus. The sequence goes on from NC_132918.1 coordinate 12,915,032, forward strand.
GGTCCCTCCATTCCACAGCATACAAGAGGGCCCTGAACAATGCGAGTGTTTGCTTTTTATAGCCCGAAAGTTACAGGGGAACAAAGAAATTCTTTTGGTTCCCGCGCTTTCAGTAAAACCTTGAATGGCTGTCTCCTTATCGGAGACTTTCCAGGTGGTGTTTGTACTGGGCTCAGGGAGTTTGAGAGATATATGGCGATATGTGGTGGGATGGGAGGATGGGATGTGTTTGTACTGGGCTCAGGGAGTTTGAGAGATATATGGCGATATGTGGTGGGATGGGAGGATGGGATGTGTTTGTACTGGGCTCAGGGAGTTTTGAGCCCGGGGCTGAGGAATGTGCCCAGCTCCTTTCACTTTTTTGTGTGGATAGTTGTTCAATGTGGTGTTATTGCTGGGAGGACAATTAGTAAAGGCTTCTATGTGGCCATCTTGCCCTGCCTCTGTGTTAAAGTTTGAGGTGAGAGATTGTGCAGAAGTCTGATAGTTACCTCCGCCCATTCCTTCCTGAATTCAGATTTTAGTTCAATGGAAAGAGCCATATTTCAAAATATTCTGGGCCTATGGTCTTATTTCCAAAACTCATACAATATAAATTTTTTAGTTTTAAACTGGGTTTTTGTCTGTAATCCTGGTCTACATTCTCATCTTATGCTGGGCTGAACAGATATCTCAAAATCCATTTGCCTTCTCCCTTAAACTCTAGAGCCTACCATGGATTGAAAACTAGTGAGTCAGAGACTAAATCCAGATGCTTTCACAGTTTAAAGACTAAATATTTGAAAACCTTTAAATAGGTGTGGATGATCTACTTCTCAAATCCCCTCATTTCCTATTGTCTTTCACTAGGAATACATTTAGATTCCTGTCTTGGCACCGGCAGGATTTGAATTTATAATGCAATGCTAGAACTGTCCAGGGAAACCATCCTCTGCATTCTAAGCCCTAGGCTTTTTAATACATGCTTCTTTTTCCTCTTTGGGGAAGCTTTCTCTGCCCTTCTTCCTTTCTGTGTTGTTTCACTGCCCTTTTGCATTTGCTCTGTTAAGGATCCTATGCCTACCTTTATATAGACTTTGTCTTCTTTATATGGCAATTATAGTGTTGGCTTGCCAGATACCTCTCTAGGGTCAAGACAACTCACACAGGCCACACTCCTCCCAAATTACATCTTTTCAGTTAGTTAAAATGTATATAGAAAGATAGAACAAATGTCTGCCAATTAGACTGTTACCTATTACCAAATGATGAGAAGTAAAAAAAACCTATTTATAATTTTTAAAGTTTCAATTTTGAAGTATTGCTAAACTTATAAAAAAGTTGCAAAACAAGTTATTGTATAGCCTTCACTTTTTCTAATGTTTAACATTTTGTATAATGATGTAACAATAATCAAAATCAGAAAGTTGACATTGGTACAATAGTATTAACTAAACTATAGATGTTATTTGAATTTTATCAGTATTCGCTCTAATGCCCTCTTTCTGTTCCCAGTATCTAATATAGGATATTGCATTGCATTTAGTTGTGTGTTTCCTTAGTTTTATTCAATCTATGAAAATTTTCTCTTTTTTGTTATCTTTCATGATCCTGATACTTTTGGAGTACTGGTAAGTTATTTTGTTGAATGTCTTTTAATTTGAGTTTACTTGTGTATTAGTTGAAGTTTTACATAAAAATACAACCAACAGCACATTGATGTGCATGTGCATACACACACACACCCCTACAAAAAGATTTATTAGAAGAAATGGACTCATACAGTTATGGAAGCTGGAAAGTCTAAAATCTGCAGAGCTGATTTCTCAGTTTGAGTCTGAAGGCTGGGAGCTGCTGTAGAATGAGAAAGAGCTAATGTTCCAGTTCAAAGGAAGAGTTGATAATCTAGTTTGAAGGCCATAAAGCAGGAGAATTCTTTCTTACTCAGGCAGGGTCAACCTTTGGTTCTATACAGACCTTTAACTGATTGAATGAGGGTCACCTACATTATGGAGGGAAATTTGCTTCCCTCCATTAAATTGACTCAATCTCTCAATTTAAATGCTAATCTCATCTAGAAACATCATCACAGAAACACCCAGAATAATGTATGACTAAATATCTGGGCACCCCATGGCCCAAGCAAGTGGATAAATACAATTAACAATCACAATCTGATATTTTCTCATGATGAGCTTGAGGTTCTGCCTTTATGGCAAGAATACAACAGAAATGACTTTTTTCATTCCCAGTATACATCAGGAGGTACTTGACGTGCTAATATGCTGCTATTGGAAATGTTATCCTTGATTACTTGTACCAAGCAATAAGGTGGTACTTGTTTTCCCCACTGTAATTTTAAATATCTTCATGGAAATTCTTTGTGACTATGCTAATATTTTGTTTCTTCTCAAACTTTTGCCTACTTGGAGAGTGGTATTTAGAAATCAAAATCTGGGTACTAGCTGTGCTTATTGCTACTGAGGTGGCATTGTCCTAAGGCATATATATCTCTCTTTATAGTAATAAGAAAGTATCTCTCAATTTCTATTTTCCTGACTATTTTAATTATGAATGGGCCTTGAATTTTGTCTAACACTTTCTCAGCATCTATGGAGGTAATCATATCATTTGTTTCCTGGGTTTATTAATATCTTATATATTAATACATTTTCTTATATTGAACCTATCTAATGTTCCTGAAATAAACCTGACTTGGTCACAGTGTATTTTTAATGTGGTACTGAAATGGATTTGTTAATATTTTATTTAGTATTTTTGGATTGGTATTCATGAATGTTACTGATTGTTAGTTTAAAAAAATACTTTATTTGGTTTTGGTATAAGTTACACTTGCTTCATAAAAGGAGTTACAGAGTTCCTTTCTTTGTAATACTCTGCACTGGAAATATCTGACATTGACAAGTTTGGAGATTTGGGTCTTTTTCTATTTTTGAAACATTTTCTTATAGTTTTAAATATTAGCACTCTTCCATTTTTTATTTATCTTCTTAGAGACTCTGATAATTGGAATATTATTCCTTCTTTGCCTGTCTTCCATTCATAGTACTTTCTCTCTGATTTTTTTTTTACCTCTTTCTTTATGTTATTTTTAACTTTTCGATTATTTCTTCTCATCCAAATACTGACCAGGTTTGATCCTGCTTAGCTTCTGAAATCAGATGAGATTGAGCACTTTCAGGGTGGTCTGGCTGTAACCATTTTGGTTATTTTCTGTCTTTCTTTTATGTCTCATATTAAAAATATAATTTCAGTTTATTCTCTCTTTGGCACCCTGTAATTTATTCTTTATTATCTGAAATATTTTCAACTTTTTCTTAGTTATTTCCTGAGTTCAATTAGTTCTCATTTCATTTTGCTTTGCTTTTTATTTTCTTTTTTGTTCATTTCTGTGAGTTTTGAATTTCTGATTTAAGGTGGTTTTTTATATCTTCAAATGCTTGAGCATACTTAATTATTTTAGGTTATTGGCTTAAAGTTTTCTTCTGCTCCCTGATTTTTTGGGGGTACATTTTCTTCTGTTTATATATATGTATTAAAATACTATTTTGTTAAGATCTTTGTATGGATTTTATTTCCCCTTTGTTCATTTTTTATGGTATTGAGGTAATTTTACAAGATTCTTAGTTCAATGGCACCCTTTTCTGTCAGTATAGCACAGTCTAGATACTTCAGTAGGGTTTTCTGTTCATGTATTTGCTTATTTCATTGGTGGGGAAAGGTGGGTGAGTCCTCACATCTTACAGTTTAATTGTGCTAAGACCCTAAACTTCCCCTTGTTTTCTGTTTTCACTTTAGTATCTCTATCAGGCAGGGCTCTCCAGAGGAAAAGATAAACAGATTAACAGGATGTAGATAGATAGATAGATAGATAGATAGATAGATAGATAGATAGATAGATGGATTTTAAGGAATTGGTCAGTGTGATTGTGGAAGCTTGGTGAGTCTAAAATCTGATGGGGATGGCTGGCAGGCTGCAAACCCAGGAAGAGTTGTAGTTCAAGCCCAAGGGCACTCTGTTGGAAGAATTCCTTCTTGTTTGAGGGAGACCAGTCTTCATTTTATGAAAGCCTTCAGCTGATTGGATGAGGTTCACCCACACTATGGGTGGTAATATGTATTGAAAGTCCAGTTATTTAAATGTTAACCATATCCAAAAAACTTCATAGAACATCTAGAATAGTTTTTGATCAAATATCTGAGCATGTGGCCCAGCTAAGTTGATACATAAAATTAACCATCATACTATCCAATTACCAAAGGATATCTGTAGCTTCTGTTTTGTTTTTTCCTACTTCTACCCCCTAAATTATGCATTTGGAAGAGTGACCCTTTAAGTCACTTCAAGTGTCTGTTCTTTAAATTATGCTACTCCTTTACATGACACACCTTTCAGCATACATAGAGACCTCTTCCTTGTAGTTCATGCCCTGATCTTCCCAGACACTTTTTCAGTATTTACAGATTTAGTGTGGACTTATTTTTTAATGGTCTCTTTGCCTCCCTATAGTGTCTCTTTTCCATTCTATTAGGCTACTCCAGAGACACAGAATCTCTCTTCCCCCCATTCTCTCTCTCCATATACATACACACATATGTATATACACTCTGCATATATATATACATTCTGTATATATATATATGTGTATATGTGTGTGTGTTTATATGTATACAGACATTTGTCTATATATAGACAAAATGTTTCTGATAAAAGCGTTTCCTTACCTGAATATATATATATATATTTGCTATATATATATATATATATATTCTTTGAGTAAATAGGTATAGATTCTTAGGGCTGTGTGTGTGTGTATATATATATGTAAGAATATATACCTAAGATATCTATCTATTATCTATCTATCAATCAATTATAGAATTGGCTTATATGATTATGAAAGCTGAGAAGTCCAATAATCTGTAATCTACAAGCTGGAGAACCAGGGAAGCCAGTGACAGTTGAACTTTCTAGCCGGTCTGGCACTTGCATGTAGTCAGGCCCATACATGTTTCATTGAGTTAGCGTCACATAAAGTTGAATCTGGACACGTCTCAATTTTCCTGGTCTCTGTGATGACTTATTAAACGTGACTTCTCATATCATTTCCCTACCAATTCCCGTCTTCCCAAAGACTGATATTGTGACTCATTTTTTTTTGCCCACAGCTCCAACCAACTTTCTGGTTTGCTTTTAACCCTATTGAACTTTTACCTCCCTTATTTATTATGAATTGGATTTATGAGCAGCTGTTGGTCTTTTTCATAAGACTGAGACCACCTGTATCCACATTACTTAACTCTCAGAACTGATAACTATTTGTTCCAGGATATTCGTATGTAGGAAGGTAAGACTGCAGATCAATAAATAACATCATTGTTTACTTCAGGAAATTTCTGAAAACTAATTTGCTCTGGGAAATAATTTGCTCATCTGGGTAAATAGCTCTCCTATCTGGAAAATAGCACACCTGAGCAAGCAGCTTGCTTATCAAGCAACAGCTCACTTGTCAAGATTCCCTTCAAGACTCTTGCTTCAGATGTCCACCAATCTGAAACTATTATGTCACACATCTCGCCTAATCCCTGTTTTGTGCCTTGCAAACCTGCGTGAATTGCTTGAGCCTACACCCCAAGATCTATAAATATGCTTCCCAGCCCACCTCTTCCTGAGACACTATTGAGACTCTGTCAGGGTGGTATTGCTAAAGTAGGTCTAACAAACTTAGCATTCTTTGATCAACAAGTTTTCTTGTGGCCTTTTGGGAGAATCAATAGGTGATATTAGGTAAATATCTCATCTGACCCAGCCTACCCATATTGATGTTACACACTACGTTAGGTCTTATGTAGTTGTATTTGATTAAAAATACAAAGTTATTTTCTGTCTCTGGCGTGGGATGCTTAAAAGAAGAGGATAAAAATTGGTTTTTATTCAAAACATTTATACATATGTTAGTAGTTCTTAAGCATGGTGGTTGGGAGCGGTGGTGGTGAGGAAGGTGGGGAATAAAAAAATAAAGTGATGGAGACTTGGCATTTGATTCACCTGTGGGAGAGTTTCAAATTATACCCTTGCAGGTTCTGATAATCAATCCTTTTGCCCATCCTCCTCCTCCAGTTGGAAGCAAGAACTAGTAGTTTAGATACTTGTTCTACCTAACAAGGTGAATAAGAGAATGGAGGCCATTGTCTATTAATTAACGAGTAAATATGCAAATAATTAAGGCAAAGATGTCATGTTAAGTATATTATCCAGTATTGACCTTCTTTCTCACTTGATTTAGTCATTGTATAGAAGAAATAGTAGTTTTCCTTTATCTTCTATCGACTTATTTTTACATAGAAGAACCAAAGCATATTTGGCATCAGGCCCAGAGGGGCATACAGTTACGCCAGAGAAATAAAAAAGTGAGGCAAGATTTCTACAAATCAATCCTTAGTTATTTTGGAAATGTTTTTAGTCGAGCTCTGGCATGAGGATTTTTTTCTTCTTAAATATAGAAATTGGTATTGCCTTATAACATGCTCATCCAAAATTTTGTTTAAAAATGTTTCTTTTAGTCTATTGAGGAAATTTTTATTTTCTTACTTGATATGAAAACATTTTCCTTATAAGATTAGAAAGAGTTCATAAAGGAGGTAAGATTTTTATTTTAGCCAGCTGGTGAGCGAGGACTGACAGGATTTCTCAGCTGGAGTGGAGTGATGAAGAAAAGAAAGAGAAATCTATAACCATATGTCTGGCTGCCATTTCTACCTGAAAGATGCTATGTGTAGCAACCCCTAACGATGTCCTCTTTTCTCTCTCTGGGATTTTTGGTAATGATTTATGAATTTAATATAGACTTTTCATTCTCTTTCATGGTTCCATTGTTGTAATTGTTTTTTCCTCTAGGTCTTCTTTGCTGACAAAAATTTTCATAGCTCTTATATTGTTTGCTTTTGATATTTAGTCTTCCCAAAGTTCATTTTCAAATCTATCACAGAGTTTATAGATGTTCACTTTTCTAAGACATTTAACATTTAAATTTAAATAATCCCTTCAGTCTTTAGTCATACTGGTGTTGGACACATTACTAAAGTTATACCATAGAAGAGTTCTATACAGGATTTAAGGAATTGTTAAGGAAAAAAGTTGATTGTAGTCTTTGTATTAAATGAAATATGGGGAAGAAATCACAACAATCAAGGCTTGTTTTGAAAGAGGGCTCTACTGCTGTGATAAATTCAATTCTGCCCTTGCTTTATTTGCACTGCTCCCCAAGACCTTCCTCTTAAATCTACAAATAAGTCAGAAAGGATTATTTTTAGACTCCATGTAATATTACTTGACAGGGATACATTATTTAAATTTAGTAGAAGGAAATGTTTTATGGGCCATGTGTGGTGACTCACACATGTAATCTTAGTGATTTGGGAGGCCACGGTGAAAGGATTGCTTGGGCCCAGGTATTGGAGACCAGCCTGGACAACATAGTGAGACCCCGTCTCTATTAATAAAACCAAAACAAAAGTTATATGCATGTCAGGGTTTTTTGGGGGAAATTAAATTAGAACCCATTTTGCAATTGTATCATTTAGGCCAGTCAGGCAGAAAAAAATATGCTTTCTTAAAAAAATAATTCTAGGTATAGTTGTTATGTAGGGTTCATTCATTCTAGATACTCCTATACAATAATGAGTAGGAGGGAGTTCTTAGACTATGCTTTATAATATGATATCAAAGTATTTCTTGACTCATCTCTCTCAAACACCAAATCTAATCCATCAGCAAATACTGTTAGTTCTACTTACAATATTCTTTATGTTTTCTTCACTCCACCATTCTCACTGTACTTTGAACATCTCATCTGGACAATTGCAACAGCCTCTTAACAGGTCAGTTTGTTTCTGCCATAGACTATTTATTCTTCACACAGTAACCAGAGTGATCCATTTGAAATGAAAGTAAGTTTGTATCACTTCTCTGCTCAAAACTAGCCAATGGCTTTCTTTAGATAAGAAATAAAATTGAAGGCCTTTTTCTACCGTGACTCCAAGGGCACCGTCATCACCCCAGGCTCCTGCCTGGCTCCCATTTCCCAGCAGAATAGGCAGTTCTCCTTGCCTATTCTACTCCGGCTCCACCAGCCCATTGCTGCTCTTAGAAGACATAGTTTCTGGGGTTTTGCAATTGCTAGTCTCAGCCTGGGATGTTCTTTTCTGAGACACTGGCATGTTTTCTCTCAATTTCTTCAGATTTCTGCTTCAATGTCACTTCATCCTAGAGGTCTTACCTGACCACTCTCTCAAGCAGCATCCTCATGCCTTGCTGTCCCCTTGACCTGCATGAAGTATTCACTTATTGCCATCTGGACATTTTCTACTTACCTGTTTATTGTCTATCCCCTCCTCGACATTAGCATGTCAGCTTCATGAGTTCTAGAGCACATCTGTTTTGTTTATTGCTCTGTTCCAAGATCAATAATGGTGCATAACCTACAGTTAGGTACACAATAAATATTTATTTATTTATATAAATATGAGAATGATCATTTGACTATGCATAGGTTCTGTAATGACCCAAATCCAGGATTTACTATGAACAGTTATGAGTATAGAGTATGTTATCCTATTATTCTCTCATTCCTTCTCACTGGCAGAACCAATTATTTTGTGTTAATTGATGGGGCTGCTTGTTCAGGGATATGCTCTTGCTTGTGTTTTTGTAATAAGCAGGGTACTTCTTACTCTAGGATCATTGACATAATATTAAATCTCGTTTTCTCTTGAATCTAAGCTTACTTTATTTTGTAACTGTTAGAATTAATATTCTCTTCTGCTGATATTATCTTCTCTATTTGAAAAATAATGTTTTTGGTATGTTGTAATGATGAGTTTTTTCCTTTTTAAGAATAATATTGGTTGTGTGCTTTTTCAGAGGCATTATAAAAGACACACGCTATTTTAGAAAATTTGGAAAACCCAGAAATATATTTTAGAAAATTAAGTATTATCCTTGTGATTTAGTATCTGTCTAGGAGTTGTAGCCAGTGCTTCTGGGCATACGGTAGGATTACACTTGCCTACTCTTTTTGAAGTCAGTTTTGGCCATGTGATTTGCTTTGCCAATGAAATGTGGGTGGCAGTGACATGTATCCCTTTCGGGTATAAGTTTCAGAGCTGTGCACAATTCACCACAGTCTTTTCTTTGGTCTCAGTGATCACGGAAGGATGCGTGGAGATGAAGCCTCTGTCAGTGTGGGTTGCTGTTTGACTCCATGATCAGAGACTCTCTGCCCACCTATGTAAGCAAGAATTGAACTTTCCTTAGTAAAAGCTGCTGAGAACTTGGGATGTTTGTTACCATTGCACAAGGTAGTCTGTGCTACTGATATAAGAATTATAAGAAAGACATGGTCATTTGGAAACTACAGAATTATGTAAAAATGAAAACAGAAATCAATGATTGCCCCAGTATCTTGGTATATATCCCCTGTTTTTTTTTTTTTTTTATAAATTTATGTATGTGCCTGTTTGTATAATTTGAAAAAATGTGATTATTCTCCAACTATTCTTTTTTGATCTGTTTTCTCACTCACTAGTAGTAAAAGATTTTATGTCATTTAAGATCCTTCTACAACCTGAATTTTAATGGCTACATAATAGTATATCATTCTGTCTTGCTTATGAATCTACTCACTCTGTGTGCTGTTTGTGGGAAGATTTCTTTCTATGGCCACTTGGTAGGTAAAGGCTTCTCTCCCTGGAGACCTTACTAACAAGGAATGTTCCATTTATGCTGCACTGTGACACCTCTTAACCAATACTATTAAACATTCTCCAGGTGTCAATAGCTCAGACATCATCATTCACTCATTTAATGCTTACTATTAAATAGGTTACATCATACAATTAAAATACTCTGCAGTAAATCATTTCTGAAGGCAAGTAATTATTTGGTAATATTAATAAACAGTTCTAATTTCTTATAAATAACATTTTTATGTATTAGGTTTTCTTACAGTGGGCCACAGCTGTTGTAACCAATATCCATACATTAATGTTTTATAACTCAGTGCTATTATTATGATACAATAATGGTTTGCCATTTAAAGCTTAAAGCAATAAATGGAAAATGCCAAGTTGTATGTAACAGTGTCTTCTACTTCAGTCCTTGGGAATTCATTTCAGGAGCTTTGGAACAGAGTGGAGTAATTTTGGTTCTACCAAATTCATTTCTGTATTTTTACTTTTTAAAACTTATTATTTTAAAAAAGATAATTCATAGTTACTATTGCAAAAGGATGACTGTTAACATTTAAGATTTTGGCCTAAATTCAGTTTGTTAAAATATTAAGAGGACAATAGTTCCACTCTATATTTTCTGATACCATATTTTTATCTCTTTTATTGTGGAATGATTTTGACATACTACAATATTTACCTAAAAATTTTATTTTTAGCATAAAATCCTCAATAAAACTAACAAATGGTTTATATATCAGATTTTCAGCTAGTTACTTGTCTTATCTTTGACATGTAGGATTTAATGATATTATCATCAAATAAAAAACAGTGGAATTCGTAACTAAGAGCCTGGTTTCTTTTAATTCTTTTTACCCACTTTATGATTTAAAACAGGGTATCTAGTAGGCAGTGCATAAAATATCAAATTTCTTTAATGGGGTTCCTATTCTCTGCCTATCTCACAAAGAACTTTATAGTGTATACAGTTTTTGTTGTTTTCATAGTTTCCTTTCTGTGGCCCCAAGTATAGCATGTCCTCATCAGCAGTCTTCAAAGTGTCAAAATGGTTTTGAAAAAGGAGGATGACCCTCTGACACTTTCTCTACCATGTTTTTTATTACACATTGTCACTTGACCCCAAACCTCTGCTGCTTGTGTTGAAAGCGGGTGAAGACAGAGACAGCTGTGCCTGATGAGAACCCCAGAGACAGAAGAAGGTGGCGCCCACAGTGAGCGCCTTGCTGGGGGAGGGACATGTGAGGGCGAGTGCAGTGTGTGCTTCATGACAGCCTTCTGTGGAGGGATTACATTTTAGGAAGAAAGTAGAAGGCACTTTTTCCATGGAGGTGGAGACTCTACATGAGGAGGTAGTAATAACTGAGGTATATACAATAATTTGACCAAATCCTCATAAAGATGTGATCAGTATATACATTTAATTTGTCTAAAAAAGAAAAAGGAAAAATTTCTAAACTCTAATCAGTGACTGTTCTTTATTTACTGTGTGCAATATTTGATTCATCAACATTATAATTTAGGAGTATGAACATTCCATTGTAACGTGTCTATTTCATTCTCATGCCTGGGATGTTACTTACATGGATCTTCTATAAGTTGTGAGACAGGCATTGTGGAAACAGTAAACTCCCTGGTAATTATCATTAGACAGAGTCCTGTGACTTGCTGTCCTTTCCTTTCCTCAATTTATGATACATCTGACCCTCTAAGTGAGGATGTGAGAATATATGAATTAGATATGGATGCTAACAGGAAACTGTTTGCAGCCACTGAAGGGAAGGTATAAGAGTGAGTTTGTGCTCTGAAGTGGGCTAGTGTAGCTTTATATGTCTGTGACAATGCCTCTTCTCAGAAGAGTGGAAAAATTCCCAGAATTTTTTAAAGAACTTTTGGAGTGACAATGATACTCTAAAGGGTGGTAGCTTTTTGGAAGGGCCTCTTAAGCATTTCATTGTCATCCTAAATCCTTGAGCCGGACTGACTTGAATAAACCTCATTGTCTCTATCTCTTCCAGGTCCTAAGTCACCCCAGGGAGAGTCCTGTGTGCCTTCCACGCTACCTGCAATCATCCTTTCCCAGTGGGGAGCGTGCCATCTTCTGGTATTGGCAGAGAGTTTTGTGGTCTACCATGTTTTTCCTGGATGTTACAGTGAGTGTGCCGAAAACTGCATGTAAATCTATAGCTTGTCTTATTTGGGCTACACCCTGACTCTAAAACTCTGGATCTATCCAGGGCATTGTTACGCATGTGAATGCATGCCTATGTTAGTTCATGCCCTCTTAGGAGTAAACACTAAGGTAGGATTAGACTTGCAAGAGGTTTATTGGGTAATATACCTATGAAGGATAAAGGTGAGAGGTTAGGAGAAGACAAGGGAAGTTGTCAGACTGAAGTGCTGGTCTGCCACCTGAGAAAAGAGAGAAAGGAGAAAGGATTGGGTACGACCCTCAGCCCCCGGAGAAAGTTTCAGCCAATGGAGAGTCCCTATGCCAAAGGCATATATTGTAGGAGTCCTCTCTGGGCAAGAATTGCCCATTTAATGTACTACTGTGCTCATTCATGGGCTGGGAGCAACCTGGGGGAGGTATGGTATGAATACTGCAGTGGATCCCAAGGTGTGGCACATGGAGGCTGTCAATCAGCCACACTCCCTACAGCAGGTTCTCCTGCAGGGAGAACACACACCTCCATGCCCCACCTATCACTGCCACAGAAACATTTTGAAGAGCTTAAATTTTAGCCTAAATTTAAGGAGGCAGCTTGGTGTGGGGGCTGTTGTTCTTGGTTGAAAATCTAGATCCATCATTTGTTAGTTAGGAAGAAGTACCTATACCTCTTGAGCCTTAGTTTTTTTTCATTTAGAAAATGAAGTTAATAATGGTCATACAGCAGTGTTGCTGAGTTGATTAAATAATTTGTGATGTGACAGTTCCTAGCAGGTATTTGTTGCTCTGATATTTTTCTCTTATTTCTCTCCCATTCTTTCAACCCTTTCTATTTATTTCTTGCCTGTCTGCCTCTCCCCTTCCCTTCCCTTCCCTTCCCTTCCCTTCCCTTCCCTTCCCTTCCCTCCCCTCCCCTCCCCTCTCCTCTCCTCCCCTCCCCTCCCCTCCCCTTCCCTTCCCTTCCCTTCCCTCCCCTCCCCTCCCCTCTCCTCCCCTCCCCTCCCCTCCCCTCCCCTTCCCTTCCCTTCCCTCCTTCTCTTTCTCCATCAGATTCAACATCCTCATTCTGAGTTTTAGAACCACCTACAAATCTACCCACACTATATTGTTAACCCGACCTTATTTGTACTCATCAAGCAGATTATTTTAGCAACTGATGTCTGTTTTCATGGAATTAGATATTCCATTACTTCTCAATTTCTGACTGCCATCTACAAATGAGTGATTTCTCCTCTTAAATTTTTTTGGACCCTACTCAATACTCATGCCTTGCAAAGTGCTTTTCTAACTTTTGAGGTCTCGTGTGGGTAAAAAGATTTCTATTTTCCTTCCATCTATTCTCAGAATTGTTTTTCACCCAGCTGTTCCAGTCACTGACAGGGAAAAACATAAATGAGGCAATGAAATTAATTATATTAACATGCATCTAGATTATGAATTCTTGATGTTAAGAGAGAACAAGTAAACTACTCTGGATCAAACTACAAGATAAAAAAGGAAAATTTAGAATTTCTGCCTCACATTTATGGAGAGAAATTTAAGGGATTTTTTTCAACTTAATTATTACAGTATGTCCCTTATCCTTTATGTTTCATACATTTGTGTATATATATAGATATATGTGTGTTTATGTGTGTGTGTGTACACTTTTTAATCCACAACTGGAATATGGAAGTTCAGAAAAAAATAAAGGTGAAAGACATCTTGACTTTTTGCTCTTCATCCTGTTGTTTTCCTGTTGCGTATACTCTGGATCCAACATAGGTTTTTGAGAACATTTCTATCTTAGCAATTGGAGAGCTAGCTTGATGTTTAGGAAATGGTTCACAGGGTATCATCAGGTATGTCAGAGAGGCTGGTCTGTACATAAACACACTATAATGAAATTAATCCTCAATTCATGCTAAGAATAACTCTGGGTCTACTTGTGAGTTAGGTGATGGAGAACTAGCTACCTGACCTCTTTAAGCTTTAATTCTTTTTTGGAAAAAATGGTTAGATCCACCCTCTCTCCTGCCTTATTGGGAAGGAACACTGCTTTTTTCATTGTGGATTATTGATCAATCAACCAATCACTCGATTTATAAATTAACTACCCAACAGATGTTTGTAGGTTACCTCTCATATATGTCATTTATAAACTGTGTTTTCTTTCCTGCTTATCTTAACAGGACTATGAGAACTTTACATGTATAAAATAATGTGTAAACTTTACATTCTGAACAAATGTAAGGCATTCTTATGATTAATGAAGAAGATACCTTTTTCCCTTTTTCATCTTAACCCCACACCTAAAGCCAAAGTCATTCACTCTCTGATGAGCACCCTGTATATATTAGAGATTTTCAGGGTACAGGTGGTCATAGTCTGCAACTTGGTTCCTCCATTTGCTTTGCATGGCACTTGCTAGTCTTAGCTCTTTACCACTAGCATTGTCTCTTGATACATGCACTATGGTGAATTCATCACTCCTAATGCTACTGTGGAATCTTTCTGATTAGCACAGCTCTCCAGCTACAATGTTACATACTCATTCCTTAAATACATCTGTTATCCAGGCACTTTGGGAACCACTTGGCCCAATCCTTCATGACCTCTTAGATTCTACCTTAGCCCCAGCCTGAGTGTCAGAGAATCAGAACATTTCCCAAAATATCTTTTAGACTAAAATGTTCTCATTGCTCTGTGTCCTGTTTAAAATGCAATGTTATCTGTAAGAAGTGTCCCACGAAACCATTGTTAAGTTTTAACATTTGAACTAGAATTGTTGTCAAGTTAGCCAGGCAGCCATCTTGATAAGGATTGAGGAAATTGGACATGAAAAATATGTGTTTTGAGAGGGTATCAAGAAGTGGTGACCACGGGAAGGCCTGTCAGAAAAACATCTAGCATATAGGAGATCTAGGTGGGGATCCATAAAAGAATTTCTTGAAAGAGATGCAATAGAAGAGAAAAAGGAATAGTGAAAAGGAGAGAGAGAAATGGAAATTCAAAAAGACAAGCAGGAGAGCCAATGTCCCTGAGTGCCCACAACACTTTATTATTATCTCTAATGTGGCAAGCATCTAACCCAGTTAGGATTACTCATACATGTTTCCATGTCATTTATAGAATGATAAGTTCCTGAGGACAAGGAAAATATCTTAATCACCTTTATTCTCAGTTCTTGATAGAGCATCTGGCAATATTTTAAGTACTTAATGTTATATTAGAAGAAAAACATTAATTTTGCATATGGCCAGTTCTGCCTCAGGACTCACAGTTCCTTGATTTATGGTAAATTTGATTCATGGTAAATGATATGGTTTGGCTGTATCGCCACCCAAGTCTCACCTTGAATTGTAATAATCCCCACATATCCAGGGTGGGGTCAGGTGGAGTTAATTGAAGCACGGGGGCTCTTTCCCCCATACTGTTCTCATGGTAGTGAATAAGTCTCATGAGATATGATGTTTTTATGAATGAGAGTTCCCCTGCATAAGCTCTCTTGAATGCCACCATGCACCATGTAAGATATGCCTTTGCTTCTCCTTTGTCTTCTGCCATGATGGTGAGGTCTTCCCAGCCATGTGGAATTATGAGTCCACTAAACCTCTTTCCTTTATAAATTACCCAGTCTTGAGTATGTCTTTATTAGCAGTAGGAGAACAGATCAATACAGTAAATTAACTATTAAATATTTGATATGTGGTTGTATTAGTTTGTTTTCCCACTGCTATAACGAACCACCTGAGACTGGGTAATTTATAAAGAAAAGAGGTTTAATTGACTCACAGTTCCACAGACTGTACAGGAGGCATTGCTAGGGAGGCCTCAGGAAACTTACAATTATGGCAGAAAGCGAAGAGGAAGGGGCACATCTTACATGGTGGGAGCAGGAGATAGAGAGAGAGAGAACAAAGCGGGAAGTGCTGCATACTTTCAAGCAACCAGATCTCATGAGATCTTAGTATCACAGGAACAGCAACGGAGAAATCTGGCCCCATGATCCAATCACTTCCCGTGAGGTTTCTCCCCCAACATCAGGGATTACAGTTCAACAGGATATTTGGGTAGGGACACAGAGCCAAACCATATCAGTGGTTTATTATTTTAGTTATGCTAGAAAACAGCTTTCTACCTGATAATATAAGGGAAAGCGGTAGAAAATAAGACTAGCAAGAGACCGGGGTCGTGTTGGGGAGGACATTGAGCTTGCATTTAGTTTCTAATGGAATAAGGAGGAGTTACAAAAAAATTTTGCACAAAGAAGTGACAATAATAGCAGTAAAACTTAGAAATATTGGTGAGCCAGCATTTGGAAGCTTAATGGACTCATGTCAGATGATAAAAATGGCTTGAGGTAGAGCAGGATAAGTGAGGAATGTAAAGGAAGCTAGAAATGTGTGATTCTTCATAGATTAAAAGAGAAACAAGAGAAAGGCAATGAGTGAAAATGTCATAGAGGACTGGTGATACTAATATCAATAGAGAAGTCAGCAGTAAGAATGTTTAGAGGAAGAAGTTTCCTTGGTATAGAAAAGGAGCAGAACGGACTCACAGAAAAATGGTAGCTATGAGATGGACACCTTGGGTTTGAATTTCTGCTTTGATCTCGATCAAGTCACCTCTTAGAATCTCAGCTTCTGCAATTGTTACAAAAAATATGAGTTTGTACTAGAAGAGCTTTAAAATCCCTTCCAGTTCACCGCTGTAGATTCTTGAACCTTTCATAAGCTGCTCTATTATTTGGGTCTTGGAAGGAAACAAGATAGGGTAGATAGGCCATGACTCCAAAATTGAGTATAAGGCACTGGCAATTGATGCCTGTTTCTAACCACCACAGAAAAGAGGGCATGGTACCTTGCTGTTTGGGTTGCCTGCTGTGAGAATCAGTCTCATACCATCTCATCATTCCATGCCCTAGGACACTTTCTTTATCAATAGACTTACTGACCTGCGTGCTTTTTTGCTTTATTCTAGCAGTGATTCCCCAGGGTGACATGTAATGATGGGGATAGCTGTCCAGCTTGGCAACATTGACAGAGTATAGAGCTTCTGAAGGAGAGATGGATGCAGGGAGTTTGTCAGGACTTTGTTGGATACAGTTTGTGTATCCAGACTTCAGAATAAGTAGAACCAAGGTCACTAAAGAGAATGAGAATATTCTTTGAAGAAGAAATAGAGATGAAAGGACAAGGGAGAATATAAATAAATTTTAGGGCAATTTCCTTTCAATGGCTGTCTAGAAGAGAAAATGGAGGGCAGAATGAATTGATCAGAGGGCAGGAGCAGGATTGATTTGGAGGCAGAATGACAATGTGTGCAAGGCAGAAAGGCTGGCTTATTTACTGAGAGGTACTTAACTGCAAAAAGGCACAGAGCACTGACAAGGTTGCAGAGGTGCTGCATCAGGGCTCCAACCCTGGGGAACAGGGCACTATCTGGAGTGAGAGTCACAGTAGAGGCAATAAATAGAATTCTATCAATTCCAATCTGGTGCTGACATTAACCTAATTTTCTTGAAAAGTCACATCTTCTAATTTTATGAAATTGTGCTACAAGTGGGCAAGTGGGAGGCTTTGCTCTTACTTTCTCTTGGGAAGTGAGTTTCACTGTAATTGCTTTTTATTTTCATCGCTGAGTAAAATACTTTGGTGTCCCTTACCTACCAGTGCCCCAGGCTCTCATGTGGGCAACTGTTTTTAATTCTAATCAATAGGGGAATAAGCCCTGAGGAGTATATTTAGGGTTTTGAACTGATTGTGTCCCAAAATCAAGCAAAGCATTTCCAGATCTGCAATGTACTGCATAAATTCAATAGAAACTGCCATGCTCATTAACATCACTGCCTATTGTTATGGCCATGAACAAATTCTATCTTTCATTGCTCATTTTGATTCAGTTCTTTGACTTAATGATCCCCATCCCAGAGAGAAACTCCATTAGCATTTTCAGATGTCAATGTAAATGTAGGAAGAAAATGCTTTAGGACATGAAATAATCAGGCAAGTCACTGGACATCTTACTACTTGTAAAAAAATTTCAGAAGAAAAAGTTTCTATGGGATGGGAATAAAGCCCTAAAAAAACGCCAATTAAGGCTTCAGTTACTTATGTTTGTTTATTTTTATTCATTCTTTATCTTATTCTGAAAATAATTTGTGAAAACTTGCAACAATGCACATGCAATGAAATGGTAAAAAATAGTCCGGGCGCGGTGGCTCAAGCCTGTAATCTCAGCACTTTGGGAGGCCGAGACGGGCGGATCACGAGGTCAGGAGATCGAGACCATCCTGGCTAACATGGTAAAACCCCGTCTCTACTAAAAATACAAAAAGCTAGCTGGGCGAGGCGGCGGGCGCCTGTAGTCCCAGCTACTCGGGAGGCTGAGGCAGGAGAATGGCTTGAACCCGGGAGGCGGAGCTTGCAGTGATCTGAGATCCGGCCACTGCACTCCAGCCTGGGTGACAGAGCGAGACTCTGTCTCAAAAAATAAAAAAAGAAATGGTAAAAAGTAGAAGGGAGGTAAAAAATTAGCAAGAAAGATAAAATAATATGTTTATAACAACTATGATAAAGTTTCTAATTTGTGCTTTCTGGTAGATAAGGAAAGATAAAGTATACAATTGCTGGCTGATCCAATGTTATTAGAAAACTAAGCATTTTGTTTCTTAAAGGAATCAATTTTTTTTTCCTAGAAGTGTATTAATTAAAAAAAAAAGAGCATAACTTCATATGGAACTTTGTAAAGGGTCATTGAGTAATGTAATGTGTGATGGCCTAATATTTTTATAATGATTGCAGTTACAAATATCACATGTATCCTTCTGGCAGTGACCTTTGATAGAAGCCAAAGGAATATTAATAGTTGTAATATGGCATAAAAGCAGTACTCTGGGGTATTCTAGTTCTAAGCAAGGTAGAATAAACATATTGCGCTCTGTTGTTTTCACTCAATGCAGCTAAAACACATGGTCAGGATTTATGGAGCAGCTATTTGAGGGCTGTAAAAAGTAAATAGCATTGAGAAAGGTTAAGATTGGGAAGAATACCAGAATCAAAATATCATCAAACTGATGGTGAGTTTTCCATATAGTTCCATGAGTTCCTTTCAATGTCTTCTGACTGGAGCTCAACACAGCCAGAAACCTGGAGATGAGCATTAGCATGGACAGAGAGAGTTCCAGAATTCCTCTAGTTCTGGCTCCAAGAGCGTCAAAGGAGTTTTCTAAAGCTAACACAGAGTGCAGAAAATGTCCCTTTATCATTTACTTATTTTTCTTTACATTCCCTGCTCCTCAGCCCTCAAGAAATCCTGTGAGAGTGGCAACAACGAAGCCAATATGAACCTACAGTAGCCAAAACCTTCTTTCCAATCAGAGGAGCTGTGATCCCCAGAGGGACAATAAACTCTTGTGAGTTTTCCCCCTTTCTGTCCTTCTACAGCTTAACTCCAGATGTGGGCACAGCTGTAGGGGGCAGAAGGCAGAGTGGGGTAACTGAAGCCCCATTATTCTTGCCAGATAACCAAAAAGTAGGATTACAGGGAATTAGAAAGTATTAAGGAGCTCCTTGTAAGGGAGAAACTTGAGAAAATGACCCTTAAAGTTTTAAATGAGCTCCCAGGCATACTCATGAGCCACATAGGTGTGGGTCCAATGTCAAAAAATATACATAGACTTTGAGAACTGAAATATGGGATATACTAATGTTCAGCATCCAAACTGACTACTGGGTGGCTCACATTGAGGACAGATCTGAATAGCACTGTAAAGGCTTTGAAAGCTTAATTAAACAATGCAACCACTGCCCATAGATAACTGGTCATGACTTAAAGCCTGGATTTAAGCAGGTGAGTTGGCTGCTAAAATAAAACTACCAATATTCTTTGTAGGATTTAAGGAAGTCGTCTCAGGGTCACACAAAAAAATAATAAAATTGTTCAGAACATAATAATTACTCAACATATGAACAACTAGGCATATCTTAATAGAAAAAAATCAACAAATATAAATATCAAGATGGCACAGATGTTGGATTAATTTGAGAAAGATTTTAAAGAGCTATTTTAAAAAGTACTCCGACAAGGAAGAGTGAGCACTGTTGAACTGAATGTCAGAATAGAAAGTCTCAGCAAAGAATGGGGGAGATATAAATGAGAACCCACTGGAAATTTTAGAACTGAATGAGCTCAGTAGCAGAATGTAAATGATAGATGAAAGAGTTAGTGGACTTGGATATAGTTCAATAGAAATTATCTAATATTGACAAATGAAGAGTAAAAGTTGAAAATAAATGATTACAGCCTCAGGTCTAATATTTATGACATCAGAGTTCCAAAAGAAGAGGAGAAAGAGAGTATGCAGAAACATATTTGAAGAGATACGGATGAAAAATTTTCCTATCTCTAACATGGAAAAATGACAGAAACCTACAGGCTCACAAAGAAAGATATCCATATTCAGACACATCACAATGAAACTCTTAAAAACTAAACACAAAGAAAAAAGTCTTGAGCATAATTGAAGAAAAATGATTAGTTATAGAAACACAATTCAAATAAATATAAATTTGACATCAGAAGCCATAAAAGCCAGAAATGGCATTGCGTTTTTCAAATGTCGAAAGAAAAAACTTACAATCTATGAAGTAAGGAGATGAAAGTAATTCCCAGATGAAAGAAAATGGATAGATTTTGTTGCAGCAGACCTATTCCAAAGGGATTACTGAAGGGAGTTCTTCAGGCAAAAGAGAAATAATACAAGAAGAAAACTTGGAACATCTGAAAGGAAAGAAGAGTACCAGAAATGGTAAATATGCAAGTAAATATAATAAATGATTCTCTTATTTAGTACTTTAAAATGTTTGATGGTTTAAAGAAAAATCACAACATTTTTGATAGGCTTTTCGATGAAGTAGGTGTAATATGTAAGACAACTGTGACATAAATTGGGGAAGAGGGACCTATAAGACGTTATGATTTCGTATTCTTCTCAAAGTGGTAAGTGTTGATTCTAAAAATGTGAATAGTTTGTATGCATTTTGTAATCACTAGAGAAACCACTAAAAATTATACTGAGATATAGCTGAAAACAAAAGAAATGGAAAGAAAATACCTAAAAAATGTTAATAATGCAAAAGAAAGAATTAGAAGCTAACACTACTGAATTTTAAGACGTGAAGTAACCAAGATGGTAATCAAGACAGTGTGGCACTGGCAAAAAGATGGATACATAGAGCAACAAAAAAAGAATAGTGTACAGAATTAGACCCACACACATAAGATCAATTGATTTTTGACAATGATACAAAGGCATTTCAATGTAAAGGATAGCCTTTTCAAAATATGGTATTTGTACAACCAAATGTCCATATGCAAAAATTTGCACCTTGACTCAGACCTCACACCTTATAAAACTTAATTCAAATTAAATTATATATGTAAATGTAAAGTATAGGATTATAAAATTTTAGAGGATAATATAGGAGAATCTTCATGACCTGGGGCTATGAAAAAGTTCTTAGATAGGTCACCAAAGAAAAATTCACAAATGAAAAGGATAAATTGGCCTTCATCAAAGTTAAAATATCTCTGAAAGACACTCTTAAGAGGAAAAAAAACACATCTGTAGGCTGAAAGAATATTTGCAAACCACGTATATGACAAAGGACTTTGATTCAGAATATAAATGAACTCTCAAAACTCAACAATAAGAAAAGAACCCAATCAAAAAATGGGCAAAATACTTGAAAAAATGTTTAACCAAAGAATATATGAGTGAAAATTAGCAAATAAGATAGTCATCATCACTATCCATTAGAAAAATACAAATTAAAACCAAAATGCAATGTTCTTACACAACCTATTAGAATGGCTGAAATAAAAATACTAAGTGTTGCTGAGGATGCAGAGCAGCTAGACGTCCCATACATTGCTTCTGGAAATATAAAATAGTACATACACTCTGGAAAACAATCTAGCAGCTTCTTATAAGTTTAAACATATATATACATACACACACACATATGTATATATATAAAACATATGACTCATCCATTCCATTTCTATTTTCTTAACTGATATTTTATGTTCACACAAAACCCGTGTACATGAATATTTCCATGTACTCTGGTCATAATGACTGAAAATGGGGACAATCTAATTTAATGAGTGACTACATAAACAAACTGTGGTACAACTATACGTTGGAAAAACTAGCCATGAAAGGGAATGGATTATCGACATGCAACAATTTGGCATATTTTTGAGGGAAAGAAGCAAGTCTCAAACAGTTACATACTGTATGATTCTATTAATATGACATTCCTTAAAAGACAAAATTTAGTGATAGGGAACAGATCCATGGTTTCTAGGTGTTAAAGGTTGGGAGACAGTAGGAGTACAAAGTGGTTGCCTAAGGGAGAGTTTTTGGGATGATGGAACAGTTGTATCTTGATTGTAGCAGTAGTTGAACAAATCTATGTATCTGTTAAACTTACAGAAATGTACAGAAAAATCAATTTTAATGTATGTCAATTAAAAATAACATTACAAATAATTTTTAAAATTTTGTATCTCCCACCAGTGTAGATTTAAATTTCATAAATATTTAAATACATTAGCTTAAAATTAGGTATGCACTTCTTATGTTTATGGCTTCAAATAACCAAAAAACCAAAATCAATTTATAAAATAAATACAAATAATGAAATTGATAAAGTTCAGAGCTCCATTAACTTAGTGTGACAGATAATGTTTGGCTGAAATGAAATTTTTCTCCTAATAGGAATATGATGCTGACCATTCAAGCACAAATGCTTTTGAGTTAAGCATATTTGTGTTATTCAGTGATTCAGTTATTTTACATTTCCATTCTAAATATGGTGAAACCTTTGTTTATACAATGCATCGTGAGGTCATTTGATTTACACTTGGCAAATGGCATCATTGATTTGTTTCCTATTTGCCTAGTGCAATGAAAGCAGTATCTTCACATTGCTGCCATTGCCAAGGAAGATGTGGATGTAGATAGTGAAATCACAGGAGAGAAAGCCCTCAGTTGTAAGATAAACATTCAGATAATTCAAAATACATGCATGCATGCGTCTGTGTATGAGAATATAAAAGTTGCTGGCTGGGTGCAGTGGCTCACACCTATAATACCAGCACTTTGGGAGGCTGAGGCAGGGGGATCACTTGAGCCCAGGAGTTCGAGACCATCCAGGGAAATGTAGTGATACCTTGTTCTACAAAAAAAAAAAAAAAAAAATACAAAGATTAGCCTGGCATGGTGGCACATGCCTGTAGTCCCAGCTACTCACTATAGTCCTAGGCGAGAGGATTACTTGAGACTAGGAATTCGAGGTTGCAGTGAGCTGTGATCGTGCCACTGCACTCCAATCTGGGCATTAGAGCAAGACCCTGTCTCAAAACAAAAAGTTGCTGAGCAAATGGAAACATTAAATTAAAATATTGTGTGGAACTCATGATGACTAAAAATATTTCTATATTCAGGCCGGGCGCAGTGGCTCAAGCCTGTAATCCCAGCACTTTGGGAGGCCGAGACGGGCGGATCACGATGTCAGGAGATGGAGACCATCCTGGCTAACATGGTAAAACCCTGTCTCTACTAAAAAGTACAAAAAACTAGCCGGGCGAGGTGGCGGGAGCCTGTAGTCCCAGCTACGCGGGAGGCTGAGGCAGGAGAATGGCGTGAACCCGGGAGGCGGAGCTTGCAGTGATCTGAGATCCGGCCACTGCACTCCAGCCTGGGCGACAGAGCAGGACTCCGTCTCAAAAAAACAAAAAAAAAAATTTTCTATATTCAGATATATGGAGAAGCACTCAATTGAAGCATTTGGGAGTTAGGTAATGGAGGGTGATAGTTATCCTCCACGTTTTGAAGTTTTAAAGCGGTAATTACTCATGTACTGTATAGGAGAGTCCAACCTAGGCAGTCTTTGAAGTCCGGCTGCTTTCCCCCAGGACGTTTCCATGGCTATCTGCAATCGCCTCCTGTTGGCCCTCCTTCACCCTGTGCTCTCCAAGTCTCCCTGCCTTCCTGGTGTGAGCTGTTCCTTGCTGGGTTTACACCCTGCTCAGGCCCTTGCACCATAGGTGTTTTTTGTTATTGTTGTTGTTTTTTGTTGTTGTTGTTGTTTTTTTAATAATCATTCATCTTTGTTTTATTCTGAAAAGATTTCTCTTTTTTGGAGCTTCTACATATTGAATCAGAGTTTTTTTTCTTTTGTGTCTGCTTCTTTTGGTCGGCATGATGTTTTTGGGATTTTTAATTTTTGCATGTTTGAGTAAGTTGTGACATTTTGTCACTGCATAGTATTCCATTGAATGACTGTGTCATGATTTGTTTACCTATTGAACTTTGGGTTGTTTCTAGTTTATTTTACTATTGTGAATGAAGCTGCTTTGAACATCTGTGGACATTTATTTGGTTAGAGCTAAGTTTTAATTTTTCTGGAATGAATACCCAGGAGTGCATTTTCTGGGCTGTATGATAATGGTAAGTTCATATTTATCTTTACAAGATGTAACCAGACTAACTTTCACAGTGGTATACTGTTAATATTTTACATTCTCAACAGTGATGTTTGAGAGTTCCAGTTGCTCCATGTCTTTGCCAAAATGAGATATTTTCAGTCTTATTATTTTAGCCATCCTAGCAAATATTTTTATGTATTGGTATCTCATTTTGGACTTAATTTGCATTTCCCTTATGAGCAATGATTTGTGAATTGTGTGTTTGATTATTTAGGCAATATTTTAAAAATGGGAAATTTGCTTGTAATTATTTAATTATAAGAGATCATTGTATATTCTGGATACAGGTCATTTGTTAGATATTTGTATTATGAATAATTTCTCCAAATCTTTGGTTTATCTTTTCATTTTCTTAACAGCTTCTGAAGAGCATAAAATTTCTATTTTCTTAAAGTTCAGTTTAGGAGTGTTTCACTTTATAGTTTGTGCTATTTGTGTTCCCTCTAAAAAAATTGCCTACTACAACCTCATGAAGATTTTTCTTCTATTTTTTCTAAAAGTTGAGGTGTTTCAGTTTTTGAGCAGTGTTGGTCAGATATAGCGTAAGAGGCCCCTCTATTGGGATTTGTCTGCTGTTTTTCTCATGATTAGACTGGGGTTGTGAGTCGTAGAGAGGAAAATCACAGAGGGAAAGTGCAATTTCATCACATCATATCAAGGGTACATATAGACTATCAACATGGTTTATCACTATTGATGTTGATGTTGACCTTGATCACCTAGTAGACATATGTGTATATTCACATATCTATAAATATTTTTATATGTAGGCATTTGTATCCATATTAAGTTAACCATCTTATTTATGCCTCCAACACTAATCTAGCACCACATGGATTGTCCTAGCCTATTCCTTCTGTTTCTCTGTAGATATCTACTCTAATAGTGAGAACAGTGTTGAGTTTTTAGTATTTATCTTTATTAATATGAATCCTGAATGCAACACACAAGGTTGCATTTCTGAAGCAGAGAAGATTATTATTTCCAACAAACAACAACTAGGTGGTTCCCCTGTGCCCCAATTCTTATCCCCAAGGAACATGATGAGAGCAGGATGAATAAACCTGCACATACAGGGTCTGTATTGCAGGTGAGGAATCCTGAAAAAAACAAATCTTTGTGCTTATAGGCATTCTCTCTCCATCCAAAGGAGGCAGAAAAACCTTTGCTCCTTGAGAAAGATTCCGGGTTCTTACTCTAACTCTTTGGAATGTAAATGAATCGCTCTAAGCAAAAGATAACTACCATTTCCATCTTTACAACCAGGATGTCTTTCTGGTTCCAGGTCTCAGCCTTCCTTGAAATGTAAACTCATAAACCCTGAGAGGTAAATGTCTCTGGAGTTCTCTCCATATAATCTATTATAAATTGTCTTCGAATACTTGCTTTTAGTCAAGGTTCCAAGGTCAATAAAATTTGCTCAAAAATTCCTAACTCTGTAGAAACATAAAAATATTCTCTCTGAAGTCCTTCATACAGATGAGGAAATTGAGGCACAGATAGGGTAAAAACTCTCAAAGTTAAGAGTGCTGAAGGTAGACTTTAAATGGAAATTCATCTGAATCCAAAGCTTATGTTTCTTCCATCAGTGATTTAGTTCCAGAAAAGACTTTCCTGTTACTCAGCTAGTTCCAGATGTTTCAGGAACATACTTAACTTAGTCTTTTGACTTTGCTTTTGTTCATACTCCTTTCTTGGTCTGAACACCTTATATTTCTTCATTAGTTAGGTCTGTAGAATTTTGCTTTCTATTGAATTTCAATATTCATAAGTGGCTTTGCATTTTTTGTATTTTGGTGTATTATTTAAAGTATTTTTAAAATACACCTTGCTTTCTAGAACTCAATACTGTATGGAATGTCTTCTTAAGATTCTAGAGATTTTAGGAAAGATTAGGTAATACTGAAATGATGCTCTGATAAGAAAAACAATTTATTTATATCTCTGGGCATAGATTTCCTAGTTTAATGTGAGTGAATAGCTCATCTTCAGTTTTAAACATACCATCAGTTTCCCACATATTTTTCTTCCTTGGTGCCCCAATACACTTAATGCTTATTCTAACCTCATATTTTGTTATTCCTATTTCTCTGAATGGTTTGTATTAATGCGACAGTGATGCTCAAGGTCAGAGTGTGTGACTGTAAATAGTTATTCGAAGAGTGTAAAAACCCCAACGATTTTTCCAGGTAATGAGGTACAAGACAAACTCTATGGCTGACATTTTCACTAGTGCAATCTCTTCAGTGCTGCTGCCCGTATATAGGAGTCTCAGGAAGACTCTGCAATGTCATGAAGATTTTAATATTGCTTTAGAGGGTTTTGAGCATTTCAATTATGACTTGTATTCAGCACCACCATTTAGTTACTGACAATTGCTCGAGTTTGACAATTCCTGATTTAGCTGTTATCTATTTTCCAGTGCTTTCAAGAATGGGATGATAATGCAGACTCCTATTATAGAATACAAAAGGGCTCTGGACAGTTCTTGTAAATGTTCACCTGCATGCTTAATTTCCTGTGGTCACAGCATTAAAATAAAAGCCCAAGAGAAAAGAGCTCACTAGTCCTGGTTTAGCTGGTTCCTGGAACATGCTAGTTCACAGGCCGTGACTACAGACCTGTAACTGGGGAAGTTTCTCTTCCCGTAGATTAGGCTTGCTAACATGCCAAGAAGTCTTTTCAAACAGTACGTAGTCTTCCTGCAGTGACAAAACCCTCTGGTTAGCTTCAGTGGCCATGGTGCCACAGTTAACACAGTTTCACTCATTGGAGCTCAGATGTTTGTAAAACTGCATGAAGCATTTACCCCCAAGCAATCTGCAGTCATCATTGAACACTGCACAGTGGTGTGGCTGCTTTTGCTGCTGTTTCTGGTAGCTGCCATGCTGATGAGCATCTGCCTGTCATACATGCAGCATAGTGCCCTCAATACTATTTTGACAGTAAGTGAGTTCTTGGTTATTCTCTTAGTATTTAAGCTTTCTTTATACTACAATTTTGACGGCATTTCATTGCCAACTGACTGCTTGCTGCTTACCAGAGATAACTACTTATTTCAGACACAGTTCCAGAAATCTATTTACTGACTCCCACTTTATTTGAAAATCTCACAGTTGTTGAGGGTATATAAATATAGGAATGGCTTTTCCAATTTAAGATCATGCATAGAGGTAAAGTTATAACATTAACTATATCCTTTGTATAGAAGAAGGGCTCCTTGGATGACAAAAGTCTATCCCCTCTCTTTACAAATTAAAGATACAGTGGGAAGAATAAAGGCTACTTATGAGTGTAAAGAAACATGGATTACCTTGTTCATGCAATTGACAATAACTCACTGACTTTAAATTTATCCCAACAGCCTTGAAGGACTCTGCCAGTATGTCCTCTTAGTTAGTCATTTGTTCATACATTTTTTGTTCATTCATTCATTATCAATCCACAAATTCTAGGTGAAAATGTACTAGGCAGAAGCTGTGCTAGGGTCAGCCTAGACAGAAGATAAAGAGATGGTCCTTATATTTAACCATACATCATTTTTCTTATAGAATAACTAGATGAGTGAATGAATGAATAACTCTTTTCTCATGTTCTTTCTTGTAATTGGTGTTTTGAATATAGAGAGGGGGAAATGTTGATATATTCTTCAAGGATAAGCAGATTAGAACTTCAACATAGGATGTTAGCAGCTTCTACCTTATTTCCTCATCTGAGTGTATCCATCCACAGCATAAGAAATGATAACAGTAGTGATAACAAGAGCAGTAATAAAAGGTGGAAACAGTTCTTACAAACCAGAGATCTGTACAAGTGAACACTTTATTTTTCAGAGCTGAAAACTTCTACATTTAGAAAATTGTCATTTGTCTATCTGATACAAACTTCACAATTCTAACTTAGGATATATCCAAAGAGCAAAGCATCATTCTAGGTGCCTTCATAATTTTTATATTCTAATTTTGTTCTACTGTAACTAGGAAAAGGAATTGATGTCTTTAAATTGCCTTAGGGAAGGGGTGTCCAATCTTCTGGCTTCCCTGGGCCACATTGGAAAAAGAATTGTCTTGTGCCACACATAAAATACACTGACACTAATGAAAGCTGATGAGCCAAAAACAATTGCCAAAAAAATTTCATAATGTTTTAAGAAAGTTTATGAATTTGTGTTGGGCTGCATTCAAAGTCGTCCTGAGCCATATGCGGCCCACAGGCTGCAGGTTGGACAAGCTTGTCTTAAAGGTTTACACTTTTACTAGGCAAGCTGATCATATACAATCCAATTCTAAAATTTTGAGGGGAACTTCTTATGAGTCAGGCACTCCGCAGTCTTCTCTTGAGGACACAAAGAAGGACAAAACAGGAGAAATAAGGAATGTGCACAGATAACCATACTGCAAGACAATGTGATAAATGCTGTATGAGGACAAAACAAGACCCATTGTCACACAGGAGAGGTGATAGATATTCCTGGTGCTTCTCAGAGAAGGGTTTTTGAAAGAGCTAATATTGACCTGGAAACTGAGAATCTCTAGGGTTTAGACAGGAAGAAAGTGGTGACAATTCAACACACAGCAAACCTTATCATCAAAGATCATTTGTTCATATATTAATCAAACATTTACTGAACACCTATGCTACATAGCTGCAGTTCACAAGTAGTTTGTAATCTATCTGAGAAGACAATCACTTACCTAATAAATAGAATGGAATGTGATGAATTTGGTAACAGCTGTATGTGCTGAGTACATGGGGAGCACAGAGAGGGAAACCATTTATTTTGACTAGAAGGGGAAGGCAATTACGTTTGACCTGTCTTGGGAAATAAATAGGAATTTTGTGAGTGACAAGAGAAAGACTGGCATTTCAGAGTGAGGAAAGATCATGTGCCCATTGTCCAAGCCACATTACTCAAAACGTGATTTTTGGGCCGTCTATGTCAGAGTCAACTGGTAGGTTATAAATATAGATTCGTCATGGTACCCTCGATCTACTAAATTACAAACTTTCTAAATATAACCCATTTGCCTTTTAAACACGTTTCTGAGCTTGATAAAAGTTAAAATTTTCCATTCCAAGGATGAAATGATATAGCCTATTTGGGGAAAGAGTAACATGACTCAAAGTGTGTATGAGACTCAATGACGGAGTGAGAGGAACATGAAAGGCATTTTTAATTGACAGTGGTGCTGCTTATTTGCAGTGTAGCAGGAGTTGGGAGAGATTAAGCTAGAAGAGTGGTTGGTGCCAAATCATGAAGGGACTTGAGTAACTCATCAACTTTGTTCCTCAGACAATGGGGAACCATTGACATTCTGTAAGTAGGTGAGTGAAATGAATAAAATATCACACATGTGAAAAATCAAGAAGTTTCTGAAGTGACCACCATGCCTTTCAAACAATAGATACTTTCTAACACAGTTATTGAACAGATTGCTTTTCTTCTCCTACAAGTATGAAAGTTTTTTGAAAGCATTTTAAAGATAATCCAAGTTCAATTTCTTACTTACCATTTGTCACTTGTGATTTTGGATAGTACCAATAAACATATTGTTGATTTTCTTTGTAATGTGTCTTTCACGGTTGCACTTTTGACTATGTACAGAACAGCCTGAATATGCCTGAGCTGTGTTAATTTGCCAATTTGATGAGATAATTTTCAATTGCTTGGGCCATCAGGTAGAGATAGTGGAGTAAATTGGCCAGTAAGTTAGTTAAGAGGGATCTACCTGGTATCACAATGTGGCTTCGTGAACCTTTTAGCAATTTACTTTTTGTAGTGTGGGAGGGAGTATACGCTGCACTGATAGTCTCAATTTAGGGACTTTAAGCTGATTGCAGCAATGAAGTTAAGAAGCTATAGTCCTTGAAATGTTCTACCAACTTGATTTTCCTTTGATTTGTGTGGGGCCATCTCCCTCTGCAGGGTCATTGAAAATGTGACCTACACAAAGAGGGAAACAACAGACACTGGGACCTACTTGTGGGTGGGTGGGGGAGCGGTGGTGGGAAGAGGGAGTGGATCAGAAAAAATTGCCAGTGGCACTAGGCTTAGTAGCTGGGTGACAAAATAATCTGTACGACAATCTGATGTGACACAAGTTGCCTTATGTAACAGACCTGCACACATACCCTTGAACCTAAAATAGAAGTTAAAAGAAAAAAAGAAAAGAAAAGAAAATGTGACCTAATGGCTCCCTTTGTCTGGATGTCTGGAGCCATTACCATACATCCTGCCCATCCCCCTCCCCACATTCCCATCTAGGGATGATCCTTATCTTTGGCAGAGAGGGCCTATTTCCCATTTCTAATCTGCTGCAGAAGCATCCCTCCCTCCCAGGGTAGAGAGAGGGGGAGAAGGGAACAGTACTTCAGTGGCGTGAATACAGGGTGTTCGTCCATGTGCCAACACAGTTAGGCCAGCTGTGCATCCTTTCTGCATCTCAACCTTAGGAGGTTTAATCTCTATACAATCTAAAGAGTCATAACAGTTCTGCAGAATTGTTAAGTCTGTGTTGGGGACTGAGAAAGCAACATAGGAATCTTTCAGTCCATCATAGAACCTTTTCTCAGGGAGCTAATGCCCTCAGAATGTGCCTTAGGCTGCTTTTTAGATTAAAAACAACCCATTGTCAGCTCCAGGAGTGTTAATTCACTGTCCTGCAGCACGGCTGATGGCTATTTCAGTTCTGAAGTTTTTCTTTGACAAGTTGACAGCTTACATACATCAGCTGGTCACACAATGCCTATTTACCAAAGTGAAGTGAGTAACTTCATGGACGTGAAGCATCGAGTCTCCCTATGCACCCATTGCAGAAACCATCGCTTTCTTTTTTTAATTTTTATTTCAGTAGTTTGTGGGTAACAGGTGTTTCTTTAGTGGTGATTTCTGAGATTTTAGTGCACCCATCACCCAATGTGCACACTGCACACAATGTTTACTCTTTTATACCTAACACCCCCCAACTCTTCCCCTGAGTCCCCAAAGTCCATTATATGATTCCTATGCTTCTGCGTACTCATAGTTTAGATCCCACTTGTAAGTGAAAACAAACAATATTTATTTTTCCATTCTTGAGTTACATCACTTAGAATAATGGTCTCCAACTCCATCCAAGTTTCTGCAAATACCATTATTTTGTTTCTTTTTATGGCTGAGTAGTATTCCATAATACTAATTGTAGTATTCCACAATTAAAATATTGTGTAGAACTCCATAATACTACTAAATATTGTGTAGTATTCCATACTACTACTCAGCCATAAAAATATACCCACTAGGGGAGGTAATTGAATCATGGGGTGGTTTTCCCCACACTATTCTTGTGATAGTGAGTGAGTTCTCATGAGATCTGATGGCTTTATAAGGGGCTTCCCCCTTTGCTTGGTTCTCATTATTCTCTCTCCTGCTGCCCTGTGAAGAGGTGCCTTCTCCAATGATTGTAGCTTACCTGAGTCCTCCCCACCCATGCAAAACTGTGAGTCAATTAAACCTCTTTTCTTTATAAATTACCCAGTCTCAGGTATTTCTTGATAGCAGCATGAAAATGGAGTACAAGTAAGGAATTGAAGAAAGAGACTGGAGTAGACAGGTCATGTTGAGGGCAGGTAGGTACATTCCCAGGAGTGTTCTTAGTTGGATGAAAACACACGTGATGGGGGCTTGCCTCAGATGAAGGTAGTGGAGAGGGGATGATAGGGAGCTGTCACAAGAGCACTTTGTACCTGACCTATTAAGTAGCCGAGGAGCTCTCCGCCCTCTTGAGCCTGTGCAGTCTTGGGGAATGATCATTTCAGAAGTAACTGATGGTGTCCAGGCAGTGCTTCTATGAATATTCCAAACTTTGTGTGATTCTTCATATCTTTCAAGGGTTCTGGAAGGAATATGGAAGGGACACAGCTCCAGTAATGACTAGAATCACCAAATTTCCTCTCAACCTTACAGGTTGCAGATTAGAAGTTAATATGATTTAGAAACCTTAACAAATTAGGTTTTTATTACACCCAGATTTGGGCAATTCATACTCACTACAAATATATACAGCACAAAGCAATTGACCATGAACATTCACATGTTCAATAATTACAATAACAATGCATAAAGAGTTGGGAGGATTGACGTTATCCTTATTTAGTCAAGCAAAGAGAAACTCAGAGAAGCCAAGTGACTTTTCCAGGGACACAAAGTGTAAGTGTAAATCAATGCCTGGGATTCACCAAGTCTGACTTGGTGTTTTCTACCACATGAGACTGAAAATTAAAATAAAACACAGTCATTGTAAATGTAGGAAGAAAATAGTCTTAGTATTACTGTGCTTTATCAGAGTTTTCAGGTGACACTGAGTAAAGTCTATAAAGAACAGTTGAGAATCCATGACCAGAAATGGGTTAGAGACAAAACCAATGCTGGAACCTACACATCTTCTCTTGTAATTCAGGAGCCTCATCAAGTCACCTTGAAGTCTACCATGGGTAAAATAACACAAGACACATGACAAATTCAAGTGTATCACTTAACAATACCAACAAATAATGAAACTGCCACATATGTCTATAAAAAGAGCCTTTCTCTTCAGTAACCAGAACACTTTTACAGTAAGAAATTTTATTTCAGATGTTCATAATTACTTATAAAAGAGACAACTACATAGCTACTTGCTTTGTTAACAGTAACAGTGAGACATCTTGAAGAGGAAGTGTGGTCTCTTTAGATTGGCGGTCTAAACTGGCCAATTCTTGGTTTAATTTACTTATAGTAGAATATAATATTGGTTTGAGCTTGTGTTAGTCTGTTCCCATGCTGCTAATAAAGACATACCCAGGAGTAGATAATTTATAAAGGAAAGAGGTTTAACAGACTCATAGGTCCATGTGGCTGGTGAGGCCTCACCATCATGGCAGAAGCCAAAGGAGAAGCAAAGGCACGTCTTACATGGTGACATTCAAGAGAGCTTGTTCAGGGGAACTCTCATTTATAAAACCATCAGATCTCATGAGACTTATTCACTACCATGAGAACAATATGAGGGAAACAGCCCCCATGATTCAATTATCTCCACCTGACCCTACGTTTAACAGTGGGGATTGTTACAATTCAAGGTGAGATTTGGGTGGGGACACAGCCAAACCATATCAGAGCACTATCTGAACACATGTCATATTGGCACAATTCAGTGAAATGAGTGCTAACCTAAGAAAGAAAATATCTGGGGTCAAATCCTGCTTGTGTTGCTTACTCTACTGGTCCCCATTTGGGGTCTCCCTCCTGTCTTACAAATGGGAGTGATGCCATGCAGCCCTGCTACATTATAAGGTCATCATAAGGAGCATATACTATCTTGTATATTATAATGCATAGGAGAAGACTTTGTGAATTCTAGTTCTAATAGGTTGCTATTCAGAAATTCCATGATACTATTAATATTTATCAGGATGAAGGGAAGACAATAAGCTAGGTCAGCAAGGACCTCCTACTACTGAGCTTCCCTTCCATGTTCAAGGATCTATTCTAAGATGCTTTACATATATATAGCATATAATTCTTAGAACAACCTTATGAAGTAGATGTCCTTATTTCAATTCCACAGATCTAGAATTTAAAAATCAATATGTAATTGGCTATGACACTACCTGATTAAAAAAAAAAAAAGAGTTCAGCTTGAATCCAAGTTACTCTGTCTCCTAGATCCTGTGCTTGAGCAGTCCACTGTCCTGCCTTTCAGAAGAGCTGAGTTCCCATTTGCCATTGGCAGGCCTGTGGTGTTAGTCCCTTGTAGGAACAATGGCATGCTAGCGAATATCTGACATGATGGCCCAGGCAGAGAGGCTACGCTGCTGCTGCAGTACCTGGGCCTATTCAGGTCCATGCCCTAGACATTTCGATTGGCCACTGCAGATAGCACCTGTGTTTTCCATTGTTTTATCACAGAAGCATGGTGATAAAAGCTTCCCTTTTATAGTCCCTGTGAAATAAATCGAAGTGCAGTGTTTACAAAGACACTCCACTTGATCAGTCTGCTGCTATAGTGTTTGAGTGGTTTGGCCCTGCTGATAGCACTTATTTTAATGGCCAGAAGGAAAGAACTTTTTAAGAAGATCAAATGAGACACCTGAAAAGAAATCTGGCTTCTTAGTCCCCTGGGTAGGGAAAGAAGCTTTTATGTTTCGATTTAAATTTTGAGAATTGTTTGCCTTTTCAGACTCCAGGGAGGAGAAATAGATTTATATTGGAGTCCTGCCTGGAGATAAAACTGCACACCGCTAAGTTAACTTACTGCATTGAGAGAGTGTGGCTGCCTGGTGGTGTGAAAGTTGGAAAGACTTGGGTCTCTGTCCTGGCTATGCCACTTACAAGCTGTGTGACCTTGGAAAAGGGAATTTACCTTCCTGAACCTATTTCTTCATCTATAAAATAGTGATTAGAATGTCTTCATAGAAGGTTATAATTTAAAAAGAAAACAAATTCTTTAGTTCATCAATTAATTTTTAGCAGGCTGTCAGTTCCCCTCGTTCTGAACAGGAGACCATAGTTTTAGTTGTACATATTGGTGTAAGACCTTGAGTAAGTCATCTCATTTCTCAAGGTCTTTGTTTCTTAATTGGAAAGGATGAAGAACTTGAATCAGAAGTTCTCTGAAGTTCCTTTTTTTTTCTTTTGAGATGGAGTTTTTCTCTTGTTGCCCAGGGTGGAATGCAGTGGCACAATCTCGGCTCACTGTAACCTCTGACTCCTGGGTTCAATCGATTCTCCTGCCTCAGCCTCCTGAGTAGCTGGGATTACAGGCATGCACCACCACATCCAGCTAATTTTGTATTTTTAGTAGAGATGCTAATATTTGTATTTTCACACTACCATCTCACCCAACAGATGTCAGATCAAAGAAAAGACTAGACTTTGATGTTAAATAATTCTTGTTCCCATTTATTGAACAATTTTCAGTAGATACAGGGTTTCTCCATGTTGGTCAGTCTGGTCTCGAACTCCCGACCTCGTGATCCACCTGCCTTGGCCTCCCAAAGTGCTGGGATTACAGGCGTGAGCTACCGCGCCCAGCCTGAATTTCCTTCTAGCTCATACGTTCTATATATCTATAACTGATTAATTCCTGAAACCACTGGAATTTTGGCAGTTACTAGTTGAGATACTTTGAAGAAAATGCTTTTCAATGGCCCTCACAATGTTATATTGAGAAACAAGGATCACTGTGGGTAAAACAAGAAAAGGATACCTTCAATCTACTATCTGGATCTTTTAGATAAGGTTGCATGTGGTCATGAACTTGCTTGACAACATGTGTTTCTATCGCCAGCAGACTGTGCAGCTTGAGGGCAGACATCTGTGTTTCATTTGTCTTCATGACACACAATAGAACTCTTAATGCCCAACAGTTACTTGATATGTATTAAAAAATGATGGATTTTTTTTCAATTTTTTGTATGTACAGTTATCAGAGCTGTAGACTTACTTGGACAAATAAAGAAGAAATAGTTCGTTGGCCTTTCCCTAAATGTTTATACTTCTGTTAACTCTAATGCATATGTTTTAGGCTGACTTATCACTGCAATGAATTAGTAGCCATTAATAGGCCACATAGAACACACATGCTCTTCGTTTGAAATTTCTCAGCAAGGGCCAACCTGAATCTATACTTTGGCAGATAAGACAGGATATTATTTTTATATGACTACATTCCCTTCTACTTGTCTTCCTTTTCCTGGCTACAAATCCTCCCATAGCTTCCTCTTTACAACTGTATCAAATCTAAGCATCAGCTGGCTTTTCTGGCTTTCTATTTTGTATCAAAACAGCTTTAATCTTTATTGCAAAGGGGTTTTCCCAACATATTATGTTTTCTCTTGTAGAAACAGTAGGAAAGACTTGAGAACTATTTGATTATTTTGAGGTTATCATTTTCATAATTGAGAACAACTTGAAATTCTGCAGAGAGTTGGAGAAATCACAGGCATGCAATATCGTTTTTATTCCTTTTATTTTGAGAAAAGAGTAGCATTCAGGAAGCTTTCATTGAGTCACTGGAGACAACAGTTAGAGTGATAAAGGTTTAGTATTTCATTGAAATGGATCCCAGTTAGCTCTGTGAAATCCTGAAACTGATCACAGATGGTGGTATTTTAAATCCATATAGACCTTGTCATTACAAAGGATGACAAAACACTTGACAAAGTCTTTGTGGTCACCATGCTACAGAGTGTCCAATGGGGAGATAAAAGAGTTGCATGGACCATTAACACTTGAGAAATTGAACAAATGTGTGCAGAAGAAAAATGTTGACTAGTGACACCAAGAGGAACTCTGCTTTTCTCTGAAGGAACCCAAGAGA
Source organism: Chlorocebus sabaeus (assembly GCF_047675955.1). Classification (NCBI taxonomy): domain Eukaryota; kingdom Metazoa; phylum Chordata; class Mammalia; order Primates; family Cercopithecidae; genus Chlorocebus; species Chlorocebus sabaeus. Next base: position 12,951,830 of record NC_132918.1, read on the forward strand.
TGTCAGATCAAAGAAAAGACTAGATTTTGATGTTAAATAATTCTTGTTTCCATTCATTGAGCAAGCTTTTTGAGCACTAACTATGTTTCTGACACCATTTTAGCACCATGGGGAACACTAGGATGGATAAGACAGAGTATCCACTTTTGCAGTAAGAAGAACGAAAAATAACACCTCTTTATTATCTTTTTATCTTTGGAACCCATGAAAATAAGACACAAGTTGTCTTGTAATCAAAATAGTAGCTTTATTATTGATGCAGCTGATGGAAGAACATGGACAAATGGACTTGCTCAGAGTACCCATTCTAAGTCAGCCCAATGGACAGCCTACTCTGAGAAGAGTTTGTATTGGCAGAACAGATACACTTAGAAATATTATTGTTCAACCAGTCTTGCCTTTTGAGTCCAAATGATTAGCTTTTATAAGGTTATCTCCACCTCCTCATATTCATAGCACCTACTAAATAGATAACGGATTTCTTCTTTCATGGAGATAAATTAGTAACAAGCAATGTGGAGTGATACCTGGCATGTTCCATCAGGGAAGTAGCCTCAAGGAATTGTGAGGTCAGAAAATAAACATCTACAATTAATAATCTCCAGACTTTTTTTTCTCCTAACTCATGTGAGTCAAAATTATACTGTATTTTTCCCTCTTAGCAGAAAATCATCACTACATCAGGAAAGCCCTGCAGTAGCCTTTGTGATGCCACTTCCACAATCCTAGCCAGTATTTCATTTTGGGTATCTTCTTGGGATCATTGCCGGGTAGTTTAGTTTTGGTTTTAAAGATAGCCTTTGAAAAGGGTTGGAATAGTACCTTAGGCTAAAATGGGCTTCCTTTTTAATATCCCTTCCTAAGTTGCATTTTATCATATTGACCCACACCAGAGGTTGTACAATAAACTCAAATAAGCAAAGTTAATATCATGGTGATGTTAGGAATTTGGATATAACCTATTCTCACTACTTAGTTTTTAGGTAGAAATAAGAGTATGAAAATAAAATTCTCTTGGCCTTTTTATAAATTCAAATTTATTGAAGTCCAAAAATCTGCTTAAAGACAGTAGGTCAGATTTGAAAGTTTTGAAACTTAATATGGAAAGAGATGACCTCTAGACTTATACTTGTTTGTAGAGATGCCTTTGTACCTCACTAGTTCATCTCCACGATGTGGTCAACTTGTGATTTTTTTCCACCATTGGAGTGGAAGTCCATGTAGCTAACACTGATTATTTCCTTTGTGCAAGGCACTATGGGTAACAGAGAGACTAGTGAAGATGTAGCCCCCTTCCCTAAGAAGTTTATAATCAAGTAAACTGGGTACAATGTAATAATAATACAAAACCTTTCTATTCACTTCAACCAAAATCACAAACACCATTTCTCATTTTTTCATCTGTACCTTCAACTCTGGCCACACTGAGTCTTCATTGTTCCCAACATAGTATGCTTAATCACATCTTTGTGTTATTACATGTACATTTTCTTTCAGATATGAGTCCTTTTCCGCCTTTTTAGATAGGCAGCCTTTAAGAACCAGCTTGCGTATCACTTCTTTGGTTAAAACTTTGTTGGTTTTCTGGAAAGAGAGATTTAGACCTTCCACTGAACTCCCATAGTATTCTTTTCTATTTCTATTATAGCACCAGCCTCTTGTTTCAAAACAAAAGGATATCTTCTTGTTTGTTCATTCTTCAATGGTAGATTGTAATGGTAGCTTTTTTTAATTTTTTTTTTAAGATGGAGTCTGGCTGTGTCCCCCAGGCTGGAGTGCAGTGTCGTGAATTCGGCTCACTGCAATCTCCGCCTCCCGGGTTCAAGCGATTCTTCTGCCTCAGCCTCCTGAGTATCTGGGATTACAGGCCTGCACCACCACACCTAGCTAATTTTTGTATTTTTAGTAGAGACGGGGTTTCACCATGTTGGTCAGGCTGGTCATAAACTCCTGACCTCGTGATTCACCCACCTTGGCCTCCCAAAGTGCTGGGATTACACGTGTGAGCCACTGTGCCCAGCCACTTCCAATCTTTACCTCTCCCTGTGTCTGTGCCTTTTACCATATGACTGTAAGGGTCCTCCCACTCGAGGCCATATGATTCTGAGTTTGGCTGTGTGGCTTGTTTGGCTGATGGGATGTGAGCAGTTAATGAGACAGTTTGGAAAAACTACTTGAATATTTCTGGTTATATTCTTGTGCTTCTTCCATTGTCTTGAGAATATGACTGGGCTAGACTTTTGGAGGATGAGAGATGTGTAGAGGACAGACAGCCCCAATAATACCAGCAAAAGATAGTTGAGATCAGCTAACAGCCAGCTGACCCCTAGATATTTGAGCAAGCTGAGCAAAGTACAGGATAACAGCCTTATATACAGTCCAGACTGTGTCACTGACCCACAGGCTTATTGCTTTAATAAACACATGCTTTTTGCTTTATGCCATTGAGTTTTTGTGGTTAGATGTCAGATAGCTATTGTGTGGAAATCAATAACTCATAGCCCTTCTGTTCACATCATTAGACTGAGTTTTCTGAGAGCAGGGATTATTTAAGAGTCATCCTTTTTCTTCCCCAATACCTAGCATATTGAAGGTATATTTGTTTGCTGAAAGAAAGATGGCCTTGATAAATAAGTGAATATTATACTCTAAAATTAGAGATTGCCCACAAAGTTGTTAAAATGTAGCTTTCATAGTACCTAAAGTGGTCTACAGATTCAATGCAAGCTCTGTCAAAATATCAATGACAGTTTTCATAGAAATAGAAAAAAAATCTTGTGGAGCCACAAAAGACCCAGAATAGCTAAATCAGTCCTGAGCCAAAAGAACAAAGCTGGAGGCATCACACAACTTGATTTCAAATTATACTTCAAAGCTCTAGTAACCGAAACAACATGGCACCAGCGTAAAAACAGACACACAGACCAATGGAACAGAACAGAAAACCCTATAATGAATCTATATACTTACAGCCACTGTGTTTTCAACAAAGGCACTAAAGACATATATTGGGGAAAGGACAATCTCTTTAATAAATGATGCTGGAAAAACTGGATATCCATGTGCAGAGGAATGAAACGAGATTCCCATCTTTCACTATATACAAAAATCAACTCAAAATGGATTAAAGGCTTAAATGTAAGATCTGAAACTATGAAACTACTAGAAGAAAACATTGAGGAAATACTCAATGGTCTGGGCAAAGACTTTTTGGGTAAGATCTCAAAAGCAAAGACAACTAAAGCAAAAATAGACAAATAGAATTACATCAAGCTAAAAAGCTTCTGCACAGCAAATGGAACAGTCAACAAAATAAAGAGACAACCCACAGAATGGGAGAAAATATTTGTGAATTATCCATTTGACAAGGGATTAGTGACCAGAATATATAAGGAATTCAAACAACACAATAGAAAAAAACACAAAATAATCTCACTAATTTAAAAATGGGTAAAAGAGCTAAACAGACATTTCTCAAAAGAAGGCATACAAATGAACAAGTATATGAAAAAAATGCAAGTTTACAAATCATCAGAGAAATGCAATTCAAAACCATAGTGAGATATTATCTTACCCCAGTTAAGCCTTTATCCAAAAGACAGGCAATAACAAATGCTGGTGGATAAATGGGATGTGGATAAACGGGAACCCTCACATACTGTTGGTAAGAATGTAAATGAGGTATAGCTACTATGGAGAGCAGTAAGAAGGTTCCTCAAAAAACTAAAAATAGAACTACCATATGAGCCAACAATTTCACTACCAGGTATAAATCCAAAATGAAGGAAATCAGTATATCAAAGAGACATCTGCACTTTCATGTTTATTGTAGCGCTATTCACAATAGCCAAAATATGTAGTCAACATAAAAGTCCACCAATGAGTAACTGGATAAAAAATATGTGGTATATATACACAATTGCATATTATTCAGCCATAAAAAGAATTCTATCATTTATAGGAACATGGGTGGAACTGGAGGTCATTAAGTTAAGTGAAATAAGTCAGGCACAGAAAAGATAAATGTCACATGTTCTTATGCCTATATGGGTGTTAAAAAAGTGGATTTCATGGAGGTAGAGAATAGAATGGGTAGTTTCCAGAGACTGGGAATGGAAAAGAGAATAGGAGAATAAAGAGAAGTTGGTTAATGGGTATAAAAATGCAGTGAGAAGGAATAAGTTCTAGTATTTGATAGTATAGTAGGAAAATGATAGTTAATAATTTATTGTATATGTCAAAATAGATAGAAAAGAAGAATTGTATCATCTCAACAAAAAGAAAAGATAAATATTCAAAGTGATGGATATCCCAATTACTCTGATTTGATCATTACACATTGTATACATGTGTTAAAATACCACATGAAATCCCCAAATATGTGCAATTATGATATGTCAGTAAAATAAAGTGCAAACATATTGGACTTTGAAATATACAATACAAATTTGTTATGGTTATGGTTCATTTATTTTCCTAATGTTTTCTTAGGCTAACGTTTATGTTTTTATACATTACATCAAAACTAGAAGAAGAGTTGACATCCAGGAAGTAAAGAAGCAAGAAAAAACAAGTTGGGGATGAAATGAAAATGTGACTGCTAATTAGTAGCTGACTGTATGAAACAAATAATCCATTGATCTCAGTTGTTCTGCCTTTCGTGCTGTTATCAACCATGATCTGTAAAAAAATATTTCCAGCCACTATTTTCTGCCTAGCTAGAATAGCTATTGTCTGACACTGAAATAGTTTAGTTTATTATTAGGGTAAACCTAAACATTTTATATGTTTATTTGTATACATTTTGTTCTTTTTTTCTTCTGAGACAGAGTTTCCCTCCATCATCCAGACTGAAGTGCAGTGATGTGACCTTACTTCACTGCAGCCCTGACCGTGTAGGCTCAAGCAGTCCTCCTACCACAGCCTCCCTAGTAGTTGTGATCACAGGTGTGCACCACCATGCCGGGCTAATTTTTGTAGAGAAAGAGTCTCACTGTATTGCCCAGGCAGGTGTTGAACTCCTGGGCTCAAGCAATTCTCTCATCTTGGCCTCTCAAAGTGTTGGGATTACTGGCGCGAGCCACTGCACCTGGACTTATTTGTATATATTTGAGAAAGGACAGAGTTCCCAACCAAAGAAGCAGAATCAAGTTTTTTAATGTTTGTCTGCTAGTGTCCTAGTGATAAGATAGTCCCAATTGTTGAAAGTTGGGTTTTAAGAATGATTGATCAGTTTTTGATAGAACTGGAAACATAAAAAGAGTGTTAAATGAAAAGTTGACAGAGCACTCTGGGTAGGAGTCAGTTTTGAAGAAGGGGTGAGCACAGTAAACCGAGACTCTAGAATTCCTTGCAGTGTGAGGTTTCCTCTGGGTCACGCAGCCTTCTTTGAGCTCTCATGTACTGCATTCGATGAATGATATGTCCATTTTGAATATGCTATAAGAACATAGATACTATAGATTTCGGGAATATAATCAATATGGATCTATCTCTTCAGGCAAATTCCTCTTAATTTCCATCTGGAGAACCATGAATGAACATTGTAAAATTAAGACACTTTTCAAGTCTTTTAGAGGAAGGTAAGGAAAAAGAAGGCAAAGCCACGTTTGATAAGGTGTTGGGAAATATGAATTAAGAAATTTGCCTAATAATAGTTTCTTACCTGCCAAATGTCATGCTGGCTTGAAATGTTCTGAACTGACAAGTTGAACTTTTCAATCTAGTTATTGTTTTAAATGTTAATAGGAAGAGGAAGTGCTGGTCCACCAAGGTCTTCATCCGGGTCTTTGTAAGTGATTACTTGCTGTCTAGTAGACAGTACATCACATGTTGATTGGCATTTTTTCAATTTGTCTTTTTTTTTTCACTCCTAGGTCATTTTATAGTGAGACTGTGCCCTATCCATGAACCTATTTGCCAGACCCATCAAGAGAATTCTGTGATTCTTATGAAAAAGCTAAGTTTATTTGAAAGTTTTAGTAGAACACATTGAAAATAGTCATCACTTATTGTGTTCAGAGCCAGTTCAAACTGTTGATTTTATTTCTTAAGCTAGATAGCTATCAAATACAAAGTCAGCCTTCTGGGAAGAAACCTGTTTGTCATGAAATCAGCATGAATTTTAGGTTAAGACAGATCTGCATTTCAATCTTTGCTTGGCTATTTACTAATTTTGCAATTATGGGTGGTTCCATGGCCTAACTGAGCTTCAGTTTCCTTATTTGTGAAATTGTGTTAATATAAGTATTATGGATTAGCACAAATGAAGTGTATGTAGCAAGCATTCAAAACACATTACAATTCCTTGCTTGTTCCTTAGCCTTTTTGGTTTCTTCATGTTTAGCCCATGTAAACTAAAGTAAATCCAATAAACCATCCCTGATTTTGGGTAAAGAAATGAAACCCCAGAGCCCAGAATTAGTATAGATCTGGTGGTATAACTCTATGCTGAGCTATACCATCTGCATCCCTTAATCACACTTCTGGGTTCTGACTACTAAAGTGCTGGGATTATGTTAAATTCAGTTGGTGAGGATGAAACATAGAGCTGTGAGCTCATTAGTAATCTCCTCAGTCAAGCCTTCCACATCATTGTTTTTGCCTTTTTAGGCTCAAGAGGTTAATTACATTTTTTAAAAAATTATTTTTCAAGTGCTTGAAGATTACAGTTGAACTGGATATATAGTCTGCTCCACTTTTGACCCTAAAAAACTGTAAAATGCAGAAATGTAACATAGTGATCTTATCCTAACTCAGAGAAATTTTCTAAAACACACACATATACTTTAGTTATTTACATTGGGAAAAACAATTCTAAATTCAATCCTGGATAAGTATTTTTAAATGCGAACTTTATGACCCAATTCTATTTCTACTGAACAGTGAGCTCCAGAGAAAGTGTTCAGGGATATGATAAAATCCGTATGATTTGAAGGAGAAAATATGCCCATAGTGAAAGATATGGGAAGAAGTTCTCACGAATGGGAGAGAAATGGATTCTTTTCTTATCGAATTTTGTAGGATGAGATGCAGATCTAATTTCTAGCTATTGCAGATCATGAGACTGAAAAATTCATAGGATGCTTTACTTTCTCCTCTTTCTTTCCCTATCTGGTAAACTGTTGACCTGGGGTCTGGGAAGCCATCTCTGTGTTGAGTCCCCAACCTGCTCTCCATGAAGTTCTAAGAAGGTAACTTGATTGCCTTGCTCTTACCCCTCTGTTTATACAGTGCCATTAGACCTGTGAGAAGGACTGTGACAGTGGAACCTGAATGAAGACAGGAAAAGTCTCTAGAGGACTGATGGTCCTCTACAATTTGAATGGTCCTTTTCAATTTGAATGGTATGTTCACCATTCAAATTGCAAGAAAACCAATAAGAGGTCAATAAAGTGCATTCAAAGCAAAAGATGGGACTCTTGAGGTACGATTCTTTTCTACAATGGCATAGGTATGTTAGGGTGAATGAACTTTTAACTCTGGTCGAAACTGATTCCTCCTGCCAAATTCTCCTGGTTTGAAGCAAGGGAGCCTCAGGGAAAAGATTTAGGACTGAAAAAGAAGCCTTCATCTGCCATTTTCTTCTCTCTGTTTTTATAGTTATGTCACATTAACTTTAATGAGGCCAAATGTCTATCAAGCTTTAGAACTATATGAGAAATTTTAAGGAGAGTGATTATAGATTCAATTCAGAAAAGATACTCTGAATAGTCAGTTAAATCTTTTCTGCTTCTTATTAAGGCTGACTTTTTAAAAATAGGAGCTTTCTACATTTTGTGTTATATGACATAACCTAAAAAAAAAAACGTAGAAAATCCTGTGATAAAATTTTAAAGTGAAGTGTTTTGAGAGGTAAAAAGAATATGATGTGAGAAATCTTTTGACAGAAAGATGACAAGCAGGTAGAAAGAAAAGACTCATGTGCAGTAGTTGAAGAAAAAAAAAAAATTACCCCCCAAAAAGGTACATCGTGTAACAATGGCCTGGGATGAGTAATTTTCTTTTTATTTCATAGGTAAAAACTGTTTAATGACTTCAGCATTTATCCATTAATTTTTTTTGTTCGAAGTATAATTTAAAACTTTATATCCTTTGAAAGTTAAGGCAGGTATTTATTTCAAAATGAAAAAGGATTGCAGATTTTCAACCACACAAGTCATAATATAGAAGAGATGTATAGTCACAGACTTCCTGGGGAAACGTTTTCGTGCCATGACTCCTCTTGATGAAGGCTTGTAATGACGACTAACCTCTATTCCTGCTAGAGACAGAAAGCATTTCAGAACAAATGTAAAATTTCTTCCCAGGTAAATGCAACCAGTTCTGTAATTTAATTCTATTCTAAGCCAATGTCTGGAATTTCAGACGGAAGGTGAAAAAAACCTTCATGATGTTCAGTAAATTAGTTTTAAGATTTGCCTGTGGGGGATGAAAAACACATTCCCCTGAGGAAGCTTTAGATTACTTTTCTTACTGCCTGAGTTGGCTGATTTCGTGACAATAGAGAATGGTGTAGGGAGGAGCAAGGCGGTTTCAACTGTTCATCGTCAGGTCTAATATGA